>NC_081362.1:87446854-88737687 GCF_030684315.1 Stegostoma tigrinum | reverse complement strand
GCCAGTATATCTTTCTTTAGATAAAGGTTCCAAAACTGTTCACAGTAGTCCAGCAGCTGTCTGACTAGTCCCTAGTATGGCTTGGCAAAACCTCCCGATTATTGTACTCCATTCCCTTGGAAATAAAGACCATGGAATATAGGCTATGCCCTGTATTGCTGCAGGGCTGTTAGAAATAAATCTGAAAATACACAGACATAGAGCTGGTCATTCAGCTTATAATGTAGGTAGTTTTGCACTCAGGGTCAATGTTGAAGGAAACTTAAGCATAGAAGCTTTCTTGGCCATAATTCCTCTATTTTCTCACTTTGAATGTTGGTGTTTAGTATTAACAGATGGTGGAGGAGTTGCCGAAATGTTACCCACTGGAAAAATGTGTCCAAGAAATATTTTACTGGCTAGCTTTGCAGTTTTCTAGCTTATGTATATCGGATTATGCTTTTTGACTCTCGCATGCATATTATTGCTGAAGACTTTATGTTAAATACTCCATAACAAATTCTGGAAGAAGTCATTCAGTCCAGTGCTGAGGGAGTGCTCAATTGTCAAAGGTGTCATCTCTCAGAAAAGGTCATAAAGTTCCTTTGGCCTTATCCGAAAGAAAAGCAGACAGTTCTGTAAATGCCCGAACAACATTCCTTCCTCAAACTGTGTGATCAAGGCATCTCAATGATTTTTGATAAGTAAGAAAATCAAGGGTAATGGGAATAAGGCAGGAAGGTGGAGTTGAAAGTTTTCAGATCAGGCATGATCTCCGATTTGATTTGATTTATTGCAGTCACATTTACCGAGGTTCAGTGAAAAGCTTTGTTTTGCGAGCAGTACAGTCAGATCATAGCAAAGCAAGGACATACAGATGATAGAGATAATAAGGTGTACAGCTGGATGAACACAGCAGGCCGAGCAGCATTCTGCTCCTCTGATGCTGCTGGGCCTGCTGTGTCATTCCAGCTACACACCTTGTTTTCTCAGATTCTGCAGCATCTGCAGTTCCTACTATCTCACATACAGATGGTAGGGTACTTAGACAGAGTGAAGCATACAAGGTTACAGCTACACAGGAGAAGCACAAAGCAAGAACAACATTAGCAAGATCAAGATAACAAAGTGTGGAGCTCGATGAACACAGCAGGCCAAGCAGCATCTGAGGAGCACAAAAGCTGACGTTTCGGGCCGAGACCCTTCATCAGAGAGGGGGATGGGGTGAGGGTTCTGGAATAAATAGGGAGAGAGGGGGAGGCGGACTGAAGATGGAGAGAAAAGAAGATAGGTGGAGAGGAGAGTATAGGTGGGGAGGTAGGGAGGGGATAGGTCAGTCCAGGGAAGACGGACAGGTCAAGGAGGTGGGATGAGGTTAGTAGGTAGGAAATGGAGGTGCGACTTGAGGTGGGAGGAAGGGCTGGGTGAGAGGAAGAACAGGTTAGGGAGGCGGAGACAGGCTGGGCTGGTTTTGGGATGCAGTGGGGCGAGGGGACGAACTGGGCTGGTTTTGGGCTGCAGTGGGGGAAGGAGAGATTTTGAAGCTTGTGAAGTCCACATTGATACCATTGGGCTGCAGGGTCCCTGCCCCCAACACCTCATTTTCACTATGGACGTCAAGTCCCTCTACACCTGTATTCCTCATGAGATGGCCTCAAGACCCACTGCTTCTTTCTATCCCGCAGGCCTGACCAGTCAGCCTCCACCGACACCCTCATCCGCCTAGCTGAACTCGTCCTCACCCTCAACAACTTCTCTTTCGATTCCTCCCACTTCCTACAGACAAAGAGGGTGGCCATGGGTACCCGCATGGGCCAAAGCTATGCCTGCCTCTTTGTAGGTTACGTGGAACAGTCCCTCTTCCGCACCTACACAGGCCCCAAACCCCACCTCTTCCTCCGTTACATTGATGACTGTATCGGCGCTGCCTCTTGCTCCCTAGAGGAGCTCAAACAGTTCATCCACTTCACCAACACCTTCCACCCCAACCTCAAGTTCACCTGGGCCATCTCGAACACATCCCTCACCTTTCTGGACCTCTCAGTCTCCATCTCAGGTAACCAGCTAGAAACTAATGTCCTTTTCAAGCCCACTGACTCCCACAGCTACCTAGAATACACTTCCTCCCACCCACCCTCCTGCAAAAGTTCCATCCCCTATTCCCAATTCCTCCGCCTCCGCCGCATCTGCTCCCGCACATCCCAAATGTCGATGTTCTTCAAGGACCGCAACTTTCCCCCCGCAGTGGTCGAGAACGCCCTTGACCATGTCTGCCGGATTTCCCGCAACACATCCCTCACACCCCGCCCCCGCCACAACCACCCAAAGAGAATCCCCCTCGTTCTCACACACCACCCCACCAACCTCCGGATACAATGCATCATCCTCCAACACTTCTGCCATCTACAATCCGACCCCACCACCCAAGACATTTTTCCATCCCCACCCTCGTCTGCCATCTGGAGAGAACACTCTCTCTGTGACTCCCTTGTCAGCTCCACACTCCCCTCCAACCCCACCACACCCAGCACCTTCCCCTGCAACCGCAGGAAGTGCTACTTTTGCCCCCACACCTCCTCCCTCACCCCCATCCCAGGCCCCAAGATGACATTCCATATTAAGCAGATGTTCACCTGCAAATCTGCCAATGTGGTATACTGTATCCATTGTACCCGGTGTGGCTACCTCTACATTGGGGAAACCAAGCGGAGGCTTGGGGACCGCTTTGCAGAGCACCTCCGCTCGGTTCGCAATAAACAACTGCACCTCCCAATCGCAAACCATTTTAACTACCCCTCCCATTCCTCAGACAAAATGTCCATCATGGGCCTCCTGCAGTGCCATAATAATGCCACCTGAAGGTTGCAGGAACAGCAACTCATATTCCGCTTGGGAACCCTGCAGCCCAATGGTATCAATGTGGATTTGACAAGCTTCAAAATCTTCCCTTACCTCACCGCATCCCAAAGCCTGCCTAATGGCCGACCTCTGATTCTACATCTAGTGCAAATATACGTTTCTGTCTATTGAACTAGGAGTTCATTGACCTAGAAATTCAGACACACAGCAGCCTTTATATAGAATGTTAATTGATAATGTCAGTGGGAATTGCCAACACTCCTGAAATTGGAGATCAGTCTCAATAACACTGGCACGAGTAGCGTTGAAGAAAAATCACAGGAGTGTTGCCAAAAAATGATATTTTCTTTTAAATCCATTCATTGGATGTGGGCATCTCTGGCTAGACCAGCATTTATTGCCCATCCCTAATTGCCCAGTCAACCACACTGCTGTGCATCTGGAGTCACATGTAGGTCAGACCAAGACCAGGGAAGGATGGCAGTTTTCTTCCCTAAAGGACATTAGTGAACTGGGTGGGATTTCCCTGACAATCAGCAATGGTTTCATGGTCATCATTAGATACTTAATTCCATTTTATTATTGAATTCAAATTCCACCATCTGTCATGATAGGAATTGAAACCAGTTCCCCAGAATTTCACCTGGGCCTCAGGATTAGTCTAGTGATAATACCATGAGGTCATTGCTTACCCCTTTATTTGGCTACTACTGATCATTAGATCTAAAAATATGGGAGTTGGGGAAATATTTTTTGTAACCATTAATATCAAATCAGGTCCAGTTGGTGAGAAATAATCCAAGACCCCTTTTCTTGTGGATACAGTTGATTAACTACTCAGTTTTACAGCTCCTTCCACATACTTATTCCCCCTTTATATTGCCCTAATTAATTAATGAATCAATTCACCCCAGTCTTTTCCTGCCCACTTGCTTTATTCCCCTCTACTGTTTAAATAAAACCTTTGAAGACATTAACAATTTTGCAATGTGGATTAAACAAAATGATTTTTCCATTTTTCAAATCTTACCTTGTAAAATGACCAAACAGTAACAAAATTATTTCTTTTCATATTCCATATTATAAAATAAATCTTCCACCATCCCATTTGTTCCTGAACAAAAATGTTTTATTACCAAGAGACCCAAACAAAAACTGATTTTCTTTCCATGTTCTTATAACTCTTCGTTCTACCAAACATCCCTTTTCGAGGATCTCCAATAATTTCTTGGAGCAAGGAGCTTTTTTTGTGGAAACTCTGGCAACTCACTGTATTTTGGAAAGCTAATTTTTTTTTCTCAAATTTCCTTTTGCATTAGTGAAGTCAATTCTCAACCTTTCTCAGAGTCACCATTTGTCAAATGTGCTTTGGCCCAAAGAGAATGCTTATCCACATAATATTCTACAATTTCCCCTTGTATAGGATTTCCTTTAGAACTTTAATTAAATATACACCTAGACATAAATGTGACTTCTACTTGCATCAATGTCTCAGCTGCTAAAGTACTTTGAATAACCTCATTTATTTTCTTACCCTCTCAAGCCAACAAGCAAAATTTATTATTCTTTCCAATCAAGAATATGATAGACCCTGGTGGAACAGAATAGACATTGGGATTTGAAGTGCTGTTAAAAATCAGCTCCACATCTTCTATTTCAATCAAGGCTGGAAACTTGAGGGTGAGTTCTCTCTGAAGTTAGTTTCTTTAATGTCTGACTTGCTGTCAATACTTACTCCACTGTAACATCTTTCATTGTTGTACTCAATGCCAACGTGTCATAGTTAGCATCAGCCCTACGCACAACCAGTCCAATCAAACTTATAATGTGGGATAACACAGTGTGGAGCTGGATGAACACAGCAAACCAGGCAGCATCAGAGGAGCAGGAAAGTCAACGTTTCGGGTCGGTACCCTTCATTTTCTGAAGGAGGGTCCTGACCCGAAACATCAGCCTTCCTTCTCCTCTGGTGCTGCCTGGCCTGCTGTGTTATCTCTGACTCCAGCATCTGCAGTTCTTACTATCTCTGAGAAACTTCTTACCTGGTTGTATTTTTTTCTCCTGGAGTCTAAATCATCTTTCTGTTCATGAGCTGGCCTGTTTTACCAGGATGCAATTGATATTTTCCAAGCAAGGCTGCTGGTCCCAAAGTCGATCCTGACTTATTCTGCTTTATGTCTATCTTGACGGATTTATAGGCCTCTGAAATCCGACTTCAAACATTGAATTCCTTGTCTTACTTCATCTTTCGCATGTAGCTAAAATTCTACAGAACCTCTTCATAGGAAATCAATGTGCATCATAAAGATATCTGCCAGTTTCTCTTGGTGATATCAGTAGAATATTGTCACACATAATGAAAGCTAAATGCAACTAATTTCAGAAAGATGGACCATACCCTCACATCAATTAGCCCATGAACATGCTTGTTTGGTTTCCACGGTTTCCCTATCTCATCACCTACTTCTTTGGGTGGTTTCAGCAATTTCCCTTTAAAACCTTTCACCCTGTGAAAATGCAGCTTTTCTTTTAATCAGTAGACTTATGTTCCCAGGAATATGTTGCTGAAAAAGATAAGATAATAAAACATAAGAACATAAGAACTAGGAGCAGGAGTAGGCCATCTGGCCCCTCGAGACTGCCCCGCAATTTAATAAGGCCATGGCCGATCTTTTTGAGACCTAGCTCCACTTACTTGCCCACTCACCATAACCCTTAATTCCTTTACTGTTCAAAAATTTATCTAGCCTTGCCTTAAAAACATTCAGCAAGGTAGCTTCAACAACTTCACTGGGCAAGGAATTCCACAGATTCACAACCCTTTGGGTGAAGAAGTTCCTCCTGACCTCAGTCCTACATCTGCTTCCCTTTATTTTGAGGCTATGCCCTCTAGTCCTAGTTTCACCTGCTAGCGGAAACACCCTCCCTGCCTCCACCTTAGCTATTCCCTTCATAATCTTACATGTTTCTATAAGATTTCCCCTCATTCTTCTGAATTCCAATGAGTATAATCCCAGTCTACTCAGTCTCTCCTCACAATCCAACCCTTTCGCCTCTGGAATCAACCAAGTGAATCTCCTCTGCACCCCCTCCAGTGCTAGTACATCCCTTCTCAAGTAAGGAGACCAAAGCTGCACACAGTACTCCAGGTGTGGCCTCACCAGGACCCTATAAAGCTGCAGCATAACCTCCCTGTTTTTAAACTCCATCCCTCTAGCAATAGCAGACAAAATTCCATTTGCCTTTTTGATTACCGGCTGCACCTGCAATCGATTTTTATTTGATTATCGAATTTTAGCAATTCATGCACAAGGGCACCCAAGTCTCTCTGCACAGCAGCGTGCTGCAATTTTTTACCATTTAAAACATTGTCCATTTTGCTGTTATTCCTACCAAAATGGATGACCTCACACTTATTAACATTGCTCTCCAGCTGCCAGACCTTTGCCCACTCACTTAGACTATCTATATCCCCCTGCAGACTTTCGGTGTCTTCTGCATACTTTGCTCTACCACTCACCTTAGTGTCATCTGCAAATACTGACACACCACACTTAGTCCCCAACTTCAAATCATCTGTGTGAATTTTAAACAATTGTAAACAGTAATCTTCAAGAATAATTTTCTTGGAGTAAGAGAATTAATTTTAACATCTTGATTATGAAGTTTCTCGTTGAAACCCTTCAATTGGATTCAGTTTTATACGTCCCATCACAGATCCCTTTTACTGTGATATCTGTCACAGTAAGGCTGGCTTATCTGGTACCTCTGTGTACAAATCAAATTCTTTTAGCTTCTCTAACTCTTTTTGTTTGACATCTTTTTATACAGGTAGCTGTCCTGTAATGCAACAGTTGCATTCTTATGTGAACTCGTGCTGTAGAAAATCATGATATTGGAACCTCCATGGAAAATCAGTATTCCTGTATGGCAGAAAGTTCCCCTTATCCAAACAGTGTCCTCTAATCATCAATCGCATTACTGTCAATTTGAGTTAACAAAACACACATTTTAGCAGAACTATCTGTACGCCCATCTCCCATCAGGATGGTCTCAGCGTTCTCCGTTTCTTGCTGGAAAAACTGGAGCTAACTGCAGATCATTCCCAAGCTGGGGTGGGGGATGTAAGTCATTCCTAAAGGAATTTTAGAATTGCTCCCCAAAACTAATTGATATGGACTGTACCGCCCAACCATTCAAGGTGAGTTGTTCACATGGTCTGCTCAGGTCAGGGCGGCTGTTGACTTATTTACTGTTCGGTTGGTTTGCTAGGATTTTATGAAGCATCTAATCTAATACTGGTTGACTTCTTTGATATATTCCACTATGAACGGGGCTTTCTGTTGTTGTGATCCTTTCCATATTGATTGTATTTACACATGTATCTCTAAATTCATCATCAGCAAAATCCTACAATTATCAGTTAGAAACTTAGCCTGTGACCCCAATCCTGTCTCTATCCAATTCTCTACCGCCTTGTCAACTACTGCTCTCTTTCTCTTTTATTGGAGACTAACTAAATCTACTTGCCATATTTATTAAATGCAGGATTAAGTTTCTTTTTCCTTTTCCCCGAGCTATCAGATCCATTGTTCTAACGATGGGAGGCTCACTGTGGTCCACGATGGTGACTTCCAACAATTTTATACAAATCTCTGATTTCTTCTCTACCTTTAGCGTATGCCTGATCCCTTACTCCTGCATTGTTTAGTAGTATGTTTAACTAATGAGAGGATGGATGGGCAAACTACTCATGTAGTTTGAAAAGAACATGTTTTCCAACTTCCAACTTCTGATGACAATAACACATTCTTAATGATTTTTATTAGTGCAGCTCGGCCGTTTTAAAGGGGAATAATAATGTTTAGATTGTGTAATGCAAATCCGCTGATTTCCCACTGAAACAATTGCATTGTCACGTCCCATGTCCAGCTTAATTGAATCATTTTCATCCACAGCTTACTCAGTCAGGCATTTCATTTGACACTGTAATAAAAACCGAAAGAACTGCGGATGCTGTAAATAAAGAACAAAAACAGAAGTTGCTGGAGAGGCTCAGCAGGTCTGGCAGCATCTGTGAGGGTAAAAACAGATTTAATGTTTCGGGTTCTGTTCTGAGGAAGGGTCACCTGGCCCGAAACATTAACTCTGATTTTCCCTCACAGATGCAGCCAGACCTGCTGAGCCTCTCCAGCAACTTCTGTTTTTGTTGCTGTTGCTGTCATTTGACACTGTGTCAGTGCTAGCCGTGGTTTACCCCAGGTATGTTATAGGGAATTACACCCTTAACTGATTTCACTACGTTGCCCACCCCAAACCTGAACTCTCAAATAACTTCACTCTACTTTGGTCCTTGTTGTTTAAAGAATCCAGGTACGAGCTTCAGCTCTCCACTCCGCACACTGTGGATGTGCACCTGATGCCCAACACAGCACAGTTGTGTGAGTATGAAACTAAAACATTCATTAATGGGCTGAAGCTACTTGTGACTAATATAATTTCCTCTGCCTGATCAATGTCACTGTCTTCCCATTCCAAGGCTTCAAATCGTGTGTAATTTCAAAACCTTGCTATTCCATTTCGGACAATTCATTGAGTGGTGGTGTTTCAAGATGTATCTAAAACATTTGTTGAACATACCCTGAATATTTTGTGGCCATTCTTCTGTTACAGCTCTCCAATTTCTGTTAAAATTGCCAGAAGTGTGCGCATTCTCACTTCTTACAGTGATGATTTCCACATTGCATCGAATCTCACATTGCTGTCTCTCTTGAATCCCCCATTACTGTTGTTTTACTGCTGAAGGCTCTATTTGAGTGTGAATGAATGTTTTCCATTGTATTATTTTATGACTTCTAACATATGTTCCAAAAAACATGCTTCTTTCTCGAAAATCTAATCCCAGTTAATGGTCAGAATCTGTCAATGTTTAACACCATAGCTCAGTCCAATAGTATAAAGGCAAGTACTGAGTTAGAAATCTCTAAATAATTTCTTTCAATCTTGGATTCAGGCTGTTAAATTTCATTGCACATTCTTATATAGAATATCCATTCTCGTTTCTTTCTTTGTGGGTCAAGTTTATTTCCTACTCAGTCTTACAGCTCCGACAGCACAACAATCCTGACTGCTCCCATGTTGTTATTTTGTTTTGGCGGGTATTAGCGATTCTCCCTGAGCCTGGGGGTGCATTTTGAGAATGCCCTGACTCAGCTGACCCACCTCTCTATCTAGGGGGCCATGTTACATGCACTTTTCATTCTGGGGAGATGGAAATGGATTTGAGCCAATCCCTGCTGACCCTGGGAGACAACACTGATGCAGGGGTAGGGTGACAGCTGCAGTAAACTGGCTAGAAAACCCTCCTTGGTTCTCTGGGGCTGGTCCAGTTGATTTTAAAAGCCGTCGATTCTCCAGTCCCCACCTCAAGCCCCAGATCCTCCACCTACTCTTAATGCTCCCTCCCATGACTTCCCATGGCCCTCATCTGTTCCCATGAGTCATGTGCTTTACATCCACCCACTCAGTATCCCACTATGGGCAGGCCTCAGGAACCATGTAGAAGTGGAAATAAAAGCAAAACTCTAACAACCTAATAAAGGTCTCACTCACACAGACTTTGCAAAGAGAAAACAAAAATTGAGGAAAGCCACTTGAAAATTTTTGTCAATTTATTTGAGAAACAAAGCACATTTTTAGTCAGTAATTACAAAGACAACTGATCATTTAGGCCTCATTAGTCTGCCAAAGTATGAATTCAGTAGCGCCCACTGAGTTCAGTGCTTTTTGAGTAATTGAAACTGAGCCAAGCATTCATCATTACATATTCTGTAATGTCAGCAATGAATTCTATTAGAACAGATGGTAATGGTGCTTTTTGTTTTTAAAAGGAAGCTACACCAGATGATCTGCCATTTATTCCAGAAGCTGATTATTTAAATAAACTCAAACCAACAGCTCCAGCTTGGATGGTTTTATCTTTAAAGGGCTGGGGATTTAAATAAGACCAGATCATGACATTTAAACAGACTTTATTCTCTCTTTGAGAACATTAAGGCGTCCTCCACAAATTCATGACTCCCACACTATGTGATAAAGCTCCTGGAACAGTGAAAACAAGATCTGTTTGAACTCAGTGTTAATTCCAAATAACTTTTCTGAGCTTATGTTTTCCAGTTGAGTGATTCATGGCTCAGGTCGCTCACCCTTGCCAGTAATATGGGAGATTTTGAAATTGGGAGCATGACTTTAGCATCCAGGTCCCACCTGCCATGCATAAATGTCTTTGGATTTGTTGGGACTCCATGAGAGACTCTGGTGCATTAACTCTGTTCCTCTCCCTAGGGATACTACTGAATACTTCCAGCATGTTTTTGTCTTATTTCAGATTTGCAGCGCCCGCAGTGTTTTGCTTTTTGTGGTTCCTGGCGTTGGTTTTGCATACCAGCAGTCAGCGTGCTTTAAAGTAATTTATCATCTGTGAAACACTCGGAGGGTTTCTGAGCGATGTGATCAGGTGCCGCTTCAATGCATGTCTTTCTTCTCTCCCTGTGGCTGTAAATCTATGTAAAAAATAACTTGACACCGAAAACATCTGCTCCTTGATGTCCAGACTCTGTCTGAACACTGCGTGGTAAATCCACCTTTTTAATTAACACTGGAACTGTGTATCATCTCGAGCGCAACGTGGCTCATTCATTTGGCGGCTTGTGCAAGAAATACGGATGGTGAGCCCTGCGTCTCTGCTTCCAGACTGACTTGAGGTGTCCCAATGGAGCTGGGGACTGGGTGTCAAATTCTCAGTGAGAATACTACCCCCCCTCCCACCACATGCCTCCTCACCCTTCCTGCCTTGCTCTCTCCTGGTTCTTGCTGTCCAGCAGGGAGGGTTGAAGAAGTTGACAATGGAGTCAGCATCTGAGACTGGAGGCTCTGAAGAGGGAGAAGCAAAGGCAAGGGGGCAGACAGACCTTCAACAAACATATAGAACTAGACCCTATATACACACAACTGCAAAGGCAAGCTGGAAGAAAACTGCAAATCCAAGGCTGGAATAACACAACAGTGTTTCATTGGAGGCTGCACTGATGCTGTTACCCAGCAGGGTAATGAAATGTCTGCAAACTATCGAACCAGCTCGATGAGCCAACCAACCACAGCATCCCCAATCTGAGCTACAAATCCAGACTAGAGACTGTAGTTTGGCTCCATCGCCTCTTGCAGGCTGGATGAGTGATGGAGGAAGTCAACTGGTTCATTCAGAATGCAGAAACAAGAGGAGACCATTCGGCCCCTTTGAGTCTGCTACTCAGTTAGGTCACAGGTGAGCTGTACCGTAACTTCACTTTCCTGTCATATCCTTTGGTAACCTTAACCAGCAAAAATTCGTCTCGCAGTCCCAGAACAACAACCTTTGCATTATTTGGGAGAAGGTATTGGATTGATTTTGTTGCTTGAATGGTTCCTGGCATCATCCAGGTGTTTGGATTATGACCCACAGCAAGTTGTGTACTTGGGAAAGAGTATCCCTGCCTCAAAAAATTATTACATTTGAAGTTCATTTAAAAGCTGCACCTTCTGCATCATCAGCAAGTATGTCCCTATGTGTGAGTGATAATGGGAACTGCAGATGCTGGAGAATCCAAGACAATAACATGTGAGGCTGGATGAACACAGCAGGCCCAGCAGCATCTCAGGAGCACACTGAGATGCTGCTGGGCCTGCTGTATTCATCCAGCCTCACATTTTATTGTCTATGTCCCTATGTGCACTGGCATGTACAGTACCCATGGGCACACAACAGGTAATCTGACACCTCTGCTGAGATTTACTTTCTCCAACATAGTACAAACAAATCGTTAGTGGGCTCTTGAGATAGTGTCCCTGCTGTGCTCAAGTCTCATTTTCTTCAGAAGGGTGTCATTAACATGTCTGAACAGGAAAATATCTACAAGCAAATCATTTACATCAACCCGAGAGAGGAAATAACCCCTTATCTTAACACCCACCCCAGCTTGGGCTTCTATCAGTGTTGGGAAGTGAACTCACCACCTCCAGAGCAGATTGTTATCTACTGAGCCACTGCTAACACCTTCACCATGCAAGATCCATA
Source organism: Stegostoma tigrinum (assembly GCF_030684315.1). Lineage (NCBI taxonomy): Eukaryota > Metazoa > Chordata > Chondrichthyes > Orectolobiformes > Stegostomatidae > Stegostoma > Stegostoma tigrinum. The sequence continues at coordinate 88,725,737 of NC_081362.1, read as the reverse complement.
TTTTGCATTAAGCAGTTCATTGGGCCGACAGTGTACTCTGACATTCCTATTACAGCAGTAATTAATATCAGGTGGGAAACATTAGCAAATCCATCTATTTGAACCACAATTATAGTGGGTCTGATTTCTGCCAGAGCCTTTTATTAAAAATACATGCTGCATGGACTATGTTCACAATTAAGGCAGTATTTCAGTTGATTCCCAGATTCCTACCTCACAGATGTGCTGAGCGCGAAGTTGTTAGGACAGCCACACAATTCCTAAAGTTGCCCCATGTGCAGCACATAAGGGAGAATTTGACAGGAGACCTTCTCCACTCTCTCCTAACTAGGGTCACTCCTGTAAAGAAACATGAAGTTTTTAGGCTCGTTCGCATAGGGCATTTGACTTACTCTAAACTAGAAACATTTAGAATTCATGTGATAAGAGTTACAAGGCTGAGAGACCATGAAATATCACTTTCCGTGTCTCATAATAATCTCTGTGATAGCAAAGTACTCATCTTGTTTGTGTTAAGACTAGTGTTTTGAATTCTGTAATCATCATGGCTCACTTGGTGATATTACCCCACCCCAATTTATTAACTTCATGGGGGTCAAGGCGATCACCTAACCCCAATTAACATTCAATTGTAATCCACAGGGTGTTGATTGTTTAGTTCCATGACCTTTGGATGAGATGTTAAATCATTGCTATTTGCCTGCTTTGGCCATTTGAAGGTAAGTTTTCTGAATTTTAGTGAGGTTTTGCATTCCCATTGGAAATGGGAAAATTACAGAGTATAATCTTTCAGGGTGCCTCTGAGCTAGTAATGTGCACTAATGTTTAGACTCTGTTATAATGTCAGAAATGTTAGCAGCTAATTTGCAAACTGCGTAGGATGATGACCTAATCATTTGTTTTTATTTTGGTGCTGGTTAGAACTACATTGACCCCAGCAGCTGGTGACTTCCTCTGTTCTTCATGGAATTATTTGACAGTCGTCTGGCACACCCTCAATTTAATGATCTCGCTCGAAACACAGTGCTACATCACTCCTTCAGTACTCAAAGAAACAAAGAAACCTACAGCACAGGAACAGGCCCTTCGGCTCTCCAAGCCTGTGCCGATCAAGATCCTCTGTCTAATCTGTCATATATTTTCTAACGGTCTGTGTCCATTTGCTCCCTGCCCATCCATGTACCTCTCCAAAATTATCTTAAAAGACGCTAACGTGTCTGCGACTACCACCTCCGCTGGCAACATGTTCCAGGCGCCCACCACCCTCTGTGTAAAGAACTTTCCACGCATATCTCCCTTAAACTTTCCTCCTCTCACTTTGAACTCATGACCCCTAGAAATTGAGTCCCCCACTCTGGGAAAAAGCTTTTTGCTATCCACCCTGTCTATACCCCTCATGATTTTGTAGACCTCAATCAGGTCCCCCCTCAATCTCCATCTTTCTAATGAAAATAATCCTAGTCTATTCAACCTCTCTTCATAGCTAGCACCCTCCATACCAGGCAACATCCTGGTGAACCTCCTCTGCACCCTGTCCAAAGCATCCACATCCTTTTGGTAATATGGCAACCAGAACTGTACACAGTACTCCAAATGTGGCCAAACCAAAGTCCTATACAACTGCAACATGACCTGCCCACTCTTGCACTCAATACCCCGCCCAATGAAGGAAAGCATGCCATATGCCTACTTGACCACCCTATTGACCTGCGTTGTCACCTTCAGGGAACAATGGACCTGAACAGCCAGATCTCTCTGTTCATCAATTTTCCCGAGGACTTTTCCATTTACTGTATAGTTCGCCCTTGAATTTGATCTTCCAAAATGCATCACCTCGCATTTGCCCGGATTGAACTCCATCTGCCATTTATCTGCCCAACTCTCCAGTCTATCTATATTCTGCTGTAATTTCTGACAGTCCCCTTCACTATCAGCTACCCCATATGGAGTCGAAGCACTCCCGGAGCAAATTGCACCCTTGAGCTCTCAAGAGTGTTGAAATGGCCTGCCCCTTTAATTTGAGGCTGTGTCATCTGATTGTAGGCCTCACTCCAGGCAGTCTACACCACCTTTCTGAATCAACCCTGTTGAGATCTTTAAGAATTTGGTCCCTTTCAATGAGATCGCTGTCACTCTTCTAAACTCTGGGGAACGCAATCCCAAGTCATCACAATCTCTCCTCAGAATTGTTCTGCTGAATCAGGAACCATTCTCGGTGAATTTCTACTGAAATCCCCCTCTAGCAAAATGCCCCCCTGCAGCATGCATGGTGCAAATAGTCAGTGAGAGTCAAAACTTGGAAGGATATTTGGGACAAAGAGTCGGTCAACTGAACCAACACTGTATGCCTTCCCAAGCTAATCTTTGTTCTGATATTCCGGATTGAGGGATAACTGATTTCTTAAACTCCTTTTATTTCTCCCCTCCTCTGTGTGTATTTATGAATATTTACCCAATTACCTTTTGAAAGGTCTTTGGCTGTTCACTTTCCAGTGGTCCTGGGAGATGGTGGGCTGCTGGGGATTGTGGGAAAGGTGGGTCAGGTGACCAATGCTGGGAAAGTTGGGATGGCCCTCGGAAGAGATTTTGGTGGTTGATGTACATCAGCAGAGGAACAGAGATAATGGCTATGGGTGGTGTTTCATTAAGCCAGCATCTGTGTGAAGACAGTAGCATAAAAATCTCAGACAAAGAATATACTTATTGTATCATGGTATAACTTCAAGTCCAAAATTTAACCCCATTTACTTGAGAGAGAGAGGGAGAAAGTGAGACAGAGGAGAAAAACAGCTTTGTTTTATAAACCACATTGTTCTAACACCCAAGGAGTTGACATTTTCAAAGCCTGGCCATCACTGAGCTAACTGCACTTTTAAGAATATCCATCTCAGGACCAATTAACTAAGGAAAGTGGGTTGGTCGAGTGGGGGGAAAGATTAATGGATAATAATAGAGAAGACCAACTGAGATCTCCCTGGAAAGTGAGGATTCATTCCCTGCAAACTCATGGTGATAAGTCACAGGCACTTTACTAAAAAAAATGTCAGTTATGTTTTCTGCAAAGATGTTTGCTCGTTATAAGATAAAACATTGGAAATGAGAAAAGAGAGTTTTTCATTGACATTCAGGGTTTGTCCAATTTAAGGTAGATTCATAGAACATCACAGTACAGAAGGAGGCTATTCTGCCCATTGTGTCCTTTCTTGGCCCTTAGGAAGAGCTATCCAATTAGCCCCATTCCTTTGTCCTTTCCCTATTGCCCTGAAAAGTAATAAGCTTCGAATATTTACCCAATTGCCTTTTGAAAGGCTTTTGGCTGTTCACTTTCCAGTTGGTGCTGGGGATTGTGGGAAAGGTGGGTCAGGTGACCAGTGCTGGGAAAGTTAGGATGGCCCTTGGCAATGAAAGGTCAGGTACTGAGGCCTCCATGAGAGCCCCCAAATGGAGTGGACAGTCCTGTGCAAAGGCAGCGCTGATCTCTGATGTTTTATGGGGGAAGGCCCAGCCATATTTTTCTGCCCTTTATATTCAATGTTTTGGCTCTTTTCTCTGTGTTTTAAGATGGCACCAGAGAGTGGCGAGACTGTACAAAACTTTTCACTGTATTTTGCAACAAGATACATGGGACAGTAAATATATAAAATCCAGTCGAATGTGAATTCTTGAATGGCTTCCCACATTTGGAACGGCTTCCTACACACTTTTAACAGCTGCCAGGTCTCTCAGGTTCTGCAGGAGCATGGGCAACATCATATCCTTCACAGAATCCCAGCACGGAGCTGAGCTGGCTGGACACAGGCCAGTCCTGCAAAGAAAGTATGAGTGGGAAAGAGAGGGAATAAAAGCAACAGATAAAAAGCAACACAGAGGACTTGGCGGAAAGAATGGAGCCGCAGTTAAAATGCTACAGTCATGAAAATCTTGACACACATGAGGGAAAACGTAATGAGCTGAGCAGAGATCATGAGGTAAAACATTGTGTTACAACGCTAGCATAGCGACTAATTATAAAAGTTAACAAAGAGTGAAGCTGGATGAACACAGCAGGCCAAGCAGCATCTCAGAAGCACAAGCACTGACATTTCGGGGATGAAGGGTCTAGGCCCGAAACTTCAGCTTTTGTGCTCCTGAGATGCTGCTTGGCCTGCTGTGTTCATCCAGCTCCACTCTTTATTATCTTGGATTCTCCAGCATCTGCAGTTCCCATTATCTCTGATTGTAGAAGTTGTTGACTTTGCTAAAATCACAATCAAAAGGACTTTGTGCGAATAATTACATTTTCAAAATGAGCGTCAAAACATTCTGAATTTTTATCGATTATAATATTTAGGAAAGGTGAGGATAGTTCAGGAAAAGTAGCACTGTGCGGGAATATTAACCTGGCCCAGTGTGTAAGAAAGGGGCAGTAGAAAGAGAGATATTAAAACTAATCTGGAATGAATATCACTGCAGCATGTGGGCCTCAATGCTGTCATTTTGCACTTGACAATTCTTGGAAGTTTGCAAGAACAGCCAAAGTATAGAAACATGCGCCAGAAAAGGCCCTCAGAGACTTGGGCATCCATGTCCAGCAGAGACTTTGGTTCAATCTCAAATCTTTGTGTTGACACTTAATAGGGATGTCTAACAGCTCATGCAGGTCACAGAAAGGTACAGCCTTAACTCTGAGTTCGTGCTTTTGATCACTGCATCTATCGGAGCTTCTGTAACTCGTTCCCCTAGAAAACAAAAAGAAACCAAACCAAAGAACTGTGGGTGCAGCAAGTCAGAAACAAGACCAGAAATTGCTGGAGAATCTCGGCAGGTCTGGCAACATTTGTGGAGAGACATCAGTGACTCTTCTTCAGAACTGATGGTGGTTGGGAAAAGGTGGGTGTATTGTGAAGATAGGGTGTGGGGAGGGGCCGGAGTAAAATGGCAGGGGAATGAGTAAAGGTCAGGCTGACCAATATCTCTGCCTCAGGCTTGCTGCAGTGCTCCAGTGAAGCTCAGTACAAGCTGGAAGAACAGCACTCATTTTCCTGCTCAAATGGTAGGAATGCTGGAGTCAGAGGTAACACACTGTGGAACTGGAGGAACACAGCAAGCCAGGAAGCATCAGAGGAGCAGGAAAGGAGTAGGAAATCTTCTTTGTTTTCCTGAAACATTCAGGACTCAATATTGAGTTCAATAATTTTAGAGCCTGTGTACCTTCTCCCACGTCCTTTCTCCAACCCCACATGACACTTTGCATTCACAGTGGCTACTTCCACACAGAACCCAGCGTCAGTCTCTAACAGTTCCCATTAGCAGCTATTCATTCTCTCAGACTGACCTTTACTCATTCCTTTGTCTATCCAACTGCGTTCCTCTCTCTCTACCCGCGCTCCTGTAGTTTATTCCTTTGCCCTCCCTGAGCATAACTACCCAGCTACCATCAGTTCTGATGAAGGGTCACTGGACCCGAAACATTGACTTTGATTTCTCTGTACAGATGCTGAGTTTTTGCAGCAATTTTTGATTCTGATAAGTCCAGCTGTCTATTTAGGGGCAGCCCAGCTGATAACTGAGATGAATAATAATTTGCAAACATACTCCACATAAAGGCAATGGCACAGCAACATGGGGTTGAATTCTCAGCACAGAAACCAGGACATTTCAGCTCAACGAATTCACACTGTCTTTCATTCACTACTCCAGTCTCCTTGGTCATTGCTCACCTGACCCTGTTGGGGTTCACTCTTTTTTCATCTCTCACTGATATCCAGTCTCTCCTTAATCACATCCACACCATTAGAGGGAGAGATAACAAAGCGAAGCAAACTCTCGCATCAATGTCTGTAGCCCATTTCGTCCTGGGACAGGCCGCTACAGCCTGAAGCTAGGGTTTAGAGCATGAGAGACCTACCCCACATTTGACTTATTTAACCAGCAGAACCTCGTACCACTTGTTACGCTGGGAGAACTTGCAGCTTGATAACCTGAACAAACCACATTATGGGCACATTTCTGTGTCCAGGGCTTGAACCCAGACCTTCTGGCTCAGAAACAGAGATAACACCCACTACACCACTCATTTATTTGCTTGTGGGATGTGAGGCATTTACTGACTCTCCCGAGTTGCCCTTGAGGAGGTGGTGGTATTGGTAATCTGCCTTCTTGAACAGCTGCAGCCCATATGCTCTCAGCCCAGTTTCGTTTTTTTGTTGAGTCTTAGCAGAGATCAACATGACCGAGTAGCTTGCTCGGCCATTTCAGAGGGCATTGGAGAGTCAGCCACATCACCACTGTTTGGGTTAAAAATGTTAATCATCACCTCCCTCCTTCCATCCCCAAGTGAAAACATTCTGTCTGTGCTAACGCCCATTGAAAGCTTTTGGAATTTTTAAACATTTCTATTTGTTCAACCCTTGGCCTTCTTTATTCCAAGAGAAAAGAAGCAGGGCTGAGTCTTCCTCTCACGATTGTTTTAACCTGATGTTTTTATTTGGTATTGTCCTTGTAGATTGGTTATAGACCCCCTCTACAGTCTGGATCGATTTTCTTTCTCTGCTGTGATGTGCAGAATTGTACATTGTGCAATAACTGCAGTCCTGTACAAAACGCTAGTGCGGCCTCATTTGGAATATTGCCATGCAGTTCTGGTCGCCTCATTATAGGAAGGATGTGGTAGCATTGGAAAAGGTGCAGAGGAGATTTACCAGGATGTTGCCTGGTGTGGAATGCAGGCCCTATGAAGAAAGCCTGATGGACTTGGGTCTGTTCTCATTGGAGAGAAGGAGGCTAAGAGGGGATTTAATAGAGACATACAAGATGATCAGGGGATTAGATAGGGTGGACAGTGAGAGTCTTTTTCCGAGGATGATGACTTCAGCTTGTACGAGGGGGCACAGCTACAAGTTGACGGGTGATAGATTTAAGACAGATGTCAGAGGCGGGTTCTTTACTCAGAGAGTGGTAAGGCCATGGAACGCCCTGCCTGCCAATGTAGTTAACTCAGCCACATTAGGGGCATTTAAACAGTCCTTGGATAAGCATATGGATAATGATGGGATAGTGTAGGGGGAGGGGCTTAGATTAGTTCACAGGCCGGCGCAACATCGAGGGCCAAAGGGCCTGTTCTGTGCTGTATAGTTCCATGTTCTATGTCCAACCAAGGGTCAACACAAATTTGTCACTCTGTCTTTATTTTTAGTCGTATCCCTCTCTGGAGCAATGACGCTGCTTGTGCAATTTTTTTTCTAACCTGGCAGAGATTCTCTTCTGCTTCAGTCTCTCCTTTCATTAGAGTCCCCAATACCAGCCTGGGCCCATGACCTGTGTATCACCAGGGTGAGTGCCAGCCTCAATAGGCGTGTGGTCACCCTCCATGGAGCGCCAGTCCAGCTGGAGTTACCCAGCCTCTGTGTGGTGGAGAATGGTCAGAAAATTGATTCCATATGCCCAAGCCACAGTCTGGACTGCAGGCTTCAGGGCTCGAAAGGTTATCCTTGGAGACTTCCCTGAATAGGTTGGAGAAATGCTTGGATTCAACGCTGAAGGAAATCCTGCCTTGATATAACCTCAAGCCGCAACTCCATTTCCTACCTACCACCCTATCCCGCCTCCTTGACCTGTCCATCTTCCCTGGACTGACCTATCCCCTCCCTACCTCCTCACCTATACTCTCCTGTCTACCTATCTTGTTTTCTCTCCATCTTCGCCTCCCCCTCTCTCCCTATTTATTCCAGTTCCCTCTCCCCATCCCTCTCTCGGATGTAGGGTCTAGGCCTGAAATGTCAGCTTTTGTGCTCCTGAGATGCTGCTTGGCCTGCTGTGTTCATCCAGCTTCACACTTTGTTATCTTGGATTCTCCAGCATCTGCAGTTCCTGTTATCACTGATATAATGCCTATTAGGTCTCCAGGACTTATCTGGAACAACTTACACCCGATGAGGTTCTTTACCAAAGCACTTTGAATCGCTGGTGTAATGCAGGGAACATGGTGCCTGTTAGTGCATTAGAAACGTGCACAGGCTACAACATGACAATGGCCGGGTTATTGCATTGAGCATCGTTGGTTGACTGGTAAGAATTGGCAATTGTCACTGGGATAAAGCCTTATGATTCACTGTGGGATCTTCTACATTTATCAGGGCAGGCGGGGTATTAGTCACATCACTGATTCCATTGACCACATCATTTTTGCCCGTCCCTAATTGCCCTTGAACTGAATTGCCACTAGGGCCATTTCAGAGAGGTGTTAGGAATCACATCGTTGTGGGTCTGGAGTCACGTGTAGGCCATGCAAGGAAAGGAAGGCAGATTTGCTTCCCTGAAGGATATTCATGAACCAGACGGAGTTAATGGCAATCAATAATTGTTTCGTGATTGAGACCAGCTTTACAATTTTGGATTTATTAATTGAATACCGAGAATGGGACGGCGCAATTTGAAAGTGGCGTGCAAATGAAGCGAAGGTAATGTGAGAGAAATACTTTATTTTTCCCAGCGAGGAGTAAGGGTGTGGAATGCACTACCTGGAATTGCAATGCGGGCAGGTTCAATTGAGGCATTCAAGAGGAGCATTAGATGGTTATTTTGATAATAATGGTGCGCAGGGATATGGGAGAAAGGCAGGAGAACTGAAGTAAGCCAGGGTGCTATATCAAGGGCTGAATGGCCTCCTGCACTGTACCAGTTCCACGATGCATTTACATTCTTCCAGCTGCGATCCAAGGTGAAGAAACCAGTGAAATTGTCCTGACATGTCTTGAATATTTCAAAATGGAGCTCTGGTATGTTTGTTTCCAAGTATAACAGGAGGTTGTCCCTCTGTGATTTGATCCCATGTTCACACAGCATTCACCTTGGCCTCTAGATCAACAGGCCAATGCCATCACCACCATGTAATCAGTTCCCTGATTTTCCTCAATGGTAAACAAATTAGGACTTGTTTGTGATACCCTGGCGATCTCCTGGCCTGGCACGGTGATCTCCCGGCCTGGGCACGGTGATCTCCCAGCCTGGTATGATCTCCTGGCCTGGCACGGCGATCTCCCAGCCTGGCAGGGAGTTCTCCTGGCATGGGGATCTCCTGGCCTGGCGTGGCAATCTCTTAGTGGCACTTGGCTGTCTCTTGGCCTGGTGTGGCCTCCGCATGGATTTCTGAGGTGATTCCAGAGTGGCATCCCTCGAGGCGATGCCCGGTGGTCTGGAGTCAAGGCCCTGTGCAGACTGGAGGCCAGGAGATGGTGTGGACTGGTTTGGAAAGACTGTTGTCCTGAACTTTATATTTCCCCATTTTCTAAGTTATTCCTATCATCTGCTATGCCAGACTTCTAATTTCTTTATTTGCCTTCTTTTCCTAAGACTTTGTACTGAAGAATCTGTACCTAGGTATCTTGTACCGAAGATAGTGCTGTAAGTGGCAACTATAAACCTTGCACTGTACTCATCTGAGTACATACGATAATAAAACTCATTCAAATCCAATTCAATTCATTCTCTGATTATTTTGCTCCAATATTGGTATCAGCCTCCAATGTTGCCCTTAGCTGCAATTCCCAGTTCCTGCCTCTAGATCTCGCCTCAAAGACAGGCCCAGTATCTGTGTTTTGAGGAAGGGTTGCCGGACCCGAAACATTAATTCTGATTTTTTTTCCATCACAGACGCTGCCAGAGCTGCTGAGCTTTTGCAGCAACTTCTGTTTTTGTTTCGACCCATTACCTTATCTGAGTAGCTTGTCGATAATGAGCTGAATGCTCTGCGCAAAGACTTCATTGTCATTCTGGATGACTGTTGTTCAAGGGGTTTAGAGCAGTCAAGATGCGTAGCAAAGTGGTCAGCAGAGACCCACAAAGCTGAGAATGAAGCATGAAGCTTCCATGTTCAACACAGGAAATACTTACAAATGGGGGCAGTATGGGAGCGGCTCACTTGGCTGATTCCTGAGATGAGGCGGTTTGTTTTATGAGGGAAAAGGTTGGGCAGATTGGGGGCCTGCGTTCACTGCAGTTCAGAAATGTGACAGGTGATCTTGTTGAAATGCGTGAGGTTCTGAGCGAACTTGACAGAAGTCAATGCTGGGAAAATGGAGGATAATGCAGAACTAGGGCTCATGGTTTCAGGATGAGGGATCTCGCATTTCAAACTGCGATGGGGTCATCTGTCAGAGGGTCGTTAATATTTGGAAATCTTTTCTTCATTCATTCACAAAGTGAGGGTGTCACTGGCCAGGCCAGCCCATCCCTAATTGCCCGGAGGGCAGTTACAATTCGACCACATTGCTGTGGGGCTGAAGTCACATGTAGTCCAGACCAGGTAAGGGTGGCAGATTTCCTTCCCCGAAGGAGTAAAGCATTAATGAACCAGGTGGAGATTCCTCCTGACAACGGATTTATGGCCGTCGTTCTCTTAATTCTAGATTTTTACTGAATTCAAATTTTACCATTTGCTGTGGTGGGCTTTGAACCCAGGCCCCTGGAACATTATCCAGGCCTCTGGATTAACAGTCTATAAATAACAATGCTGCTGAGAGCTTGTTTCCCCTCATAGGAGTGTCTATCACCAAAGAGCATAGTCTCAGAATAAAGGGGCACCAGTTTAAGACCGAGATGAGGAGGAATTTCGTCTCTCAGAGGGTTGTGAGTCTTTGGAACTCCTTGCCACAAGAGCTGTGGGGGCAGAGTGCTTGGGTATATTTAGGATGGAGATAAATAGACTCTTGATCGACAGCAGAAATAAGGGTTGGAAAGTCAGGTCAGCCCTGATCCTATTGAATGGTACAGCAGGCTTGAAGGGCTGAATGGCGTACTCCTCTTCCTATTTATAATGGTCTGGTTTGATTTGGCCAGAAGGCTGCTTTGGGGAGATTTCAAATGTGTCTCTCCTTTGCTCATTTTACTACCCAAAAACACTTTACATCCCAATTGTTTCCCAGATAGAAAGCAAGTGATACTAGGAAATGAATGTTGTGGTCCATTTTGAATTGTATGAGACAAGATGTACCAATGTGCCTCATTGGAACAATTTGCTGGCCTTCTGACTCCCCATGAATGGATAAAATTGCATTGAGGGCCTCAGGAGGCAGCAACACAGCAGGGGAAGGATCTCACAATATGCCTTGCACCAAGCCCCTCCCGCCATCTCAGTCAACAATGTGGTCAGCCACAGATCGCTCAGAGGTAGTAGGAACTGCTGATGCTGGATACAGAGACAACGCAGTGTGGAGCCTGGATGTACACAGCAGGCCAGGCAGCATCAGAGGAGCAGGAAAGCTGATGTTGCAGGCTGGATCCCTTCTTCAGAACAGAGCAGTGACAGCTCACCTTTGGTCCTGCCTGTCCTGAAGTGTTTCTGTGCTCGGAGGGCGCTTCATGAGATTGGAGCAAGATTTCTGCCCCTCAAGGTCAGAACCCCTCACCTCCAAGCTCTATTAGTCAACCTTATCAGTTATGAATGCAGGGCCGGTAGCTGATGGCGTGACCCCCTCCTACCCACACAGGAGGTTTGCCACAGCTCCTGCGCACTCCTCAACCCATCTAATAAAACCTGCAAGCCTCACCACTCTCCCTAACCTCTTGCAATGTTGGACTGACGCAGAACAAGATCCTTAAGTAGCATTATTGTCCACTATTACTCCAGGACCCCAAATGCCCCCTCTTTAATATGGAAGATGATTGGAGGATGTGGGAGGAACTTATCAGAGTTACTGACCCCCACGAGGTGAGGGAGAGAACTTAAAATTCAGCTCATCATTGCAGGCAAAATAAAATGCAGTGCATTAGTCACTTACATTTAAGTCAATACTTAATGGAGAAACTTGCCAAAATAAAAAAATATTTCTTCGAATACTTTCCCTATTTCTGTTCTGCAGCTTGATAATTTACCATTCAAGGTAAAAATTTTCACAATTTGATAGATTACTTGGAATTATTACTCTAACAGCTGGGAGTGACTCACTTTGGAACAGGCTGGCAGGCAGCAAATAGCAGAAGGTGTGTGAAGGAATATCTGAGTGTTCGATTGTGCAAGAATGCGACAGAGAGTGTGTCTGAGTGCTCATGTGTGTTAGAGTGGGAGGGAGAGTGTGTCTCAGTGTTTGAGTGTATAAGAATTTGAGAAGTGTGTGTCTGAGTGTTCAAGTGTGTAAAATTGCAATAGAGAGTGTGTCTGTGATTGAATGTGTAAGACTCAGGGACGGTAGCTGAGTGTTCGAGTGTGTAAGACTGGGACAGCGAGTGTGCATGAATGTTTGAGTGTGTAAGACTGGGATGGAGAGTCTGTCTGAGCATTTGAGTGTGTAAGACTGCGATAGAGAGTCCGTCTGAGTGTTTGAGTGTGTAAGACTGGGATGGAGAGTCTGTCTGAGTGTTTGAGTGTGTAAGACTGGGATGGAGAGTCTGTCTGAGTGTGTAAGACTGGGATGGAGAGTCTGTCTGAGTGTTTGAGTGTGTAAGTCTGGGATGGAGAGTCGGTCTGAGTGTGTAAGACTGGGATGGAGAGTCTGTCTGAGCATTTGAGTGTGTAAGACTGGGATGGAGAGTTGGTCTGAGTGTTTGAGTGTGTAAGTATGGGATGGAGAGTCAGTCTGAATGTTTGAGTGTGTAAGACTGGAATGGAGAGTCGGTCTGAGTGTTTGAGTGTGTAAGACTGGGATGGAGAGTCGGTCTGAGTGTGTAAGACTGGGATGGAGAGTCTGTCTGAGCATTTGAGTGTGTAAGACTGGGATGGAGAGTTGGTCTGAGTGTTTGAGTGTGTAAGTATGGGATGGAGAGTCAGTCAGCGTGTTTGAGTGTGTACGACTGGGACAGTGAGAGTGCCTGAGTGAGAGATTGTTCCAGAATCTTGAGTAGATATCTGGAACCTTTCCTGCGGGCTGGCAGAGAGCTGATTACAGAGAATGGCCCCTCTGACCCACACTCACCAACCAGCTTTGGTGACTGCACTGGTAGCTGTTTCCTCGGTAACAAGACCCCAAGGCAGAATTCCAGCCAATGAAAGCTGTTGGCCAAACAGTGTCTGTGGTGGACAGTACACCCACTGCATCCCCAACACCCCCAACCCTCCCATCGCGTTCCCCCCCCCCCACACACTGTTTCCGGGATGAGGGGAGGTGATGGTGGGAGATGGAGTTTGTTTTTGAAATTGTAGTTTGCAGGCAGAGGGCTAAATGGCAGCAGCCAAAGGTTGTTGGCATCTTGCAGGGTATCTCCCTGGCAATGACCCATCCTCTGGGCGGGAATGTATGAGTGGGCGTGTGTGTGTGTGTGTGTGTGTGTGTGTGTGTGTGTGTGTGTGTGTGTGTGTGTGCGCGCGCGCGCACGTGTGTCTGCGTGTCTGTGTATGTGTGTGTGTGTGTGTGTGTGAGACTGTTTCTGTGTGACAGTGTGTGTAATTGTTGTTTGTGTGTGTGTACATTTGTGAGTATGCGTTTAAGAGTGTGTATAAATGTGTGTATGTGTTTGTAGTTGTGTGCATATGTGTGAGAGTGCATGTATAAGTGACACTTCGTGTGTGTGAGTATGTATTTGTTAGTGTGTGTAAATGTGAGTGTGTGAGTGTGTGCATAAGTGTGAGTGTTTGTGTATGTGTATTTGTTTGTGTGTGCGTGAGTATGTGTACAAGTGTGTGTTTGTGTGTGCATGTAATAGTAAGAGTGTGTGTGTGTGTGTGTAAATGTGAGTGAGTGTATGTGTGAGTGAGTGTGTGATTGTAAATTCTGCTGGAGAAAAGCTGGGGCAGACTTGAGTGAGTTGCATTACATTTTCTCCTTCTCAGCTTTTCCTCTAAGGGTTAAACTTTATGAAATCCCTCTCTCCGTTCAGAGGCAAAGAGGGACTGGAGGTTTGAAACTGAGCTGGTCCCACCCTGTTCACTTCATGGGATGATTGTGTCGGAGGGACTGACCTCCTTCCCCCAAATTTCCCACCCACCCTCTGCATCAGGATTGCTGCTGGCAGCCTGAATATCTAACCCCCACGTTCAATGAGAAATATTCTGTCTGCACCCATGAACATTTACAGGGGACACACAAATGATGTCTCCACTGGTGGGAAATTGGTGTTTTAAAGGGATCCTGCCTATTCCACTGAACCACACAATAAAGTGTGAGAAACCAAGTCAGACTCCGCAAGGTGGCACAGCTACAGGGGTATATGATCAGTAGACAATGGACATGTATAGATCCTTTTTGCAATAAACTCATTACTATTTTCAAATGTACAGGAAAATAGAGAGGGAGCAAAAGAGTCAAAGAGAAAGGCAGAGACAACACAAAACCATTAAAAATGAATGAGTTAGGTGCTTTCAAAATTCACACTCAGAGGGCAAGTCTTCTTGAACTGCTACAGCATTTTCAGGATCAGTCTGCTGACTCACTCAGACGTTGTTAAAGGTTCGATCTCGGCTTAGAGTCACCTGTAGCCCAGATTCCAACTTGAGCAAGTTTGTCTCAGTCAAGCAGCAGTTATTTCTTTCAGTGTTTTTGTAACTGCAGCCATGAAGCTGCTTAACGGCCCCTTTTCCTGCTATCTGTGTTTTTTTTAAATTCTGAGGTTGTTTTAAAAACTGAATTCAAATTCTTAAATGATCTCCTTGGAATTTGAAGTTATATTGACTGGGAGTATTTGTCCAGGAACAAATCCAAGTCACTACTGTACCCAGTAGTAATTTGGTCATGTTTCTGTACTAATAAGAAATTGGAATAAAAGCCAGGATTTAAGTAACCAAACAAAGCCATTGGAACAAAGGCACTAAATGGTTTCTGGAGAAAACACTTTATGTTTCTCAGAAGGAGTGGGTTGCAGGGTTAAGGGGGTATGTTTTCCACCAGAATGCATTTTATACAGGGGTTTCATGATCTCTCAAGGAATATAGAGACAAGAGGAGCTAAGCTTCTAAGCCTGCTCTGTCATTCAGCAAGATCACGGCCGATCTAATTTCATGCACTCACCTTAGAAAGTGATGTACAAAAGCCTATCAATCTCAGGTTAGTAATGAACTGTAGGGTTCTGAAGGGGATGGACAGTATAAATGCTGAGAGGATGTTTTCCTTAGTGGGAGAGTCTAAGATGCAGTGAGCTTAGAATCAGAATAAAGGGGCCCCGAATTTCTTCCCTCAGAGGGTTGAGAGTCTTTGGAACTCCTTGCCACAGAGACCTGGGTGGGGGCGAGGGGTGCGCGGGCAGACTGCTTGTGTATGTTTATGGTTAAGATAAATTCTAGATCAGTCGGGGAATCAAGTGTTACAGGGAAAGGGCAGGAAAGTGGGTGTGAGAATTGTTGGATAAGCCTGTTGAATGGTGGAGCAGGCTTGAGGCACCAATGACCAATTCCTGTTCCCATTCCACATGCTCTTATAGTCTTCTGAGGTGATATTATTATTTGTATGTACGGAGAGCTCTAAATTCCCACACGTTGTCTATCTGAGTGGGTCCTGCCTTTGCTCTTGAAACGCTTAACTCTGATTTGAGACAATGTCTCCTTGCCTTAGACTCCCCTGTGTCCATGTGGAAATGATGAATCAAATTTATCTTCCTCCCTTAACGCCTTGGGGAATGTGGGCAGAGGTTTTGTAACAGCAATTAATCTGGTTCTCTGTGGTTTCTGCAGAATACTTTTTATGTCTCCAAGTGGTAGATGGTGGTATTTGAATGACATTAAAATCGGGTATTAAAAGTCTAATGATGGCCATGATTTCGTTGTCAATTGTTGGAAAAAAACCCATCTGGTTCACTAATGTCCTTTCGGGGAGGAATCTGCCATGCAAACACGGTCTGGTCTACATGTGGCTCCAGACCCACAGCAATTTGGTTGACTCTTAACTGCCCTCTGGGCAATTGGGGATGGGCAATAAATGTTGGACTAGCCAGTGATGGCCTCATCTCTGAATGAATTACACAATGGGTGTTTACAACATGTTAAATTTATGCCAGTGACACAGAACACATACCTGCACAGGATAGGATATTATGAATAATAATGAGGTGAGCAACCAGTTGATATGTCTTTGATACAAAAACAGAAATTGATGGAAAAACTTGACATGTCTGGCAGCATGTGTGGAGAGAGAACAATGCAATTAACGTTTCAGGTCCAGTGATTCTTCATAAGAACTTAGAGTTCTGGACAAGGACAGTCTGGTGGCCAGAGAAAAGGCTGAATTCCCAACTATTGTTTGTTATTACTTTAATAGCCAATCCATAATTGCCCTAAGGAAGGTGACAGTGAGGTGTATGCTCGAACTGCTGCAGTCCTTGTGGTGTAGAAAGCCCGCACGTTGTTATGGAGGACGTTCCAGGATTTTGACCCCGCAATACTGCAAGAACAGCAATGTATTTCCAAGTCAGGATTGTGAGTGGCCTAGAGGGGATCTTGCATGAGGTGGCGTCCCCATGTATCTGCTGCCATTGTTCTTCTAGATGCTGGTGGTTGTGGGTTGGGCAGATGCTGTCCAAGGAACTTTGGTGAATTTCTGCAGACCATCTTGTAGTTGATGTAGACCGCTGTTACTTAAATGTTGGGGGTGGAGAGATTTAATGTTGGAGATGGAAAGCTTTTCTTTGAATCAAAAATGGGTAGCACAGTGGCTCAGTGGTTAGCACTGGTGCCTCACGGTGCCAGGGACCCAGGTTCAATTCCACTCTCAGGCAACTGCCTGTGTGGAGTTTGCATGTTCTCCCTGTGTCTGGGTGGGTTTCTTCCAGGTGCTCCAGTCCCCTCCCATAGTCCAAAGATGTGCAGACTAGGTGGATTGGCCAGGCTAAATTACCCGTAGTGTTCAGGGATGTTCAGGCTAGGTGGGTTAGCCATGGGAAATGCAGGGTTCCAGGGAGAGGGTAGAGGGGGGCTGGGCCTTGTTGGGATGCTCTTCAGAGGGTCAGTGTTAGCTGGATGGCTGACCCCCACACTGTAGGGATTCTATGATCTAAAAGGGAATGGTTCATGTGATGCAAGTGTCATTGCGAAAGCTGGCATTGATTGCCCATCCCTAACTCCTTTTGGGCAGGTGGTGGTGAGCTGTCTTCTCGGACCATGGCAGTCCATATTGTCAACACATTGGCACGCATTCTGTCTGGGAGATGAAGGGAGTCCCGGGGAGCAGTGAATGTGCCCAGGTAAACGTCAGCTGTGCCAGGGAGTTCATTCCATTTTATTCCCATTTGGCATCTTTGTAGTGGTTCGACGCGACTGAACTGCTTGCTAATTCATTTCAAAGGGCTAAGAGTCAATCATGATGTTTTTAATCTGGAGTCACGCATAGGCTAAATTGGGAAAGAATAATTCCCCTGACTGATAGGAACTAAATGGGGTCTTTATGACAATTCAAGAGTTTCATGCTCACCATAGCAAATTGCAGATGGATGCAATGGACATTCATGGTGGTATTTGCATTAGGGGGCATGTGTTTGCAATATGCATCACTGTGAATAAATGGAAAGATTGGCTCCAGTTCTACTCTTCATTTAGCTTTTCCGGAATGGAACAACCATTCATGAGCTGAGCCATTTACGTGTTCCTGGATCTTAAACGTCCAAAGGAAACATCAGATTACACAATCAGGGCATCTCATCAGAGAGAAATAGATTAGAACATTAGCTGAATTTGATCAAGGACTCAAGAGCAGGGACTTGCAAAAGCTCTAACTGTTGTAACTATAATGCTTTGGATTACCATGACTTGGATGTGCGTCAAATGGAAAGCAAGAGGTTAACTTTGTATTTGGAGGTCAGGAGGAATGGAATTGGGATGAAGGAAAGGCCTATTTGCATTTGGTGTATTTTTTCCAGACACTATGGTTGTAATCCTGAGCAAATAAAGAATCACTTGAGTTCCCAGAAACATTTCTTGACGATGTCAAGGTTATTTCAGGGAAATGCCTTCATTCTGTTATCAGTTGATAATGGTTCAAAGCCAAAATGAATGGAAAAATCCACGAGGAACTTCAGTAATGCATAAATTTTGCGTGAAATTTGACTTCTTGAAGTTTCCCTGTCAGTTCTGTTTTCCCTTGACATTTGCATTCAGTTTTTGTCGAGTTGCCAAGTGAAGGGTGTGCAATGTTCTACAGTGCAGGCTGTGGACCTTCTTCGAATGGTAAGGGACCCTGACTATAATTTCCTCTTCTTGCCGGAAAGACTATTAAATGCTCACAATTTACAGCCTGCTGCAAAATGAGAAACCATAGACTGGAGGCAGACCTTTCTTGAGAACCTGATTTTATTACCAAAAATGAAGAAACAATAGTCTGTTACTGTGGAATCAACGACTTGCAATTATATTTCCCGCCTTTCCTAACCTCAAGAAGCCGCCAAGCCCTTAACAGCCAATGAAGTACTTCCGGAATGTTGTCAGTTATAATGTAAGGTACACAGCAAGCTCCCACACTCAAAAATTACAATTGCAACCAGATAGTTTGTTCTTTTGACAATGTTGGTTTGGGATGAATGGGCACTGTAATCTCCGAAAAATCTATTATTTAGAAAGGCTGGTTCCTCAAAACATATTGGAGCGGATCTGAACAGCTCGACAACTCAGTTCAATGCAGTAATTTGGGTGAAGTATGCAATTTCGGGATGAGCCAAACAATTATTATCAGAAGCCAAAACAGAAATTGCTGGAAAACCTCAGCACATCTGGCAGCATCTGTGGAGAGAAAGCAGTGCGAATGTTTTTGATCCAGCGACCACTCCTCAGAATTGATACAATTGTTATTCCTGCTGAAGCTTGTTTCTTTGGCCAAGTATCAGTTGTGCGAGCTTTTCAGAGGTCTTTTTTTTTCGCTGCAAGGTCTAGAGAGATTTTTTGCCCAACTTTAGCCATCTTGCCTCATTAAGTGCCTACCCCATGCCCATGGTACCTCTCATGTCCAATTCTATCCACATCTTATTACCCATGGTACTCAGAGCTCACCACTCAGCAGATATCCACTGACTGCCTGGTATCCCTGGGGCCCACATCATCTTTTGAAAACCTTGGGTCTTGGGCTTCCCACCCTTGTCGTAGTCCTAACCTCCACCTACCCCTCTGCCTCCTTCCCCCCACGGTGAATCGCCTGCTGTTTTCGGCAGTGTACCCTCCCCTGTCCCCATGGCCTCCCACAAAACAATAAGAAATAGGAGCAGCCCCCTTGAGCCTGCTCCATCACCATAGGATCACCATGGATCCAATATTCCTCACATCCACATTCCTGCCCCTTTTCCTGCCATCCCGGATCCCCGGACTGATCAGGAATCTATCTATCTCGGCCCACAATATACACAAGGGCTCTGCCCCCACAGCTCTCTGTGGCAAGGAGTTCCAAAATCCCTATCCTCTGAGGGAAGAAATTCCTCCTCATCTCAGGCTTAAACTGACATCCCTTTAATCATAGACTGTGCCCTCTGGTCCTAGAGTCTGCCATGAGGGGAAGCATCCTCTCAATATCTCCCCTTTGCATCATCCTCAACGATCAAACCCTACCCCCACCCCCCACCAGTCAGGACAACACTCCCTCAAGCCTTTAGTTAATTTTGATAAACAGTCCGTAGACAGCCCGTGCTCAGAGCTCCCTGACTGCTTTCCCATGGGCTACTTCTGCTGGCCCTACAGGACTGACCTTTGCTCACTCCTTGAATTGTACCCCCCTTCCAACAGCCTTTCTCCGCCGGTAGCCCATGTGCCCTGCAGTATATGTTTGTGCATCCTTCAAGAGGATCAGAGAGAGGCGCTGTGCGGGCATAGCCAAGAGTCCTAGTCCATGGAAGAATTTGATCCCCTGTCTGTCAAGATGGGTGGGTGGGGAGGTCTGAGTGATTACAGTGTATGGGCCTGGGACCCTGGTGAGGATTCTGCCCCTTGGGCTGTTTCATACCCACCTGGGAGGTGTTTCTCAATAATGCTCTTTAAACATCCAGTTTAACCAGCATAAATATCAGAGATGGGTTAACTGTGAATAGTGTTACATCCAGAGGAGGTTGAGAGACCTGTAGCTGCTTGCTGAGTGATGTGATGAAGAATGAAACAAAGCCCTTCTCTAGTTATGGATCTGTATTCTGCTTCCAGCTCTGGTCCATGTTTATTCCTGTGTTTGGCTTTACATTGCATAATGTTTGCCTACTGATGGCATTAGGGTGTAAAGTATCTTGCTAGAAATCAAGGAGTGCGTTAATACTGAGATGCTGCATGCTGAGACAACTTTTAAAGTGTGAGTTTCAGGCACTCTCTCAGGGTGCTAAATTTTTCTGAACGCTAAATTTTTCTTCACAGGTGCCGCTAGACCTGCTGACCTTTACCACCAACTTCTGTATTTTCCCCCTGATTTACAGCACCCGCAGTTTTTTCGGTTTTCAATTCCCAGGCTGTTCAGTCTGTGAGTACACCTTTAACAAATGAGCTACAGCTCCTGTTCAGGATGGAGAGCGATGTTTGCATTTGTGTAGCACACTGCACAATGACAGCATGCTCTGCAGCCAGTCAAGGACTGAGGAGAGGTAGCTGCTGCTGCAAACTGGAGATAGAGCGAGGGATTGGTAATTTGTGCTGCCAATGATGCCCTCATAAAGAAAGAACAACACTGTGCCTCAGTGGGATGGCATGGTGGCTCAGTGGTTAGCACTGCTGCCTCAGAATACTTGGGAGCTGGGTTTGATTCCTCCCTCTTACAGCTGTCTGTGTAGAGTTTGCATATTCTCCCTGTTCTGTGTAGGTTTCCTCCCACATGTGCAGATTAGGTGGATTGGCCATGGGCATTGTACATTTTTGGGGTGGGTCTGAGTGGGACGCTCTTGAGAGGATTGGTGTAGATTTGATGGGTGGAATGGCCCATTTCCACACTTATATGGCACTTTTCACAGCCACCAGATGCATCAAAGCACTGCGCACAGTGTTGTAATGTAGGAAATGTGGTAACTAACCGGTGCACAACAAGATCCCACAAACAGTCATGTGTTCATAACTTGATAATCTGTTTTGTTGGCAAGGACAGCTCCCCCAACCCCGTCTTTCTCTAAACAGGATCCTTTATGTTATACCCAACTCGAAATGTTAACTCTGTTTTTCTCTCTCCACAAATTTGCTGAGCTTCTCCACCTATTTCTGCTGGGAAATATGAGACTGAGCCACTGAAGGAGCTATTAGAACAGGTGACCAAAATGTTAGTCAGAAAGGTGAGTTTTAAAGAGCATCGTAAACAAAAGAGATGGTTAGAGATGCGGTGGAGGGGCAATAGGATCTAGAGCTGGAGGCACAGCTACTAATTGTGATCTGATCTGCCCTCCCCATCTGCCACAGATGCATTGAGCTTTTACCCCAGTAGGGTATTTTATATCTGATGAGATGGTACTTAGCTCCCATAGCATAAGAAGAAGACATGCACAATGTGGTGCTGTAAGATGTTTACTACAGCTCCTGGTACCTACATATATTATAATCACAGGCATTGCTGTGTCTCAGCTAAGACCAAAAAAAAATGGTTACAAACTCTTTCAGAGAGAGTAAGATCTGCCGATGCTGGAGTCAGAGACAACACAGTGTGGAGCTGCAGCTACAAACTCTTGAATGTTTCTTCAGTGTTTCATGCTGTAAGCGGCTTCAGTAAGATGGAGACTGAGACCTTGACATTACCAAGTCACATTCCACCATACAGGGCCAATATCCCCTAGTGAATGTACAGACATGTTAACACATACTGTAAGTACAGAATGAAGCCATTCGGCCCCTTGAGCTTGTTTTGCCACTCAATAAATTCTGATCTGATTCTGTTTCGAACCCACCTACCCCCCGAAAGCCCACCTTTCTTTCCTGCCCTAATAGGTATATATCCAAAACAAAAAACAGAAATTGCTGGGGAAATTCAACAGGTCTGGCAGCACCCGTGCAGGGAAAAACTGAGTTAAGTTTCAAGCTCAGAGAACGTTCTTCAGAACTGATCTGGCCACCTCTCGCTCTTGACAATATTCAGTGATCCTGCCACACCACACCCCCCCCCCCCCACCCCCCCCCCCCCCCACCACCTTCCCCGCCTCCACCACTCCCTGCTGAGGCAGAGATCCAATATCCTGCAAACCTCTCAGGGAGAAAGAAAACATCATCTCATCCCTGTCCTGAAAGGGCACCCCCTAGCGCAGGGCTGACCCACAAGAGGGCCCACCTGACCCATATCCTTCCCAGGTCCACCTTATCCAGACTGATCAGCATCGCAAGGCTGTCTCTCTCTGTTATGTATGAATGGTGAGATGTACCACAACGAGTGGTGGAGGGATTAAAGTTGGGAATTTGTCCAGGGGCCGGAATTCAAGAACATATCCTGAAGTGGACTGTGTTGGAGAGTTTGGAATGAAGTGAGGCCACGGAGGATTTAACAACAGAATTGAGAATAGGAAAATAGAGGCATTGCTTGACCGGGAACCATTGCAGGTCAGTGAGCGTGGTGATAAGGGTCAATGAGCCTGGGGGTGGGGGTCAGTCATCCTGGGGATGAGAGCTGGGGGTTGGAGAGGTCAGTGTCATATTAGTTGCAGTAGGAATGGGGTGACAGTCAGTGAGCCTGTGTCTGAGATCTGGAGGTGAGGGGGGTGGGGGACAGTGAGCCTGTGGGTGAGAACGGGGGGAGGATGGGGAGGTCAGTGAGTGAGTTAGAGGGAGTAGGGATGGGGTAGGGTATCAGTGAGCCTGTGGCTGAGAGGTGGGGGTGTGGGGAGTGGGAGTCAGTGAGCCTGTGGGTGAGAGCAGGTGGGGGGGAGGGTGGAGAGGTCAGTGAGTGTGTTAGTGGGAGTAGGGATGGGGTAGGGTGTCAGTGAGCCTGTGGCTGAGAGCTGGGGATGTGGGGTTGGGGGACAGTGAGTCTGTGGGTGAGATCTGGAGTGGGAGGGGCGTGCCCGTGAGCCTGTGGGTGAAAACTGGGTTTTTGGGGTTGGGGATCATGGGGCCTTTGCGTGGGGTTAGGGGTGGGAGGGAGTCAGTGTGCCTGGGGGTGGGGTAGGGGTGGGAAGGGATCAGTGAGCTGGGGTGGGATTAGGAATAGGAGGGGGTCAGGGAGCCTGGGTGGAGTGAGGGTTGGGAAGGGATTAGTGAGGCTGGGGGTGGGGTTAGGGGTGGGAGGCATTCACTGACCCTGGGGGTGGGGTTAGAGGTGCGAGGGGGTCAGTGAGCCTGGGGTGTGGGGTTAGGGTTGAGGGGGTATCAGTGAGCCTGGGGGTGGACATAGGGTTGGGAGGGGATCAGTGAGTCTGGGAGTAGGAGGAGGGGGTCAGTGATCCTGAGGGTGGGAGGGCATCACTGAGCCTGGGGTTGGGGCTAGGGGTGGGAGGGGGTCAGTGAGCCTGGGTGTGGGGTTAAGATTGTGAGGGGATCAGTGAGCCTGGGGATGGGAGGGGGTCACAGAGCCTGGGGGGTTGGGGTTAGGATTGACAGGTGGTCCGTGAGCCTGGGGATGGGAGGGGGTAGTGAGCCTGGGTGTGGGGTTAGGATTGGGAGAGGGTCAGTGAGCCTGGGGATGGGAGGTGTTAGTGAGCTTGGGGGTGGGGTTAGGATTGGGAGGCGGTCAGTAAGCCTGGGGGGGGTGGGAGGGGGTCACTGAGCCTGGGTGTGGGGTTAGGAGTGGGAGAGAGCTGAGGCGATGGGGATGGGTGTGAGCTGAGCTGGGGCCGGGGTTTGGTGGGGCAGTGGGAAGTGAGGGGCTAACCAAATCTCGGGGAAGGGCAGCTTCAATCTGTAAAAATGGCCACCTCCCTGTAAACCTGTCATTCACTGGAACGTGTGACTGAAGAAGTGGGAAGGCAGGTCTTCAGGCTGTGATTTAAGAGGTGGTGATAGGAGCTCAGCTTCAGGAGAAAGTTCTTGGTATTTGATCTTGGATTGAAAACGAGCAGCAGACAGTTATTGGGCTTTGTTTCCTGTGAGCTGGTAATGTCTCCTTTTGATCTCAGTCCTGAGCAGTTGCTTTCACGTGTTCAGGTGTGATGAATTTGCTGTTAGTTGTCTCAAGAGGCACATCAGACTTATTCTCCCCTGCCTCCCTGCGCACGTTACCTTCCTATATCCCTGTAATAAGATACAGTATTCTCATACAGGTTTTGATGTCTCAAGTTTCACCAGCTGAGATGTATGTTAGTTATTTAGAGGCTGTAAAGCTGTAACGTATTCCATTTCTTTTTTAAAATTTGTTCACAGGATGAGGGCATGGCTGGCTAGGTCAGCATTTATTGCCTAGAGGACAGTTAAGAATCAATCAGTTGCTGTGGGTCTGGAGTCACATGTAGGCCAGTCCAGGCAAGGATGGCAGTTTCATTCCCTAAAGGGCATTAGTGACCCAGATGGATTCTTTTCCCTCTACCCCTTACAATGATTTTTGTGGTTATCATCAGATTCCCAATTCCAGGCTTTTATTGAACACAAATTCCACCACTGGCTGTAATGGGATTTGAACCCAGGTCCCCAGAACATTACCTGTTCTAGTGGCAATACCACTGGGCCATCACCTCGAAGTGGCTCTGTAGTAGGTCAGCTGATTGCAAGGCAACCTTAGGCCCAGGACCTCCTCAAGTGCCCTGACTAATTAAACGTGCAGTTTGATGGATGTGGAATTGAGCCCAAAATCAGACCAGCCGTGATCTTATCGAATGTTGGAACAGACAGAGGGGCCGAATGGTCTACTACTACTTTCTAAAATTCATTTGCAGGATGTGGGTGTTGCTGGCAAGTCCAACATTTATTGCCCATCCTCCAATGCCAAGAGTCGCGAGTCAAGAGTCAACCACATTGCTGTCACATCTGGGCCTGGAGTCACATGTAGGCCAGACCAGGTAAGGAAGGCAGTCTCTGTCCCTAAAAGGCATGAGTGAGCCAGATGGGATTTTCCATCAACCAGAAATGGATTCCTGGTTGTCATTAGGCTCTTAATTACAGATATTTACAGAATTCAAAGTCTGTGGTGGGATTTGATCTTGTGTTCCCACAGCATTACTTGGGTCTCTGGAATAATAATGTAGTGACAATACCACTGGGCCATCATCACACCTCCCCCACACACGGTTCTCAATTCCTAATTG
This sequence comes from Stegostoma tigrinum, assembly GCF_030684315.1. Classification (NCBI taxonomy): domain Eukaryota; kingdom Metazoa; phylum Chordata; class Chondrichthyes; order Orectolobiformes; family Stegostomatidae; genus Stegostoma; species Stegostoma tigrinum. The sequence continues at coordinate 88,700,747 of NC_081362.1, read as the reverse complement.
TCATCTTCCTACATAACTGCTGTGTACCAGTGCTGTGAACCTGCCATTCCTGAAAGATTCATAGAATTGTACGACACTTGGCCAGTGAAGAGCAATCCAGTTAGCCCTGCACCCTCGCTCTTTTCTCCAACTCCGGCATTCATTTCCTCCCATGAGAAATATAGTTATCCAGTTTCCTCGTGAGGTCACTGTCTTCATCACCCTGTCAGCTTCATTCATATTGTCATACATATCTTCTCCACCTTGGGGACGAGCGAGGATGCTCTGCAAGAATTGACAGACTGATTTATTGATTATCATCACTTTGTTGACCCACATCTTGGATAGTCCTTCCTTGGCCAATGTTGCAACTTGAACCCAGATGCTTAGAGGTTGGGAGGGTGGGGCTGTCAGTGGGCGAAGGTGATATTAGTTTCACTGTGTTTATAGCATGCAGGACAGAATGTTCCAGAACGTAAGGCCAGCTAGCTAATGAGTCTTGAGCTAATGAAGCTATCCATGAATGAGGTTGTATGTTCTGTGAACTCAATATGGTTGAGCCTGGCTCTCGAGAAACTCTGTATTTGTAGCCAAATTAAAATCTTCACCAACTTGAACCCTGCTGACTCAAGAGCTGCATTTTCACAAAAACTGAGGAGGGAAAGAATTACCTACTGAGGCACAAGAGCTCCCCATCATCCACGACCCTCAAATCCTCATTGTCTAAAATAAATCCTCCCTCTTGCTGTATCTGGTTCCTTTGCCAATCACCTTAAATCTGCTCCTGCTCAAAATCGAGCTTTCAGTCGCTAGAAACAGTTGCTGTTTACTCGATTGAAACCATTCATGATTTGGAACACCTCTGTCAAATCTCCTCTTCGACTTCTCTAAGGAGAGGAAGGTGCTCAGCACGTTCAATGGGGCATGGCAGGTTTATTACCGAATGCTGAGGTCTCAGATCTGTTATTTGTTCCAATTCTGCAAGGTGCTGTGCTGCATTATGGACTTAGCTACAAAACATCCCTTAAACTGAGCCAGCTGCAAAAAGAGGAGCGAGATTCACCTATGGGAGAGCAGTAAAAAGATCAAGTGCAGCAATATATAAAACCAAAACCTTTGATAACTTTAAAATGGCAATAAATAATATTTCTTTGAAGTCATCGATACAAATGTTCTGTATTAGCAGTGCACGCCCGTGTTAGTTACTGCAACAAGCAATGCGAGCAGTGATGAGGAGCTTCAGAAATCCTGCCTTCATTTGGGGATCTTCAGCCAAGTGAGAGCCGACCAGTCATCACTGTCAAATCTCAAGGGTTTGAAATAACAACTTACATTTATGTGACACCCTTAATGTAGGGAAAATGTTGCAAGGCATTTCACAGGTGGCTCGGTGAGCCACATGAAGAGACATTGGCACAGCTGGCCAAAAGGCCAAGGGATCATTTTCCCAGGAGGATCTTCAAAAACAAAAGGGAAAGAGACAAGAGAAGAAATTTAGGGGAGGAATCCCAGAGCGTTCGGGTTCACAGCAATAGGGAGGGACAGGGACATAGAAGCATTTGAGGACAAGGGCAAGGATTTAACCTTGAAGTGTGACTAGATGAAGACATGAAGAGACATTGGCACAGCTGGCCAAAAGGCCAAGGGATCATTTTCCCGGGAGGATCTTCAAAAACAAAAGGGAAGGAGACAAGAGAAGAAATTTAGGGGAGGAATCCCAGAGCGTTCGGGTTCACAGCGATAGGGAGGGGCAGGGACATAGAAGCATTTGAGGACAAGGGCAAGGATTTAACCTTGAAGTGTGACTAGATCAGGAATCAAGGAAGGAAAGAGGAGGCAGAGGTGATAGGTCAACGGGACATGTGCGTCAAGATGGTCCTTAAGTAAGTGTGGCGTTCTAACATTCAAGATTCTTTCTGACAACCCATTATTATGTCAGCAAAAGGAAGAAGTCAGTGACATCTCTGTAAATAAAGAAGAGGATTCGGATGTAAGCTTTTTCTTGGCATCATTTTACCAGCTAAACTTGTCAAACAGAACAGCATCAGTTTTGATTCTTATAGGTTGCCTTATGTATTGAATTATTCCATCTGACGGTTCTAATGGATGGATTTACGGTCATTATCATATTCATCCTTATTAGTTGAAAAGGATTTGAGAGTGTCCTTTTGAGGAATTCAATAAAATTCCAAAACCTCAAGCCAAGACAGACACAAATCCAGATTCTACCGAGGATCTGACAAAGTCTGAATTATGCCATGAGGGGATATATGTGAAATGCGCTCAAGGAGGCCAAAATACATTTGGACTACTTGTTGTTTTAATAAAATGTTGGCAACTCTTGGTGAAAAGTATACCGGGGTGCTCTGTTACGAATCCACTTTTGGTAAATTATGGTTAAAAAACAAATGCAACAGGAGTATAAATTAACAGATAAGCGACTCAAATTCATTCCAGATCTAGTCTTTTTCTTGTTAACGATTCAAAGGATGTAAATGTACAAAGCACAGATATGGTATTTTATAATAAAGAAGATCCTGGCCTCCCTTCACTGCCTAGAAAGAGTTGGCCTGGCCTTTGGATACTGAGTTTCTAGTTCCAGCCAATAAACTGGAGTATCCATCTGTTTGGAAGTGCAAAGACATTTTAATTTAAGTGCGCATGATTGGACATGATTGTAGGTTACGTGGAACAGTCCCTCTTCCGCACCTACACAGGCCCCAAACCCCACCTCTTCCTCCGGTACATTGATGACTGTATCGGCGCCGCCTCTTGCTCCCCAGAGGAGCTCGAACAGTTCATCCACTTCACCAACACCTTCCACCCCAACCTTCAGTTCACCCGGGCCATCTCCAGCACATCCCTCACCTTCCTGGACCTCTCAGCCTCCATCTCAGGCAACCAGCTTGTAACTGATGTCCATTTCAAGCCCACCGACTCCCACAGCTACCTAGAATACACCTCCCCCCACCCACCCTCCTGCAAAAATTCCATCCCCTATTCCCAATTCCTCCGCCTCCGCCGCATCTGCTCCCACGATAAGACCTTCCACTCCCGCACGTCCCAGATGTCCAAGTTCTTCAAGGACCGCAACTTTCCCCCCACAGTGATCGAGAACGCCCTTGACCGCATCTCCCGTATTTCCCGCAACACATCCCTCACACCCCGCCCCCGCCACAACCGCCCTAAGAGAATCCCCCTCGTTCTCACACACCACCCCACCAACCTACGGATACAACGCATCATCCTCCGACACTTCCGCCATCTACAATCCGACCCCACCACCCAAGACATTTTTCCATCCCCGCCCCTGTCTGCTTTTCGGAGAGACCACTCTCTCCGTGACTCCCTTGTTCGCTCCACACTGCCCTCCAACCCCACCACACCCGGCACCTTCCCCTGCAACCGCAGGAAATGCTACAATTGCCCCCACACCTCCTCCCTCACCCCTATCCCAGGCTCCAAGATGACATTCCACATTAAGCAGAGGTTCACCTGCACATCTGCCAATGTGGTATACTGCATCCACTGTACCCGGTGTGGCTTCCTCTACATTGGGGAAACCAAGCGGAGGCTTGGGGACCGCTTTGCAAAACACCTCCGCTCAGTTCGCAACAAACAACTGCACCTCCCAGTCGCAAACCATTTCCACTCACCCCCCCCCATTCTTTAGATGACACGTCCATCATGGGCCTCCTGCAGTGCCACAATGATGCCACCCGAAGGTTGCAGGAACAGCAACTCATATTCCGCCTGGGAACCCTGCAGCCTAATGGTATCAATGTGGACTTCACCAGTTTCAAAATCTCCCCTTGCCCCACCGCATCCCTAAACCAGCCCAGTTCGTCCCCTCCCCCCACTGCACCACACAACCAGCCCAGCTCTTCCCCTCCACCCTCTGCATCCCAAAACCAGCCCAGCCTGTCTCTGCCTCCCTAACCTGTTCTTCCTCTCACCCATCCCTTCCTCCCACCCCTGGCCGCACCCCCATCTACCTACTAACCTCATCCCACCTCCTTGACCTGTCCATCTTCCCTGGACTGACCTATCCCCTCCCTACCTCCCCACCTAGACTCTCCTCTCTACCTATCTTCTTTACTCTCCATCTTCGGTCCGCCTCCCCCTCTCTCCCTATTTATTCCAGTTCCCTCTCCCCATCCCCCTCTCTGATGAAGGGTCTAGGCCTGAAACGTCAGCTTTTGTGCTCCTGAGATGCTGCTGGGCCTGCTGTGTTCATCCAGCCTCACATTTTGTTAACTTGGATACTCCAGCATCTGCAGTTCCCATTATCTCTCTCCTATAAAGCATCTAGCCACTTACACCTCTGCCAAAGACACTTCTTCATTTTCTTCTGTGTTTGGCTTTGTAACACGGAATCTCATTGCACTAAATCTCTGCTGCCTTCCTCCCCGGCCCTTTGTTCTTCATCCCTCCTTCCTCCTTTTCATTTGTTCCAAACTGATCAGATTTCTTACTTTTCTCACTTCGGATGAAAACTCACAGATGTGAAAGATTAAGTCTCTGTTTGTCTCTCTCTCTCTCTCCCCCTTCCCTCCCTCCGTCTTTCTACAGATTCTGCCAGACCAGCCAAGTATTCCCGGCATTTTCTGTTTTCATTTCAGAGTTCTGATAGCCACGTAATTTTGACATTTGCTTGATTTATGAGCATTGATTTAATGGAAAATGATCTTACAGGTTTGGGCTATTTACTTCTGCTCATTTTTTTCAGATTCAACAAAATACCATCAGGGATCAATGAAATTCTGGGAACATTAGGTGCTGATTATGCAAATATGGTTCTGGATGTGAGTTTGCCTAGAATGGTGACGAAACATCTGAAAACGAACCTTCCAGCTCAGCGAGCAAACTCACATCCAGAACCTCAACCTGAGCTACAAATCTTCTCAAAACTCGCTAATGCAAATATGGTTTCTACAAAGAACTGGATGACCTTCAGCACCTTATCTGATTTGATAATAATCAGTGAAAGGACGACCAGGCTCCCTGCCAGGAGTGTTGCTAAGATTCTCAAGTTGACATTGAACATCGAAATTGAGGAACTGGCCAAGTTTCGGAGTTGATTCCAGCAGATTGCAGAGAAGGAAGTGATCAGCAAGTCAAGAGAATGTCTGAGTTTGTTTCTTGTTTTTACAAGCTTCCCCAGTTAATGCTACACATCAGCAAACCTACCTGGGTCAAAGCTTAGAAAAATTGACAAGGTGCCCAAAAGCTTATGCTTGGTCAGGGAACTGCTATGCAGGTACATTCTGGCTGAAAACTAACAAATGGTTGCAGAAATGGATGTTTAACCTTTGATCTCTAGAACGAGGGGTCAGAGTTTAAGTAAAAGGAGTCACTCGTTTAAAAGAGAGATAGGAAACTTTTTTTCTTTCTCATCGTCTTTAGAATTCCTTTCTCCATAAGGCAGTGGATTATAGAAACTAAACATTTTTAAGACAGGGGTACATTAATGACTGCCAAGGAGATGAGCAATTTTTGGGGAATATAGAGTTTTGGCTAAGATGATGCAGCAGGGTCAAAGGGCCAAGTGGCCTGTCCATGTCCCTTGTTTGTATGATACCTGTTTCACAGTCAGAAAAAGTGGTGGAAGCAGATTTTTTTTATTCATTTGTGGGATGAGGGTGTTGTTTGCTAGGCCAGCATTTATTGCTATCCCCAAATGCAAGAGGGAAGTTAAGAGCCAACCATGTTGCAGGGGGTTTGGAGTTACATGTCGGCCAGACATGGTAAGGACGGCAGTTTCCTTCTCTAAAGGACATTCGTGAACCAGATGGAGTTTTCCTGAAAATTGATTCATGGTCATCATTAGAGTCTTAATTCCAGATATTTTATTGAAATCAAATTCCACCATGGTGGGATTCAAACCCTGGTCCCCAAAGCATTATCTGGGTCTCTGGAATAGCAGTCCAGCGATAGTACCACTGGGCCATTGCCTCCCTTCGAGGTGCACTTTCAAATTGGGACCAGGATATATACTGGTAAAGGAAGCATCAAGGAATGGAAATACTTGGTATTCAAGGGGCTTGGATTGATGATTTGGGGAGATGAGTTCACATCCTCCCACAACAACTGGCAGAATTTAAATTCAGATACTAAAAGTTGAAAACAAAACGAAAACAAAAGCTGCTGGAAAAGCTCAGCAGGACTGGCAACATCTGTGGAGAGAGCTCAGAGTCAAATGTTTTAGGTCCAGTGACGCTTTCTCAGAACTCAGGTCCAGAGCAATGTGATTGGTTCCTAAGGAGCCCCCCAGAATGGTGGAGAAAGCCTATCAGTTCAAGGGCAAGTAGCCTAACCAGTGATATCCTGTATCCTGTGAAAGAGTAAACAAAATTACAGTGCAGGGGAAGACAGAGCAGAAGTGACTAGGTAGCTCAGTCACAGGGCTGGCACAGATATGAAGGCCAGAATGGCTCACTTATCAGATCCTTTGACGATTTATGAGTGGTGCAAAGAGTTTCAAACAGAACTTAAGTCATTAATTCTCATTTCATTGCAGGATCTCTAGCGATTTCATCAGCCAGTCAGAAAACATCCAGTCTGATTGCTATGTATGTATTTATATTTTAGAATCTCCCCTGGTTGGAATGGTTTGAGGGAAGATGTACTGAATGAAGCTTTACCAATTTAGAATATTCCTGGGCATCAGGAGATTTTGTAGGAGCCAAACTCCGGGTTCTCTGAGATCCGTGGTCTTTGCTGAGATGGCGAATGAGCTGGCATCTTCCTTGAACACCAAGCAGTCAGGGTTGGTAGATGGGTGCCACATGTGGGAGCACCAGACAGGAGCAGCCCCTGAGCTTCTGGGCATCCAGTGGCACTGATGAGAGAGGCTGATCATGGGGGCTCCTCTATATAACCAGCAGCTTCACCAAACGATTAAAATAAACAATTTCTTAACCTGGAGGGTGAACCCTCTCTGGGATGTCTAGCTCTGTGGAACCGATACCACGGGAGGCTGAGTGTCAGTGGAATCTGTGGCGGTCTCTCTCACTTGATACCAGGAGGGTGTTAACAGCTAAAGGCAGTGGTCTGTCCCTAAGATGACATTGAGATTTTGAATATAGTAACAGGCTCAGTGGGCCAAAAGCACACAACCACTCCTACATCTTATGCTACTATGATCCAATAAACAAAGACCAGTATATGACAGGAACAGGCTCTTCAGCCCATCTATTTTACACCAAAAATGATGCCTTTCTAAACTAAATTCCTTTTGCCTCGACATGGACCATGTCCCTCTATTCCTTGCCTATTCAGATATCTGTCAAGAAGACTCTTAAACATTACTATTGTATCGTCCACTGGCAGCACATTCCAGGAACTTGCCACTCTCTGTGTAAAAAAAAATGCCTCAAATATCTCCTTTAAACTTTCCAGCTCTCACCTTAAACCAATGTTCCCTTGTATTTGACATTTCTAACATGGGAAAAAGACTCTGACTATCCATTCTATCCATGTACTGGATATAGTCCTGGTCTCCCTGCTCTGAGAGTTTGGGACTCGTTTCTCTAATTGCTTTCTTGCACTCACAACGTTGGAGAAGGGAAAGGTAGCATTGACCACCAGAGGCCATTCTCCATTAGGAACACTGCTTATAGAGTTACAGGATGGCCCAGTTATGAAGGAGCTTGTGGATGAACAGAACATTAGTGAGACCTCTTCTGGAGTATTGTGTGCAGTTCTGGTCGCCCAGTTATAGGAAGGATATTATTAAGCTGGAGAGGGTTCAGAACAGATTAATCTGGATGAGGCTGAGATTGGAGAGTTTGTTTTATAAAGAGAGGCTGGATAGGCTGGGACTTTCTCTCCCTGGAACGTTGGAGATTGAGGGGTGACTTTATAGAACTTTATAAAATCATGAGGGTCATTGATAAGGTGAGTAGCAAAGGTCTTTTCCCCAGGGTGGGGGAGTTCAAAAACTAGAGGGTATATTTTTAAGCTGAGAGAAGAAAGTTGTGAAAAGGACATATAGGGCAACTTTCTTACACAGAGAGTGGAATGAACTGCAAAAGGAAGCGATGGATGCAGGTGCAGTTATAATGTTTAAAAGACACTTGGATAACTATATGAATAGGAATGGTTTGGAGGGATATGGGCCAGGAGCAGGCAGGTGGGGCTAGTTTAGTTTGGGAACATGGTTAGCATGGACTAGTTGGACCGAAGGGGCTTTTCCATGCCGTATGACTCTATGACACTACACTCTGTACTTGTTAAATGTCTGTTCCCCTAGTACAGGCAATTCCATTCCTCTTCTCGGAGTCGTCTACATGGTTTCTGCTGTCACTGTTGCACCACAATGCAGATCGCAGCCACATTGCCGTTAATCCATTAACTGTAGTTTGCACAGGGACAAGAACAGACAGTCAAAGTGACAGTACTGAGGACGAGCTGCAGTGACAGGTTGGCATTGTCTGTTCAAACTTGCCTTGGAATGTGAGACAATACCAGCGCTTACAGCCGTATCAGTTCTCCTCATTGACAAAGACATTCCTTCTGAACCTGTTGAACTTTCCTTGGTTCAGATTCCATCTTTGTGGAATTTGTTGCAGCCTATGTTTTTTCTCCCTAAAATTCTTTTCATGGCCAATGCTGATATTCGTTGCCCACCTTTGGAACTAAAAGGCTTTTTTGGCCATTTCAGAGTGTCATTCAGAGCAATCACCTTGTTGCAGAGCCACATGTAGGTCAGACTAGATCACAGATGGCAGATTTCCTTCCTCAGAGGTTATTAGGGTAAGTTTTAAATAAACAATCAATGATAGCTTCGTGGTCACCATGATCGAGAACTGTCCAATTCTACATCTTTTATTTATTACATGGAAGAGAAAAGACACATTTTGTCTTATGCTCTTCAGGACAATTTGCAAGAATGTCAACCTGAGGGGGTGGAGCAATGAATGTTTACATGGAATGAGAGGAGAGTGCTGATTGGTTGGTAAGTGCACTTTGATCGGTAGAGGTTTTGCCGTGTACCAATTTAAATTCCACTGTCTGCTATGGAGGCATTTGAAATCTTTTCCTCAGAGCACTAACCTGGGTCTCCAGATTATTAGACTAGTGCCTTCTCCATTAGATGACCAAATGTGCCAGGGTCTGCCCACAAGGGAGTCTATTTCACAACAATGGGGGATTCAGCTACACTTCAGTCTCAGTGACTTTGAAGGCCCAGGATACAGAGACTGACATATCATTGAATTATTTAATGGCCAACTCTCATGCACTTTTCCCATGCACTTCAACTGCTTAGCATTCTTTTAAACTGATCACATATAGTCAACAGCCTTTCCCACAGTGGGGCATTTTGCAGTTTTCCCCTATAAAATCCGCTTTGTTTACATTCTCTGCCACTCACTGAGCTCATTTCCACTTTTCAAAGGAAATGGTTGTTCACCCAGCTTTCATGGCATACCCCAATTCCAGTTCGCACTGCACGTTCAAATCTTTCACCTCGTTATCAAACTTAGCTGCAGACGGCTGTGAATGTACTGGATGCAACAAGAGGCCAAGGACAACTATTAAAAGATTTCCAATTAAAAGATTGCCTTTGGCAAACACAGACTGTAGGTGTGCCCACGTACCAAGGGCAGGCAGCAAAAGGTGTGCATGAAGAATCTGGCAAGTATGGCAATAGAACACAGTGAATCATGGAATCCCTACAATGTGGAAGCAGGCCATTTGGACCAGTGGGTCAGCACTGACCCTCCAAAGAGCATCCCGTCCTATCCCGATAATCCTGCTTTTCCCATGGTTAATGCCCTTAGCCTGTGCATTCCTGGACACTACAGGCAATCTAGCATGGCCAATCCACCCAACCTGCACATCTTTGGACTGTTGGAGCACCCGGAGGAAACCCACACAGACACGGGGAGAATGTGCAAACTCCTCACAGACTCACTTAAGGGTGGAATTGAACCTGGGCCCCAGGCGCTGTGAGGTAGCAGTGTTAACCACTGAGCCAGCGTGCCACCACCATAGCAGCATGAAAGTACCACTAGGCTGGATGCCTTTCACCGAGGGCATTAGGTTGTGTGACCATTTTGTGGTAGTGCACAGATTTATGATGCAAACCTATCCAACCGAATCATGGGGGGGGGGCATTCGGCCCACCTTGCTGGTGCCTACTCTTTGAGAGAGCTTCCCAATTCCCTGCTCATTTCCCTTGGTCCCTATAAATATGCCCTTCACAAGTACTTATTTAATTCCTGTTTGAATGTGAACGTTGAACCTGTTTCCTTTCAGGCAGCGTACTCCAGATCATTCTAGCTCTTTGGGTGAAATGAATTGTTTGACACTTGTCAGTTATGTTTAGTGTGTGCCTTCTGGCTCTTAATTCTTTTTCTGATGGAGAATGCTTCTCTTTACCTGGTTAATCACAGCTCTTCAGTTCACAAAGTTGTGCGCAATGTTCTCAATTGCTTGGAAGCCAGAATGCAACTGAAATTGAGAGGCACCTTCTGCGCAATAATAGATTACTCATCAGGACAGCAGTACATCCAGAGTAACTTGGCTCATGTGCTTCATTGGGAGACTAAACAGTAATGGCCCTACAGAATGTCAAAAATTCAGGAGAAACCCAGTATGCAGTGGGAATGTGAGAGTGCCAGCTGGAGTGCAGCATGGGGAATTGTGACGTTATACACTTTGACTGTAAGGATAGAAAGGCAGTTTTTTTTAGACAAGCGTGAAGCTCCCAACTACTGATGTTCACAGAAATTGAATGAATTTGTGTAAGGAGCACGAAAAGTGAGCACAAAGGCAAAATACTGCAGGCGCCGCAAACCTGAAACAAATGCAGAGAATGCTGGAGGAACTCAGCAGGTCCAGCAGCATCTGTGGAGAGAGAGAGAAGCAGAGTTAATGGCTTGAGTCCAGTTAGCCTGATTCAGAACTCTTCCAAAGAAGAGTCAAAGCAGACTTGAGAAAGGTTTTCTGTGTTTCTCTCTCCACAGATGCTGCCAGGCCCCCCGGTGATGTTCTCCAGCATTCGATTGTCACAATACATTAGCTTGCAGCTACAGGGAGAAGTTGGGAAAGGAAGTTGGCCTTTATGTGAAGTACAAGATGGCCAGTGGCTTAGTGGTTAGCTCTGCTGCTTCGCAACACCAGGGACCAGGGTTTGATTTCACCCTCAGGCAACTGCCTATGAGGAGTTTGTATGTTCTGCCTGCATCTGTGTGGACCCCCTCTGGGTGTCCCAGTTTCATCCCATAGCCCAAACATGTGCAGGTTGGGTGGATCGGACATGCTAAATTGCCCACAGCATCCAGGAATATGCAGGCTGGGTGGGTTGACCATGGGAAGCACAGGGTTACAGGGATAGGATAGGAAGCTGGGTCTGGGTGGGGTGTTCTTTGGAGGGTTGCTGCAGACTTGATGGGTCAAATGGCATGTTTCCACGGTGTAGGGATTCTATGATAAGAACAAGGAGTTCTTGTCTCAGTTGCAAAGTGCTTTGATGAAACCAGACTCAGAATATCATGTGCAGTTGGTCTTCACAGCTAAGAGAGAATATGCTTACATTGGGCAGAGAACAGTAAGCTTGGTTCCAGGGCTGTGGGAGTTGTCTTATGATGAGATGCTGAATCAATCTCTGGATTTTAAAGGTGATCTCATTGAACAGACAAGTTTCTGTACCCAGTCAGCACGAAGGTTATTGCCTCTGGCTGGGAAAGCCTAGAACGCAGGGACACAGTCTTGGGATGAGGGCCTAATTATTTAGGACTGAGATGAGGAGCAATGTCTGTACATAGCAGGTTGTGACAGTTTGAAATTCTTTCCCTAGAGGGTTGCAGCTAGTATATCGCTGCATGTATTAAACATCGGGATAGATGGAGTGTTGCTCTCTCAGAGAATGAAAGGATATGGGGAGTGAGCGGGAAAGTGAATTGAAGCAGGGTATCGTAGAATCCATGCAGTGTAGAAACAGGCTCGTCTACCCAAGAAGTCCACACTGGCCCTCAGAGAATCCCACCCAGGCCCATTCTCCAAACCCTCAATCCCTGAACACTACAGGCAATTTAGCACGGACAATCCACCTAATCTGCACATCCTTGGGCTGTGGAAGGACACCGGAGAAAACCCAAGCAGACATGGGGAGAATGTGCAAACTCCACACAGAACAGGGATCGAGCCCAGGCACCTGGCGCTGTGAGGTAGCAGTGCTAACCACTGAGCCACCGTGCCATCCCCAGATCAGACATGGAATCACAGAATCCCTAAGGTGTGGCAGCAGGCTATTTGGCCCATCGAGTTCACAAGGTTGTATTAATGGCTGAGGAGATTAAAAGGATATCTCCTGTTCCTGTGCCCATGCCCTCCTGGTGTCTGGTCCAGGGGAGAAGATAGTTTCTTTGGTGTGCAGTCTGTATAATTCAATACAGCACCACTTACATTATTTATTCCTCTTGCGATGTTGGGAACCCAGTGAGCATAAAAGGCAACGTACAAATCTCTAGGCACAGAACATACCTCGACGCCATCCAGAGCGAGTTGGGAAATGGCACATGGGCTCTGCAGCATCCTGTAGCACCTTCACAGAGCATAGTAATGAGCTGCAAACCACTTCCATCCAATTCACGATACCCTCCGCGGAAACATGTACTCCCAAAAAACCTCAGCCACATTGTTTTTCTGGGCAGTGTTCACATTTTAATGGAATGCACATGTGTTTGCCAAAAAGCAGTTGTGAGGGTAGTGTGGTAAATGCCAGTCCTTACAAGCCGTTGACAACATTGTAGTCTGTCAGATCACTGTGCAGGACACGTGAAATATTATATAATGTTTGTTTAATAATGGGGCTCTGAGTGGTTTGGAAAGCAGCTGGATTCAGAGAAGACGAGACAGAGCAGTACTTTTTTTCCAAAGACTTCTCTAACACTCTTCCAAACACTAATGTAGGAAGTGTAACATCAACTGAAAGACATCCAGGCTTCTGTTGAAAAGTGGCATGTTACACTTTTGCTACATTAGTGCCACTAAATAACCATCTTAAACAAGAAAGAATCTAGCCATTGCCCTCAATGGGATTGCTATCACTGAATATCAATGTCCTGGGGGTTACCATTGACCAGGAACTGAAGTGAACCCTTCATATACATGCTCTGGCAACAAGTGCAGATCAGAAGATAGGAATACTGCAGTGAGTAATTCACTTCCTGACTCATAAAGTTATAGCCATAGAGTCATACAGCACAGAAACAGATCCTTCAGCCCAACAAGTCCATGCTGAATCTAATCCCAAACTGAACTAGTCTTACTTGCCTGCTCCTGGCCCATAAGCCTCCAAAACTTTCCTATTCATGTACTTATTCATTTTAAATTGTAATTTAAGTTATAATTGTATCTGCATCCAACACTTCCTCAGGATGTTCATTCCACACGTGAACCACGCTCTGTGTGAAAAAAATGTCCCTCATGTCTTTTTTAAATCTCTCTCCTCTTGCCTTAAAAATGTCCCCAAGTCTTGAAATCCCTCATCTTAGAGAATAGACAACTACCATTAATTCTATCTATACCCTGCATTATTTAATAAACTTCTATCAGGTCGCCTCTCAATCTCCAACAATCCAGTGGTAAAAGCCCCAGCCTATCCAGCCTTTCTTTATAACTCCAGCCTTTCCATAACTAGCAACATGCTGGTAAATCTCTTCTGAAGCCCCTCCAGTTTAATAATATCCTTCCTATCACTGGGTGACCAGGCTGGACACAGTACTCCAGAAAATGCCTCATCAATGTTCTGTAATAATTCGATATGGCTTCCTCTTGTCTATACTCAAATGACTGACCAATGAGGACAAGTGTGCTAAACGCCTTCTTAACCACCCTGCCTGATTGTGACACAAACTTCAAAGAATTATGTACCTGCACCCCTCATTCTACAAAACTACCCAAAGCTTTACCATTAATTGTATAAGTCCTACCCTTGTTTGTTGTATTTATTTATCCAGATTGAATTCCATCTGCCATTTTTCAGCCCATTGACCCAATTGATCAAGATCCCTCTGTAACATTAGAAAACCTTCTTCACTGTATACTCTTCAAAGCCCATCCATCATCTCTGAGGCACAAGTTACGAGTATGATGGAGTGCTCCCCACTTGCCTGGATGGTTAACAATCAAGAAGTTTGATACCATTCAGCTCAAAGCAGCCTGCTTGACCTGTTGGTGCATGTTTTCAAGCTTCTGTACCTTCTACCTGATGGAAGAGGCTGGAAGAGAGCATTACTGGGCTGGGAGGGGTCTTTGATGATGTTGGTAGCCTTTCTGTAGCAATGAGAAGTGAGACGGATTCCATGGGTGGGATGTTGGCTTCCATGATGGTCTGGGTTGTACGCATAACCTTCTGTAGTTTCTTATGTTCCTGGCCAGAGCAGTTGCTGTACCAGATCATTGTGCACCCGGATAGAATACTATCTATGGTGCATCTGTAGAAGTTGGTGACGGTCCTTATGGACATGCAGATTTCCTGAGCCACCTGAGGAAGAAAAGATGTTGTTGTGTCAAGACCAGGACAGGTTTTTGGTTATCGTCACTCTGAGGAACATGACACTGTCCACCCTCTCTACCGCTGATGTAGATGGGGGCGTGTTCTCCTCCTTTTTTCCTGAAGTCAATGATCAGTTTTTTTTTGCTTTGCTGACATTGAAAGATAGATCATTATCATTGCACCATGACACAATAGTGTAAGTGAAAGGGATTGCAGAAATTCACAACTGTCAGAACATAGGCACTGTTCTGAAGGGGGAGACCATGTCAGCCTGCAAGCTACTGGCAGAGACAAAGATAATTGTTTCTTCGACATGCGGTATCGGAGCCTGAGCCACCAGCCTTATGACAACACAATCTGGTATCCGGGTGTTTCACTGCAAACTTTATGCAAAGCTAAGACGTTAGACTTCAGGTCAACAGGACAACTCAAGGTGCCCCATAGCAGAGTGGGAACTTGGTACATAGTTGAGGAGAATGGGGTACTTTTTACGTATTGAGAATCCAAGATCTGCAGTGAGACAAATGATCAGGTTACTAGTTTTGATGCTAATGCTATCCAAAGGTAGAATTTTAAAACTAAACCAAGGGAATGAGAAGTAAGTTGGCCGTGATCGTTTGGGAAAATACATTAAAATATGTGACAGGCAATGGCTTTTAGTTGGATCATAGAATCCCTACTGTGTGGAAGCAGGCCATTCAGCCCACACTGACCGTCTGAAAAGTAGCCCTCCTGTCCTATCCCTGCATTTCCCATGGCTAAACCACCTAGCCTGCACATCCCTGGGCACTATGGGGCAATTCAGCCTGGCCAATCCACCTAACCTGCACATCTTTGGACTGCAGAAGGAAACCCATGCAGACACGGGGAGAATGTGCGAACTCCACAGTTACCTGAGGGTGGAATTGAGCCAAGGTTTCTAGCAGTGTAAAGCAACAGGGCTAACCACTGAGCCACTAAACATTACTCACTGGCATACAACAAACACACATTTCTTTAAAGCACTAAAAAGCGAACAGAGAAGTGAGCCAAGTGTGACTAATAACGGAAGTTAAAAATTGTATTAAACCAAAGGAGCCCGTTAATAAATTTACCAAATAATGTAATGAGCTAAAGGATTGGGAGTATTTTATAATTCAGCAAATGAGGACCAAGAAACTTATAAAGAATGGGAACATAAACAAGCAAGAAACTTAAAATAGAACTTAAGAGCTTCCAAAGTTAAATAAAATAGAATAAATCAGAAAGGAGGAATATCGGGCAATACTTCCCTCAAATGTCTATCCACTTGTCCCCTTGGTGTCATTGATCACCTCTGCTTCCAGAATAGCTTGTTATTAATCATATTGAAGTATTCATAATATTATTAATAACTAGAGCCTTATAAAGTTTTCGCAAAACCTCTCTATTTTTACACTCCAATGCCTTTTAAATAAAGACCAACATTGCCTGTAACCAGCTGAACTTAGTTGCTGGCTTTTGATAATAAGGCCTAATAAATCCCTCTTTCTCTAGCTTTCTGCAGTCTTTCTCCATTTAAATCATATTTAGCTCTTCCCTCCTTCCCACCAAAGTGCATCACCTTACATTTCTCCATATTGTATTGCATTTGCCAAGTTACTACCCACTTGCTGAACCTGTCTATATCCCTCTACGGACTCTTTGTGTCATTCTCACCACTTGTCATCCCACCTACTTTCATGTCTTCTGCAAACTTGCCAATTGTACATTTCCTTTCCTTATCCAAGCCATTAATATATACTATAAAGAATTGCGGCCCCAGCACTAATCCTGTGTCACCCCATCTGTTCAATATTTTACCCCAGCTGACTCTGAGTATGCCTCAGCCAATGATTTGTGCTCTGAGGTTTCTCTCAAAAGGCCTAAAGCCCTCATAACCACCAGCTTTCCTAGAAAAAGCTCCATGAGATTAAAAACAAATGTGGTGAGATTTGGTAGCCATTTCCTTCATCGTATTTATCCCTTTCGTGCATTAGGTCTGAATCAGCCGAATAAATCCGTTCTCTAAGATTTGTCAGCCCTGTGTTATAAACTGTGAGTCAGCATTCCTGTGGTTAGATCCAACTGCCTTCTGTCTAACAGCAACTCGCTGTTTATTTGTGAAGCTGCACATCGGCTGCGCCTGGATTTAGGACGAGAGGCTGTAAATCTTTCTGGTAAACCCAGGGGCATATGGTTTACTGCTGATATGACAGATTTGTACCCTCCTCCAGCATACTTGAAATGGCCCAGTGGTTAGAACTGCTGCCTCCCAACACCGGGGGCCTGGGCTTGATTTCTCCCTCCAGCGACTAACTGTGTTGGGTTTGCATATTCTCCACGAGACTGTGTGGATTTCCTCTGGGTGCTCTGGTTTTCTCCCAAAGATGTGCAGATTAGGTGGATTGGCCATTCTACATTGTCCACTGTGCCCAGAGATGCGTAGGTTAGGTGGATTGGCCATGCTAGATTGGTTCACAGGTCGGCGCAACATCGAGGGCCGAAGGGCCTGTTCTGCACTGTATTGTTCTATGTTCTATATTCTATGTTCTATAAATTGTCCATTGTGTCCAGGTTTGTGCAGATTGGGTGGATTGGCCGTGGGAAATGCAGGATTACAGGGATAGGGCAGGGTTCGGTCTGGGTGGGGATGCTCTTGGAGTGTCAGTGTGGTTTCAGTGGGCAAAATGGGCTGCTAACACCCTGTAGGGATTCTATGAAGTTCAGTGATATGACCACCACACCACCACCTTCCTGCCACTGATACTGGGGTTGGCATTGAATTCACTGCCACAAAATAAACAGTTGAGATCCTTAGCTCAAACTCATTATAGGGAAAACTGTGCAGGTACAGGAGGGAGTAAAGGGTTTGTGAAGTGGGACTGGGTGGAGGCTCATATAGAGTGTGAACATCAGTTCAGAGCAGAATGTCCAGTTTCTGTAAACCCCTTTGTCTCACGTTCGCTGAAGGAATGTCAGTATTGCTGGCCAGGCCCATCCCTAATTGCCCTTGAGAAGGGGGCAACATGTTACCATCTTGAATCGCTGCAGTCCTCGCGGCGTAGGGCTGAAATGGCTTTCCCATAATGGCTCATTTTAGACAGAGGTTAAAGGTCAACCATCTTTTTGTCGACCTGGAGTCACAAGTGGGCCCAATGACAGGTATTCTTCCCAAAAAGATATTGGTGACCTTTTTCACCACAAGCTATAGTTTTACTCTGATCACCCAGTAATGATGGCTTGTTTTTGTTTGGATTCCAGATTTAATTAAGTGAATTTAAACCCCACAGCTGCCCGGTATGGCTTGAATGTCTATGTCTCAAGTACTAACCCAGGCCTCAAGTTTATTTGCCAAGTAACATAAACACCATTCCCACAGCCCCAATGGATCCATTTTGGATGCAATAAAAGTTCTATTGTTTTCAAGGAGTCAGTGCTGTTATGTCGGGTTGGAAAGTGCTCTGACTCAGTGCAAATTGATGGTTTAATCTATTTCACTTCCATCGCCAACAAGACAGATTTTACCCATCACTCCCTTGACATTCAAGGGTGTTACCATCACTGAATCGCCAACTATCAACATCCTGGGGGTTATCAATGATCAGGAGCTGAACTGAACCATGCATATAAATGTTGTGGCAACGACATCAGATCAGAAGGTAGGAACCCTGCAGTGAACAACTCACCTCCTGACTCCCCAAAGCCAGTCGACCATCTACAAGTTACAAGCCAGGAGTATGATGGAATATTCCCCACTTGCCTGGATGAGTGCTGCCCCAGCAACACTCAAGAAGCTCGACACCATCCAGGACAAAGCAGCTCCCTTGATTGGCACCACATCCACAAGTATCCACTTGCTCTACCACCGACACCCAGTGGTTTGTGAAGTGGGACTGGGTGGAGTGTGCACCATTAGGTTACAAGATGCAGTGAAGAAATTCACCAAGGCTCCTTAGATAGTACATTCCAAACCCACGTCCACTTCCATCTGGAAGGTCAAAGGCAGCAGAAGCATGGGAACACCATCAACCACATGGTCACCCCCAAGGCACTCACCTTCTTGACTTGGAAGTATGTCGTCATTCCTTCATTGTTGCTAGGTTGAAATCCAAGAACCCCCTGTCTAACGCCATTGTGTGTCTGCCTGCTTCAAGAAGACAGCTCATCACCACCTTCTGAAGTTCAACTAAGGACATTCAACAAACACTGGCCCAGCCAGTGACACGCATAACCTATGAACGAACCATAGAAAAAGGCAGAGATAGTGGGAACTGTCGATGCTGGAGAATCTGAAATAACAAGGTGGAGAGCTGGATGAACAGAGCAGGCCAAGCAGCATCGGAGGTGCAGGAGAAAGAAGGGTACAGACCCAAAACATCAGCCTTCATGCTCCCCGATGCTGCTTGGCCTGCTGTGTTCATCCAGCTCTACACCTTGTTATCATAGAAAAAGGCAGTTGTATCTTGGACTACATGTGGTCAATGGAAAGCCACTTGACTGGAGCAATGAGAGAAATAAATTATATAAAAGATCCCAGATCAATGCATTCTATTAAAATGCAATAATTATGGCCATTGCCACAAAGATATTGTTTTTGTCCAGGAGAACATTGGCTGACGAACTCGATTCCAGGAATTCTCCTTGAGATATTCCAAGTCATCCACGGAATATTGGAAACCACTGCCACTGTAACTAGGCTCGCCAAACTGGGAAGGAAAAAAGATCAGTTTGGCTGGTCCCACACATGTTCCTTACCTGGCCCATTAAGAATGATTCACACATCACCAACATCTGAAGGCTTTTAAAAGACTGCAGCGTTCGCCACGTTGGAAGGGTGGCTCGAAGCTTGGTTGGCTATAACATAGATTTATGCAACATGTCAGTGCCAGCAGACAGAGCCATGCACCGAGAGTAAGTGTGTCCAGTTCCACATGTTGCACCTTTATAAGGATTTATTAGTCTTGGAGGATGTGCAGTGCAGGGTCATCGGGATTACAGCTAGGCTAAAGACATTAAATTCAATTTATCAAGTGTTAAATTCAGCATTATATAACAGGCATGCTAGAAGAGTTGTCATGTCACTAGATTGTTCAGCCAGATGCCCAGACTATTACTCAGGGGTTCAGCAAGGTGTAGATTAGGGATATGGGTCTGGGTGGGATGCTTTGTGAGTCAGTGTGAACTTGTTGGTCTGAAGGCCCTGTTTTGGCACTGCAGGGATTCTATGAAACATGTGTTCAAATTCTGACTCTGCAGATGACAGAATTTAAATTAAATTAGTAAATATGGAATACATAGATCGTCTCCATGGCGCCCATGAGAGATAGCATCGATTGTTGTAAACAGAGATAATGGGAACTGCAGATGCTGGAGAATCTGAGATAACAAAGTGTGGAGCTGGATGAACACAGCAGGCCAAGCAGCATCTTAGGAGCACAAAATCTGACATTTCGGGCCTAGACCCTTCATCAGAAAAGGGGGACGGGAGAGAATTCTGAAATAAATAGGGAGAGAGGGTGAGGCGGACCGAAGATGGATAGAGGAGAAGATAGGTAGAGAGGAGGGAAGGTAGGGAGGGGATAGGTCAGCCCGGGGAGGACAGACAGGTCAAGGGGGTGGGATGAGGTTGGTAGGTAGGAAATGGGGGTGCAGCTTGAGGTGGGAGGCAGGGATAGGTGAGAGGAAGAACAGGTTAGGGAGGTGGGGACGAGCTGGGCTGGTTTTGGGATGCAGTGGGGTGAGGGGAGATTTTGAAGCTTGTGAAATCCACATTGATACCATTGGGCTGCAGGGTTCCCAAGGGGAATATGAGTTACTGTTCCTGCGACCTTCGGTGACATCATTGTGGCACTGCAGGAGGCCCATGATGGACATGTCATCTAAGGAACCCAGTTCACAATAAACAACTGCACCTCCCAGTTGCGAACCATTTCAACGCCCCCTCCCATTCCTCAGACGACATGTCCATCCTGGGCCTCCTGCAGTACCATAATGATGTCACCGAATGTCGCAGGAACAGCAACTCATATTCCGCTTGGGAACCCTGCAGCCCAATGGTATCAATGTGGATTTCACAAGCTTCAAAATCTCCCCTCCCTCCACTGCATCCCAAAACCAGCCCAGCCTGCCTCCGCCTCCCTAACCTGTTCTTCCTCTCACCTATCCCCTCCTCCCACCTCAAGCCGTATCTCCATTTCCTACCTACTAACCTCATCCCGCCCCCTTGACCTGTCTGTCCTCCCTGGACTTACCTATCCCCTCCCTACCCTTCCACCTATACTCTCCACTCCACCTATCTTCTCCTCTCTCCATCTTCAGTCCGCCTCCCCCTCTCTCCCTATTTATTTCAGCATCCTCTCCCCATCACCCTTTTCTGATGAAGGGTCTAGGCCCAAAACGTCAGCTTTTGTGGTCCTGAGATGCTGCTTGGCCTGCTGTGTTCATCCAGCTCCACACTTTGTTATCTCGATTGTTGTAAAACCCATCTGATTCATTAATGTCCTTCAGGGAAGGAAATCGGTTGTCCTCACGTGGCCTGGCCGATGTGACTCCAGACTCACAGCATATGGTTGACCTTTAACCTCCCTCTGTAAAGGCCTAGCGAGCCTCAGTTCGAGGGCAATTATGGATGGACATCAAAATGCTGGCCGTGTCAGTGATGCCCTCATTTTTAAAATTCATTCACAGGATGAAGGCATCGCTGGCTGGACGCAGTTACTGTCCATCCCTAATTGCCCAGAGGGCAGTTGAAAGTCAACTGCTTTGCTGTGCGCCTGAAGTCACATATAGGGCAGACCACATAAGGATGACAGTTTCCTTCCCTAAAGGATATTAGTGAACCAGATGGGTTTCCCTGACAATCGGCAATGGTTTCATGGTCATCATTAGAGTCCTATTTCCAGACTTCTATCATCACCTGCCAAGACAGGATTCAAACCTGGGTCTCTGGAACAGTATTTGGATCTCTGGTTTAATCTAGCCATTATAGCACTACGCTGACATCTTCACTTAATTAGGGATGAGCAACACATGTTGGCCTGCTCAGCAATGCCCACTCCCTGTGAATGAATGGGAAAAAAAAAACTTTCAACTAACTGTGAGGCTGATCCACAGTTTGAAATGTTACTGTGATGTCTGCTGTACAGTGGGTGCTGTTCAAAGCAGAGACTCTCTGTGAGAAATGGCATTCCAAGTCTACAGTGGCGCTCCTGCCTTCTGATATTCTCATCAGTTGCGTGTAATAATCAGTTCAGTTACTAGCCAAATCCATCGATGTAACTGCATTCCACTGAATTCATGATATACCAAGTATTCCACATAGGAATTCAATAATGAAAACCAGTTTCCACTGTTAAGGAAAACTAAGAAGAGGTAGGGACTGTAGCTTCCATCAGGCAGAAATCTGAAGGAAAAACAACAGTTGACACCTTGATGCAACTTTGAGCTTTAAAGTGGATACTCAATATTGGCCAACCCAAGCAGACATTCAGTGATGAGAGGTAATGAAATACTCCCCAGTTGCCTGGGGGAGTGCAGGTCTAACAACAGACACTCAACACCATCTGGGACACAGTACCTGACTTGATTGGCACCCCATTCATCAGGTTAAAGGTTTACTCCCTCCACCATCAACACAATGGTTGCAGTGTGCACCACTTACAAGCGGTACCTCAGTAAGTCAACAAGGTTCCTTAGACAGACCTTCCAAGCTTGAAACCTTTACCACCCAGAAGGACAAGGATAGCAGATACATGGAACGCCACCACCTACCGTTACCCCTAATCCACTCACCATCATGACTTGGGAAATATATCGTTGTTATTTCAGTGTCATTAGGTCATAGAACATAGAACATCGAACATTACAGCACAGGACAGGCCCTTCGGCCCTCGATGTTGTGCTGACCTGTCATACCGATCTCAAGCCCATCTAACCTACACTATTCCATGTACGTCCATATGCTTATCCAATGACGACTTAAATGTACCTAAAGTTGGCGAATCTACTACCGTTGCAGGCAAAGCGTTCCATTCCCTCACTACTCTCTGAGTAAAGAAACTACCTCTGACATCTGTCCTATATCTTTCACCCCTCAATTTAAAGCTATGCCCCCTCATGCTCGCTGTCACCATCCTAGGAAAAAGTCTCTCCCTATCCACCCTATCTAACCCTCTGATTATTTTATATGTTTCAATTAAGTCACCTCTCAACCTTCTTCTCTCCAATGAAAACAGCCTCAAGTCCCTCAGCCTTTCCTCGTAAGACCTTCCCTCCATACCAGGCAAAATCCTAGTAAATCTCCTCTGCACCCTTTCCAAAGCTTCCACATCCTTCTTATAATGCGGTGACCAGAACTGTACACAATACTCCAAGTGCGGCTGCACCAGAGTTTTGTACAGCTTCACCATAACCTCTTGGCTCCGGAACTCGATCCCTCTATTAATAAAAGCTCAAACACTGTATGCCTTCTTAACAGCCCTGTCAACCTGGGTGGCAACTTTCAAGGATCTGTGTACATGGACACCAAGATCTCTCTGCTCATCTACACTGCTAGGAATCTTACCATTAGCCCAGTACTTTGCCTTCTGGTTATTCCTACCAAAGTACAACACCTCACACTTGTCTGCATTAAACTCCATTTGCCACCTTTCAGCCCAGCTCTGCAGCTTATCTATGTCTCTCTGCAACCTACAGCATCCTTTGTCACTATCCACAACTCCACCGACCTGAGTGTCGTCTGCAAATTTACTAACCCATCCTTCTACGCCCTCATCCAGATCATTTATAAAAATGACAAACAGCAGTGGACCCAACACCGACCCTTGCGGTACACCACTCGTAACTGGTCTCCGGGATGAACATTTCCCATCAACTACCACCCTCTGTCTTCTTTCAGCAAGTCAATTTCTGATCCAAACTGCTATATCTCCCAGAATTCCATTCCTCCGCATTTTGTACAATAGCCTAGTGTGGGGAACCTTATCGAACGCCTTGCTGAAATCCATATACGCCACATCAACCGGTTTACTCTCATCTACCTGTTTGGTCACCTTCTGAAAGAACTCAATAAGGTTTGTAAGGCACGACCTTCCCTTCAAAAAACCGTGCTGACTATCCTTAATCAATTTATTCTTTTCTAGATGATTATAAATCCTATCCCTTATAACCTTTTCCAACACTTTACCAACAACTGAGGTAAGGCTCACTGGTCTATAATTACCAGGGTTGTCTCTACTCCCCTTCTTGAACAGGGGAATCCCAAACTTCATAATGGGATTGTGGGTATAACTACATACAATGGACTGCAGTAATCCAAGAAGGCAGTTCATTACCACCTTCTCCAGAGCAGGTTGTGTTGCTAACATTGCCTGTGATGCTCACAAGCCAGGAAGTGATAAATAATGTATTCGTTCACAAAGGTAACCTATTTGCTTTGCTCCTGTTGACAGGTATGCTAGACCTTGGTAAAATCTCTGTCCCCTCACAAACACTGTCTTTTTGCTTCCAACCTTCCTCATCTGAGCAGTTAGCCTCTTCTCCCCAATCACTTCAATATGCCACTTGACCACTGCCCCTGCTCTAGATCACACTGTTCCACACTCATTACAGTTCATATAAATTGTATTCCTGTTCCTTGACTCTAGTTCAAGCTGATTCCTTCCCAATTCCTCCAAAGTTATTTCTTGACCTCTTCTTCCTCCTCCAGCTTCTACCTCCTTCCTCTGTCCATCATCACCATTCAGATCCTCTCCATTTTCACTACCATTCTCTCTATCAGTTCCCCTGTCAATTTACCTGATGATCAGCAGTATTCCCTTCTTCTCAATATCCTTCATCCCGTCCTCATTCCCTCCTTTCATTACCATCCACCTCCTCGCATCCTGTTCCACTTAGCCTTTTTTGTGGATCTGGCTGCCGAATTATTAGAGCAAATTCAAACTCTCTCCCGTCACTTATCACTGCTATTGCTTGTAGAGGGACAGTGCATTCTGTATACTGTATGGAGGATTTGCTGCCAAATGGCAGTCCTGCTGACACTGGGGCCACAAATCTGCTCAACACATTGAACATCGAACAGTACAGCACAGTATTGCCCATGATGTTGTGCCAAATTTTTCCCTAAACCTGAGATCTATCTAACCTCCACCCCTACCTTCTACTATCATCCATGTGCCTATCTAATAGCCGCCTAAAGGCACCTAATGAGGCCGACTCCACTACCCTCTCCGGCAATGCATTCCACGCTCCTACCTCTCCCTGAGTAAAGACCCTACCTCTAATGTGTCTCCTATATCTACCTCCACTCACTTTTAAAACTATGTCCCCTCGTATTAGCTACCTCCACTCATGGGCAGATGTGGCACTGGAGAGAGGAAATGGTTGCTTCACCCAGAATTTGCAGCAAGACACACATAGTAAAGAGTTAGCTCTTGAGCTCTTGCACATAAACACTACATCGACGGAGATGTAATGACCTAATGATGATGGCGAGGCTCTGAGGAAGGAAAAGAACCTTCGGCCCACACTCACTTGAGTTGAGAAGAGTGAGAGACAATTTTACTGATGTATACAAGATTCAGAATGGCCTCCATAGAGTGGATGTTGATAGGTTGCTGTCATTCCTGGAGGAGACTGGAACAATGGGGCACTGCTTCTGAGTAAGGGTTCACTGATCTCAGATGGAGAACAAAGGAAAATTCTTTTCTCGAGAGGTCAGTAATCTTCAGAGCTGCTACACCCAAAAAGCTGAGAAGGCCAAGTTACTGAAGTTACTTAGGCCTGAGATGGACAAGGTTATGAACTGTAAAGTGAGTCAAGAGTTGTGGGAGTAGGCAAGAAAGTGGATTTGAGACCATTATCAGATCAGCCACAACCTTACTGAATGGCAAACCAGGTTGGAAGGGACAAATGGCAGAATGACCAAGTGCAAGATCGCTTCCAGAAACTCGACGGCATTAACTTACCTGTTGCAGAGACATGAACAGGTTCAGTGAGTGGGCACAAAAACAGAAATTACTGGAAAAGCTCAGTGGGTCTGGCAGCGTCTATGGAGCGATATCAGAGTTAACATTTCAGGTCAAGCGACCCTCCCTCACAATGTGGTGAGTGAGGCAGCAACAAGGTAGCAGACAGAATACAAAATAGGAAAGTATGAGGATGCTGACTTTGATCAAAACAATGGGAAAAGCAGAATATTTTTAAGAAGGTGTGAATCTTGTAAAGTGTGAAGAGGCTGTACACATAAAAGAAACAAAAATCTAGGTATAATAGGTAATCAGGAAAACAAGAACCTTCAATGCAAAGGAATTGTAGAATGGGAATTCAGAGATCTTGCTACCATGATGAGACTATGCATAGATTACTGCGTGCAGTGTCGGTCTATATTTTATTGAAGGCACTAAAATGAAGGTCCACTCGATTGCTCCCTGGGATGATGGGGTTGTCCCATGATGACAGGGTGAGTAAGTTGGGTTGACATTCTCTAGGGTTTAGGAGAATGAGAGGTGATCTCATGGAAATGTTCAAGACCCTGAAGAGCAATAAGTTGCTTTCCCCCAACTGGAAAATCTAGAACCTTGGGATGAAGTCTGAGGAAAGGGCCTACTCATTTAGAACTGGGTTGTGGAGAAATGACTTCACTCAAAGGGGGATGGTTGGGGTGAAGGAGTTATCTTATGAGAAAAGATTGAACAGGATAGATCTAGATCCACTGGAGATCAGAAAAATGAGATTGAAACATTTTCAAATCTGAGGGAGCTTCGCAGGGTGGAGGTTGAGAGGATATTTCCCCTTGTGGGAATGTCTAGAGTCAGGAACAGACTTTAAAACTTGGACATTTTCCATTTAATTTGAGTTAAGAAGAAATACTTTCTCTCAAAGAGCTATTTATCTGTGAAATTCTCTTCCCAATGAGCAGTGAAGGCTGGGCCATTCCATGTATTGAAGGCTGTGCTAATTAGATTTTGATTGAGAAGATGTCAAAGATTAAGGTGGTTGGCATTCAAGGAAGTGCACTTCAGGCCATGATTAGATCACTTGTAACCTTAAGCAAAGGTGGACCAAGCTTGAAGGTATGCGTAGCATTAATCTTTATGTTCTTACGTGAGTGTGAATACTCAATAATTGACTGCATTCCAGGCTGGAGTTTGACAGAGTCATTTTC
The DNA here is from genome assembly GCF_030684315.1 of Stegostoma tigrinum. Classification (NCBI taxonomy): domain Eukaryota; kingdom Metazoa; phylum Chordata; class Chondrichthyes; order Orectolobiformes; family Stegostomatidae; genus Stegostoma; species Stegostoma tigrinum. Next base: position 88,674,096 of record NC_081362.1, on the reverse strand, counting down.
TCTCAGGGAAACCTAAAGGACGAGTGGGAAGATGGACAGCAGGCAGAAGGTCATCCTCAATCACACAGACTTGAGGGGGTCTCGTGGTCTACTTCTGCTCCTAGTTCTTATTCTGGATGAACAAATCTACATGTGACTGAAATAGCAATCTCCAAAGAGAACAAGTGTGGGTTGAAAAGATGCCACAGAAAATGTAGCCCCATCATCCCATAAGGAAGCCCAGTTCACATCAGTAGAAAGGGAAAGGCCAAAACCAATGATAATGGGAACTGCAGATGCTGGAGAATCCAAGATAATAAAATGTGAGGCTGAATGAACACAGCAGGTCAAGCAGCATCTCAGAAGCACAAAAGCTGATGTTTCGGGCCTAGACCCTCCATCAGATGCTGCTTGGCCTGCTGTGTTCATCCAGCTTCACACTTTATTATCAAGGCCAAAACCAAGTTTGCTCAGACAACTGGGAAGGACGATACAACTAACCTTCTCTGGCAACAGTACAAGATACTACTTCCTGTTTGATGTGTAACGCAGTTAGGACCTGAGAGGGTTAACTAACATTATGGAATAAGCTCCACCCATCAGGTGGACTTGGCCACACTTGGCCCTTTGCTTGTTACTGATGGGGTGTGAGCATGTTTCAGAAGCTGTGATGTGAACTTATTCTTAAGTTGAGCCTGACGTCTCAGGAGACACCATGACATTATCTGAGATGTGGATAACGAGCTATTCAATAATTGGCAATAAACCCATTTACTGTTCATCGCGATTGGGTCAATCATCTACCAAAGATGTTTTGAGGGTGTCCTTCCCCACACGATGTCAGCAGTCCAGGCTAATGCCAACAAGAAGAGTTGGTGGTGATCAATGCAAGTTATGCCAGTTTGTATGCTATATTACAGAGACAGTGCGATCAGTGACTACTGGTAAACAATGAGACTATTCAGTATCATGCTACTTCTCCTCATGATATTCTCAGGCTGGTAATGGTGCTAGTACAAATGCACCCGAATGGGGAGAAAGGAAGTGCAGACATTCACTCTGTACATTTCCACCCAAGGTGTGCTCAACAGGCTTCGCTCTCCCTTATAAAATGCCTGGATTTTACACCATTGCCCACCTAGATGGGTCTTCTCCTGATGGCAAAATTCAGACCAGATGCAATCCAGGCAAAACGACAATTCCAGCATATATTTTTGCAATGCCTTTTTATTACAGTGACCCTCAAAAAGAAACTTGCCATATTTTCAGCAATGATTCCACAGGCCCTGGTGGCTTTTCCAGTGCAGATTCTGGAAAGGTTGAGATACAGTGGCAGACTCAAGTGGGGTTATAGAGCCAGGACAAACATAGGGGAGAAAAATAATCCTTGTTTCATATTGTAGCCAAATAGTTTTCAGATCATTCAGCTTACAATAGCTTCTTTATTGGGAGCCAAGTGAAAGGTATCCGCTCACATGTAGCTCCAGGGAAGATTGGGAATCCCATATTAACTCTTTAGCTGGAGAAAGACTTGCCTTCATATGGCCTTTCATAAGGTAAAGATGTACCAAGGTGACTTAAAGCCAAGGGAGTACTTGCTTTGAAACACAACTAATGTTATAATGTTAGGGAACCGCTAGACCCAACCAGTACACAGCAAATAAAAGCAAAATACTGCGGATGCTGGAGATCTGAAATAAAACCAGAACAAGTTGGAAAACTCAGCAGGTCAGGCAGCAACTGTGGAGAGAGACAGAGTTAATGTTTGATATGACCCCTCCTCAGAACTGAAGGGGGCTTGAAGACGATGGTGTTTATATGCTGTTGATAAAGGGGAAGGAAGGCAGAGATGGTGAGGTTGCCCAGAACAAAGACAAAGGATATACTAGTAGAAGTAAAGGAGGGATATAGATGCAAAATAGGTGTTTGTGGTAGATTTGAATGCTGGTAATAGGTTAGCTCTACTAACAGCAAAAAGGAGGGTTGGGTGTGCTGTGAGGAAAGGGTCCAAGCTAAAAGGAAGTTATTGAACCCAATGTTGAGTCCTGAAGCCTACAGCAAAGTCACTCAAGTGATCAGAGATAATGACCGAATCTGCACTTAGCAATATATTTCTAAGCAATGACGTCAGCCAAGAGGAATTGTTTGTTCTTCTTTGGAAATGATAACACAGGATATTTTATAACTGCTGGAGAGAGTCAATGAGATCATAATGTAATGCTGCCTCTGAAATATAGTACCTTCTGTAGAAATGATGCCCTATTAAAAGTACCATCAATCCATTGTGACACTAAACTAACACCCCATCTTACTCTCTTAGGTTTGCATAAGAGATCTCATTGCACTGTTTCATAGAGTAGGAAGGTAATGATCCTCATGCTCTAGTCAATATTTATCCCTCGACCAATGTCTTTATGGAATTATCTGGGCATTTATTGCATTTCTGTTTGTGGGAACTTGTTGTACAGAAATTCATTGCTGCTTATCCTGCATTGCAACAGCCACTACCCTCCAAAAAAAGTACTTCATCAGCTGGGAAGTGATTTGGGATGTCTCGATGCCAGGGAAGGTGCTATTTAATTGCAAAACCTTTCTTTCTTGCTGTGCTGATTAATTAAAGCAAAAAGGATTTTAATGCTTTTTCCATTCAATCCTGATCACTGAATAGTTTAGTTTGGAATATTAATCATCAGGATTCCATTATCCTGAGCCCAGAGCGGATTTTACAAAGTAATGAAAGCAGTAGCGGAAAACGAACAGAAGATATACAGATGTTCAGCAAATACTTTGGGTAATGAGCACATTAAATATCAGGACAGGTGAAAGCCCAGTTCCTGATGCTGTGTGACCCTATAACAAGAGGGATTTTTCAACGCATATTTCACTGTAATTTGAGATTCAACATTAGGACAGAATATGAAACTAGACACAGCCTGCAGCCAAGAAATTCCTCACGTCTTTAGCGAGTAGTGTTGACATAGTTCAAGTCAATATCATCCAAAAAGTTTAACTCTGTCCTGTCATTTGCTTGCCCCACAAAGAAAAAGCTGCTTTTCTATAAGCAACTCATGTCAGACACAAAGACTGGTATTTGTGTGACACCTTTAATGTTGTCAAGCATTCTAACACAGAAATGTCAGCAAAGCAATTTTGATGCCATTATTAGGACAGCTCAAAGTCGAACTATCTAAGGTACTTCTGAAATTAGGGGAGAAGGTTAGCAAGGAGAAGAGATCTTGGAGATTGCTGAGGGCTGGGAGAGTGGGTACTAGGCCAACTACAGACTCATTGCAAATGATGAAGCAATGAAAATGAGCAGATGTGCAAATATCCAGAACTGGGCATGTGCAGAGAGCTCAGATGGCTGTAGGGCTGGGTTCGGTTGCAGAGATGGATGTAAACAAGGATTGGAATAGTAAAATTGAGGTGCTGATGGGAATGGAAAATAGAAAAGTGGGCAACAATGGTGATTAATTTTTTGCAGATAACTTGTACAATGAGATACACCTTAAACAATTGACTAGGTCAATTTAGAATGCAAAGTTGTTTGGAGCAAACCAGCACTTGGGCAATGAACAGTTTATCTATACAGTCTTAAATGGAGCACAAATTGTGTGAAAACAAGGGAAAGATGGTGATATTTAGTCAGCTTGATGAACCAACCAACTTCTCATGTACTACCCATTCTTGTAGCCAATGCAAGTTAACCAATGCATTGCCAAATGATCCACACCAGAGCTTCTTTAACAGGAATTGGGTGCTGAAACAGCTATTCAGTTCATCCCATTCCTTGCTCTGCACTTTGCTCATAAACCTCCAAGTTTTCCTTATCAAGTATTTATCTAATTCCATGTTTAATGTTTTCATTGAATCTACTTCCACTGAGTATTCAAGCAGTAAATATCATCTAGATGAGAGTAACACTCTGAGAGAAACCTGCTTTGCTCAACTAGCCGCAGGATTTCTTGGACGTAAAAGCAGAAATAAGCCATTCAGCCTACCGAGACTGCTCTGCTGTTTAATGAGATCCTGGCTGATCTGGGAATCCCTAACTCTCTTGCCTTTTCCCCATAATCCTTGATTTCCCTTTGGGTCAATTATCCTAAATCTCCATCCCTTGGTTGCTGACATCTCAGCCAGGGGAAAAGGTTTATCCTTGCTTTATCATCAAAAACCTTTCATAATTTTGAGCATTTTGCTTAAATCTTCCCTTAACTTTCTCTGATCTTAAAGTGAAATAATCACAGCTTCTCTGCTGTTTATGTAAAAGTTTTGTCTCATTCTGGGTAGCAATCTGATAGCTCTGCATCATCTCCAGGTCGAGGTGTCTTTCTGAAAGTGTAACACATAGAATTGGACGTTTATGAAACCATCAATCAAATTCAATCAGGTGAGCTGCTTTTGTAAAAGCTGGCATTGATTGAGGAAATTTCTTTAGTTTCGAATCAGGTAAAAGACATGTCATGCGGTTAGTCAGATTCCTGCGATTGCTGACACCCAGGAGATTGTGTAGCAGCAATAAAGAAATAAAGAATGCTACAAATCTAACAAACCCTTAAAAATGAAATTAAAGCAATAAGGTGAAGAGAGATAACACTACTTCATGAAGTAGAATTTCTTTCAACTGTTTGGGGTGATGAGGGCTGATGTGGGTTTGTGTGCTACACTGATGCCCAGTGGTTGTAGGAGTCTTGTGGTCAGTTCGATGTGTTCCTGATGTAAGGTAGTGTGATGAGTGTGTTAGGGCATGCAGTATCTTCCCGGTGTTGTTTGTGTAATCGGCATCTTCTGAGCCAGTATTTCAGGTATCCATTGTCTTCGAATACTTGGAAGAGGTACTCTTCTTCCTCTTGGCGTAATTCTGAGCTGCTGCAGTGTACTGTTGCCCGTTCAAATAATGTCCTCGCACAACTTTGTTTGTGTGTGTTAGGGTGGATGCTGTTGAAATTCAGCATTTGGTCAGTGAGTGTGTCACTTTCCTGTGTACCTTTGTTAGGATTTCCCCATTGGTCCCGTGTCCACTGTGATGTCCAGGAATGGGAGCTGTTTGTTCTTCTCCTCTTCTCTGGTGAACCTGATCCCGGTGAGGGTGTTGTTTATTGGGTGGTGTGTCTCCTCTAGTTTAATGATGACAAAGGTGTCACCTACATAGCGTATCCATAGTTCTGGTTGGATTAGTGGGAGGGCGATATTTTCAGGTCTCTGCAACATTGCTTCGGCCATTAGTCCGGAGATAGGTGATCCCATGGGTGTCCCATTGATCTGTTCATATATTTGGCCGCTAAAGTTGAAGTGGGTGGTGAGGCTTAGGTCCAGTAGCTTCAGCATATTGCCTGTGGAGATGGTGTCACTCAGGTCTTGTTCTGGTTTGAGTAATGTTGCCAGCGTTTCTCTTGCTAGTGGTATATCTATCGAAGTGCATGGGGCAGTAAAGTCAAAAGATACCACCATCTCATCATCATCTATTCTTATATCCTTGATGGAATCAAGGAACTCTTGGGCTGAGTGGATTGAGTGGGGTGACTTGCTGATGAGGTGAATTGGTCTCCTTTGTAGCTCCTTGACTAATCCATATGATGGTGTGCCTTGCAGGAAGACTATGGGTCTGAGGGGTACTTCTCGATTGTGTACCTTCAGGAAGTTATAGAATCGGGGCGTGTTAGTTCCTTCTGGTTTCATTCTTAGGTAGCCTGTTTTGTCGATTTGTCTGGTCTGTTTGAGTCTTTTGGGTGTATTGAATATCTTGCTGCCCAGTTGTGGCGTTGGGTCTATCTGCACCTGCTGGTGTGTGTTCTTGTTGGCTCATAGTGTCTGTGCTCTGGAGAAGTAGTCTCGTTTGTTTAGTAAATTTATACCCAATATATACTCCACTGTGGAGGAAAACTGGAAGTGAGGTAACCCCGCTCAAAGGACATCAGAGTTTAAATACCAGGCAGGAAAACACAACAGCGCTTCATCGGAGGCTGCGCTGATGATGTTACCCAGCAGGGTAATGAAACATCTGCGGAGCAACGAACCAGCCAGCCAATCAACTACAGCGTCTGGGTGGGTTTATGAATTCGAAGGGCATAGAGGGATATGGGCCAAGTGCGGGCAAATGTGACTGGTTTAGCTTTGGGAAACCATGGTCAGTATGGAGAAGTTGGGTGAAGGATCTGTTTCCATGCTGAATGACTCCACGACACAGATATGAACACTACCAGTGTGTCACAGGACTCTCAGCATCCTAAATGGTTGTCTGTGCTCTCCTCCTCACAAACGTCCAACTTTTGTAGCCGTATCACTGCAGAATTTCCACATCAAGAATTCATTACACACCACAGCCCCCATCTGAAAAAGACCTCAAACAAACATTTGTGGTTAATTTTGAAGGTGATCCAGCAGAATACCATGAAAATTAAAAGAAAACATTCACCACTGTTATTTTTTTACAGGCCATGTGCAGATGTTAATATCTTTTTTTCTCCATTTTGCACACCAGGATACAAAACGGTAAACTTTTGTGACTTTTCCTGTGACAATAGTGGTCCCTAATATTGTCCTGAATGTTATTCAGCTGATTTGCATGTTAAATGTCAGGCTAATCCAACTCTCGTAGCTGACTGTATGAGTTCAGAAGTTGTCTTTTTAGGACTTGCCACATTGCAATACAGCTGGAAACACTGTGGTGGGTACTTATCCTGTCAGTAATACATTCCTGCTGAATGCTCTCATCTTTATTGCTGTCATGGTCTGATGTACATAGGAAGTGCACTCTTTGGTGGGCCTTTGAATATATCAGCTTGTGTCCAAACTCAGGGATCCCTTGGAATTTCGGGACATATCCCTGCTACCACTACATTTGCAAAAATGTCATTTGAAATAATATGCTCTTAAGACACAGACAGAGGCTGTTGGGTTTGAGTGTAGGGGCAATGTCTAGTAATCCAGTGCCCCAGTATAGGGTTTGAATCCCACCATGGCAGATGATGAAATAAATATCCAGTAAAAATCTGGAATAAAAATCTCTGCTAACTGACAACGTCATTTACTGTAAGACCCCATCTGGTTGACCAATGATGCTAGCAAAGGAAACGTGCCCTCTTTACCTGATCTGGCCTACAGACCCACATCAACATCCCTCTGCGGAGTTAGCAATAGGCAATAAATTTTCATCCTATGAACAAGTCAAAATAGCTCTATCAAAATCCCCATATTTCTGAGCATCTCAGTTCTTTCGATTCAGTCCTGGAATGAAGGGCTTATCTTAGAAGGAAAAGGTTGAACAGGTTAGGCCCTAGTCCATTGAAGTATAGATAAATGGAAGGTGATCTTACTGAAGCATACGAGGTCTTAAGGGCAATGGATAGATCAGATCCCTGGGAGGGTTTTTTCTCTTGTAGGCAAGACTAAAATGAGGGACATAGCTGAATAGGAATAGGTCTCCCTTTTTTGTGCAGAGATGTGGATAATGTTTCCTTTTTCAATATAATGTGGACTTTCCTCTCCTAGAGGATGTAGAGGTTGGATTGTTAAATTTATTCAAAGCTGATTGAGATAAGCTTTGGATGAAAGAGAGTGTCAAAGTTTTTTGGGGGTCAGGTAGAAAATTTGAGCTTAGATCATTACCAGGTCAGTCATGAGAGACAGTAAGAACTACTGATGCTGGAATCTGAAATAACACAGTGTGGAGCTGGAGGAACACAGCAGGCCGGGAGGGGGGCGGGTGGTGGCAGTGGGATACTCTGAGGGTTGATATGGACTTGTTGGACTGAAGGGCCTGTAGGCATTCTGTGATTTGATTTGAAATATGTAATATGACTAAACAGTATCAACAACAGGGGAGGCAGTGGCCTAGAGATAATATCGCAGGACAGTTAATCCACAGACCCAGATAATGGTCTGAGGTTCAAATCCCACCACAACAGATGGTGGAAATTGAAATCAATACTTAAAAAAAATCTGGAGTTAAGAATCTAAGGATGACCATGAATCCATTGCCTATTATCAGGGGATAAAACCGTCTGGTTCACTAATGTCCTTTACGGAAGGAAACTGCCATCTTTGTCTGGTCTGGCCTACATGTGACTCCTGACCCACAGCAATGCGATTGATTTTTAACTATTAGGGATGGGCAATAAACGTTGGCCTGAATTAAACAAAAATGAAGCCTCACAAAGGGAAAATCATGTCTTATAGATTTACTCAAATTCTTTGAGGACCTAATGCTCAGGATAGGTAAAAGGGAAGCAGCTGATCTAATATGTTTAGATTTTGAGAAGGTAATTGATGAGTACCATACATTAGGTTACTTAAGAAGGCAACAGCTCATGGTGGTGGGAGGAGTAAGGTAGAAGATAGAAGACTGATTGTGGAGATAAGAGGGTCATTTTCAGGACAGAAACACGTGACTATTGGAGTTTGACAGAGATCAGTGCTGGACAACTATTATTTGCAGCATATTACTGACTTTGGTGAGGAAAGTGAATGAACTATGAACAATTTTTTGCAGATGATACAAAAATAGATGGAAAGGCAAGTGGTGAAGGTAAGTCTGCAGATGGATATGGACATGTTGTGTGAGTGGGGAAAACTTGGCAGATAGAATATAATGTGGAACAGTGTAAGATTATGCTCTTAGAGGAGCTGGGTTTTTTTTTCAATGGAGAAAGACTGCAGAAAGCTATGGAAGAGAGGGATTTGGGAACCCTCATCTATGAATCACAAAAAACTAACAACAAAGTTCAGCATGTAATAGGAGGCAAATGGAATGTTGGCCTTTATTTTAAACAGAATGGTCTTTAAAAACCGAAGAACTTGCTAAAAGTATACAAGGCTCCAGTCAGACCACAGCTGGGATCTGTGAACAGTTTAGGCCCCTTATCTAAATAAAAATATATTGGCATTGGAGGCAATCTAGAAATGGTTCACCAGGCCTATCCCGGGTATGGAGAGACTGTCTTATGAGGAGAGGTTGAGTGGATTGGGCCTGTAATTATTGGAATTAAGAAGAAAGAGAGACAACCTTATTGAAATATGTAAGATTCTTAGAGCACTTGGGGTAGATGCAGCGAGGTTCATTAGACCTGTCTTTGTGGGTGAGTCTAGGACCAGACAGCATAATCTCAGAGAAAGGGGTCAGCCAGTTAAGACAAAGACTCTGTAGGAAACCGGAACCAAAGTCATACCCTTAATCTGTGAAGGTTGCCCACTGTAGGTTCTCACCCTAGTCAAGGTCTTACATAAGAATTGGAGCCCAGAGCAAATTTTGTAGAAGACTGATTCTGCGATCACTGAAACGAGCACGCTGCTATCGACCTCCATTAGAACCAGGTGACAACTTAACCAGATGTTTATTTTGATTGGATCTGATTTTTATGTTGCTAAGCAATTTAAATATTCCAAACCAGATGTACGTGGACTTCTCAAGGTGTACACTCTCCTGGATACCGGCCTATGAGTTCTCTGCCACACGATCTAGATTGAGTAGCATTCTTTTGCTATATCGGGTCTGCATATCGGCAACAACTACAATGGCTTCCCTAACCTGTTCTTCCTCTCACCCATCCCTTCCTCCCACCCCAAGCCGCACCCCCATCTACCTACTAACCTCATCCCACCTCCTTGACCTGTCCGTCTTCCCTGGACTGACCTATCCCCTCCCTACCTCCCCACCTACACTCTCTCCATCTATCTTCTTTTCTCTCCATCTTCGGTCCGCCTCCCCCTCTCTCCCTATTTATTCCAGCTCGCTCTCCCCATCCCCCTCTCTGATGAAGGGTCTAGGCCCGAAACGTCAGCTTTTGTGCTCCTGAGATGCTGCTTGGCCTGCTGTGTTCATCCAGCCTCACATTTTGTTGTCTTGGATTCTCCAGCATCTGCAGTTCCCATTATCTCTCCACTACAATGGCTTGCCAGCCTGGATCCTGAAGAAAATATGCAATTGATTGGCTAAGGCTTGACTTTGTTTTCGGGCTTTGCTGTGGGCTGACTTAGAGTCCCTCTGTTCAGATATGCAATTGTCTTCACTCAAATGGTGTTCCCCAAGCTCAGTCAAATTTGAGAGAGTGTTCACTTTCATTAGAATATCCTGCAACTCATATGCTTCACTTGCCACATTCTTCAATGTTAAAGCCAGTTGTAGTGCCTGTTTGAAGTCCAGTTTGGGCTTCAGCAAGTAGGTGCTTTTGTTTGGTTACATTATTAATCCCACCAATTTGATAGCATCTGGGAATTAGGAGATAATGTGTTCACTCTTGTAAGGTTTTATATCTTGTGCCTTAGGGAAAGTTAGGTTCAAACAAACAGCACGGTTGCTCAGTGGTTAGCACCGCTGTCTCACAACATCAGGAACCCGGATTTGATTCTACCCTTGGACAACTGTCTGTGTGGAGTTTTCACATTCTCTCTGTGTCTGTGTGGGTTTCCTCTGGGTGCTCCAGTTTTCTCCCACAGTCCAAAGATGTGTGGGCTAGGTGCATTGGCCATGTTAAGTTGCCCATAGTGTTCAGGGATGAGTAGATTAAGGTGCTGGGTCTGCATGGGATGCTCTGGGCATCGGTGTGGACTTGTTGGGCTGAAGGGCCTGTTTCCGTACTGTAGCGATTCTATAGCGAATCTATGAGGAGGAATTTCCTCTCTCAGAGATTAATGAATCTGTGGAATTCTTCACCACAGAGGGCCATAGAGGCTAGCTTGTTATTTATATAACATTGTGATAGACAGATTTTTGATCAGTAAGGGAATCAAGAGACATGGGGTAAAGGCAGAAAAGTGGAATTAAAGGTTATCAGATCAAACGCCATGTCTGTGAACAGCAGAGCAGATTCTATGGGCTGAATGGCCCACTTCTGCTCCTGTGTCTTATGGCTAATGGATTCAGGCCAAGTGTTGTTCTCTCCAGGCTGAAGAATAGAAAGTGTGAGATTGATTCCATAGATGGCAGTCTTGCTTCTGATGTTCGTTCAAGTCTCATTAACATGGGCCGAGATACTGATGGAGTATGTATAGAGCTGTAATTTAGTCATATTGTTGACTGGGGCTCTATCTGACCAAGCACTGAGTAGAAAAGACATAATGGGAACATTTGAAGAGCTGGAAGGTGCCCTTTCCAACATTCCTTCCTCAACCAGAAGCAGATTAACTGTTCGTGCTTTCGTTTATTGTTTATAGAAGTCCGCTATGCAAACATTGGCTGCCACATCTGCCTGCAAAATAACACCGAGCATTTTGAAGAGTAAAGCTTTGCTTGTGAAACTCTTGGAAATGTCCTCAGGATGTGGATTATGTTGTATCACAAAGTTCTTTCTTTATACTTTACAATCTGGATGACTGGCATGAGGTGGGATGTTATCCTGACTAATTTACGGGGGGTCTCGGTCTTAGACGAGAGATGTGAAACTATTGGGCCTCCTTCAGCCAAATGAACTGGGGTCTCATTTTCCTCAACCAATTAACCCAAGCCTGAAGTTGGATCATCCACTGGTGCAGAGAGACATGTTTATCTATTTATGCTGCTCTACCGAAAGTCATCAAGAAAATGGCACGTAAGCCATTTCCTCCTTGTATCAACAAGGATAGGGTACCTGGGCAAACACTCAAGATAAAGTTAATGAACACATTTTTATGAAATAGTTCTGTTCATGGTTTCATTGTGGGCTAATATATACAATGGCCAATTTCAGAAGCTGTCAACATCCAGACCAACTTACAGATCTTCGCCTCCTACTTTTGCTGAAACTTAATGAAAAGAGTCATAGAGTTGTGTAGCTCAGAAACAGACTCTTTGGTCCAACTCATCCATACCGACCAGCTATCCTAAATTAATCTAATCCCATTTGCCAGCTTCTAAACCATTCCTATTCATATACCCAAATGGATGCCTTTAAAATGTTGTAATTATACCGGCCACCACCACTTCCTCTGGCAGCTCATTTATACACGTACTACCCTCTGTGTGAAAAAGTTTCCACTTAGGTCCCTTTTAAATCTTTCCCTTCTCACCTCAAACCTATGCTCTTTAGTTTTGGACTACCCTACCTTAGGGAAAAAGACCTTGGCTATTTACCTTATCCATGCCCCTCATGAGTTTATAAACCTTTACAAAATCACCCCTATAGCACAAACACTCCAACCCGAGCAACATCCTTATAAAAGCTTTTTGAGGCTTTCAAATTTCTGACAGAATTAATGTCAGCACTTTCTTCAGGATGTGTGCGCCCAGTTAAACCAAACCAGAAGGTGAAGGAGGAGCTAGTTGAAGCATTAACAATGATTAAAGAATCTGATCGAGTTTGAGGGAAATGCAGAATTAGAGGACACAATTTTAAAATTGTAACTAGGCTATTCAAGGAAATCTTTAACAAAAACACTTTTCTTAATAATGTTTGAATATTGATGTAAAGATTTTTATGAAATAGTTTTGCTCATGGTCTCAGTGTCGAACATAGCCAACACTCAGTCTCAGCTGGCATGGTGGCTCAGTGGTTATCACTGCTGCTTCACAGAGCCATGGACCCAGGTTTGATTCCAGCTTTGGGTGACTCTCTGTGTAGAATTTGCTCACTCTCACCGCGTCTGTGCGGATTTGCTCCAGACTCCTCCCACAGCCCAAAGATGTATAGGCTGGGTGGATGGGAAAGGCAGTGTAATGGGGTGGGTCTGGGTGCTCAGCAGAGGGCTGGTGTGGATTTGATGGGTCAAATGGACAGTTTCCGTTCGGAAGGCATTCCATGAAAAAGATAATGGAACTCTACCTCTCAGGACCGTGAGATTAAATTAAAACTTTAAAACTGAGGTTCATGGGGCGCTGTTGTAGTAAAATGCTTAAGGGATACGGGCAGATAGTGTTCAGGTTCTGATCAGTCACAATCCACTTGAAGGTGCAGAATGACCACGGATGAAGGTTTGTTCTAAACAGCCCAGAGCTTTACCTTTCTTGTTCTCAACTACAAGATTCCCAGTGCCCCACAACTTTCATTGTGGACGGATTCCACCCTCCTTGTTCATTCTGACATTGCCTGAATAAGAAGAGCATCCTGAAATCTCATTAAAAAGAAGTGGGAATCACTGGAGAGCAATTAGAACGCTGGCCTGCTCCTTGCCGTTATGTGAGACGAATTACATATGTGTGTCTTGTGGAAATGATCTGGGCACATCCCTAAAAATGTGAGATCCTCGTTGCTTCAAGCAACAGAAGGTACTTCACTTTGACCAGCTTTGTATAGATTAATTACGATTGGGCTTTTACCCTCTGGGGATCAGAGGAATGATCTTATTGATGCATATTAAAACCTGAGGGGACTGGTTGGGTTGGGGGGAGGGTGTGGAGGGTAGTATTAGAAAGCTATTTCCTCCAGTTGTTGGGGAGTTGAGAGCGAGGGGACACAGTTCAACACAAATGCTCTCCCTTTTAAGGTAAGGAAGAGGGAATTGTTTCTCTGAGAGAATTCTTTGTAGAATTATCTTCCTAAGTGAGTTGAGTTGTTAAATATTTTTAAGGTTGGGTTAGGGAGATTTTAAATAAACATGGGAGTCAAAAGCAGCCAGGAAAATGGAGATGAGGCTGCAATCAGATTGGCCATCATCTTATCAAATGCTGGAACAGGCTCAAGGGGCTGAATGGCCTCCCTTGCTCTAAGTCGTCCAGTTCTAATTGAAAAGTGTCTAGTCAGGTCCCAGTCAGGGGTCCAATTAGAAACTATCAAATGGTTTACCAGGATGAAAGCCACCTCCATGGATTCTTCCAATCACAACAACACCGAGATCAACACTGAAATCCAAATTAAGGAATTGCTTCTCCCATCTAGTCCTGAGGAAAGAAACGTGTCCATTGCTCTCTGATCAGGGTCAATTATTAATGTGGGAGATTGAAATCAATAAGATATTATACCAAGCCAGAAGGTCATAGGAAGCACAATGGCTCAGTGGTTAGCCAGGGGCCCAGGTTCGATTCCACCCTCGGGTGGCTGTCTGCATGGAGTTTGCACATTCTCCCAGTGCCTGTGTCGGTTTCCTTTGGGTGCTCTGATTTCCTCCCACAGCTGAAAGATGCACAGGTCAGGTGGATTGGCCATGGTAAATTGCCAATAGTGTCCAGGGATGTGTGGATTAGCCACAGGAAATGTGGAGTTTCAGGGGTTGGGTGAGTCAGGTGGGATGTATGTCAGAGGTCAGTGTTGACTTGCTGGGCTGAATGACCTGCTTCCACAGTGTAGGGATTCTAAGATTGCCTTTCTTTAAAGAACCAATTGCCTTGAAGCTGAAAGGCTTGAACAGTACCAGAGTAAAAACCCCAGAAAATGACCAGATCCACATCAATGGGACTGAATTCCACACTGAAATGTTGAAACACTTTATGCACAAAAATAAAACTTGGTTTGACACTTCGTTGGAATAACTGGGGAGACTTGATTTAGGAAAATTACTTGGAAAATGAGTTGCAAATTTATCTCCCTGAGCCAAATTGGAGCTATTTTTTATTTACTTAACTTCATGCGCGCGCGAGAGAGAAAGAAATCCATCTGGATCCAATCTGAGGTAGAAAACATTGGAATCACTTTTTCCTTTTTAATGATTATCTTTGTCACTTTGTTGTTCCAAGGCTGTGGAAAGAAAATGGACCTGCTTTTCCTCAGTGCCATGAAATTGTATCCATGACATTGGTTTGCTCAGAATCCCAAATAGAAATTCAGGATACAGCTTCCAAAAAAGTAGCAAGTGAACTTTCAAGACATAGAACAAATTTTGGAATGTTAATCCTTGCCTTTCGTTGCGGGAGACTGGTGCAGTGATCCTATCATGGAGAATACCCTTCATTATTGAGGTTGATTAAGTCTTAGAATGGTTACAGGATAGAAGGAGGCCAGTCATACCTTCATTATGCTTTGAGGCCGTCAGTGCATTTCCAGCTCTATTTCCTGCTTACAGGATTCCTCCCATGTCACAACTGCTTCTTGTGCAAAGCATTTTAAATGGAGATCCTCTGGTCCATGATTCTCCCACCATTGAGACCAATCGCATCCTATCTGTACTGTCTGGACTCCTCAAGTGTTTGCAAACCTCTGATAGCCTTGGAAAGCTGTCAATATTATCTCCCTCCCTTTTAGGACTTTTGTCATGCAGAGAGAGACCCAGCCTGGCCTTTCCTACAACAGCTTCTGAGAAGCTGGTAGTATTTTCTGCTTTGATTTTTTTACGAGTCGGCGTGTTCAGTTGTGCCACTGTTGAAATGACAATGATGCAGTTTCATTGATGGTGAACATGGAAATTCCTTACTAACGCAGTTCGATGTATCGCAACGTTACATAGAGCATAGGAGCCCCATGGCTTGGCAAAAGATCTTCGCCTTGCTAGTTAAAAATAGGAGAAAAAAGAGAGAACCTTCCTTAACAATAAAATGTGAGGCTGGATGAACACAGCAGGCCAAGCAGCATCTCAGGAGCACAAAAGCTGACGTTTCGGGCCTAGACCCTTCATCAGAGGCTCTGATGAAGGGTCTAGGCCTGAAACGTCAGCTTTTGTGCTCCTGAGATGCTGCTTGGCCTGCTGTGTTCATCCAGCCTCACATTTTATTGTCTTGGAATTCTCCAGCATCTGCAGTTCCCATTATCTCTGCAACCTTCCTTAACAATGTGGTTTCACATTCTGGAGCTCAGGTTTCACACCATAGTGAAATTTCATGGTAACCATTATCAGAGATGTGAGGGTAAAGAATCAGAAGGACACAGATTTAAGATGGCTGGCAAAGCAACTGAGGAAGTGAAGAGGAAAATTTCCTTTAATGTAGTCAGTTGTGATCTGAAATGCATTCCCTGAAAGGGTAGTGAAAGAGCATAGGGCCATTGGCTGTATACTTTAGCTGGAAAATGAATTGCAAGGCTACTGAGGATAGAGGAGCGGACACGGGATTAATTGAACAGACTTTTTGAAGAGATGCACAGAGCTGACACATGGGAATGAAAGGATTTGTTATTAGTATGTGTATAACTAGTGTTCACTTTCATTTCAATCTCAGTTGCCTCTGTTGAGCACCATCAGTACATACTTGCAGTCCATTTTTCTTGGTCCCATGATCATTTCACCACAAGACATACGTGCAATTTCAGACACATGCAATTTAACACACATGTGCAATTCCAGCAAGTTCCAAAAGCTAAATAAGTGGCATTAATCCTCCCCAGTCCCTATGAAACTATCAGTGACCTGCTGCTACACATGAAGCTCTTCACCTTAGTGTCAAATGGTCTCTTGCAAGTGTGCTATCATCAGGAACATGCTGAATAGACAAAACAAAGTGTTTCGAAGTGACATTACTGCATCCGTTCCCCAGAAGAATCACTCCCTCCCAAAATCTTGAAAAATAATGTCAAAAGGTTAATCCCTCATCAGAATGAAAGAGAACAATAATGTCTTAGAAAGCTGGACTTTGGTAAGTAGATGATTGCAGAACCATTTAAGTTTTCCTCTAGAAATCTGCAGCATAGATTAAGTAATCCTTTGGGCCTGTAGTCATAGTTGCTTATGTTTCATGCAACGAATAGTCATGGTTCCACATTTAGTTTTGAGGTGAAGCATAACCCTTCGCCGCTGTTAAAATTCTGCCCCGGGAATAATTGCTGGATCCATCTCAAACCCAGGCATAGAATTTGCAGGAAATTAACTCTGAAAGTATGCTACATGCCAGTCTTCTGAGAGAATTACTTTTCCACCAATGCCACACTTTGCTTAAGTGTCCCAATATTCTATGCGTACACTTATGTATAAATATTTCTACAAGATAGCTCTTTACAGATGTCTACATCAATATATTCACAGACCCTACTGCTAAGAGGGTCAGACTCTACTGCTACTGTTAAGATCTGGCTGACCCACAATTTATAACCATTACTTACTCAAGACAAAGCAAGAGACACTGCTGATAAATGTTCCATTCTTTGTTGAATTTCCATACATGTATATTCTGTAAATTGGGAACAAGCTTCCCCATTTTACCGGTACTTGATTCCCCACCCTCTGTAAAATTCAGCTGTGCCTGAGACAAGAGGCAGTAAGTAAATGCTGCTCACTGGCAACTGATTGCACCAAGAACTCTCTCACTGGTGGACTGGCCCTTAAAAGCTCAAAGCTTTGTGCAAAAGATTGTCCTTCGCACTGCCTTTGTAATCTGGTGCCCTCTCAGTACGGCAGATTTTGAACAGATCTCTTCTGGGCTTTCTTATTCCTTGTGAAGATTCACACCGCCATGACTTCTTGTCTTAGTTCATTATAACTACGAAGGGATTGCTGATTGACAGAACTAAACTTCACATTTATTGTTGTTGTAAAGACATCTCTTAGATATGGCCACAGACCAGGAGGAATACAAGCGCAGGGAGGGAAGAACTGGGAGCTGGATTGAAATGAAGGTTTCAGAGAAAATGTACTGAAAAAATATTTTTAGAATGTCTTTGAAAACTTTTAAAGGGTAAATAGAGAAGCAGCTGGGGGTGATCAGTTAATGAAGTTCTGCTGATGTGGCTCATGAAGTTAAGCTGGGGGCATCATGGAGACATTGAATACAGGAGACCATTTGTTCTGTTATTTCCGTGCTGACTTTCTTCAAGAGCAGCTCAGCTTATTGTCTAGTATTCTTTTTGGAGATGGGCAAGGTCAAGCTTTGATGCCCATCCCTAAGTGCCCTTGAATCAAGTGGTTTGACCAATCAAAGGGAGGCAATGGCCTAGTAGTATTATCACTAGACTGTTAATTCAGTGACCAAGACAATGTTCTGGGATCTGGCTTTGAATCCTGCCACGGCAGATGGTGGAATTTGAATTCAATAAAAATATCTGGAATTAAGAGTCTAATGATGACAATTGTTGATTGTTGGAAAAACCCAGAGATAATGGGAACTGCAGATGCCGGAGAATCCGAGATAACAAAGTGTGGAGCTGGATGAACACAGCAGAACATATCTAAGATGCTGCTTGGCCTGCTGTGTTCATCCAGCTCCACACTTTGTTATGTTGGAAAAACCCATCTGGTTCACTCATGTCCTTTAGAGCAGGAAACTGCTATCCTAGTTTGGCCTACATGTGACTCCACACCCACAGCAATGTGGTTGACTCTGAACTGCCCTCTGGGCAATTAGAATGGGCAATAAATACTGCCTGGCTAACAACACCCTCATCCCATTAATGAAATAAAATGAAGGAGGTAAGTCCCTCCAGTGCCGAAGTGCTAGAAGCTGGTCTGTCAAGACAAGGAAGAGAGAGGGTGCCTCCAAAAAGGGAGGGAGCCTTTCCAATAGAACAAGGCTCTGTGCAGCTGTTGAGATAGAGCGTGGGGACAGGGAGTGTTAACGGTGGTTGGGAATGGGCAGGAAATGCCCTCCATATTCTCAGTCTCTGGCTGCAGTTGAGGCCAGGCAGGAGGGTTTCAATGCTGTGCGGATTGCTGGTAGCTTGCTGCAGCCGTGTGTTCACTTCCTCAATTCTGACTTCAAGACCTGATACTTGTGTTAGCTCCTATAACAATAGAGCTCTGAAAAATTTACAAAACCTTCGTTACAGCCCTTGTGAACCTGACAAGCACAAGCATTCACATGGTTGGGCTTGAGCTAAACAATTCAGATGCACGCTAACATGCTTCCCATAATGTGCCATGCTGCAAGGGATTCTCAGTAAGATGGAGCCTGAGAGCTTCATACCATTGGGTCACATACTATGAGATTTTGATGAGATTATGTCCATTAAATATATACCACATAGCTGCTTCAAGGCATAAGGTGTGAGAGGGATACAAATAGTTCACAGAGTTGTTCTGACTTGCTCTCCCAGTCCCCAGCTTGTATGGTTGCTCTTTACTGACTCGCTAGTGGTGTGTGTGCTTCATTCTTCGTCTTGGAGGAGGGGGAAAGCCCTGAGGCTTTTTCATTCACCCCATTGTGGGTGTGGTTTAGATCCCAGGTTTGGTTATGCTGCAGAAATCTGTGCACATTGGTAATCCTGCAACATCCAGACCATTGGTACCTGGCAGCTAGAAAATTTCAGGAACCCAAGCTGAGCTGCACTGTGGTACTGTGGCTCTGCCACTGCTCTGAATTGATGGACCCCATATATATAGTGGCCTGGTCTTTTATATGTAGTACCATGGAGCACCAATTGTTCGGGGCCATGTCTTTTAGAATGTGGCATGACAGTATGTTGTCACTAGGGTCTGTGTTGATTTTGGTTCTCAGGGTGTGGCAATCTGCCTTTTGGGGATGTACAATGTTAATGATTGTAAAAGCTTTTGATCATCTTACTCAGTCAATGTAAAGTGTGAGATTGACAATATGGAAGCCTTAGCCATCTACCGAAGGTTATGGTCTGGCTTGTTGGTTGTTCACTTTGTTGATATATTTCCGTTCATTCGGATGACTTGTCATTCTGCCAATGTTGTAGTGTCTTCTTGGTTTCACCTGGGTTTTGTTTCAGGGTCTGGTTTAATTTTGAAAGCAGAACTTCATTACATCTGTGCCCAATGTCCTTTGGTATCCCATGCTTTGCAGATGTGATGAACCATTGGACAATATCTGGGTAGGTGTGAGAGACCACATCTATGACAGATCCTGTTGGCACCACGCTGATTGTAGTAATAGATGGTAGTACAGCCTGCACCTAAAGCATGTTGGTCTGGCACTGTGGCTTCATGTTGGCATTCATCTTCCAACAAGGCATCAATTGTATAGCCCTTTTTCTCAACCAGAAGAACAGTCTGCAAGGTTTTGATCAGAGTAGAGGTGATTACCAACTTGAGTAACCTCTTTGCAAGTTCTTCTGAGAAAAAGCACATTCATGTCCTTTGTTGCAATCTCCGGTGTCAATTTGTCAATAGACTTTTGGAATTCTGTCCCCCTATCATGAATTGGAGGCGGTTGATGATTTGTACCTTGAGCTGGCCCTCAGTTACTCTCTGGATCTTTTGTATCAGAAAGGTTTGATGTATTTATTCCGCAATGCCCATTCTTGCTGATAAGATCATTAGGCATAGGCCTTTTAGCCCATCAAGATAGCAAACAAGATCTTCAGAGATCTCTTCTTGGGATCTTTTATGGCTTGATGTGTGAAGTAAGCTGCACGTATTGTTTGAATAGCTGTAATTCAGTGAGGATGGCATTCACTAATCGCGCAGGATCTGTTTGTTCCTTTCTTTTACTGGATTTGTTGTTCTGGCCTTTATTTTGCTTCACATTTTTGTTATTTTTCACTGTTGCTGTCTCTTTAAGGAGCATTTTCTGAGTGTAAGTCTGAAACCCTTCAACATAAGTGCATGTGAAGCAGATTTCAGTCACTGGTGAGAGTTTGCAACAAATAAGGAATTATAATGTCACGCCAGCTTTGGTTTCAAATTGAAGGAAATAGATTGCATAACCAACTGACCCTTACACACAAGTAAGCTTCTTTATGTGAAAGAACATCACTTTACAAAGCTCAAACTTTTGTTTTCTTGAACAGAAAGTAATTAAGCTGACAGAGTCCTTTGGCTGTCAATGCTCACTTACGCTTGCAGGAAGCCATTTCAGAATGTAGAACATAGAACATAGAACAGTACAGGCACTTCAGCCCTACGATGCTGTGCTGATGTTTTGTCCTAATAAGATCAAACTACCCTGTGTACCCTACATTTTACTATCCTCCATGTGGCTATCCAAGAGTCGCTTAAAGGCCTCTAAAGTGTCTGACTCCACTACCACTGCCTGCAGCGCATTCAATGCCCAACACTCTCTGTGTAAAGAACCGACCTCTGACATCTCCCCTACACCTTCCTCCAATCATCTTAAAATTATGCCTTCTTGTAATAGTCATTTCCACCCTGGGAAAAAGCCTCTGAGCATCAACCCTATCTATACCTCTCATCATCTTGTACACCTACACTAATAGCTTTCAAATTTTCCTTAAAACCTTGAAGTAGTCCTTCAACTGCTGTACTTTAACTGTTCTGTCAGGGAGCAGGTTGAAACTGTTTTTTTTAATGTTTTGTGAAAGATATAATACAAATGGAGGAATGATGCTTCCACCTCTAGTTTAAAATTCCAAGATTGGCTTGAAATCTGGTCGGACCATGCTGTTCAATGCCACTGCTTAACCATCCATTATCTCCCTTACTTTCTCAAAGGCAGTGCCATACTGTGGAGTCATAAGAGCTTAGGAGCAAGAGTAGGCCATTCAGCCCATTGACCTTTCTCCAAAATTCAGTGAGATCATGGTTGATCATCTGTTTCAATGTCACTTTCCTGCACAGTCATCATATTCCTTGATTGATTGATTGAATCATATATTGCCACTTGTATTAAATACAGAGAAAACTGTGCGCCGTTGCCATGAATCTGCACCATTCTCATGATGACAGTAGACTCCAAAAATCTATCAATTTCAGTTTTGAACCTGCTCAACAATTGATCTTCCACAGGCCTCAGGGATAGAGACATCCAAGAATTCACCACCCTCCGTGTGAAGAGTTTCCTCCTCAACTCAGTCTTAACTGGCCCGCCCCCTTTTCTGAGAAAAATCTGGGAGACTGGGAGATCTGGGATCTGGAGAGTGGGTGTTGTAGGTTCTGGGAGATCTGGGATCTGGGAGACTGGGAGATCTGGGATCCGGAGAGTGGGTGTTGTAGGTTCTGGGAGATCTGGGATCTGGGATCTGGGAGATCTGGGATCCGGAGAGTGGGTGTTGTAGGTTCTGCGAGATCTGGGATCTGGGAGATCTGGGACCTGGAGAGTGAGTGTTTAGGTTCTGGGAGATATGGGATCTGGGAGACTGGGTGGCCTGTTGCACAGGTTTTTGCCCAATGTGTGGTATAATGAGAGTGAATGTGTTAATGATGATGACATAGATAATGATCTAATTCTGATGTCAAAGGTCACATGCAGCAGAGATCCTGAGGAGAGAGAGGAATAGAGGAAATGTACTAGAGAGCTGTAATACACCAAACAATATTTTCACATTAATATGTAAATACAAGAGTTTGTTGGAATGAGATAATGACTGGATAATCAGTTTGTGTGACATTGATTGAAGGACATGAGAAATATGGGCCAGGACACCAGGAGAACTGCTGTGTTCATCTGCTGTGGGATCTTTTGCCTCCATCTGAAAGGGTAGATAGAGCCTCAATTTGAGATACACAGTGCCGTTGCCAGTGCAGCACTTCTGTCAGCAAGCACTGCCAAGTCAGTCTGTGTGACGTACTCAGGCCTCTGGAATAGGACATGAAGCCATGACTCAGAAGAGACAGCACTACCCAGTGAGCCTGGGTGGGTGCCTTTAGGCAATTTCCCATCCGCACACATGGCCAGCGCTTTCCCACTGAATAGCAATGGCATGACAGAGCTGCCAGGAGCTCATTGATGATATACATATGGCTGCCATGCAACCCATCCTTTGTGTTAGCAACTGAACTTACAGCACACAGTCATAATGTGTCATAGGACTCTCTGTGTCAATTATGCCAGCAGTACATGATATCATTTGAATCTGGGATAAAATAGAGAAAGAGTTGCATCCCGTGAGAACATCTCAAAGCGCTACACAGTCTTTGAAGTGCTATTGAGTTACTGTGATGGCAGAGTTTGGGTGGCAGAGGGGCGAGGGTGGCATGTAAAATATATCAGCTGGCTATCCCATTGCCTTTACTCAATCCCAGCCCCTCCCTCTTCTCCACCCTGCACCCCTGCCCCAGCATGGCCTTTGGGCTCGCTGGCACCATTCATCAGGTGGGCATTTGCAAAAATCCACAACCCGTGCTCTGTATTTTATTGAAAGATTAAGGATTAAGGACGAGCTCTGATGAAGAGTCATCTACACTTGAAAAGTTAGCTTGCTCTCTCTCCACAGATGCTATCTAATCTGCTGTGATCTCCAGCAATTTTTATTTTTAGTACAGAGTCCAGCATCTGCAGTGATTTACTCCAATAATTAAGTATTGATTGTTGGCAATCCTTACAACTGGAATAATATGCTGCCCATACTGAGATGTGCCAGGTGTTGGTACTTGTGCAGGCTACTTTAGACAGCCCACTTGGGAGGGTCAGGGGGTGCTATTGCAATGCAGTGGTAGTGCCCCTACCTCTGAGGCAGGAGGCCTGGGTTCAAGTCACACTTGGTGCAGTAGAGTGTTACCTAAAAAGGTTGATTAGGAAAATGTCTATACATCCACTGGGTGGCAAAGGGGGCACCTCAGTCAGGAGCTGATCTACATGCAGCCTCCATCCCCAAGATATCCAATTGTCTTCTCCCAAGCCTTCTCTTAATGCACATCCCCGCCACCCTGAATCCAGTTGAATCCACCCTATGATGGTTTTGGCATCGCAGTAATGAACATCAAGGCCTGGCCTGGTTGTGCATGCACAGCACGAAAGGACATTATAAAGTTACAATTTAGTTGTGGCATGAAACTGTAAAGATGCAGATTGTGGTCTATGTAGTTGGGAATGATGATGTCTGGGATGATGGATTACTGAGAGCACCCCCCGTTCTGAAAGTGTGCCATTTCCCATATTTTAGCTCCCACCAGCTAGTTGAAGCGAGTCAGCTATTTTCAGTTCGAGGATTGAGTTGGACCCACTCCAAGATAGTGTCTTTGAATGCCAAGAGCAGAGACCTAACCTTTAAGAGGTGAATGGGATGAGCAGTTGAAGGATAAGGATTGGAGACATATGGGAAAAGGGCAGGAAAGTGGGATCAGCTGATTAGCTCTTCCAGAAGACCAGCATGGATTTCATGGGACAACAAACAACTTTTTTTCTTTGGAATGTGGAATTGCTGGTTAGGCCAACATTTAATATCTATCCCAAGCTGCTCTCGAGAAGAAGTTGCCTTCTTGAGCCATTGCAGTCCTTGGTGGATGCTGCAGTCTATTCCATGCATTCTGATTTGGAAGTCTTAGTTTCTGGAAGGAACTCATGATTATTTGCAATTAACTGCAGTTAATGTACTGTCTTTAAAACCCAGAGATGGACTGCTTTACAGGGAGCTCTCACTGTCTTAGTCATCTCATAGCCAAGATTATTCTTCAGTTTGAATCTGCCCAACCTACAGAAAAGCTGTCAAAAATGAACAGCGATGTTAGCAATGTCAAAATTCCATGTAATTCCACCCAGCCATTAAAAATAAAATTACTGCCTCTGTCTCAAAATTTGCAAAAGCTATGAAATGAATGTATTGAAAGAAGCTGAACATTATTACCCTGTAGAATACCTGTGTTCAGAACTTTTGGTTCACCATAATTCAGTGCAGATTGAAACTCTGTTCAATTACCTGTTTGTATGATCTTTATTCAACTGTAGGAATATATTTTCCAGTCATTTATTTCTGGGACACTAATTATTACCAGGAGTAACCTGTTGAGTCAGAATTTCCTGTCAAATTAACAAACTCACTGCCATTTATGTGTAAATGATATGAGGGAACAGAGAAGCAGATGTACATGAGAGTGGGAGCACCCTAAAGCTGCAAACCTAAGATTTGTTTTAAATTTGTGCCACAGTCTCAGTTCAAGAGGAAAACTAGCCACGGTGGGATAGACAGAGTCGAGACATTGAGACAGTTGCATGACATGCACCTCCTCATCCCTTACGTGCAGAAGATCCAGATTGACTGCCCTTAACAGCTGAGGGTGTTCAATCCTGTGGACTGGCATTGGAGGCTGCCCTTGACTTACTGTGCTGGAGGTTAACCTCACTGACTAGACTGAGGACTGTTGACAAGCTTCTTGGCTTTGTGTCTGTACGTTGTTGAACTGTATAGCTGCTAAATGCCAGACATGCCTATAATTAACTTCTCATCATGTGTGAGCGGTACTTCTGTTCCTTCACATATTAAAAGTGATGTTTACCTTTTGAAGTATAATTTGCCTGTTAATCCATGATTGGAATGCTTTTGTTCTGATGTGTCTATAAGTTACAAGAAACTTTGGTGGTTACTTCCTCATTTTGGGTGCACTCTGTAAATTCATTCAGTTTGGTTTATGGGTCTCGCCTCGCAGGGATTTTACCATTTCTTTATTTTCCTTCTCAACTCAATCTGATATTGAATGTGTCCTGTTTTAATTCATTCCCCTTCCCAACCCTGTCTGTGTCAACTTTCCAGTCTTTAAATCCTCATTGCTTAAATGATGATTACCCGGGCCGTTGTTTATCCCTCTTGCTGCGCCATTCCCGGAAATTTTGTGGGCAAAATATTTTTCAGCTGTGGGCTGCACGGATGAGTCTGAACAATAACAGTGGTTACTACTGGCCAACTGTAGCAGTCCTGGTTAAACCTTCTTCCCCGAACTACACTTATAGATTCCAGTGAGTCACATTGACTTGTCATGTTCCATTCCTTCGAGCATCACTTATTAATATCGTCAGTCAGTCACATCATAACATTTACAAACTTTTGTTTGAGGTATAAAAAGAAGGCTCCATCTGTTTTTGTTCCCCATCTGTTACTTAAATTTGCTCTTCAAAACTGCTGTGGTGTGAATCTGTGCGAGTACGGGAGACTGGAAAAGGCCTTTTCCACGGATCACTGCTCCAATATGGAGCGCTGACACCTTCTCTCTGGATTCTCCCCCCGAGACACAAATTGCATATTTATCTCCTTATCCTCCTCAGCCACTGGGTCAAAATACCAGCCCTGTCAGATCCCACAGACGGCAGCTCACCACCACTTGGTCAAAGGTGACAGAGGATTAGCAATAAATATTCTCCTTTCCTAGGGAATACTGGGAACACTGTGCCTGAGGGCTCCCCTGCCACACTTAAAACATGGAAAACTTCGCTGTACAAGCTGAGGTTGAGTCAACAGTCAGAGTCGGCTGCTTTGTCCTGGATGGTGTCAAGCTTCTCGAGTGTTATTGGGGCTGCACTCATCCAGGCAAAGGGGGAGTATTCCATCATACTCCTGACTTGTGCCTTGTAAATGGTGGACAGGATTTGAGTAGTTAGGAGATGAGTTACTCACCACAGTATTCCTAGCTTCTGACCTGTTCTTGTAGCCACTGCATCTATGTGGCGAGTCCAGTTGAGTTTCTGGTCAATGATAACCCACAGGATGTTGTTAGTGGGGGATTCAATGAAGGTAACACCATTGAATGTCAAGGGGCAGTGGTTAGATTGTCTCTTGTTGGTGATGGTCATATTTGCGTGGCATGAATGTTACTTGCCACTTGTCAGCTAAGCCCAGGCACCTTCCAGATCTTGTTGAATGTGAACATGGACTGCTTCAGTATCTGAGGAGTCATGAATGGTGCTGAACATTGTGTAATCATCGGCGAACATCCCCAATTCTAACCCTATGATGGAGCGAAGGTCATTGATGAAGCAGCTGAAGATGGTTGGGATGAGCACCTTACCTGGAGGAACTCCTGCAGTGATGTCTTGGAGCTGAGATGACTGACCTCCCACAACTGCAACCATCCTCCTATGAGTCAAGGCATGATTCCACCTACTGGAGCATTTGCCCCCTCATACCTATTGATTCCAGTTTTGCTAGAGCTCCTTGATGCCACACTCGGTCGAATGCAGCTGTGATGTCAAGGGCTGTCACTCTCACCTCACCTCTGGAATTCAGGTCTTTTGTCCATGTTTAAACCAAGGCTGTAACCAGATCAGGAGGTGAGTGTCCCTGGCGGAACCTAAACTGAACAAGTTATTTCTGAGCAGGTGCTGCTTTATAGCACTGTTAGTGATACCTTCCATCACTTTACTGATGATGGAGAGGAGACTGATGGGGCGGTAATTGGCCGGGGCGGATTTGTCCTGCTTTTTACGTATAGGACATACCTGGGCAATTTTCCACATTGTCTGGTAAACAGCAGCAGAATTGTAGTTCAACATAATCTGTGTGTTGTAACAGTACTGGAACAGCTTGGCCATGGGAGCGGCAAGTTCTGGAGCACAAGTCTTCAATACTAACGCCAGAATGTTGTCAGGGCCCATAGCCTTTGCAGTATCCAGTGTCTCTAAATGTTTCTTGATAGCACGTTGGGTGAATCGATTTGGCTGAAGACTGGTATCTGTAATGCTGGGGGCTACTGGAGGCGGCCGAGATGGATCATACACTTGGCACTTCTGACTGAAGATTGCTATAAAGACTTCAGCTGTATCTTTTGCACTGATGTGCTGGGGTCTTCCATCATTGAGGGTGGGGATATTTGAGGAGCTGCCTCCTCCAGTGAGTTGTTCAATTGTTCACCACCATTCACCAGTGGAATGTGGCAGGACTGCAGAGCTTAGATCTGATCTGTTGGCTGTGGGGTCATTGAGCTCCACTTATCACTTGCTGCTTTCGCTGTTTGGTGTGCAAGTAGTCCTGTTTGGTGGCTTCACCAGGTTGATACCTCACCTTCAGGTATGCCTGGTGCTGCTCCTGGCATGCCCTCCTGCACTCTCCATTGAACCAGGGCTGATCCCCTGGCTTGATGGTAATGCTGAACGGGGGATATGCTAGGCCATGAGGTTGCAGATTGTTTTGGAGTACGATTCTGCTGCTGTTGATGGCCTACAGCGCCTCATGGATGCCCAGTCTTGAGTTAGTCCAAAGCTGAATATGCTCTGGCATTTTAATTGCTCATCCAGATTTTTCTTAAATATTCTGAGATTTCCTACCTCAAACACTGTGCCACGCAGTGTGTTCTATATTTCTACCACTGTCTGGGTGAAATGTCCCTCTAGTCTTAGACACAGCTGCCTTCCTCCTTTAAGATATTCATTAAAACCTCTGCAAAAGCATCTCCTTTTCGCTCTGTACCTGGCTCAGTATCAAACTTCATTTATGAACATGTTTCTCAACTCACACGCATCATTCTAACCTGGAACATTCTATCATTGCCCCTTCACTTTCACTCAGTAAAGAAAATACCCAGATCTCCCAGGCTAACAGCACAGCCAAGGTACCCACACCAGATGGGCTGCAATTGTTCAAGAGGGCATCTCACTACCACCTTCTCAAGGGGCAATACGGGATAGGCAATGACTGTTGACCCAGCCTGTAATGCCCAGGTCTCATGAAGAAATCCAAAATAAAATATGTTTCACTAAGTCTTTAAAGGTGCTATACAAAGGCAAGTTATGTCGGTTTTGGAAGATTGATGTAAGGAAACTGAGGGTTAGGCACAGAAGACATGGGAAAAACAAAGCTTGCTCAGATCGGGAGTGCACATGTGGAATTCCTAAATTACTACATAGTATTAATTTCCGCAATGCATATTGTCACCAATCTAACTGGTTTGTATTGGTTGCTGTTGTTTGTTAACAGCTCTTTATCTAGAATAGTAATGTTTCTTTTTACAGGTAGCAGTTTCCACTTCATTAGATTTCATTCAATATGGTGAGTGAACACACCACATGGTTTATCAAACAGGTAAAAACTTGTGAATTGTTAGGTTCTAGCCATAGAGTCATGTAGCTTGGAAACAGACCCTGCCAGCCAAGCTTCTAAATGAAACTAGTCCCATTTGCCTACATTTGGTCCACATTGCTCCAAACTTTCCTTATCCATGTACCTATCCAAATGCTTTATAAATGTCATAATTATACCCACCTCAACCACTTCCTCTGGCAGCTCCATATAGGCATCACCCTCTGTATGAAAAAGTTGCCTCTTAGGTCCCTTTTAAATCTTTTCCTCTCACCTTAGACTTATGCCCTTTAGTTTTAGATTCTCCTACCTTTGGGATAATTGAGTCAGTTGTATGGGTTTACGAAGGTATCTGAGTCCTCAGGCAATACTTACACTACCAGTGCACTCAACCGCAAACCGTTCCATTTCCATTCTGTTAACGAAACGGCATTTCAAACAGTGCATGAAGGTATGTGTGATTTATACCATTAGAGAGAGTATTGACAAAGGTGGTGTGTAAAATGTGACCAAGCATAACCATTTGCAATTTGGAGTTGACCTTTTGCTGCTTTTTATTCATTCATGAGATGTGGGCATTGCTGGATGGGGCAGTATTTATTCCCCGTCCCTAGTTGCCCCTTGAGAAGATGTCGGTGAGCTTCCTTGCCGACTGCTGCAGTTCACCTGCTGTGGGCTGAACCACAATGCCTTTAGGGAGGGAATTCCAGGATTTTGACACAGCGACAGTGAAGGAACGGTGATATATTTCCAAGTCAGGATGGTGAGTGGCTTGGAGGGGAAGTTGCAGGTGGTCGAGTTCCCATTTATCTGCTGCCCTTTTCCTTCTAGGTCAGTGTTGTTGTGGGTTTGGAAGATGCTGTCTGAGGATCTTTGGTGAATTTCTGCAGTGCATCGTGTAGATAGTCCACACTGCTGCCACTGAGCGCCGGTGGTGGAGGGAGTGGATGTTAATGGATGTGGTGCCAATCAAATGGGCTGCTTTGTCTTGGATGGTGTCAAGCTTCTTGAGTGTTGTTGGGGCTGCACCCATCCAGGCAAGTGGGGAGTATTCCATCACACTCCTGACCTGTGCCTTATAGATTGTGGACAGGATGTGGGAGTCAGAAATGAGTTACTCACTGCAGTAATTCCTAGATTCTGACCTGTTTTCATAGCAACAGTGCTTATTTGGTGAGTCCAACTGAGTTTCTGTCAATGGTACATCCAGAATGTTAGTAATTGGGTGCTTCAGTGATGCTAACACTGGTCTCTTATTGGAGATGGTCATTGGCTGGCATTTGTGTGGCATGTTTGTTACTTCATACTTGATTACGAGTTGTGATCCAAGCCTAAACCCACGATAACAGTTCAAGTAAGTGGAATAGAATTACAAAACAGAACAGAAGAAATGCAGAATTTTGTAAACCTGTGTCCAAAGATGTGAAAAGTAAATATATGACAATTACTGAATAACATGGAACCGAAAAAGTTCCATCAAAACGTACAGGGGCTGATAAGTTGAGGTGAATTAAATGAGAGACGGCCTATTTAGAGATAAAACAGCACCCCGATGGAGAGAGAGTACTGTAGTGATACACAGGATAGACTGAGCAGTAGGATGGAATTTAAATTTACCGCATTTTAATTTACTGACAGAAATGTGGAATGTAAGTATAGCCTTAGTTAACGGTGATTGTGAAGCTATTATCGGTTGGGGAAGGCAATCTCCTTCTTTTACCTTGTCTGGCCTACATTGTCAGAGCGGACTGTTTGGCTGTGAAATGGCCCAACAAGCTGCATGGGTAATCACATGGGGTGAATATCGCTAACAGCCTGAGAGTGAGGATGAAAGTCAAAATTGTATCAGAATAACGGGAACTGCAGATGCTGGAGAATCCGAGATAACAAAGTGTGGAGCTGGATGAACACAGCAGGCCGAGCAGCATCTTAGGAGCACAAAAGCTGACATTTCAGGCCTAGACCCTTCATCAGAAAAGGGCCTGCTGTGTTCATCCAGCTCTACACTTTGTTATCTTGAAAGTCAAAATTGCTTGGATTTGCCCCCTGGGTTGTAATGTTTCTGCAGTCCCACATGGTCAGACTGCATTCACTTGAGGTGAATGGAAATTGGAAAGGTCAGGAGACAGCAGCATGGTGGATTGAAGATTGTGATGAAAGAAATCCAGAAATCAAACAGCAGCTCTGATTCCTGTCCTGGACAAGCTGTGAGTGGCCAGGCCCTGTTGGGAGGAGATGCAACCAACAGGATTCAGGGTCAAATGGCCACTTTAGATTCATAAAAAGTCCAGCTGGGAGCCTTTGTTGAAGGACGTGCGTTTGAGGGATGGCCCAGGGAATATTGGGGCGTGTTAAAGAGTGGGTCAAGACTTATCAAAAATGAAGTAAGATGAGCATACTTCATCCTGAAGTCCAAGTTGATTGTTAATCTTGTTGGAAATGCTTTGTGTGACCCCCTGAAGTGACACACGTTGGGGCCATGTTGGAGGTTAGCTTTACCTCTGTACGAGGGAAATGGTCATGATGGCCAAAACCAGCCTTGGGGGCCAGGTCTATGTCTGATTGGTCCAGGACAACAGCCTCCCCTTCTTGTTGATTCCCCCACCATCACCTGCTCTATGCCCCCACCTCCTCCTGCTTCTGACAGGAACACCAGTCACCCAAGTCCATCACGTGCTCGGGAACTGCAGCAATGGACGTTAGAGGCAAGACATTAGTGGTAAATAAGCCTTTACAAAGTCTTGCCAGTAACTCTGAAACACAGGATTGGAGAGCGAGGAATCCAAAATGTGAAAGCTTAGATTGTTGGGGGGGTGGGGGAAAGGAAAGATCACAACGATCAAAGCATTAGAATTATGTTACAAGAATTCTTCCCCATCACTTTTCACAGTAATGGATGTGGACAAATTCCAGATACCATAAAATTAGCAAAGGAATCTACAGCAGATGTAGAAGTCACTGAAGTATTCAGCATGTAGAAGTTGAAAGTGTTTAAATGCCTACAGATGTGGATTAGATTGAATTCAACATGCAATCGTTAGAAAATAGAGGAGGCAGTAGGTATTATTGCACTTGCTTTCAGAGACAAAAAAAACTGCAGATGCTGGAATCTAAGGTAGACAAACAGGAGGCCGGGAGAACACAGCAGGCCAGGCAGCTTCTGGAGGAAAGAAGCAGTCAATATTTTGGGTATTATCCTTCTTCCTGTTTGTCTACATTGTTTTCAGAGACCTCTTGTTAGTTATAGGAGCTATACAAATGACGAGTAGGGGTAGATCATTCAGCCCTTTGAACCAATTCTGATGTTCGATAAGATTGTGGCAGATCTGAGCATAGATTCAAATAGATAATCCCACTCACCCCATGACTTTCACCCCTTTGCTAAACAGGAATCCACCTCTGCCTTCAAACTGTCCAAGGGCTCTGTTTCCACCATCTTTCCCTCTGAGATAGCCCCAAGGACTCACAATCCTTTGCCTAATCTCCACTTTAGATTAGATTCCCTACAGTGTAGAAACAGGCCCTTCGGCCCAACAAGTCCATGCTGCCCCTTGAACTATCCCAATCCAGACGCATCCCCCTATAACCCACACACCCCTGAACACTACGAGCAATTTAGCGTGGCCAATCCACCTAACCTACACATCTTTGGACTGTGGGAGGAAACCCACACAGACGCGGGGAGAACGTGCAAACTCCACACAGACATTCGCCCAAGGCTGGAATCGAACCTGGGTCCCTTGCACTGTGAGGCTGCAGTGCTAACCACTGAGTCACTGTACTGCCCCAATGGGTGGCTTTAAATGGGTTGACACCTGAGTTTGAGTTCATGACTCCTAATTCCATATTCTTCTATAAGAGGAGAGACCCTCTCCACACACCCCCTGTCGAGACTTTTCTGAATTTTACATTTCAATTAAAGTCAACTCTGATTCTTCCCTACACCAGCAGATACGCTTCTATCTTAAACTTGTGGTCCCTCAAAATTGACATTTCTACCCTGGGAAAAAGACTCCAACTATTCTGACCACTCTATCATTGCCCATTATAACATTGCCTCTCATAATTTTGTAAACTTTACTGGGGCAAGTGATGGCCTAGTGGTATTATTGCTGGGCTGGTATTCCAGAGACCCAGGTAACATTCTGGGGACCCGAGTCTGAATCCCACCACAGTGGAGCTTGTTATCAATAAATATCAGCAATTAAGAATTTAATGATTACCATGAATCCACTTTTAATTGTCAGGAAAAACCCATCTGGTTCACTAATGCCCTTGAGGGAAGGAGCCTTCCATCTTTACCTGGTCTGGCCTACATGTGACTCCAGACCCACAGCAATGTGGTTGACTCTGAACTGCCCTCTGGGCAATTAGGGATGGGCAATAAATGCTGCCTAGCTAGCGATGCCCTCATTGTATGAATGAATTAAAAAAAGACTTCTACTAGGTTGCCTCTCAGCCTCAATATTCAAGTGAATACAAATCAAGTTTGTTCAATCACTCCTCATAGCTAAAACCCTTCAATTCAGGCAATATCCTGGTAAATTGTTTCTATACCCTCTGGAAAACCCTCCACAACCTTCCGGTAGTGTGGCAACCGGAACTGTACATAATATTCCAAATGTGGCCTGACTAAAGTTCTATACAGTTGCTATCAGAACGTAGGGCTACTGGTGAGCTTATCACGAAGGTCACCATGCCTCAGGTGAGGAGAGAGGTTAAGTAGGAGAATCCTGCATGGTAACCTCAGCTGTTGCAGGAATTGAGCCCATGCTGCTCGCATCACTGTATTTCAAACTAGCCACTGACTGAGCTAACTAACATCAACCCCCACCCCCACTCCAACAGTGTGCCACTGAAACATGCTGGAGAGCTTGGAAGGGCAGCATTGAATTGTAGAACTGGATTGTAAGTGGATCTGTGGTGTGTCAAGTTAATGCAGTGGGGCCAATGTGTATCGAATGCCAAGGTTAGTGGGCATAGGGAGCATGTGGTCACTGCCCAGGAGGTGTCCGCTGAGATGTTGGTCCAAGATGGAGGTCCAGAGGATTGAGCAGTGAGGTGGAGTCACCAGGCACCCGTGCAAATTTCCAAGTCAGGAATTCTCAGTGTCTGGTTCCTAGTCAGTAGCTGGGAATCTGCATACTAATAAGGCAATAATGAGATGTTAATGTAGTGGAATAGGCCTCACATCACTCACCTCATCGTTCAACATCTTGGTTAGGCTTTCCATCTCTCAACATTGAAAAGCTCCTTGCAGTCCATCTCACAGGATTTTCCCGACTTTCTTGCCGCAGCTCTACCCACCCCCATTCAGGTTCTGAGATGATCCTGCCTATTCTCTTCATCACTTCCTGTTATGGTCAGTTTATTATTTCCCTATATTAACAACTTTACTCTGCTTGATTTTACTACATCTTCCCAAATTCGATCCCTTAACCCCAACTATTCCCTTTAAATTCCTCTCTACTTCCCTAGTTATGTGGTTAACAAGGACATTAGCACTAGAATGGTCCTGCCAGTCCCACTTTACCCCCAGTCAGGTTTAACCTGAGGGTCACCACGCTTCAGGCAAGGGGAGAGGTTAAGTCTGTCATGGTAACTTCAACAAGTGTGGGAATTGAACCCATGTTGTTAGTCTCATGCTACATTGCAAACCAGCCTTCCAGCCAACTGATCTAACCATTTTCACTGATCCTGATTATTTAAAATGTAAATCCTTTTATTGATATGGCACTTACTCCTCTGCCATTGACACCATTAGCTTTCCCATCAAAACCCTTTGCGATTTTGCATACCTACATCAAGCCTCCAAAGGGAACAATCCCACTTGGATGTTGACATTCTGTAGACTGTAACATACTCGGATTTTTCAAGTAGGTATTTCATTTCCTGAAATTCTACATGTGACGATTTTAAAGGTGATGGATGTTTATGGGATTGCTGGCAGGCTGATTGTGCAGCAACATGAGGTAAAGTGTATGCGAGGCCATGAGAGATGGGTTTTTAATCAGTTAGGGAGTCAGTAAGGGGCAACGGCAGGGAAGTGGAGCTGAGGATTACCAGAGCAGCCATTATCTCATTGATTGGTGGAGCAGACTGGATGGGCTGAATGCCCTACTTCTGCTCCCATGTCTTAGATCTGATGATTGAAAAGTGATGAGGATTGGGGTGGCAGTGATTAGCAGAGCTGGGTGGGGGTTGTTCTGGTTTCTTTGTGCTTAACAGTATCCATAAGTGATACAGACAAGTGCCTTATATTATATTGATGAGCATAAACCTGTCATTGAGAGAGCGTTTTTTGAGGGATACATATTGCATGGAAACTGGGCGAATCATTCAGATAGAACGTTAAAGGAAGATTGACATGAAACTTGAAAAGTGGTGGGTTTTGGAACAGGAAATAAGAAACATATATTTGTAATAAATGGACTGAAGAAAACATTTAATTGGGCTCTGATTGAAAGAGCCCAATGAAAGTTTTACATGAATTTATCGCTCAGGAAAGGGCCATCTGGTTTCTCCTGGTGGGTATTCTCCACCTGATTAAATCTCTTCCCATGTTTGAAGAGCTCCATCAGATTACAGCTCAGCTTTCTCTTTTCTAGATCAGACGGAGAGGAACCAATGAGGAGATTTGCTCGACGACATCAAGAAACTTCCTCAGAGTCACTTTGGGGATAAGTAATGCCAAAACTACATTCGCCTAGAACCTTCTCAGCTCCTGGGTCATCCTCCAAGGTTCCAGCTGCAGTGCAATGATCACTACAATGAAGAGCAAAACTGCAGTCCTTTTATACACAGAAAGATCCCACAATCAGTGACTAGAAAAGCCTCATGGATGGCATTTTATTAACAGCAGTTGTTTGCGGGCAATTCATGTTGGCCCCTGGCCACTGGGAGAGTTCTCACCCAGGCAATAGTCGCTAGGTGTGAGGCTGGAAAGATACAGCAGGTCAGTCAGCATCCAAGGAGCAGGGAAGTCAACGTTTTGGGCCAAAACCCTTTGTCAGGACTCCCTCTTCCTACCCAGTCGACTCACACCCACCTCATAGATTCCTAGATGTTTACAGCACAGGGCGAGGTAGTTTGACCCCATCATGCCCAAGCTAGTAAACAAAGATCTGCCTCCACACATCCCATTTTCCAGCTTTTGGCCCATAGCCTTGGAGGCTAAGGCAATATTAATGAATATCGAAATACTACTTAAATGTTACAAGAGTTTGTGACTTGACCATCCTTTCATGCAGTGATTCCAATATCCTACCGGACTCTGGGTGAAAATAAAGTTTCCCCAGTTCTCCTCTTAATGTAGCTGTATGACTCCTGGTTGTTGAGCCCTCTGCTAAGGAGAATATACATTTCCCCTTCACCCTGTCTGCGACCTGCATTATTTCGTACACATCTAACAGATCCCCCACCTAACCTCCAAAAAACACAGTGACCAGAACTCAATGCTCTGTTGTGGCTTAACTAGAGTTTTATACAGTAGCCAGCAAGATCCACTTGCTATGCCTTGGCTAACAAAGGCAAGTATTCCACATGGATTTTTAACCACCTTATCTACTTGCCCTGCTATTTTCTATGGGTAAACACACTTATCAAGCGATTGTCACTATTCTGCAGGGACCTATCATTCATACTGTAATCCCTTGTCATGTTGACCCTCTCCAAGTCCATTATCTCACTGCCTTGGCAGAGCTTCATACAATTCGGGTCGACACAGGGAGCTCAGGACATGAACATTGAGCTTATACTTCATGTGGTACAGAGGTTCCAACTGGAGAACTGCCTCCAGTTTTGGCAAAGTACTTCACATCAAAGGGAGCTACCCAGAGCCTGCACTAAGCTGAATTAAGAGGAGAGGTTACATTGGATCCTTAAGCATGAGATGAATGTGAAGTGTTCTGTTGGCAGTGTTGCAAGTGTTTGATTCAAAAG
The DNA here is from genome assembly GCF_030684315.1 of Stegostoma tigrinum. Taxonomy (NCBI): domain Eukaryota; kingdom Metazoa; phylum Chordata; class Chondrichthyes; order Orectolobiformes; family Stegostomatidae; genus Stegostoma; species Stegostoma tigrinum. The sequence continues at coordinate 88,637,830 of NC_081362.1, read as the reverse complement.
GTACAGAAAAACTGAGTCCTATGGTGCCTGTGCCAAGGACAATGGGATGACCTAAAATTAGAGGCAGACCTTTTAGGAAAGACCAAATGTTGGCAAATGGGACTACATTATATTAGGATATCCAGTCAATGTAGACGAGTTGGACTGAAGGGTCTGTGCTGTACATCTCTATAACCCGAGGAAGGAAATGAGGAAAGGCTCCTTGACACAAAGAACAACAGAAATCCAGGACTCTCTCCCTCCTTTAGTGGGAGCTGATGGCCTACTGGTATTATCACTGAGCTGTTAATCCCGAGACTCAAACCTAGCTAGTGTTCTGAGGGCCTGGGTTCAAATCCTGCCACGGCAGATGGTGGAATTTGAATCCAATAAATATCTGGAGTTAAGAATCTAGTAATGATATGAGTCCTTTGTTGGTTGTTGGGAAAAAACTCACCTGATTCACCAGTGTCCTTTAGGGAAAGAAACTGCCATCCTTACCTGGACTGACCTACATGTGACTCCAGACCCACTGCAATGTGTTGACTCTTAACGGCCTTCTGGGCAATTGGGGATGGGCAACTGATGCTGTTACCCTGTGAATAAATAAAGGAAAAAAAAGCATCTGTTTTGATGGTGATCAATAGGAGCGTTGAAGATGGCGACCAGATGATTTTTGTTGAACAACAGTATTGTTACGATCCCAGCTGATAGACAAGTCAGATCCCAGAGTCTAATCTGGCTTGATAAATCGCGAGTTTAATTTTTTTTCTGTTTTTTTTAATTACCATAGTGGTCACTCACTGAGCATGTTCACACGAGGTTGCCAATGTACTTTTAACAGAAGAACACAAATTTACTAAACAAAAGAAAAGCTATATGACAATTTAGAAAAATCCTATCATAAACAGCAAAAATAAAAAAAACCTTTTCTCCTCCCAGCAATGTTTTTACACACTCTCAAAGCCAGTGAAATATAGACCTTATCTTAACATTTTAAATTCTACTTAGCTGATGAGGTTGCAAACAGTTCATTTTGGCAACTTTCCATACATTCACCAAACATGATTCTGTCTCTGAAACAAAGACAGAAGTGGCTGCATCGGTGAAAAAGAAGTCACAGTTAACATATCGGGTCCGGTGACCCTTCCTCAGGACCGGACCTGAAATGTTAACTCTGATTTTTCTTCTTCACAGATGCTGCCAGACCTGCTGAGCTTTTCCAGCAACTTTTGTTTTTGTTCCTGATTAACAGCATCCACAGTCCTTTCAGATTTTATTTAGGATTCTCTCTTTATTGCTTCTTCCAAGGTACACAGATGCCAGTGACTTCACAGACATTTCCTAACTGAACATTAGGAAAAGCCTTGATAACAAGGTGTGGAACTAGATGAACACAGCAAGCCAAGCAGCATCTTAGGAGCAGGAAACCCAAAGCATCAGCCTTCCTGTTCATCTGATGCTGCTTGGCCTGCTGTGTTCATCCAGCTCCACACCTTGTTATCTCAGATTCTCCAGCATCTGCAGTTCCTACTACCTTTGGCTGATATGACACCGTTCTCAAATGAAACCTGACTTTGGTTCCTGGTCTGTGTGGATGCATGTCATGAAAGTACAACTTCATAAGCATTTCATCAATTATTTCCTCAGAAAGTTGATCGAGTTGTTCAGCTTAAGTTCTTGCTCAAAAATGGCTTTTTGACGTTTTCAAAAAATTACCTTCACAGACCTGAAATATATGACCTGTTTTACCATCAGTTGAAAACCAAATTCCCAAATGCTAATATATTATATATGTTTTTCAAGGCACTAATGAGGGATATGGAGCTGAAATACCTCCAGAATGATTTCTTATTGAGAGACAGAGTAGGCTTAAGGGGCTGATTGGAATCTTCCTGGAGGCTATGAACAGTTCCAGGAACGCGCAACTTCAGGTCTGAGGGTAGACTGGAGAATTTGGACTTTTGCCATTGGAGAGGAGAAGGCTGACAGGAAATGTGATAGAATTTTTCAAAATCATGAGGGGTGCTGACAGAACAGGCAGGGAGAAAGTGTTCCCAACTCACAAAGGGATTGAGAACGAGATGGAGCAATTTTGAAGTGTTCTGCAAACCAGAAACAAGTGCAAATTGAGAAAGATGTTTCCGCAAATTCAGCAGTTAGGACCTGGAATGTGCCACCTTGCTGGGGGCAGGGGGGTGGTGGAGGCAGGTTCAATTGTGGCATTTAAGAGGGCACTGGATGATACTTTAAATTGAAACAATGTGTAAAGTTACAGAGAAAAGGCAGGAGATTGGCACTGAGTCAAAATGCTCAGAGAACAGGTAAAGACACAATGGGCTTTTATTTCTGTGATTTCATTCACTTGCTAATCTATTCCACACCTAAGGATTAGGGGAAAAAATTAATTCCCCCCAAACATCTTTGTTGCAGCGTTAGAGATAACAGGAACTGCAGACGCTGGAGAATCCGAGAGAACAAGGTGTGGAGCTGCATGCACACAGCAGGTCAAGCAGCATCTCAGGAGCACAAAAGCTGATGTTTCGGGCCTAGACCCTTCTTCAGAAATGGGGGAGGGGAAGGGGGTTCTGAAATAAATAGGGAGAGAGGGGGAGGCGGATCGAAGATGGATAGAGGAGAAGATCGGTGGAGAGGAGACAGCCAAGTTAAAGAGGTGGGGATGGAGCCAGTAAAGGTGAGTGTAGGTGGGGAGGAGATTGGTCAGTCCGGGGAGTATGGACAGGTCAACGGGGTGGGATGAGATTAGTGGGTAGGAAATGGAGGTACGGCTGGAAGTGGGGGGAAGGGATAGGTGAGAGGAAGAACAGGTTAGGGAGGCAGGGATGAGCTGGGCTAGTTTTGGGATGTGTTTGGGGGAGGGGAGATTTTGAAGCTTGTGAAATCCACATTGATACCATTGGGCTGCAGGGTTCCCAAGCGAAAGATGAGGTGCTGTTCCTGCAACCTTCAGGTGGCATCATTATGGTACTGCAGGAAGCCCAGGATGGACATGTCGTCTGAGGATTGGGAGCGGGAGTTGGAATGGTTCGCGACTGGGAGGTGCAGTTGTTTATTGCGAACCAAGCGTAGGTGTTCAGCAAAGTGGTCCCCAAGCCTCCTCTTGGTTTCCCCGATGTGGAGAAGGCCACAACGCGTTCAGCAGATGCAGTATTTAGCATGCACAGATTTTGGCTTTAGAACTGGTCGAAATGATTTGCGTTTACCTGAAAATCGTATGAATGACTGAATCGATAATATTGATCCCGTAGTGGATGTCTTGGTTAAACCTCTCTGGGGTTCTTGTTGGAAATCAAGCCCCATTATTCCTAGAATCATCACAAAAGTTAAAGATTTTATTAAGTAAGCGAAATTCCTCAATTAACCTGACTTTCAGATTAGGGTTGATAGAAAGCTTGGACCAGGTTATTTTGTATGAAACAAAAATTACTATTTATTATAAATAATTAGACTTTAGTTACAGGCAAACAGCACTACTAATTAAAGCATTGATGCCCTTATAAACTGCCCATTATGCATATACAGTCAGAAAAGGTTAAAGGAATTTCTCATGAGCCGGGGAAGATCAGAAAACTCTCTCTTTCTCTCTAACTTGTTACCAGTTCCAAGCTGTTCAGTTACCTATGAACCATTCACACAGTTGTTTGTAGGTTAAAAAAAAGTCTCTATCATTGATATCTGGTCACTAGTCCATAGACAAATCAAGCCCTTGTTGCCATCAAAAGCTACATCTGTCCACCTTCTCATCTCCAAATCATCTACAACTCAAACTTCAACTGCTCCTTGTTCAAACCATAGTTTCCAAGATGCCTGCAATAGGTATGAGCTTACTTGCTTTCAAAATGTACAGCTACCCTTTCAGATGCTGGCTGTTTCTCATTTCAGCCCACAGTTTCAAAAAGAAACAAAATTAGAAGATATAGTTCTTAACGGTATTTCATTGCTGTTAACATGGCTTTTGTGGTAATGAGGTCAGCAAACATCACAAATAATGTCCATTCTGTAGCTGCAGTAAATTGTTGACTATCCAATAAGATAAATGTACCTAATGATTCCTAACACATGGTCCAACCATGCAGTCATTCCCTGGTGTTGAGGAGCAAGTTCAGAGCAAGAATACAAGTTTCTTTTAACCTGGACAGTTGTTTAAACAATATCAGACTTGCAGGGACATGAGTACAGTTTAGTACCTTCATGGTTGCATTTGTAAACTGCTGGGCAACATAGAACATAGAACATAGAACAGTACAGCACAGAACAGGCCCTTCAGCCCACAATGTTGTGCCGACCATTGATCCTCATGTATGCACCCTCAAATTTCTGTGACCATATACATGTCCAGCAGTCTCTTAAATGACCCCAATGACCTTGCTTCCACAACTGCTGCTGGCAACACATTCCATGCTCTCACAACTCTCTGTGTAAAGAACCCGCCTCTGACATCCCCTCTATACTTTCCTCCAACCAGCTTAAAACTATGACCCCTCGTGCTAGCCATTTCTGCCCTGGGAAATAGTCTCTGGCTATCAACTCTATCTATGCCTCTCATTATCTTGTATACCTCAATTAGGTCCCCTCTCCTCCTCCTTTTCTCCAATGAAAAGAGACCGAGCTCAGTCAACCTCTCTTCATAAGATAAGCCCTCCAGTCCAGGCAGCATCCTTGTAAACCTCCTCTGAGCCCTCTCCAAAGCATCCACATCTTTCCTATAATAGGGCGACCAGAACTGGACACAGTATTCCAAGTGCGGTCTAATCAAAGTTTTATAGAGCTGCAACAAGATCTCACGACTCTTAAACTCAATCCCCCTGTTAAGGAAAGCCAAAACACCATATGCTTTCTTAACAACCCTGTCCACTTGGGTGGCCATTTTAAGGGATCTATGTATCTGCACACCAAGATCCCTCTGTTCCTCCACACTGCCAAGAATCCTATCCTTAATCCTGTACTCAGCTTTCAAATTCGACCTTCCAAAATGCATCACCTCACATTTATCCAGGTTGAACTCCATCTGCCACCTCTCAGCCCATCTCTGCTTCCTGTCAAGGATGAAATCTACTATGAACTTGTACAGAACAAATGTGTTATGCCTGACTCCTGAGTCTTTGCTACAGAAAGTATTGGACTATAGAAGAAAAGTGATCTGCAGCGCAACAAAAGCCCTTCAGCCCATCAAGTCTGCACTTGTCAAAAATAACCATCTCACTATTCTAAGATAATAAAATGTGAGGCTGGATGAACACAGCAGGCTCAGCAGCATCTCAGGAGCAGAAAAGCTGACGTTTCGGGCTCCTGAGATGCTGCTGGGCCTGCTGTGTTCATCCAGCCTCACATTTTATTATCTTGGATTCTCCAGCATCTGCAGTTCCCATTATCACTCATCTCACTATTCTAATCCCATTTTCCTGCATTTAGCTCATAGCATTGCATGCCTTGGCATCACAAGTGCCCATCTAAGCAGTTCTTAGACAACAAGGTGTGCAGCTGGATGAACACAGCAGGCCAGCAGCATCAGAGGAGCAGGAAAGTTGACGTTTCAGGCCCGGACCCTTCTTCAGAAATCATTCTTCATCATTTCTGAAGAAGGGCCCAGACCTGAAATGTCAGCTTTCCTGCTCCTCTGATGCTGCTTGGCCTGCTGTGTTCACCCAGCTCTACACCTTGTTATCTCAGATTCTCCAACATCTGCAGTTCCTACTATCTCCTGAGCAGTTCTTAAATGTTATGAGGGTTTCTGTATCTACCACCCTTACAGGCAGTGAGTTCCAGATTCCAGAAAACATTTTTCTTCACTTCTCCTCTAATTCTCCTGCCCCTTACTTTAAAGTTATGACCCTGGCTATTGATCCCTCCAGCAAGGGGAGAAACGTCTTCCTGTCTGTCCTATCCATGCTCCTCATTATTTTATACATCTCACTCATGTTCCATCTCAATCTCCTCTCCTCGAAGAAAAACAACTCCAGTCCGTCCAATCCGTCTTTGTAACTGAAACTCTCCAGCACAGATAGCAGCCTGGTAAACGTCCTCCTCACCCTCTCCAGCACAATCACATCCCTTTGATACAATGGATTCCAGAACTACACACAATACTCCAGCTGTAGCCTGGCCAGCATCTTACTCAGTTCCAGTGTCACCTTTCTGCTCCTAAACCCCATGCCATGGCTAATATAGGAAAGTATCCCTTATGACTTTTAAACACCTTATCCACCTAAATGTGAATAGGATGCACCCACACTGGTGGAGGGTAAAAGAAACAGGGTAATAGAATACAACAGGCCAAGCAGCATCACAGGAGCAGGAAGGCTGATGTTTTTGGGCCCAGACCTGCCTGGCCTGCTGTGTTCATCTAACTCTACACCTTGTTAGCTCAGATTCTCCAGTGTCTCAGGGTAATAGAATACTTTCATTTACTTAGTGTGACCCCCATCTCCATTCGTTAACTCCAGCGTAAGACTTGATAGAGGTGTACAGAATGATCTGAGGTATAGATAGAATGGACAGCCAGAGAATTCTTCATAAGGTGGAGGTAGCTATTACGAGGGGGCGTAGTTTTAAAGTGAAAGGAGGTAGACATTAGGGAGACGTCAGAGGCAGGTTCTTTACTCAGAGGGTGGTAGGGGCATGGAATGCTTTGCCGGAGAGGGGAGTGGAGTCGGCCTCATTAGGGGCATTTAAGCAGCTATTAGACAGGCTTATGGATGATAGTGTAAGGTAGCGGTGGAGTTTCAATAGTCCTTAGGTTTCGGGTAAAAGTTCAGTACAACATCATGGGCTGAAGGGCCTGTACTTCGCCGTACTGTTCTATGTTTTGTGCTCTAAGAGATATCAGAACCTCCCAACATTATACGTGACTGCTTGTATCGAGCAGTGAGAGCCATGACACGGAATAAACAGTTCCTTCATCTCCTTTTTTAAGTAGCTATGATGTTGCCGATTATGTCTGTAACTGGGCAATCACATGTATCTTTGGATAAGAAACAAGAGCTTGTGGAAATTAGACATTTCACAAGGGCCAAAGGTGATTTCAGCTAATGTTGGAGCTAAGTGGGTTTCCTGAAGTAGTAAGTAGACCACACGTGTAAGAGGTGACTTTCTCTTCACCCTTCCTATGAAAGCAATCTTCCTGCTCAGTTTCTCTGGAGGGTGAACTGCCCATTTTAATCCAGAATTTCCCAAAATCCCCTTCTTGGACATTCCTTGTGGCCTCTATGGTTACTGGAATGGCACAGAATCACTCATTCTCTGCTCGCCTGTGCATACCCAATTGGCATCTGTGGCAGCTCATCTCCTGTGCATATCGCTCTGGGGCCGCTGTGATGGATTGCCTTCTTTAATCTCTGGAATGTGGTGCAGCGTTCGCTTTATTTAGAGGGCTTTACTAAGACTGCGTGACTGCCTAGGACTGCTCAACAGGCTGTTAAAGGTGTGATAGCATCGTGGTTATGTTCCTGGACTAAAGATCCAGTGAAAAAGGTTCAAATTGCACCATGAGAGCTGAGGAATTTACATTCAGCTGATTAAATCAATCTGTAATAATAATTGCAATAATGATTCACCAAAAATGCAGGGGCAGGGACAGGTCATGCCTCACAAACCTTATCGAGTTCTTTGAGGATGTGACTAGAAAAGTTGATGAGGGTCGAGCTGTGGATGTGGTGTATATGGACTTCAGTAAGGCATTTGATAAGGTTCCCCATGGTAGGCTCATTCAGAAGGTCAGGAGGAATGGGATACAGGGGAACTTAGCTGCCTGGATACAGAATTGGCTGGCCAACAGAAGACAGCGAGTGGTAGTAGAAGGGAAATATTCTGCCTGGAAGTCAGTGGTGAGTGGGGTTCCACAGGGCTCTGTCCTTGGGCCTATACTGTTTGTAATTTTTATTAATGACTTGGATGAGGGGATTGAAGGATGGGTCAGCAAGTTTGCAGACGACACAAAGGTTGGAGGTGTCGTTGACAGTATAGAGGGCTGTTGTAGGCTGCAGCGGGACATTGACAGGATGCAGAGATGGGCTGAGAGGTGGCAGATGGAGTTCAACCTGGATAAATGTGAGGTGATGCATTTTGGAAGGTTGAATTTGAAAGCTGAGTGCAGGATTAAGGGTAGGATTCTTGGCAGTGTGGAGGAACAGAGGGATCTTGGTATGCAGATACATAGATCCCTTAAAATGGCCACCCAAGTGGACAGGGTTGTTAAGAAAGCATATGGTGTTTTGGCTTTCATTAGCAGGGGGATTGAGTTTAAGAGTCGTGAGATCTTGTTGCAGCTCTATAAAACTTTGATTAGACCGCACTTGGAATACTGCGTCCAGTTCTGGTCGCCCTATTATAGGAAAGGTGTGGATGCTTTGGAGAGGGTTCAGCGGAGGTTTTCCAGAATGCTGCCTGGACTGGAGGGCTTATCTTATGAAGAGAGGTTGACTGAGCTCGGTCTCTTTTCATTGGAGAAAAGGAGGAGGAGAGGGGACCTAATTGAGGTATACAAGATAATGAGAGGCATAGATAGAGTTGATAGCCAGAGACTATTTCCCAGGGCAGAAATGGCTAGCACGAGGGGTCATAGTTTTAAGCTGGTTGGAGGAAAGTATAGAGGGGATGTCAGAGGCGGGTTCTTTACACAGAGAGTTGTGAGAGCATGGAATGCGTTGCCAGCAGCAGTTGTGGAAGCAAGGTCATTGGGGTCATTTAAGAGACTGCTGAACATGCATATGGTCACAGAAATTTGAGGGTGCATACATGAGGATCAATGGTCGGCACAACATTGTGGGCTGAAGGGCCTGTTCTGTGCTGTGCTGTCCTATGTTCTATGTTCTAAAACCTGTCCCCCTTCTACAAGATGCAAGTCAGGGTTGTGATGGAATACTCCCCACTTGACTGGATGGGTGCAGCCCCAACAATGCTCAAGAAGCCTGGCAGCACCCAGGCCCACTTGATTGGCATCACATCCACAAGTATCCACTCACCCCATCACTGAACACTCAGTGGTAGCAGTGTGCACTATTTACAAGATGCACTTCAGAAATTCACTAAAGATCCTCAGACAGCACCTTCCAAACCCACGGCCACTTCCATCTCAAAGGACAATGGCAGCAGATGGGTCAAAATCCTAGAATTCCTTCCTGAACAGCATTGTGGTCAGTTTATAGCAGCGGTTCAAGAAAGCAGCTCACCTCTCCCTTCTCAAGGGCAACTAGGGATGGGAGATAAATGGTGGTCCTGACAGTAACGCCTACATCCCACGAGGTAGTAAAAGAAAATGGCAGAGTAGTGTTATAGGGCCGACTGGCCTCTTCTGTTTTGACTCACATACCCAATCTGGATCCCTCAGCAAAGATCAGACTTTAGTGCTTGAAAACCAAAAAGTCACAAAGCCACCGATAGTCTCGTTATCGGAGATAGTAGGAACTGCAGATACTGGAGAATCCGATATAACAAAGTGTGGGGCTGGATGAACACAGCAGGCCAAGCAGCATCTCAGGAGCACAAAAGCTGACGTTTCAGGCCTAGACCCTTCATCAGAAACATCATCACAAAAATCAGAAAAAACCTGATGAAGGGCCTAGGCCCGAAGCGTCAGCTTTTGTGATCCTAAGATGCTGCTGGGCCTGCTGTGTTCATCCAGCTCCACACTTTGTTACCCCTTGATCTATCCTGTCCTTTATGAAAACAAGTTTGCATTCCCATCATAAATGCCAAAAACTGATTAACATACACAGGACAGCTTTTTGTAGATTTGTATCTTGAGAAAATATTTTGAGCTCCTCCAGCTTTTCTTTAAAATGATGAGGACATGGCTAAGCCAGGATTTTATTGTTGAGAGTTGACAGCATTGCCATGGGTCTAGAGCTGCATATAGACCAGACCAGGCAAGGATGGCCAAAAGGAGATTAGTGAACCTAGTTAGTTTTATTTTAACTAAAACTGGCAATCATTTCATGGTCACCATAAGGCTAGCTCTTAATGTCAGATTTTGTTGAGTTCAAATTTCACCACGTGCCAACACGGGATTTGAACCCCTTTCCTCAAAGTATTGGCTTGGGGTAATGAATGAGCTAGTCTAGCCCACTATACTACCACTTGCCCACATGTATTGAGATAGCAAATGGCACAACAATGTAGCATGGGCTTGCTACCGCATCAGTTGGCCCTGTGCTGCCTCTACAACAGGGTATTATATATGAGTGTTAATGTCAACAGACTCCTTGAGTTAATTAGTTCAGTTGGTAGAATGTCTAGCTTATACTGAAGAGTGATACCTCACCTGAGGCATCGTGACCGTCAGGTAACCTCGCCACCAATTGTTACTTTCTCTCATGGCAGCCCTAGGATCCATAGGAGTATGGCAATCTTGCTAGACTATTAATCTGGAGTATTGAGAACATCGTTTCTGAATAAAGGGGTGCCCATTTAACACTGAGATAAGGAGGAATTTCTTCTCTCAGAGGGTTCTGAGCCGTTGGAACTCCTTGCTACAGAGATCTTTGGGGGCAGAGTCTTCGTGTATATTTAAGGCTGGGACAGATGGTCTCTTGATCAGTCAGGGCATCGAGGGTTACAGGGAAAGGGCAGGAAAGTGGATGTGAAGAATGTTGGATCTGCCATGATCCTATTGAATGGTAGAGCAGGCTCAAGGGGCTGAATGGCCTATTCCTCTTCCTATTTCTTGTGCTCTTAATGTCTGGGAAACATGAGCTAAATCATATCAGAACTGTTGTGAAATTTAAATCTAATTAATAAATCAGTAATAATATGCTAGTCACATTAATGATTGATCCATGTGGTTCACTGATGCTTCCTGAGGCCTGTCTCACTAATATATGACTCCAGACCCATAGCAATGAAGTTGATCCTTAATTGCCCTTGGAAAAGGGCTAGTAAGCTGTTTGTGGTAGGTGGCTGACTGCTTCAAGGGCAATTATGGATGGACAACACATGTTGACTTTTATAGAGATGTCATAATCCAAGAATAAATGTTAGAAATGTGTTTTTTTGGGTGGAGAAGTTTAACATTGAATAGGATTTCCAGCTTCACATTATTACTAAATTGACCACCTATTGGATGTGGATAGAATCATTGAATCCCTACAGCATGGAAGCAGGTCTCTGAAGGGCATTCCACCCAGATCCATCCCTGTAACCCTGCATTTCCTATGGTTATTCTACCCAACCAACACACCCCTAGACACTATAGGCAATTCAGCTGGCCAATCTGCATTACCAGCACATCTTTAGACTGTGGGAAGAAACCAGGGCACCCGAAGGAAACCCACACAGACTCAGGGAGAATGTACAAACTCCACACAGACAGTCACCCGAGGTGAGAATTGAACCTGCGTCCCTGGTGCTGTGAGGCAAGTGCTAACCACTGAGCCACTGTGCTGCTCTAAATGTGTGGATTATGAGGAGAGGATGAAGTTTGGCAATCAGGCATCCAGTTGGTAACATTAACATCTGAACCCAATGGTTAGACTGTCTTTGGGGTGCTTTTAGAGCATCACCACCAATAGTCGAAGAAGCTTTAGAGCAGATGGATCTTAGAACAATGTAACACACAAAGAGGCCATTTGGCCCTTTGTGGTCATGCCAGCTTTTCGAAAGAGCCATCCACTTAGTCCGACTGCCCTGCTGATTCCCCATCAGCCTGGATGTCTTTCTCCTCTTCCACATATTTAGTTTTGAAAATTACAACGGAGTCTGCTTCCACCCACCCTTTCAGGCAGCATTCTCGAGGTTGTAACAACTTGATGGAAAAGAGTTGGGAGAAATTGTGTTAAAACATAATTTGAAGGGTTTTCCTTGAAGTGCTGCCCCTCTGTAAATGCACAGATGGTGGTGGAAGCTGAACAAAGTGGCTGCCACTTGCTTCAAGCCGGGCTTGAAAACCAGATAAATGCAGTACGACAAATAGTTCGACAATAAGAATGAATTATGGAAACTAGCCGTGGAGATTTCCACATTTACTACTCTTGAATTTATTTTAGAAAAAGTTGGTAGTGCAGAGCCGAGCCAAATCAGCAGATGGAAACATTTTGTAAATGCATTCCGATATTATTGCAGAGAAGGGTAGGATCGGAAAGCCAGCGTATAATAAATTAGGCAAACCCCAGAAGCCAGTGGAGGGGTCAGAGGCGAAAAGTCATCATTGATATTTACTTACAAAGATCGGGATGTAAGGTCGCTTGGTCACTGTGATCTTGTTACGGTGAATCATGGTCACAGCAGATTGTATGTGAGCCAATGATAATCAGCTCCAAGTCATCGCCTTGCCAGTCAGTGAACCGGCCAACTATCAAAAGAAGTCAACTTTTCCAAACATTGGCAGACAGAGTGAGTAGCTGACACTAGGGAACAGCATGGCGTGAAATGAAATCCTGAACATCAGGAGCTTGTTGACACCCACCAGCCAAAGATGTGGGAAAGATGCAAAAGAAAGAATGAATTACTTGTGAAAGGCGTTGCATTTGAAAATGGGAAGGATGTCCTTGCTATAGGGGGAGAACAGCAAAGATTTATTAGACTGTTTGCAGGACTGTTGTGTGAGGCGAGACTGGTATGTTTAGGACTATAGCCACTGGAGTCTAGAAGAATGAGGAGGTGAGGGAGATCTCATAGAGGCCTATAACGTTCTAGCAGGACTAGACAAGGCAAACATAGTCAGATGTTCCTGTTGGAAGAGAAGTCCAGAAACAGGGATCACAGTCTAAGGATGCAGGGTAAACCATTTTGGACTGAAATGAGAGAGGTGAGCCAGTGGAATTCACTACCACAGAAAGAGGTCAAGGCCAAAACATTGTATGCTTTCAAGGAGTTAGACAGAGAGTGTGGGACTCCGTGAGGGTTATGATGGAAAAGCAGGAATAAACCACCAAGTTGGATGATCAGCTGTAATCATAATGAATGATGGAGCAGGGTTGAGGGGCTGAATGGCCAACTCTCCTCCTATTTCCTCTTTTTCGATGTTTCAATGGGAGTGGCAAATGCTCAGGGTGGGGTGGTGAGTGAAATATGAAAGTGTGAACACAAGATTCCTGCAGTCGTGGGTCACAATGTGTTGAGGTCACAGGTCGATGCCACCCTGGAGGCCTGGGGCACTGACTGCTGGCTGAACCTGCAGCGTATTTTTTCAATAACTAGGCAACAGGGCGAGTCTGATCTTGGAAAGCAGTAAGTACTGCACAATCTGAATGCGTTGCACATAAGCCAACTGGACAAAACCAAGCAAGATGCGACACAGTCAAATATATACAGAGAAGTACTCCCTGTTCAACCCTCCTGATATGTTAGGGCAAGCAATTCTACTTGTGATGACTTAGAAGAAATATATTCTACTTTTCACTGCAGTGCTGAAATTTTATTCGCGTGGAGAGCTATTAAAATTCCAGCCAGGAAGGTGTTGATATCACACTGCGATCTGGCACTCATGCTGTTGTTTGAGAGGGCCATCTGTTCCCAATATTCCAGAGCTCATGTTAGCCTCCATCCGAGGCAGTGTCTGGCATGCATATCTGTCGAAAGAGGACTCCACCTCTCCTTCAACTCCACTCTACATATAGAAACTCAAGCCTGTTTGCTTTCTGTCCCGTGTGCATCGGGGGAGCCGCAAGTGAGAGCATTGAAAATGTAGACGGCTGATGTGATTCTCTGGGCTGAGCGTGAAATAATTACATGCTAAACGTGATACTTCAAGGCAGTGGGACATCTAATACTTGAGGAGGTCCATTATAGTTCCAGATTCTGTGTGGCCCAAGGAAATCTCCTAAAGCGGCTTAATCAGCTGATCATAAATGATTGGATGATGTTTATTGACAAAAGAAAGTCAAAGTTAGACCATTGAGTATTGAATTTGAGTCTTCTTGCTCATTTGCATGCTCCACCATTATGGATCTAACATGACAAATGGAACTCATGTAAGCCCCCTTTCCTGTACAAACATAGCAGGCAGTTAGAGCATTAGACCCAGCGACCTCCCTCATTGTGTACACTCAACTATAGACAGCCAAGTCTAGCGTGCACAGAAAGGGATGTTAATTAGGATTGTGGTGTTGTAATGATAGCCAAGCTGCTGCTCACTCTCTTTACTTTAAGAAGCTTCTGATATCCCCCCCACAGGGAGTTGGAGTAGGAAATCCAGAAGCTGCTGTAATCGGTCCCCTGCTTCCCTTGTGGTGTATGTTATTGTAGGCCTCACTGATAGAAATCATAAAAACATAGAAAAATAAAGCAGCGACAGTCCATTCTGCCCAACAAGCCTATCCTGTCATTCAACAAGTACGTGGCATTTTCTCAATCTGTGCCATATTTCGGCGCTCTCTCCCTATACCTTGCTGCCTTTAACTTCTAGAAATCGATTCCTTTCCTAGACATGTTCCATGCCTTCGCCTCCACAGCCTTCTTCCATAGAGAATTCCATAAGTTCTCCACCCTCTGAGGGAGGAAATTCCTCCTCAGCTCAGACCGAATCCTGAGGCTGTTACTATTGGTGTGGACCCGGGCTGCCAGAGGAGTTGTCATCTCCTCTGCCTAACCCATACCCAGAACTGTACATGTCTCACCGAGGTCCCCTCCCATTTCTGTAAACTGCAGTGAGTACAGGTTGTCCCAAAATTTTCATCAAATAGAAACTTACTGCCTTGGTATGAATTGATATAAATGCATTAATACACCTGGAAATTGTTTTCTTTCTTAATTTAGACATAACTGGAGTTTTAACAGTATATACACGATAATTCCACTAAGCAACATCTATGACCCTGGAAAAAAAACTAATTTTGTATTTACAAGATGTCAAATTTCTCTTTTCTATGCCAAAAATTGTATAGAGTTTGAAAATAAGTCATTCAGTGCTCTTCAAGATATTTCGGCTTCCTTCTTCATCTCGCTCCAATTTATGCAAAAACCAAAGAACTGCAGATGCTGTAAATCAGAAACAAAAGCAGAAGTTGCTGCAGAAGCTCAGCAGGTCTGGCAGTGTCCATGGAACAAAGTCAGAGTTAACATTTCGAGCCCAGTGACCCTTCCTCAGAAGGGACAGAAAGAAAGAGTCACTCGACCCAAAGCATTAACTCTGATTTCTCTCCGCAGGCGCTGCCAGACTAGCTGAGCTTTCCTAATAGTTTCTATTTCTGTCACCAGTTTTTGTGCTGCTTCCTGTCAAATTTCTGAAGTGAATGGTAAGACCGGTTTGTTACTTCCTGGTTTGCTGTCCATGGGAATGCTTCAACGTGATTGGTCGCTTCACCTTTTTGATGCTATCCGTTTTGCTCAGCAGCTGACTTCCCCATTCTCTTCAGGTACCATTCCCCATGCTCTGAAAGGGTATTGGAAATTATGGACTTTGCAGGACTTATACAATTAATGGTCGGGCCTTGGGTAGTGTTGTAGAACAGTGGGACCCAGGAGCTCAGCTACATAATTCTTTGAAATTTGTGTCACATACAGACAGGACAGTTAAAAGGTGTTCAGCACACTTGCCTTCATTGTTCAGACCTTTGAGTGTGGGAGTTGGGACATCATGTTGAGGTTGTACAGGATACAGAACTCTCCTGGGGTACTGTGTCCAGTTCTGGTTAGTCCTGTTATAGGGAGGATATTATTAAGCTGGCGAGGTTTCAGGAGAGATTCACCGTGATGTTGCTGAGTGTGGAAGGTTTGAGTTGTGATGAAAGACTGGATAGGCTGAGACATTTTCCATTTCAGCATCAGAGATTGAGAAGTGATGTTATAGAGTTTTATAAAACCATAAAGGGTACAGATAGGGTTAGGGCAGGTGTCTTTGCCCTAGGATGGGGGATTTCAAGACTTGGGGGGGCATATTTTCAAAGTGAGATGAGAGATTTAAAAAAGACATGGGGGCAAAATTTTTACACAGAGGGTGATTCACGTGTGGAACGAACTTCCTGAGGAAGTGGTGAGCGTGTGCACAGTTACAATGTTTAAAAGACATTTGGATAAGAACATGAATAGGGAAGGTCTGGAGGGATATGGGCCAGGAGCAGGCAGGTGGGACTAGGTTAGTTTGGGATTAGGTTTGGCCAGAAGGGTCTGTTTCCATGCTGTATGACTCTATGACTCTGTGTGTGTTGGAAGGATTTACAAGCTGTTACTTAATCAGTTTCTTATAAAGCTTTATTGCATAGCTTACTGGGGTAGCACTTAGAGGTTCCAGCTCAATGGTGAGGCCACTCAGAAGATCTCCTTTCCAGGTAAAACCCAGAGCTGTCAAAAGTGAAGTTAATATTGGGAAAAAGTAAAGACAATGTCTTGGTATGTGTAGGATCTTTGTGGGCAGTTTTGTTTTATCTCCAAGGTCATTAATGAGCAATCTCCAGGCCATTGGAATCCATTCTGCGATTACCCAGTGACAGGATAATGGTTAGTTAGCTGAGGAAAGGAGCCTTACCCATTGACAAGCCCCAGATAGCACATAAACAACTTGTTGCCGGCCATTCAAGCGAAGGCAGTTGGGAGATTAGACAAATAGTTGGAGGGAGAGAAAGTCCAAGACTCCCCTCAGACTGGGGCCAGTGGCTCGGAATTCTTTTTATACATTCACGGTACAAGGGCATCACTGACTATGCCAACATTTATTACCCACCCCTAGTTATCCAGAGGGCAGTTCAGGGTCAACCACATTGCTGTGGGTCTGGAATCACATATAGGTCAGACCAGGTAAGGATGGCACTTTCCTTCCCCAAGGGACATTAGTGAACCAAATAGGATTTATAGTCATCATTAGATTCTTAATTCCAGAATTTTTTTAAAATAGAGAATTCAAATTCCACCAGATGTCATGGCAGGGTTTGAACCCAGTTCCCAGAACATTGCCTGGGTCTCTGGATTAACAGCCCAGCAATAATATCACAAAGACAATGCCTGGTTAGATGTCTGTAAACAGCCCTGAGGAGTGGTTGCTGGGCGATCAAATTGGGATGTGGCAAAGCTGGTGACCAAAGCACTCAGGAATTGTTAAAATTTCAACCGGGGTGGCCCACAAACAGCATTACTGATCCTTCTGCTCCTCGAATCTCAACAATAAAACAAATTCTACATTTTTGCGCTGTGTTGCGAGTGATCTTGAACATTTCTTCCACAGGCTCTCAGCTGTGTTGCCAATCATCAATGCAAGTAGGCCATTCATGTGCAAACCCTGTCTGTTTGTTGTATTGATGCCAATCTGTGTCACCCAGCAGGCACACACAAAAGGAATACAAACTGTGGCTTTTGTGTGATTTGGTTGAACACAAGTGAATACCAGGGGATCCCACTAATTGCAGTAATCCGTGAGGAATGAAGACTGAAGTCTCTGGAAAAGCTCAGCAGGTCTGGTAGCATCTGTGAAGAATAAATCAGAGCTAATATTTCGGGTCAGGACAGCCTTCCTCAGAACTCAGGGTTCTAAGGAAGGGTCACCGGACCTGAAACGTTAACTGTGATCTTTTCTTCACAGATGCCGCCAGACCTGCTGAGCTTTTCCAGAGACTTCTGTTTCTGTTCCTGATTTACAGCATCTGCAGTCCTTTTGGTTCTTAATCAGTCAGGAATGTTGGCGCAGCCATGATCCTACTAAAAGGTGGAACAGGCTGAGAGGGCCAAATGGCTTACCTCTTGCTCCTATTTCTTGTGGCCTCACCAGTTATGGGGAGGAAACTAATTGTAGATTCAGTGCAGACCCTGTCTTCAGGTAATTCTTTCCATTTAATGTTTAATGTTATCGCTGGTGCCTCCTCTGTGATTACACTCCAACACTTAAAGAGCTGATAAGCCGATTGAAATTGTGGGAAATCCCAATTGCTGTACTTCCCAGGCCAAGCCAATGAGTCAGAATTTATAATGATCAAAGACGATGGCTTACAAATGGTTTCCTGACCAGACAAGTGACCCCTTTGGACTTCAGTCAACTGCTCATAAGGCAGAGCTTGTCTTTTCCACGGGCTCTTTGTTTTGAGGAGTGCAATGACTGGTATCCACGTCATCTCCAGACAGGGATCTACTTCATTTTCATGTTTTAGACGGGTTGGGATTTCATGCATCTTCACTTTTATCAAGGGGGCACATCTTGCATTCACTCGCAGAGCTACAGACAGATATAATCATTTCCCATGTCGAAGCCTTTGATAAAGGCTTAACTGCAGAATGTGCCATTCGAAGTGAACAGAAGAGTCCCTTTTTACCCCAGATGTCACATACCCCAGTGTCAGCCCATAACAGGGATGACGAGGTTGATCCTGTCTGAACAAGCCCATCCATTCAAGAAAACATTATAATTTGCCCACTTGTAACATTCAGCTGCAACATCCAAATTATTCTAAGACTTTTGCTTCCAGTGCCTTCTGTGAAAATCCATTTTAAAGATTGATCATCCTTTTGGCAGCAATTTTTTAAAGAGTATTATTCATCTGATCTGTTTCTCCAAGGATTTGCAAATGCAATAATGCTTGAGAGTAAAAGATAAGACCCCTTGGGGCCTGGTGTGGTCATTGGTAGCTTTTAGATCTCTGCCCCCATTTAAAAAAAGGCTACCCACTCCATTGTCAGGAGCTGCCAGCCCATCACAGGGCCATCAGGATGCCAAGAGACAATACCAGACTAAACTAGGCTCCCAGACTGACCGCATGAACACACACTGACTGTGGCAAGGCTTACACAACTAACAGGGTCCAAAGTGAGGGTGAGGAGAGTCACTGAGAACAATGTATCCCTCCCCGACGAGCTCAATGTATTCCATGTTCCGAGGAAGGGTCACTGGACCAGAAGCATTAACTGTGTTTTCTCCTTTACAGATGCTGCCAGACGAGCTGAGCTTTTCGAGCAACTTTGTTTTTGGTCTTGATTTACAGTGTCCGCAGTTCTTTCGGTTTTTATTCAATGTGTTCCACGTTCATTTGAACAGAAGGTCAGTGAAATGACGTGACCTTCCCTGACAGCATCGGGTGCACCTGTACCCATAGTCACCACTGCAGACATCAGATCGGCCTTCTTGAGGGTGAACCCATGGACAGCGACTGGCCTGGATGGAGACCTAAGCCACGCACTCAGATCCCTTGAGGACCAGCTGGTGGGAGTATTTGCAGACGTCATTAACCTCTCCCTACTACGCTGTGAAGTTCCCACCTCCTTCCTACTGGTGCCAAAGGAAAACCAGACAATGTGCTTTAGCGACAACCGTCTGGTGGCGCTGACATCCAACATTATCAAGTTTTTTTGAGAGGTCAGTAATGGCATACATCAACTCCAGCCTCCCAGATTGCCTTGATCTACTACAATTTGTCTACCATCACAACAGTTCCACAGCAGATGCCACCTCCCTAGCCCTACACTCATCCTGGTACATCTGGATAGCAAGGACAGTTATATCAGACTCCTATTTACTGACTTTTGCCAAACTCCAAGACCTAGGACTCTGCAAATGGATCGTCATCCTCCTGGCCCACAGACAGTGATCAGTAAGGATAGACACAACACCACCCCTACCATAATCCGAAGCACCAGTACCCCACAGGCCTGCGTACTCAGCCCCTTATTATACTCCCTATACACACAGTGTGGCCACATTCAGCTGTAACTCCATTTACAATTTTGCTGATGACATGACCAGAGTGAGTTGGATTTCAAGCAACAACGAGACAGAGTACAGAAAAGCGACAGAGACAGTAGGAACTGCTGATGCTGGAGAATCTGAGATAACAAGGTGCGGAGCTCGATGAACACAGCAGGTCAAGCAGCATCAGAGGAGCAGGAAAGCTGATGTTTCGGGCCTGGGCCCTTCTTCAGAAAATCAGGAAAGCGACAGACAGCTTAGTGGAATAGTGTGAGTATAACAATCTCTCCCTCAATGTCAGCAAAAAGAAGGAGCCGGCCATTGACTTCAGGAAGTAGGGTAGAGGATACACCACTCTCTGTATCAATGGTGCTGTGACGGAGGTGGTCAGGAGCTTCAAGGCCATAGGAGTAAATACCAATAACGATATATCCTGGTCCATCCTGTAGACGGTACAGTCAAGAAAGCACGACAATGTTTCAACTTCCTCAGAAGGCTAAGGAAATTCTGCATGTCCACCATGATTCTTACCAATTTTTAGAGATGCACCTTAGAAAACATCCTATCCGGACGCATCACAGCTTGGTATGGCAACTGTTCTGCCCAAGATCACAAGAAATTGCAGAGATTTGTGAATGCAGCCCAGCCCAGCAAAAAAACTGGCCTTCCTTCCATTAACTCCATTTACATTTCCCACTGCCTTGGGAAAGCAGCCAACATAATTAAACACCCCTCCCACCCTCTTCCATCGGGCAGAAGATACAAACGTTTGAAAACACTTACCAACAGATTTAAGAACAGTTTCTTCCCCGCTTCTATCAGGCTTATGAACAGAACTGTCGTATATCAGAGTTGATCCTTCTCTGCATCTTCACTGGAGCTCTAACACTATATTTTACATTCTGTTCTATTACTCTGATGTACCTATGTAAGGTATGATTTGCCTGGTTAGCACACTTTTCACTGTATCTTCACACATGTGACAATAATAAATCAAACAATGGAATCACACCACGCTGTCAACAAAGTATGGCTTAGGGGGTCAGGGAGTGCCAGGTCATATCCAGCAGGGCACCACTGGAAGGCTTGTGAGGAATGTTGATGGTGCTATTGCCAAGTGGGCCACCATTGTGCCTGAAGTCCCCTCCATGGGCCAAAGAATACTCAAGTAACAGAGACTCCCTCAAGCCCCCTGTAAGAGCCCACCAGACAAAACAGAGCAGCAATGGGAAAAGGCACTATGCTTGCCTCTTAAATGGCTCAAATGGCCTCAGGGAGCACCAGTCTCCTCCCATCTACCCCAACATTGGCAGCAGGTTGTCTGTCTCCCTCCCCTCGCTATTTTGTATGCATCGCTCCCCCAACTCTCCTCAACTCATCCCTGGAGAGCTGCCCTCAGTCTAGGAATTTCCAACTGACTGCATTTGGGGAATGGTAGTGGGGTTGGGCACTGGGGGGGAAGCGGGATTGGGGGTGGAATCTCAACATCTGGAGCATCATAACATTGTTGCCAGGCAACATCTAGATTTCCGCATCTGAGCAGCTCTCAACATTCAGGGAAGGCTGATGTAGAACATTGGGCTCTTTTGCAACATTGGAATCACCAGAATCTGAGCCATTTCCTCGATCCGACACCCCTAGGCACCAGGCAAAAGTGGACCATCTGAGCTTTTTGTGTCACTTGACAGTTTGAAACTCACAGATATTCCAGACAGTTCTAATTAGCTTTTATTTGCAGCATTATAACAACATTTAATCCTTCAAAAAGATGAGATCTTTGTGTTTTCGTACCCGACCACTATTGGTTTATTCACAGCCTTGAAGATGCAATGAGTCACCCCTCTCTGGTTGCACATCTAAACAGCAGCAAATGTGAGTGTGTGACTGTTCGAGAGTGGCCTGCGGTGCTTGTTCCCAATTAACCCAATGTAGGGTAGTCACAGAGTTTTTCAGAAACCAGGGACCATAAAGCTGTTTAAATCACAAGAGGTAACTTTGTGTTGGCTACGGCTGAGCTGGTAATATGCCCATTCTCCGAGTCAGAAGATTGTGGGCTCAGTTATGAACTTGAGCCTGAGACTCAAGAATAACGCTGCGGAGCAACACTGAAAGAGTACTGCGCTCTGGGAGGTACCATCTTCCAGGTAGTGATTGATCTGAGGTGCACCCCACCCCTTCCGACTCTCAGATGGATAGTGCCAGAACCCATGGTGCTGGGAGTAGACCTCAGTCAACGTCACAAGCCATCACTGTTCATGGGAGCTTGTTGTGCATAGATTGGCTTTTGTGTTCCTGATGTTGCTGTGTGGCACGGTGGCTCAGTGGTTAGCACTGCTGCCTCACAGCACCAAAGACATTGGTTCAAATCCAGCCTCGGGTGACTGTATGGAGTTTGCACGGTCTGCGTGGGCTTCATCCCACAGACCAAAGACGTGCAGGTTAGGTGCATTAGCCATGCTAAATTACCCATAGTGTGCAGACTAGGTGAATTAACCATGGGAAAGGCAGGGTTCTAAGGTCAGATAGGGGTGGGTTGCTCTTCAGAGGGTCAGTGTGGACTCAATGGGCCAAATGGCCTGTATCCAGACGGTAGAGATTCTATAAACAGCAGCTATGCTTCCTAACTACAAAGCAGTTTAAATCTGGCGGCTGTGTGAGTACAGAATGCAAGCCTTTCTTACATAACAAAAAAGAAATCGGACCACAGCACCGAAGATGTCTCATACAGAATGTACTGAGCATAGGAAAGTCACTGCCAGGATTTCTCCCCACAAACCAGTGTTAAGTGGTTCTCTAGTGTTAGTAATAGAGACCAGACTGGATGCAAACAGCCAACTTTTAGTTATATTTAGAGTGTGGTGTGCTCTGTCAGCATCACGACAGTACATTAAATTGCAAGAACGTAGGGGAGTTGTAATCTGAGATCCAGAGCAACAGCAGTAAGATATGAGATAAGCCGAGAGGAAGTTAATCTTTTCAGTCGAGAAGTTGAAGGGAACCTCCTCAAAGTGTGCAAAATGTTTCATGGTCGAGAAAACATAGCAACAGTCCCTCCACCATTTGGTTACAGCTCACCTGTACCTTATGTCTATTTATCCCAACTTAGATACATATCCCTCACTAACCTTACCCAACAAGAATCTATCCACACAAATACAGTACTCTGCAAATGCTGGAAATATGAATTAAACAAGGTATGAGAGGAAAACAATAAAATGGGAAATGAGGGACAGAGAACAGCAGGATGGGACAGAGCGAAAAAAAGTCAAGGAATCAGCAATAGTCAGGGCTAGAGGCCACACTGACAGGAAAAAACCCAATCCAAAGGTTCTGTAACTGTATGTTCACAGCGTGGATGAGGAAGTGAACGAATTGATAGTGCATGTTGAAGGCAAATAACTATAATTAGATAACCATTGCATGACAGAATTGGGTCCTGAACATTGAGGTACGAGACAGTCACAAAGAATGGGAGACATTTCATCAAAGAATGGGTCAATTTGGAATGATAAGGAGAGCCACCAATTTGACTCGGACAACACCAAGATCCTGGGACAAGTAAAGCTGAGACAAGCGCGGGAATTCCTAGAAGCCTGGTACTCCACTAAGAAAGCCTTCAATAAACACATAGAACTTGACCCCACACACATTCCACTGCGAAGGAAAACCGGAAGTGAGGAATTCCAGCTCAACAGACTCCAGGGTTCGAATAACAGGTGGGAAAACACAACGGTGCTTCATTGGAGGCTGCACTGATGATGTTACCCAGCAGGGTAGTGAAACATCTGTGGGAAATCAATGAACCAGCTCAGTGAGCCAACCAGCCACAACATCCACAACCCGGGTTCAAGTCTACTCTAAGACTTTAAAAGTTGGCGTTATTCAGAAAAATGGTGCTACAGGTAAAGGGGGAAAAAAAAGCCCAATGAACCCATTGCAGCTCATGGTAAATGATAGGAATTGAAGGAAATAATGTACACACCAGCTCATAGAGGCCTTTGTCTCTTTTCACTCTGAATACAGAGAAAAAGTAGTTCAGTCTTCACCTGGTCCTTTTATAAAGGTTCTTCAAAGGAGATCAGGAGACAATAGATAGGAATGTGGAATTTGAGACGCAATTAGCATGATATTATTGAATGTAGTAACAGGTTTTAGAGGTTAAATAGTCTGCTGTTCCTATTTAGTGTCTTCATAAATGCATTCACTTTGGTTGGAAAATATTGTTACTTTATATTAAAAAAAACTTTTTAAACAACCTGTTAATGACACACCACTAGGGCAAGTGAGACTTGAACATTGGCCTTCTGACCCAGAAGTAGGCTTACTACCACTGTGTCACAAGGCCCATTTCCTGTACTGCTGCAGGGGATGTTGGAGGTTCTAGTAGGTAGAAAATTCCGGTTGGTAGGATGCTGGGTAACGTGAATTTTATCACATCACCAAACTGAAACCAGACCTGTTGGCTCAGGTTAACAAAGTGTGAAGCTAGATGAACACAGCAGGCCAAACAGCACCTCAGGAGCACAAAAGCTGACATTTCGGGCCTAGACCAAGGGTCTGAGATGCTGCTTGGCCTGCTGTGTTCATCCAGCTCCACACTTTGTTATCTTGGATTCTCCAGCATCTGCAGTTCCCATTATCTCTGTTGGCTCAGGTCTTTGGCTGAGTGAGAGCCAGGTCTGGGCCAACCAAATGTCTATGTGAGGCAGTCATGTTGGTAATCTGCTCCAAAATCAGACTCCAATCCCAAGACGCTCGGACACATGACTGAAATATTGGCAAGTCAGGATATAAGAGGAAGATTTTAAAGTGGAGTCTTAAAAGGAAATATTTAGGATTCAGATTAAGAGGTAAAGTGGCACAGGTGCAGTAAAGTGAAACAACAATGAAACTGAGGCCAGAATGTTCCATAAGGTTGAAAGCAATGAACGGAATTTGCGGGCACGGACAAGATGTCGAAGGCTGCTTCTGTAGTCACAGGGTTTTGTAAGGACATGAATAGTGAATTATTTTGCAGTTTCAACTCCTTGTTCTTTAGCTGAGAATCCTGTGACACTTATTACCATGAGGTGTGGTGCTTGTTTTATAAATAAAGCAGTACATAGGCTTCTCTTCCTGAAGATGAATCTGATTCACACCACCATGACCTTCACCATGACTAGAGCAAAGAGACAGGCCCCAAAACCACCCCAGGTGGAATTGGCATCAGCTGTTGGCATCAATCTGATCCAAACTGACCACCTCGTCACTGGAGCTGGCCGTGCACTCCTGAGGACCCAAGTGGCAACATTACCTTTCACAAGCATGTTGTAAGATAATAAAGTGTGAGGCTGGATGAACACAGCAGGCCAAGCAGCATCTCAGGAGCACAAAAGCTGACGTTTCGGGCCTAGACCCTTCATCAGAGAGGGGGATGGGGGGAGGGAACTGGAATAAATAGGGAGAGAGGGGGAGGCGGACCGAAGATGGAGAGTAAAGAAGATAGGTGGAGAGGGTGTAGGTGGGGAGGTAGGGAGGGGATAGGTCAGTCCAGGGAAGACGGACAGGTCAAGGAGGTGGGATGAGGTTAGTAGGTAGCTGGGGGTGCGGCTTGGGGTGGGAGGAAGGGATGGGTGAGAGGAAGAACCGGTTAGGGAGGCAGAGACAGGTTGGACTGGTTTTGGGATGCAGTGGGTAGGGGGGAAGAGCTGGGCTGGTTGTGTGGTGCAGTGGGGGGAGGGGATGAACTCAGTTCCACTCAGTTCGCAACAAACAACTGCACCTCCCAGTCGCAAACCATTTCCACTCCCCCTCCCATTCTCTTGATGACATGTCCATCATGGGCCTCCTGCACTGCCACAATGATGCCACCCGAAGGTTGCAGGAACAGCAACTCATATTCCGCCTGGGAACCCTGCAGCCATATGGTATCAATGTGGACTTCACCAGTTTCAAAATCTCCCCTTCCCCTACTACATCCCTAAACCAGCCCAGTGCATCCCCTCCCCCCACTGCACCACACAACCAGCCCAGCTCTTCCCCCCCACCCACTGCATCCCAAAACCAGTCCAACCTGTCTCTGCCTCCCTAACCGGTTCTTCCTCTCACCCATCCCTTCCTCCCACCCCAAGCCGCACCCCCAGCTACCTACTAACCTCATCCCACCTCCTTGACCTGTCCGTCTTCCCTGGACTGACCTATCCCCTCCCTACCTCCCCACCTACACTCTCTCCACCTATCTTCTTTACTCTCCATCTTCGGTCCGCCTCCCCCTCTCTCCCTATTTATTCCAGTTCCCTCCCCCCATCCCCCTCTCTGATGAAGGGCCTAGGCCCGAAACGTCAGCTTTTGTGCTCCTGAGATGCTGCTTGGCCTGCTGTGTTCATCCAGCCTCACATTTTATTATCTTGGAATCTCCAGCATCTGCAGTTCCCATTATCTCTGATACAAGCATGTTGTAGCCTGGAGCTACGGATAATGATGGTAGAGACTCCAATTTCTTTCCATCCAGCCATCCCACCCATTGACATTCCCTCCAACACTGCCACTCAGCATTGGTGTGGTGTGGAAGGATTTAAGAGTTGGTTCTCTACCTGTTTGGCCATGTTATGAACGTAGCTTCTTTAGCTAAATATTCCCAGGTCCCAGTTAACAAACAACACTTCACGACTGGGTAGTTCAATTTGGACTGAGATGAGGAAAAGCATCTTCACTCAAAGGGTTAATATTGTTTCAGAGACAGTAGGAACTGCCAATGCTGGAGAATCTGAGATAACAAGGTGTAGAGCTGGATGGACACAGCAGGCCAAGCAGCATCACAGGAGCAGGAAGGCTGACGTTTCGGACCTAGACCCTTCTTCAGAAAAGGTCTAGGCCCGAAACATCAGCTTTCCTGCTCCTCTGATGCTGCTTGGCCTGCTATGTTCATCCAGCTCTACACCTTGTTATCTCAGATTCTCCAGCATCTGCAGTTCCTACTAGCTCTGAAACAGAATTTAACCTTCTGTCGCAAGGTGAGATGAACTCCATGAAATTCTAAACTGGGAAGAATAACAAATATTTAGACTGTAAGAAATAAGAACAGGGGTGGGTGTTCTGCTCCTCAAGCCTCCTCCACCATTAATAAAACCAATAGCTCATCCAGCACACTTCACGTCCACTTTCCTGCCCTTTTCCTGTAATCCTTGATTTCACAACTGATCAAGAATCCATCTGTCTCTGCTTTAAATATTAACAAAGATAAATTTAGGCTACCTGGTCAGTATGGACGAGATGGACTGAAGGGTCTGCTTCCTTGTGACTGCCCCCACAGCTCTCTATGACAAGGAGTTCCAAAAACTCACAAACTTCTGAGAGAAGAAATTCCTCCTCAACTCAGTCTTAAACTGGTACACCTATATTCCAAGGCTATGACCTCGGATCCTAGACTCTCCCATGACGGGGAACATCCTTTTAGGATCTAACCTATGAAGCCCCTTAGGAATCATATATTTTTCAATGACGTCACCTCTCATTCTTCTAAATTCCAATGAGTGGAGTCTCAGCCTGTTTAATCTTCATTTAGAAGACAATCAGACCAAACCAGGGATCACATTAGTGCCTCCAAAGAAACGATACAATAAAATACAGTGAAAAGCTTCCACAATACAGCATCATTTTGAATAATTTAAGAACAAGGATACAAAAGACATAGCTTGAAGAGGGTTCATCAGTTCTGAGCCAGTTCATCACCATCATTGATGCCAGGGCTGCCATCTGTTCACCACCGCTTCACCGCCATCTACACCAGACCCAACCAGCGTCACCGATCCTCGGGCACCATCTTCAGCGCTGGGCCCATACTCCTCCACCTTCGCCTGTGCCAGACCCAACAACGTCAGAGCCATGTCTCTTGCCACTGGGCAGAGGAAAAAAAATTGACGGGGAAAATTGGGAAAGAGTGAGCAAGTGCGTCCAACTGGATTGCCCTTTGAAGGGGCTGGCACAAGCCTTAAGGACTGAATGGTCACCTGCTGCACTGTGAGAGCCAAAATGGATCTCAGCACTCCGTCATCAATTTCAGCCTCCTGAAAACCTTCCATCATTTGTTCGCCAACAGAATCATTTGTATATTTGTTTTTATTTTTTTGTGTGTGTGGTTCTTCCAGAAATTGAACACTGGGCACTGTGTGCTGGAGATATATTGCAGCCTTGCTGTTTGTTACACTGACACTAACTAAATAAACCCTCTGGTTTCCTTCCAACTTTCTGAGCAAATTGCAGTTGTATTAATTTGTTGATCAACTTCTTGAAAGGCGCATTGAACAAATAGGGTATCCACAATTATTGACCTGGGCCTGTCACACAGCTGCGCTCCCCAATAACAGTGTCGGTGGAATATCCATTTAGTAGCATGATTAATGATTGAAACTAATTGCATTAAAGCTTCTGTCATTCTTTTGCAATGTGCAATGTCTTATTAGCTAAATGCGGAAAATTTGAGAAGTTAATGTTGCTGTTCCCAAACCACAAAGATGAAGAACGGCTGGTGTTTCTTTCTCAATCGCTTCCAGTTCTGTGGTCGTCTACAGATCTGACGAGCTGGACAAATGAATTATGGTCCTGTGGTCAACTTATTTGAAAGTTGACAGAAACAGTGGTCAGCCAGTTTCAGGGGAGACAGGCATTCCAATGTAGGCCATAGCGAAGCTAGTGATCAGTGGCCACGATTTATTGTCTGGGCAGACAGGGCAGTCAATTCACTGTTCAGCAAACTGTTGAGGCTATTTACTGATGGAAGCTTGTGACACTGTTGGAATAAGAGGATCCAAGATTCTCTGTATTCCTTGGCCAGTGTCCAGGAAACATGCGTTTAGGCAACTTTCTGCTTGGGCCTTTGCTTTTCCCAAATTGGTTATGTTTGCCTGCTAAATAACAGTGGCTAGCCTTCGTAAGTTACTGCTTTGAAACAGGATGGGAGACCTTAAGGATGTGTAAAAACTAACATATGCAGGTTGTTAAATGCACCCTCCTGTCCCCTCCTCACAAGTCAGGTCGTGAAATATGAAGCGAGATACAAATCATTTTCTTGATAGTTCATTTCTTTACAGAATGCAGCTTTACACGTCAGCCTCTCACATACTAACCCAGCAATCTCTCTATACCATAAGACCATAAGACAAAGGCCATTCAGCCCATTGAATCTGCTCCATTATTCACCAAGGTCACAGCTGATCTGATAATCCTCAACCACTTTCCTGCCTTTTCCCCAGAAACCTTGATTCCCATACTGATTAAAAATCTATCTCAGCCTTAAACATAGTCAAAGACCCAGCCTCAACAGCACCCTGTGATGAAGAATTCAATGGATTCACTAGCCTCTGAGAGAAGAAATTCCTCCTTATCTCTATCTCAAATGGGTGACACCATATTTGGAGATTGTACCACTTAGTCCGAGGCTGTCAGACAAGAGGAAACAGTTGTCCTATAGCTACTCTGCCAAGTTCCCTAGGAATCTTGTATAATGTCCCCTCTATTCCTCTGTATTCGTATGAGTACAGGCTTAACCTCCCCACCATCTCCTCATATGACAATCCCTCCATACCAGGTAAACTGGTAAGCTTTCCCTGGACTGCCTATAATGCTGGTATATCTTTCCTTAGATAAGAGAATCAAAACCGCTCGTAGCATTCCAGCTGTGGTTTGACTAGAGCCTTGTATAGTTTTAGCAAAGCACTTCTACCATTTCAACTAAAACAAATGAATCCAGATCAAGCCAAAGAAACAACTGACTTCCCCTTAAGGAGGCACTGTAGCACAAATCAAGCCATCAAAAGAAACATACAAAATTGAACTAATAATGTTATTTTGGAAGGTTGGGATGATGATGCATCCCAGACCCTGCAGTGCCCACGGGTTGAAAAATGCCTGAAGCATATTAATTGGCACTGCATTGTCCCCTGCCAGGGACACATGGGTACGGGTGAGAACCAACTGCAATGGGTCAAACGCGTTTCCAAACTTGGCATTACTGATTTGAGTGGTTTCAATTCAACAAACTGCAGTGGCTGGGAATCAAAGTTGGGTCAACTAAGTAGCACGGAACCCTGCCCCACTGCTGCACCACTGCCATGGGCCTCCAGCCTCCCTTTCACGGTACTGGGGGCAAAATACTGAGCTGGATTGAAAATTGGCTGGCTGACAGGAAGGAAAGAGTAGTGATAAACTGTCCCTTTCAGAATGGCAAGCAGTGACCAGTGGGGTACTGCAAGGTTCGGTGCTGAGACCGCAGCTGTTTACAATAAACATTAATGATATAGACGAAGGCATTAGAAGTAATATTAGTAAATTTGCTGATGATACCAAGCTGGGTGGCAGTGTGAAATGTGAGGAGGATGTTATGAGAATACAGGATGACTTGGACAGGCTAGGTGAGTGGACGGATACATGGCAGATGCAGTTTAATGTGGATAAGTGTGCGGTTATACACTTTGGTGGCAAGAACAGGAAGGCAGATTACTATCTCAATGGAGTCAAGTTAGGTAAAGGGGAAGCACAACAAGATCTAGGTGCTCTTATACATCAGTCAATGAAAGCAAGCATGCAGGTACAGCAGGCAGTGAAGAAAGCTAATGGCATGCTGGCCTTCATAACAAGAGAAATTGAGTATAGGAGCAAAGAGGTCCTTCTGCAGCTGTACAGGGCTGTGGTGAGACCGCACCTGGAGTATTGTGTGCAGTTTTGGTCTCCAAATTTGAGGAAGGACATTCTTGCTGTTGAGGGAGTGCAGCGTAGGTTCAAGAGGCCAATTCCTGGAATGGCGGGACTATCATATTGTTGAAAGATTGGAGCAACTGGGCTTGTATACACTTGAGTTTAGAAGGATGAGAGGGGATCTGATTGAGGCGTATAAGGTTATTAAGGGATTGGACACTGTGGAGGCAGGGAGCATGTTCCCGCTGATGGGTGAGTCCAGGGCCAGAGGACACAGCTTAAAAATAAGGGGTAAGCCATTTAGAACAGAGTTGAGGAAAAACTTCTTCACCCAGAGAGTGGTGGATATATGGAATGCTCTGCCCCAAAAGGCAGTAGAGGCCAACTCTTTGGATAATTTCAAGAAAGAGATGGATAGAGCTCTTATAGTGGAATCAAGGGTTATGGGGATAAGGCAGGAACAGGATACTGATTGTGGATGATCAGCCATGATCGTAATGAATGGTGGTGCTGGCTTGAAGGGCCGAATGGCCTACTCCAGCACCTATTGTCTATTGTCTATTGTCAACTAATTTAGAAAATTCATGAGACAGAAATGAAACCAAAACAGATCCTATTAATGATTGATGGGCCTTTTAAAGGAGTTCTTTAGAAAAGGACATAAACTCCAAAGGAAATTTTTGAAATTATATCATGGTGTACTTTTCGTGGGGTGATATTGCACTTAGGCCCTGTGAAGCCTATCAGTTGCAGAAGGCCGCAAACTAATGAGATGCTCAAGGCTACACTGGCACAACGGTCTCTCCTTATACAACTTTGGGAAAGCCATGAAACAAATTAAATTAAAGAGCCCCTTGATAGGATACTGCCTATATTTTCTGGAGTTCAGGAGAATGGAGCAATTGCATTGAAACGCGCAACATTTTGAGAGAAGGTGACTGTTTTATTGATTCATCGGATGTGAGCAGGATTAGCAAGTCCAGAATTTAATGAGCATCCATACTTTGCCTTGAGCAGCGAGTAATCTGGGAAGCAGGCCTCCAGAATCTAGAACTATGGCGACTTAAAGGAAGTAGTCAGTCATTTGGATTGAAGCAGGGGAACAGGATTTCACTCTGAGATGCCTGAATCTTTGGAACTGCCTACCCCAAAGGGCTTAGAGTGCTTTGCCATTGAGATGTTCAAGAGAGAGGTCGATGATTTATTGATCAGTGAGGAATCAAGTGACGTGTAGATGGACAGGAGGATGGAATTGACGTAGTAAGTCTGCCTTAACTGGACCGAATGGGGGAAGCAGGAGTGAGTGGTCATACAGCCTACTCCTGCTCCAATTTGTTATGTTCTTGGGCTCCCTGTCTAATAGACCTGGTGTCAGAGATAATGGGAACTGCAGATGCTGGAGATTCCAAGATAATAAAATGTGAGGCTGGATGAACACAGCAGGCCAAGCAGCATCTCAGGAGCACAAAAGCTGACGTTTCGGGCCTAGACCCTTCATCAGAGAGGGGGATGGGGGGAGGGAACTGGAATAAATAGGGAGAGAGGGGGAGGCGGACCGAAGATGTAGAGTAAAGAAGATAGGTGGAGAGGGTGTAGGTGGGGAGGTAGGGAGGGGATAGGTCAGTCCAGGGAAGACGGACAGGTCAAGGAGGTGGGATGAGGTTAGTAGGTAGCTGGGGGTGCGGCTTGGGGTGGGAGGAAGGGATGGGTGAGAGGAAGAACCGGTTAGGGAGGCAGAGACAGGTTGGACTGGTTTTGGGATGCGGTGGGTGGGGGGGAAGAGCTGGGCTGGTTGTGTGGTGCAGTGGGGGGAGGGGATGCACTGGGCTGGTTTAGGGATGCAGTAGGGGAAGGGGAGATTTTGAAACTGGTGAAGTCCACATTGATACCATATGGCTAGAGGAGCTCGAACAGTTCATCCACTTCACCAACACCTTCCACCCCAACCTTCAGTTCACCTGGGCCATCTCCAGCACATCCCTCACCTTCCTGGACCTCTCAGTCTCCATCTCAGGCAAACAGCTTGTAACTGATGTCCATTTCAAGCCCACCGACTCCCACAGCTACCTAGAATACACCTCCTCCCACCCACCCTCCTGCAAAAATTCCATCCCCTATTCCCAATTCCTCCGCCTCCGCCGCATCTGCTCCCACGATAAGACATTCCACTCCCGCACATCCCAGATGTCCAAGTTCCTTAAGGACCGTAACTTTCCACAGGCCCCAAACCCCACCTCTTCCTCCGGTACATTGATGACTGTATCGGCGCTGCCTCTTGCTCCCCAGAGGAGCTCAAACAGTTCATCCACTTCACCAACACCTTCCACCCCAACCTTCAGTTCACCTGGGCCATCTCCAGCACATCCCTCACCTTCCTGGACCTCTCAGTCTCCATCTCAGGCAACCAGCTTGTAACTGATGTCCATTTCAAGCCCACCGACTCCCACAGCTAACTAGAATACACCTCCTCCCACCCACCCTCCTGCAAAAATTCCATCCCCTATTCCCAATTCCTCCGCCTCCGCCGCATCTGCTCCCACGATAAGACATTCCACTCCCGCACATCCCAGATGTCCAAGTTCCTTAAGGACCGCAACTTTCCCCCCACGGTGATTGAGAACGCCCTTGACCGCGTCTCCCGCATTTCCTGCGACACATCCCTCACACCCCGCCCCCGCCACAACCACCCCAAGAGGATCCCCCTCGTTCTCACACACCACCCCACCAACCTCCGGATACAACGCATTATCCTCCGACACTTCCGCCATTTACAATCCGACCCCACCACCCAAGACATTTTTCCATCCCCTCCCCTGTCTGCTTTCCGGAGAGACCACTCTCTCCGTGACTCCCTTGTTCGCTCCACACTGCCCTCCAACCCCACCACACCCGGCACCTTCCCCTGCAACCGCAGGAAATGCTACACTTGTCCCCACACCTCCTCCCTCACCCCCATCCCAGGCCCCAAGATGACATTCCACATTAAGCAGAGATTCACCTGCACATCTGCCAATGTGGTATACTGCATCCACTGTACCCGGTGCGGCTTCCTCTACATTGGGGAAACCAAGCGGAGGCTTGGGGACCGCTTTGCAGAACACCTCCGCTCAGTTCGCAACAAACAACTGCATCTCCCAGTCGCAAACCATTTCCACTCCCCCTCCCATTCTCTTGATGACATGTCCATCATGGGCCTCCTGCGCTGCCACAATGATGCCACCCGAAGGTTGCAGGAACAGCAACTCATATTCCGCCTGGGAACCCTGCAGCCATATGGTATCAATGTGGACTTCACCAGTTTCAAAATCTCCCCTTCCCCTACTGCATCCCTAAACCAGCCCAGTGCATCCCCTCCCCCCACTGCACCACACAACCAGCCCAGCTCTTCCCCCCCACCCACTGCATCCCAAAACCAGTCCAACCTGTCTCTGCCTCCCTAACCGGTTCTTCCTCTCACCCATCCCTTCCTCCCACCCCAAGCCGCACCCCCAGCTACCTACTAACCTCATCCCACCTCCTTGACCTGTCCGTCTTCCCTGGACTGACCTATCCCCTCCCTACCTCCCCACCTACACCCTCTCCACCTATCTTCTTTACTCTACATCTTCGGTCCGCCTCCCCCTCTCTCCCTATTTATTCCAGTTCCCTCCCCCCATCCCCCTCTCTGATGAAGGGTCTAGGCCCGAAACGTCAGCTTTTGTGCTCCTGAGATGCTGCTTGGCCTGCTGTGTTCATCCAGCCTCACATTTTATTATAATAGACCTGGTGAACAGTTCTTAAACCTGGAGTTTGCTCAGTCATGGCTACTTTGTGTACAAAGTGCTAAAAGCAAGATCTTAATTTACTATACAAATCAACTTTTCTTTTGTGCTTTCATGCGTTGCAATCTTTACATTCGGTACCCATCCCTAATTGCCCTTCAGAAGGTGGTGGTGAGTTTCCTTCCTGTGAAGTTCCAGCATTTTGATCCACTGATAGCAAAGGAACTGTGATATATTTCCAAGTCAGGATGCTGTGTGACTTGGAGGGCAAATGGCAGGAAAGTACATAGTGTCTGCATTCATCTGTTACCCTATCCTTCCTGGTGATGAAGTTTGCGGGTTACTTAAGGTGATTTTGAAGGAGTCTTGTTGAGTTGCACAGTGGATCTTGTTGATGGTAGACAATGTTGTCACTGTGCTTCAGTGGTGAAACGTAGAAACATATCTTCAGAAACAGGGAGCACATTAGGCCATTCGGCCCTCTGAGCCGTTCAATGTGATCATGGTTGATCCTGTACCTCAATCCCATAATCCCACTTTCTCCCCATACTCATTGATATTATTAAAATCTAAAAGTGCATCTGTCTCTTTTGATCTTCAGGGACTTGGCTACCAAAGCTTTCTGTGGTAGAAAATTCCACAAGTTCGTGACTGACTGAGTGAAAAAGTCTTTCCTCAACTCAGCCCAAAATTGTCTACCCTGTATCCTGGACTGTGACCCCAAGTCCAGATTCCCCAACCAAGGAAAACACCCTCTTGCATCTAGTCTGCCCAGTCCTGTTAGTATGTTATTCTCCTCTTATTCTTCTAAGCTTCGGGGAGCTTCAGGGCAACACGGTGGCTCAGTGGTTAGCACTGCTGTCTCAAAGCACCAGGGACCCAGGTTCAATTCCACCCTCTGGTAACTGTCTGTGTGGAGCTTGCACATTCTCCCCATGTCTGCGTGGGTTTCCTCTGGGTACTCCAGTTACCTCCCACAGTCCAAAGATGTGTAGGTTTGGTGAATTAACCGTGCTAAATGTGGGGTTACAGGAATGGGTGGGATGCTCTTTGGAAGGTTGGTGTGGACTCAATGGGCCAGATGGCCTATTTCCGCAGTGTACGGATTCGACAGAATACAGGCTCAGCTGAACCAACCTCTCCCCATAGGACAGTCCTGTCATCTCTGGCGTCAGCCTAGTGAACCTTTGCTGCACTGTCAAATCTTTTCTTAGACAGTGAGACCAAAACTGCACTCAGTACGTCCAGTGCTGTCTCTCAAAGGCCCTGTACAACTGTAGTAAGACATGCCTACTTCATCTTGCAATGAAGGCCAATGTGCCTGAAGGTGGTGGGTAGAGTGTTGATCATGAGGGCTGCGTTGTCCTGGATAATGTTGAGCTTTTGTCCTATTGGAGCTGGACCCATCCATGCAAGTGGGAAGCACTCATAACTTGTGCCTTGTAGATGGTAGGCAGGCTCTGGATCCTCAGGAGCTACTCACCATCGAGTTTCCAGCCTCTGCACTGGGAGCCATCCAATGTTTTCGAATAAATTAAAAATGCACAATTGGAATCGGATGATGAAAGATTGATGGAGTTTAGGGATGTCTTCTTTTTGAAAGTGACCAGCTTCCAGGATATTTAGCAGAAACTTTCATCCACTTTTCTCTTCTCACTCCTCAAGGTTTTACCTAGCTCTTTGTTACATTTTCTCCCCTGTTGTTTATCTCTCAGCAGCAGCTCGGACAGCTGCAAACTAACAACCTTTATTTAAAATCCAATGTTAAGGTTAGCCTGCTGTTAGCAACCAGTGACACCAATGCTTTAAAAGAAGTTTGGAGCTCAGAGCAAAGAAGCCAAGATGATTCCTAAACTCAGGAAGCAGCCACAGGATTGTTAATGTTTATTGAATGTGAGGGCTTTGAAATTCAAGATAAAACACAACTGACTATACTCTGACCATTGCTAATGACTAACGGGACAGTAACGGAGGAATGAAACAGCCCAACTTGGAGAGAAAGCAAACATCTTCAATTCATTGACAGAAATAACAAAACTGCTTCATTTCAGGAATGGCTAGCATGCCTTTCCCAGCAGCTGACCCTTATTGCGATGTTGCTACAAGATCGAATTCTGGAATAACAAACCAGGTGGCTTGCACAAATTCAAAAGTTCTGAAGGAGGGCCACCAGACCTGAAACATTAACCCTGTTTTCTCCTCCACAGATGCTGCCAGACCAGCTGAGCTTTGCCAGCAACTTTGTTTTTGTTCCTGATTTACAGCATCCACAGTTCTTTTGGTTTTTATTTGGCTTGTACAGATCGATATTCACAATCTAGATAACTTCTCATCAACTTGTTCAGAGATGTAATTACACACCTCTGAAGCAGGTAGGGCTTAAGCCCGGTCCAGGGGCAGGGACACTATCACTGAGCCACAAGAGGGCCACAAACTTTTTTTAAAATTTGACCTTTCTTTTTAATCGCTGGAGCGGGTGGCATCTGAACCCAGGCCTCCCAGGCCTCCCAGTCCAGGAGTACGGACACTCCCACTGTGCCACAAGAGGGACCAGATAGTTCCAATCTAACCCAAATGGAGGAATTAAGCCCAGCTGCGCTTTCGTGATGGGTGTACAGAGACATCCAAACTCTGACTGCAATCTCACATTAATATTACACTTATAGCAGAGGAGATTTTTTCGACATATTCAAAATTACAAGGGTTTATGGTGAGTAAATAAGGAGTGAATGTTTCCACTCGTGGTAACTGCGGACTTCAATGTAATCCCTCAGTTGAAAATTTGCCCTACTCCTCATTTATCCCAAAAGTCCATTCCTTTTAGAAAATAGTTATGTGTGCAAGTGCCAGCAATGTAACATCACCTCCTCCCTTCTCACCATCCGAGAACTCAAACACTACTTCCAAGCGAAACAATAATTTACTTGTCCTTGGTTTAATTTAGCATCCTGTGCTACCTGCTCACAATGTGATCTTGTGTACAGTGGGAACGCCGAATGTACCATTCCTATTCTCATCATACCTCATTAAAACACCAAAGTTAGAAACCTTAGAGAGTTTCTTTGGGGCGAGAGGAGTTTGCGGAGAAAGAGAAGGGGAACCATGGAGGGATTTGAGGCTTGGGTTTATTTACACTGGGTGATATCTAGAAGTCAATGATTAGATGAAGGAGACGAATGATGTGAATCAGAGAGAAACCCGGTCAATGAAAGGTTAGGAATTCAGTTTCAAGTGAGAGTAAACACCAAAACAAGTTAAAGAAAAGGTAGGGAGGGCTTAGTGGCTACATAACACTGAGCTTCAGCTAAAAAGCCATGAAAATTGTTCCAGGAAAAGGCAAGTTGAGACCAGAAATTCCACAATGTTGATATCTGGCCAAAAAATGTGAGAGAGTGGGAGGTAGTTAATGGATGTACGAGTTCTGTAGAAGGGTCCCTGGAATGGAAACATTAATTGTGTTTTCTCTCCACAGCCTTGTTGAATTTCTGTCGGAACTTTTTATCTTGTTCCAGATCTGCAGTTCTTAGCTTTATGCAAAAAAAGATTTGTATAATATGCCTTGGTGTAGATTCCCAGCTGGTGCTGTTGCTGTATAATATGCACTTCTGCTCATTTCATTCCTGACTTGTCTTAACCCAATTCAAGGAATTTTGCAACAGCACATTCATTATTGTTATTTTTCTTTGCTTGCTACCAATCCCTAATGGCTGTTAAAAGATAATACTGAGTAGCTTGGAGGGAGTGTTCCCATGTATCTGTTGCCCTTCAAAACAGTCATGGCCCAACTAGAATGGCACTGATTAAATAAAGTTATCATAGCCCGATAGGACCATAGGGCTGCTCTATCATTAGAGAGATGGAGCTGGTCACCACACCTCAGGTGAGCAGGGAGATGGACAAGGGTAGTCCGATAAGGTAATCTCAGCTGGTGTGGGAACTGAACTCACATTGTTGGCATTACTCACAGCCATCCTAGCTAACCAACCCTGCTAACCAGCAAACTGTCTCTTCAACTGTGACCTTATCCTAACCTCTCTGGTGAGAACAGGATAGATTTCAAGTCGGGATTGGTACTCAATTTACGCTCGAAGTCAATGGCTAGTAAAATTGGGCTGGGTTTAAAATGACCCTCCAACCTGAGCCTGTCACTGGGCAGATTTGACAGGATGAGATGCTGGAGGGATGAGGAGGGCATAACAGTGAGTCTTCCCTTCTTACATGAAAGATGTGGAAGCGTTGGAAAAGGTGCAGAGGAGATTTACCAGGATGATGCCTGGAATGGAGGGAAGGTCTTACGAGGAAAGGTTGAGAGAGCTCGGGCTTTTCTCTTTAGAACAATGAAGGATGAAAAGTGACTTGATAGAGGTGTACAAAATGATCAGAGATATAGATAGAGTGGACAACCAGAGACTTTTTCCTCGGGTGGAGGTAGCTATTACGAGGGGGCATAGTTTTAAAGTGAATGAAGGTAGATGTAGGGGAGACATCAGAGGTGGGTTCTTTACTCAGAGAGTGGTAGGGGCGTGGAATGTATTGCCAGAGAGGGTAGTGGAGTCGGCCTCATTAGGGGCATTTTAGCAGCTATTAGAAAGGCATATGGATGATAGTGTAAGGTAGGGTTGGAGGTT
Organism: Stegostoma tigrinum; assembly: GCF_030684315.1. Taxonomy (NCBI): domain Eukaryota; kingdom Metazoa; phylum Chordata; class Chondrichthyes; order Orectolobiformes; family Stegostomatidae; genus Stegostoma; species Stegostoma tigrinum. Next base: position 88,599,236 of record NC_081362.1, on the reverse strand, counting down.
AGATAGACCTTAGGATGAGAGTAAAAGTTCGTTACAACATCGTGGGCTGAAGGGCTTGTGCTGTGCTAAACTGTTCTATGTTCTATGTTCCCACATTGTAGGGTAGAGGAACTGGTCAACAAATAAACATTTGATTGTTTATCTATACCATTTTTATATGTCATCCATTCTCTCTGAGATCCTTTCTCCTTTAGTTATAGAGCATGTCTCTTTCTCAAGACACATATTTCCTCATTTATTAAGAACAGAACTGAGGCAATCAAGTCATGGTTATGTGGCCGTTCCTGTCATGAACCATTCTTTCCCAACTAAAACCATGATTAAGTTAGTTTTCTGAAAATATTGTGGAAAAACTGCACATGATCACACACTGTGAACATCTGCAATGCCTAAAAATGAACCAGCTATTATCTTCTACCAGCAAGTATAATGCTGGCTGAAATTCTTGTAAGAAATATATGAGTAATAATGGAATTATGTTTCCCCTAAATATTTGCCTTCTTTGTTCACTCCACACATATTTAAATATGTTGTCTTCAAAAACATGTCCCATTCTGGTGGGCAGTGGAAGAAAGGAAACAGATCCAAGAGTGCAACAGGTGAAAATTCCGAGGAGAATTCTTACAGAGAAATTCTTGAGTTACTGCTGGAACAAGATCAATGTGTCTCTAAGAGAAAAGGCAGAAAGTTCTGCTCGCACCATTGGGTCATAAAGTTCTAGGGGCAGCATGGTGGCTCAGTGGTTAGCACTGCTGCCTCACAGTGCCAGGGGCCCGGGGGTTCAATTTCACTCTTGGGCAAATGTCCGTGTGGAACATAGAACATAGAACATAGAACATAGAACATAGAACAGTACAGTACAGAACAGGCCCTTCAGCCCACAATGTTGTGCCGACCATTGATCCTCATGTATGCACCCTCAAATTTCTGTGACCATATACATGTCCAGCAGTCTCTTAAATGACCCCAATGACCTTGCTTCCACAACTGCTGCTGGCAACGCATTCCATGCTCTCACAACTCTCTGCGTAAAGAACCTGCCTCTGACATCCCCTCTATACTTTCCACCAACCAGCTTAAAACTATGACCCCTCGTGCTAGCCATTTCTGCCCTGGGAAATAGTCTCTGGCTATCAACTCTATCTATGCCTCTCATTATCTTGTATACCTCAACACATTCTCTCCATGTCTGCGTGGGTTTCCTCCGGGTGCTCCAGTTTCCTTCCACAGTCCAAAGATGTGTGGGCTAGGTGGATTGGCCAAGCTAAATTGCCCACAGTACCCTGGGATGTGTAGGCTAGGTGGATTGGCCATGCAAAATGCAGGGATAGAGTAGGAGGTGGATCTGGGTGGGATCTCTTCAAAGGGTCAATGTGGACTCAAGGGTCCAAATGGCCTGCTTCTACACTGTAGGGATTCTATGATTCACATATAGCAGCCCATCGTCTGCCATCAAAAGGAATATGTTCAGACCTTGCATGATTTTTGAATAACCCAAGAGTCTGGGGACCCTATAGTTCCTTATCAGAGTGCCTCAGCCAATCAATGTCCTCTTCTCCTGTACATAAGAACATGTGAACAAGGAGCAGGAGTAGGGCATCTGGCCCTTCAAGCTCAGCAATATGTCTCTCTGTTCACCAACAATTCCAAGCAATGGAATGCCATCACTGGGTTAGGTGATCTGGCTAAATATCATTTGAAGTGCTGACCACCAATAGCACTATGCTCTATACAGTGAGATAACAAGGTGTAGAGCTGGGTGAACACAGCAGGCCAGGCAGCATCAGAGGAGCAGCTTGGTCCCCAAACCAGCAGCTTGTTGTGTGTCAGCTGCAGTTCAAGTTGGAATACTGTGTTTAATCCTAGTCTCCCCCATGCTACAGGAAGGATGCTGTTAAACTCTGTGGCCGGGGTTGGATGAATTGAGTTGGAGGGAGGGGCTGAATAGGCTTGGGGCTTTTTCTCCCTGGAGCATCGGAGGCTGAGGGGCGACCCTATGGAGGTTTACAAAGTCATGAGGGGCATGGATAGGGTGAATAACAAAGGTCTTTCTTCCAGGGCAGGGGAATACAAAACTAGAGGGCATTTCACTAAATGAATATCTTTCGACAGTATTCACTCTAGAAAACGACAATGTTGTCGAGGAGAATACTGAGATACAGGCTACTAGACTAGGTGGGATTGAGGTTCACAAGGAAGAGGTATTAGAAATCAGAGGGTGAAGACAAATAAGTCCCCTGGGCCGGATGGGAGTTATACTTGATCCTCTGGGAAGCCAGGGAGGAGATTGCCGAGCCTTTGGCATTGATCTTTAACTCCTCATTGTCTACAGGAATAGTGCCAGACGACTGGAGGATAGCAAATGTGGTTCCCCTGTTCAAGAAGGAGAGTAGAGACAACCCTGGTAATTATAGACCAGTGAGCCTCACCTCAGTTGTTGGTAAAGTGTTGGAAAAGGTTATAAGGGATAGGATTTATAATCATCTAGAAAAGAATAAATTGATTAGGGATAGTGAGCACGGTTTTGTGAAGGGAAGGTCGTGCCTCACAAACTCTATTGAGTTCTTTGAGAAGGTGACCAAACAGGTAGATGAGAGTAAACCGGTTGACGTGGTGTATATGGATTTCAGCAAGGAGTTCGATAAGGTTCCCCACAATAGGCTATTGTACAAAATGCGGAGGAATGGAATTGTGAGAGATATGGCATTTTGGATCAGAAATTGGCTTGCTGAAAGAAGACAGAGGGTTGTAGTTGATGGGATATGTCCATCCTGGAGACCAGTTACTAGTGGTGTACCGCAAGGTTCGGTGTTGGGTCCACTGCTGTTTGTCATTTTTATAAATGACCTGGATGAGGGCGTAGAAGGATGGGTTAGTAAATTTGCAGATGACACTCAGGTCGGTGGAGTTGTGGATAATGATGAAGGATGTAGGTTACAGAGACACATAGATAAGCTGCAGAGCTGGGCTGAGAGGTGGCAAATGGAGTTTAATGCAGACAAGTCTGGGGTGATACACTTTGGTAGGAGTAACTGGAAGGCAAAGTACTGGGCTAATGGTAAGATTCTTGGTAGCGTAGATCAGCAGAGAGATCTCGGTGTCCATGTACATAGATCCTTGAAAGTTGCCACCCAGGTTGACAGGGCTGTTAAGGCGGTGTACAGTGTTTTAACTTTTATTAATTGAGGGATCGAGTTCCGGAGCCAAGAGGTTATGGTGAAGCTGTACAAAACTCTGGTGCAGCTGCACTTGGAGTATTGCGTACAGTTCTGGTCACCGCATTATAAGAAGGATGTGGAAGCTTTGGAAAGGGTGCAGAGGAGATTTACTAGGGTGTTGCCTGGTATGGAGGGAAGGTCTTACAAGGAAGGACTGGGGGACTTGAGGCTGTTTTCATTAGAGAGAAGAAGGTTGAGAGATGACTTAATTGAAACATATAAAATAATCAGAGAGTTAGATAGGGTGGAGAGGGAGAGCCTTTTTCCTAGGATGGTGACAGCGAGCACGAGGGGGCATAGCTTTAAATTGAGGGGGTGAAAGATATAGGACAGATGTCAGAGGTGGTTTCTTTACTCAGAGAGTAGTAAGGGAATGGAACGCTTTGCCTGCAACGGTAGTAGATTCGCCAACTTTAGGTACATTTAAGTCGTCATTGGATAAGCATATGGATGTACATAGAATAGTGTAGGTTAGATGGGCTTCAGATTGGTATGACAGGTCGGCACAACATCGAGGGCCGAAGGGCCTGTACTGTGCTGTAATGTTCTATGTTCTATGTTCTATAGGCTCAGGGCGAGAGGGGATATATTTAAAAGAGTCCTAAGGGGCAGTTTTTCACACAGAGGGTGGTGCATGTATGGAATAGCAGCCAGAGGAGGTAGTGGAGGCTGGTACAGTTACAACATTTGAAATGCATCTGGATGGGTATATAAATAGGAAGGGTTTGGAGGGATATGGGCCAAATGCTTTAGGATATCTGGTTGGCGTGGATGAAGGGTCTGTTTCTGAGTTGTATAACTCTGTGACTCTATCTTTGAAGTGTAATATTCTTGGTTCAAATGCTGCTGTAGACAACAAAAAAGTGCTCACATGCCCCATTTAAAAAGAGCCCTGTTGAAGACACTTTCCATGAACCGAGATATTAAATTGGAGCCCTGTTTACCCCCTCTGGGGCTGCAAAATGTCCCACATTAGAACCCTGAAGAAATGCAGAGAACATCTTACTAAAAGCTGGCTGTGTGTTCATTATCATAACATTATGTATAGGGGCTTGACAAGCGCAAGCCAGCCGCTGTGTTTCGTACATTGCAACCGTGATTATACCTTGAATTGGCTGTGAAGTGCTTTTGACATCCAGTGGCCATGAAAAGATTTTAAAGATGCAAGTCTTTCAACAAAGTGGCCATCCTAAGATGATTGCCTATTTGACATGGAGCTGGGAAGTTATAGGTTTAATCCCATGCTGAGGGACTGAATTGGAACGATTTGTTGAGCAAGGTAAATGATCGCAAGGAAAAACCTTCTTATAACAATACAGATTTCAACTCGTCACTGTGAGGGCGTTCAGCCTCGGCGATCGACTGGAGTCAGAATAACAGCCGCACGCTGAATTGAACATTGTGGAAAGGTTGTAAGCTTAAAACTTTTTACACGGGCAACACTGGTGTGTAACATTGTTGCTAAACAAGGTGACATGGGCAACACTGGTGTGTAACATTGTTGCTAAACAAGGTGACATGGCTCTCATTAATCGTAATTATGATTATAAAATCCTTGTGCAACTTTAAGTTTTGTATGAAGGCATAATTCATAAAGCTCTTTTAATATTCAACACTATTGTCAATGCTGTGTTCATGTCTCATTTCATTTCAAATATAAACTGGTTGAAAAAAAATGCTAAGGACTAAGGATGCTGGAGATCTGAAGCAAAAAATGAAATTGCGAGAGAAACTCATGCAGACCTGACCCCAAAGTGTTAACTCTGCTTTCTCTCTACTGATGTTGGCAGACCTGCTGAATTTTTCCTCCAGCAATTTCCGCCTTTGTTATGAGCTGGTAGAAAATGGCAACAGTACAAAACACAGACCACCCACATGTTAATTTTGGAAGTTTTGCGCATATAGACAGATAAAAATATTAAATGTTTAGACTGGTATTTTGAGACGTCTGTATTTAGATACAGATTTACATGTATGTCCTTTATAGATGATATTTGAATATCTAGGCAGAAGTTCACACGTAGAAATGGGCGTGGGGACGTGCTGATGGCTGAGTGGTGTTAATGCTAGCCAATTAATCCAGAAACCCAGACAATGTTCCAGAAATCAAGGTTCAAATCCTGCTGTGGCAGATGGTGACTTTGATAAAAATCTGAAATTAAGAACCAAATGATGACTATGAAACTGTTGCCCTGGGCAAGTCCCATCTGGTTCACTAGTGCCCTTTAAGACCTTGTTTCAGCATATGACCCACAGCAATGTGGTTGCATTTTAACTGCCCTCTGGGAAATTAGAGATGGGCCATAAATGCTGATTGAGTCAGTGTTGCCCAGGCACCATGAATGAATAAAAGAAATGCATTGATACAAGAAATTGATCCCGAGAGACTTTTAAGCAATTCCCATTTAGCCTTCAATTCTGATGAAGAATCATAACAGACTCAAAACATAACTTTGTTTGTCTCCCCACAAATGCTGTCAGACCTGCTGAGTTTCTCCCGCACTTCCTGCTTTTATTTTTTTTTAAAAGCTGAATCGGTGGCCATTACTAAACTCTTTTGAAAAAAAAAAGCTTTGCCTCTGTAGCTAGAAGAGAAACTTTGAACATTTGTCACCTCAGTAATTACAACATCCAGGGGTTGTGATGTGCAGTCTTGTTGAGATAGCTCGCATTCACTGACACATTGCCAAGATGTAGTGGAGGGTCAGGCCTCTGCACAGGGATTACGGTCAAACAATACAAAAAGAAATGTTAAATGTGGTAAAGCTGAGCTTTACCTTAAAGACCTGCATTTAGAAAAAGGGCAGTGCACTGTTATAGGGTGAAATCTAAATCCCAACATTCCAAGTTGTGCTATTTCACTGGAGATGCTACAGTTGCAGAGGGAGGTTGTTCAGCCCACCAATCTCTTGAAGGCCCTCAGTGGACTGGTCCTGTCAGTCTTGTTTCCCCCACTGTATTTCTGGAGCCCACGAAAATTCATGTTCCTCAAGAGCACTTCAAATGTCTGTTTGAAAGCATCCATTCTCCACCCTCATTAGCTATGTGTTCCATTACCTAGTTTCCTTTATGTTCCAGTGTGTTTAGGGGATGCATAAATAGACAAACTAAGACTAAAGTAACAAATCAAGTAAGGGCAAAGAGAGTTAATACATTTCTCTCCTTTTGAGGCGCTCGGCTTGTGCTGTGTGATCAGAGCTAATTAGTAGCAATGCTAACTTTTTAATACAAGCAGCACGGCAGACTGCAATTGATGCTGGTTTCAATTTCAGCCCTGTCACAGCTCCTCATCCTGTTATGAGGTGATATCTCAATGTGAGATCATTGTCCAAACTGTGAAATTAATGTGAAGCCATTCATCAATCATTTTAAAGAGCATTGACTCTCACGTCATTTCACATCATGTCAAAGAATCTTTTCTTACATTTTTATGCAGCTTGGTCCTTCCAACACGTACGGATCCAACGGGGCAAGGTTACTGGCAAGGACACATGCCCTATACATAGACAGCCACACACACACATACACACACACACACACACATACACACACACACAAACACACATAGCACACACACACACACACACTCACACACACACACATACACACACACACGTAGCACACATATACACACACACACAAACACACACGTAGCACACATATACACACACACACAAACACACATAGCTCACATACACACACACAGACACACACGTAGCACACACATACACACACACACACACACACGTAGCACACATATACACACACACAAACACACACGTAGCACACATATACACACACACACAAACACACATAGCACACATACACACACACACAGACACACACGTAGCACACATACACACACACACAGACACACATGTAGCACACATATACACACACACACACACACAAACACACATAGCACACATACACACACACACATACACATACACACACACTCACACACACACATACACATACACACACACACACACACACACACACGTAGCACACATATACACACATGCACAGGCACACAAATCTGTACACAGACACATGTTTACACGTCTGTGTGTGTTTACATGCATATACATGCACACACACATACTCACAGACATGTATACATATTTATATACATGTATACACATATGTATATAGACACACAGACATAGGCACACGCATTCACACGTACACACATGTGTTAATAGTCATGTCTCTACCTGGCCGCCAAGCGGTGGAGATTAATACTTGACATACTTGTGCTGTTTCATTCAGAAAGTGTGGACCTGCCAGAAACAAAGACTAACATCACCTTGCACTATCCTGCGCCTAAAACAGTACACAGATAAACACTTTCCGTAATGACTGGGATTTATTATGAAAACACGCAAGCACACCCTAGATTTCTGCCAGAATTTAATTAAATGCAAATCCTTTGCCTGTCTTATCGAGCAGGCTTTCACTTAATCCCAGTGCATGCATCTTGCGTAACCAGTGACGACTCCAGTATGAACTTGCCAGATGAGCTGGATTGGGTCACTAGGGAGACAGCTTCATTCCTCTAGAATTTGCCTAGATGTGGTAGATACGGCAGGTTTATAACTGGCAACAGAAACTGGGAATTCAACAGGTCGGGGAAAGAATGAAAAATGGATCTTGAGGAGCTGCAGCTATTAGGAACTGACACCTCGAACAATTCAATAAACCCAATGCAGAAGCAGCTCTGATCTATTTAAAAGAGTGAGCTGACTGCTCAGCATTCTCATCTCCTGAACAACACCAAAACCTTACACTGTTGTTACACTGCATTCCTCCAATTTGGTATCGCTGCCAAAGATTCCAATCTCATCCAGGCTCCATTTCTCCGGAGCTCTATTGGTTAAATCATCACTCATTAAAAATCTCTGTTGGCCCACTTATTCTCCCAAACTACCTACGTATTAAAGCTTATCCATTTTTTCTGTCTGTGCAAGTCCATAAATGGCTCGTTTAAAGTTCTCCATGACCTACCTCCTCCGTAACCCTGCAGCCTCCTCCATGGGATTAGGATAGTTGTGGTTGCTCTTGGCTGGCACAAACATGATAGGCTGAAGGGTCTTGCTCTGTGTCGTAGTCCTATGGCCCTCTTATATCTCTGCTCCTCTCTCATTCTGGGTCCTTATGGGCATCCTGAACACAAATTTCTTCACTTCCTCTCAGGCCACCTAGATCCCAAGCTCTTGAATTCTCTTCTATAATCTGAACAAAACTGACCTCCTTTTGGTCCCATGTCCTGGTACCTCACATGGCTTAGTGTCAGAAATTGCATGCATATTCTCCTGCAATGAACCTTGCAACATTTTGTGACTCATTCTCTCACTATTCTTGCCAATCTCAACAGGCTTTCCAAATTGATCCAACTCCTGTGTTCATTTGACTGTTCTTCTACTCCCTCGCCCTGTTCTAACTCTGAAACACTCACCGGTGTCTTGTGAATGTCTGGGGAAGAGTTGGTCATAAATCCATTGGATGTGTCTTGATTCCTCATGCTATCTGATATGCTCAGAAGTCACGTGACACCAGGCCATAGTCCAATAGGCTTATTTGAAATCACAAGCTTTTGGAGCACTGCTCCTTCGTCAGCTGCAGTGAAGGGAAGCACACAGGCACAGAATTAATAGGCAGGGAGATCAAAAGATCACACCAATGGTGTGTTGTGGAATGCTGATAGGCTGAATAATACGTCTCTGCAGGTGATCAAAAGTGGCAGATGGTGTGAGTAAAGTGTCACCAGCTGAATAGCAAGTGAATTGTTGATTTTTAATCTGATTAATTAAGGCAGAGAGATAATTACAAAAAAATTAAAAATAAGGTGGTGACAGAGGTAAACCAGATGACAGGAATAACATAGCAGGTATAAGAGTTGCAGGCTGAGACTCTAACCAAAGTTACAAGTAATCCAAAACAGTACAGACCGATTAAGATAGAGATGTGATTATAACTTATCAGGGTGATGGCGTCAAAATGGGTCAGCAAGGAAGATTTTACAGGTACAGAACAGTACAGTGGGGGTGGGGGGTTGGTGCATGTAGCTGTATCTGTAAAATTTTCCTTATTGCCCTGTGACTTCTGATCCTGTTCACTCATCAAGCACTGCCACCGCCACATCATATTTGTTCTGTAACAGTGGTATGTTTGATTACAGCCTATAACCCATAGAATAGAACAGAATAGCAATTTATTGTCACGTGTATTTTTACAAAACAATGCAGTGAGAAGTTTTATAAGTCACCAAACCATGGTGCCATAGTTATCACATGTAGAGTCAGGGCTTTGGAAATAAATACAAATCATAGATTGTGTTACTGTTTGAATTTGTATTGTAATGTTTATTGTCATTTGTCCCATATTGTCGAATCCTGTATCAATTAGGAAGTCCAAGATAACAAAGTGTGAAGCTGGATGAAGTCCACTGGATTTCACCTTGTGTGATTTTAAAAATGAAGGCTGTTTGTCCCTAAGCAGCTCATAAAATAATTTAATGATCTTGGCCAGGATTGTAACATGAAGTTGCTGGTCTTCTCTGGGATCAAGCCATTCTGAAAATACCCTCTGTATGGAACAGAAAAAGTAGGGAATTATTGCTACAATTTGGTGGACTACATTCCCAAGCTAAAGAGGGATATGCTCACATCATAAACAACTCAGAGAAAGGTTACTTCGCTGATTCCTGGGGTGAAAGCGTTGGTTTTTTGTGGAGAGTTTGAGCAGGTTAAGTGAGAGGTGATCCATTGAAACCCAAGAGATTCTAAGGGGAGTTGGTGGGTAGATGATGAAAGGATATTTTGACTCTTGGGGCAGTCTGCAGCCACAGTTTAAAATTAAATGGTCTCCTGATTAAGACAAGAGTGAAGATGAACTTAATTTCCCAGAGGGACAGTAGTGTTTGGAATTCTCTTGCCCTCCCTAAGTGGATTGAGGCTGGGGCATTGAGTATATTTAAGGCTAAGTCAGATAGGTTTTAACTGATGAGAGAGAAGGGTGAAGGGAGATCAACCAGAAAATTGAGGTATAGATAGGTCTCCAATAACATGCTTGTTGTGTTCTTGTGTATCCTTATGCCATAGAAAAATCACGCTATAGGGAAATTGCTACAGAAAATCACTTACGGCTGTGCAGCAGAAAGTTCAAGTTATCCAAATAGCATGCGATATTCATCTGAGGAAAGGTCACAGGAGCCGAAATGTTAACTCTGATTTTTTCCTTCACTGATGTTGCCAGGCCTGCTGAGCTTTTCCAGCAACTTCTGTTTATGTTTCTGATTTCAGCATCCTCAATGCTCTCGGTTTTTGAAACACCATTCATCAATCATGTTATAGCCAATTTGTGTTAATGAAACATGTGTTACAGCAGAGCTACCTGTAATTGCATCTGTCGTGACTTTATTGTAAGCAGTTCAGGTTCGAAGGGCTGAATGGCCTAGTCCTGCCAATGTTCCTACTCCTCATGGCCTTATGATTATTGCCACCCTCAGCAATGTCGGAGCTATCCCGACTGGTCCTGGTCACTTATGAAGTTTACATAAAGCCTGCCTTTCCAGTACGTCTTATGTATCTACTTTTTGCCCCTTCAGTATCTCAAGTACCTCCTCCTCCACTATGACACTGAAAAATCTTTTGCCTTGTAAAAGATGCAAAATATTAATTTAACAACTCAGCCATGACTTCTGCCTCAATGCACAGACCCTTTTAATGATTCCTGGTCAACACCAGCCTGTTTTTGCCACCGTTTCCACTATTTATATACTTATAGGAGACTTTGGATTTTATGTTACACTAGTAACCAGTCTCATCTCATACCCATCTTTGCTGCTCGTTCCTCCTATTTATCTTTCACTCTGTAAGTTTAATAGTCAGTCTGGTCCTCAATGACATTATCAAGCTTTCAGTTGTCCCCCTCTTTTGTTTCATCTTGGTATTGAACTCTTTGCTCATCCAGGGAGCTTTTAGTTTCATTTGCCTTTCCTTTCCCCTTTGTGGGAATGTGCTCTGGTTTCCCGCAAAATATTTTGTCCCTAAAGGAAACCCACTGCTACATTGTTGCCCTTGACCATGAAGAGCATTTCCTTGTGTCAAAATTGCTCCCTTGAGAGTACCATCACCCCTCCCCAGATCATCATCTTGTTCAGAATCATAGGTCAGCGTAGCACAGAATGAGGCCATTCAGCCCATCAAGTGTGAGCCAGCTCTCTTGAAAAGCAATCCAATTAGTCCAAACCCTTGGCTCATTTTTGAAGATGTTACAGGATCTATCTCAACCCAAGAACTGAATATCCACGACTTTTGAAAAGTAGAGATGGGATGGAAGGCTGGTAGATAGCATAGCCAGCATAGGAAAGAATGAACATGATAGCAAGACATGACCTCAGATCACAAGATATAGCATCCGTATCGGTGCAAGTAAGAAACGGAAAGAGCAAGAAGATAACAGCAGAAACAGCCTATAGGCCCATCACAGCAGCATGTGGTAAGACAGAATAAATAGGAGGTAATGAGGACATGTAAAAAAAGCATACATTAATCATCGTTGCGATAGTCTGATTGGCAGAGGTCGTCAGGAGGCAGTAACAAGAGTTTGCTTGGGCCAGTTTCCAAGAAGAGCTTGCTATCAATCCAATGAAAGATAGGCTACTTTGAATCTACGTAATGAGGCAGGTTTGATAAATGTTGTCAGAGTAAAAGATCTCCCTGGAAACAGTGACCATAACAAGGTAGAATTTTGTATTCAGTTTAAGAAGGAGGAAATAACGGTGCTAAACGTAAATAATGGCATCTTCAAAGGAACGATGGTAGACCTGGCCGCAGCGGACTGGGAAAGGAGTTTAGCAGTAAAGTCAGTTGATGAGCAACAGCAGATGTTTAAGAAAATGGCTCCTGGCTTTTGACAAAGAAATACCCCAGTGAGAAAGAAGGATTGTAGGAAAGGGATAAGTCAACACAGTTAACCAGGGAAGTTAAGGACAGCATCAAATTAAATGAAAAAACATACAATCTAGCAAAAATCAATAGTAAACCGGAAGATAAGGAAGGTTTAAAACCAACAAAGATGCTCATAAAGTAAGAGGTAGAAGAAGAACATTGAGGGTAAATTGCAAGTATTATCAAGATAGATAGTAAGAGCTTCTTTAAATATATATAAAAAGAAAAAGAGAGGCTGAAGTGAACATAGGCACTTTAGAGAATGAGGCTGGGGAAAGAATAATGGGGAGCCTGGAAATGACAGAGTTGAACGAAAACTTTGCTTCAGTCTTCATGGTAGAAGAAACTAATAACATTCCAAAATGATGAAATAATCAAGAAGGAATAAGGAGAAGAAGAAGTGATTTCAAGAACTATCACTGGTGACACAAATACCAAGGAAAGACTGATAGGTCCTCAGGCCTGATGGAATGAATCCTAAGAGATTAAATTAAATGATAGTGGATTTTGTAACATTCGACGAATCCTTACAGTCTGAGAAAGTTCCAGAAGAATGGAAAATTGCTAATGTAACATCTTTACTTATAAAAAGAAGACAAACAAACAGGCAAGGATGGGACAGTTAATAATGGCCATTACTGGAAAAATGCTTTAGAGAAGCCAATTGTAAAGGATGCAATAGTATGGCATTTGGAAGTGCATAATATGTTCAAGTAGAGTCAGCATGGTTTCACGAAGGAGAAATCATGCCTGGAAAATGCATCCAAACTTTTAATGAGGGTGAGAAGCAGGATAGATAAGGAGGAAGCAGTGGATGTAAAATATTTGGATTTTCAGAAGCCATTTAATAAGGTATGACACATCAACCAACTTAATAAGATAAGAACTCACGGTGTCAGCGTCGTATATTAGGGTGACATATTGGATAGAGGATTGGCTAACTAATAGAAAACAGAGAGCCAGGTTAAGGTGAGTATTTTGAAGATGGCAACCTGAAACTTGTGAAGTGCCACGGGGACCTGTGCTGGGACCACTATTATTTACAAAATATCTTAATGACTTCGATGAGGAGGGTAAATTTACTATCGCCAAGTTTCATGGAGACACTAAGAAAGGTGGGAAGGCAAGTGTTACGGACGAGAATCTCATCTCAGAGAGATGCATAGCAAATGTGTAAAATCCTGGCAGATATAATAATTTGAAGGATAATGTGAAGTTTTGTACTTTGCCAGGAAAGGTAGATGAACTAAATATGATTTAAATGGCGAAAGTTATAGAGAATTTCTCAGCCCTTGTGCACCCACGTCCAGCAGGTAATAGGGGAGGCAAAATGGAATGTTGGTCTTTATTTCAAAGGAAACAAGAGTATGAAAATAGGGAGGTTTTGCTAAAACTATTCGAGGCACTAGTCGGATTACAGCTGGAATGCTATGAACAATTTTGAGCCCTTTTCCTAAGGAAAGATATACTGGACTTGGAAGCAATCCAGAGAAGGCTCACCAGGCTGATCCCAGGAATGGAGAAACTGTCTAATGAGGAGAGATTGAGTAGATCGAGCCTGTACTCTTTGGAGCTTAGAAGAGCAAGAAGTGATCTTATTAACTATTTAAGATTCTTAAGAGGCCTGATGGGGTCGTTGAGGATAGATTATTTCCCCTTGGAGCACAGTCTAAGACCAGAGGGGAGAACCTCAGACAAAGGACATCCATTAAAGACAGAGATGAGGAGGAATTTCCTCTCTCAGAGAGTAGTGGATCTGTGAGATTCTTTATCACAGAGGGCTGTAGAGATTAGGTCATTAATTATGTTCAAGGTGCAGATGAACAGATTTTTGAACACCCAGGGAATTGCGGATTATGGGGAAAGTGGAGTTGAGGATTATCAGATCAGTTGAGGCCTTGCTGAATGGTGGAGCACACTTGATGGGCCAAATGGCTTGCTTCTGCTCCTACATCCTGTAGTACTATGTTCAAAGCTATTGTGTGAAATGCTTGGTGGTATTTCACTGAGGCGATACCATCTTTGTTAAATTAAAGCCTTACTGATGGAATTTACATCTTTAAACGCTTGATCCTGTTGACCCCGTTGCATGGAGCAGACACTGACTGTTCCTGAAGTAGTACTGCAGACTCCAGGTTGTCACACTTTAGTGAAGAATCGTTTGCATCAGGTATTTTTTGGGGAGTTATTGCTGACAGAAATCATAACCTTCAAATGGACAACTTTTAGTTAACGGACAGCACCCTTGTCCCTGGAAAAATCAGTAACTCTGCTCATCCATCCTGCAGTAGAGACAATAGAGAGCAACAGCCTGAGTAGGCAGGCACCCCTAAGGATCCAGCTGGAAAGGTGGTTTATGTGTGATAGGTAATGTTAAAAACAGAGGAAAGCTGGGCCTAAGTAGAAGGCACTGATAAGATGGGCCTTATCACTGGGAGAGCTGGGCCTTATCACTGGGAGAGCTGGGCCCTGTCACTGGGAGATCTGGGCCCTTGTTACTGGGAGAACTGGGACGTTGTCACTGGGAGACCTGGGCCCTATGTCCCTGGAGAGCTGGGCCCTTGTTACTGGGAGAGCTGGGCCTTATCACTGGGAGAGCTGGGCCTTGTCACTGGGAGTGCTGGGCCTTGTCACTGGGAGAGCTGGGCCTTGTCACTGGGAGAGCTGGCCCTTGTTATTGGGAGAGCTGGGCCCTTGTCACTGGGAGAGCTGGGCCTTGTTATTGGGAGAGCTGGGCCTGGTCACTGGGAGAGCTGGGTCTGGTCACTGGGAGAGCAGGGCCTTGTCACTGGGAGAGCTGGGCCTTGTCACTGGGAGAGCTGGGCCCTTGTTATTGGGAGAGCTGGGCCCTTGTTATTGGGAGAGCTGGGCCTTTGTCACTGGGAGAGCTGGGCCCTTGTTACTGGGACAAATGAGCCTTGTTACTTGGGCTGCTGGGTGTGGTTGCTGGGAGGGGTGGAGGTGGAGAGGAGGTGAGTGGGGGTTAACCTTTCATTACATTTCTCTCTCCATAATTTTCTGAGATAAATTTGTAGATGAAAGGTTATAATTTGATGGGGAGGTACGGGGGGGCCACTGAGTGCTGATAGTAACAATGAATGATGCATGAAAGCAGTGAACCTGCTTCTATACCACACATCTGTGCTCTACAATACCTCTGCACGGCCATTTGTGTATGACTGCAGTGATGTCAGTATCAACTGATAGTGACCACAACCTGATGTCTCTATTTCAGAAAAACCCCCAGTTTGGGACATAAGTCCTCTCTCCCTTCCTGCTATGGACTTTAATCACAAGTGTGGCAGACCCTTATTATTATGACTCTTTCTCTTTGCTTCTGCAGTTTTTAAAAGTCTGGACTGAAACTGGAAAGAGTTGTTTTGAAGTGAGTGTTTTAAAGGGATTGCAGCATATTTTGAAAAGCAAGTAACCTGACCCTCATTGTGTCAACTGCAGTTTGAATGAGTAATAGTTAAGCTGTTTACTGATGAACTGGAGTCGAGAGCTTCTGTGTACAGATGGGGCTAGCCAGCAATAAAAAGTTGATTGGCCTATGAACTAGCAACCAGTTATTGATGATAAAAGTCTAGCTTGCCAACATCTGTGTGATTGGTTCATAGGTAACCAAACAACTTGAGACCAGGAATAATGTCGGCGCAAGAGTTTTGTTCATTCAAGAGTTGTCTCCCCGTAAAACCCATCTTAAACCTGAAGAAAACAGTTCAGCTTTCCATCAGCAGTTGAGTTTTTGTTAAGCTGAGGCTTTTAACTGATAAGCCAGAGACCTTTTAAAAGTGAACCAGATACCCTGTGCCTCTTGCAAACCAGTGAAAGCATCTGAAGAATAGTGACTGAACAGCAAGCTCTGGGCAGTATCAGACCTGTGGCCAGGAACTGCAGAACTGCCTCCCAGTTTGCTCTCCACTCATGACCAATTTTTCCTTGCTTGTCTGACTGTGTGTGTACATAAAGTAAAGTTTATAAAAGGAAGAAAGCTTTAATTTGTGGTGTCATAGTTTATAATAAGCTGGAGTATAACAACTTGTGAAAGCGATTTTTGTTCAGTACAGAAACCTGGCCTGTGCTTTCTGAGTCTTAAAATCTAATCAATTGAGGAATTTTGACTACTCATTTTAAAATGTTTAAATTTGTGATATGATGATGCTATCTCCCAATTCAGGTTTTTTTTCTACCTTTGTTTTTAGCTGTAGCAGTCACAAGATGTTTTGAATACCAGAAGTGCTGAAAACTTCAGCAAAGAATTCCTCTAACTTTCTCCGAACTTTCTCTCTAGACATTGTTCCCTCCGGCCTGTGAGAATCTGTGTTTGAATTTACCTTTTTGCCAAGGGGAGTGTTTATAGGATGTAATGATATTGGAACAGTTAATTAGGTAAGTTACCGTATTGGGTCGGTTAGATTTTCCAATAGTTAAGTTACTGTAAATTCTGTTTTGTTTTGTTTGTGTTTCAACTGTAGCATTTAAATAAATTGTAGTTTGCTTAAAGCCGAGTGCTTTGACCAGCTGCATCACACCTGGAACACTCACTTCTCATCTGCCTTTAAAATAAGAAAAAATTGGGGTTTAGGTTGCCTTCTTAGTATATTTTGAGGGGATATGACCTGGTCAAGAACAGTGTTAACGTTTCAGATCCTGCGACCCTTCCTCAGACATTCTGAGGAAGTGTCACCAGACCTGAAACATTAACTGTTTTTTGCCTTTACAGATACTGCCAGATCTGCTGAGCTTTTCCAGAAACTTCTGTTTTTGTTCCCGATTTACAGCATCCGCAGTTCCTTTTTTTTTGCTTTGGTCCATAACAATGATGGCTCTGGGAATAACAGCACTTGATTTATAACACACTACATGAAGGAATATGAGATATTAGTCAGTGATGTACACTGGGTGTTAGTTGCCAATTTCCTAACTGCATTTGGCGGTGAGATGTGTAAAACAGCCATGAGCCTTCTCTCCAGCCTACAGGTTCAATAGGAGTGGGGGTGGGAAGGGAACAGGGGGTCCCACCAGCCTGATTAAAAGCCAGATATCTCAAAGAGAGGGTGGTCGAGAGGTTCATCCTGCTCTCTTAGCGACAAAAAAGTGGAGCCAATTTCCCTCAGTCCTCGTTCATCCTGCCTCCAGCAACACCATCCAACACAGCCTTTAACTCCCATTGGCTTGTGGGATCTTGCTATGCACAGTGTGCCAGCATCTCTTGACTGCATACTGACAGTAGACGGTTTTCAAAGCTGTTTTCTAACATCAACACAAGACATGGTGCTCCATAAAACTGCTTCTCTCTGAAATGTTTTATGAGTGAAAGTAGGAATCTACTGTTCCGCGGGTCATTTTTTTCTTTTTTTTTCCACATTCAGATTTCTGGCACAGGAGCCTGTGAAATACGAATAAATCTTTCAGGGAAATGAATGCTTCCCAGTCAGAGGCGTCCTTCCACAAATCCCTTGGGTATCGTCTGCGAGTTTCTGAAATAGATTTTCTGAGATTTAGCTGCCACAAGTGGATGTCCAAAAGTGCAGATTATTCAGTGAGACCCGTCACTCACCACAGGAAGCAAGTCACTGAAGAACGATTCACTTTTTCCATCGAGTTCTGAAAACTGTGGAACTGTGAAGAATCTAGCAAAACCCAAGAAGTCGGGCTCACCATCAAATAAGCTTCCTGCGAGGTTTAAAAGTGTGACTCCTCTGATGATAAGATTGCAAAGTGGAAGAGAGATTATTTCCATCCATAGAGAAGCTCCGCACAGCAAGGCTCAAAGAGTGAACACCAGCAATGTTGGTTTTTTGCTGTTCTCCGGGTTTAACGCGTGCAGATTGGAGTCTAGGCCGATCGGAAGGAGAGTTGTATCTCAGCAAAGATTAGGAAAGGAGCGGCAGGAGAAAATTAGAGGGCAAATGTTCTCAGGGAGAACAGTCAGTCTGACATGGGGTCAGGAGAATGTTACGAACCAGGCAGCTAAGCAGTGAAGGATAGAACTGGAACCAATCTTTATAGCCATTTACACTTTTGTTTACATTATAAATATATGCCCTCAATGCTGAAATCCACAGTTTCCATCGCCCTCATTGTGTAGCAGCACAAGTGAATTTCCAGGTAATGCCCATCACTTGAATAGCCAGCTCAATAATCACACAGCTGAAGGTCAGGCCCTCTGCACCGCTGCATCCTGGTTGATCTTGATATCTTTTTGCCTCTGCCTTGTCTTCATGGCTTTTGTTACCAAAGGTCACCAATCTGCATTTGAAAAGTAAAATTGACTTTGGTTCTTCGCTGGGATGTGATTCCTCGTTCGCACTTTGGCCTTAAGTGCCTTTGTCCAAGTGCCTGTCCTCCAGGTGTATGCACAGGGAACAAGAACACCGGAGTTAGATATCCCTCTTTTGGCCTGGACTGTCAGCTTTCCCACATCTGTGACACCTCTGCAAGCACCAATGATTCCGTCCCCCTCAGTGACCAGGTGAGCGGGTCAATATTTTTGCATAAGAACAGGAGGAGGTCACATACCTCTGTGTATGCCACTTTACCCATTAATTCACTCTTGACTGGTCTGTGTCCGATCGCCCTGCCATGGTCCTTAATGATTTAACAAAAATCCAGCAATCTCAGTAGGAAGAGTAACAAGGGATCTGGTATGAACACATGTTTATGGAGAAAAGTTCCAATGTTCCATCACCCACTGTGCATAAAAATGTATCCTACGTTAAGTTCTTTCAGTGCTAACCTAAAGTTTTAGACAATGCCTCTGGGCCTGGAATGATAACAGCCTGGATTCAATTTCCATATCAGTTGAGGTGATCCCCAAATGGACTCTCATTCTCAATCTCTCCCCTTACCTGACGTGTGGTGGCCTTTGGGCTAAAGAACTAACAGTTATCTCTATTTAATGAGAGGAGCCCCATGGTTGATAGGAGTATGATAATTTCGCTTTATTTTCAGAGGGAGCTCATGCCTAATGGTAATGTCACTGGAGCAGGAGTTTAAATCCCTCTTTGAAGGAATTTTAAATTCCACGAATAATTCTGCAAAATAGAGCTGGTCTCAGTGATGGTGACCATAGCAACTGTCATTGACTGTTATTAAAGCTCATCTGAGAGAACTCATTCCTCCTAAGGGGGGATATCTGCTGGTTGGGTCTACATGGGAGTGCAGGTTCACTGCGTTGTCAATGACTTTTTGCTGCTCTCAACAATGGCCTGGGAAATGACTCAGTGCAACAACAGACATTAATCGAGTCAATGATGCCCAAATCCCATGAACAAATACAAAGGACAGAGTTCCATTAGTCTTCTGTGATTATTTTCTGTGTCTAATTATGACACTTCAATGATTTACTGAGCTGGGCCACCAATTCACTTTGGGCTTCCTGTACCACAATGACTCCAGGCCCCAGTAACACAGTGACTCCAGGCCCCAGTACCACAGTGGCTCCAGGGCCCTGTACCACAGTGACTCCAGGCCCCAGTAACACAGTGACTCCAGGGCCCTGTACCACAGTGACTCCAGGCCCCAGTAACACAGTGACTCCAGGGCCCTGTACCACAATGACTCCAGGGCCCTGTACCACAGTGACTCCAGGCCCCAGTACCACAGTGACTCCAGGCCCCAGTACCACAGTGACTCCAGGCCCCAGTACCACAGTGACTCCAAGCCCCAGTACCACAGTGACTCCAAACCCCAGTACCACAGTGACTCCAGGCCCCAGTACCACAGTGGCTCCAGGGCCCTGTACCACAGTGACTCCAAGCCCCAGTACCACAGTGACTCCAAGCCCCAGTACCACAGTGACTCCAGGCCCCAGTACCACAGTGGCTCCAGGGCCCTGTACCACAGTGACTCCAGGCCCCTGTACCACAGTGACTCCAGGCCCCAGTAACACAGTGGCTCCAGGGCCCTGTACCACAGTGACTCCAAGCCCCAGTACCACAGTGACTCCAGGGCCCTGTACCACAGTGGCTCCAGGGCCCTGTACCACAGTGACTCCAAGCCCCAGTACCACAGTGACTCCAGGCCCCCAGTATCGCAGTCACTCCAGGCTCAAGTGTCACATGACTCCAGGCCTACAGGCCGCAGTACTGTGGTGACGCCTGGCAATCTTACAGGGCCCCCTGGCTACCCTGGGCTTTGCGGTATTTAAATGCCGTCCTGCACTTTGCCAATCTGACCTTGCTCTAAGTATTTTTAGTGAAGCTTTAACAAGTTCCTGAGGAAGCAGCTTATCTTTGAGGTGCCTCTTCATGCAGTTGACAACTTCTCTGAATTGGAAAAGCCTCCCCAGTTTCGGGGGACTGGTGGCTGTCCTTTCATGCCCAGGCATCCTGTCTCTGTGCCAACTGGAAGTAGGCCCAACTCCTGCCTCCCGCTTCCCTCAGGGTACTTCTTGGGAGTGTGCACTGACTCAGCTCACGGAGGTCAAAGCATTCCAGTGTCAGATGTGTGGCAGCAAGTCAGGCAGGTCAACGGCACCATTTAGTGTCAAATCCCTTTCCCTTCCTCCTCTCCTCTCAGCGGCTCAAAGTCTGTGGAATGCTCTTCCCCAGAAAGCTTTGGAGGCAGGGTCATTGAGCAGGAGATAGGCTGATTCTTTATTGGCGGGCAGTCAAAGAATATCGGGGGCTTGACGGGAAGATGAGTTCTCCATCAGCATCTGCCAGGATCTTAGGGAATAGCGGAGCAGGTAAACTGTTTGTTCCCATAGGCCAGAGTTTTACTAGAGGCTCTTCCATCAGTTCACACATTAGGGATTGGACACTGCCCTATAGCATTACGCTGCATTGGCTGCAGCACATCACACTGCCTTCAGCTAAAAAACAATTAAAAGATGCAAGCTTTATTCCTAATTAACATTGCCATTTTGTTTTTAATTCTTTGTGCTGAGCTCAAGTAGAGTGGGAGCAATGATGGATTCTCAAAAGCGGGATATGCACCGTGCCCGGTAGGATCTTCCCATTGTGGGAAGGGGAGGCCACTGGATTTCAATTTACCCACACTGCACAGCAGGAGGCAATAGTGCTGCAACGAGTGCCCTAGAAACGAGCCACCCTAAACCTATCAATGTGGAAGGACGAGCTCTGTCAAAAGTTACTTATGACCCCGTCAGGTTCTCAGTTAAATGGAGGATGTTTTGGAGTGAGGAGATTTATGTTCCAGCCAGACCTGGGTCCTGCCCAGCTTTCCTGACCTGAGGAATTGTGAAATAGAAACGGAATAGCAGGAGAGTTCAGGAAGAGCAGTGAACTGGTTCCCCCTCACTGGGGAAACACTTCCTAGTCTCGAGATTCCGTTAATTTTAGAACCTATAAAGAAGGTCAAGGAAAGGTTAAGATGCTTATTAAACGCAAAACAAAAACTGCTGGAAATCTGAAATAAAAACGAGGAATGCCAGAGAAACTCAGCAGGTCTGGCAGCAACAGTGGAGAGAAAGGGTTAACGTTTTGAAGGTTAACTTCTCTT
Source organism: Stegostoma tigrinum (assembly GCF_030684315.1). Taxonomy (NCBI): domain Eukaryota; kingdom Metazoa; phylum Chordata; class Chondrichthyes; order Orectolobiformes; family Stegostomatidae; genus Stegostoma; species Stegostoma tigrinum. The sequence continues at coordinate 88,577,590 of NC_081362.1, read as the reverse complement.
CAGAAGTGACAGTTCATCATGCCTGAAGAAGTCATACCAGACTCGAAATATTAACTCAGTTTCTCTCTCCGCAGATGCTGCCAGTTCTGCTGATCATCTCTCGCACTGTCTGTTTTTACTTCACATGTCCATTACTGCTCAGGCAATTTCTATGTATGTGCCAATATCTGTCCTGTCTCCTCACTCTCTAAACCACTAAGTCTAGGACCAGTTTGAGGAAACATTCCTTCCTGATACAGGACCAGAATGGAGTTGCTGTGATGTATCTTGAGCTTAACATACCTAACGCAGAGATGACTCCAACCCCTGCACTATTTCGGAATGTTCTCCTCACTCCTGAACGCCGTACTTATCCTTACCCCCTGCTTAGAGCTTGCATTGTTTATACCCCATCCATCAATATTCTGTCCTCTGGCTCTGGAAGGCTCTTGCTCACCTTCACGCCCATTCTCTGGTTCCAAAGACTCACAGAAAACATCACAAACCCATACAGTGCAGAAAGAGGCCATTCATCCCATCATGGCTGCACAAGCTCTTTTGTAAGAAACCATCCAAATAATCCCACTCTCTGATCTTTCCCCACAGCCTGGAAACTCTCCTGTTTTTCAAGTGTGTATCCAACTATTTTCTGAAAATTTCAAATCAGTTTGATTCTGATACCTTTGCTGGCACTGCCTTCCTGATCATAACAACCAAATGAGTAAACCAAATTTTTTTTTTGCAGTTTGTAATTTCATCAACATTGACAGCGCAACTATGAAGGCTGTGTATTGTGCACTATCCAATGCAAATGTGGAAGATGTTGATTGTGCAGTGGGCATGTATTCAAGAAACAATTGAATATAGTTCTTTCTAAGGAGAGGGTTCATAGACAGGGTGAGAAGGCAGTTTGACAGACTGGCTTATAAAAGACAGGGTTCTTTTCATCTTTATTCTTTTACAGGCATCACAGGCAAGGCCAGCATTCGCCGGATATCCCTGACCGCCCTTGAACTGAGCCAACCACTTTGCTGTGGATCGGACGGCACCCGTGGGCCACAACAGTTAAGGATGGCAGATTTTCTTCCCAAAAATGTCACCAGTGAACCAGATGGGTTCAAAGTAGGTGCGACCCCACGGCACAGTTTTAAATGTCGATTGGCTCTCACGATGTTCTGACCAGTAATTGTCCTCAACCACACCTTGATTCTGCCAACTTGCTGCTTGAGGCACTGTTTTATGTGTGATTTTGTTGCTGCATTTCCTTCCACATTCAACAGTGGCCACACTGCGCAAGTTTCTGGAATTTCTGGATATTCTCTTCCTTACAATCCCAGACTTCCGTGAACTATTACAGTTTGTTGCTGTTTTCCTCTCAGCATCTACGACACACTGGCTGAACTCATGACAGAGGCACGTTGTAAGTGCAACAGTTTTGTACCTAGGGAAGTATCCACATAGATTGGCTCTGGTCTGCTTTATCACCTGTCCCGAAAATGCATTGTTGTACAGGAGAGAGATTCTTTGCAAGCACGTGTTGCAACTCTGATAAATGAATATTGAAACGTAAAGCTGAGTATTTTTATTAAATGCTTCAGTAACAAACTGCACCCTTTAGCTATGTACAGTTAATGTGCTAAACTTGTGTGCGCGTTTATGCGTATATTTATATACTTCCAAAGAAAAAGAGCACAATGAACAAGTGTCAAAATCTGTTGAATGGAAACAAATCCTGCAGTACTCAACACCTTTACAATGTGAAGGCATGCATTGACGTGGCAAGATTTTGGATCAAACAACACATGGTTACCCTGCTGTTCTAAGGCTGGGGGTGGGGGGCGGTGCGGAATATCGCGATACACTCATTGTGAAGTGTTTGAGGTAAATATGAGTAGAATGGAGCAATGGAAAATGTGGGAGTTGACTGTTGCCAGCAATAGTTGGCGAAACCGACCCTGCGATCGCTGTAGGGTGTGGTTTGAGGGGCCCGGTCGGACAGGGCCTATTTATTACTGGCAGGCTTGCCCAGTTTGAATTTGCCAGGAAGAGGTCAGAGACGGGTTGTCGGGAAGGGCTTGTTGCTCGAGTGAATATTATGTAGAACGGTCAAGCTCAGTCGGTGCCACTTGCTTCAGGTACAGAGCAGATTAATAAAGAGGTCATCAATAGTGTCACGAGGGGCCTGCACAGTATCCAAGGGAAACACCAGGCCAAATTATAGGCCTCGGTCTCTCCTGCTTTGCAGAACACCAGAGTTTATTTTTATTTTACAATTTAAACGGAAACAAGGTGGAGCAAATTTGACTAACAAAGATGTGGCGTATTAACACAAATTGGTTTAACTCACAGAACACTGTTTCAGCCTTTTCGATAGTTTATTTGCCTAACATTAATCAAAAAAATATAGATTAGGGTTTGTCGGCCAAGTTTCTTTTTCAAATTTCGATATTGCTTCAGTGTAAACAAATAAATAAATTATTTACAATCTTTGGCAAAATTCACTGCTTCCCACAAACAACTTTTTTTTTAAAAGAAAGGGGGGGAGAGAGAGAAAAAAAAAGAAAATAAAAACATAAATAAATTAAATAGGAAAATATGATACAATCTAAATATTCACATCTTTTGCCCCCTCACCCTCTGCAAACTGTTTTCTCTCTCCTTAAAAAGGTGGTCGTGCTTTGTGTGATGACCTGTGGAACCACTTGATGTTCCTTGTCCAAAGATTCTGGGGGTGTGGGGTAAAATGGAACGGGGATGGGGTGAGGGTGTGGGATTAAGGAGGGGAGGGGAGGTACAGAAGGGTTACAAGGAGGAAATGGTAGCTTTTCATGTCAGAAGGAGCGTTAATAGCTGTCACTAACACTGAAAGACTGCAATGTGTGTAGAATAAAACAGAACTTTAAAAAAAATGATATGTGATATATAGAATATACATAGATACACATCCACATATATTCAGACTAAGCCGATATATTATTGGTTGCAGCTTGCTTTGTCCCTAAAGCAGCCGCCCAGAATAGCTTTCACTCAGCTGAGCATGTCACTTAAATCAATTCAGTGGTACATAAGACAGTGTCTATAGGATTTGTATGCTATTACTGCAATAGCTGTGCTGTCAATAACACCAAATGGCTGAAAGCTTCTATATACAGACAATGAAATGTGATAGAAAAAGTTGTAAACAAAGTGTTTTGAAATTTTTTTTGTAATTCGTTCTTGTTTCCCAGAAGATGTCATTTTTAAACATTGTTAAATCAGACTTCCTTCTTTTTCTCTTAAAATAAGAGGCTGCTGCGTGGGTTTCCTTGAAAACAGCCTTATTAGAAAATAGCAATGACAGGCTTATATTGCAGTACGATACGTTTGTTAAATGATCAGTAATCCCTGTATCTAGGTAAAGTCATGGTTGCAAGACGTGTCGGAGATACAGTCAGCTTCCTGTCGGGAACATCTGGGTTTGCTGCATTCCTGCCAGGCCATTCAGAGGGAGCTGGTGCATGGAGCGAGAGTGAGCAGCTAGCTGAAGGTAAATGGAGTTGTGTGTGCTGAGGGTGGGGGGGGGTGTGGCGGGGGGTGTGGAGGGTTGTGGGGAAAGGTGTGGAGGGGCTGTGGGTTGAAGGATACACTCAGGACAACAGCGCAGGAGGGATGGGTGGGTGGGGAAAAAAAAGGGACTCCCAGTCTGATTGAGGTGACGGGGCGGCACAGCTTGTCCAGGGATTCCTTGCCATGTGCCGCCAACAGGTGCTTAGTTGTTATCTGCAGAAACAAGACATTGCATTAAAATTCTTTGCACACAAGGGGAAAACGGGGCCCGTGAGGCCCCTTTCAACTCGACAAAATGGTGCCTCACAAGGGCTAGGAGCAGAAGTTGGCCATTCAGCCCCTTGACCCCTCTCTATATTCAATACAATCATGGCTGATCTCACCTCAGACTCAACTCCACTTTCCCGCCTGCTCTCCATAACCCTTCAACCCATCGCCAGTTTAAAAATATGCTATCTCCTTAAATTTATTCAATGACCTGGCACCCCCTGCCCTCTGAGGGAGTGATTTCCACAGGTTCACTACCCTCTGAGAGGAGTAATTTCTCCTTATCTCTGTTTTCAATCTAGCATCTATGTCCTCTCATTCTAGATTACCCCGTTCTCTGTAGATCTACTCTGTCATCTTTAGCATCTTGTATACTTCAATGAGATCTCCTTTCATTCTTTGAAGCACCAGCCAGTATAGGTCTAAACCACTCAATCTCTCCTCTTAAGGGAAGCTTTTCATTTCTGGAATTAACCTAGTGAGCCTTCACTGAACTGCATCCAACACAATCCCTCCTTGAGTAAAGAGAGTACACCAGATGCGGTCTCTCCAATGCCTTGTACAGGTGCAACAACACTTCAGTACTTTAATATTCCATTTGTTTTGCATTAAATGCAAACTCCATGTACCCTCCTTGTTCCCTGCTGTGCTAGCTACAAGTTTCAAGGAAGATAGGTATATTGCCGAGACATACTGTCAGAGCTTCTTCTTGCACTCATTACGACAGATGCAAGAATGCCAAATTTCAGAGGGAGCAACAGCCTGAGAAAATGGTGCTGATTGGTCTTCTATTCTGGTTAATCGGGGCTTTTACACAGAGCATGCACCAGGGAACTACTGTTGACCACTTTTGCGTAACACAATAAAATCTAGACAACAATTCCCTGGCGCTTTCTCAGCAGAACAGGTTGGAAGGGCTAAATGACCTCTTGCTGTTCTTTCGTTAAACACTGTGACAAGAATCCCCCCTTGAGTTATAACCAGAACAGGACAGCTCTATGATTGAGAGGGACTTAATTACTTTGCAGCATGTCACATTGTGTACTCACACGAAAAGTTCATATTTTAATTATATGTAGTAAATAAGCAAAATAGCATGAAATGTAACTATAATGCGCAAATGTCTACATTTATAATATAAAATCTATTTCATAAAAACTGCAAATAACCCATTCCAACTTTGTCCAGAGATAGCAGGAACAGCAGATGCGGGAGAATCTGATATAACAAAGTGTAGAGCTGGATGAACACGATAGGCCAAGCAGCATCAGAGGAGCAGGAAGGCTGACATTTTGGGCCTAGGCCAGAAACATCAGCCTTCCTGCTCCTCGGATGCTGCTTGGCCTGCCGTGTTCACCCAGCTCTACCTTGTTATCCCAAATTTGTCCAGGCTGCTTCAACCAGTGAGTGGGTCAGCAAGAATGAGATGGTCCTATTAATATCACCTTGGAGTGGAACCATATATTGTGAGTGGTGCCACAGTATGTATACATCACTTATTCTGCTGTAAAACACCCAGAGTAAAAGAACAACAGACAGGCTTACCTCGACACTCGTACTTGAGGTCAGAGAAGTACAGGGCCTCTTGGGAGAAGACAAAGAGCCCTAGTCGTCCACCAGCTAACGTCTTGTCATAGATAGGGCCAGAGTCAGCCATGATCTGCTTTCCTTCGTACACCACCACTCTGCAGAAACAGAAGCAGAACTGAGGATGTCTCCTAATGGACCAAACGATACTCACGGAGAAAACCAAAATGCTGGCGATCCGAAACAAGCATAGAAAATGCTGGAAAATTGTAGCCGGGTCTGGCAACATCTGTGTCCAACAGCAGCAGAGCCCAGAGTTCTGAAGAAGAATCACACCTGACTTGAAACACTCTCCTTCTCCCTCTCTCCACGGACACTGCCAGACCCCGCTGAGTTTCTCCAGCATTCGGTGTTTACCACAAATGTCAGATACTTGAAATCAACTTCTCATTGTACTGCAACCACGTCAACGAAACATGAAGGCACCCGCATCAGCACGGATTCTATAAGCAACAGAGTGGCACAGTACTAGACAGTTTACATTCAAAATAGATGTCCCTCACTAACTCCTCTAACTCAGAGCACGTCATATGACTGTATGTAACACACACAGGCACACTCCATAAAATCAGATGAATAGACTAAAGGCAGTATTTAAAGTAAAGTGCAGTCATTTTTGTTTCTGCATTTTGTTTAAAGACAATGCTTGCCCTGAACACTTGTAAAGTTCACCAACAGCATTCCCTGCAATTCCTTCGGCTGCTCCAGAAGCAGAAGTCCATCACAGGGATGCTCTCTGATGGACACAGAGATCCCCAGTGGCTATGGAGCATGCAGCTTAGTGGGAGCTGTTGTCAATAACACAGCCAGAGACAATTATTGATTTCTTTGCTCTTCAGAGAGAGATGAACCCGCAGACTCCTGTCTGCCTTGTTTTGCTGTCAGATATTCCAGTTTGTGATCTAGGTTTAGGCTGGGTTATACGGAGGTGAACCTAGTCCCTAAGTGATGAAAGTCGACTTCCAAAGCATACTTTGAAAGCTCACCCTCAGTGTATTTGTAAAACACCACTTTGTCACCATCAATGGAGACTAGTATATTGGAAATGGCATTAAAATACAACAAAAGTTTACTTTTCCTTCATTCAGGGGAAATGGGTGTCACTATCTGTGCCTTCATTTATTGCCCATCCTTAAATGGCCTTGCAGAGGTCATTGTGAGCGGCTCTGAGGAAGGGTCACCCACCTGAAACATTAACTCTGATATTTTTCTTCACTGACGCTGCCAGATCTGCTGAGCTTTTCCAGCAACTTCTGTTTTTGTCCTTGTGAGTAGCGTTTTTGAACCTAACTGAATGGTCGACGAGACTGACATACCAATACTTTTAAAGATTAATTTCTAAACATTGGAAGTTTGTAACTTCTCTGCAAGTCAGGAAATGGTCAACAAGCAGGAATTTCTCTGTTTTGGCGAACTGTGTGCCACAGTGACACATTCGCTTTGTGAAGCCAACTGGGATTTAGGGAACACTTAAAGTAATAAACTGTCCCCAAGGTGCTTCAGAGGAGTGTTAGAAAGTAACTGGTGACACCAAGCCATATAGTGAAACATGAGGGCAGTCGTCATTAGTCTGGTATAAGAAGCAGATCTTAAGGATGGCTGTAAAGGGAGACAGAAGTATCCCAGTCAGATTTTCACTTCATTCTTTACATGTTTCCTTCTTTATTGAATGGTTTCGGATTTCAAAATGCTTTTGAATCAAATAGTAAGAACTCAACGTGCATATTTTCTGGGCTCTGACTAAAATGCCCACTGTTCACCTTGGAAATTGTGTCGTTGAAAGGGAGCTGTGGTGTGATGGGATTTATTGCATTCCTCAGGGATTCTTCTGTCTTCGGTTTCAATAGAGGTGTCAACCAAGTGAAACTCAATCAGTGAACACCTCCAGGAAAATAGCAGCTGAAGATCTCTGTATGACTATCAGTGGTTCAGTACAGAAGAAAGATACATTTGTGCATGAAACACAGAAAGCTAACACAGATCCTGAAGGCAATCAGGAAGGATAATGAAATGTGGACCCTTATTTCTAGGGGTTTGGAGCGTAACTGTCGAAAAATCTTACTGCAACTGTACATGTTTCTGCTGAGACCACATCGGGAGCACTGTGAGCAGTTTTACTCCCCTTATTGAAAGAAAGACATTATTTAATTGAAAGCAGTTCAGACTCAGTTCACTAGGATGATCCCTGGTATGGATGGATTGTTTTATTGGCAAAGCCAAACATGTTAGGACTCTACTCACTGGAGTTAGAAAAATGAGAGGTGATCCCACTGAAACATACAGAATTCTTAAAGGGCCCAACAGGGTAAATGCTGAAAGGATCTTTCCCCGCATGGGAGAGTCTAGGCCCAGAGGGCATAGTCTCAGATTAAAGGGGCTCCAATTTACGATTGAGCTGAGGAGGAATGTCTTCTGAGGGTTGAGAGTCTTTGGAACTCTTGGCCATGGAGAGACGTGGGGCAGAGCCCTTGCATACATTTAAAGCCGAGAGAGATGGATTCGAGATCAGTTGGGAAATTAAGGATTATGGGGAGAAAGGGCAGGAAAGTGGTCATGAAGAATGTTGGTTCAGCCATGATCCTATTGAGTGAAGAACAAGGCTGATGGGCCAAATGACCTACACCTGTTCCTATTTCTTATGCCGTTATGAAAGAACTTGCATGACTATCTGCCTCTCACTGTGGTAATCTGTCTCCAACCTTGGTGTCACATTTGATTCAGCAATGAGCTTCTAACATTCCAGACATCACAAAGGCAGTCCACTTCCACCTTGTAACATCTCCAGACTCCTCTCCTGGCTCAGTTACTGCTGAAACCCTTGCCTTGACTTCACTACTTAGCTTCAGATTTACTGGTGCTGGAGGCAGTCCAGAGAAGGTTCATCAGACTGAGAGCAGGTATAAAGGAACGGCCTTATGAAGAGATGTTAAGTACAATGGGTCTATACTCGTTGGGCTTGAGAAGAATGAGAGGAGATCTTATTCAAATATATATGATTCTTAGAGGACTTGACAAGGTAGATGCGGAGAGGTTGTTTCCCCTTGTGGGAGAGTCCAAGGCGAAAGTGCAGAATCTCAAAATAAAGGGTCACACAATTAACACAGAGATGAAGAAGAATTTTTTGTCTCAGAGGACAGTGAATCTGTGGAATCTTCACCACAGAGGGCTGTTGAAGTTGGGTCTTTAAGGGCGAATGGCCTACTTCTGCTCCTACATCTAATGGCCTTATGAACACATATACCTCGCTGACAGCTTCAAGTCCTACATGAAGGATTTTCAGTTGGAACAGAGTGTTCCCACAAAGATATACCCTGGGACCTTCATTAAAGGCAGAATGGAGGGGTTTGGGGGGGGTGGGGGGGGGGGGGGGTCACCCTATCCTCCACGGCAGGATGGTCATGTTTCTGAAGCTTAGAACTGACTTTGGGTCAGTCATACCGATACAAGACAATCTTGTACATGGAGTCACATCTGGGTCAGACCAGGGGTAAGATGGCAGACTTCCTTCCCTAAAGGGCATTAGTGAATCCAATTCATGGTGGCCGTACGGTTCCCATTGGATTTGATTTTGCAAAAGCTGAGTTCAAATGTCACCATCAACCATGTGGGATTTGAACAGATGCCCCTGAAACATTACCTCACTTTCAGACAGCCAGGAGAGACACAGTGGGCGAAGGCCTCAATCTGAGTTGTAACCATTCTATGCGTCTATCATACAATCAATGGCTGTTATTACCTTTTAATGACTCTCCCAAATCTCATCTTGTGATCTCCAAGGACAACAGCCCCAACTCTGCAGTCTGTCCATGTAACTGAAGGTCTTTGTCTCTGATGGCACTTTACCACTTTGTACAAATACTGCGGCTCCTGGAACGGGTCAATGTCTAGGAGTTCTGTATTGTGTAACTCATGTTCCAACTCCCCCAAAACCTGACCACCTACAAGGCACAAGTCAGGAGTGCGATGGAATACTCCCCATTTGTCTGGATGGGTGCAGCCCCAGTAACACTCAAGAAGCTTGACACCACTCAGGACAAAGCAGCCTGCTTGATCAGGACCCCATCCACCACCTTCAGTATTCACTGCCTTCATCACTGACTACAATAGCAGCAGCATGTACCATTTTCACTACAGAAACTCACCTATGCTTCTCCGACAGCAACTTCCAAATCTGCAGCCTCTACCTCCACCACTTTATAGGTCAAGGGCAGCAGATGGGACCACCACCATCACCTGCAAGCTGCCCTTCATCCTGACTTGGAAATATATCAGCGTTCCTTCAAAATACCAGAACCTTTGGGAGCCTTGGCTCAGTGGTTAGCTCTGCTGTTTTACAGCACCAGGGACCCAGGTTCAATTTAACTGTGCAGAGTTAGCATGTTCTCTGTGTCTGTGTAGGTTTCTTCCCACAGTCCAAAGATGTGCAAGTTAGATGGATTGGCCAAGCTAAATTGCCCATAGTGCTCAAGGATGTTTAGGTTAAGTGCATTAACTATGGGAAAATGCACACGTAGGGGGCTGGGTCGATGCGGGATGTTCTTTAGAGTGTCAGTGTGGACTTCTTGGGCTGAATGGCCTGTTTCTCCACTGTGGGGTTCTATGAGCTCTATCCCAAACACTTTGCTGGTGAACCTACACCCCAAAGATTGCAATGCTTTTCGAAGACGGCTCATCACCATTGTCTCCAGACCAAATTAAAGTGCCCGCATGCCATGAATTGATCAATATATCTAAAAAACCTCTGCATCCTCTCTCTTGCTGCCTGGCAAAATTGCTGTTCAAAACAAAATGATAGGGCAGACTAGCCAAGGTTTTTCCCATGCCAGCAGAGTGGAATTTCCAACTCTAGGCAGTCTCTGTGTTATTTCTCCAGGACAAACGGTTCTAGATCACTGTAGGATTTGCCATCATTTAAAGAAACTTCGGAACAGGAGTAGGCCATTCTGCCCCTCAAGCCTGTTCCACCATTCAATTAGATCATGGCTCCTCGGTGGCCTGCCTCTGTAGACCTGCTTTGGTGCATCTCCCTTACTGCTTTTCAATTAATTACAAAAAAAAACTTGCAGATTTAAAATTAGCAACTGACCTGGCATCCGCTGCCATTTGTGGAAGAGAGTGCCAAACCTCTTCCAACCTTTGAGCGTGGAAGCATCTCTCCTGAATGATCTGACCCTACTTCTCAGACTATTGCCAAAGTTCTAGAATCCCCAACCAGTGGAAATAGTTCATCTACCCTGCCATTTCCTGTAGGGTTGTAGAATCAGAGTTAAACAGCATCAAGGCAGACCTTTTGGTCCAACTCAACCATGTCGACCTGGTGCCTGAAATTTATCTAGTCCCATCTGCCAGCATCTGGCCCATATCTCTCCAAACCCTTCCTATTCATATACCCATCCAGATGCCTTTTAAATGTTGTAATTGTACCAGCCTCCACCACCTCCTCTGGCAGCTCATTCCATACATGCACCACCCTCTCCATGAAAAAGATATCCATCAGGTCCACATTCCCTTTCACCTTAAACCTATGCCCTCGAGTTTAGGACTCACCAATACGACGAAGACAGAGCACCTGTTAACCTCCCAAATTCTAGGCAAAACAGGTCTGAATTGTATAATCACCCCTTATAACCTAACCCCTGAAATCCAGTATCATTCTTGTAAACCTATGTTGTACTCCCTCCAAGGCCAGTATATCTTTCCTAAGGTATGGTGCCTAGGTCTGTTCATGGTGCTCCAAGTGGGGGTCAAACCAGGATTTTGTATAACTGCAGCGTAACTTCTGTGTCCTTATACTTCATTCCACTCCATATAAAGGACTGTGCTCCATTAGCTGACTTGATTACATTCTGTGCCAGTCTGTGCCATTTTACAGACCTATGCACCTGAGCCCCCAGGTCTGTTACCCTCTGTATTTGTGTGAGGATAATGTGTGACTTACCTGATGAAGCCTGTCTTGGGTCGGTGGATTAAGTGCCACCTGTAGGCGGTATAATCCTTCCAGCCGATATTCTTGGGATCATGCCATAATGTTCGAACCTGAAACAAAGAGATTCGCACTTGAAGGCAGAATTCAATGTATTTCTGGACACAAATAACACCAGGGAAGAAAATAACATGGGCGTAGATAATCAGCCATGATCCCGTTGAATAGTTGCACAGGCTCAATGGGCCAAGTGGCCTAATCTTGCTCCGATTTCCTTTCTTCCTTTGATTCACAAAGTTTATTCGTCAGTTCATTCTTCTCCTGAAAAGACTGGCTGCCAACGAATCTTCACTTCGGTCCATCCTTACACGCTCACACAAATCACTGCACCCAGTACATTCTATCCTCATCTACTTCTCTCCTCCTGGGGATTTCAGAACCGAGGGTCACAGTCTGAGGATATGGGGTTGGCTATTTGGGACTGAGATGAGCAGAACCTTCTTCACCCGGACAGTGGGGAGCCTATGGAAACAGTTGAAGCCAAAACACAATGTTTTCTTGGAAGAGTTATATCTACTTCTTGGGGCTAAGGGAATTGAAATAACTGCACAAGGGCCAGTATCCCATCACTAAGTCACCCTTTGTACATTTGTGCACAATACATGGTTGTGACCAGCCAGCTCAGTCAGTCCCCTTGAATCAAGGAGATTCTGAATCTCCTGTTTACACCTTTTGGTTTCACAACTGTTTACAAGGTACAATAATGACTTGGGGGAAGGAAGTGCACTGCAGCCACATTTGCAGACGACAGTAAAATAGGTGAAAAGGCATGCTGTGGGAGGGATACACCAGTTTACAGAGATATTGATATGTTAAGTAAGTGGGCAAGAAGTTAGCAAATAGATTATAGTGTGGAAAAATTTGAAGTTATTCATTTGGAAGGGAGAACAAAAGAAAGGTGCAACACAATGGGCCTTGGAGATACCTGTCCACAAAACATAGAAAGCTAGCACCCACTACAGGCAATCCAGGAGTGAAATAACTGGTATCCCATCACCAAGTCGCTTTTGATTTACTTAATCCCCTGTTGCTCAGCGTAGGCTTTCCTGATTGAGGTTTTAACCTGGGACGATCAAGGATCTCTTAGTCAACAAGGTCTACCTGGTTCCAATCACTACAAGGATCGAAGGTTATGCGGAGAAAGTGGCAACAGGGGACTGAGTTGGATGGTCAGCCATAATCATGTTGAATGGAGCAGCAGGCTTGAAGGGCTGAATGGCCTACTTCTGTTCCTATTTTCTGTGGTTCCTTCTCCTCCAGTATTTGTTGATCTTTCCTTTCAGTTAGTAAATCTACTGTTTACTTCAATGGTGTGACCTTCCTGACTTCAATGGTATGGGCTTCTTTACTCTTTTCTCCTCATTAGGCTGTGGATATGTGGAACATTGCCCTGTTCCTCGCACATTTCAAATAAGCCTTTGGCTTACCGATAGTTTGATGGATGATAACACTATTACCTCAGTATTTTTTTCCTAAAGTTCAGGTTCAGTTTCTTCGATGCTAACAATTTATCAGCCATTCTATAGATGATGGCTGATGGGTACTTTTATCCTATGTACATGCCTTAGCTCCATATCCCTTTATAAACATGCCTACCAAAAACAGATTGCAGCTAATCCTACACTTCCCACAGCTAACACTGAACACAGTCACGAGCTTTCTAGGGAAAACCCCTTGCCAATATGAGGTGAGGGAAGATCATTACTACTAACTCAGCTTAGAGTTTGAGCTGGAGCGAAGGCTATGGGAGCTCAGCAATTTTATGAACCCAGATGTCATGGCTTCAAATCCCAACTCGATGCCAATGTCTGGTGCTAAGTTTAGTACATGACATAACCTGTGGGTTGGCACCAGATGAATGATTGAGACATCTGCTGGCTTGTCATAAAAATCCAATTTGTTGAGGGAGTTGGCCCTTCCTTACCCAGTCTGGCATCATTCCCACACCATCTGGTTGTCTCCCTTGGCGACTCAAAACAAACTCGGAGCTAGAGTAGGCCATCAGTCTCTTCAGCCTCCTTCACAATTTGAGAAGACTGTGGACTCAACCTCACCTCCCTGTCTGTCCCCTTAAATTTCGAAACCCTCAACTGGCCAAAAATCTAACTCGCTCTTAAGCATGTGCAGAGACAATCCTCCGCCACGCTCTGTCGAGCAGAAGTCCCAAGATGTACGACCCTCTGAGAGTACAAGTTCCTCCTCATCTCTTAAGTGGAAGACCGCTAATATTTAGCACCTTTAACACAGGAACATCTCAAGGTGAGACAGAGTGAAAGAGAGACAGAGGGAGTGAGTGAGCAATAGAAAGGGTGAGTGAAAGGCCAACAGAAATATCAAACAAGAGAGAGAGTGAGTAAGTAAGAGACAGCACAAGTGTGAGAGAGACCATGCAAGAGATAGAGAGAGGGAATATGTGAGAGATATAGACAGTGCGCATTAGATACAGAGACAGAGCAGACATGAGATTGAAGTGCACATGAAAGATAGTACGAGCGATACAAAGAGTGCGAGAAACGGGAAAAGACAGACATTTGGGAGGGCATTGTAGAGCTCAGGACTTTGGCAGACAAAACTAACACAGATGATTAAAATTGGGGGAGCTAAGGTGAGCAGAATTAAACAACTGCTGAGATCTCAAAGGTTTGTGGAGCTGGAAGAGGTGACAGAGTTGGGCAGAGGTGAGACCTGAGAGAGAGTTGAAAACAAAGCTTAGAATCCTATAATTGAGGCATTACCAGACCATGGAAGAAACAAGGAAAATCAGCACCCATCAGGAGTCAAGGGGAGTGATGAGTGATTGGGACAGGTTTCACGCTCAGACAGACCCCTGGACCCATTCCACTCAAAGTGCCAAAACCCCTCCAGCCTTGGGCTAGGTGAAGGCAGAAACTTCTGGTGATGATGGCACAAGGGCTGGAAGATACTCACTGGGCAACATCAGCTAAGCTCCTCAGTCATCAGGGCTAAAGTAAGAGGCATCAAGGTGCATCTTTGGTCTAGGCAGTATCTCTTCAATCAGATAAAGAGCACCAGTCCATGGAAATTAGTCTCAGGAAAGCCACGTCTGTTCCTGGAACATGCATGAGCTGGCTGCTCTGACATTCTCTGTTTTGTCTCGGTCTCTCTCACGTCCCGAAAGCCAGACTTTAGTTGCTCCATTTAGCCAGAGCTCAGGCATGCCTCTCCTCAACTTCTCTATAACTGACTGTCCTTTCATGGTGTTGCCCCTTCAGATGGTCAGGAATCCAGGCTAGCTACCTTCTCTTTCCTCCTGCTTTCACCCTGTGAAAATGGAAGGGCCTGAGGCAGCATGGATGCAGTGAAAGGTCTTTTGTTTTCAGACTGACTACACACTGGGGTCCAAAGGAGTCAATACTAGGACCACTGCTTGTCTTGAAAGAAAACATAACCGCTCTGGATGTGGGTGTGCAGGGTACAATTTCAAAATAAATGATTCAGAACTCATGCAAAGTATGAAGTTTGTGGAGGGCAGTGAGAAGATGTTGAGACCGTGTGGATAGGGAGGTATTGGTGACATTCAGTGCAGAGATGTATAAAGTGATTCAGTTTGGTAGGAAGGAGAGAAAAAGACAATAGAAAGAGTACAATTCTAAAAGGTTTCAGACAGAAAAGGACCTGGAGGTACATGGTGAATAAAACACTGATGTGGTAGTTAATAAGACAGACAGCATTGGGGATAGTGTTAAAAAGGCTACATATAGAAATTGAGGGCAAGGGGCTTCAGTTCTGCGGATCGGGAAGTTGGGGCTGTTCTTCTCAGAGAAGGTCAAGAGGACTTTTGTTTGAACTTTTGAGACTCTGGACAGAGCAGAGAGAAATTATTCCCACCAGAGGAATAGGACCAGAGGATTCTGAAGGCGATTGGGAAAAGGGGCAATGGTGGTAGGAAGATGAACCTTTTCACAGAGGAAGTGGTTAGGGTGTGGATAACCACTCTGGCTGCGATGGAGAGAGAAGCATGCCTCTCAAAAAAGGGAATGGGACCAGAACCCAAAATATAAAAAAGCAGGGCTATGGGAACAGGTGGGGAAATAGGCTAGCTGCTGCAAACAGCCAGCACAGACATGATGGGAAATGATTTCCTAACGATTCAAAGTTCCTAGTCTAGGATTGAACAAATGTGTACTGGACTTCACCCACAACAGACACACACAGTGACCCATGCACACACAGACACTTGTGAAGTACTGCAGGGTCTAAACAGGAGTTTATACAAAGCAGTCCCTTTGCTTCCTCTCATTTGTAGTCCTTCAGTGACTCTGCCTGGCATTCACATTCCCCGAGAGTTTGATGTATGGAACAAAGACCAGGAAATAGTCACATGAAGCAAACGCTGCTCACAAACTTCCCAGAATTGGCCCTGACCAATGAACCGAGCCTCTTTCCTTCACCAATGGGAATATCGAAGGGTGGCCTGAAAGTGGTTTGCTTGGGGTCAAGCAGACTTGGAGAAATTTGAAACCAAGGGTCTCAATAAACAATAAACCCAAAGAGGAATTCAGGAGAAACACAGATGCAGAGCACAACTGAAAGGTGGAACCACGGCCACCAGGGAGACAGTGAGGTCAGTGGTATGTCAGCTGGCGAAGTAATGGAATGGAAGGATATGTAGACAGGATTAGCTGCTGCAAGGTGGAAAGGCGCTTGTGTTGTGCATAAAGATTGGTTTTTGTTATTCACAGGAAGTTGGCATCACCAGGCCAGTATTTATTGTCCATTCCTGTGTGCCCTGAAGATGGTAGGGAGTTCCCTCTTGGCTGCAGTGGGACAGCCACAGAGGTGGGCCCAAGGGACCTAATGACTTCTTTCTGTACATTCAATGCAAAGTAATTGCCTGCTCAGGCAGGGCCGATGCGTAAAGGGAGGCACGAGTCTGACGGTGTCAGCCTAACTGTGCAGTCCTTACCTGGCCGGGGGTGTTGCCGGTGTGCCACAGCGCATTACGCAGGTGCTCTCCGCGACCCGTGGTGGAGTTCACCACCTTCAGGGAAACGCCAGCGTAACCGTGAGCCCTGGATGGCTTCTCCTCCCAGTAGGTCTGTGTGACCTGCTTCCACATCACCACGTAAAACCGGCTGCTGGACTGGTAACCGAACACAAACCCGGCGTAGTCATCATCGCGGTCCGTGTTGACGTAGAAGGTGCCGCTGAAGTCGATAGCGTTGAACTTGTCGAAGCCTGTGGGTTAGCAACAGGGAGGTTTCCCTTCAGGGCACTTGAAATTCAGGAGGCTGTACAGATCATCTTACCACAGCTCAACACTCCTGCTTACTCATTCCTAAGCCGTGGGTTGGTGTTTATCACCCCATTCCTTGTGAAGGTGGTGGGGAAGCACCTCCTGAAACGGTTACACCACATAGGGCAGGTACTCCATGGAGTGGTTCAAAATTTGGGTTGTGGGGTGGGGGCGGGGGGGAGAGTTTCCACTCAGCATTTTGTCAGTGGCTACCTTATCTCTATCAGAGACTTTACGTGCAAACAAAAACGCATGCACACAGGCGCACAGAGCTCAGGCTGGGCTGCCGTGGGGAGATGATTTATCTGAAGATATCAACCACATCTCACACCACAAGTGTAGTTCATTGCAGTGTGCTTTCAGCAAATGTCAGCAGCCAGGTGCATCACTGAGTTTAAGTGTTTAGGAATTAAAATCTCCGAAAACACACTTAGTACTGAGCCGCAAGGAGTGTGAGGAGGGTGGGAAACTGGTGCTCGATAAAGCTGGAGGGTGTTCTTAGCAAATAGATCACAGCCTCAGGTAATTAAGAACCTTTTAACGGACTTTCCTGCATAATGAGAGAGAGTCTCACAAGGGTGTAGGTGGGTGGGAGGGAAGGGTCAGGACAAGTCCAATCGCTGTCCTGGGGAATATTCATTCGGCCTTTCTTTTGGTATTCATTGCTAATATTAACTTGGAAATTAGCGCCTAGCTCCATCAACTGCCTCACTAGAAGCACTGTAGATGAGTTTGCATTCCACATCCTTCATGTGCCTTGTATGATTGATAGTACACAATATTGCACCAACCGTGTGCTGCCCAGTCACCTTGGCACATACAAAGTGAATGGGACAGGCCTCAGGCCTCAGCACCACAAGGTAGTAGGCAGCCGACGCCTCCTCAGACTGGCTCTGGGGTCTCATTGTTACTTACCAACAGCCAGGCCTGGGTCAGAGTTGGCTGTCTGTAGCAGCTCCTTGCCTTGGTTACGCACCACCCAGTTCGGATCGATCTGCGTTGTTCCCTTCGGGTCAAGGTGAACCATCTGGAATTTCCTCAGGTCAGTCTGGCTAATGGCACTGTTCTCAGGACACACATCGTAAATGTCCGGGATGCTGTCGTTGTCAAAGTCATCCTTACACGCATCCCCCCTGCCATCACCTGCCAGGAACATTCAAAAGCAGTTAACTCGTGCAACCCCCAAGAGTATTCTGTTAGAGGAGACGAGGAGGTACTGCTTTCACTCGAGGGGGCAGATTTCAGGGAATTGGCAAGTGGTCAGCTGAGAAAACCGGGCAGGATTCTCCAAGGAGTGGTGATTGTATTCCGGACATGTTACATTCAGCAAATACTCTGAGTTTCTGACAAGAGATTCCGATCAGGGCACCTTCATAAACATTAAATCTGACAGATGGCTGACCATGCAGAACAGTCAGGGGAAGGCAAGGTATGGCCCACTGTTTCACATCACAGCAGTCAGTTACTGTATTCGGTTACTGAAATCATTTATATAAACATGATTTGGATGTGAACATAGGAGGTACGGTTAGTAAGTCTGGAGATGACACAAAGCTTGGAGGTGTAGTGGACAGCAAAGAAGGTTACCTCAGACTGCAACAGGATCTTCGATCAGATGGGCCATCGGGCCAAGGAGTGGCAGATGCAGTCTAATTTAGATAAATGTGGGTGCTGCGTTTTGGGAAGGCAAATCAGGGCAGGACTTATACACTCAATGGTAAGGTCCTGGGGAGTGTTGCTGAACAAAGAGACCTTGTGGGTGCAGGTTCACAGTTCCTTGAAAGCGGAGTCGCAGGTAGATAGGATAGTGAAGGAGGTGTTTGGTATGTTTGCCTTAATTGGTCAGTACATTGAGTATAGGCGTTGGGAGGTCATGTTGCAGCTGTCCAGGACATTGGTTAGGTCACTTTTGGAATAGTGTGTGCAGGTCTACCGGCTGTAGGAAGGATGTTGTGAAAATTGAAAGGTGTTAAAAAAAAAATTTACAAGCATGTTGCCACATTTGGAGGGTCTGAGCTTTAGAGAGAGGCTGGAGCATTAGGGAGAGGCTGGAGCATTGGAGGCTGAGCTGACGTTATAGAGGGTTGTAAAATCATGAGGGGTATGGATAGGCTAAACAAGCAAGGCCTTTTCCCAGGGTTGGGGGAGTCCTAAACTAGAAAGCATAAGTTTAAGCTCACCTGAGATTTAAGCAAGGAACCAAGAGGCAACTTTTCACACAGAGGGTGGTGCATGGATGGAATGAGCTACCAGAGGAAGTGGTGGAGGTGGGTACCATTACAGCATCTGGATGGGTATATGAATGGGAAGTGTTTCGAGGGATATGGGCCAAATGCTGGCACATGGGACTAGGTTAATTTAGGATATCTAGTCGGCATGGACAGGTTGGACTGGACGGTCTGTTTCTGTGTTGTACAATTCTATCCAGGTGGGTAGCGGACCAGGGCGCAAGATGGGTGTGGGGCAGTGCACAAGCTGGGTAGGGGTCCAGGAAACAAGCTGGGTAGGATGCCAGGTGGGCAAGGGGCCAGATAAATGATGGTTTAGAGTAGGTAGCAGTAGGTGGGATATACTAATACAAGGGGAGAGCAGGATTTTGGGAGGGGAGAGGGTGGAGTGTCAGAGCCCTGGAGGAGTGGGAATTCTCAGAGCTGGTTGAGAGGATGTCAGTTCCCAGGTGGAGAAAATGGGGTGTCTGGGAGGTGCCCAGGGGTCTGGTGGGGGTGTAATGGGTGGTGTGTGGGGCAGACTGGTATTTCAGTTTAATAGTTACTCAGAAGCCAGACTACGTCTTTAATTGTTTAACTATTCCTGCGTAACAACCGACTTAACAGTAGTGGGAAATCCTGGATTCTGAGGATTTAAAATGGATACTTCTGGAGGGTCCTGGGCGTAAGGGAACTGCACTGTGGAATCTTCAGTTTCCTGGGCAATTCCCTCAGACTCGGAATGATCCAAATGATTATGGTGCACAACTCATCGACGATTATCTGGCCAATGGGAAATTTTCTAAATGGAGGGATTTCTGATTAAGGACGTGTTATCTCAATGGGCAGCAGAAAGAGATTCAGAAATAACTTTCAACCAAGCACTGTGTAAATACTTGTTGATGAAAACAACGCAGCATTGTGGGGAAAGAATAGGAGAGTGGGACTAACTGGAAAGCTCTTTCAAGAAACCAACACCGATACGAAGGGCCGAATGGCCTCTGACAAAGCTTGTTTTACTCAATTCCCACCCACCTTCTTCATACAAGCCCAGACACAGTATTCATTAGATCAATTTGGAGCTCACTTACAATGCAGAATCCTGGTTTGCATCTTTAAGGCAGACTACCCCCTGAAATGGGTGTTTATTTTGCTTCCTGACTTTGTGAGGAGAATGCAGGTGGCTTCAGGGCAATCTAGACAAGTTGAGTGTGTGGGGAAACACCTGGAAGATGCACCATAATGTGGAAGGGTATTAATTAGATGGTGATATCTCTTGGCAAGTGTGGGTATATGAAAGGGATCTGATGTCTTTGAACGCCAGTCATTTCAAGCAGGCAGGTACAGCGAGCTGTTGGGAAACTAAGTGGAATATTGGCCTTGACTGCAGGAGGATTTGGGTTCAGAAGTAGGGATGTCTCACTACAGTTAGACAGGACCTTGGGGAGTACTGAACCAGGGAAAGTAGTCTCAGATTACAGAGTACATCATTTAGAACTGAGCTAAGGAAACATCTCTTCACCCAAGAGTTTAGTCAACCTATGGAATTTGGTGCTGTAGAGGCTGGATCACTGTCTATTCAAGGAAGAGATTGTTAAATTTTTGGATTGTAAAGGAATCAAGGGGGAATATGGCATTGAGACTGAGGATCAGCAGAGAGCACCTAAGAAGGGCCAAATGGCCCACTTCTGCCTCTAGTTTCCCCATTTCTACAGTATCAGCGCACTAATTGTCTTCCACCAGCACCATTCCTGAGACCATCACTGGGTCCGTTAGCAGATCAGTGAAGAGGAAACCTCACCATCAGCGTCGAGTTGGTCAGGGTTGGGGACAAGACGACAGTTGTCCCTCCCATCAGGGATGCCATCATTGTCATCGTCAGGGTCACAGGCATCTCCTTGCCCATCCTTGTCGTGGTCAGCCTGGTTAGAATTGGCGACATATGGGCAGTTGTCCAGGTTGTTCTGGTGTCCATCCTCATCGATGTCCTGATTGTCATCACACTGATCACCCACGAGGTCAGAATCGGAGTCTTCCTGCAGGGCAACATCGCACGAAAGACAAGACAAACTTGCATTTATATAGTGCCTTTCACAACTTCGGAGTGATCTGAAGCACCAAGCAACCAGAGTGAGTGAAGGGCAGTGGGTTAGCAGTGAATCAGATTAGCTGTTCGCGAGATGGGAGCATATGTCAGTATCTGGTGCCCCCAGCCCCACACACCGCATCTGTGCTGTGAGCCCATCATGAAAGGGGGGACTGGAGTCACACAAAGGAAAGCACTGCCTAGGGTTGTAATCCAGATCCTTAGGCTAATGCTGTGGTGACATGGGTTCAAATCCCAGCATTGCAGATGGTGAAGTCTGAATTAAACTCTTTTTAAAAAGCTAGTCTCATGTCAGTTTTACTATCGACTGTCGTAAAAATCTATCTGGTTTCTCCTTTAGAGAAGGAAATCTGCCATCCTTATCTGGTCTGGCCTACATGAGACTCCAGACCCATACCGATGTAGTTGGCTCTTGATAGCCCTCTGGGATGGGCAATAAATGTTGGCCTAGCCAGTAACATTCACATCCGTAATTTCTAACTAAGTAAAGACCGAAGCACTACACAGCCAATGAAGTGCTTTCTCTGTGGTGCGATCACTTGTGTAATGTATAAAATGCAGCAGCTAAATTGCAGCACACAGCTCAATCCCAAAGGCAACAAGGACCAAGACGAGTGACATGTTGAGGGAAAGCAGAGTGAGCACAACCAGGAATTTCAAGTCAACCTTGTTAAACTCATGAAGGGACCTTGTTCTCAGCCAAGTCATTGCTGCTACCCAGTACACTGCCCACTACCACAGGCTGCCAATAGGCACCCCAGTGCCAATCGATACCTCCCTGCCAATCGACACCCTAGTGCCAATCGATACCTCCCTACCAATTGACACCCCAGTGCCAATCGACACCCCACTGTAAAAAGACACTCCCCTTCCAATCTAGGCACAACAGTCGCCTGTGTTCTTCTTACCTGGTCAGGGTTATGCATAAGGGGACAGTTATCACACATGTCTCCAACCCCATCCTGATCAGTGTCCCTCTGATCGGTGTTATAAACAGTAGGGCAGTTGTCATTCTCATTCAGGATATCTATTGATGTTGGAACAAGATAATTAAAAGATAGCAACGATGGAACACATCAGCTGCATGATCAAATCAGCTTCAGGTTTTAACGTAACTTTACGCTCCAAGGAGAATAAGCCCAATTTCGGTATGGACTTGTTGGGACGAAGGGCCTGTTTCCACACCGTAAGGATTCTGTGAATTACACAGCATAGACACTTGTCACTCAGCCCAGTTCATCCATACTCTGCGAGTATGCTCCAAACAAGTTGCCAGTCAGCCTACTTCAAATAACTCTATCCAATCCTCTCACCTTCACGCACTTATCCAGCTTCCCTTTAAAGGCATCAAAACAATTTGCCTTCGCTATGTCTTATCACAAACCATCCTGGGTTAAGGAGGAGCTCCCCAATTCCCTGGTGGCAATGTTACAGACTGACACTCTTGGCCCTGATGTTAATTTCCCACGTAAGTAGGAAAATATCCTGTACACCCACCCCGCTGAGGAAAACTCAAGTGGATTGGTCTTTTCCTATCTAAAGCAAACCTCCCGGGTGGTATGGATCCCTTTGTTATTTGGACCACAGCCCTCAGCGGGAGCAGTTTCCAAAGGGTTGCCCTGAGAGCCAGAACCCTCTCGCCCACTCAGTCTCCTGGCGGGGAAGTGAGCTGGCCCCGGTCCTTGGCACACTCACCGTCTCCATCGATGTCAACCGAGCAGGCGTCACCTTCGCCATCGCCGTCCGTGTCGATCTGCGCTGGGTTGTGGTCGTAAGGACAGTTGTCACATCGATCGCCCACATCATCCTTGTCGTAATCAAACTGCCGAGGGTTGTACAGGAGAGGGCAATTGTCCTGGAAGCACAAGGAGGGAGGAAATAAAAAGGGGGAGGGAAAAGCCGGAGAAGGATTACCCCTCACGGATTTAAGTCACGCGGGACGAGGCATTTCGTCACGATGGGCGAAAAGGAGGTTCCGGAACTCACCCTCTCGTCGTTTCTGCCGTCGTTGTCGTCGTCTTTGTCGCAGGCGTCACCCACGCCATCCCTGTCAAAGTCCTCTTGTCCGGAATTGGGCAGGTGAGGACAGTTATCCTGTTTGCAAGATTAAAGCAAAGAAGAAGTTACCAGAACATCAAGGGCCTGCAGCTGTATTCACAGGCACAAACCCTTGGTCAAGTCCTGGAGGCCAGCTTTCTGATTTGCCCAAACTGTTCCAGTAAGTTCTGTGAGAAATATTTCCTTTTTTATTCAAAAATAAAAACAGTGCCTTGGGGACCATTTATTGCAAGAGTTTTCCTTATCTGTGTGGCCTACTTTGAAAAGTTTCCCAGCACCGACGACATCTGAATGGATGACTATTTCTGCCGTTATCTGTAAGGCTAACTGACTGAACTGGACAGGGTTCTAGTTCAACACACAGCGATAGCTCATTCATCAGAATACAGGACAGAGATCCCTCCCTCCTCAGATGTGAAAGTGTGGCACTTTATCATTCCAAAAGCAGAGCCATTTCTGATTCTCTAGGAAATAGGTCAACTGTATTTAATTTCTGCAGATCTTCACAATCGTGAATCCTTTCCTTCCAACTCCTTCTTCCACAGCTGGTGTCCATCAAACTGCAGTATATTAAAGTTCAGAGTTTAAAGCTGTTTCCTAACATCTAAACCCATTAGCATGAGGCAGTTGGCGATGATCACTGATAGATTCGTTTTACTTTTAAAGTCACCACTGGCAACATTAGCCTCACTGGCAAAGACTGGCATTTATTGACCATCCCTGGGAGCCCTGGATACAATTGAGTGGCAGATCAGGCTCCCACCTTGCTGTGTATCCAGAGCCACACATATATGCAGAGAGGGCGAGTACGAGCAGATTCACTTCACTGAAGGACATCATCCCAGCTTTTCACTTCCAGATTTTAATGTTTAATCTGGAAGCAGCTATGCTTAGGGCAGAGTTCACAGAAATCTAACATTCGGGGGAGATCTGTGCTCTTAGGCTGGAATTGGAGTTGGAATTGGAAGAATCAGCTCTAATCTCCATCATATTCACTCGCACAGTCACAGACAGAATTTATATGTAAGAACATCAAAGTCTAAGGTCACTATGATGCACTAAAATGGAAAGAATAGATTTTGTCATCATTGAATCCCTACTGTGAAGAAACAGGCTATTTTACCCATCAAGTCTGCATTGACCCTCCAAAAAGCATCCCACCCCCATAATTGTGGGCTGTGAGAGGAAACCGAAGAAAGCCCACAGAGACAACACACAAAGTCCACATACCCAAGGTTGGAAATTGAACCCAAGTCCCTGGTGCTGTGAGACAACAGCGCTAGCCACTGAGCCACCGTGCCACCCTACAATCTTGCTGGGAACACCGTCAACACTAGTTAAACATGCTTGAATAAATTCAAAGCTTGCAAGAGAAAAGTTGAGAGACGGACAGAGGAGGAGTCAGTGAGAGATATGGAGTGAGACACAGAGCACGAGAGAGGCAGTTACAGTGACAATAAAGGACAGAGGTGAAATCAGTGAGAGACAGTTAGAAGAAGCAAAGGAGACAGTGAAAAAAGAAGAGATATTGACAAACTGATGAACTGAGAGAGACCAGTGCTAAAAAGGAGGGACAGCAAGAGAGATGAAGTGAGGGAGACGGCAGACAAGAGATAAAAGGAACAAAGTGAGAGAGGTAGAGGGAGGAAGCGAGAGAGAGACAGAATCATAATCACTAACAGGTGAAAGATCGAGTGGGGAATATTTTTCTTCAAAACATGCTTGTGTATCAGATTTGCTTTTTCTGACGTAACTGTTAGGTGTAAGATTTCTGCCTGGGGGAGGATTTGTGAGCTGACTGTGAGATTCGCCAGCGACACGGCTGGGGTCAAAAATCTCCATTCAAATCAGGAACATATTTCAAGCCTATTGTCATCTCCATGATAAGTGAGGGATGGTGGATTCGCTTTCTAGCTTTCCAGCTCCAGGCTCAGTTCATTTTCCCTCTAGAAATAGGTCCATCACACGATTTGTTTAAAAGAAAAGATAAATAATCTTCTTTGGAATTGTGCCACGTGAAGTTAGGTCAGGGTCACAGGCTAAGTGCATGTCTGTGCGTCAGTGAAAAATGTTCACTGTCAAGTCAGCATGTCTCGTTGTTATTGCCTGACCCTGAGAAGAAACTGTGATTACAATTCCGAAACACACATTAAGTGCCACATTGATTTGAATGCTGACCACATGACGTATCACTGGCCAAAGAGCATTGGTGTTATATTGTTTGACTGGCTGCACCATCTTGGATTGCTGTGTGTGTAATTTTTGTGTCTGACATTCTACTGCTGTGGCGCAAAATTTTAAATACAAGAGGAGGACATTCAGCCCGACTGGTCCTCCCTGGTGTTTCTGCACCTGACAAACTTCTTCCCACACCCATCTTCTTTGAGACCCATCAATATTTCCTTCTGTTCCCATCAATATTTCCTTCTGTTCTTTTCTCCTTTAGGCCTTTTACTTACCTTCACATTACATGTATCAAGCAGGTCAGATGCTGGAATCTTGTAGTGACTAACTTCCTGGCTTCCTAAAATCTGTCTATCATCTACAAGGCACAAGTCGGGAGTGTGATGGAATTTGCCTGGATGGGTGCAGCCCCTACAACACTCGAGAAGCTTGACACCATCCAGGACAAAGCAGCCCACTTGAACGGCACTACATCCACAAGTATCCATTCCCTCAATCACTGACTCTCAGTAGCAGCAGTGTGTACTATCTACAAGATGCACTACAGAAATTCACCAAGAAGATCCTCAGACAGCACCTTCCAAACTCTCGACTACTTCCATCCAGAAGGACAAGGGCAGCAGATACATGGGAACACCACCCCCTTTAAGTTCCCCTCCAAGCCACTCACTATCCTGACCAGGAAATATATCGCCGTTCCTTGACTGTCACTGGAAATTGCTTCCTAATGGATTGTGGGTTTCCCTATACCACATGGGCTGCAGTAGTTCATTAAGACAGCTTACTGCCACCTTCTCATTTGCAGTTAGGGATGGGCAAGGAATGGTGACCCAGTCAGCGATGCCCATATCCCATGAACGAATAATTTTTAAAAAAAATTTATAATTCCTTCTATTGTTCCTTGTGGTGGCTCGCTCCACACTAACCACTTTCTGAATACTTTCCTGAATTCCTGATAGGATTTCCAAGCGATTATCCTAACTATAACTGAAAGCCCTTGCACATTGAGACATCTTCTCAATATCTATCCTATCAAGCTTCTTCAGAATTTTAACACCTTTCCGAGATCAACCCTCAACTTTCTTGCAGGGAAATGAGCTGTAGCCTGTTCACTTTCTCCTGATATTTGTAACCTCTCAGTTCTGATCTCAAGTTTACAAACCATCTTTGCATTTTCTCCAGATTCTCTACTTCCCTCTTGTGTGATGAAGGCCAGAACTCTGCAAAGTGCTTTGTATGCAGCTGAGGCAAAATTAGATACAAGTCCGACATAACTACACTTCTCAATTCTATCTCCCCTAGAAATGAACTGAAGAATTTTGTTTGCACTTTTGAACGATTCTTCTACCCTGTCTGGAGCTCGTAATCATTTGCATATCTATATCCCCGGATCTTTTCTTCCTCTATCAACTGCTTCCCATTCATTGAGGGACCTTGATTTAACCTAAGAAACAGAAGGTTAACAGGAGAGTTGAAGAGAATTTTCCTTCACCCAGAGGGTGGAGGAAGAGTCTGAAACTCAGTGCCTGAAAAAGATGATAAAGTGTGAATCTGGATGAACACAGCAGGCCAAGCAGCATCTCAGGAGCACAAGATGGTTGAGTCACAAATTCTCATAGTATTTAAGCAATGTTTTGGTGTTCAACCATGTTGGCACAATGCTGGGGCTATGGGCCAAGAGCTGGGGAAAAAAA
The DNA here is from genome assembly GCF_030684315.1 of Stegostoma tigrinum. Taxonomy (NCBI): domain Eukaryota; kingdom Metazoa; phylum Chordata; class Chondrichthyes; order Orectolobiformes; family Stegostomatidae; genus Stegostoma; species Stegostoma tigrinum. The sequence continues at coordinate 88,550,721 of NC_081362.1, read as the reverse complement.
TAGGCTCGAAAATGGGATTAGTATAGTCAGATCTATGTTCCCTGGGACAGACATGATAAGACAAATGTGTGCTGTAAACACTGATGTATCTAAAATATTAGATCCTTATCTTTCAAGGAGGTGACTACCTTACTGTTCCTTCCAAAGCAGGTATACCTGAGCAGACTGATTGATATCAAAACTCACAGGAGCACCATTCTGCGTGTTTATCGACACCCAGCTCTTGTGGACTGAATGCCCTGTGTCACCCATGTCCTTACCTTGTTACAGTGGTAAGTAGCATTGGCTGTGCAAGCCAGCTCTTCATTGGGCCAGCCATCTAAATCAGAATCTTCTCCACAAATAATGCCATCCCCAGCATATCCGATCCGACAATCACACCTGTACAGCGGCTCGCTGAACAGGCCCAGGTAGATACACCTGGCAAAATTGTGGCAGTTGTGGGACTTGTCCTTACACGGGTTATGGGGCTCACACACCTGCGGGAACAAACATAGGAGGGTCACAGTCACAGCCACAATCTGTGTCGAGCCTTTGAGCGAGTACAATGTTCCCCTCAGGGCATTTCACAGGACCAACATCAGCCAAAAACCCAACACTGATCCACGTAAGGTGATATTAGGACAAGGGGGGCCAGCCAACGGATCAAGGAGGTCAGTTTTGTGGAGCTTCCCAAATTCAGAACAAGGACGAGAAGTGGAGCGGTTCATGGAGGGAATTCCAGTGCTTGCCTCCTGAAGTTACCAATTTCCATCAGGGTTCAAATCCATAGGAAGGCCTAACAACTCTACACCATCCTGCTGTCACCCTATTCCCAACCAGCCATGTACAAAGCCAGAGGCATAGTGAGAAAACACTATCCTCAGAAATTAGTTTCCATCAGACATTATGTATATTGAGTAAAGACTGAAAGAAAGGAGCAGTGCTTATGTCGCACTCATCCTCGGCTCCGCATGTTCCAAAGAATTTCACATAGTCAGTCAAGTACTTTTTGAAGCCATTGTTGTAATGCGACAAATGTGGCAGCCATCTTTTACACAGCAAGATCCCACAAACAGCACTATGACCGGATAATCTGCTTTCGAAATACTAGTTGATGGGTATAAATACGGGTCAGGCCACCAGGAAGCAAACCCCTGCCATTCCTGTAAGTAGTGCCGAAACGCTCTTTTAGGTTCACCTGAGAAGCCTCAGTTTTAACATCCCATTGGAAACACAGCCCTTCCAATAGTACAGCATTCTTGAGTACTGCAGAGTGCAGTATGGACCACATGCTCACATCTCCACAGTGGAATTTGAGGTTATGACCTTCAGCCTGAAAACTGCAACCACTGGACCAAGGCTAACACATTGAGAGAGAGCTCCTGTTTGTGCCTGCTGGTATTACATTGGTCAAAGAACCATGAACCTATCTGTGTGTTTTTCATTTTCGTCTTAAGATGTTCATGCTAACTGTATCCATATCATGATCAAGGCTCAGTAAATGTGGGCTTGAGTTTTGAATCCAAAACCGTCTGATATGACACTCAATCTGCGTTCCAAACATTTGACTAGAATAGAGAACTAATGATGTTAGAAATACAGAGCCATGTATACACACACTTCAGGGAGGATAGGGCACGTTGCTCAGACCAAAGCACGCAGAGCATGGTGACCTTGGGGGTCAAACCCCGTGGTTGCCCAGCTTGTTTGCCCTTGCTCAATAAGGGTGGGAGACCCCCATTCTGTTGGAAATGCAAACACCCTCCATTTCGTGAACTTCCTTGGCTGCCTGGTGCCTGAAAATCCAATCTAATTTCTAGGCCACATTAATCTATTTGGCTGCAAAACTGAAGATTTAATTCATCCTTAACAGTCCCAATTTGTGTCCTCCTTACTTGCTTGTCGGTCTTGGCGGCTTCGATTCCCAGACCAAACGGTTGGTTCCCTCGGTAACGCGGTGGGCAGGGTAGACAGTGAAACCCGGGCTCTGTATTGACACACCGCTGAATTCCGTTCACTTGGTGGCAAACATCAGAGACTTCTTCACACTGGAACAGAAGGGCAAAAAAAAACAAAAATCAATAGAGTGACTGGTGATCTCTGGCCTGCCACACCGAGAAACCCAACCACCTCCCTGACATCCTCATACCTCATTGATGTCCTCGCAGAATGTCCCATTGCCCCGGTAACCAGGAGGACATGGCCCACAATCCCAAGAGCCATCTGGGGAACTGCTGCACTCCACCCCAGCGAAGCATGGATTGGACAGGCATCCATCTGTCAATAGACAGTATTTGAGAATTGAGTGGCCTCAACCCAACAACAAATGACTTACAGGCTTCAGAGCAACTGGACAGCGAGGCTCACTTCCCAAAGCTGCTGCATAAATGGAAGAGAACTACATTTTGTAATTACTTTTAGACTGAAATCTTCACAGCCTTTTAGCATTTTGCACATGATCTTCTAACTTAGTGATCATCTACGACAACGTTACAAAACGATTGCTTGCTTTCTCCACGGGGTGAGATTTATTTCAATAAAACAATGCAAAAAGCAACAGAAAGGGAGAAACACTTGCGACATTAGACAGGAGACATTTCATCAACTGAGCTGGCTCAGATTGTTAGAAAACGTTATGGGTTTACCGACATCGTCTGGGGAAAGAAATCTGGCCCATATCTGACTCCAATCCAGTGTGACTGACCCTCAACTCATCTTAAAAAGCGGCTGAGCAAGTGAATCAAGGTGCAGAAGCAGACATGGAATGAACATCTTTCAATAAATGCAGTTAAATGGTACAAGAAAATAGCCGCACATCTTCCAAAAACTAAAATCAGTTCCAACCTACCGATTGGGCACTGGTCGTTGTTACATATTTTAGTGTCCTTGGCATCCCCCAGGCACTTCTTGCCTCCATACTTGGGTACGGGGTTATTGCAGGTCCTTTTGCGCTCATGCAATCCCCCTCCACAGGTGGCTGTACAGACTGACCATGGGGACCAGGGGCTCCAGTTACCGTCAACTGTGAAGGAACAAGGCAGTCGGTCAGTTAGTGAGATGGCAATCTGAAGAGGGGCTGGTGAAGCCTTTCACATCAAGGCCTGGTGTGTGGGGACAGAAAGCGCGACATGGACAGACAGTCCCAGAAGACTGGCTCCCAACCATTTCTCTCGCGCCCCTCAGCAGTACAGGAACCAAGTCGGGGAAGGGAGCCCACTGCTCTGCCGATTCCCTCCAACAGAATCTCCTGTGGGCTCATAACGGGTCCCAGTTCCTGATCATGAAACTCTAAACGAATGAAAAGGTTACCTCAAAATCTGAAGTCAAAAAGCTAGAACAATCTACCTGGCAGCAAAGTTGACTTTGAGTGCATCTAACCGTACCTGGATGCAATGTGGAACAAGCAAGAAGAGACAAGAGATATTATCTTCAGTTACCCTGGACCTGTCTTGGACTGTCTTGTCATTCTGTCCTTTCTTATCAAAGCAGAACCCTGCACAAAAGTTTAATCTGGTCTCTTCTCAGGTGTTGACGGATCTGCCATCATGCATTCCCACCATTTTCCATCACAGAAACATTGAATTTTTCAGAAAAGGAAGAGGCCGTTCAGCCCCATCGGGCTAGTGCTGGCTATTGGAGAGATTTTCCATTCAGTTTCACTCCCCTGCTTGTTCCCCACAGCGCTACAATATTTACCCTTTGATTAGGAATCTATTCCCTACTGAAAGTCATCACTGAATCTGCTTCAGTGATAATGGGAACTGCAGATGCTGGAGAATCCAAGATAATAAAGTGTGAGGCTGGATGAACACAGCAGGCCAAGCAGCATCTCAGGAGCACAAAAGCTGATGTTTCGGGCCTAGACCCTTCATCAGAGAGCTTCCCTCGCTCTCTCAGAGAGTTCATTCCAGATCGCAATAACTTGCTGCATTAAAAAAAACTCCCCCACCTACTTCTTTCATTGTTTGAATTAAACTGCGCCTGTTTCTGACCCTCTGTTGGAGTCAAGTGATTTTCCTTTCTCTAGGAAAAACCCCAGCAGTTTGAATAAAATCCCCACTTAACCTTCTGCGCTCCAAGGACAACTTCTTGCTTTTCCAGCCTCACTCTGGCTCCCATAGCATGGACACTACACCGATAAATCTCCTCTGCACCCTCTCCCAGGCCTAGACATCTTTCCTAGAGAGTGCAGCACCAGGAACAAGGCAGTGTCTGCTTTTTCACACCTTGTTCATAGCTAAGAACAGCTTAATAACACAGTCATGATACATTGTGGATTAACTGCTAGGCCATACCTGAAACCATAAGCAACTTCAGCTCAAAGCAGACACACACAGATAGCAGCCACGTAGCTGCACAGATGAACTTACTGGGGCATGGAGCTTTCATGCATTGTTTTGTCTCCCGTCCGTTTCCCTGGCAATCCTGGCCATCGAGCTGTGGCACCGGCGAATTACAGAGTCGGATGCGGGTGGTAATGCCATCACCACAGGTGACCGAACACGGCGACCAGGGGGACCAGTGGCTCCAGCCACCATCCTGACGAACTAAAGACACAAATGCTCACGTCAGCACGGAGGGGGATGAGATCGTGAAGTATAGCAGCCCTGCCCCAAACTGACAACAGATCAACTGGTGCAGGTAACCTAAGATAATCAAAACTCCCCAGGTATTTATCGTACACACGTGGCAGTGAGAAATAGATTGAGACACCCACAGCACTCAAAGTCTGGGATACTGAGTACATTCCAGGCTGAGATAGAACAGACTTCTCAATCATTACGAAATGTAGACTAATGGGGAAAAGGCAGGACAGTGGAGTTGAGACAGCCATTATCTCATTGAATGGCAGAACAGACTGAAATGGGCCAGATGGTCTACTTCTGCTCCTATGATTTTTGGTCTGATAAATTGCCTTGGCCTGGCCTGGACCACTGATTCTTCATTGTCACAGAGTAAAAGTCCTGGAACTCCTCCCTGACAGCTCGATGGTTTTATTTTCACCAGGCAGCAGGTACTATCACCTTCTCTAGGGTAGTTAGGGATGGGCATTAAACTCTTCGCCAATTTGAGTTCTTTGAAGGAGTAATATGTGCTGAGAGGGGGGGGGGGCCCTGTTGATGTACTGTATTTAGTTTCCCAGAATGAATTTGATAAGCTATCACATCTCTGTTCCAATGGAGACAGGAACCAATGAGGCATCAGGTGCGATTTCTGTGGGAGCAGAATTTTTCTAATCACTATGCCAACTGAATACATTTGTTGGGTGGACTGTGTTCAGGTGATTACATTCCAACCTTCCTCTGTCCCCACCTAACCACATCCCCCATCACAACTCCAAATAAAAGATTAAAGCTGGACATTCCAGATGGTACCTGACATTAGGATCAGGGCAGGGACTCAAGTCTGAACCTGGTAATCCTTTAGACCGGAGTCCCTGCCCTTTACCCAAACCCCAGGACCCTAACTCTTGGACCCTGATGTATTCCTTCCCCAGCCCTCTGCTATCCCGGGCCTAAGATAGGTCTGACCTAGAGGGGAACTGGGGTGTTCAACTTTCAGCTGTGGGTAATAGGGGTCACACTGAAAAAGTCACACTAGTGTGTACCACTAGGCCTTTCCCAGTCAAAGCCCCCACACAGGCTTCCCAGTTAACACTGGCATCTGATACACCACAGGAAAGTACTAGGGGAGAACCTGGCATCGTGGTAATGTCACTCGGCTAGCATTCCACAGCCCCCAGGCTAAAGCTCTGAGGAGCTGGGTCCAAATCCCAGCCCTGGAAGATGGTGGGATCTGAATTTAGTCACAACCTAGAATCTAAATTGACAGCAAACTTTGATGACAATGATCTTTAAAGAAGGATATCTGACCAGTGTGAGACTACAGACTCTAGACCCACAGCAACATGACGCTTATCTGCCCTCTGGGACTATGAATGTTGGCCCAGCCAATGATGGCTGCATCCCGTGAAGGTATTTAACAATAACTGAGAAAAGGGAAGCCCAGCAACAGACCCTGCGCCAGGTCATTGGCTGATTGTGTGGTATCCGAGGAAACCCCCCCACCCACACGCACAGTGAGTCAGACTTACTCCGATTGTCACATTCTGCCGACTGGCAGGATTTTGTCTGGATGGAGGGGCCCTCACAGCGACTGCTCGTGGGATCACATGACCGTCCCCGTTGCTGTGTTCCAGTGCCACATGATACAGAACATTCTGTCCACTCAGACCAAGGTGACCAGCCGTCTTTACTGTCGTTAACTGGGGAGAGAACATGAGAGAGAAAGAACACCACATTGCTGTTGTTTGAAAAAGAAACAATAGCTGAGAAGCTAAGTTGAAAGGTCGTGGGGTCACACTGCAAGATCTCTTCCGAGCTGATTAAAGCAGAAGTGGGAAGTTGGGAGGCAGGGGTGTCACACAGTTTGGGTTTGAAGATCGCCCTGGGTGGGGGGAGTGCGGCTTGTGTGAGTCAAAGGGCCGGCTGGCTAGAGAGGGAGTGTGCCCGTTAACTCTTCTTGGTAATATCGTGAAAATCAAGAACGCAGGCAGTACAGTGCAAGAGGGGAAACAGAAAACAAAAGCACTTATTCCAGCAGAGAATGTGCCAGGTCATTCACAAGGGTCTAGGCCCGAAACGTCAGCTTTTGTGCTCCTGGGATGCTGCTTGACCTGCTGTGTTCATCCAGCCTCACATTTTATTACTAGTACAAGACTGATATAGGACTATAGTGGATACACAACACTAATAGGCCATTCTGCCCAAAAAGTCCATGCTAGCACTGATGAACCTCCTCCGACCTTTCCTCAACTGAATCCACCATCATAGCCCTCAATTCCTTTCTCCCTCAAATACTTGTCTAGATTTCCAGTAAAGTTTTCTCCAATTTTTCTCCAATCACTCCATATGGTAGCGAATTCCACATTCTCACCCATCTCTGGATAAAGTAAGTCTGTTCTGAATGCCTGACTGGATTTCTTGGCAACAGTTTTGTTCTGATGGCCTCTTGTTCCACTGTTCCCCACAACAGAAGACATTCTCTGTGGCCACTCAACCAAAACTGCTCAGAATCTCTGAGCCGTTTAACAGGTTACCTCCCAGCCTTCCGTTTAACGGCAGGTAGACACGGCCTGTTCATGGTGTCCTAAAAATATCAGCACGTTGTGAGAGCATGGGATGCATTGCCAGCAGCAGTTGTGGAAGCAAGGTCATTGGGGTCATTTAAGAGACTGCTGGACATGCATATGGTCACAGAAATTTGAGGGTGCATACATGAGGATCAATGGTCGGCACAACATTGTGGGCTGAAGGGCCTGTTCTGTGCTGTACTGTTCTATGTTCTATGTTTACCTTTTGCATGAAGGCACCACTTGCAACCCTTCCTTCTCTGAAGATACGTTGGAATTTGGCATGAGCCTCTAACAATATTCTCTTTCAAGTCAGCAGCTTCAAAGGTTCAAAACTGCTTTCCAATCTGAGACAACACTTAACAGTCTGTCCGAACAGGGTTCAAGATAGGCATCGGACTATGCGTGAATGACCTCAATCTTACAATCACAGATTTATTTCTAGAATGTTGCAGCTGCACCAGCTACATACACGTCATGCAAAAAGTAATTAATTCTACGTTTTGACAGGACTTAGGCTCTCTGCATGTTATGAGTGGCAATATATATATGCTATTAATAATCTGCAGGTTTCATTAACAGCAGGAGCTGGTCAGACTGTCAAACCCTTTGGAAGGTTTTGACATCCCTTACATTCACCATAATTGTGACCCAAAACCGAGCCTGCAGTGACTGAGCTCGAGGTATATCCAACAACGCAATGCCGAGGGAGGGCTGCTCTGTCAGATCTGCCTCCTTTTGAGTGAGATGTCAAACCTTGATCCCTTCTACCCCTCTCCAGTGAGTGCCAACGATCTCAGGGTTCCCGAGAATAGCAGAGGGCATTCTGGTCAGAAATTTGTTCTCAGCTGATATTATCAAAGCAGCTCCAAAGTCATGATCTCATTACCGTTGGTGGGAGGTTTGCTGCTGTTTTTCTGACAGCTGAAGACTTCAGAGGTTCCCCATTGGCTGCCACAGGTCACTCCGAGTTTGCGGTTAGTGCTTTGGAAATGAAAGCACTTGCAGTTGCAATGTTGTGAAGGCTCTGGGGTCTTGGACACTGCCTGCCCTTTTGTTTGCCTGTAGCCTTCTAACTTTCCAAACAATACTGTTTCTCCCATCTCCCTTCCTGACATACCTCGGAGCACAGAACAAATGTAATTTCTATTCTTCCTCTGGATTTATCGCCCTGGAGAAGATGGTGAAGAGCTGATGTGTTCTGGGGTGTAGGGACACCCAGAACACTGTTAGGGACAGAGTTCCGGGGTTAGGACCCAGAGGTACTTAAGGGATATATTTCCAAGCCAGGGTCGTGAGTGACTCGGAAGGGAACCTGCAGGGGGTGGTGTTCGCATGCATATGCTGCTCTTGTCCTTCCTGATGGAAGTGGTAATGGGTTTGGAAGGTGCTGTCAGAGGAGACCTGATGCAGTGCATCTTGTGTACATTATGCATCAATGGAAGGGAATTTTGAAGGTGCTGGATGTGGTGCCAATCAAGTGAGCTGTTTCGTCTTGTTTGGTGTCGAGCTTCTTGAGTGTTGTTGGAGCTGCACCACCCAGGCAAATGGGGAGTATTCCATCACACTCCTGGCTTGTGGCTTATAAACAATGGGATGGGCTTCGGGAAATCAGGACCCCGGAGCAATGTGGTTGATTCTCAATTCCTCTCTGAAATGGCCTAGCAAGCCATTCAGTTGTGCCAATCACTAGAAAATCTCAAAGAAATTAAACCGGGTGGATCAACTGGCACTGACCTGGGCACCGGAAGAGAAAAACAGCAGAAACAGCCCTGCTGACCCTGCAAATATCCTTGTTAACATCTGGGGTTTAAGTGCTAAAAAAGGGGGAGCTGTCTCACACACTAGCCAAGCAACAACCTGACATACAAATGGAATCGTCCCCTACAGGCAATGCCCCCACACTCTACCAACACCATCCCTGGATGGGCCCTGTCCCACAGACAGGACTGGCCCAGCTGAGATGACGGCATAGTGGTACATAGTTGCCAGTTGCCCTGGGAGTCCTCAACATTGGCTCTGGACTCATGAAGTCTCATGGCTTCAGGTTAAACATGGGCAAGGAAACCTCCTGCTGATTCCCACACACTGTCCTCCTCCTCCATGTTGAGCAACACTTAAAGGAAGCTCTGAGGATGGAAAGGGTACAAAATGTACTCTGGGTGGGGGATTTCAATGTCCACCTCCAAGAGTGGCTCAGCAGCAGTACTACTGATCGAGCTGGTCGGGTCCTAAAGGACACAGCTGCTAGACTGGGTCTGCGGCAGGTGGTGAGGGAACCAACAAGAGGGAAAAACATACTTGATCTCATCCTCACTAATCTGCCAGCTGCAGTTACATCTGACCAGGACAGTATCGGTAAGAGTGACCATCGGACAGTCCTGGTGGAGATGAAGTCCCACCTTCACATTGAAAATAACTTCCATCATGTTGTGTGGTACTATCACTGTGCGAAATGGGACAGACTTCACACAGATCCAGCAACTCAAGTCTGGGCATCCATGAGGTGCTGTGGGCCATCAACAGCAGCAGAATTGTACTCCAGAATAATCTCTACCCTCATGGCCCAACATTGTCCCCACTCAGCATTACCATGAAGCCAGGGAAATCAGCCCTGGTTCAATGGAGAGTGCAGGTGGACGTGCCAGGAGCAGCACCAGGCATACCTGAAGATGAGATATCAACCTGATGAAGCCACCAAACAGGACTACTTGCACACCAAACAGCGAATGCAGCAAGTGATAGGTAGAGCAAAGTAATCCCACAATCAATGGATGAGATGTTAGCTCTGCTGTCCTGCCACATTCCCGTCGTGAATAGTGGTGGACAATTAAACAACTCATTAGAGGAGGGGACTCCACAAATATCCCCATCCTCGATGATGGAAGAGCCCAGCACATGAATGAAAAGGATAAGGCTGAAGATTTTGCAGTAATCTTCAGTCGGAAGTGCCGGAGTGGATGATCCATCTCGACCGCCTCCAGTAGTCCCCCGAGCATTACAGACACCAGTCTTCAGCCAATTCCATTCACTCCACATGATATCAAGAAACATTTAGAGACACTGGATACTGCAAAGGCTATGGGCCCTGACAATGTTCCAGCAATAGCATTGAAGACTCGTGCTCCAGAATTTGCTGTTCCCCTAGCCAAGCTGTTCCAATACAGTTACACTGGTATCTACCCAACAATGTGGAAAATTGCCCAGGTATGTCCTGTACATAAATAGCAGGACAAACCCACCCCGGCCAACTACCACCCCATCAGTCACCTCTCCATCAGCAGTAAAGTGATGGAAGGTGTCACCAACAGGTGCTATAAAGCAGCACCTGCTCAGAAATAACCTGCTCAGTGATACCCAGTTTAGGTTCCGCCAGGGCCACTCACCTCCTGATCTCGTTACAGCCTTGGTTCAAACATGGACAAAAGAGATGAATTCCAGAGGTGAGGGGAGAGTGACAGCCTTGACATCAAGGCTGTATTCGACTGAGTGTGGCATCAAGGAGCTCTAGCAAAACTGGATTCAATGGGTATCAGGGGACAAACTCTCCAGTGGTTGAAGTCACACCTTACCCATAGGAAGCTGGTTATGGTAATGGGAGGTCAGTCATCAACAGCTCCAGGACATCTCTGCAGGAATTCCTCAGGGTAGTGTCCGAGGCCCAACCACCTTCAGCTGCTTCGATGACCTTCCGTCCATCAGGTCAGAAGTGGGGATGTTTGCTGATAACTACACAATGTTCAGCACCATTCACAACTCCTCAGGTACTGAAGCAGTTCATGCTCAAATGCAACAAGACCTGAGCAATATCCAGGCTTGGGCTGACAAATGCCCACACAAATGCCAGGTATAGCCATCACCAGTAGTCTAGCCACTGCCCCTTGACAGTCAATGATGTTACCATCACACACTGAATCTCCCACCATCAACATCCAGGAGGTTACCATTGACCAGAAGGTCAACTGGACTCACCACGGACAATATTGCAATGAGTAACGCATTTCCTGACCTCTCACTGCCTGTCACCATCAGCAACGCACAAGTCAGGAGTGTGATGGAATACTCCCCATTTCCCTGGATGAATGCAGCCCCAACAACACTCAAGAACCTTGATGCCATCTAGGATAAAGAAGCCCGCTTGACTGGCACTACATCCACTCCCTCCACCACCAATGCTCAGTCGCAGCAGTGCATATTACTTACAAGACGCACTGCAGAAATTCAAAGATGTTTAGACAGCACCTTCCAAACCCACGACCACCACCATCTAGAAGGACTTTGGACACTGGATTTAGTCCTTAGAGGTTCCCTGTTTTGCAGATTACTAAACAAACCATTCATTGTAGTCCAGTGTGCCAATTCCTGAATGCCAATGTCCAGCCTTACAGAATCTCAGAAGGGTTACAGGGTAGATGGAGGCCATTCAGCCCAACGTGTTTACACCAGCTCTTCGCATGAGCATCATTACCTCATACCAATTTCTTGCTTCTTCTCCATACCCTTGCACTCTACTTCTACCCAAATAATCAGCTCTCTTTCTAGGTAGCACTTTCCATCCTCTAACTCCTTGCTGAATGAAAATGTTTTTTCCCTTGTGTCACATTTGCTGCTTTTGCAAACCACTTTATATATCTGTGCTTTCTAATTCTTGATCGTTTTGCAAGCAGGAACAGCCTCTCCCTATCTACACTGTCCAGATTCTTCTTGATTTTGAAAACCTCTATCAGATCTCCTTTCTGTCAAAGGAGAACAGTTCCAACCTCTTCAATCTATCCCCATCGCTGAAATTCCTTCTCCCTGGAACTACTTTTGTAAGTAGGAGGCTCATTGATTGGCTATCACCACGGAGATAGCCCTGGCCATCCCGATTGTAGGCTGAGAATGTAGTTGAACCAGGAAGTGCTGAATGGGAATATCATTGACTTCTTTGCAGCTTGCTCTCTATTTGCTGTTGCGCGGAATTTGCAGCTTCATTCATTCATCCAGACCATTCCTTGTTTGGCTGCCTCTCTTGTCTTCCTCTCAGCTGTTTCCTGTTTGAAGCTCTGCGGTTCTCGGGTTGATAACACATGCGGAATGCTCACAGAGTAACTAGCTTTCTCTGACATCCCAAGGCCAGCACTACTACCACCTCCCCCCACCCTAATCCATAGCTCAAGGACAAAACACTTCCAAAATTTACAACCTCCAGGAAGTGCCAGCACAGCAACATTCCATTCCAGACCGATCGTGATGACCTACGCTGATCTTTCTGCCAGCAATTTTTACTCTCAGTGAAAACAAAGCCCTGTTAAAATAACAACTCTGCAACAACAACAAGAGTATTATCAGAGAGAGAAAAAACAGGATGGCACAGCCTCTCTCAAATTGCCCTTGTGCAAGGTATGCTCCTTATGGAATAAATGAAACCCCCCGCAGCCTCATGGATAATGGGTAGGGAAGATAAACAATGAGATGATCTCTTTGGTTGGTGTTGACTAAATACTAACTGGGCTATTAAGGGCTGCTCTTTGACAAACTGGTGTGAGGCTCTATTAACGCACCTGTGGGAGCAGAGGGTTTACAATCCGACTGAGCCAGGTAGCTCAATTGGCTGGAGGGGTGGTATGCAATGCACAGTACCACCAATGGTTTGCCTCCCACACTGGCTGGGATCACTGTGGAAGACTTACCTTCTGAACCTCACCCTTCAGGTGAAACTAGCCACGGGTCGTCGCTGTATACAAGAGAACAGGACTATACCAACTGTACCTTACTCTGGCACAAGTGAATGGGCAATTTCACCCTCCGCACACAACAGGGGGCATTAACTCCCAATTTCTGCAAGTGTGAGACACGGGAACACAACTGAAAGCTCTCCATTTCTCAACAATGTACTTACGGAGACAGGAGGGGCAGCACTCTCCTTCAGTGAAAGACGGGTTGGCACAGGACACTGGGGGACAGGTAATTCGCCGACAGATGATGCTGAAATCCTGCATTGACAGGAAAAAAGGTCAGCCTTTTGAATTCTTGAGGAATCACGTCCCCACTCCACGTTCATTCTAAAGTTTGGAAGCGTTCTCAGTCTGGGTAACCAGCGCAGATTGTAACAGTCCTGGCTTCTCGCTCAGGCGACCAGTCTGAGATGTAGAGTGATGCCAACGGCCAGATTCACTGCCCAAGGTGGCTAAGGTAACCATGAAGGTTTCTCCTTCTCACCACCCCCCCACGCAGCCCCACCTCACCCTCCTCATGGTGACCCTTAGGTTAAAACACCCTCAGTCATCTTTCTCTCTAACGAAAGAATAGGGCTATGGTGAGGTTACTTTTATTCTGTGATGCCACCTAAGCTGAGGGGAACACATCATTCCAATTTTCTGCTGCCCTGTACCATTCCTCCATCTTCCCCTCTCCCCGCACTTGCCAACCCAATGCTGCCCTCCAGTCATAAATTGTTATCGGAATTGAAATAGTTTTTTCTAAATTATGTTCAAACCTCCTCACGGTCTCACACTGCCTACCATTTGCACTCACCAATCCACCACACCCCTAACCTCCATCCCAATCAAATTCATACCTTCATTTCACCCCAGAAACACCTGCATTTCTCTGGCTCTGGCATCTTTTGCATCCCCAATTTTCATCACTACTCCACCAAAGTCCAAACCCTTCTCTCTGGAACTTTTTCCTCATGTTCTGTGTCACTCCATTGGCAGTTTGCAAAGTACCTCTAGCACCACGCTTTCGGTCACCTGTCCTGATATCTTCATGCATCCTACAACTGCACCGTCCAAACCTACAACCTCAACCACTCGGAAGGTAGTGAATGGCCAACAGTCACAGCGGATCTTCAGTGTCACTGGGTTAAAAGACCCAGATCTCCCTCTCTAACAGCGCTGTGGGTCTCTCTAACCTCCAGGGGCTTAGTGGTTCAGCAAGGCAGCTCACTACCACCTTCTCCAGAGAGATTAGTAAATGCTGGTCTATCCAGTGACACTCCAAGATCAAATCAAGTGTTGGTTTGAAACTTTGTTTGAGATGCTACACTTCATTGAAAGTGCTACTTAAATGTAATTTGATGTCGTTGTTATGATGGACAATGAGGGTAATTCTTCGCTCCTGTGCTCCAGGGCAAGTGTAAAAAATTGGAATTGAAATAGCTAGATGCTTGTGAGCGGCACAGAAACGATGGGCCAATGGGTCTTTTCAATGCTGTAAAATCTCTACGACTCCATCATCCAGAATAGTGCTCATGAGGCTCGTACAATGACGTCTAATAAAAGCAAAGCACTGCAGATGCGAGAAACCTGAAAATAAAACCAGAGTGCTGGAGAACGTCAGCAGGTCTGGCAGCATCAGTGCTGAGGGAAGCAGAGTTAATGGCTCTTTGTCAAAACTGAAGAAATGTGATAGCTTTACACTGTAATACAGAAAGGGCAGAAGGGGCAAATGAACAAAACAAAAGGACAAGGCAAGGTAGGAAGGCGAGGGAGATTAAAGATCCAAGGTGCTGTGGAACAAAAGACAATAGGAACAGGAATAATTCTGCACAGGCTTGTTGTTGGGGCAACATGCTAGGAGCTAAAGCCTGTCTGTGCTGGTGAGACCACATCTGGAGTATTGTGTGCTGTTCTGGTCTCCTTATTTGAGGATGGATCTTCTGGCTATGGAAGAGTGCAATGAAGGTTTACCAGGTTGATTTCTGGGACGGCAGGACTGACATATGATGAGAGACTGGATTGTTTAGGATTATATTTATTGTAATTAAGAAGAATGAAGGGGCATCACACAGGAACTTGTATAGGCTGTAACAGAGTGGCCAGGGTAAACACAGGAAAGATGTTCCCAATGACTGGGGAGTCTGGAGCCAGACAGGTTAAAGATATGGAGGTGGCTGTATAGGGCTGAGATGGGGAGAAGTGTCTTCATCCAGAAGAGGCCACAGAAAGCTGTCGGGGCCAAAACATTGCATGTTTTCAAGAAGGTGCTGGATATAGTTTTCAGAACTAAAGGGATAAAAGGGTTGGGGGGGGGGGGGCAACAGCAGGAACAGGAAGTTGAGATGAGTGAACAAGCCGGTAATCATACTGAATGGCAGAGTAGGGTCAAATGGCTGACTTCCTATTCCAGTATTTTGTACTTTCCTGTTCCCCAGGAGGGTAATGCTGAAATGGGAGGAGTTTCATGCTCAAGCACATTTTTTAAAAAATGTCTTTTTCAATAATCAGCGGGGCCCGAATTTCTTGCATAGCTCTGTAAGGAGTAGATTTGAATTGGAATTTAAACATACAGCCTCAAAAAATATTGCGGGATCAGACAGTGGTTTATGCATGTTATATTTCCAAAGCTCAGCAATTTCTCAGAGCTGACCTTTAACTCCACCCTCCCTCTCCCTGAATGTACCGCCTCTGATCGTAAAGCTGAAGGGCAGAAGCTCATGAGTTGGCTTCTTGCAGATCCACACGCTCAGAGTCTCTCCTCAGATTACCACCAGACTTCCAGCCTCAACAGGAAACAAAAGCATTTTCCTGATGTTTCATTGCAAGTGTTTGAGGACACGACTTGTCTCAAATGCAGAGATCTGCTCTGTGTTATCGATTTCTTTGAAAGAGTTTTGAAGGCATCAATATGAGACACATTAAACACTGAAAAGTTTCCTTGAATTTTAAACACATGGTGCCAAATATATATGAATGACATTTGAAGGAATTGAACCTGTTAACTTGTGCATTCCAATAAGAAAAAGATCCTTCAGGTTCAGCACTTTTCCTGATTCCAAATATTTAAACTGACTTATTCCCACCTTTATGTTTCGGCTAATGAGATTGGCAATGCGATCTAGGAATGGTCATTCCTGCATGCTGCAGCCACTGAGGTCTGTAGTATTTGGCCTGAATATTGGGGCCTGAACCCTCGGCTGTTAAGACAGAGGTATCTCGGAGAATAAAGGAACTGAACCCAATGACTGAGAGTCTGATGTGAAAGGAAGACTGACAGCTGAAGGTTTCCAACAAGCACTCATCAGGACATGAGCAAGAATGCTAAATTTCACACAGCACTTTTGGTAATTTTGCATCTGTCCTGATGAGCACAAGACAAAAAGCTTTGATTTTGTGCCTTTGTCCCAGAACAGTCTTGTTCAGCATTATGGTTCTTATCTCACAAAGAGTCTCAGGTTTCATACCAGCTCAGTCAGATGCAACAACACTGTCAGTTCAGCACGAAGGCACACCGCACAAACTGGCTCACGGCTCACAGCTTACGTGGGCAATGAAGCTAATCTGGGATCAAACACGAAGAGAGAGGAGCTGTTACTACACTGCATTCCAGGCACTCTCCGGGGCAAGGAGAACAGAGAAATTTCCACTTGGCTGCAAAAGGACAGGAGAACACAACAGGTAAAATATAATGCATCACCACTGTGTATTTGTGTGCGCGTGTGTTTCTGTGTGTGTGCGCGTGTGTTTCTGTGTGTGTGCGCGTGTGTTTCTGTGTGTGTGCGCGTGTGTTTCTGTGTGTGCGCGCGCGTGTGTTTCTGTGTGTGCGCGCGCGTGTGTTTCTGTGTGTGCGCGCGCGTGTGTTTCTGTGTGTGCGCGCGCGTGTGTTTCTGTGTGTGCGCGCGCGTGTGTTTCTGTGTGTGCGCGCGTGTTTCTGTGTGTGCGCGCGTGTGTTTCTGTGTGTGCGCGCGTGTGTTTCTGTGTGTGCGCGCGTGCGTTTCTGTGTGCGCGCGCGTGCGCGCACGCGTGCATTTGGTGTGCGCGCCTGTGTGTCTGTGTGTATTTGGTGTGTGTGTGCGCGCATGCACGCATGTGCATTTGTGCGTGCCTGTGTGTATTTGGTGTGTGCGTCTGTCTGTGTGTGTGTGTGTGTGTGTGTGTGTATTTGGTGAGTGTGTGTATTTTGTGTGTGTAGTGTCTGTGTGTGCATGTGTGTGTATTTGTGTGTGTGGGTGTGTTTATGTGTGTATTTGTGTTTGTGCCTGTGTGTCTACGAGATTATGTGGGAGAGAGTGAGTGTGAGAGTGTGTGTGAATGTAAGAGTGTGTGTGTGTGTGTGTGTGTGTGTGTGTGTGTGTGTGTGTGTCAGAGAGACTGCGTGTGCATTTGAGAGTGACAGTGTGAATGTGAGTGTGAAAGCGTGAGAGACATTGGGCATGAATGTAAATATGTGTGAGAGCAAGTGTGTGTAAATGTGTGCATAAAAAAGTGTGCGCATGAGTGTGTGCATGTATGAGAGCATGTGCATGAGAGAGAAAGTGTACGTAAGTGTGTGTGTTAGAAAGTGTGTGTATTCTTTTAACATGCTTGCACTGAAGTCAGTATGAGAAAAGATGATTTTGATTTTAATTGGGAAATTGCTCTGGTTACCATCTCATTGGGAGCTTTCAAAGAAAGAAGAGGAATATGAACAGACATGCTTCGTTAATGCAGTCAGCTGTTATCTGGAACTCTCAAACTGATGGAAAAGTAGGTCGAAGTAGATCCAACAGTAGCTATAAAAAGGAATTTAGTGAGTTACTTTAGAAGGAAAACCCTGGGGTGGGGGGGGGGGAAGGGCGCTATGGGGAACAGCAAGAGGAAATGGGATCAGTTGGATTACTCTTTCAAAAGAGCCAGAACCACCTTGATGGGCCAAAAGATCTCCTTTTGTGCGGTATCAATTTATGATTCATTGAGAGATGTTTCACATGAACTTTCTTCCAGGTTTGAGTCACATACATGGCTAAGAAAGTATCAGCACTCCGTTAGGCCGATCCTGACGAATATCACACCAGACCAGGAGCTTTTACATGACCTCTAACACTGTTTTTAATCTGGGAAGCACTGAGCAATGAGAGCTGATGCCTAACAGTTTGTAGAGGTATGTGGCGCCTCGTCCACACTTCAGGCCAGGCCTGAAGGCACAAAGAGAGTGAATAAATGCACTGAATATATAACCCACCTATCAGAGCCTCAAACTGCCCCCCAGAGCACTTTAGGCCACGAAATCTTCCTTTGAAGAAGAGTAGTCATGACAACCACTCTGAGCACAGCAAGTTTCAACAAGATAAATGACCAGATTGCCTATTTTTTAATGCTGTCGGTTGAGGAGTAAATATTGGCCAGGAACTCCAGGGAACATGTGTTTAGATCTCTGCCCCGATAGTGATGAAACAAACAGCTATTGGAAGGCCTGCCTCTGTCAGAGCTCTCTGGAGAAAGCTGATTGGAACCATCACGATCGAAACCTTTCACAGACTTCAATTCCATCTGTTGCAAATTTGATTTTAAAAGTTATTATTCACTCCTTGGTGTGGTTTCTGCTTCCAGGCCAGGAGCTGGTGGTGAGGGTATTACACTGACTCTCCAATGAGTCTCCCAGCCCCAGCTTTACAGTGGATCCCAAAAGCTCCAAAGAATTTGGCCGATGGTTCAGCCGTAACCAATTATTGCCTATTCATTGAGTTTACAGCTGAGCATGAAACACATGTAGGAAATTTGGCTCGGACATCAAGAGGAGGCAAAGTCATTCAAGGAGACAGGCAATTCACATTTCATGAGCAAAGTCGCATAAAGTCTACACACAGGAATGGGTCACTCAACACAACAGGTTGAAATGCCGCCCATAAGCCTCCTTTAATTCCACTGCCTTCTAACTCTGACAGCATAAACTTGCATTCCAATATCATTTGGTAATACAGAAGCTGAGCATTGCTGAAAGGGACACATTTTCGACTTGCATGCATCAGGACAATTCACAAGAATACCAATTCAGTTCAGAGGAAGGGTCACTCAACCCGAAACATTAACTTTGATTTCTTTCCACAGATGCTGTCAGATCTGCTGGGCTTTCCCAGCAATTTCTATTTTTGACTTTGATTTACAGCATCCGCAGCTCTTTTGATTTTTACTTCACAAGAATGCCAATTTAATGGGAACACCAATTTATACTGTATGAGAGGAGTGTGACAGTTGGTCATCAAGAGCAGTCTGGGAGAGGTGATACAAGGAGAATGTACACAGAGTCCACTTGCCAACCAATCACACTCTTCTCTTAAAGAATATAAAATTGTTAGTTTCCCATTCAATTTGTTTTCTTGTGAAATGCCCTGATGAGTGTAAGATGAAACACTTTGGCAAAATGTGCACCTTTCCAGCAATAAACTTGTATTCTTTTCTCCCCTGGGTAGTTACGCACCTTTGCCTTAAATACTATTCACCCCAATTCCTTACCACACTGAATTCCGTATCACAACAGCATCCACGCATCTACTCTATCAAACCCAAATTACCTTGGCGGTCTTTACCAAATTACCCTGTTATTCCCCATCGTAAAGCACTCCAGCCTGTTTAAGCTTTTACTTTCATCAGTGAGCCCTTTTAGCACTTATGAATCTTTTTGCACTTTTTCCAAAGTCTCAAAATCCCTTTGATAAAACGAGCACCAGAACTACTCACAATCATACAGAAAGCTGACTGCAAGATTAACTTGTGCTGCAAGAAAATAGAAAAAAAAAGGGCTGATGGGTTCTGGAACAGGATGGCAGAGAGTGTCAGAAAGCAGAAAATGAAACCCCCAAGAGTTTGAGACCTTGTGAGACATGGATTAATAGAAATCCCAGCCCATGAGGTGCTCCCTTAGCCTGTTGAGGGTGTGTTAGAGTTAGCTCACAGCCAGGTCTGTCTGACCTCATCCTTGACCTTCCTCAACATCTTCATCTTCTCCCTTTACAAAGGTCTATGCAATTCTCAGTCTCTGTTTCATCAGCCACTTGTTGATATTACCACAATTTTGCGAGGGAGATTAAACATAATTTTGGGCTGACTCCTGAGGTTATTTGGGACTTTAGACAGGAGAAAAGATTCACAATGGGACTGATAGCAATTAGACAGAGCAGAACAGCTGTATGACTCATGCAAAGTGGAGAGAGTACAGGAGGTCACACAGTGAGTACTGATACAGATTAATAAGGCCATAAAAACTCTGCAGTTAATTTGTGCTATGATTGAAGTGAAAAGCAAAGTAGTTATTTAAATTTGTATAGAACCTCAGTCAGACCACATGCAGAATGCTGTGAATCATTCTAGTCTTTAACTAATGAAAAGGATATGGAGAAAGTGCAAGAAAAACTGTTTGGAATGATCCCAGAACTCACGCGTTGTATCAATCAGCAAGGATTGAAAGGTCTATTGGATCATTTCTCTAAATAAGAGGAAATGGGGAGGGGTATGAGGGGAGGGGTCCTGATAGGGGTTACGAAAATGTTTGCTGGGGAAAGCAAAGAGACGGTGCTCCAACATATGGAGAAAATCAGAAACTGGTGGCATAAATATAACTTTGTCACAACATGGAGTTCAGGAGAAACCTCTTTAACAAAAAGAGTGGTCAGGATGTGGAACTTGCCATGACAAGGAGCGTTTAATACAAGAATGGTTTGCAGGAGCTCTCACCGGTGTTACTGCCCCTCTTTCACACAAACCCTCACTCCCGTCCCCTCCCCAACACTGAGAAACTAAGGCTGATGACAGAATGCAGTGAACAGCAGTTAACACAACACAGGCCAGAAGTTGCATAACTTCAAGCAAAGCAGCGGGGCTAAAGCAGAAGTTGTCAGAAGCTCAGCCGGTCTGGCAGCATCTGTGAAGAAAAAAAAAATCAGAGTTAATGTGTCAGGCCTCAGTTCTGAGGAAGGGTCACTGGGCCCAAAATGCTAACTCTGATTTTTTTCTTCACAGATGCTGCTAGGCTTTTCCAGCAACTTCTGTTTTTGTTCCTGATTTACGGCATCCGCAGTTTTTGCGGCTCTTACTGAGATGGACTAAATGCTTGTCTTTCCTTTAAAAAAAACCTCCTGAAATTGGTTACAGTGCCTTCAAAGTAACTTTAAAACTATACCATTAAGTATTTGGTGCAACTGAACAAATTACAAAACAGTTGTGTTTTCTGACTACAGTACAAACTACATTTGTGATTATACTTCACAAATCTGGAAAAAATTTCCAGCCCGTCAATTTAGGAAATTACACTTCTCTAAAATATTAACTGTCTCTCAGTCATTCAGAACGTTAGTTACTTCCTTAAATAAAAGGAATGACAAGTTGCTGAAACTTTTTGTCGCACACTCATCAGGACAAAAGCAAGAATGTCAAACTTCAAACAAACACAACAATTTATAATCGAGAAGAAAAGGGTGCCAACTGGTTGTCAAGTCAACTTTGATTGGTCAAAGTGATGCCAAGGAGATGCTATAGGCTCCCCAGGCTCCAAGGTAATTCATATCAAAAGGTGCAGGCTTAAACATAGTACTCATGGCAACGCTTTGGCCAATCAAATTCAACTCGCCAACCAATCAGCACACTCTTCCTGTGCACTACACACTGTTGTGACTGTTTGAAATTCTTACATTTGTCCTGTTGACTGCAAGATGAACACTTTCAGCTACGTGTCTCTCTGTCCAGCAATAAAGTAAATGACTGCTGAAATAAAGTAATGTTTTGTCATCGACGTGTTTGCACGGAGGGGATTGGAAAGCGAGGGGGAGCCTGGGAGCACTGGCCTCACCTGACAGGTACATTTGGTACAGCTATCCACGGTCCATTCCTCCTCATTGTCGAAGAGGCGTCCGCTGTGCCAGCACTGTCCTGGTGGCACTTTCTTTAAAGTCTCATCTAGAATATCACGAATGATTACATTTTCTTCAGTCTGCAAAAATAAAAGGATTTCTGGGCAAAGTGATGTTTCTGAGCCGTCAAAATTAGATCCATATTTAGTATTGCTTTCTCACAACACCGTTACAGTGTGCTATACTCACCGATGCTACTCTCTATATTACAGTTACTCTTAATATTTATCATATCTATTGTAGGTCAAACATACAGGTTCATAGTTTCCAGTGCCACCAACACCTCCCCACCCCCGGCCATCCTCAACCATAGTTTACTTCATCAGAAGTTCACCAAAGATCCTTGGGCAGCACCTTCCAAACCCGGAACAGCACTACCATCAAAATAAGAAGGGCAGCAGGCACATGGGAACACCACCCCCTCTCCCAACCACTCACCATCCCCACTTTGAAATATATTGCCGTTCCTTCACTGTGGCTGGGTCAAAATCCTGGAATTCCCTCCCTGAAGGCATTGTGGGTCGACCCATAGCAGGAGGAGTGCAGCGGTTCAAGAAGGCAGCTCACCCCCAACTTCTCAAGGGGGCAATTAGGGACGGGCAAGAAATGCTGGGCCCAGCCAGCCTTGCCCATATCTCATGACTGAATAAAACAAAAACTTTGGCGGCAGGGGTTTAGATAGTTGTCCCTTCTGGCAGCTGCCTCTAGCCCTAATGTGTCACCTCGTGCTTGGTCCTCCAACACATACGGGAAGGTGCACCAACACTTACCACTTTGACCAAACCGTCGGCCAGGTTGCTGACCAGAACCCTCAATCCATGTAGCTCCTTGAACATGTTTCCGATGTCACTGCAGGAGTGGTCGCAGAAATCCACAACTTTGTTGGTTTTGTGCCCGATGAAATCGGTCTTGATGGCAGGACTAACCCCGGCAAATTCTTGGTTTTCTTTGCTGTTGGTTGCCTCAGCTGTTCCAGGAAAGAAAGAACAACAGGGTCAACACACATCACACTGGAGTCGTCTGGTGGGACACACTGAGGAGAATCAAGACAGGCAATAAATGCTGGGCCGGCCAGTGATGCCCACGTCCCAGAAGAAAACTGAAAAAACAAAGTATGGCACTAGTCGGATTAATGTTCTGGAGACAGCAGTTCGAATCCGGTGACTGGGGGGAGTTTACATTCAATGAATAAACATCAGGAATAAAATGCTGCTCTCGTTGAGAATGATCATAAAACTGCTGGATACTTGCAAAACACCAATCTGGCTCACTAATCCTTCAACAAAGGACATCTGCTGTCCATATCACATATGGAAGGACCTGGGGGTCAATTAACTCAGCTGTAGAATGACAGCCAATAGAATGGGTTCAATGCATTTTACTGACGGAGGTTACTGTGATGTACCTCTCATGGTGTAACCACTGCCATCAGTTTTCTCTCTTTAATAAAAGAGTGGTCCTCTAGAACTAAGGCAACTTGACTTTTTATGTTATAGGCCAGTCTGTGACTCTCAACCAGCAGCACTGAAGCTATCCCTGAAAGGGCCTAGCAAGTCACTCAGCTGTACTCTACTGGTACAGAAAGCTGTATGGGTGTGTGTGTCTATGCCACATGGGCTGCAGGATTTATGAAGGCACCTTACTGTGACAATTTCTAGCAATGGGCAATAGTTTTTCTCTTAGTTTTTACATGGGATGTGGGCATCACTGGCAGTGGGCAGCACTTTGTCGTCCATTCCTAATTGCCCTTTCAGAGGGCAGTTCAGAGTCTGAAGTCATATGTCAACCAGACCAGGGAATGACAGCAGATTTCTGCGCCAGATGGGTATTTGACAGCACTCAGTAATGACATGGCCATTATAACTGAGATTAGCTTTATAACTGCAGAATTACTAACTGAATTCCAGCAGCTGCCACGATGGGATTTAAACCCATGACTCCAGAGAGTTAGACTGGGTCGACAGATTACCAGGGTCACTGGTATGACTACAACACCACGACCCCATTACCACATTCCAAGTGTGAACTTAAAAAGAATCTCAAAACAGCTACCCAACAACAGTTACTAATGCATTTCCTTGCAGTTGCCAGGTGATTGGCTTTTATGGAGCGCATTCGGGGAACGAATCGGCAGAATTTCTAGGGACTCAGCACGGTGAATCTATTGCCAGTGAGGGCAGCGGAAATCAAAGCTGCCAACTTTACAAATACAATTCTCACATTAGGAGACTCACTAGGGACCAGATTCCAGAGTCAGCATGCATCCAAAATAAATCACTGTGGGGGAACTGGAAAGTGCAATAATGAAGGAAAAACGATGGCAGATGCATTTTCGGAAGCACAGCCCAGATGTGAAGACTACAGCACTGCCAATGGTTGGAAACTCGACACACACCATCCTTTCGACACTTCAGCCTCCTTGCTAAATCCGAAATATTGCCGTTGACAAAATATTACATTATTGCTGCTCAGCTCCCTCAGACAGAAGTAAAACCACCAAACTGTGCCATCGTTATCCTTATAAATGCTGCTAGGAATATTATTTTTGAGTCACTTCCATTCAAGAGTGAAAATGAAACCAGGAAACACAAAAAGGATCAGAGAAACCAAACAGGTGCAGCCCATCGAGAAAGATTTCAGGTCTCCCTAGTCAGGCATTCAAATCTCTCTTTCACAAAATATCAGTTTAATTTCTCCATTATCTCTACCTTGGAATTTATTCAATCCTTCCGCACTACTGACGGAGTGCTATCTCATCCAAGGTGCTGTCGCTTGTTTGGGGTGGGTTACAGTGAGACCCTATTTGCTGTCTCGGGATTTCACTGCAATACTTGGTTCAGAATAGAAGGGTTCTCCTTGGGTTTTGGTCCAACATTTGAACCTCACCCTACAATCGCTGAGGAGCAGCTGACCTAGCCACTATCGCATTGCTGTCCTTGGAAGCTTGCTCTGCACCAATTGGACTGTTGTGCTTTACAATAGTGAGTGCGCTGCAACTGAACATTCTACAAGCTGAAAAGGGCTTTTGGGATGATCGAGGGGTGGGTGGAATATAAACGCAAGTCTTGTGCTGTTATTTCCTCATTATCCTTTGAAGTGTGGTACAAGATGTTACGATAATAGTGAACTCCACCACATCCTTGCTTGTCCCGACAGGATTATAGAGCAAATTCCAACCAGCTAAATGGAAAAAACACGTGGCCTAGTGCACATCCTGGTTCTTAATGAACCATGCATGCCAAGTTAATAACTTTAAGGCAGAGTACACGTAAAAGGTGAATTGAACATTGAAAGGAATGCAGATGCTGAAAATCAGACACAAAAATGGGAATTTCTGGAAAAGCTCAGCAGGTCTGGTAGCATCGGTGGCAAGAAATCAGAGTTAATGTTTTAGGTCACTCGACTCGAAACGTTAACTCTGATTTCTCTCCATAGATGCTTCTAGACCTGCTGAGCTTTTCTAGCAATTTCTGTTTTTTTTTTCTATAAATGAAAGGCTGGCTTATTAGGGAAGAACTGCACTCCATCCTGGATCTGTCAGTAGACAGACAGATTGGGTAGGAAGCCACTTTTTATGTGTATCGGGGGGGCGGTTGGTGGAAGAGGCTGGAGCTGGGGGCTGTCTGTGTTACCAGGTACAGAACCAGGGGGCTCCAGCATCAAGCTTTAGATGGAGTGTAAAAAGACAAGGTCTCAAAATGCCCACTAACAATGGGACGGTCCAGCTGCAGGTGAGTGCCCTGGTCAGTCCACATTTGCCCTTCAAGCGGCTAAATAATTCCCAGGAATGGTGATGCAAATAGTGTACTGCCACCAATGCAGAAAGGCCTAAACATGGGATAATACCACAATACCATTGATAGCACTCTTATGCTGGAGTCAGAGCATCGTGGGTACAAGTCCCACTCCAGGGCTTCCAACCCCCTGCACCACTCCACCATCTGATAGAATGGTGGCTGATCTGCTTATGGTCTTGATTCCACTTTCCTATCTGCCTCAAAATCCGTCAACTCCAGATTCCTGACTCAATACAGCCAAATACGAAAAACCAGTCATGATTCTTCCCTTCAGGAGAACATAAGTCAAACTGCTATCTTAGCCAAGGGCCGTTACTGCTCATTAATTAGGCAGAACGGATAGTACATGCAAGCACTGACAAACACTGACAAACAACTTGGCATTAATTCAGTCAGCACACACCCCATATCACGTCTGTTTTCAAACAACTCCTTTATCATTGGGCCTCAGCTCAAATAATTCTGCTCAGGTTGGTTGGCTCAGTTGGTTTGCAATGCAGAACGATGCCAGCAGCGTGGGTCCAATTCCCATGCCAGCTGAGATTACTATCAAGGGGCCGAAGGGCCTGTTTCCACATTGTAGGTAATCTAATGCATATTTGACTGTGTCAACCTCGCAAACAAGATTCTGTAGTAAAAATCATTTTAGGGATCCAACGTGTGAAGAGTACTTACAACCTGACATTTTATCCCTTCTCAGCCTCTCCCCTTGCCTGAGGTGTGCTGGTCCTCAGGTTAAACCACTATCCGTCATCTCTCTCCCTAATGAATGAGCAGCCTTATGGTCTAATAGAGCTGTGGTGACAACATGTTGTGGCTCAGTTGTCATACCAGGTGATACTTCTGCCTTAGTGGGCAGTAAAAGTCCAGGCTGCCCAATAAGTTGCTAACCCACTCAAATCTTCAAGGCTCATTGAATTAATCTTTGGACTTACAACCATTTGACCAGCCTGGCACAGCCCTCGAACGTGTCATTAATGAGTGTTTGTTGATACTGATACCCGCTAAATGTACAGGATGAATTGACAACTGTGCGCGTTTCATGTCAGGGTAACATTACTTATTCATTTAGCTAAAGCAAGAGCCAAATGATAGTTTCCACCTTTGCCCAGCTTAAAGAGATTAGTCTGTGCTCGGGGATACAAAGGAAGATATGGGCCTAGTGTTTTTATCACTTGCTTATTAATTCAGAGACCAGTTAATGGTTCAGGATTAAGAGTCGAATGCTTACCAATATTATGGACAACATTATCAAAATGATATGTTGTCAGAATCCCATTTACAGGCAGTACCCAATTAATGCGCACGGTGGCTCAGTGGCTAGCACTGCAGCCTCACAGTACCAGGGACCCGGGTTCGATTCTACCCTCGGCCTGTGTGGAGATTGTGCAAACTCCCTGTGTTTGTGTGGGTTTCCTCCGGGTGCTCCGGTTTCCCCCCCACAGTCCAAAGGTGTGCAGGCTAGGTGGATTGGCCACGCTAAATTGCCCGTAGTGTTCAGGGGTGTGTGGGTTATAGGGGGATGGGTCTGGGTGGGATGCTCCAAGGGGCGGTGTAAACTTGTTGGGCCGAAGGGCCTGTTTCCACATTGTAGGTAATCTAATGCATATTTGACTGTGTCAACCTCGCAAACAAGATTCTGTAGTAAAAATCATTTTAGGGATCCAACGTGTGAAGAGTACTTACAACCTGACATTTTATACTAGATGGTGTTCTGATGGGTTTTCAAATAAAACTACTAACGTACTCAGGAACAAAATGTGTTCTTAACCCGGGAGCCACCTTGGTATGCTGGGGAAATGATAACATTGTTAAACCATTTTGGGGATCTGTTAATATCCCTATAATGGTCTGAGAACCTCACAGTTTAAAAGTGGCAAATGATTCCATGACAGTTAGGTGGTTGTTTCTGACTGAGAGTGACATGATGGGCCAAAAGGGCCTTATACAGTGCTGTAGATCTGGATGACCCTGTGGCTATGACAATTCTCAGGATATCAACGTTAGTTGCTAATATCAGAGCGATACACAAGACATATACATGTTCACATACTATTTCAATGATAGCCTGGAAGATCATATCACAATGTAACTGAGGAAATTAATACACACCAGAATGGTCATCTGGTGCATTTTTAATGTCAGAATGATATTCTGCAGGGTGCATTATTGCAGTGATATCTGAGGGAATGGTAATGTTGCAACATGACTCAGAATAAGAGCTCAGCCATTCAGGACCGAGACGAAAAGAAATAGCTTCAGGCAAAGAATTATGAATTCTTGGTTTTCTCCCCTCAGAAGGTGGTGGGTTCCCTCTCACTCCACCGTGTAGCTACCCTGACCAGATCCCCAGCAGTGACATGCCTCACTTGTCTGTCTGTGTGATCTTCAAATCTCCAAGTCTGTACAGCTCTGACACCCATCATCCACTATATCTCGGTCACCCACACCACCACCACCTCCCCCCCCCCACCCCCCGCGCCCCTCCCCTCCATCCCCCACCCGCCATTCAACCAGTCCTTCTGTTATCGACCAGAAAAGATCTTTGTTGCTTTCCAGCTCCGATCAAAAGGTCGAAAAACTGATATCTTCTGTTCTGGGTGTTGTTTTTGAGACTTCTCCAACTCTTGCAAGCTCAAACACCTCTTCAGTTGTCTTACAGTCTATATGTGGAGTTTTAAATGTGCCTCATGGCATCCATATTTCTAATTTCCTCTGATATTTACTTATTGTCCAGGATTATAAGGCACAGAGGACAGCAGTTAGAATGTGGCATATTAAGAATCTTTTCCTTGCTAAGAGATTGAGTTTTCTTGTTCTCAACGCATCCTTCATCTTCGCAATATAGATTCTGGCTGCTCCTATTTCTGACTTGGGCACTGCATTTATCACTTTCTGTTACCATGTTGTGGAGGACACTCAGTCACTAAATGTATGTTGGTCAGGGGTCATAGGAGTGGAAGTAAGGCCATTCGGCCCATCAAGCCCACTCCACCACTTAAATCATGGCTGATGGGCATTTCAACTCCACTTCCCTGCACTCTCCCCGTAGCCCTTGATTCCTTCTGAGATCAAGAATTTGTCGATCTCTGCCTTGAAGGCATCCAATGTCCCAGCCAATAGCATTTTGGACACTAAGGGACTGAAGGGATATGGGGATAGTGTGGGAAGGAGACTTTGAAGTAGCTCAGCTATTATCTTATTGATTGATGAAGTAGGCTCAAGGAACAATGACATTCACAATTTCCTACATTAATTAAAAATGTCACAGAGGTACTTGAGGGAATTGGTGAGTCTGCATTGGAGAAGTGTTAATGCAGCCTCCATAGTTTATGATGTCCAAACCTGAAACAGACAGCCACCTATGATGACCAGAAGTGCAATAGTTTATTATCTGAGAATTAGTTAACACAGTTGTCACTTACAGCCTAACAGCTCCATTTATTTTGGGCAGCAGTAGTTGTCCTTCCTCATTCTCGTGTACCTTATTATTCTATCCCTTTCATCGCGACACCATGTCCATTTTTCCTGCCTGACCTCCTCTGCAGTGACCTGGTCATCTTAACTAATTCACACTGCCATAGATTTTACATTGACATCTCATCAGGACTGCAAGGGCCATATAGCTTCTTATTCCAAAAATCTCCACAATTTGTGCTCCTTTTGCCTTCATTGGCTTTGCTGGGACATTAAAGGAATTGTCCAATATCAGGTCTGAAAGAGAGTTTATTCTCTCACTATAACACACTAAACACCTCCAAACACAGCTGGCATATTCACTAGAAGTCAACAAGCTTGCTGAGAAAACCATCTACTGGGTATTGTGAATGCTTTCTAAAAAAAAATCAGGGAGCACAACTTTGTAAGAGATGCAAAAATACTTGGGGAGTCGATAAGATCAGTGATAATCTGATGAATTGAAAGTACTGTATCATAACTGTACTTTGCCCCAAGTTAATATAAAATTATTAAACTGGCAAATTATATCATAATAATACCCTAGAGTAATGTAAATATTGCAATATTATGCTAAAGGAATATATTTATCAATTAGTGTCCAGTAAATACTGTGTTTAATAGCTGCATGTTTCTCCACAGGATCAGTAGGAGGCCATTCTGTCCATCGTGTGTACACCAGTTTGTTAACTGAGCATCATTATCCAGTGCCAATCTTCAGCTTTGCACAGTAACAATGTGTTAATACAACACATTATACTAATGCTCAAGAGTTAGACAATGTGCTTTTATAAATTTATTTGTTCACAGCATGTAGCTGTCAATGGTGCCCATTACAATTGCAGAAAGTGCTGATGAACCACCTTCTGGAACTACAAATGTCCGTTCAGTGTAGGTTCACTCAGAGAGCTGTTAAGAAAGGAGAGCTCTGGAACTCTGATCTAACAGCCTTGACTGTTCTTCTTTTCTGAAGGAGGGTCTAGACCCAAAACGTCAGCTTTCTTGCTCCTCTGATGCTGCCTGGCCTGTTATGTTCATCCAGCTCTACACCTTGTTATCGTAGCCATGACTGAGACCAGCTTTTAATTCCAGATTTGCAAAGTGAATTTAACTTCCACTATATACCATGGTAGGATTTGAACCTAAGCTATCACAGCAACAACTTGCACCTCTTGGTTATTAACTCAATGACACTCCCAGTAGACCAGCTCCCCTTTCTTTCAAAAACCCCACACAGTGCTCAGCCTTCTCAGTTGATTTCCAATGACAATGGGGGTATGGGACTGACAGAGCAGGAGGTCTCAATCCAACAGGCAGCAAATTGGCTTTGGAAGACCCAGCAGAGTTGTGCATGAGCAGCAGGGGGTGTTATTAGCTGGGAGACGCATCCCCACCCCACGTGGTTCAGTTAGTTCGACTGTTGCCTGATGGTATGTGAAAGGGAAAATCAGCATACGTGCATGGACTGAAACAGAAATATCATTCCCAGGCAATATTGGTCCATATAAAGAATCACAGTGGGCAAGATTACTGCTGCAATGATCACCGGGATCAATGACAATATCAAGGATTTGAAAGGTTTACAAAGTCTCTAAGTTTTTATAAATACAAAGGATTTTCCCCATACAGATAAAGTATTGGATTAATCACCTTAAATTCAGCAAATAAGGTTATAACTTGGCTTTGGGAATGTGCATTCACAAAATGAAGAAAATAAAGAATGAAAATTCTAGGGCAATATGATGGAAGTGCTTACAACTTTAAAAGAATTGGACAGGGTAGTTAGAAGTGCACAGTTTCCTGTTGCTGAGGGATGCAGAGTGAGTGACTATAGATACACGACTCAGTGTATGAGAACTTTACACAGTGCATGAGCTCTGTGCATGTGGAATTCACTTCCAGGGTCAATGACTGAGGAAACTCCAGGACAGTGCTTTCCCCTCAGGGAACCTCCAGCTAACCTGCAGACAGGTCTCCACTTAAAGACATGGAGCTTCTGCACTTATGCCAACATCCAGGGCAAGATTATCTGGACAGATGAAGGAACTGGGTGAGTAAATGTGATTTTTTTCTGAAACATGGACTAGCTTAATCTATCAAGCTGTTGAAACTTTCCAACGTCCAGTTTTATATCTATCAGTGAGATAACATTGCAATACTTAGGTTGAGGTGATGGTATTGTAGTCATATCACTGACCTAGTAACCTAGACTAATGCTCTGGGAACCCAGAGCTGGTGGAATTTAAATTTAGTTTAATGATGGCATAATTGGCTTGGCCAACACTTATTGCCCATCCCTAATCGCCCAGAGGGCAGTTAAGAGTCGACCACATTGCTGTGGGTCTGGAGTCACATGTGGGTCAGACCAGGTAAGGATGGCACTTTCCTTCCCTAAAGAGTATTAGTGAGCCAGATGGGTTCTTTCCCCCCACAATTAATACAGGATTCACGGTCATCATTCGACTCTTAATTCCACATTTTTAAAAGAGTAAATTCAAATTCTACCATCTGTTGTGGTGGGATTCCATCCTGGATCCCGAGCACATTATCTGGGTCTCTGCGATGATGCCACTAGGCCATCATCTCTCCCTGACTGGTGTGATGGACTGGCACGTTAGCGAGCAACTCAGTGCAGGGGCCATTAGCAGTTGGATAATAAATGCTGGTCCTGCCAGTGAGATGCACATCGCAAGAAAGACAACAAGAAACAACCTGAGACAACAACACCACTCTGGGGGAATATTCCTTTCTGTTTTACTGGAAGTGAGATTGTAAGTCAATTTATAAAAAAACACACGAAAAGTGAAAGTGCTGGAAAAAACGCTGAAGCTGTCATATTAGACTTTAGATGTTGACTCTTGTTCTCTCTCCATCGACGCTGTCAGACCTGCTGAGATTCTCTAGCACTTCCTGTTTTTATTTCAGAGCTCAAGTTCCTACTATTTAAAAAATGGTTTACAGAGGAAACTATTCTGCCTGTTATGAAAGCAATCCATGTTTCTATCTTCCGCACCCCTCCCAGAAAGGGGGCTCCATTTGAAGGTCAGTGAACAGCTTTGAAGTTATTACTTTCTAAATAATGCATTAAGCAAACATCAGTCTGTGCTACATCCAACCACAATAATCAGATATTGACACTTGCAAGATTACCTTTCATTCAAACCAAATGTTTT
This sequence comes from Stegostoma tigrinum, assembly GCF_030684315.1. NCBI lineage: Eukaryota > Metazoa > Chordata > Chondrichthyes > Orectolobiformes > Stegostomatidae > Stegostoma > Stegostoma tigrinum. Next base: position 88,518,597 of record NC_081362.1, on the reverse strand, counting down.
GTTGAAGTTCAGTGATCAAGATATTTCCAAGGAGTAGCAGTCAACATAAAAAGATAGCACCAAACACCTAGATCAGTGACACTGTCCTCTTGGATCAAAGTCTCACTAGACAGCAGCAATGTTCATAGAATCAGGCCTCCTACGATTACAGTCCAATTTCACACTTTTAGTTCAGTTTCCAAGAGCACAACTTTGCTGAGTTGTTACTCAAAAAGCCTCATTACTGCAAACAGAGAGAACAGGAACTGCAGATGCTGGAGAATCTGAGATAACAATGTGTGGAGCTGGATGAACACAGCAGGCCAAGCAGCATTTTAGGAGCAGAACAGCTGAGGTTTCGGGCCTAGACCAATTGCTGATGAAGGGTCCAGGCCTGAAATGTCAGCTTTTCTGCTCCTAAGATGCTGCTTGACCTGCTGTGTTCATCCAGCCCCACACTTTGTCATCTCATTGCTGCAAACAGCTCTCTTCCCTTTGGCATCAAGAGACCTAAATTGGGAATGTACTATGTACACAACAGAATGAGTTGAAATTCAAATATCATTGCAATGGAAACTACAGTGTTCATGAAGTAGGTTCAGTCCGTTTCATGTGCTGATGAGGCAAGTGCAAATCCAACATATCCACCTGGAAAGTCAAATTCACAAACTGCCATTACCTCATCCAACTGGATTCTGATTGAACCTCTGCTGCCACAAAATTAGCCAGAAGACCATTGTGAAGATGATCAGTCTCTGAAGTTCTAAGTTATTCCTGATGTTCAGAGTTAAGTTTGCCACAGTCTTTCTCACTTCTCAAAACTCCTGTGTTCCTGTTGCAGCCTGCAGGGGTTTGTACAACTGCCCACCCACCCTGGTACGTCATTCTATGTGTTTGCAGGAATCCTGATAAGCCAGAACTCAACCTCAGCATTTTAGAATATCGAATTTCTTCCTGAACTTGCCCCAATATTGCCTGAACACTTACGTAAATTACAATTAAGTAAATGGCAACTGTGCTTTGGAAATCATGTTAAGATTTGAAAAGCTTTGAATCTACAAGGTGTCTCATACAAACTAATTCTATCACTACGTTATAACGGCTCCTGAATTCCCCGCTCAGAGTTGACTTAAATGCCTAATTCACTGTTTCACTTCTTATGTACTTATTATGAAATCCCTTTGGCAGTCACGTTGCCTTCTCCTGCCCACTGCACCAACGTATCTACTGCCCAATGTTGTTGTGTGCTCCTCCAGCATTCCCACACTGATCAGAGACTCAAAGATGACAGAAAGAGTATGGGTGGAGCTTCCAATGTCTTCAAGCTTTACTTTCCTCATCTACTTAGGACATATCTCACTGGGACATGTCTTGTCATCTTTAATACTACTAGCTTTATAAAATACTCTCTTTCCATTATTAGACTTCCTGTTTTTCTCCTCCTGCAACTAATGCCATTCATGCGATCTGCGCAGCTTCAATAGGAAAGAGCTGGAAACCAGTTAACAACCATTTATTATTCAGTTAGGTATGGAGGGATATGCACAAAACGCAGGCAAATGGGGCTGGTTTAGTTGTGAAAACTGGTCAGCATGGGCAATTTGGGCCAAAGGGCCTGTTTCCATGCTGTAGACCTCTTTGACTCTTTGGAAGGTAGATGGCTGCATGGCTTTATTGAAATCTCTTGGTTTCCAGCTACACATGATTTGACATCATCTACGGCACATCTTAGTGAGGAGTATAACAACAACTGACCCTAATCCCACAGCATTTCCTGTAATAAAGACAGAAACAGGATGTACCAATGATTCCTCAGGGACCCCTCTCCTTTATTCTATTTTCCTTCATGGAATGTGGGAGTCATTGGCAAGGCCAGCATTTGTTGTCTGCCCCCAAATGCCCTAACTTTCTCAATAAGTGTCAACTCACCCTGTCACGTTGCTGTGGTCTGGAGTCACATGTAGGCCAGACCAGGTAAGGATGGCAGATTTCCTTCCCCAGAGAAGATTAGTGAACTGAGCAGGTCTTTGTAACAAATCAATAGTTTAATAGTCACCATTACCGGCTATACAATTCCAGACATAATTAATTGAATTTAAGTTCCACTAGCTGGAGTGGTGGGACTTAAACCCATGTCCTCAGCGCATTTATCTCTGGATTTCTAGTCTGGTGACATTCCCATTTCACCATCAGCTGCAGGACAGGATAATTTTGGTTTGTTCCCAATCAGCCTCCGACAAGCCGACCTTCCACTATTTATATCTTTGGGAAAGGGGCCCAGAAATCTTAAGTTGCTGACTAAGTTATTTCTTCATCTTGTCCTCTTCTGTACATTTTCTGTTCAGCTTGATTCTCCCATGTGTGATGGTCCCGGCTTTGAAACAGGGAGATCACATCAAATCAATCCAGCTGGTTTGAGGATGTTGCCATCGCAGTGGGCAGGGGTGGCCTGCAGACATCATCAAATTGGGTTTGCCAATGGCCCTCTGCACAGGACATGGTTGGACAAAAACAAGAGCTTGCAGAGCTTAATATAATCCAGTGGCATGGGTTGTAATCTGGTTGGGAAGTAGAATGCCACTGTGATAGATACCTCCAATCGGATTCAGACCATCCAAGCTGCTCTACTTCTCAACAAGATTATGACTGATCTGGTAATCCTCAAATCCCCTTATCCTTTGATTCCCTTACTGATTTTTAAAAAATCTCTCAGTCCTGAATATACTTAACGACCCAGCCTCAACCATTCTCTGCAGTTAAAAATTCCACAGATTCACTCCCCACATTCCTCCTCGTGTCTATCTTAAATAGGTGACCCCATATCCTCTGATATTGGCCTCTGCTCCTGCACTTTTCTGCTAAGGGGTAACATCTCCAATGGGACTATCCCTCCCTGTAATGAAGGGCATTTGCTTTGATTAGCCTTTTGAACCCAGATCAACCACAGCCAGGCTACAGACAGTGGCAAAAAATGCAGTGCGGAATACAAACAACAGAGCAGGCTTGTTCTCAACCAGGCCTGAGCTCCATCCGCTGTCTCACGCTGCCACAGCTCCGATTTCAGACTGACACGCTCCAAGCTGGAGTGCAAAGATATAAATAGTGGAAGGTCGGCTTGTCGGAGGCTGATTGGGAACAAACCAAAATTATCCTGTCCTGCAGCTGATGGTGAAATGGGAATGTCACCAGACTAGAAATCCAGAGATAAATGCGCTGAGGACATGGGTTTAAATCCCCCTCCACCGCTCCCACCTTCCCTCCCGGGCACCGAGTGCTGAAAACCAAACTGCTGCTGATACCCGAGAAGAGCGGCAGTGAGTAGTCGCTGGCAGCAAGCGGTGTCTCTTTCACTCGCACGTGTGCTTGATGGGTTGCCGGCAGTGACACTCGAGACCAGCTACGTAATTACTGCAGTAGTGGTTTGAAACTTCTGGCTCGCAGTGGGTTCTAGCATAGGCACCAGGCTCAGTCGCTGAGCACATTGCTCAATGTGGATGCGAACTATGCGAACGTGAATGCTTCCTGGAGTTGAGCCAATCTTGTGACCGTAGCCAAGACTGGCTGCTGTGGACTGGGAGAAACCAGTAAACACAAAGGCTGTATAGGGCCCGTGAGGGCTAAAAGGCCCAATAAACTGCTTCATTGTAGCTTTCCGGTACATCAATGCGCTCCCCTCAGCAGAAGGGTATAATCTTACAGGTGGGGGGTGGGGGTGTGTGATTTTAGAGTGAAAGACAAAAGGTTTGAGGAAAACCTTTATCACCCAATGCACTGCTGGGGTGCCCTAGAGGGGGTGTAGCTGAGGCAGGAAACATTCCAAGTTTTAAATGGCACTTGGGATGAGCACATGAAGTGTCTGAACATCCAAGGCAGTGTGGGAAAGCGGGACTAGTGTAGTCAGTAGTACACTGTTGATATACAGACTTGATGGCTGAAGGGCAAGTGCTATACTGTATGATTCTATGCACTACCATTAACTAGCTGCTGATGCTGATCATTCTTCAGCTATTCTTCAGGGCAATCTTCCAGTTGCTGATCACCCTCTGACACTTGTCTTCTCTAAATCAGTGGAATCTTTTTGTGTCCAACTGAGACAACAAACAGGGGCCCAGGCTTAGCACCGCACTTGCAGTACAGCAGCTCTGGCAGTGCAGGCCTGCTATGATGAAGGTCTAGGCCCGAAATGTCAGCTTTTGTGCTCCTGAGATGCTGCTTGGCCTGCTGTGTTCATCCAGCCTCACATTTTATTATCTTGGAATCCTCAAATCCACTTATCCCTTGATTCCCCTACTGCTTTAAAAATCTCGAGGTCTTGAATCTACTTATTGGCCCAGCCTCAACTGTTCTCTGCGGTGAAGAATTCCACAGATTCACTACCCACTACCCTCCTCGTGTCTATTTTAAAGAGGTGACCCCATATTCTCTAATGATGCTTTCTGGTCCTGAACTTTTTTACTAAGGGCTAATGACCTTTCTGTAACCACTCTGTCAAATTTCCCTAAGAATCATGTATGTTTCATTGCAGGACACAGGACAGCACCAATGCAAAATACAACCACTGAAGACTGAACAGAATAAAGGCAAGGTAATGCCGGTAAATGAAAAGGAAATAAATCTATCAGCACCAAGCACAGGCTGGTGAGTTACTCAACCAGCAATGCATGTACCTATTCCACTCCTTCTAAAATTCAGGGATTTTCACCTAGGCGCTGAGATTGGTAAAATAGCAGAACGCTACTCAATGTTTGTAATCTACCACTAAACTCTAGGCCTCACATTATGTTGGATTAAAAGGATGGGCAAATGAAGCAAGGATGAAATAAAAAAAACTACTTCCACTCAACAAGCAGTTATGGTACTGTCCAGAAATGTGCCACAGGCAGGTTCAATTGAGACATTCAAGAGGGCATTCAATCGTTATTTGGATTGTAATGGCGTGCAGGAATATGGAGAAAAGGCACGAGATAAGCAGTAGGTAACTGAGCCAGTGCAGACTCAATGAGGTGAATGGCTTCCATTATTCAATGGTTCTGGTGAATTGATTTCACACCTCCCCTCTGGTCACTCCATCCTTCCTGAGGTACAATGCCCACTATATACAGTGCAATAATCCAGCGACAGCCTAACCAGAGATCTCTGCTACTCGAGCGTAACTTCCAAAACCTTTGGACCCAGCCACGTTAAGAAGTTCCAGTAGCCACTACATTTCTTTTTACATCGGGTTTAGCTTTAAATCATATCTGCACTGGGATTGCTAAATCTCCTGTTCCTCTACAATTCCTTACTGCCCTCCCTTTAGAAAATGCTCTGACCTAACCTTCCAAATACTGCAGATACTGGAAGTCTGAAATAAAAACAGAAAATTTCAGAAGCGCTCAGCAGGTCAAGCAGCGACTGTGGAGACAGTATCAGAGTTAACACTTCAAAGCCATGATTCAGTGTTCTGGAAGCAGGTGACCCAACTGAAACATTAACTCAGTTTCTGTGTCTCCCTATCTCTCTCCCAGTGTTGCCTGCTCCGTTTGATATTTTTTGCGTATAAAACAGATTCATAGAGTCACCACAATGCAGAGTAAGGCCATTCAACCCAATGTGTCTGCACCAGTCCAAGGTGCCTTCCCCTACCTAATCCCCATAGTTAACCCAATTATCTTGCACACTACAGGACAATTTAACATAGCCAACCCACTTAACCCATGCATCTTTGTGGACTGTAGGAGGAAACCCACACAGACACAATGAGAACATACAAACTCCACACAGACAGTCATGCAATGCTAGGAGTGAACCCAGCTCCCTGGTGCTGTGTCTCAGCTGTCATAATGATTTCACAGGAAAGATAAAAATACATTTTAAAAACTTGAGGATATCTGGAGGTAGCTGGCGTTTCTAGTGTCTTGGATCTCCCTAATTTGTCATTATACAGTCTGGTCCCTTACACAATGATTTGACAGAAACGCAACAAATATCAACAAAGATACAGCAACTGGTGACACTGTTCTAAAAAGCAACAGTGTTACAACCGTATGTCCGGTGTTTTAATGATAAGTGTGTGCGTCTCTGAATAAAGGGAGCTAGGTTCTTCTTTCCCTGAGGAGGAACACTGTACAAGGTTTTGAAATGATATCCATCTAAAAAGAGCCATTGGATCCAGGAACTAGTAAAGGCTTAAGCTATTCATAAAGTTTAACTCTCAGCATCGAGAATGTTGGAAACCCTCAGCAAGCCAGGCAGCACCAGCAGAGTGAGCAGCACACGGTCAAGGATGCCAGTCGCCAGAAATGGATCTGAAATGCTAACACCAGCTGCCCTCGCCACAGATGGGGAGCCGTTCCAACGTCAGACTTCCAACATTGGCAGCCTGTTGCTTTGCCTTTCTGGAATTGTCTGCCACCTAGTGCAGGGAATGGTTAAACCAGTTTGGAAAACAAATAATACGTGGTCTAAATCCTGAGCCAGTTAGGAGAATGACGACAGAGTTCCACATTGTAGGGGCAGGTAGCTGATCGATCTTCAAGCTACTTCCTCTACAAAGACTGTAATGAGCCAAAATAACTGAAAAACAATATATCTCCTACCTTCATGTCATTTTCTCTTCCATTATTAGTCTTTACTATCTCACTATCTTTGTCTGAAAATATTTATTTTACTGATGTTTGAAATAAAGCTATTGTGTCAAGATAAACCATTCTGAGCTGTCCTCTACAGTAAATGCATGGGACTTTTTTGGACTGCAACACCCTTCTATATTCTGCCATTAACAATGAATATTTTGGCATAACTACTAGCATTTGAGATATTAACAATCCACATATTTTTATTAAATACTATTCCAATGAAAGCATCAGTTCATCAAAGGAACCATAAATCAAGCATATCTTTGACTGACTTTGAAATGAGCCACTCCTTTGACAACAGACACACATTCTAAACTGGAGACAGCAGTTCCCTCTCTTCTTTGACAACACTTCCCATAAATAACACCTGACATTGAAAGCATTCTCCAAATCTGCTTGTTTGTGAAATGAAGTAAAACGGGAAACTATTGTTGTTAGCTTTCTGAGTGTAGCCAAGGTTAAAAAAACTCTACTCAATCAGCCAATGGCAGCCAATGCTTCCAGTGACACCCTCGCATCAAGCACCATAAATGCGGCAAGGCATAACCTCTGATTAATGGGGAATAGAGAACAATTCCATTTTGAATATGCCTTATAAGAAATAGGGATCATGTAGACCACTTGGCCAACTGAGCCTGCTCCACCATTCATCACAGCTGAACCTGCACTCCCCTTTCCCGTTCACTCCATCAATTACTTGGGAGAACAATAAAAAAATCTGCCTCTCACCGTCTTAAGTGCATTCAGCACTGGAGTGTCCACAGCCTAGAGGATTCCAGAGCTGCACAACCCTCTCGAGCGTCAGTGACCATCCTCTTACCCTGAGGCTTTGCCTGTGGTCTACATTCTTCAGCCAGGGTTGGGGGGCCTCTCAGTGCCCACCCTGTCAAGCCCCTTTGGAATCTTGAGTGTTCCCACTGCTGCATTTCAAATCAGAGCAAGACTCAAAAGCTGGGAAACAATTCAGAGCCAACTCCACCACACAGCTGTAGCTCAGAAGTCAAACCTTACCTATCTGAAGGCAACCGCTACTCTGGAGAATATCCACCATGGATGAGCCAAATACTAGCTGTACATTCTGCAAGTAGCCCTGGAGACAGAACAGAAACACCATTAATTTATAGCGATTAGCCCTGAGATGTTGAAAAAAGCAAATGCATTACTTGTACAGGGGCATCATTTTGGACAGCAAAATGTTAGGAATGACGGAATATTCTCAATTACACCATACTTGTGCCGAAGAGTCTAATTACTGGAGATACCTGCAGCTCTGCCAGTGTTAGGGTGTCAGAAAGGGAGGCAGGACACATACCTTGAAGTTCTTGCTTGGGTTCAGTCCTCTTGCCACATAGAGTTTGCTGTTGGTCGCACTGAGTTGCTCGTAAAAGGGGTCATCGAGGATAAAGCTGTCTGCCAGCTCACAGTCCACATACAGGTAAGCATTCTCCCCATTGACGTGGACAGTGATGTTTTTCCATTGGGAGTCAGCAATGTCGACATCCTGGAAGGAGACCAGGCTCTGGGAGTTCCCCACCGAGTACTGCAAGTCCAGGGTGTTGTCCAGGCCGTTGGAGACAATCTCTAGCTGGCGCTTGTAGCCGGGTCCCAGGATGAGCAGCAGCGTGCCCCGGTTCCTCCTGTCCTGTCTCACGCTGGCCCGCAGAATGAAGCCCTCATGGTAGTTCATGAGGCGGACCAGGGCCTGCAGCTGGTCGCCAGAGGCAGCCGGGATCTTGTCGAACCGGGAGAAGCGGAAAGACGGTTTGCTGGGATCGGGACCTCGGTACAGCTTGACTCCCGGAGTGTGTTTGTTCACATTGCTGATGGCGAAGAGGTCAAACACTGCTTCGTTATCCCGAGGAACAGCTGGGGTGGGGGACAGACAGGAGGAAGGAGAAAGAAGACATCAGTAAGAGAAGACACAGCAACTATGTTAAGTGGAGGTAGTTGGCTGAAGAGCAGCAGGGACACTTACCGAGAGACTGGCTCCTGACTCCGAGCGCCAGGAGGACAGAGAGTAACATCTGCAACCCATTCCTCAGTAACATCAGTCCTGGGAAGGAAGAGGACACAGGACCTTCAGAAAGCTATCTCAAACCGCGACAGGAAGCGATGCGAGCGGCCAGCAGCCGTCCCCCAAACCCCCTTCACAACTTCCACACAGCACTGCCTGTTTAAAATGAATACCAACATTTAATGCAGCAGGCAAAGATATGAAAATGAAAATCTGCATCATTTCGCGTTTTGAAACTTGCGAATTCGAGTCAATTTCGCACAGGAGAGAATTGCAAACCAGAAAGGTCGCAAGCAACTTTTTGGAAGTAAAGTCATTTTTAAAAAATAAGTTTGTTTTCATAAATGTGTTATATATATATATATATTTAGGATATATATAGATATATAATGCAAACAAATATAGTCTCACCTGGCGTTCGGAGCTCCCGAGGAAGCAGCAACTTTGTGATAGTTATTGGTGGTGGAGAGGAGAATGGAAGGGGGGGGTGGGGTGGGGTGATGAAGTGATGGGGAAGTTAGCGATTCAGATTATTGCTGGGACGTCTGTTGTGTTCAACAGCGTGAACTGGCGGAACGCTCTCCCTGCATGGTGTTTATATAGACTGAGGGGAGGCTGCTGTCAATCACGCTGGGGAAGTCGCTGGTGAAGGGGGTTGGGGGGGGGTGGAGGGAGGGCAGAAAGGAAATGCGGCTCATTCATTCTTTCAGGAAAAGTTACATAATCCGTCTGCCCTCCACAGACCCGAGGCTTTTCGTTGCTGCAGCCTCCCTCCCCGTGGGCTGGGGGCTGGTGGAGGAGGGGGGAGTGTTGTTGCGGGTTGTGGATCCAGGGTCCTGTTAACCCTCATTTTCTCCTTTTACCACCCGCCCCCCCCAAACACCTCCAAAAATAATCCACCCAGTTTCCACTCTGTGGGCAGAGGGACGGACTGTGTACAGTGACCCCCCCCCTCCCCCTACCACCTCGTCTGTGAAATGCATATATGAATGTAACTGTTGTGATATTCATATCAAAAAATAACAAGCCACACCGGATTGCACACACCCCACAACTTTACCACGTGGAGAGGAAAACAAGATAAATGTGAGCCCTCCCTTTTGCCTAAGGGTTTTGATAGTGGATTCATAGCCACGAACACACACACACACACACACGCAGGCTTGGGTCCCCAGTGTTCACAAATCTCCTTGTTCCCATGAAAACGCATGTATTTCTTTTTCTGCCTGCTTGAATGAAAAATCCGGTCAAAAATATACTCCGCACGGGATCCCAGCAATTTTCTGTCTCCCGAAATCCGGGCGCGCTGTCAATGTGGAGCCCGGGGACTCTCCCAGCCCGTCTCGAGCCCGTTTGCGAAGCTCTTTACCAGTGAATGCCCTTCAATGTTTGTGTTTTTTGATGTGTTGATGTTATAGATGAAAACTCCAAATTTGTGCTCCATATTTATGGAAATCCCATTCAAAAGTCGCTGAGCAGAGGCAGTTTAGGTTCTTTGGGCAATAAATGTTGAAATTGTGCTTCCCCCCTCCCTCCGCTCTCACAATCTGCTATGTATTTCCGACACTGGGTTACTGGAGACCAACTGTAGGTGGACACTGGGTCATCGACATTCCCAGCGATTATCTTTATTAGTGCAGATACAAATACACCTCCACTGGTCTCCTCCTGATAGATACTATTCCAAACTGGCTGGGAAATGGGTTTAGTTTAATTCGTTCGTACAACTTCGCTGCCCTCATGCATTGACCCGCACTTTGATCAGGGCAACATCTCTACTGGGCTGGCATCCAATTTATCCACTGGCTCAGCATCCCCACGGGATTCACCCCTCCACTGGGTCCACAAGTACACTGGATTAATTTGGCAACTGGATTCACTCCTCCGCTGGCTTTGCCTCTCTACTGGATTAAGTCATTCAATAGATTACCAGAATCACTGGATTAACTGCATTACCAGATAAGGATCTCCACTGGAATATTTTACTAACTGGATCAGCATTTCTGCCAGATCCGATAATCTGCTGAGAATAACATCTCAAATGGATTAACTCATCTCCTAGATTTGCACCTCTACCAGATTAATTCGACTGGATTATTACTCCCACTGGATTAACTCCTCCACTAGTTTGTCACCCCACTAGATTAGCATTTCCCCTTGATTATCACCCTCACTTGATTATCACTCCCAGTGGATTAACTCCTCCACTGAATTAACTCCTCCAATGGATCATCACCCACACTAGATCATCGCCCTCACTAGATCATCACCCTCAGTGGATCATCACCCTCACTGGATCATCACCCTCACTGGATCATCACCTCCATTGACTATTGCACAAAGTAATGGTATCACAAAGAAATAACATGGTTTAATAGACAGCCAATGATATTTCTCACTATAAATCCAGTATCCATTTTCTGAAGAAGGGTCTAGACCCGAAACGCCAGCCTTCCTGCTCCTCTGATACTGCTATGTTCATTTAGCTGTACACCTTGGTATCTCCATTCTACACTACTGTTTGTAAAATAATTCCTTCCACACTACAGCCTGGCCTGACAACTTAAAGTTGTTTATTTATGTAGGTGCTTAAACATTTTGAATCACCCAAACTTTTGAATAAACCAATGAAAACAATATGTCAATCTGTAAATGCTGTTTTAGAGTATTATTAAATATTTTGATTGAAGCAACTTTGATGTGAGAGCAGACTGTACAATTCCATTCCTGCTTCGCATGTGTAATAGCCACCAATGTTTTTAGCTTATAATTGAAGGATGACATTGTATCAGGAAATGTTCTCTCACAGTGAGCCGAGCCTCAATCAGACACACAGAAAATAGACAGATGAGGAATCAAAACCCAATCAGTCTTTTCCAAACTTTATGCTTCACTTGATTCAGATGGCTACTGAAGGCAATTGTTTATTCACAGAGATCAGCAGTCAAGAGTGTATTGCTTGGTTCAAGGAGTTAACTCTTTTCGAGTGGGAAACAAAACAACTTCTGTTTCTGACTTGAGTGACAGAATAGTTTTGGAATGCACTATTTTCTACGCAATCTGCACGTCATATTTGCTGCATCAGGACAATGTTCTGAAAACAGCATGAACTGAAACCCCCTCCCACTTTCATATTTCACTAATGCCTGTTGTGGGGGAGACTGGAAGGCGACAAGTTCTGTCCAACGATGTACGAGGAGTCAGGGCTATGGAATTCAACATCTTTCTACACTTGACGCCCAACACCAGCATCAAAGCGTCCCACAGTCAAGCAGGTCAGGCACCAAACAATTTTCCCTCAGTGCATTCTTAGCCACACACCCCAGCAGCACACCCCATGCAGTGCCAGTGTGAATTTTATGTGAGCATTCTTTATGAGGTGCATGGCTAGCTCGGTGCCAGTTTGTCCTGAATGATAGGATAGCTTCACACTGTGGACCTGTGCTCACAAGGAGAATTAGATGAAGTGTTATGCACTCTTGTTTTCATTAAGTTGACAGGGATCGAAAATGTTTCAATCCCTCAGTAAAAGAGGAGCCTGAGAGCTGACTCAAAAGACTTTAAAATTCTTACAGGGTTTGATCTGATAGACGCAGACAAAATATTTCCCCTTGTTCGAGGGAGACCACAATGATGGTGCATCAGTATAAGATACTAACAAATCCGAAATGGATTTCAGGAGACAGGTGGCGCAGAGGTGAGGAGAAATTTCTTCAGAGGCTTGTGAAATTCTGAAATTTGCTACAACAAAAGGCTCTGTCAAGGCAGAAATCAATGGAGCTTGAGATGTGAAGAGATTTAAAGATTTGTGGATAGTCAGAGAAGGTATAGATGAGATAGAAAGATCAGCTGTGACCTTGTTGAATTGTGAGATAGACTTGAAGGGCCAAATGGTCTCCTGTTGCTCTGGTTTGAGTGCAGCTATGGTCTCCTTACCTTCAGAATAATATATTAACTGTGATTCAGCGTAATTCCTGAGAGGAAGGGATCATCGTTTGAGGAGGGATTAAATAGACTGTGCCTTTATTCTCTACGTTTAGAAGAATGAGAAGTGATCTTGCTGAAGCAAACAAATTTCTAACAGGGCTCGCTAGGGGTAGATTTAGAATATGTATTTCCCCTGTCTGGGGGTGTCCGGGTCAGTTTAGAATCAGACAACAGAGTCTCAGAATAGAGACAGACCAGTTAGAATTGAGATGAGATGGAATATCTTCTCTCAGACGGTGGTGAATGTTTAGAATTCTCTACAACAGAGGACCATGAAGGCTCTGTCATTGAGTATATTAAGGACAAGGTTTGATAGATTTACACATATTAAAAAAGGGATATCGGATCATACAGCAAAATGGCATTAAGGTAGAAGATAAACCAGGGTCTTAAGAAATAGTGAAGCAGACCTACTCCCTCTCCTGGATGACAAAGTGTGGGGCTGGATGAACACAGCAGGCCCAGCAGCATCTCAGGAGCACAAAAGCTGACGTTTCGGGCCTAGACCCTTCATCAGAGAGGGGGATGGGGACAGGGTTCTGGAATAAATAGGGAGAGAGGGGGAGGCGGACCGAAGATGGAGAGAAAAGAAGATAGATGGAGAGTACAGGTGGGGAGGTAGGAGGGGATAGGTCAGTCCAGGGAGGACGGGCAGGTCAAGGAAGCGGGATGAGGTTAGTAGGTGGTACTCCCTCTCCTAGTTCCTTTGTCCTTATTTCTTCTGTCCTTTTGTTTCCTAACCCTGAGAAAGTTTAGAATGTGGAACTTGCTACCACATGGAGCATTGAAGACAAATGGCATAAATAGATGGGCTTCAGGGAAGCTGAACAACATCTGCAGGAGAAAGGAATTAGGTAGACAGAGTGAGACAGGAGGAGGACTAAGTGGGGGAATAATGTTGACAGAAACCGGTTTTATTAAGTTCAAGATATTAATGGGAAAATAATGGTTCAATAAAGATAAAGTTTTTCCACTGGTTGGGAGTTCTAGTATGAGGGGCATAATCTGAGAGTTCGAGCCAGACCATTTAGGAGAAATGTTCGGAAGCACTTCTACACACAAAGTGAGAAAAGGTTTGGACTCTCTTTCACAACTGGCAGTGAATGCTGGATCAGTTGTCAATTTTAAATCTGAAATCAATACACCATTATTAGGCAGAAATAGTAAGGAATATGGGCTAAAGGCAGGTCTATGGAGTTAGGTCACAGATCAGCAATGATCCTACTGAATGTCAGAGTAGGCTCGATGGGCTGAATGGCCTACTCCTGTTCCTATGAATGGCCTGATTCTGTGCTTGAATTCAAAGTAATCCATCAGACTGTGCTAGACTTCGACTGAAGCCCAGACAGTAAAAAGTGGGAAGTCAGCAAATAACCTCTGATTCAGTTTCCACTTCTACTCATCAAAAAAGTCAATCCAGGTTACAACGCATCATCCTCCAACACTTCTGCCATCCACAATCCGACCCCACCACCCAAGACATTTTTCCATCCCCTCCCCTGTCTGCTTTCCAGAGAGACCACTCTCTCTGTGACTCCCTTGTTCGCTCCACACTGCCCTCCAACCCCACCACACCCGGCACCTTCCCCTGCAACCGCAGGAAATGCTACACTTGCCCCCACACCTCCTCCCTCACCCCTATCCCAGGCCCCAAGATGACTTTCCATATTAAACAGAGGTTCACCTGCACATCTGCCAATGTGGTATACTGCATCCACTGTACCCGGTGTGGCTTCCTCTACATTGGGGAAACCAAGCGGAGGCTTGGGGACCGCTTTGCAGAACACCTCCGCTCGGTTTGCAATAAACAACTGCACCTCCCAGTCGCAAACCATTTCCACTCCCCCTCCCATTCTTTAGATGACATGTCCATCATGGGCCTCCTGCAGTGCCACAATGATGCCACCCGAAGGTTGCAGGAACAGCAACTCATATTCCTCTTGGGAACCCTGCAGCCCAATGGTATCTATGTGGGCTTCACCAGCTTCAAAATCTCCCCTTACCCCACCGCATCCCAAAACCAGCCCAGTTCATCCCCTCCCCCCACTGCACCACACAACCAGCCCAGCTCTTCCCCTCCACCCACTGCATCCCAAAACCAGTCCAACCTGTCTCTGCCTCCCTAACCTGTTCTTCCTCTCACCCATCCCTTCCTCCCACCCCAAGCTGCACCTCCATCTCCTACCTACTAACCTCATCCCACCTCCTTGACCTGTCCGTCTTCCCTGGACTGACCTATCCCCTCCCTACCTCCCCACCTACACCCTCTCCACCTATCTTCTTTTCTCTCCATCTTCAGTCCGCCTCCCCCTCTCTCCCTATTTATTCCAGAACCCTCACCCCATCCCCCTCTCTGATGAAGGGTCTAGGCCTGAAACGTCAGCTTTTGTGCTCCTGGGATGCTGCTGGGCCTGCTGTGTTCATCTAGCCTCACATTTTATCAATCCAGGTTACTGACTGGACAGAATAACACATTCTAAAGCTGATTGGGACATTCTGGCTTAGACCTGTGTATCATAACCACATGGAACACGATCAGAATTATGCCCGACTGTGTGAAAAATTAATCACAGCTCTGTATTACATTTCAGCTGTTTCTACTTGGAGGTAACTTTGAGTTAGTCAGTGACATAAATAATGATAAGAGATCTTGATGAGAACATTGTGATTACAACTCTCTGTCAGATGAGTTATCTATAAAATGGGAAAGTGGTAAAAAATTCCATTCCTAAATCCTGTTCTCCTTCTGCTTCTCTGTTTTTAGATCAAGTCAACAATGATTTATCTTGGTGTCTGAAATATGAAGCAATAAAATATTTTATCAGTTCCAGCAAATTGTGGCTGTACTAAAGAACATTCTGCAGGAAGCCACTTGAGTCATACCGTTGTAAACAGATTCATAATTCTTAAAACCCTCTTCAAAATTTCTCAATCAATATCAAATACATATGTGAAGTTAAGCTATCCTTATTGGTACTTCCTTTTCTTTAGCTTTTATGAAGATTGAGACCATTAACCTTTATTGCATTATCGATAAACAATAATTACTGAGGGTAAACAATAGTGAAAGAAAATTTAGGGGAAAAGCTTCAAAACTTAGCAGAGAAGTTTGTCTGGACTTCAAGCTTGATATTGCAAATAGGACCAGAGTAGAACTTTAGTGAATGTTAATAGCAGTGTTTAAAGTTTGAAAACTGTGAACAGGCAAGAGTGATTGAGTTACAATGGCAGAGTTATCTTTAGGAGCTAGCTAGATAAATACACGAAGGAGAAAGAAGTAGAAGGATACATTGATAGAGTGAGGTTAACAAGGGCAGGAGGACACTTGCGTGAGCATAACCAACAGCCTAGACCTGTTGGACTGAATGGCCTGTTTCTGTACTGCAAAATGCTTCGTGATTATGCATAATATCAACAAAACAACAAACATTGCAGGAGCCCTCTCTGCAGATCCATTTTAGTCCAGGAGTTTCTGAGCCAAGCTTCTTATATTTCTTCCCACTGCGCACAAAAAGACATATTCCTATTCCAGCTCTGAATGCACTCTGAAGACAATGCTGTAACCAGCTCTTTGTGTCTAACTCTGCTGATGCCCTCAGGAGATTAAATTTTCACAGGGTTTTCTGATGATTCTCTCACTCTGCAAAAGGTTCAGGGGCAAAGCCCTGTTAGAATCACCAGCCCTGCAATTCCACTGGCTCAGCTGCATTTGATCCTCAGCTGGGTATCCGTTGCTGTGTTTAGCAATCTGTCACTGCAGACACATTTGCACCTTCTTGTCCAGACATTTGGGCATATTTGGATGCGTAAATGGCAGCAGAATCCAGACATGGGCTGTTGATGACTCCCCAAAACCACTTAGGAACAATTAGGTACAAAGTGTCCAACTGATGGTTCTCCAGAAATGGTGCTAGATTGATTTGGACTTGATGGACCAAATGGCCTCCTTCTGTGCCAAAACCAAGCTTGACACTGCAAGTAGGACAAGATGATGTTGAAGAATTTAAATGTTGTTATGAAAGGGCTGGTCATTTTCCTTCGCCTTTTCATTAAAAACAATAGCTTCTGCAAAACACCAAATAATGCACACATACACAACTGCAGCTGGGCACAGATCCGATATCACTAGGCACAATGTGTTCACAGTCAGCAGTATAACTCAAGTCTGCTCATTTGCCCAAAAATACACTCCATGTCTTAAAACCAGACAGCAAAGAAGATCATTCTGCCCATTATATCTCTGCTGGTTCTTCAACAGAGCCATCCAATTAGTCTGCTCCCTGCTCGTTCCTTGTATTTCTCTTTTTAACTTTTCTTTATTCATTCATGGGATGGGGGCACCATTTGCAAGGCTAGATCTTATTGTCCATCCTAATTGCCTTTAAAACTGAGTGGCTTGCTAATAACTTCGGAGGGCAGTTCACAATCATATTGCTGTGGGTCTGGAATTACATGCCAGTCAGACCAGGCAGGTACAGCAGATTTCCTCCCCTAAAGGACATTAGCAAACCAAACATTATTTTTGTTTTGAACAAAAATCATGGTCATGACTAATTTTACATTGAAGATTTAGTAATTGAATTGATGTTCCACCAACTGCCCCGGTGGGATTTAAAGCCATGAGTCTGGAGAGTCCAATTTTGCTGTCAATTTGTTACTAATGACAGTCTTTCCATCAGCTTTTCAGGAAATGCATCCCTGGTCATCACCATTCACCCAGCAAAGAATCTACTCATTAAAATATTGCTCCTCCTGATCACTCACCCTGACTTTTACTGTCAATCACTTGTAACCTCTGGTTACCAACTTGCCTGCCAATAGAAACAGTTTCTCCATCTCTTCTTCAGGAAAACCCAATATAATTTTAAATATTTCAATGATAACTCCATCGAACCTCTCTCCCTTAAAGAGAGAAAACCCAGCTTCTCCTGTCAAGAATAAGTAAATGCTGCATTATGTTCTGGTACCATCTCTGGCACAATGTCTGTCAGAACTATCTGAGATGTCTTGGATCAATTCACTGCCACCAATCTTCTTACTGGTGTCAGTGTATACTACTGGTATCAAGTGGGGAGTGAAGCCCAAACAATGTCTTTGGCAGAAGAGAGGATTTGTTGCCATGAACAGAATAGGCTGGTTGTGTGTCATTTAATATCACTTATAGAGGGCACATTTTGTCAGCTTTTCCCTTGTCAGCTTTTCATCTTGTTTTGATCAGGACAATTCACAAGAACAGCAATAAAGGAGAAAGCCAGCAGTTGTATTGAAAGAGAGGAAGTTGGCAACTTCCAAGGATGTTTGAGGTATTAACATGGAGAACACAGCAGTTAATGATGATTGACTATTAACTGCCAGGTTTTGTTTAGATTTCAAAACAGGCAGGTTGACACTGATTGGTCTGAGAAATGAACCTACTTTGTTGAAATTAAGTATGTGTGAAGGCAGGGATTTTTGGCACTTAGTGATGGAGCAATAATATTGCAGCTAGCTTTATTTCAATTGGATGAAAAACCAGATTAAAACAAAATGCCAGGAATCTCAAATATAGAAAAGAAAACATGAAATGTTGGACATACTCAGCAGGCCCTGCAGTGTCTAAAAGAGACAAGTTTATATTTCAGGCAGGAAATTCCTTTGGATATGTTTATGCTTGGAATACCCAAAGGATGAGCTTCTTTGACAATAGTCTCAGTTTCAATGCCCTTTCATTACACATTAGGAATATCAGTGTATATCTAGAAAGATAAATAATGTTCATCGACATGTTGGGAATGATGAAATGCCATCCCAGTTGCATATTGACTCCTTTCTGTCATGTTAAACTGAGGATAGAATGAATGCACAATCCCACATTTAATTGCCAAGAGGTCAAACCATGTTTTAGATGCTGCTGTTAAGTGGCAATGACACAAGAAAGTAGACTGCACTTGTAACCTGAACAAATGATCTCCTGCTGAACAGCACTGGCTAACTAGAGCTTGTGAAAAGTTGCACGGAAATTTCCTGGACATTCGGTTCCCCACACATACTTTACGCAGGTTTCGCACTAATACTAGTGCCATTGGCCAATGTAAATGAGGATTCCCAGGAATATTGGGCAATGGATGAAACAACTTTGTCTTATAGATCTTCTGCAGCTGTACAGGGCCCTGGTGGGACCGCACCTGGAGTATTGTGTGCAGTTTTGGTCTCCCAATTTGAGGGAGGACATTCTTGCTATTGAGGGAGTGCGGCTTAGGTTCACAAGGTCAATTCCCAGAATGGCGGGGCGATCATATGTTGAAAGATTGGAGCGACTGGGCTTGTATACACCTGAGTTTAGAAGGATGAGAGGGGATCTGACTGAGGCGTATAAGATTATTAAGGGATTGGACACTCTGGAGGCAGGAAGCATGTTTCCGCTGATGGGTGAGTCCAGAACCAGAGGACACAGTTTAAAACAAGGGGTAGGCCATTTAGAACAGAGTTGAGGAAAAACTTCTTCACCCAGAGAGTGGTGGATATATGGAATGCACTGCTCCAGAAGGCAGTGGAGGCCAACTCTCTGGATACTTTCAAGAAAGAGATAGACAGAGCTCTTAAAGATAGTGGAATCAAGGGTTATGGGGATAAGGCAGGAACAGGATGCTGATTGTGGATGATCAGCCATGATCATAATGAATGGTGGTGCTGGCTCGAAGGGCTGAATGGCCTACTCCAGCACCTATTGTCTATTGTCTATTGTGTTGCAGTCAAGTTGAGGAAGTTCTGGGCCACAGTTTATTGCTCTATTTTGATCACATTAGTGAAAATCTGCAGTTGACATCAAACTGTTTTTGCTGTATCTTTGGAGGCAAAAATGTATGTAATTCTCTTTCTTTTGACAATGGTGCTAATCTGATGTTTCCAGTGAAGCATTTCACATGAACACTACGTTAATAATATTATCTGTGTGTTAGCATGATTTTCCACCCAAGGAGAAGGCTAGGGACTAACCATGGAGCTGCCTGGCAGCAATAAAATGAGGACCATATTTATTTTCCCACCAGAGCGATGATTTATTGTTGAGAGAATTGTGATCATTCTTTAGCTTTACCACATACCCCATACTTCTTAAAATTTCCTGGTATTCTGGTGAATCAAATATTTCTCAAACATGAACTGCTTTTAATTGTCTAATGGCTAGATTCCCAAATCAGGAGGCAACGTGTAAAAACTAGTAATAACTGCAAGTCTTGTACATTTGAAAATGGACGTCTGCTATGACCAGTACATCCATTTCTATGTACTACCGTCTTTTTTAAACTGTCTTTTCCCTCTGCGTATGAGGTTAATGTGATGCTAAAAACAGTTCGGACACCAGTTTTGCTTGGATACAGCCGCAAGTTTGAAGCTGCCATGTGTATTTATCAGCTTTTCACAAAGCATTGCTCATCCTGGTTGGTGTGACATATTGGAATTATTCGATTTTCAGACTCATCATACAACCTATGTCACAAAGACTGGTTGATTCTATCAAACATTTGTCCCTCCAGCTGTTCACAACAAGCAACTGTGCCCAACCAATCTGAACACGCGCAGCTCACAAAACTTTGGCCAATTTTAATTGCGATTCTGCAATTCCTGGTTAGTCCTGAAAGTGTAAGTTTTTGCACTGACAGCCAATTTAAGATTGTCATTTAGCCTCACAACATGCTTGTGAATTCTGATGGCTACATATATGAATACAGAGGGCTCCACACTTTACAGACAGAAGGAACATATGCATACACTACTCCATTACAACTCAACAAAAAGGATGTAGTTTTTCACCGTTCTTATCTTAGACCAGTCAGAGACAAGATGCCTGGTTTAAAATTTAAACAAAGCTCGGCACTTAGTTGTCAATCAGTATTAACAGATACATGTTCCATGGTAACACCTCAACTAATCAGAGTCCAACAGCTGACCAATCAGCACTGTCCTCTCATGTTGTATAAGTGTTGACTTTCCCCTGAAATTGGGTTTCTGCGAAATGTCTTAGTGAGTGCAAATCGACAATGATCTTACAAAATGTGTCTTTTTTTCCTCAATACCCAAGGTCAGTGTTGCCAAATAACTGTAAACATTAAGAGGTTTGCGTCTATGAAACTCATTATATCATTAGGCCCCGGTGGCATGTCCTACAGGCCGCTTGGAGAAGAAGGGGATGAGATAGCAGGAACTTTGAACATCGCTTTCTAATCCTCTCTAGTTACAGGTGTGATATTGGAGAAACACTAGCCTGTACCATTGTTTAAACGGGCAGTGAAGGATAGATCGAATAATCATAGGCCAGGCAATCTAGCCCTGTTTGGGGACAAGTTATTGGAATAAAATTCTGTGGCGTAGTATGGATCTTCATTTAGAATGACGTATGCTAATCAAGGAATTGTTCAAGCAATGTTGTATCTGACCAGTTTGAGTGACTTTTTTTTGATGAGGCAACATTTGGATCCATGAAGATAGTATGTTTGATTTTAGCAAAGTTCTTAACAAGATCCTATATCTGAAATTGGCTTAAGGGTAGGGAGCAATGGATAACAGTTAATGGGTGTTTATTTGTTTGCTGTTTGTAAAGTGGTTATGCAGAGTGCCATGTCCTCTGAGTTTTGTGTTTTTGTTTAATGATCTTACCTCAACACTCAAGAGGCTCTGAAGTAATAAAAAACTTGACCACATGGTGGATAATGAAGTAGTAAGTTGCAGACCACAGAAACGTATCACTGAGCTAGTCAGATAGACAGAAAAATGACAAATGGATTCAATTTGGTGATGTGAAGTAATGTACATGGGGAAGGTTATCAAAACAAGGGAATACACAATGCATGATAGAATACTAAGGAGCATAAAGGAATGGAGGAACCTTGGAATATATAGGTACAGATTCCTATAGATAAGAGGATAGAAGTGGTGGATCAGGAAGAATCCAGAATACTTCCCTTTATAAGTCCAGATATAGAATACAAGATGGGTCGGAGGGCTCTTGTGACACAGTGGTAATGTATCTACCTCTGAGAAGGGAGGCCCGGGTTCAAGTCCTACCTGCTCCAGAGGTACTTAATAACAACTCTGAGCAGGTTGATTACTAATATCTATGAGGTGGGGTGGTTGGGGGCGGACGGGGGGGGGGGGGGGGGGGGCGCTGTGGGTGATGGTGAGCTCAGTTTCCTAGATGTAGTTCTGAATAATGCTAACAGAAGGGGCTCAATTCCCAACCCAGCTGAAATGAACCTGGGACCTACCAGCTTACTTTGTACTTGAGAGTGGAAGGTCATGGGGATAATAAGCACCTTGGGCTAAAACTGACAAGAAAACAGCTTGGGATGAAGCATCAGCAAAAAATGAACCAAGGGTCTGTCTTTGAGGAGAATGCAAATGAATAACTAAGAAAACAGGAGCAGGGAGGTTACGAGAATACAGAACACAGAGGTCATTGTAGAACAATATAATAATTAGACCACACCAGGAGGAATGCGTGCAGTTTGGTTCACCACGTTACACAAAGGATACGCTCACACTGAGAGAGAATTGACAGGAATTTGGAATTGTGGTAATGAGGAAAGATTGGATAAGTTAGAAATGTTTTCTTTGGAACAGAAGAAGCTGAATGAACATTTAATTGAAGTGTATATGGGGAGATACAGGACCGAAGTCCCTCAGCAGAGGGCTCAATTACTGTGGGCAATGCGAAGATATAAAGTTATCAGAAAGTTCAGAGGGGAGTTGAGGAATATTTTTTCACCCAGAAGTGGGTGTCTGGAACTCACTGACTAAAAGGAAAGATGTTGAAATGTCCCCTCCTCTTGTGGCACCGTCTAAGACCAGAGAGCACAATCTCAGCATAAAGGGATGTACATTTGAGACACAGACGAGGAGGAATTTCTTTTCTCAGAAGGTAGTAAATCTGTGGAATTCTTTACTGCAGAAGACTGTCAGGGCTGGGTCATTAAGTATAATCAAGGCTGGGTTAGATAGACTTTTAATCAGTGAGGGTTTCAAAAGTGTTACAGCTATAGAGTCACATAGCATGCAAACAGGCCCATTGATCCCACTATGGATGTACTAACGCAGGAAACTCAACTGAAAAGGAACATTTGTTTACTGTTGAACACCAAAATACAGCTACTATTCATGGCACTCATAAACTAGCCCCAGCCTGGGACACACAATTCCACAGACCCAGCCCTGAGTCTGCTTTACAAAGGGCTCAGGTGATGAGTTCCAGCTAGGCAGGCCCGTTACCAAGGAAACTCGTACTCAATGCTCCATGAGGAAATTAATTAGTGATTTCCCCATGGGCTTTGTTGGAGTTATCATTTGGGAAAAGACAGGAAAGTGGAGATGTAGATTTTCAGAGCAGCTGTGATCTCATTGAATGGTGGATTGATGGGCTGAATGGCCTCATTTGTTCCAACATCTTAATCTCATTCTGGAACATACCTGTTGACTGTTTGTTTTTTTTAAAATCATATCTTCTTTGATGCTCCCAACCCTTGGATTTTTTGACGAATTATTTTAACTCCATATCCATGGTTATCGACCTTGCCCATAATGGAAAATAACCTCTTCACTGACTTTGTTGATAATATGTTCCTCACATTGAGGCAATAAACCTCTTGTAAATTCAACTTTGATCTCATAGTACAAAGGAATTTTTATTGTCTTTGTTCTTTTTGCGGAATGCTGCTCATCATTAAATTTCCTTTAGCGAATGATTTGCTCGAACAGAAATTGCAGGAGAAACCAAATTCTTCTGAAGAAGACTCCCCGGATCCAAAACATTAACTCTGTTTTCTCTCCACAGATGCTGCCATACCTGCTCAGTTTCTCCAGCAATCTGTTTTTATTTCCGATTTCCAGCATCTGCAGTTCTTTTGCTTTATTTATGTGATTTGCCAGAGTCATTTCAGGCAGCGGCTAAGAGCCAACTAAGGGACAGTTGCTATGGGTCTGGATGTTTGGTGAGAACAGCAGATTTCCTTCCCTTAACAGGATTAGTGACCTAGATGGGCTTTCACAACAATCAATGGGAGTTATCAGGGTCACTATCGTTTATTTATTCCAGATTTATTAATTGAATTTAAATGTCACCTGTAAATAACTCACCTTCTACCTCCTCAAAACCTGTCCACCAATCACAAGGTACGAGTCAAGATGTGATAGGATACTTTCCAAAGGCCTGGATGAGTGCAACTCCAACAACACTTCAGAAGCTTCACACCACAAGCTTGATTGGTACCACGTCCACTCCCTTCGCCACCAATGCTCAGGGGCATTAATGTCTATCATTTTCAAGATGGACTGTAGGAATTCACCAAAGATCCCACCTTCTAAACCTATAGCCAGTACCATCTAGAGGGATGATGGCAGCAGATACATTGGAGCACCGCCATCTGCAATTTCCCATCTAAACCACTCACTATGCTGACAGAAAAATTGAAAATCGGATAGACCATTCGGCCCTTCGAGATTACTGTACCATTCAATATGATAATGGGTGATCACCCAGCTCAGTAGCCTGTTCCCTGCTTTCTCCCCTTACCCATTGAACTCTTTGGTTCTAAGAATTAAATCGAACTGTTTGAAAACATTCAGTGTTTTGACCTCAACCATTCTCTGTTGCAGAGAATTGCACATGTTTACCACTTGGAAGTATGTCGATGTTCCCTCAATGTCACTGGGTCAAAATTCTGGAATTCCCTCCCTAATGTCATTTTGGGTCTACTGGAATGATACAAAAGGCAACTCACCAACACTGTCTCAAGAGCAATTAAGAATGGGAAGTAAATACTGGCCCAAACAGTGACACCCATGTCCCATGAGTGAATATAAAAGAAAGTTGTGGTGGTGGAAGCTGAACTTCAGAGCAATAGTTTGACCTCTGGGTTATTAACCCAGTAACATTACCATTGTACTGCCACCTCCCCTTTAAATCTCAAGGTAATATTCAAACCTAGAACATGTACACTTTTTGCCACCTAATGCATCATAAATATCTGCCCATAAATAGAATATAAAACATACAAAATTACCAATATTTCAGCTGAGCATCAAGTGGTCAGCTTTGTTTCATTTTGATTCAGCGATGTTGCTGCATTTTCAGCTCATTCTAGTTTCCATTCCTCATTCGACAAAAGAAAATTCAACAGAGAGATGACTCCCCCCCACCACCTGTGTCACTCCAATAATCAGAAGCTGATGCCTTATTTTAACAGTGGGGACCGATCAAGCCTTGAGGGTTCACAGGTCTATGCCTCAATATGTTTTCACAGTGTCTTCACTCCACTCAATGCACTGTACAACATTCTAAGCAAATTGGAATATACTCACTGGAGTTCAAAGAATGAAGGAGAAGCTTGTAGAAACCTATAAAAGCCACCTGGATCAGACAAGGTGAACTCAGGAAGGATGTTCCTGATTGAAGAGGAGTCCAGAGCTAGGGATCACAGTGTAAGAATTAGGGGTAAACCATTTAGGGTAGAGATGACGAGAAATGTCTTCACCCAGAGAGTAGTGAGCCTGTGGAATTCTCTGCCACAGAAAGCAAACTGAGACAGAACATTGTATGATTTTTAAAAGGAGTTAGATGCAGCACTTGGAACTAAAAGCGTCAAAGGAAATGAGAGAAAAGCAGGAACAGGGTATTGAGTCGAATGATTAAACCATTATCACACCGAATGGTGGAGCAGACTTGGCTGGGTGAGCAGCCTATTCCTGCTCCTGTTTTCTATGTTTTCATGTTTGTATGATACGTCACTGCGGTCGAAGTTCTGCGCTGGCCACTGATAGACTGACCCCGATCAGATGACAGACAATTGCAATGCTGTTTGGCTGAATGACTCTATAGCTCAATGTTAGGAAGTGCATTCCATTCACTAACTACTCAATGAGTAAAAAAAAGCTTTTTCCTATTATCACCCTTGTTTCTTTTTCAAGTCACCTTAAATCTGTGCCCTCTCATTGTTGTTCCTCTTATGCACGGGAGCCGTTTCTCCTGGCTTTCTTAAGAAAACCAATGGCCATGAGCAGCAGTGGGTCATGTCTGTTATGCTGTGATTCTTTAGTTTTCCCTTTACTTGTGACAGATAATATCCAAACCAATGTTTAGTTTGCAAACGTGCTGCATTCTTGTTTGACAGCTTGTCTCTGGAAGTTTTCATTGAGTTGGTTCCCGGATAACATCTGAGTCCACCTGTTCCAGAAGCGGGGAGGGGGGGTGCCCTCAAGCTTGGCCCAGAGTAGCTTCAGTTGAAACTCTCATGGACAACCTCTGTAACCTGTGAACCAAACTCTGATCTGAACACAGGGGGAATTCACAACGCAGTTACAAAACAAAATACAGCAGCACAAAAAAAATGTAATTGTGGCGATGGCCAATTTTGGGAAAGTCTCTCCACAATAAGACTGAGCCCGGGTGGTGTCTGACATGGAGGTGCAAGAATTAATCTGAATAAAGGACTTTTATCGATTGAATGGTGTACTTGCCTCTTTTTCAATCATGAATAAGACACCTTGTCATCGCCCCATGGAAACAGCCAAGGTTCCCACCACTGAAAATGATCTAGTTTACTCCATTGGAAGCTACATCTGTAATCTTGTCAGGGCTCAAAATAAGGAATTATTGAGAGGCATTCTTATGCTCTTCTGGCTGGCCTCTCATTGTACACTCTCTGTGAACCTAAGTTTCTTCAAAATCCTGCTGCCCATATCCTAATGCACAGCAAGTCCCCAGCACTTGCCTGTTCTCTGTTTACTAACATACTCCAGCTCCTTGTCTAATAACATTGAGTTTTTGATCTCTTGGCCTTGTATTCAAATCTCTCATGATGTTGTGTCTCTGCAACCTCTACATAATCCTCCTGAGATCTCTACTTTAATCATGTGCTTCAGATTTTCTTTTTCCACCATTGTGGTCAAATCTTCCTCAGCCTGGCTTCAAGTTCTGGAAAACCTTACCTGAACATTTCTGCTTCTCCATCTCTCTTTACTCCGGTAAGACACTCCACCAAACCTTCCCAATGGACTGCTGTGGTTGAAGAAGGCGGCTTGCCATCATCTTCGCAAGGGGCAATTAGGAATGGGCAATAGATTCTGACTCCACCAGTAAAGCCCACTTCCCCTGAAGGGTTAAATAAATAAATGTTGTTGATCTGTCCTAATAGTTTGATATATGGCTTGGTGTTATATCATTTTCTGTGAAGTACATTGGAATGATGCACTATGTCAAAGGTGTTAAATAAATGCAACTGTGTTGTCTTTGATTCAGCAAGGCCCGCATGTGAGGATAGCCTTTTGGATTAAGGTGACAAACAAGCATATGGAATGCTTGCCTTCATCCACTGGGGCATTGAGCATTAAAGTTGGAAAGTCATGTTGCGGCTTTAAAAGACTTCATTTTGTCCACATTTAGAGGATTTTTGCACTACTATAGGAAGCATGTGGAAGCCTTGGGGAGGGTGCATAAAAGGTTTACCAGGATGTTGCCTCGCTTGGAGACGATGAGCTACAAGTGAGCTGGATAAACTTGGATTATTTTCACTGGAGCGTCAGAGGCTGAGAGGTAACTTGATAGAAGTACATAAAATTATTAAAGGCAGGGATGGGGTGGATAGTCAGAGTCTTTCACTCAGGGTAAAAATGTCAAATATTATGGGGCATAGATGTAAGGTGAGAGAAAAAAAAAGTTTAAAAGAGATGTGCAAGTTAAGGTTATTATGCAGAGGATGGCAGGGTGTCCAGAATGTGCTGCCAGGATGGGTGGCAGAAGCAGAAATGATAGCAATGCTTAAAAGGCATGTAGACAGACAGGGACAAGAGTGATACAGAACATGTGCAGGGAGATGGGGCTAATTTAGAATAGCATCAGCGCAGTCATGATGGGCCAAAGGGCCTGTTCCTGACCTGTTCTATGTTCAATGTAAGGTACTGAGATCAACCAGGACATGTGGGCTCGTAACTCCACAGGAGCTGGTGGCTCAACAGAGATGAGACTCAAATCTGAGGGAGTCTGAAAGTAATATCTGGCATTTTAATTTCTTCTGCTTACTATTTCTAGCACATTGCATAACCTGTTCATGTTGAATTCCAGTTTGAATTATTATAACTGTGATGTTAACCCTTGAGGTGTGCAGGAAATGAAAACACTGTATCAGAAATAAACAAAAATCCACTGCGGCTACATACATTAAAACCAGACAAATCCTGTCTCAGAAAGAGCAGGCCCCTTTAAGAGTTGTATCCTGTCAGAAGGAATGTAGCCCAACATATTTCATACGTCTGAAGCTGGAATTCAGTGTGAACGAGTCATCACGATTCAGTCTAAGGATTTAATATTAGCAATCTGGAAAATGTTTGTAGAAAAATGAGGACGGAAAGACTGTTTACTCAGTGATCCCGTTTGATAGCTTCCATCTCATTTTAAACGGAAAAGAGAGAGAGTCCCGTTTTCCAAGCTCCATCAAATAGTTGGATCACGGGTGCAATTCCTTTTTACTAACCTCAGCTCACTGCCTGGATAGCATTTTTTTAGTCTTATTGGTTTTGCACCGTCCAAGTTAATGTTCCTGTTTAATACAAGTCAGCGTGGGGAATAGGGTGGCCATTACTTCACAGACAACATCCACAGGGAAGCCAGGCGGGCAGACTCTGGACATTGGGTCTGGCCTCTGGCTGACACATTACCATTTTCCTCTAATCTTCAAGGGATCACAATGGGGGTCAATAGTTTGTATTTCTGGTTGGGGAAAGGGTGGTAAAGGCGGGTAGGTGAAGTTGAGCTGCAGACTGGCTAATTAAATGGAAGAACACCCATCAAGGGTTGTATGCATCCCCATCACCTTGCAACCCATGCCACTGTATAATTTTAGACCATGGTTTTGGAGGTTCACAAGCGGTGTACTCAGACAGCCTGTTCACCATTTTACTTCCCACGTTTAACTCTTAAAACAGGTCAGTTAGAAAAGTGGCAGTCAATGAAATATAATTGCCAGGATGGTTTTCAATTTCCCTACGACCTCTTTAATCTTGTGCTCTGCTTTTCAAACAGTTTCCACTGCCCTGAAGCAAATTATTACAAGCAGTGAAGGCTTAAAGAAAGTCGCTTTCTTGGATGCTTGTCTAGATTATGATGACCCAAAAAGGTTTTGTTTATTTTTGCTTTCCAAATTTATGTGTTTTTACTGACATATGGGACGTGGGCGTATCTGGCTGGGCCAACATTTATGCTATAAAGAGAACACTTAACAGAGCAAAACTAAAATTAGGTGTCATTAACATAAGATTATTCACTAATTAACCCAACAGCGAATTCAAGAGAAATTAGGTTTGAAAATTATTTGAATGTGGGAAGTCCCCAATATAAATAGGTGCAGTGCATATCTTAGAAGAATCCAAAGTAAAAGTTGGTAGACATATGAGGGAGAAAGCCACAGAAGGATGGGTAATATTAGACAAGAGGGGGTGAGGTGAAGATCAATGGGAGGAGGTGCATATTGTGAGACTTTTGGGTAGAACGATGTTACCACCTCTTTCCGTGACAAGGTCTAAGGCCCTATTTTCTTAAGAGAAGTCAAGGAACAACCAGTAGTGAGCTCTAACAAGGGACAGTCTTTTATTAAGAAGATACAGTTTACTTCACAATAGCAGTAAGGAGCAACTTACATTGGCTTTTTTGACATTGTTACATAGGGTATTGGGAGGCAGAGATAACACATTTCTGAGATCCAGAGCTGTGTTTCTGGTTTCCCCTTCCAAGAATGCATGACTTCATCATAAACCGGGCATGGACCTAGTGGATCAAGTGGCCAGTTCCTGTGTTGTACATCCTATGTAAGCCTATGGATGGATTTTGGCTAGGGTGCAACAGGGCACAATGCCTGCCACTAACTCTGGTAATATTGCCAATGACCCATTCTCCTGGAGACCCAAGGAAATTAAGCCCCTAACTGGCTGCAGGGCCATTGCCTGCTGGCTCCTGGCTACGCAGAGTGCACTTAATTACAGGACAGCCCCCTGCATGAGGGAAATCTTGGCCCCTAACTCCATCTAAACCTGTCCCCTACAGCAAGCTCTGCCATAGTGCTGCTGTTGATATAGCTCATTCACCAGGCGATCCCTCAATGGGAACCGAGGATGAGCTGGGAGTCATGGATTTTTTGATGAAGGGAGGAAGGGTTATTGAAGAAACGGGCCTGAATTGACTCTCTGTGGGCCCCCATTTGTCATTATGCTGGGTCCCTCAGTCAAGCATCCTCGTACCAGGCTCCCTCCACAGGCCAATTGACCCCATATCAAATACCAGTGACACCAGTAATGCCACCCTGAGTGGGAATTGATTACCCTCTTTTAAAGCCTTCAATTATTGGGCCCAGAATAAGAGGATCATCCTTGATCCTTTGCACCCGGAACTGGAGGAGGTAGGGTGTCCCTGCCCTTCTGCCGAATCAAGCGAGTTCACCTCCACCAGCTTCAAACCCAGCCCCAGAGGAGGCAGGCCATGATGGAGGGTCATTACAGTCTGTCCTCTGCTCCAGGTATGGTTTCCTCATGACACCAGCACCATGGTAGGGCATCCCCTTTGGTTCAATTGGCATGGAACTGCACTCTTCAGCTCAAGTCATCCATACATAGAGTCATACAGCACAGCCCTTTGCTCCAACCTGTCCATGCTGACCATAATCCCAGACTAAACTAGTCCCCACCTGCCTGTGCTTGGCCCATATCCCTCCAAGCATTTCTTATTCATGTACTTTCCTAAATGGCTTTGAAATGTTATAAATGTCCATGCATCCATCACTTCCTCTGGAAGTTCATTCCACACACAAACCATTCCACATGAAAAATTGTCCCTCATGTCTTTTTAAAATCTTTCTCCACTTATCTTAAAAATATGCCCCTAGTCTTGAAATCCCCCATCCGAGGGAAATGACGCCTGCCTTTCACCCTACCTATATCGCTCTTAATTTTATAAACCTCTGTAGGGTCACTCCTCAGCCTCCTTTACGCCAGTGAAAAAAGTCCCAGCCTATTCACCCTCTCCTTTTAACTCAAACCCTCCATTCCCAGCAACATCCTGGGAACCCTCTCCAGCATCGTAACATCTTTCCTAATACAGGGTGACCGGAATTGCACACCGTGCTCCAGTAAAGACCTCACCAACGTCCTGTACAGCCTGAACATGACATCCCAATTCCGATACTCAAAGATCGGAGCAATGAAGACAAGTGTGCTAAACGCCTTCTTAACTATCCTGTCAACATGTGATGCAAATTATGTACCTGAACCCCTCAGTTTCTCTGTTCTACAACACTACCTAAGGCCCTACTTTTAACTGTGCAAGTCCTGGCCTTGTTTGTTTTACAAAAATGCAATACCTTACATGTATCCAAATTAAACTCCTTCTGTTACTCTTCAACCCATTGACCCAATTGATCAAGATCTCTTTGTGATTTTAAATAACCATCTTCACTGTCCACCAAAGAGACAATTTCAGTATCACCCGCAAACTTACTAACCATGCCTTCTATAGTCTCATCTGAATCATTTATAAAAATACAAACAAAAGCGGACCCAGCACTGATCTCGTGGAACACCTGCTGGTCACAGGTTTCAAGGTGCCAACCAGATTTCCTAAACTGAACTGGTCCCACTTGTCTCCATTTGGCCCATATCCCTCCAAACTTTTCCTATCCACGTACCAGTCCGAACGTTGTAATTGTACTCGCCTCTGCCAGTTCTTTCCATGTAGCACAATCATCTTTGTGATAAAGTTATCCCTTTTAAATCTTTCTCCTCTCACCTTAAATCTCTAGTTTTGAGCTCCCATACCCTGGCTATTCACCTTATCTATGCCCCTTGTGATTTTATAAACCTCTATAAGGTCATCCCTCAGACTTCTATGCTCCAGGTAAAACAGTCCCAGCCTATCCAGCTTCAATTATAACTCAAATCCCCCCCGTCTTGGTAACATCCTTAAAAATCTTTTTTGCATCCTTTCCAGTTTTATAACATTCTTCCTGTAGTAGGGCTGAATTGTACACCGTGCTCCAAACATGGAGTTACCAGTGTCTTATACAGTTGCAACAGGGTGTCTCAACTCCGGTACTCAATGGTCTGATTGACAGAGGCAAGCATACCAAATGTCTTCTTCACTATCGTGCCTCCCTGAGACGCCAATTTCACAGAACTATGTACCTGAACCCCTAGGTTGCTTTGGAGGCAGGGTCAATTTTGGCATTCAAGAAGGTATTGCAAGAATATTTGGTAGAAATAGTTGGCAAAGAAAACTTGACTTTGCTGCAAGGTAAGAATGCTCATTTGAACGGCCAGTGCTGACAGAATGGGCTGAATGGTCTCCAACTGTGATTCTAAGTCAGTCAGAGGTACATTGTAGCCAGACATAATAAGACCATAAAGGCATATGAAGTTGGAACAGAAATAGGCCAGCTTCACCATTCAACAGGATCACGGCTCATCTGACACTCCTCAAAGCCATTCTCTCTGCCCTTTCTCCATAACCCTGATCAAGAATCTGTCCATCTCAATGAGATTTAGTCAGGAGCTCATTGATCAAGAATTCTCCAATGAATGACACACTTTCTTCTTAAATCTCTGAGGCTGGGCTGCGAAGGAATGAAGAATGTAATGTGTACGGCATGACAAAAACTCTCAACTCGGATAATGAGTGGTGTTGCAGTCATCAGATTGGAGCATGTATTTCATTGTTGGCAATGAAGTAACCACAAATATCCAGAAATAATCTACCAGTCATACTTTGCATCCTGGAACATTTAGGAGCAGTCTATTAAGTCATTCTTGGACAGTGAAACGATTTTTTTTAGCTTTCAAGGTATGTAAGCATTTTCTGAAGTACGACATCTGAAACAAAAGGATTTTCTTTTATGTTCCTGCATTTTAATGGATAGATTGGGGAAATGCAAAGATCCAAACATGTGAGAGCTTTTAATCTTTTTAAAGTGTGTCTTTAATCACAAATTAGCATGGTCAAGGGTTGTTCTTCAAATAGCAGCAATTGATCTAACAGGTATCATGAATGTGTATCTTATTTATCCCCTGGATCATTTCTTCAAATTTGTTTGTGGAGTGTGAGCATTGCTGATAAGATCAGTATTTATTAACAATTCTCAACTGATTTTCAGAAGGTGGTGTCTCTTGAACTGCTGCAGTCCAAGTGCTGTCGCAGTTTGACACAAGTGCCTGTCTCACCAGGCCATTTCAGAGGGCAGTCATGCGGTGTCCACACTGATGTCGGTGTGTAGCCCCGAGCAGGCCAGACAAAGTAAAGATGGTAGACTACCTTCCCTGAACACAAAGAAACCAAGCAGGCTTTTACAATGATCTTGCTGGGTTTCAGGAGAGATATAAGAGGGGAACATGTTGGCATGTTGGGAACAGATACCAGAAAGAAGGAAATGAAGAACCACCAACCATCTAGACGTAAATATATTGCTGATGCCACCCAACTCTAGCTCTATCAGCTCTCCCAGCATCTCTGAATTGCCAGACTGAATGTCTAACATTGTGGATGAGGAAAAGTTTCCTCTGATAAAATATTAGGGAAGCCAAAGCCATTATCTTTGCTGCCCAGTAAACATTATTCCCCACTCATTGACAAACTCCTCAATCTCTCACCTCGCCTTATGAAATGGAAACACTCATCATGCCTTTGTTATCACTTGACTTGACTATTCCAACACACTCCTGGCAAACTTCCCACACTCTTACAGTCATTAACTTCAGTTCGTCTAAAACTCCTCAATCAATTTCCTTGCTCTGACCAATGAGGATGGTCCGATGTGTTTGGAATTGTCCCCTTGAGCAATCAATGGAGGCTGGGTCACTGAACACATTCAGCATTGAGTTGGACAGATTTCCAATTGACAAAGAGAGGAATCAAAAAGCAATGGGCACAGACAGTACAACAGATTTGAGGCCAACATTAGATCAGTCATGATCTGATTCAATGGCAGAGCAGACCCAAAGGGCTGAATGATCTAGTCACGCTTCTCTTCTGATCTTACATGCTTAAAAGATAAAGACTGTTCTGACAGAAATGAGGTAATGGGAACTGCAGATGCTGGAGAATCTGAGATAACAAAATGCGGAGCTGGATGAACACAGCAGGCCAAGCTGCATCTTTTGCTCCTAAGATGCTGCTTGGCCTGCTGTGTCCATCCAGCTCCGCACTTTGTTATTTCTGACGGAAACGATACAGGTTCCTGGGAAGATCTTGTAAGATACAGCAGTGGCTGTCAGATATGTAGGCTACAACGCCACCTCCGGCTTCGTAATGACCTCTAGGATCTTGGATCCCCCTCCCCTGCAATAAATGACAGCTTCATTGCAAACAGCAGCAGGACTTCAGGCAAGAGGTTGTGTAGCTGGTTTCTATCTCAGAGGCAAGGTTGGAGATTGGTGCACAGCCTTCAGGCAGTGGCTCGTCCCGTGTCCCCAGTCTTTCAGGGTTATCTAACTGCCATTGGAGCAGTAAATGAGAGAGAAGGAGCTGTATTTACACTATAGCTTTCACAACCATTGAATCTCCCAAACATTTTACAGCTGATTCAGGTTTTATTTTGTGGTAAAGTCACTGTTGTAATGTAGGAAGACACAAAAGGTAATTTACACAAAGCGAGCTCCCACAAGCAGCAGTGCCCAGTAATCTGTGTTTATGATACTCTTGTTTGTGCTGCTTAGGGAATATTGGTTCTTCTGGCCACACCCAGAGGGCAGTTAAGAATCAGCCACGTCACTACAGGCATGGAGTCACATGAGGGCCAGAGCAGGTAAGAATTGCAGATTTCCTTGAGGACAATAGAGAAACAGATCCATTTTAATATAAATTGTTTGTGCTTTCATGGTAACCATCAGATGCTTTTCCAATTACAATTTTTATTGAATCAAAATTTCAAGGTGAGATTTGAACTCATGACCCCATAGTACAGGCCTCGGCTTCTGGATTAGTGGTCTAACGCACCTCCACTGATTGAAGTATATTTATAGCCCAGGGCAATGGAGAGAACTCTCTGTTCTTCTTCCACACAATGCCGCAAGATCTTTTCACATCTACCTGAGAGGGCAGATATGTCATCTAACTGACGTCATCTCCAACAAGTCTGCACTCTGTCTGTACTGCAACAGAAATAGTCTCCTTGAATTTCCTACTCAAGTGCTGGACTGGGGCTTTGTGAACTGAGACGAGGGTGCTACCAACTGAGCCATGGCTAACATCAAACTGAGACCTACAAAGGCTGGTATGGAGACTAATTACAGGGACACTAGAAATAGTGACTGAACTCCTAATGTCCTAATGACATAGGGTATAACTTCTTCGAAAACATTTGGAGCAGATACAACGGTTGTGGAAAAATTCTTGTTTGCAACTGAAGACGACCAAAAATGATCCCAATCATTCTGGAGTGCCACTGGCGTCAGCTAGGTTAACAGTATGGTGATGGAATGTAACCCAAATGGGAGAAACAGGCCTCCCTGCTCCATGCAACTTGTTGCCAAAGGTCTATTGGCAATAATTTATGCGATACAATTAATGTCTCCTAATTTTAGGCTGATTAATTGCTGCACATTGAGCATGAGATTGTATTTTTCAACCAAGCAAACTGCTTCACTGTGAGTAGGCTGTCTTCCTGTAAACATTGATGTGGAGCTGAAGTTTGCAGAGAATCCTCAGTCATTGAGGCCGTGCTGGATCTAGAGTATCTGCTTAAGAATGTAACATTTATTTGTAGACATGCCACCCAGCTTTTGATTTATTGAATGTGAAAGAACAAACAGTTACTTGAAGGTCTCTATGACTACACAATTACTATGCGTGTGTTTTGACAGCTTATTACTTAGTCTCAACCGGCAAAAAGGGGAGAAAAAAGCACAGTGCAGCAAGCAGAGAATGCAAAATTTGTGGCTAAGATTTCCAGGAGCTCAGCAGGTCGTGACAGAACAGAGTGTCTTTCTATCTTTCTGCCTTCCATCCGGCTGCATTTCACTTGGACTACAAAACGAGCCAGTCTAGATATCTGAATTATCTGTTGCGATTGTCCAATGTGAGATCTAATGGCACAATAGTACTGCACATGATGTGAATTCTAACAGTCCACATATTCCACACTGGATTAAACTCAGTGAGCAAGGTATGACAGCATTATCAACTAATTTAATTGTTAGACGATAG
Source organism: Stegostoma tigrinum (assembly GCF_030684315.1). Lineage (NCBI taxonomy): Eukaryota > Metazoa > Chordata > Chondrichthyes > Orectolobiformes > Stegostomatidae > Stegostoma > Stegostoma tigrinum. The sequence goes on along the minus strand of NC_081362.1, from coordinate 88,482,797 downwards.
CTCCATGTGCCTATGTAGTTGACTTGTGTGTGGCCATAAAACCCTCATTATTCCTTCATCGCATAATAAGTCTTTAGTGTTCTCTCATCATATAATGGGGACTGGGTCAACTGCACGATTGAGATGAATTCCTACAGGATCATAGCGCATAAGATATAAGAGCAGCTGTAAGCTGTTTGGTTCCTCAAGCCTGTTCCACCATTCTATAAGATCTTTGGTGAATAATTTCTACTTTTCTCCCTATTGAGTGCCTTGTCAATTGAATTACAGAAATTTAAAATATGTGATTTCAATGTTGGGTGTTTAAGTCATTAATCATAAAGAGAAGGTAAGCATTTTCTCAGTTTTCATTAGAAAATATTTCATTCTTTTTCTTAGTAGCTGCTTTATATGACCGAGTCCTCTATGTAACAGTTAATATATCAGACAGGTAGAGGGTGCTTGCTGTTGTCAGCAAGCTTAATGATCTGATAAAGAGTCATCTAGACTTGAAATGTTAGCTTGCACTCTCTCAATTGTTGCTGCCTGACCTGCTGTGATCTCCAGCATTTGCTGTTTTTAATGGTCTAGGCAGTTGTTTTCACAGTGTGATAAGCTCCGATGTTCTGTGTAACAGATGGGATATGTGTCTACACCTGCACTTTCTCAAACAGCAAGTCATGCAACTCATTGGGAGACAGTTCATCCCAACGTAACTTTCAGTCAGTTAAGGTGCAGATGAGGGTCTATATGAATAGCAAGAACACACAATCAGCAATGGAGAATAGATCAGAGGCAGGTCCAGCAGCTTCAGGCAACACAGAGACAAGAAAGAGGGGAAACTTATAGTAGACACTGAGAAATCCTAAAAGATTGAATAAAGTTCAGAGGGTTATTTGAAAATAACTAGGAAAGCAAAAAGGGGAATAAAAATGGGCAAAACAAAAGACAATCTAAATATATTTTACTATCATATTTAAATCAAGAGGAGAAGAAAGCATAAGTCCATTAGGAGCCAAAGAGGTGAATAGTATGTGATCCAGAAGGTGCAGGTGAGGCATTAAATGATTGCTTTGTATCAGTATTTACTGTAGAGAAGGAAGATGAAGGTTTCAAAATCAGGGACAGTGACTGTGCTAAATTTGAACAAATTAGCATCGAGAAGCAGGAGGCATTAGTGGTTTTAGTGGGTTTAAAATTGGAGTAAGATGAAAAGTATCCATTGTTGCTGAGGGAGATATAGGAGGAAATTTCAGGCCCCCTGAAATTAATTTTCAAATCCTCTCTGGTCACAAGAGAGGTGCCAGAAGACCAGAGAACAACTGAGGTGGTACCATTGCTCAAGAAGGGTGGTAAGGATTAATTACAGGCCAGGGCAGAGATTTAGCAGGTAGTTAACAAGAAACTATTTCCCCCAGAAGATGGAGGGAATATGGAATTCACTGTCTGAAATGGTGGAACAGATGGGAACCATCACAATATTTAAGACTTATTTTGATGAGTACTTGAAATTCCATTGTATACAAGGCTACAGGCCAAGTGCTGGGGAACGCGTCTGGAGTAGAAAGATGCACACTATGGATCAAAGGGCCTTTATCCATGCTGTTATACTGAATGTATTTATTTTTGAGTCAACCTGTTCAGAGATGTTATTTCTTGCCTCTGGAGCAGGTGGGACATGAATCTGGGTCTCCTAACCCAGATGCCGAGACACTACAAGTGCACTACATGAACCTTGCAATACCTTTTGACTCTAAGACAGTAATCACTTTAAGGTGACGTTGGTTGATGGATAAATATAGGCTCAGAGACTGGGGAGGAACTCTTTGTTTTATTTTGGAAATAGTATCTTGGGACATTTTACATCAGAAACGATGTACACTTCAGCAGTGCACTGGAGTGTCAGTCTTGATTTTGTGTTTCAGTTTACAGGGTGCAACTTGAATTCCCAATCTTCTGACTCACAGTCAAGAATGGTGCCACATGAACCACAAAGTAGAACAGACTTAGTCAATGGCTAGTTCTTTGGTTTCCCAAATATTTCAGTGTCTGGGAATGAGAACTTGCACAGAAAGATCAAGTCATGACAGGATCCTGGAAAGCTGCAGACATACCATCTCCAATAATCCTTTTGACTTGCACAATTGGACATGTCACACTTCTCAGATCTCAGGAATGTCAGCCCATGGCAGGGAAATCTGCTTCATCTAATGTGCTATTGCATTAGGAAAATACACTTAGTTTTCTTTCCAAAGCATCGACTTGCTTTGTGCAAACAGATGGTGTCCACAGAATTGTAGAATAACCCCTCACCTTCCTTTTATCTGAGGCGGTCTTTGTAATGATGTCTGCTGGAATTGTACCACTTTGTGGCTAAGTGCATGTCATGTTAAGGTTGGTGGAGTAATTCTTGCCATGAGGCAGATCAAGTTTCCTCACTGTATCTTTTGCTTTTAATTCACTTGTGAGATTTAGGCATGGTTGCCTGGGTAAGCATTTATCGCCCATCTCTAGTTGCCATTGAGAAGGTGATGGTGTGCTGCCTTCTTCAACCGCTGCAGTCCGTGTGCTGGAAAGCAGACTCACAAATGAGATACTCCATCACTCTCCTGACTTGCACCTTGTAGATGTTGGACAGGCTTTGGGGACTGAATAGGTGAGTTGCAGTTTTTCTACCTTCTGACCTGTGGTCATTGTATTTGCATGGCTGGTCCAGTTCAGTTTCTAGATAATGATAACTGCTAGGATGTTGATAATGTGTGTTATGCACCAATTTATACATTCATTCAATGCGGATAGTAATGGTAAATTCTGTAATAAAACTCATCCTCCAAATCATACAAACCAATAATTGCTCTTAGTTAGGAATAAGAAACATGATAAAATGTGTTTTTTAATTAAGTTGACCAAATAAAAACTAACTCAATTTTATACACATATGTACATATCTTTTCTCCAATCACAACTGGAGGTTTATCTGGAAATTATAAACTCAAAATGAGCACAAAATGACTTCTAAAACTGTAATTGTATAGTATTTAGTCAAAACTAACAATTTAGTATATTTTACTTTTTATTCAGTCTTTCCACTCAGTTTGTGGACGTCAACTGGTTTCATGATCTAACCAGGGGCAGGGGATGTGCGTGAGGGATCGAATTCCATTTCTAGTTCTATCCCTCCACTTATAAAAGTTTGAATTATTTTAAGAAGTGATATTGCCAATTGCATTTATCAATCTGTGTGAAGCTCACTGTCAGGAACAACTCAGCCAGGTTCCTATCTGACAAGCAAAGAACCAACTTAATGCAAACAAAACTTGCTCAAACAGCGATTATTAACAGAGATAATAGGAACTGCAGATGCTGGAGATTCCAAGATAACAAGGTGTGGTGCTGGATGAACACAGCAGGCCAAGCAGCATCTTAAGAAAAACCCAGGTTTGTGGGTGTATGTGTAAATTTGTATTATTTAACCCATTTGTTAATAAGCTTTGGAGCAGGATAACACGATGTGGAGCTGGATGAACACAGCAGGCCAAGCAGCATCTTAAGATTTACACATACACCCACAAACCTGGGGAAAGATATAAAACTCTGCAGAGTGCCATCTTTAAAGTAATTTGGCCAAGTAACAGTTGAATTCAGGAAAAAAAATTACTCACATTTGTTTAGATGTTGGCCAAGACACTTTGTACAAAGGCTGTTGACATGGGGTGTCTAACTGGATCAGCTTTGCTAGCTATATTCACTTTTCTGGGGGCAGTGGAGTATATTTCAAATTCTCCTGTAGGTATCTGTTGGAGACATTCCATTGGGTTTACACCTCTCAAATTTGCTGACACAGGGTGAACGTGCAAACTCCACACAGACAGTTACCCGAGGCTGGAATCGAACCCGAGTCCCTGGCGCTGTGAGGCTGCAGTGCTAACCACTGAGCCACTGTGCCATGCTATCTCACATATGATGTTCCTGGTCACTATGCCTCATTTTAAAGTACACCAAAGCCTGTAGTCTATGCCTGCATGCAATAAGACCTTGAACAGCTCGACTTTGGTTGATAGGCAACAGATAATGAGCATCCCAGCAAGAGAGAACCTAAACACCTCTTCTTGACATTGTTGGGCAAGAGAAGCCCAAGAAAGTCAAAGGAATAGCCACACAAATACCGTGACTAGAACATGTCAGGAACTAGATACTCTGTAGTGAATGTCTCACTTTCTGATTCCCCAAAACCCCATTCAGAAACTACAAAGGACAAGGCAGGAGCATGCTGTAAAACTCCACACTCACCAAGAAAAGTGCAGCTCTAGCTATAGCACTGAACTAGAGATCCAGAAGCCCAGACTAATGTTCTGAGAGCATGGGTTCAAATCTCTCCATCATGGATGGTGAAATCTGATTTTTTTTTAAAATCTGGAATTTAAAACTAGTGACGATTATATTCTATTGTCATAAAAATCCATCTTGTTTACGAATGTCATTTAGGAAAGGAAGTCTATAAAGATCATCCCTTTCTTTTTTTCTGTACTTTAGATTGTGGACTGAAGTAGGAGAAGAACTGTTCTAAAAACTATAAAGTATAGAAAGGATTGTTGTAGTTTTTAAAAGCAAGTACCCGATGCTCAATGTAAGTGTTATTTACACTGCTACTTGTTGAAGCAACAGGGGAGGTTACTGCAGACAGGGTGGACTCAGGCATGTGTACAAATGGATTTGGTCAGCAACAATTAGCTGATCAGTCTGGGGAATGGTGACCTGTTGTCAATGACAAGCGTCTTCCACCTCTCAACTACATTGTGATTGGCTCCCAGGTGGCTAAACAGCATTTGGGTGGGAATATTTAGGCAGAAACCACTGGGGCTTTGAAATGGAAGCTGTCCTTTCACTGTAGTAAAATAAATAGCTAAAGCCTGAAGAAAGCCAATTTATTTCCTCTTATGAGTTGCTGTAAGCTGAGGCTTTTAACTAATAGTGAAAGGCTTTATAAGTGTGAACTAGATGCCTTGTACCTTCTTCAAGTTAGTACCTAGTGAGGGAAGATGAAGGAGAAGCAGACATAGCAAGCACATCATCATAGTCTACCCAGTGGACAAGGACCATTGAACAGCCTTCCAAGTTTACTATCCACATATTTATTGTGTGTGTCTCTCTGCCTATCTGTGTGTGGATGTGTAAAGGGACTTTTCTAAGAGGCTTTGTAGGTAGGATTTATATCAATATATAATAAATAGTAATTCTTGTTACGAACAGAAGCTCATCCATTTGTTTTGTTAACCTGGGTCAAAATAGATCATAGATCATAGGATCCCTACAGTATGGACACAGGCCCTTCAGCCCAACAAGTCTACACCACTCCTCAGAACATCCCACCCAGTCCCATCCCTCATAACCCACCTAATCTACACATCCCTGAACACAATGGACAATTTAGCATGGCCAATCCACCCAACTTGCATATCTTTGGACTGTGGGAGGAAACTGGAGCACCCAGAGGAAACCCACACAGACACAGGGAGAATGTGCAAACTCCACACAGACAGTTACTCGAGGGTGGAATTGAACCTGGGTCCCTGGCGCTGTGAGGCTGCAGTGCTAACCAGATACCTGACAGGTACATTTGGAAATCTTGCATATTTTTATAAAATCTTTAACTTTTGTGATGACTACAGGAATAGTGGGACTTGATTTCCAGCAGATTGTCCCAATGAGACAAAACCAATGTTTGAAAGCTTATCAGAGGGAATGTAAGGAATTCCCTTTTCGCCAGAGGCCGGTGGGAATCAGGAACTCACTGCCTGTAAGGGTGGTAGAGGCAGAAGCCTTTATAGCATTTATGAAGTATTGAAATGTGATGTCAAAGCATACAGGCTATGGACTGAGCTCTTGAAAATGGAATTAGAGAAGGTGGAATAACACAGTATGGAGCTGGAGGAACACAGCAGGCCAGGCAGCATCAGAGGAACAGGAAAGCTGATGTTTCGGGTTGGGTTCCGACCCGAAATAACAGCATTCCTGTTCCTCTGATGCTGCCTGGCCTGCTGTGCTCCTCCAGCTCCACACTGTGTTATCTTGGATTCTCCAGCATCTGCAGTTCTTACTATCTCAGAAAAGGTGGGAGCTTTGTGTTAGACCAGCACAAACTCAATGGGCCAAACAGCGTTTTTCTATGCTGTAGACCTCTATGAGTCTATCCAGGCCTGTCTTGAAAAATATGGATTTGGGTGTGGTATTAATGAACAACAAAGATGAAGGTGAATCCCAGGTTCCATAACACATTTAAGACGTGGCACTGGGAAAGGCAATGGATTTCCTGCAGGTGGCAGACTCATCCCCAATGGACCCTTACCTGGTCTGCCCTGCATGTGACTCCAGACCCACAGCAATGTGGTTGACTCTTAACTGTTCTCTGGGCAATGAGAGATGGGCAATAAATGCTGGGCCAGTGAGTGACTACTGTACCATATCCTGTAAATGAATTTAAAAAATCACCATCTCCAAGTTGCCTTCAAGCAGCACTCCACCCTGGCTTGACCTGTAATCCCATTCCTTCCTGGTAATAGGGTGAAAGCGCCAGAACATCCTGCTAAATAATGTCATCAGAATTCCTTCACGTCACAGAATGCAGTGTTTCAGGGATGTGGCTCATTGTTACTTTCTCAACGACAGCTAGAGCTGAACCATAAATGTTGACATTCCCGGTAACATCAGCATCTCAAGACTCATTACTCAAATTTCGCATTTAAATCATTGAGGAGTCAGAATAACTTTCAGAATCTCAAATCATTTCCTGAATTAATACTTGGAAAGATTTTGCACAAACTTTGCTTTTCGGGGAAATAATCCTCATCACTGAACTTGATGAATGAGTTTTTTTCGATAACTGCTAAATGACGCAAAGGCTAAGTTAATCCAAATGACATCACCGAACCACAGAAATTTTCTATATGGATGATCCTAGAGTTAAACAATATATTTTAGGTCACTGTCTTCTTCTTAGTTATTTACATGATATGGGCATCATTTCAGCGAGACATTGACAGAATGCAGAGCTGGGCTGAGAAATGGCAGATGGAGTTCAATCTGGATAAATGCGAAGTGATGCATTTTGGAAGGTCGAACTTAAATGCTGAATATAGGATTAAAGGCAGGATTCTCGGCAGTGTGGAGGCACAGCGGGATCTTGGTGTTCAAGTGCATATCTCCCTCAAAGTTGCCACCCAGGTGGATAAGGTTGTTAAGAAAGCATATGGTGTTTTGGCTTTCATTAACAGGGGAATCGAGTTTAAGAGCCGCGAGGTTATGCTGCAGTTCTACAAAACCCTGGTGTGACCACACTTGGAATATTGTGTCCAGTTCTGGTCGCCCTGTTATAGGCAAGATGTGGAGGCTTTGGAGAGGGTGCAAAGGAGGTTTACCAGGATGCTGCCTGGACTGGAGGGCTTGTCTTACGAGGAGAGGGTGACTGAGCTCGGACTTTTCTCTCTGGAGAGAAGGAGGAAGAGAGGTGACCTGATCGAGGTGTACAAGGTAATGATAGGCATGGATAGAGTCGATAGCCAGAGACTTTTCCCCAGGGCAGGATTGACTGCCACGAGGGGTCATAGTTTTAAGGTGTTAGGAGGAAGGTATAGAGGAGACGTCAGAGGGAGGTTCTTCACCCAAAGAGTTGTGAGCGCGTGGAATAGTTTACCCGTGGTAGTCGTGGAAGCGGAGTCATTAGTGACATTTAAGCGACTGCTGGACATGCACATGGACAGCAGTGAATTGAGGGGCATGTAGGTTAGGTTATTTTATTTTTGGATTAGGATTATTTCATGGCACAACATCATGGGCCGAAGGGCCTTACTGTGCTGTACTTTTCTATGTTCTATGTTCTATGTTCTATCACTGGCTAGGCCAACACATATGGTCTATCCCTAACTGTTAAGAATCATCACATTGCTGTGGGTCTGGAGTCAAATGCTGGCCAGACTAGATAAGAATGGCAGGTTTTCTTCCTAATGTATGCTGGTGAGCCAAATGGATTTTTATTTTATAGTAATTGATTTGGTTATCAAGTCACCATTAAGCTAGCTTTTTTTATTCCAAATTTTATTGAATTCAAATTTCACTACCTACCACAGTGGGGTTTGATCTTATGTCCCCAGGACATTGGCCTTGGGTTCTGAATGGCTAGCCCATTGAGGTTATCACCGTATCATCACCTTGCCTTCTTAGCCTCAGATAAAGTAATGCAAGGCAAAGAGGTGGGTGAGAAGGAACTGGAAAGAAATTGTCAAAAATATTGACTGCTAAATTTTCACCTGCCCTTGATTCCTTGATTAGGGAGGCACAGTGGCTCAGTGGTTAGTATCATTGCTTCACAGCACCAGAGACTTGGGTTTGAATCTAACCTTGGGTGACTCTCTGGAGGTTGTACATTCTCCCTTAGTCTGTGTGGGTTTCCTCCGGGTGCTCTGCTTTCCACCCACAGTCCGAGGACATGCAGGTTAGGTGATTGGCCGTGCTACATTGTCCCATAGTGTCCAGGGATGTGTAGCTAGGTGGATTAGTCATGGTAAATGCAGGGTTACGGGGATAGGGTAGGGGCGTTGGGATGTTCCTCAGATGGTCAGTATAGACTCGATAGGCCAAATGGCCTCCTTCTGCACTGTAGGTATTCAATGATTCCGAAGCTTGATCAATAGACATCCATTGGATTGGTCCACACTCTAGGGAAAGGCACTGTCGTGGCCTACTCTTGCCTGCCACAAGATGGCTGACCAGGAAGAGCTCCTACTCTTTTACTTGCCATTGGGCGCACTGTTCAACCTGTTTGACTGGATTACGAATACACCTTCCATGTTGGCAGCAATGATCCCAACAAGAGAGAGTCTTAACACTTCTGCTTGACATTCAATGAGATTACCATCTCTGAAGGTCCATCAGGGGAGGATGATCATCATTGACAAGACAGTCAACTGGGCCAACGACCTGAGAACTGTTACAAATAGACTCATACCTGAAGCTTCTGGCCTAGCAAACCAACAACTACCTCACAAGATCTCCTACAAAGTACTTCATATCAATTTTAATTTTGAACATGACACAATCTGAGATTGGAAGAAAACTCAGCAATGCTTTAAATTGCCTGCACTTTGGCAGAGAGAAAGCTTCTAAGAAAACAGAGTTAATCACAGTACATTTAACATGTGACCCTGACAGAAGACTGGAGTGGGGTATTAACAGAAGCTTGACTAAAAAGACAGGCCTGACTCTGGGCTTTCTCTGCCAGATGGGTTGCCCCTTCCCTTCATTTGGGAAACATATTGCTAAAACAAACCGAACTATTGCACAGGTAGGAGGGAGAGGGAAAGAATTTTCCTTGATCGCGCAGAAGGGAATGCTGTTATGTGAAGAGACTAGATATGATTGCACCATATGTGGAAAGAGAAAAATGAAGTGGCAGGAGAGGATTAGGACAGAGAGGGGCTCCAATGGGGGAGAGCTGAATTCACACGACTTTCCATGAATAATCTTGCCCAGTATAATGTGCATTTAAAAAAGATTAGGTGAAATACAATGGGAAGATATAAATAATTCATTTTTCTTACAAATTCCGACGATGAAATTACCCTTGGCATTAATTATTTTTTTGAAGCGGAATTCAAATTCCAATGGATTCCCCTCTCAAGAATAAAAGCATACAGCTGGGATTGTGTCAGTTCTTCAAATAACATTCCCCACTTAATTAAAACATTAGTAAGGAGAAAATTGGAGGAACTTTGACACGGAAATTTGTTGCATTTGGAATGGAAAGTCTGTCTTAATGCTAATTTTGAAATACATCCAGTTTCCAATACTTTGAAAGAATTACGTAAATATTACAGATGTGATCAGAAGATTCAAATGTGTTGTATTTAGAGGAAAGTGGATGGGAATAATAGAGAAGCCAAAAATCAATCAAATTTCCAAACCAGTTCTTGGTCTTTTACTGACATATGGATCTTTAACATTTAAAAAGTGCTGGAGAGTCTTTCCAGTGAGCAGCATATCCCAGCAATATCCCGATGGAGGCCCTTCATGTTGAAAATAAGAATAAAAGACATAACAGGTAGCTGCAAGAGGAGGTCCTTACAACCCCTTGAGCCCACTCCACTATTCAATAAATGAAGACTTATACGATCTTAGTCTCAGCTCCCACTTTCTGGCCTGATCTCCATCATCCTTGAGTGCTTTGTAGTTCAAAAATCTAATTTAACCTTGAATAGTTTATGACTCAACCTCTAACGTTCTCTCGGGAATATATCATCCACCGGCAGAAGTATCTCCATTTTCCCCTTATTCTGGAACTGTGCGCTTGCTCCAGATTCACTCACAAAGGGAAGCATTCCATCGGCATTCACCCTGACTACCCCATGTTTGACGAAGTTTGTAGAGGACTTAAATAACAATATCATCAAAGATATGGGTTGAAGATAGGGGGGCTTGTCAGTATAATTCAATGGTTGCCTTTGTGAATATGATCGGGGCAAAAGTAAAATTGCCATAGTCTATCAGACCACAGGAAGCTTCATTAGAGAGAGACAGCTGGTGATAATTCAACTTGAGGGTTACCAGACACAGGCGAGGAGAGACATTGGAAAGGAGAGTCCTTTACGGTACCCTGATGGGGGTAAGGAAGTGGACATGATACACTTGGATTTAAGTGAGGTCACCAGTACAGTTCCTCTGTAAAGGCTGACACCAAAAATAATGAAGTGAAAATGAGTGGAAATATTTTACATTAGCTGCATTATCAGTTGAATTCAGAGAGAGATAGTATAAGGATCATCATTAGCCTGGGAGAACATTACTATTGAGAATTTGGGTTCTTTGTAATACTTTTATACATTCAGCTGTTTGTCTCTTGAAGCTAAGAATCACAAGCACAGAGGTTAAATTTGTGGAAGACCGCAGAGCTAATGAATGCCAAACTGAATGCAATGAGCTACATGACATTTTGAAGGTAATTCACCATTGGGTAGTATGCTGATCAATGGAATTAGCATCTGAGAAATACTACAAATGAAGACAACAAATAAACTCCAGGAAGAAACTATTCCTTAAATGGAAAGCAGATAGTGATCATGGAAAATTAGAGAAATCTCAGGGTACTGATTACCATCGAATGATGTTACCATAGCTCCAGTTCGTAAAGGAAATCAGATGTTGGAATGTATTGAAGTGTCAACATTGAGCCAAAATAGTGAGGTAATCCTGGGAAAGTAGTGGTGATGTAACTGTTACTTTTCTAGGATTGTAAAAAGACTAGATAATGCAGACCAGGGATGTCAAACTTGATTACATAGTGGGTCTGATCTGGATTCCTGACACTTGATGAGTCACTTTCTGTAGATATTATTCAGAAACACTGGGATAGAAATTAATATTGCGTTCTGCCTATTTTCAGGACATAAAATAGACAAAATGTATATAAATTTCTGGGCACCATGTCCTAGGGATAAAGCTATACTCGGAGAAGATGCCAGTCTGGAAGGAACAATTTCCAAGAATGTGATATTGACAAGGTGCAAGAAAATAATTTATCATTCTTTACATTTTTAGCTTCTTTCTGCTTCTCAGCCACACTGGGACCGAGAAAAGACTACTGAATTGCTCATCTTTTGTGGAAAATCAAAGCCTACATCATATCTGAAATGCTTTAGCTGATCTTTCAAAAGGGAACCCAAACACAAACCTGAATGATTAATTAAAATGAAGGGAGGAACCAACAACACAGAGCTGTAAGTGTGGATCCAAGCACAGCGATCAAATAAACACACAATATCTAAGATTCCATCTTAATAACTCATCTAAGGAGCTCATTGGTTCCAAACTAGGCACCTCCAGTAATAGGCAATATGCTGCTGGACTAACGACATGAGGAAATGCCATAATATTTCTGGCACTGGTATTAATACACTAATGTACTTGCCTCTTGCACGAAATACTTCGCCTGCCTACCCTCAAGAAATTTAGTTCTGTACTTTTTTGATGTATGTGTAATTTAAAAAGTACCTTATCCTGTTTCATGGAGTTATTCATTTTCAGCTATCAATCTGAGGGTACAGCTCTTGTGATGTAGTGTATAATATCCCTGCCGCTGAGGCAGGGGCTAAAGGTTCAAGCCCCATTCTGAGATTGCATGGTTATGGAAGGTGTGTTCATAACGTGAGCAAAAAGGTTGAGTATCAGCCTGTTTAAAAACTTCCAATGTTGGCTCAAATGGATGGGGAGAAAGTAGGAAGTCTCCTGGTCAGACACATTTGATGCAGAGTGGCACCTCTCGGGGACCCAGGTACGATTCCACCCTCAGGTGTCCGTCTGGGTGGAGTTTGCACATTCTCCCCATGTCTGCGCAGGTTTCCTCCGGGCGCTCCAGTTTTCTCCCACAGTCCAAAGGTGTGCAGGTTTGGTGGATTGGCTGTGCTAAAATTGCCTGTAGTGTCCAGGGATGTGGTGGTGTGGTGAGTTAGAAATGGGAAACACAGGGTTAGAGGAATGGGATGGGTCTTGGTGGAAAGTCCTTTAGAGGGTTGGCGTGGAGTTGGTGGGCCGAATGGCCTGTTTGCACACTGTTAGGATTCTATGATAGGACTCTAATTATACTCCTTGTCCCTTGTTTCTGACTATTCCTAATCAGGTGTACTCCCCTCAGGTGGCCCCTATCACTAGGTTTGAGAAACAACAGACCTCACAGATGCTTGAACAAAGCAAAATATTCTAGATTCTGGAAATCTGAAACTAACAGAGAAATTGCTGGAGAAACTCAGCAGGCCTAGTAGCATCTGTGGGGAGAGTAACAGAATTAATGCCTTGATCCAGAGCGACTCTTATTCAGCGTCATAGTTGATTGAATGCTTCACTCCATTTTACCCATACTAGCTCCTGGCCATTTGTAATCAAATAATGTATCACCATCAATATTAAATATATTCAAACAATGTCCCTCCACTGCCCTCTGGGGCACAGAATCCCAGTCAATATCCAATATATTGGACAATCATCTCTTAATGTGTAGAACTTTGGTTCCCGGGTTCAGTTGATAAAACGGTTCAGTAGCATCATTCGAAAACAAGGCTTTCCAATGTGACACTGTAGTAACTGTATTTATAAAGGTTTCTCAGCACTTTACTGAGGTAATGAGTCCAAAGCAAGTTCCTGATTTTCAGAAACTCTCAATGTGTGTAAGAATGCAGAATGACATTACACAGGACGGTCGTGTGCTTTCTTTAGAATAGATACAGGATGCTGGACAGCGTGAGCAGCAAGGATCCCTGTATTCAATTCCGCCTTTGCTCCGATTCATACAAGAATCATTCACACAATCTAATGTCAGCCCTAGTATTATCACATCAGTGTGTTAGATAGAGGTGGTGTAGTAATATCACTGGGCTCGTTAACTAATGCAATTAGTAAACTAATTGAATTTTGTTTAACATCAGAATGCAATAGCTTAAGTTCAAAGTACTGGTGTTTGCTGAGTGCAATTTGATTCTAGTTTTTGTAGTTCAAGTGCTTTTCACTCTATATATATATATATATTTATAAAGGACTAACAATCTTATAGCCAACACTGAATCTTGAAATACCACTGTTGTTCCCCAGCCGATGTGCTGGCGAATATGCATACAAATCCCACCACAGTAGCTGGTGAAATTTAAATCCGATTAGGCTGGAATCAAAGGCTAGTCTCAGAAGTGGTGGCCACGAAACAATCGTCAATTGTTGGGGGGGAAAAAGAAGTCCCATCTGGCTCATTAATGCAATTCAGGAAGGAAATCTGCTATCCCTATATGGTCTGGCCAACTTGTGAGTCCAGGCCAACTGCAATCCTAAATGGCTGAGCAAATCGCTCAGTTTTCAGGGAATCAGGGATGAAAAGTTAGTGATGGGCCCTGTCTGTAACTATGCCTTCTATGAAAGAACAATTAAAATGTTCTTTCTCAAGAACAGAACGAACAAACACCCTAGTCATGAAAACAGCAACTGGGCTTTTTCCACAAATTAACGAACATTGTTCATACCATCCACTCTGTTCTTCAGCGCAGTGCCCGCCAATCACACAGGGCCTCAGGTAAAACAAAGCCTGTGGCACTGTTACAAGTGGAAGGTGAACGCAGGTAATTGTTTTTCCCTTTTCATGGTAAATTTAAAGTTGGTACCATTTACAGAAGTTCATACTTCACCCCATTCATCAGATGATGATTCCAGAGAAAATACAAGCAATGCTAACATTAAATGCGCTCAGTTCAGAGCAGGGCATAGCAGCTATAATGTGGTATCAATGTAAAAAAAAGCCCCTTTCTTCTGCTAAAATTACGTGACTCAGTCGCAAACACGACAACATTAATACATCATTCCCATTTCTTCTTTTCTCTCAGAATGTGGCTGCTGATTCCGTTTTGCGCTCTGCACCCTCCCCCCTTCCATTTGGGAATAAGATGGCAACAGCATTGATTTGTAAGGAAAGTCTTACAGCAGCTGAAAGCAGGTGCATTTTCCTTTGGCTTCTTGCACTCTGCTGCCAGAGTAAGAAAACATCTCAAACATCACAGAGTGCAAATTACTGACCTCAACAACCAAGATTGTTTATAATTTATACAGCGCCTTTCACAATCTTGGGACATCCCAAAATACATCACAGCCAACTTGGCATTGTTTGAGATGTAGTCAATGTAGCAAGAAAGCAGAAGTTGCACACACACAATAGCAAAATGATAACAGCAAATTCCCTTCTCAGGTGCTGCTCTGAGGGCTGAATATCAACCAGGGCAATGGAGAGAACTAACTCAAAGGAAAATATTGTGGTCATTGAAAAACTGCAACAGAAACATAAGTCTGAGAATACTGAACACATCTGGCTGCTTCTGTGAAGAATGAAAAAAGCTCATCTTATGGACAAGGGAAACTGAGTTCGGAGTAGCACTGGCAAACAGTGTGCTGGATTTTCTCAGCTCTGGGGAGACGGAGTTATAAGTGGCAAGGACAGGAAAACAGGGATCAGCCATGTTGGGAGGGCTAACTTACCTATTCCAGTCATAGAATCATTTTGTGCAGTCCAGAAACAGACCCTTCGGTCCAACTCGTCCATGCTGACCAGATATTCTAAATAAATCTAGTCCCATTTGCCAGCATTTGGCCCATATCCCTGTAAACGCTTCCTATTCATATATCCAGCAAGACACCATTTAAATGTTGTATTGGACCAGCCTCAACCACTTCCTCTGGCAGCTCATTCTATACCCGCACCACCCTCTGTATGAAAAAGTTGCCCCTTAGGTCACTTTTAAATCTTTTTCCTCTCATCTTAAACCGAGATGAGAGGAAAACCTAGGACTTCCACACCCCGGAACAAAGAACCTGTCTATCCATCCTATCCATGCCCCTCATGATTTTATAAACATCTACAAGGTCACCCCTCAGCCTCCGATGCTCCAGGGAAAATAGCCCCAGCCTATTTAGCCTCTCCCTGTAGCTCAAACCTTCCAACCCCAGCAACATCCTTGTAAATCTTTTCTGAACCCTTTCAAGTTTATTAACATCCCTCCGTTGTCAAGGAGACCAGAACTGAGTGCGGTATTCCAAAAGTGGCCTAACCATTGTCCTGTACAGCTGCAACATGCCCTCCCAACTCCTCTTCTCAGTGCACTGACCAATAAAGGCAAACATGCCAAGTGCCTTCTTCATTGTCCTGACTATCTGTGACTCCATTTTCAAGGAACTATGAAGTGGAACATTTGGGCCCACTTGATGAAGCTGGGCCCACTTGATGAAGCTGGGAGAGTTGAATGCAAGTCACAGGAAGCTACAGCCAACTTACAAAGACTGGGTGCCGAGGATCTCACATGGCTTTGATTGTCTGTGAAGCTCTGTGAGTAATGCTAATGGTACCCACACAAACCCTGACTGATGCTCAAACCTGCTGCACAAGTCCAAAAGTCAAATCTCTTCAGTGTGCATCGTGGCCCAAACATACCATAGGACAGAGATTGACCATACATCAACTTCATAAATACAAAGGATACATTGCAGTTATACACTTCTGAGCCAGTTATCTGGATCAGCTCCCTGGCAGAGCAGGCTCAGAGTGGCTGAGTGGCTCTCTCCTTGTTCATTGATAGGTACAGTATTATCATCACCAATAACTTACATAATAGGAAAGCTGGAAGTCCTTAACTGTCCAATTTTGGGGAAGGAAATATTCTACCTCTGCCCAGTCTGTTTCATATGTGGCTTCTGATGCATAGCATCATGCCACCCTTAACTACCTCTGGAATAGTGTAGAAAGTCACTCATGAATTGGGAACATAGGAAATAGCAAGATTAGGCCATTTGATCCATCAAGCCTCTTCCCCTGTTGAGTACATCATGTTGGTCTTCTACCTCTATTCTATTTTTTCCCCATTATTCCCGTATCCCTTAATGTTGTTAATGTCTCGAAATCTATTGAGCTCTGTCTTGAACACGCTTAATGACTGTTCATCCATAACCTCCTGGTGCATTTCTGAAGAAGGGTCTCGACCCAAAGCGTCAGCCTTCCTGCTCCTCTGATGCTGTTTGGCCTGCTGTGTTCATCTAGCTCTACACCTTGTTAGTTGAAATGACGAAACCCATTTGTTTCATCATCACAAATCCTTTTAGGATAGTAGCTCTACAATCTCCCCATTATGGTTGTCGGCTGAATATAAAACATGTTGACCAAACCCAACACTCAGCTCCTTCCTGTTGGTCACCAGCATCAGGCACCATTTATGGTTTTAGCCCCCATGAGCACTTTTCTCACTAAGTCACACTAACCATCCCCACCACATCAGCTGTTGTCAAGTTGCCCCATTTTCCCTCGGCCTCACATTTTCCTTACTTTGCCAAGACCTTAATCCCAAACCCCTGGATGCTGGAGCAGGACGGGAAATCAGGAGGGCCCTGGTGATGGTCCTGGGCCCTGACTGAAGAAAATGGTTCCATGCTTGACCTGAGATCAGTCGACCCCCAGGGCCCTGAGTCTGAGCCCCAGTGTGCCTCCTGTACCAGGTTCTTTTGGAGGCGCAAGGTTTTCTTTAACAAAGTCAATGAGCTATGTCACTATCCTTCCCCTCACTTACTTTGGGAGAAGCTTCATCTGCAATACATCTTCCAATGTGAGACAAATTTGTTACTTGCTCTTCCAACATTTACAGATGCAAATTAAATGGCAACAATCATCCACTTAAACTGTTCCATAATTACATTGAACTGTTTTGTTTATACAATTCCACATCTTGGCATGCAGCTGTTGCCATATTTGGCATTCCTATAAAACTTTAGCGAGCTAAATAATGCACATATTGGATGGAGATGAGTCCTCATTTGTTACAGTAAAAGCAGAAATGCTCCATATTGATAGGGATTACTGTTGCTATGGTTGCCATTGCCAATTCAAAGCTTATATAAATAAGACGAGCTGATACAGACTTGCTGGTTGCCTGTAAACAAATAAGCAACATTGCAAGTATATTTCAGATGAAGCTAAGCTGCCGGCAGTCTTCATTTTGTGAACCAGAAACCTACTTTTTGCTCTCCTCAGTAACTTTGCTGGCCTTCATGCTCTCCGGGTGGTACAGGTCCATCAATCTCTCATGGAATCAAGGAGGGTTTTACAACAACTGATGGTGCCATGGCCAAGATTAGCTTTCCTGATTTATTGCCACAAATTAAGTTATGAGTTTGTAAAATCATTTGTAATTCACCTTGATTTTTTTTCTGGGAGCTATCGTGATATTCCATTGAACTCTTCAAGCACTTCTGCGTTATCCAATTTGATTTCTAGAGGGTCTACTTTAAAGCTTTCAATTTGTTATTCATTTTCATTTTCATTCCAATACTTTATTTAAATCCTAGTTATTTTCCCACTTCATATACACTTCTGCTCTGATGACCCTCCCTGTCATGGTATGGCTTTAAAATATGAGTGATAAAATATATTAATAATGACTGATTAAAATACATTGAGTGATTCTGTTTTCCTGTTGGGAAGCTTCATAATTCATATTATTGAGTCTCTTTTTGGTTTGATAACATTCAGTGACATTTATTTTTACTGGTTCTGCAGAGATAGGTACGAATGCTAATGCCTTCTCTCCAGCAACATTCCAAACTTTAGCCTTTATAACTTCTCTAATTTTATTGGCTTGAGTTGCACTCTTCAAATGCTTTATGGCGAATTCATATGCTTTAATTAGATTTTCCAGGAAGCCTGATGTACAGGTTGGAATTGCAGTCTTTAATCTTTGGTTAATAAATTTTTCTTTAATTAATTTGACGAAGTCCTCTCACCTCAAGTCCATATATCAGGTCAGAAGGACTAAATCCTGCAACCCCATTATGGGCATCCCTTACAGCAAACAATAATAAGAGAGTTAATTCCTTATCCCAATTGTTAGGACATTTCTGAAAATAAAAGCTCTAATTATGGACATGAAAGTTTAATGCCATTTTTCTAATTTTCCTTGAGATTGTGGATGATAAACTGAAGATATGAATTATTTATTCCTAATCTCTTCATTATTTCTTTGAATATTAATGATGTAAACTTTGAACATTAATCTAATTTGCATTTCTTTATGTAACCTGTATTTCATAAAGAAAAAGAAGCTAAATCTCCCAGTACTGTTTTTGCTGTAACATTTACAAAAGACATCACCTTAGGGAATCTTGCCAAAACATTCATAATCACTAAAAGTTATTGATATTCACTCCTGATTTTACGCAGGGGTATTGAAGACTCTAAGATCCCACTAAATGATTCTCTAGAAGCTGCTATCACAATTAGAGGTACAGGTCTAATGGCTGGTTGGGATTTCCCAACAACCTGATATACTTGCATGTTGGCAAAATTTGACCATGTCCTAACATAGTCCCAGACAATAAAATTGTTTTAATATTATAATAGAACCCTAGTAGATGGGGATGTTGAGGGAGGGCACCGAGGAGTGAAGGTCAATCAATTCAGCAGACCCTCTCTCTAGGAAAAGATGTTGTTCAAAGAGGTTTAATTGTGAGAGGTAGGGGCAGGCAATAGATTTCCTCAAGCAAATGTGAATGACAGGCTTAATTCCCTACAAATATTGTTTACTTAGCTTAATCTAATTTCTTCTCATGTTTTATTGGGCTTGATGTTATTGGAATAAAGAATCTCAGCTTCATAATCTTTTGAATGCTTAAATCTCATGTTCTATTTCTGGTGCAGGATTCTAGGCAGGGAAATGTGTAATAGAGTCTCAAACAGCAGGTGGCGATGGTGAGGAAAGGCATCAAGCAGGGAAGGTCAAGTAGCCGGGTGGATTCGCATAGCAGGAAAGGATGTCTTTGCCAGAATGAGGTCTTCTTGGAGAGAAGAGGGGACAGACAAGGGATTTCTTTAACAGACGTCAACTCCAGATTTAATTCCATGCAAATATTCCATTTCCCTTAACTTTAATTTCTCTTCATGTTCGTAATGACATGACACCATTGTAATAATGAATCCTGACTTCATGATTTTCAGGCTGTTTGGATGCTTAAACCTTGTGTTACAACATTTTAGCCCAAATTTTTCAATTATCTAGATGACCTGCCATCTGACTTTAGTGAATCACTTGTGAAACTGTATTGCAGTACTCAGGTCGAGCTATCATTTATGGCCTACAACCAATTCCTCATCAGTTGGCATTTGAGATGGCTTCCATTTTCGTATTATCACTTTTTCTTTTAAACAATAACATTAAGGTATTGTTTGGGCTAAACACGACGGTCTCATTCTCCTTATCTGCCTTCTTTTTATTTTTCAAGGACAATGTACGTAACTGAATTTCCATGTCATTTCCCTCTTCCACATTTTCCTCCTCTTACTGTTTATTCTATGAGCCTGAGATCTAGACGCAGCATAGTCAGGAAACAATCCACAATGTTGTTCCTACGGCATCTCAATTTCTCTTCTTTCCATTCTTCAATGAGGCTAATATTTTTGAATCAGCCAGGTTATTCCCAAAAATATAATCAATTACTTTTACAGCAATTTGTTGCACTTCTCCAAATATATACTTCAGCAGTTACTAAACCACTACTTAATCCAATTTGATGTAATAGGGCCAGCTCCAAACTTCCAATTATTTCATTTTCCTTTATCTGCCCCTCTGGAATTTAAGTTGCATTATCAGCCAGCATCAGCTACTGACCTACTCCATTACCTCAATATTTTTATTGGTATGTCTCGATAATTAGAAAAATAAGAAAATAATAAATGAAATATTCAGAATCTCCAGTGGTCTGATTATCTTTAGCAATAATTGAGGAATAATTTTGTTTCAGTCCTGAGCCAACTCATCCTTCCCAGTAGGTTTGGATCAAACTGTTCGACCTGTAGCAATGTTCAATTTTTATATTTCCTTTCCTGATATACCCTTTTCTAATGATTTCTTAGGTGTTCCTATTTGTGTGATAGGTCTCCCATTTAACTTCCAGTAATCAGCTTTAGTATGTCTAGTCTTTTCCAAAGAAAACATTTTTAAAATTTACAAGGAGGCGGGGATGGCCTTTCTCCTTTATTAATTTGGCATCCTTCTATTTGTTCCCTAACTGAAAACCTTCTCCATCCCCAGATTTTCTATTGCTACACTCTCCTTGCAGATTCCCATATGATCATTTCCTCACATGTAGTTCCCTGTGTGAGATATCTGAATTGCCACTTCTCGGATCTTTAATACTTGATGTGAATCTAAATAAGTCTTAAGATTTACCAGCAAGCTAGTTTGGAATTCATGCACATTCATGGTTTCCCTCATGTTCTCAAAACTATTCTCTAACTTCAGTGATGAACACAACTGATTGCAGAATCAGTAGGAACTGCAGATGCTGGAGAATCTGAGATAACAAGGTGTAGAACTGGATGAACACAGCAGGCCAACCAGCATCAGAGGGGCAGGAAAGCTAACGTTTTGGGTCTGGACCCTTCTTCAGAATTGGGGGAGGGGAAGGGGATTCTGAAATAAATAGAGAGAGGGGAAGGCGGATGGAAGATGGATAAAGGAGCAGATAGGTGGAGAGGAGACTGACAGGTCAAGGAGGCGGGGATGGAACCAGTAAAGGTGAGTGTAGGTGGGGAGTTAGGATGGGGTTGGTCAGTCAAGGGAAGACGGACAGGTCAAGGAAGCGGGGATGAGGCTAGCAGGTAGGAAGTGGGATTTGGGGGTTGGTCAGTGAGGTGGGAGGACCGGATAGGTGGGGGAAAAGATGGACAGGTTAGGGAGGCAGGGACGAGCTGGGCTGGTTTTGGAATGAGGTCAGGGGTGGGGAGATTTTTAAGCTTGTGAAGTCCACATTGATACCAAAGAGCTGTAGCATTCCCAAGAGAAATATGTGGTGCTGTTCCTGCAACCTTCGAGTGATTGTAGAACATTTCTTTATATCTTGCAAATTCTACAAATGTCAGATTTGGTATCTTTCTTCTAGTGCTGAATTTTAATTGATAATCTTCAGCGACATTCACATAATCATTGAGTATTGCCCTTTTATCAGTTTCATTGCTCTTCTGACAAACTGATGGACACAATCATTGCTGTACCTATCAAGGCACTCAGAATCACAGAACTGTTACAATGCAGAAGGCGGCTATTCAGCCCATCATGTCTGCACCAATTCTATTACTGAGTGCCAACTTCCTGCCTTTTCCCCATATTCCCGCAAACCATTTCTATCCAAATAATCATCTAGTTCCCTCTGCAATGGTAAGGTTCCAACATCTCTACGTCACAACAACTTCACACAACACCAACTTTTCAAATTAGGAATCTTTCAATTCCAACATTTGTAATTTTGTAAATTGTAAACAAAGATTTCTAGTTTATTCACATACCTCATTAGAATCAGAATCATTGCCTGGGCTTCCTGGCTCAAAGATAGGGATACTATCACTGCACCACAAGGACACCTCTTAAGCAGTACTGACATGCCTGTGATAATAAAATGTGAGGCTGGATGAACACAGCAGGCCAAGCAGCATCTCAGGAGCACAAAAGGACATGCCTGTCCTTTCTAGAGCAGCTGCTGGCTTTAATTTGTTGACATTAATAAACTCAAGGTGCCTAAAGCAGAAAATATGCGTAAGGCAACACAAATTGACTCTGATAAACCAGAGGATAGAACAGATTAGCAAATTATTGTCACTTATACTTCTGTAAATATGGTGAGATGTGTATAAGTCCAAATTTTCCTGAATCAAAAAATTGAAATCACATCATGGGGCACAGCCTTGTTTTTATATCGAGCTTCACATTGAAAGGGTGTTGCCTTTTCTTCGAAATGTTGTAAATTGCCTTACTGATCTCCTTCTCTGAAGTTTTTATGCTCACAATGTACAGATGCCTTTACAGAAGAAGTATTTCATTGGGACTTTCACAGAAAAGTGGATAAATATGATCCAGAAACACCAGAAATGGTCCAGGATTCCATGATAGAGAGCAGTTGGCTCACTTAGTCACCAAGAGTTCTTTATTGGTTTGAAACAAAAAGCCTACATTAATTCTAAGAAACTTAAAAAAATAAATTGACGCCGGACTGTCCCATGTGTAACAGTGACTGAACCGTTATGGCAATGGTGTGAAGGAAAAGGTTCAGATTGTCATAAATAAACAGACTGAATGTGACCTGGATCTGACTCTGGAAGAGGCTGGAAGCAAATGATTGATTCCCGGGAAACCCGAGCAGATTGGAGTTCACACACACTCTCGGTGCACAATGTAAAACGAGGCACTGAGTTGGAAGCCAAGCTCAGTCAGCGCAGACAGACGAAAGATATTCCTGGACTAAACTAGTCAAACTGTGAGAGGCCCTAGTGACATGCAAGCCTTGCACAGTGGGCTTTGTGTGTGTCTGTGTGTGTGTTTAAATCTAGCTGTATCCTCAGATGGTTGCTATTAGCGCACTAACGGTAGCAGCGAAACCCAGTTCTCTGCCAGAAGTTTGACAGAACTGTAAATTATCCCAGTTGCACAATAAGGCGCAGTCCATCGTGGTTTCTAACCCAACACAGAGCAGATGACAGAGTCTAGCAGTGCCAAGTGAGCTCTGGCTTGTACATTCATAAAAGCCAAAGAAGGAGAGGGGGTATTTTGGCCTCGAGGAAAACAAATCACTGTTACCTTTCTGCCCCACTGAACAAAGGATGGGCTGGGTTAAATCTCCCCAAAAAAGACACAAAGGTATTTCTGACCAAACTATTGAAGTTAAACCAAATCCTCCCTCTCTCACCTCTCTCAGGAAGCTGGGTGGGAGGAGTTGTTGGCTTTGGGTCCCTGGGCACTAAGGGTGCTTGCTCCCAGCTTTCAAGCTGCACAGCTCTAGTCCTCGTTAAAATGTAGGAATGCTGCTGTATGAAATTTAACCCTGTCAAAAATATAAAACCACAGGCGGAAAATCCGAGACGCAGGAGATTCCAAAGTATTTTGTTTAAATTCCCTGTTTGCTCAATTACTTTGTGGGAGTTTTGTCCAACAAACCTATTTTGTTGGGCTAGTCTTGTCATGCTGTTGCTTTCTGGCAGGACCCAAGGGAAAGGTGTTGGATAAGACTGAGGCTCAATCTTTCATTAAAGAACCTAGAGGTTGCTCTCCCATTAAAGAGCGACAACGGTTGCTGAGTTCAACCTGAGGGTCACCAAACCTCAGGTGAGGGGTAAGGTGATCTCAGCCTGTGTGGGAATTGAACACAGGCTGTTGGTAAACCAGCCATCCAACCAAATGAGCTAACTGACTCCCCCATCCTCAGGGGGACTAGGTTGTCCAATATGTTAGCCACCAGGCAGATGAGGCAAACTGGGAATCTAAACACGGCCAAGAACATTTCTGATGAATAAATGGAAATTCCTTTCGTGTGCGGTCCCAACACAGCATACACATTTGCAGTCTGACCTTTTGCCCTGATATAGTACTGTTTGGGCTGTAGCCATGTCATGGATTGTTAACCTTTACACTAAACTGTAACTGCATCACTGGCCATTTGATGCACTCAAAACCCGAGGTCGTTATTAAAATGGCAAAACAAAGAGCAGAGTGTGTGAAGTATTTTGTTTATTGCAAGGGCTTTACTGATGAACCACACAGTCACTGAACTAATCTGATACAGGTTATTTACATATGTAGATCTAGAAGTACATGTATACAAATATACATACAAATGGATAGGCAAATACAAGCTGGGCTTCATTTCCAGCTGTGCATTTTGTAGCCTTCCGGATTCAACTTTGGGATTAACAACTTCAGATCATCAACTCTGACCTCCATTTTGCTACACACATATATATTCCTTTACCCAGGTGTCTTTCATAGTTTCTTTGCCTTAAATCAGAGCTGATTTTTATTCTGCAATTAACACCTGCTCTGGATCAATGCTTTGTTCTTTCTCTAGAATCATTAACACTCCTTTTGCACTTCGTCCTATGACAGTTTTGAACTCCAATCTCTCTTGCCCTCTAACTGTCCCTTGCCCTGACAGTTCCTTTCCTTCCATTTCCCATTGCTCCTCTTTCTGAACAGCATAAAGCTCGTCACATTTCCAACACTCGCCAGATCTGCGGAAGAGTCACTTTGGACTTGAACCTCAATCCAGATGTTCCAATCAAGATCAGAGAGCCTATGCCTGATCCTCACCTTTACATGAGTTCTCTCTGCCAGCTTATTCACTGTCTGTAATGGTGGTAGAGGCAGAAACACTCACATTGTTTAAGAAGTATTTAGTCATGCACTTGTGAAGCCAAGGCATACAGGACTATGGGCCAAGCACTGGAAAATGGCATTGCATTTGTTTCAGAGATAATGGGAACTGCAGGTGTTGAAATTGTATCAGAGATAATGGGAACTGCAGCTTTTGTGCTCCTGAGATGCTGCTTGGCCTGCTGTGTTCATCCAGCTCCACACTTTGTTATCTCGCATTGCATTTGTTAGTTGCTTGCTTTTAACCGGGCAGAAAGGCTGTTTTTCTTTTCTGTGCTGTAGACATCTACGTCCACATGGGATCCTGATGCAGCTGAATCTGCAGGAGATGCTGGG
The DNA here is from genome assembly GCF_030684315.1 of Stegostoma tigrinum. Taxonomy (NCBI): domain Eukaryota; kingdom Metazoa; phylum Chordata; class Chondrichthyes; order Orectolobiformes; family Stegostomatidae; genus Stegostoma; species Stegostoma tigrinum. Next base: position 88,457,736 of record NC_081362.1, on the reverse strand, counting down.
AATTTTGAAATTTCCTTGGGGCAACTACTCAACACCTGGAACTGTCCGAAAAAGTCCCCATCTCAAAGTTGGAGGTGAATGTTTTGGAGGGTTCTGATTCAATTTAGCCACCCCACACCCACACCTACCAGATCTAACACCTAACTCACCCACTCACAGTTAACTAGATGCCCCTTACTCTATCAAGATCCCATAAAACTCCCAGACAACCTTCATCTCTGTCCTCTGTACCACGAATTTTGATGGTATCCCCAAACTTACTGACCATGCCTCCAATATTCTCAACCAAATTGATGGACAACAGTGGGCCTGGCATTGATACTTGTGGCCACATGCCTCCAGCCTGAACAACAGCCCTCTATCACCACCCTCCATGTCCTACTGTCAAATCGACTTTGTATCCAATTAAGGCAGAAATTCAAGGAGCTAGGTTGGAAGCTTAGAGCTAGAACAAACAAAGTTGTTATATCTGGTTTGTTACCCATGCCACGTGCTAGCGAGGTGAGGAAGAGGGAAAGAGAGCATTGAACACATGGCTACAGGGATGGTGCAGGAGGGAGGGATTCAGATACCTGGATAATTGGGGCTCATTCTGGGGTAGGTGGGACTTCTACAAATGGGATGGTCTACACCTGAATCAGAGGGGTACCAATATCCTGGGGGGAAAATTTGCTAATGCTCTTTGGGAGGGCTTAAACTAATTCAGCGGGGGGGTGGGAACTTGAGGTGTAGCTCCAGTGTACAGGAGGTTGAGAGTAGTGAGGTCATGAATAAGATTTCAAGGTCACAGGAGTGTACTGGCAGGCAGGAAGGTGGTTTGAAGTGTGTCTACTTCAACGCCAGGAACATACAAAATAAGGTGGATGAACTTGCAGCATGGGTTGGTACCTGGGACTTCGATGTTGTGGCCAATTCGGAGACATGGATAGACCAGGGACAGAAATGGTTGTTGCAGGTTCTGGGGTTTCGATGTTTCAGTAAGATCAGGGAAGGTGGTAAAACGGGGAGGTTTGGCATTATTAGTCAAGGACAGTATTACAGCGACAGAAAGGATGCTTGATGATGACTCATCTACTGAGGTAGTATGGGCTGAGGTTAGAAACAGGAAAGGAGAGGTCACCCTGTTGGGAGTTTTCTATAGGCGTCTGAAAAGTTCCAGAGATGTAGTGGAAGGGATTGCAAAGATTATTCTCGATAGGAGCGATGGTAACAGGGTAGTTGTTATGGAGGACTTTAAACTTTCCAAATATTGACTGGAAACACTATAGTTTGAGTACTTTAGATGGGTCAGTTTTTATCCAATGTGTGCAGGAGGGTTTCCTGTCACAGTATGTAGATAGGCCAACAAGAGGCGAGGCCACATTAGATTTGGTACTGGGTAATGAACCAGGCCAGGTGTTAGATTTGGAAGTAGGTGTGCACTTTGGTGATAGTGACCACAATTCAGTTATGTTTACCTTAGCGATGGAAAGGGATAGGTGTATACCACACAGCAAGAGTTATAGCTTGGGGAAAGGCAATTATGAGGCGATTAGGCAAGATTTAGGATGCATAGGATGGGGAAGGAAGCTGCAGGGGCTGGGCACAATTGAAATGTGGACCTTGTTCAAGGAACAGCTACTGCATGTCCTTGATAAGTATGTACCTAACAGGCAGGGAGGAAGTGATTGAGCAAGAGAACCATGGTTTACTGAAGAAGTTGAATCTCTTGTCAAGAGGAAGAAGGAGTTAGGGCACTTGAGAGTTACAAATTAGCCAGGAAGGATCTAAAGAGAGAGCTAAGAAGAGCCAGGAGGAGACATGAGAAATCTTTGGCAGGTAGGGTTAAGGAAAACCCTGAAGCTTTCTATAGGTATATCAGGAATAAAAGAACGACTAGAGTAAGATTAGGGCCAGTCAAGGACAGGAGTCGGAAGTTGTGCATGGAATCCAAAGAGGTAGGAGAGGCGCTAATTGAATATTTTTCGTCGGTATACACACAGGAAAAAGACCATGTTGTGGAGGAGAATACTGAGATACAGGCTATTAGACCAGACAGGATTGAGGTTCATAAGGAGGTGGTGTTAGCAATTCTGGAAAGTGTGAACATAGATAAATCCCCTGGGCCGGATGGGATTTATCCTAGGATTCTCTGGGAAGCTAGGGAGGAGATTGCAGAGCCTTTGGCTTTGATCTTTATGCCGTCATTGTCTACAGGAATAGCGCCAGAAGACTAGAGGACAGCAAATGTTGTCCCCTTGTTCAAGAAGGGGAGTAGAGACAATCCTAGTAATTACAGACCAGTGAGCCTTACTTCGGTTGTGGTTAAAGTGTTGGAGAGGATTATAAGAGATAGGATTTATCATCATCTAGAGGGGAATAATTTGATTAGGGATAGTCAACATGGTTTTGTGAAGGGTAGGTCGTGCCTCACAAACCTGAGTGACTTCTTTGAGAAGGTGACCAAACAGAATGGGGTAATGCGGTTGATGTGGTGTATATGTATTTCAGTAAAGCATTTGATAAGGTTCCCCATGGTAGGCTATTGCAGAAAATATAGAGGCAAGGGATTGAGGGTGATTTAGCAGTTTGGATCAGAAATTGGCGAGCTGTAAGAAGACAGAGGGTGGTGGTTGATGGGAAATGTTCATCCTGGAGTTCCGTTACTAGTGGTATACCACAAGGACCTGTTTTGGGGCCATTACTATTTGACCTGGATGAGGGCGTAGAAGGATGGGTTAGTAAATTTGTGGATGACACTAAAGTTGGTGGAGTTGTGGATAGTGCGGAAGGATGTTACAGGTTACAGCGGGACATAAATGAGCTGCAGAGCTGGACTGAGAGGTGGCAAATGGAGCTACTGCATGCCCTTGATAAGTATGTACCTAACAGGCAGGAAGGAAGTGATTGAGCGAGAGAACCATGGTTTACTAAAGAAGTTGAATCTCTTGTCAAGAGGAAGAAGGAGTTAGGGCACTTGAGAGTTACAAATTAGCCAGGAAGAATCTAAAGAGAGAGCTAAGAAGAGCCAGGAGGAGACATGAGAAGCGGAAAAGTGTGATGTGATTCACTTTGGAAGGAATAACAAGAGTACAGAGTTTTGGGCTAATGGTAAGATTCTTAGTAGTGTGGCTGAGCAGAGACATTTCGGTGTCCATGTGCATAGATCCCTGAAAGTTGCCACCAGGTTGATAGGGTTGTTCGGAAGGCGTACGGTGTGTTAAGTTTTATTGGTAGAGGGATTGACTTTTGGAGCCATGAGGTCATGTTGCAGCTGTACAAAATTCTGGTGCGCCCACACTAGGACTATTACGTACAGCTCTGGTTGCGCAATGTAGGAAGGATGTGGAAGCATTGGAAAGAGTGCAGAGGAGATTTACCAGGATGTTGCCTGGTATTGAGGGAAGGTCTTATGAAGAAAGGTTGAGGGACTTGAGGCTGTTTTCGTTAGCGAGAAGAAGGTTAAGAGGTGACCTAATAGAGACATGCAAGATGATCAGAGGATTAGTTAAGGTGGACAGTGAGAGCCTTTTTCCTTGGATGGTGATGGCTAGCACGAAGGGACATAGCTTTAAATTGAGGGGTGAAAGGTATAGGACAGATGTCAGAGGTGGGTTCTTTACTGACAGAGTAGTAAGGGCGTGGAATGCCCTGCCTGCAATAGTGGTGGACTCAATAACTTTAAGGACATTTAAATGGTCATTGGATAAACATATGGATGACAATGGAATTGTGTAGGTTAGATGGGCTTCAAATTGGTTTCACAGGTCAGCGCAACATCGAGGGCCGAAGGGTCTGTACTGCGCTGTAGTGTTCTATGTTCTATGAAAGAACTATGGATACTGTAAATCAGGAACAAAAACAAATTTGTTGGAAAAGTTCAGCAGGTTTGGCAGCATCTGTGAGGGTAAAAACAGAGTTAACGTTTCGGGCCCGGTGACCCTTCCTCAGAACAAATCTTTTTGCATCTAGTTGGCACGCTCTCGCTGGATCCAATATGATCTAACCTTACCAACCAGTCTACCATGCAGTACCTGTTGAAGGCCTGGCTGAAGTCAATGTAGGCAATGTTTACTGCGCTGCTAACACCTACCCTTTTGATTACATCCTGAAAAAACTCAGTCAAGTTAGTGAGGCATGATTCCCCATGCACAAACCCACGCTGACTATCCCTAATCATTCTTGTCTTTCCAAATGCTTGTAGATCCTGTCTCTCAGTATCCCCTCCAACAACTTACCTACACTTGACATTAGGTTCACTGGCCTGCAGTTCCCTGGCTTTTACCTGCAGCTTTTCTTAAATAAAGGCATAACACTCCAGTCTTCCAGCACCTCACCCAAGGCTATCAGCGACGCAAATATCTTTGTAGGAGACCCCCATTTTGTTCCCTACTTTCCACAATGTCCTGGGATACACTTGATCATATGTCAGGGATTAATCTACCTTTATGCTTCTTAAGACCTCCACCACCTCCTCTTTTGTAATATGGCCTCTTTTCAAGACATCATTATTTACTTCCCTGAGTTCCCTAGCTTCCATGTTTTCCCTGCAGTAAATATGGACAAGAAATATTTATTCAGGATCTCACCTATCTCCCGTGGGTCTACACATAGATGACCTCATTGGTCTTTAAGGGTCCTTATTCTCTACCAATTACTCTTTTGCCCTTATTATACATAGAGAATTTCTTTGAATTCTGCTCTACCTTACCTGCCACATCTCGTGCCTTGTTTTTGCCCTCCTGCTTCCCGTCCTAAGTCTACTCCTACATCCCCAAAGTCCTAAAGGGATTCATTTGATCCCAGCTTTCTATACTTCACATATGCCTCCTTTTTTCTGGACCAGAGCCTCGGTATCTCCAGTTATCCAGTGTTCCCTGCTCCTGCCAGCTCTCACTCGAAGGAACATGTATCCCTGAACTCTTCCTTTCTTGCTTTTGAAGGTCTCCCACTTGCTAGACATCTCTTTACCTGCGAACAGCTCCCCCAGTCAACTTCTGAAAGTTCCTGTCTAATACCATCAAAATTGGCCTTGCCCCAGTTTAGAGCTTTAACTTGTGGACCAGACCAGCTGAGGAACAATGATAGATATTGAAAAAAAAGTTAATGACTCAGACCAAAGATGTATCCCAGTGATAAAGAAGATTCTGGGAAGGAGATCACGGTTGAGCAGACGAGCTAAGGATAGTATCAAATTGAAAGAAGAAGCACACAATGTGGCAAAGGGTGGCAGTAAACCAGAGTACTGGGGAAGTTTTGAAAGCTAAACCAAGTTGGCCAAAAAGATAATAAAGGAGAAGAAAATAAACTTTGAGGTTTAACTAACAAATAATATAAAAAAGGACAATAAGAGCTTCCTTAAATATATAAAAAGGAAGATAGGGGCCAAATTAAATATGAGCCCCTTACAGAATGAAGCTGGGGAAGTCATAATGTGGAGCCAGGAAATGACCAGGAGTTGTTTAAACACTTTGCGTCAGTCTCCATGGTAGAAGGCACTAATAGAGACAAAGATGTCTATAGCACAGAGATCTGTGCTGTTCAAAAACAACTATCCCAATCTCACTTTCCAGCACTTGGTCCTGAGCCTTGTATGCCCTGATATCACAAATGTACAGCTAAATACTTCTTCAATGCCTTGAGGGCTTCTGCCTTTACTACCTTTACAGGCAGTGAGTGCCAGATTCCCATCGCTGTCTGGGTGAAAAATAATTTCCTCACATCCCCTCTAAATCTCCTGGCCCTTACTTTAAATCTATGACCCTGATCATTGATCCCACCATCAAGGGTATAAGTTCCTTCCTGTCTCCCCTGTCTATTCCCCTCATAATTTTATACAGCTCAATCAGGTCACTCCTTAATCTCCTCTGCTCCAAGGAGAACAGTCCCAGGCTGTCCAATCTCCCTTCATAACCAAAAGTCTCCAGCCCAGGCAATATCCCAATAAATCTCTTCTATACCTTCTCCAGTGCAATCACATCTCTCCTCTTAACTCTCCCCTCCTTTGAAGAGCTAAATGTTGCTGTGGATAAAGGGAATCCAGTGGATGTCATGTACTTAAATTTCCAGAAAGCATTTGTTAAGTTGACACATTAGTTATTGTGAGAAATGAAAGCTCATGGTGTTGGGGGTAACATATTGACATAGTTAAAAGATATTGCCAGCTAACAGGAAGCAGGGAGTAGGAATACATGAGAGATAATGGGAACTGCAGATGCTGGAGATTCCAAGATAATAAAATGTGAGGCTGGATGATTTTAGTAGGAATACATGGATCTTTTGCAGATTGGCAGGATGTCATGAGTGGTGTGCCACAAGGGTCAGTACTAGGGCCTCAACTCTTTATAGTTTATATAAAGGTAACAAGAGCTGGGCAATATCCAGGCTTGGGCTGACAAGTGGTAAGTGACATTCGCGTCACACAAATGCTTTTAGAATGACTCGTTTGGGCTCTGGTTTCACAGCTAAAGGAAAGATGTAGTGAAATTTGAAAAGATTCAGAAAAGATTTACAAAGATGTAGTGTGGGCTGGCAGGTTTGAGTTAGCGGGAGAGGCTGAATAGATTGGGACTTTTTTCCCCTGGAGTGGTAAAGATTGAGGGGTGACCTTGTAGAGTTTTATAAAATCATGACGAGCATGGATAGAGCGAATGGCCAAGGTCTTTTTCCCAGAGTAGGGGAGTTCAAAACTAGAGGGTACTGATTTAAGGTGAGAGGGGACAGATGTACAAGGGACCTGATGGATAACTTTTTCAAGCAGAGGTGGGCACGTGTATGAAACAAGATGCCAGAGGAAGAGGTGGAGGTGGGTACAGTTATAATATTTAAAAGGCATCTGAATAGGTACGTGAATAAAAAGGGTTTAGAGGGATATGAACCAAATGTTGGCAAATGGGAATAGATCAGTTTAGGATATGTGGTTAGCACAGATGAGTTGTTGTGTTTCATGGTTGCTGTTTAACTCTATGACTATATACGACTCCAGTCCCATGCCATTGCAGGTTCCCTTAATAATTCTCTGATAGAGCACAGTAAGCCACTCAGTTAAAGGAGATCCATTGGTAAAGGTGGGCAGCAAATGCCAGTTTTCTCAGTGATGCCCACCTTTTGAAAATTGTTGAAATTTATATATCATCCCAATACATTCAACTGTCCTAAAATGCTAATAGAAGGAGTTACTTTGTTTTCAGTGGACTGAATGTTGTCAGGCAGGCAAATGGGAAAGTTATTGTGCAATAACAATGTTCAACCTGTGTTGGAATGTAGGACCGGCCTGTCTGTGGTGGTGCTGGTCAAGAGGAAGAATGTTGGCCAGGAGACTGGGAAGATTCTTCCCAAATGAAAATGGAAATTTCTGACATTTCCTCCAGCATGATTCACCAACATAATGCCAGAATCTGTGGTGGATGTATTCCCACAAGTTGACACCCATTCCCAATTAACAACAAGTACTGCCTATGGAAGAAGAACAAGCCTAGAGTTTGGATTGAGGCCATGTCAGTCTCAGTGGCAATTGTAATGGTGCACCAGCCTTGTTTCGAAGGAGGATCCAGCAGAACAACCATATTAAGGCACCAATTTGCCAGTTATAGCACGCTCCTCAGTGCCTTAAACAATATGGCTGGTGTGAAGCTCTCTGATACCTTAATAAGTAAACTCTGACTAAACCTTTCCATTCTTATCGTCTTCTCTTTAGCTCCTTCTCTTCATTCTTCATCACTGTTTGTCATAAGAGTAGCTAGCTGATCCTTTGGGCAGAACACACAGCTTCTGGAACCTGTTGTTGAGTATAGGGGCCATTGTGTCCTCCAGATTTTGCTTTGTTTAATATGATCTTGCAGATTCTGCATTGGCTGGTGCCAATTGAAACAATATTTTCTGCATAACCGCATTTTGCAAATTACACTTTTTTCTGAGTTTATTCTGTACAATGTGTTCCCCTATCTCTCCTGAAAAACAAAACACAAGCATGATTTCTCTGTTACCAGGAGGAATGCACATTGCTGGAAAAGGTTTTAAGCCTCTCGTCAAGTTTATACTCCCTATCAGATCTGTTCTGGAGGGTTACCTTCCCTTTGGAACTGAACTAGGAAGGGAGTAGAAAGTTTTTGCTTCCCAACTCAGTTGATGTAGTGGCACAGGATACAGAGATAGCCTGAGGGAATGTGACTGACTTTATTTTAAAATATTCTCGGATTAAAGGCATGACTGGCAAAGTGAGTATTTATTGCCCATTCCCTGCTGCCTTCAGGAAGCTCTCTTGTTAATGGGAATCAATCATTCAGAACAGCCTTTGAGGTGTGGGAGGGGTTGGATGTACAAATGGGAGGGTGCAGGAGGGAGGGGGGTGGGGGTTGAATGATGGAGAGGTGGGTTTTGGAATTACGAATTGGCCTACCTTGAAATTCTCACATTTAACTGAGTGCTGCTTCATGGTTATACCTCATGAATACCTGAAACCAACACTTACTATATTAAACATGGTAAGACAGATAATCACCTTTAGCAGCCCTTTCTCACTGAATGTATTGTCATTAGCTGGAGCAATATTGGTAACCTCACAAACTATTAGATGACAGCAGTGAGACCGCGCAGGGCCAATCGATATGGTCTTGACCGGGATCTATTCAATACCTCCATACCTGATGACCTTAAGTTGCCAACAATTGACCTAATTATCAATTGCACATTTTGATAATTGAGAAGAGGGATGTCAGACCTCAATCTAGGCAAATAAAGCAAGTTTGTGTAAGAGAATAGCTGGCTGAAATTACATAGAGTGAAGCCTGAGTTTTGCTGATGCTATTCATGCAGCATACAGGCACAAACCAAACAGTACATAAAAAACTACTTTATATAGAGCCTTTTGCACCACTGGCTGCCCCAAATTGCTTCACAACCAGTGAATAACATTTAGAAATGTAGTCACTATTATAATGCAGGAAAATGTGCCAACTAGCTTGCACACAGGAATATCCTAAAATCTGCAAAGTGATAATGATGAGGTAAAGTGTTTTCAAATAGTTATTTGGTTTTTCAGAACTTGAAAAAAGAAACAATTTGCCAAAGATTTGTGTCTTGCACTCAAAAGGGCAATTCACATGAAATTCTGAAAATGTTGCAAATTGCTCTGGTACATGCAAAGTGAAAAGCCTCAACAAAATGTGCATTTTCCCAGTAACAATCTATTTTATTGTGATGTCGATAGAGGGATTATATTGGCTAAGCCAGGTGTATTATCTCCCCCACTCTTCATGGATCTTTTACATCCACATAAGAATGTAGAACTATCCTCAGTTTAATGTCTTCACCTAAGAGACAGCACAGCAGGCTTTCAGTACTGTACTGCAGTAACAGCCTAGGTTCCTGCAATCAGTCTGGCAGAAGGACTTTAACCATCTTACTCAGTGATAAGAGCACGAGCACCTGAGTCACAGCTAATACGTCATTCCATGTTGCATTGATATCTAGAGGTACATCAACTAATCTTTTATATGGTATGGGGAAACACCCTGTTCAAATGATCAAAGGTTATGAAAATATGGCAGGAAAGTACAGATCAGCCATGATCTCATTGAATGTTGGTGCAGATTCAATGGGCTGAATCCCCTCAATACTCCAATGTCTTGTGGTCTGAAGGATCAACTGGTCTTCCTTACTGCTGAGTGAAATCACCAGGTTGTTCTTCTATTCGCTTATTAAGAGCAGGAAGGCCGTGCAATATAGAGTTCCCTGTCTTATTAAACACCTCAACATGAGCATTCGGGTTCATTAGGAACTGGTTTGGGTCTTAAGAACAGCCTGTTGAAACTTATTCTGAAAGGTATCCAGGTGTGAGGAAATACATTTTCGTCCTTCTCACAGGGTGTGGTGGGTCAGGAGTGGGGTTCAGACACAAGAGAAGAGAATGGCTAATCATTTTTTCTCCAAAATTTGTGTCTCCCATTCTCCTCAGATTGGAGTTCCTCTCAAACCCAGGAGGCAGGTCATCCTGTTTTCCCAGCTGGGAAATGAACCACTTTTCTCACTTTCTGAGTGGTCAGGAAGGTGGTGAGTGAGGCCCTTAAGTGGCCATTAATTGGCCATTTAAGGGCCTTGATGGCTGATAAAACCATAAAGTCACCAACAGGGGAAGTAATAGCTTTATCATTTAGACAAGTAATCGACAGACCCAGTATCCTGGGCACCCAAGCTTTAATCCCCCCAGGGTGGAATTTGAATTTAAGAAGAAAAGAGAAAAAGGGCATGAAACTAAAACAAACCAAAGAACTGTGGATGCTGAAATCTGAAACAAGAGCAGAAATTGCTGGAGTCAATGCGGCCCTACTAGACCTGAAACATGAACTCTGCTTTCTATCCACAAATGCTGCCAGACCTGCTGAGTTTCTCCAGCAAATTTGGTTTACATTTTCTCCATTAACCTGAGAAGGGAGTGAGAAGGGTACAGGTTCCTCTCCAGGGCAAAGCCAACTAATTATTTCCCCTTCTTTCAACTTCTCTTGCCACCACCAGGGAGGGAGAAATGCTGCCTCTCCTATCTCCAGCATGTATAAAAGGGCAGGTAAAACAGCTGCCCTGCAGACTATGAGTTTGGTGTTGGTTTTGAAGTCATTGTCATCAAACACTATGCTTTGCAGGGCCAAAGGCTGTACTAACACACTGGTGCTAACACTGTATTGCATTATTGATGTCTCTCCTCATTGAAAGTAGGTATGAGAATTGATCCTCATGGTTCAGTACCCCACCACGGATCTTGTCAGTCGGGAACAGTATTGCATTGCAGAATCTGACTGGTAAATTAATTTTGATTTCCAGATGTTTGGTCTTAGGCCCATTCTGTCATATGCCTCTGTGAATGCATCAACTGTTAGGAACTTTTCAGTCAATGGAAAGACGAAATGGAGGAGGATTTTTGTAATGACCTTCCCCGTGCTGCTTGTCTCCTTTCTTGTAGATGGCCACAATAACAGTACCTTAGACACCCACGACATGCTCTTCTCCTCCAAGATGAGGTTGTGTACTCATACCAAGTGCTTCCCTGCTGCTTCGTAGTGTTTTGGCACGGAATCTGTCTCTGCCAGTGGCCTTGTTGGTTCGAAGTTAGATAATCATTTCCACCACATGTTGGGCCGATATCGTGCAGAGATGGTGTCATGTTGTGGGATGCGGTCTAGGTTACCCACATTGAGGACACGGCCTTGGCTGAAGAGATCTTGAAGTGCTCCTTCTAAAGAGTACTGCTTACCTCTCCATCTTCGATAAACACCACTCTGCTCTTAGCTCTCAGTGGGGTAGGCTCTTGGTGTTTGAGCCGCAAAAGACATTGACTGTGCTGGAGAATCCACACACGTCACTTACAGCAGCAAGTTGCTAGATTTCCTGTGCTCTTTCTACCCATCGTCTGTCCTTTAGGTCACAGGTTCTTTTCTTCAACCTCAGCCTTTATTTGTCTGCAGACGTTTCTTCTTTCCTTTGTGTTTTGGTAGTGCTTCCAGTTTAGGAACACCTTGTGCTTGTATTTACTGGCTGCTGAAGCTACTAGTCATCTTCATCAAACCAGTCGATGTTTCTTGGTGAGGAATTCTGACTTGCAAGTGATGTTTAAGATGGATTTACCAAGCACTGTGGACATTCTGTGGTTCATGGGAACACAAGGGACAAGAGCAGGCCATCAACCCCTCAAGCCTGTTCCACCTTTCAATGAGATCATGGCTGATTTGTTATCCCCTAATACACTTGCTTAACATTTACCTATCACAGGTTTAAAATTAACAGCTGGCACTGCATCTGCTGCCATTTGTGGAAGAGAGTTTCAAACATCTACCATCTTTATGTGTTATTCCTATTCATTAAGTGTCATCAGGTTGGTTGTGGGAGACTGAAATATGATAGCGTGCCAACTCTGGGTCTGCTGTTGATGTTGCTCCATGAGAGGCCTGATGTTTCAAATTCCAAACCTCATTACAATTGCAAACCACCTTCTACAAAATTCTGGTCAAGCAAGCACCCCTACCTGCAAGTTGCATCCAAGCCACTCCCCATCCTGACTTAGAAATATATCATCATTTCTTCAGTGTCACTGGGTCAAAATCCTGGAATTCCCTCCTTAATGGCACTGTGAGTCTACCGACAGCACATGGACTGAAGCGGTTCAAGAAGGCAGCTCACCATCACGTTGTCAATGGCAACTAGGGATGGACAGTAAATGCTAGCCTAGTCAATGAGAGAATGAAAAGAAGGTGGCAGAGACAGCTGAGCTGATTGATCCTGGTGCATGGATGGGGAGTAACATGCTAACACATTTGCAAGCTTTTTCCCCTGAACCTCCCCACTATCTTAGGAGCTGGCAGTCCTTCTTGCTTGGGGGTTTGCATTACAGCAGAAAGGAGGCACTTTATCGATCAGTCATTTAGCCCCAGTAAGATCAGCAAAGTCTCACTGATGTCATAGCAGCAGGCTACATGTTTCACAAAAAGAAAACCCCACCCTACTGTGCCAACGCTATCTATAGTTCCTGACATGATGTTAGAGGCTCTGGACTTCTCTCACTCTCCCTCCTGCTGCTCAAACTGCCAACCCTCTCCTCTCTGGTCCCAATCCTGAAGCAGCACACCCCTCCCCTGCTGCTGTACCTGCACCATGCTATGTGACTTATATTGATACACCCCCAAGTCCTCCTCAGCTCATCTAACTTCAAGAAGCCTGCATAACTAAAGGAATCAATACTCCATAATGATTTTAAAAACCTCAGTCATGGGTCCTTAAAGCGCAACCCAAGTCCCAGGTGCCTATATATCAAAGTCTCAATATAAGACCATAAGACATAGGAATGGAAGTAAGGCCATTCAGCCCATCAAGTCCACTCCACCATTTAAATCATGGCTGATGGGCATTTCAACTCCACTTCCCTGCACTCTCCCCGTAGCCCTTGATTCCTTGTGAGATCAAGAATTTATCGATCTCCGCCTTGAAGGCATTTAATGTCCTGGCCTCCACTGCACTCTACGGCAATGAATTCCACAGGCCCATCACTCTCTGGCTGAAGAACTATTGTCTATGACGCTTTCTACCACCCTCAAGCTCCTAAATGCATCGGATTGCCGCTCCAACCTATCCATATGGTCTGTGAGGAGCTGCAATTGGGCGCACTTCCAGCAGATGTAGTCATCCGAGACAGTAGCATCATCATGGATTTCCCACATCTCACAACTTCAGCACATAACCCCACTGACTGCTATTTCTATTCCCAATCAAGAAAATTTATTAAACTTTTACCCTTATTGATCACTGCAAACACCCAAGGTAGGCCTTCCCTCACTCACCTTCCCAGGATGCTCACTGCATCTCTCAATATCAATACTCCGTGAAACCCTCTAAATATTTAATACATTTTTCCTGTGATCAACTCTCATTCCTGTAACATTCAGATAACATTAGCTTTTTCTGTTCAATCTCTCCTCCCTCCTTCTCAAAAAATCTGAAAACCCAACATCCCACCCCACACTTGCCAGCATGCTGGTAGATTGTAAAAGGACTGGTAGTTTTAATTGAGGCCTGGGCTTTAAAAAAACCCTTGTTCTGAAATTCAGATACTCTCACACCACATTCCTTTTGTGAACAAAATTATCCCCTGTGAAAAGGCTAATTTAAAAATGAAAGCTTTGTGATTGTTGTACATGCTTACATCAAATATTCATTTTTAATGTTTCATGTGGCATATTCTTGCTCTGCACATCAATCTTACGTCCCATGTTCCACTGTGTTAATGGGGAATCCAGATGGTAGCTCATTACCATAGAATAAGGCTATGTAAATACTTTATAATAAGAAAATCATATGTCAACTTCTGGTCACCATCTTTTTACAGAAACACACTTTGCTTCATGCATTGATTTCTTGTGTGCTATAAACGAACACAGTAATAAGCCTTGCTTAAATTGACTTCTGCCTTTGGAAGTAGCCTTGCTGCACATATAATTGTGCTCTACACAAGCTGGGAATAGTTGATGATGCTTGAATCAGAGGATGTTGCATTTCTCAAGAGTTAAGGATGGTTATTTTACTTTCATTCATCATATAAGCATGGCGATGCTGAAACCGTCGCTTGTAATGCAATTCTTTGTATATTTGTCAAAATCAAATGATCCTGAACATCTTTGACAGCACACTCTGGCATTCTGTCCTCTACCATTGAGAAGAACAAGGGCAGCAGATAGATGGAAACACCACCACCTGCATGTTCCCTCCAAGTCACATGCTATCCTGACTTGACATTATTGGGCCCGGATGGAGGTGAGGGAGGCGATGTGTGGGCAGGTGTTGCATCTTTTATGGTTACAGGGGAAGGTACTGGCAGGTTGGAGTGGTTGGTGGGGAGTGTGCGTGAACTATGGAGTGGTGAAGGGAATGGTCCTTGCGGAAGGCAGAGACAGATGGGGAGTGATAGATGTTCCAACTATTTGGAGCTCTCCAGGGCCCTAAACAGTCCTTCCAAGCGAGACAGATCTTTACCTGCATCTCCTCCAACCTAGTCTCTTGCATCCAGTGCTCCCGATGTGGTCATCTCTATGTCGGTGAGACCTTAATGTAGGCTAGATGACCATTTTGCTGAGCATCTCTGCCTGGCCCATAACGGCCAATCTAACCTCCTAGTCACTGCCCATTTCCACTTTCCGCCCCACTCCCCCTCCAACATGTCTGTCCTCAGCCTCCTCCTGTGTCGCAGCGACTTAGAATGTAAATTTGAGGAACAACACCTTATCTTTTGCCCAGGTACCATACAGCCTGGAGGACCCCAACATTGAGTCCCCCAGTTTCAAATAACCTTCCCAGCCATCCCCCAGCTCCCCTTCTAGCCCCACATCCTCCCTTCCATTCCACCTTCTGACACTCCCTTCCAGCCAATCAGATTCATGCCTCCCATTGACCAACCACTCTGTACCTATTACCAGTGTTCATCTATCATCATGATTCTGCCTCCACCCCCCCATCTCTTTATCTGAAGCTCCCCCTATACCCCACATCCAGTCCTGAAAAAGGGTAATACCCAAAACGTTGGCTGCCCCTTTCTTCCAGATGCTGCCTGGTCTGCCATGTTCTTCCAGCCTCCTGTTTGTTTCATAGTGTGGTGATCAGAACTGTATGCAATATTTCAAGTGTGTCTGAACTAAAATTCTATAAAGCTGCAGCATAACTGGCCTATCCTTATACTCAATGCCCCTTCTACTAAAGAAAAGCATGCCAAAGGCTTTTTTTTTTACAACCTTTTCTACCTGAGCTGCCACCTTTAGTGATCTGTGGACCTGAACACCCAGATCCCTCTGCATATCAATACTCCCCAGGGCTTGGCTATTCACAGTATAATTTGTACCTTGCAAAACGTATCACCTCACATTTGTTCAAATTAAACTCCATCTGCCATTTTTCTGCCTTCTTCTCCAGCTGATCTATATCCTTCTGTATCCTCTGACAATCCTCCTCCCCATCTGCAACTTCACCAGTCTTTGTATCATCCACAAGCGCACTAATTCGACCAGCCACATTTTTCTCCAACTCAGTTATGTCGGCCACAAACAGCAGAGGTCCCAGCGCTGATCCCAGTGGAACACCACGAGTCACAATTGTCCATTCTGAAAGCATCCTTTCACGGTTATCCTCTGTCTCCTATGACAAAGCCAGTTCTGTATTCATTTAGCCAGCTCACCCTGATGCCATGTGACTTCACCATTTGTACCAGTCTGCCACAAAGGATATTGTCAAAGGCTTTACTAAAGGCTATGTGGACAACATCACAGATAACAAAGTGTGAAGCTGGATGAACACAGCAGGCCAAGCAGCATCTCGGGCTCCTGAGATGCTGCTTGGCCTGCTGTGTTCATCCAGCTTCACACTTTGTTATCTTGGATTCTCCAGCATCTGCAGTTCCCATTATCTCTGTGGACAACATCAACTGCTTTTCCCTCATCACTCATCTTCCGCACCTCCTCAAAAAACTGAATTAAGTCAGTGAAGCACAACCTCCCCTGTACTAAACCGTGCTGTCTATCGCTGATACGTCCTTTGTTTCTAAATGCATTGAGATCTTGTCCATGAGAATCTTTTCCAATAATTTCTCTACCACTGACGTAAAGCTCACAGGCCTGTAATTTCCTGGATTATCCTTGCTCCCCTTTTTAAACAATGGGACAACACTGACTGTTCTCCTGTCCACTAGCACCTCACCTGTGGCCAAAGAGGATCCAAAGATGTTTGTCAATGTTCCAGCAGTTTGTTGTCTTGCCTCCCTCAATATTCTGGGAGAGATCCCATCAGGACCCGAGGACTTATCCGCCTCAATACTTTTTAAGCTGCACAACATCTCTTTTATTTAATAGCAACTTGGGTTAGAATCTCGACATTCCCTTCCCTGAGAGCATCCTCCACCAATTCCTTCTCTTTGGTCAGTACCGACAGAATGCATTCATTTAGGACCTCACCTACCTCTTCTAGCTCCACGCATAGATTTCCTCCTTTGTCCTCAGTGGGCTAACCTTTTCCCTGGCTACCCTTTATATGTATAAAAAGGCCTGGGATTCTCCTTAATCCTGTTTGCTGATGACATTTCATGGCCCTTTTAGCCCTTCTAATTCCTTGCTTAAGTTCATTCCTACTTTCCTTATATTCCTCCACTTTAACACCTTCACCCGAAGACTGCTGTTATGCCTATCTTATAATTCATGGTATTATTGTCACTACTCCTGAAATGCTCTGCTGCTCACCTGGCTGGGCACATTTCACATGGAGGGCTGTTGCAGCTTGCAATGGGATAGTGACAGAATGCAGAGCTGGGCAAAGAAGTGGTGGATGGAATTCAACCCAGAAAAGTGTGTTGTGATTCATTTTGGCAGGTCAAATTTGAATGCAGAATACAGGGTTAATGGCAGGATTGTTGGCAGTGTGGAGGAACAGAGGGATCTTGGGGTCCACATCCATAGATCTCTCAAAGTTGCCACCTAAGATGGTAGGGTTGTTAAGAAAGCATATGGTGAATTGCCTTTCATTGGCACGAAATTGAGTTTAAGAGCCGTGAGGTTATACTGCAGCTCTATAAAACACTGGTTAGACCACACTTAGAATATTGTGTTCAGTTCTGGTCGCCTCATTATAGGAAAGAGGTGGAAGCTTTAGAAAGGGTGCAGGGGAGATTTATCAGGATGCTGCCTGGGCTGGAGGGCAGGTCTAATGAGGAAAGGTTGAGGGAGCTAGGGCTTTTCTCATTGGAGAGAAGTAGGATGAGAGGTGACGTGACGGAGGTGTACAAGACGATGAGAGACACAGACAGTGTGAGGTGATGCACTTTGGTAGGAGTAACCAGAAGGCAAAGTACAGGGCTAATGGTAAGATTCTTGGTAGTGTAGATGAGCAGAGAGATCTCGCTGTCCATGTACACAGATCCTTGAAAGTTGCCACCCAGGTTGACAGGGCTGTTAAGAAGGCAGACAGTGTTTAAGCTTTTATTAATAGAGGGATCGAGTTCCGGAACCAAGAGGTTATGGTGAAGCTGTACAAAACTCTGGTGCGGCCGCACTTGGAGTATAGTGTACAGTTCTGGTCACCGCATTATAAGAAGGATGTGGAAGCTTTGGAAAGGGTGCAGAGGAGATTTACTAGGATGTTGCCTGGTACGGAGGGAAGGTCTTACGAGGAAAGGCTGAGGGACTTGAGGCTGTTTTCATTAGAGAGAAGAAGGTTGAGAGGTGACTTAATTGAAACATATAAAATAATCAGAGGGTTAGATAGGGTGGATAGGGAGGGCCTTTTTCCTAGGATGGTGACAGCGAGCATAAGGGGGCATAGCTTTAAATTGAAGGGTGAAAGATATAGGACAGATGTCAGAGGCAATTTCTTTACTCAGAGAGTAGTAAGGGAATGGAACGCTTTGCCTGCAACGGTAGTATATTCGCCAACTTTAGGTGCATTTAAGTCATCATTGGATAAGCATATGGACGTACATGGAATAGTGTAGGTTAGATGGGCTTGAGATCGGTATGACAGGTTGGCACAACATCGAGGGCCGAAGGGCCTGTACTGTGCTGTAATGTTCTATGTCTATGTCCATGTCTATAGCCAGAAACATTTTCCCAGGGCAGAAATGACCATTACAACGGAGCATAATTTTAAGGCGATTGGAGGGAGGTAGAGGGGAAATGTCAGAGGTAGGTTCTTCACACAGAGAGTGGTGGGTGTGTGGAATGCGCTGCTGGCAGTGGTAGTGGAGTCAGATATTTCAGAGACTTTTAAGAGACTCTTGGGTAGGCACAAGGAGGATAGTAAAATGCAGGGTATACAGGGTAGTTTGATCTTAGTAGGATAATAGGTCAGCACAACATTGTGGGCTGAAGGGCCTATACTGTTCTGTACTGTTCCATGTTCTATATTCTATTTCCCAAAACCAGTAAAACCCCTTCCCTGGTTGGTCTGTTTACATATTGTTTCAAGAAAACCTCCTGAATAGTCCTTACAAATTCTGCCCCCTCCAAGCCCTTGGAACAAAGTGGGTCCCAGTTAATATAAGGGAAGTTAAAATAACCCATCGCAACAACTGTGCTGTTTTTACACCCTTCAAAAATCTGTCCACATATTCTATCTCTTGCTGGTTGTTGGGATGCTTGTAGTATACCCACAGCTTTGTGATTTGACCATTCCTATTCCCGACTTCCACCCATATTGCCTCGCAGCACAAGTCCTCTGGTGCAGCCTCCCTTAGTGCAGCTGTGAGATACTCCATCACTAGTAATACAACTCCTCCACCCCTTTCATATCCCCTTCTATCACACCTGAAGCATTCTGGGACTTTCTGTTGATAGTACTGATCCTCTTTCAGCCAAGTCTCCATAATTACAATAATGTCATAAGTTCCAATTACTAACCAAAGCTCTATGTTTATCTAAGTTTTATACTTCTCACATTGAAACAGTTGGATCTCAGGCCATCTCCCGAGCTCTTTTCGGCAGCATTTCCCTGCCTCTTCTTGTTCTTAGTAATGTTTGCCTTAGTTTCTACTTCTTTCTCAACTTCTGCATCTATTACCCTGCTCCTCTGTTTCCAATTTCTCTGCCACACTAGTTTAAACCCCTTTCAACCATTCTACCAAGTAGACCACCAAACATGCCTGAAGCTGTAGTTTCAGCATCTCCAGATTCACGTCTAGGGCTTGATGGTTAAGGGAGGTGCAAACACAACAGTCAAACATGCTGAGTATCAACCTTCTTATCCTTTCGACACACGCCAATGGCCAGCAGTAAGAATGGAAGAGATACCAAGCCAGCCAGGTGATAAAGAACATTGGAGCCACTACCATCTCTATTCATAGTACCAGACTATAACATGGATGTAAAAGTGCAGGTTATCACAGCGACTTTGATGGCCTGAGTGAATGGCCTTATTTCTTGATAGATATTAGCATGTTTATGTCATGCCTGTCTAAAAAGTGACGAGGGGAATATGCCTAAGCTTTGATTGTTGAATTTCATGAATGAGAAAACACACTCCCTATTGGCATAACCATCTGTTCTGAAACAAAGTCCTGAGGAGCAAGTTGAGTTGAGGCTTGTTTTGGGAGTCTTGTATCACATGTGAACGATGCAAATGATTGACAGAAACCCATGCCTTGATGCTAGGGATTTGGTCTGAGAGAGGACACTGGTTTTAGAGTACCTATGCTGCCATTGGGTTTGCAGGGTTTTGGAAGCATTGAAGATGATAGTTCGCTAGAGATTTGAGAAGTCTGCTGTACACTGTCCTTATCTCAGACGCATACAGAAGGATAATTAGCACTACTGAGTTTGGTGTCAGGTTGGAGATCTTTTCAACGTTTTGTTCCTCAGATGACCAAAGACTCACCTGGCACACTAGAAGTAATGTTGAATTTCATTATTGATTTCTACCTTTGCTGAAAAATGGCAACTAAGCAGTGAGAATTGATTCACATTGTCGACAGGCGTGCTCTAGATTGTTGAGGGGCAGCATTACATGATGGAAGCAAGCTGGTAGAGGACTCTGTCTTCCAAAGTCCATTCTCTCATATGGTTCTATGAATGCATCAACAATGATTTGGAGTTTGGGCTACAAGTGTTGCGCATACAAAAACCTCATTATCATCTTGCAATTTAATGAAAGAAGTTGGGATGACCTTGGTTTCAGACAGGAAGTGAAGCAGGTTGAACAGTCTCCCATAGGTCCTGTAGAGAGGCTCCACTCTAGCAGGAAGTCTCATGGATATGGTGGAATATTGTGGTGAGGAAGATAGAGAAAAGCACTGCTGCAACGACTCTTGTGTGGCCCTAGTCTGCATACATACTGTCCCTGTGGTGGAGCTGCTGTTGTGGATCGCGGCTTACATGCTGTTGTGCAGTAGGCACAGAACAGCGGCAAATTGCTGCAAGCAAATTTGAGAAGGGTATCCTATAATCCATTTCGGATGACAGAATTGAAGGTCTTTGTGAAGCCAAAGAAGGCCATATATTGAGATTTCTGCTTTTGTTTGCACTTTTCTTAGGCTTGCCCTGCTGTAATAATTGTCTGCTTCTACTGTCATAGTTACACTGCGAACACAACAGAAAAATTCCATACAGCCGCAGAAAAGTTACAGTACAGAAGGAGCCCATTCATCTCATGTCTAGGCCAGCAGAATAAACCAGCTGTCTATTCTAATCCCACCTACCAGCACCTGGTT
Organism: Stegostoma tigrinum; assembly: GCF_030684315.1. Taxonomy (NCBI): domain Eukaryota; kingdom Metazoa; phylum Chordata; class Chondrichthyes; order Orectolobiformes; family Stegostomatidae; genus Stegostoma; species Stegostoma tigrinum. The sequence goes on along the minus strand of NC_081362.1, from coordinate 88,437,044 downwards.
TGTTGTCTCGCAGGTTATGGCATTTTAGGTCATTATTCAGGCTTCTTTTAAATGAGTTAAGGGTTTCTGCTTTAACTACCAAACCAGGCAGTGAATTCTAGCTACCCTCTGGGTGAAAAAGTGTTTCTCTGTGTCCCCCTAATCTTTCTACTAGGCACCTAAATCTGGGCGCTCTGGTAACTGACCCCTCCACTATGAGAAACAGATCTTCTCTGCCCATTTTATACAAGCTCTTCATTAGTTTCTACACCTCAATTAGGGCATGCTTCAGCCTTCCCTGTTGTAAGGAAAACAACCCTGGCCTCTCACGTCTTTCCTCATACCTGCAATTTTCAAAGTCTGGTGGCATTGTTGTGAATCTCCTCTGTACTCTCTCTACAGTGATTATGTCCTCCCTATAATGTGGTGATCAGAACTGTACTCAGAACTCCGGCTGTGGCCTTACAAGCATCTTATATAGCTCCAGCACTCCCTCCAGTCTCCTAGTGAGTCAGTGACAGTACAAAGCCAGGAGATTTCCCCCAGGTATGTGTATTAGTGACGCTGTAAAACAAGCAGGGAGATTCTCCAAAGCTGTGAGTGTTCAAGGCACTTTAATCACAGCAGAAGATTCTCTCTCTTGTCATTTCTGGGGAAGTGTAAACCTAGTTTCTGAGCAGTTTCATTAAAATTAGAGAATGTACGAAGTCCTCTCACTAAATGTTATTAACATATATGCGCCAGTGAGCAGACTTCAAAGTCAGCCAGGCAAAGGGGAGGGCAACCTGGTATCCAGCAGTGTATGATAAAGTTCAATTTAATATGGGAGTGAAAAATAGGAATCTGATACCCTTTTCATTTCCAACTTCAAAATTAGATAGCAGAATGGAACACATTCTTTTCAAATGATGCTAACGACATCTGTAATACCGGTGTTGTATGAATGTGAGTTCAATTCTCTGAGGTGTACTTTCTTCCTTGGCACTGGAAATGGGAAAATAAATACCTTGCAATAAATCTTCATTTCTTCAAAAAAATGTGGAGCATTGTTTTGGTAGTCTGAGGTATGCAGCGGAGAGGCGACTTTTCATTGAATATTTAGCAAGGGTCTTAGATCGTGAAGCTTTTTCTCTTTTGGGTAGAGTTCTTGATCAAACAAAAACACAGAAGTTGACAAACAAAAATGCTGTAATTCAAAACAGGGTCCCAGGAGGGTGAGAAAAGTAAAACCAGTAACCATCAAACTGATATCAACTTAACGTTCAGTGCTGGAAGTTTATATGGGGTTTGCGGGAATAAAGCTGGCTTCTTGTTATTGGATTCACCCCAAACCTCAGGAAGCTGCTTTAATTTTCTGCGATTCTGGTACAGTGACAAACTCCAGTGAATGGGCAGTGTGGCTGTAACAAAAGAAACTGCTGAGACGCTGAAAATCTGAAGTAAAAAACAGAAAGTACACCACGGGCCTGTTGGGACTCAAAAAAAATAAAAGAAACAGATTGATGCTGTGTTAGAATTGTGGTGAATGATTTCTGTTCAAAGCTTCAACCTCTCCTTTCTCCCATCGGATACCAGTGTCTTTCCAGTAATTTCTGTTTCATGATTTAATTGAAACAAATTTGTGGGATGCAGACATTACTGACTGAGCCAGCATTTCTTGTCCATTCCTGATTGTTCTCAAGAAGTGGTGAGCTGTCTTCCTGAACCACTGAAGCCTATGGGCTGTAGCCAACTCCCAGTACTGTTTGAAAGGTGAATACAGGTGAAAGAGATGAGAGGGGGAAGCTTTCCTGAAGATCTGGCTTTTAAACACAGTACAGTAAGGTGATGATTTCAATAGAGTGGACTATCAGGCAACTTTTCTTTGGATATATTAATCTAAGACCCAGTGGTCGAGAGGAGAATGGAGAGCAACAGATGTGCATCAGCACACCTGACAGCTTCTGTACCAATGACTTGAATGGAATGTGTTTAGGTTTATTGTGTATCCTTCCACACTGGAATGAAACATCCTGTACATCATGAAGTACTCATCTGGTCCTGATATCAGTCATTTCACCTTTTTTCTCAGCATCCTTGTACATCAGGTACAGTGTGAGACAATTCAGTCTCTTGAGCCACTCTGCTGTTGGGTTAGATTACGGCTGATCTGTATCTTAACTCCACTTACCCACCTTGAATCTGCAATTTTTAATTCACTTGTCAAACAAAAATATCCCAATCCTGCAGCTTTGTAATTTTCAGTTGAACCCCTGATCTCAAGAACAAATTTTCTGAGAAACAGCAGGGGTAAAGGGAGGAGGGTGGGATCCTCCAAAGGTCCACTATTCTTTCTGCTAACAAATCCTTCCTGGCATTTTCCTGCGTGGACTACTTTGATTTCATCAATGTAACAATGCTTATTACCAAAATTAACTTCAGTACTAATCACTTTGACATCTTCCAATTTGTAAACTCCAAGTCTGATCCGGAATAAAATACAGTCTGGTTTGATTCTGTGGCTGCAACACACTGTTCACATACTTTATGTATAATATTTTAACTTTCTTGCTTGTCATTTACCTCTGTCACTGCCAATATGATCCATCTGCATGTGGTTCTTCTTTCTCACTTTCACCTTGCATTTATCCTTTTCACCAATACAGATTACTAACTACACAAAAATTATACACAGCCTTGCCACTGTGCTTACTCCCGTAAACAATTTAACAAATTAACAAAGGATCCCTGTCTCTCAGGATTTAAGCTGCAGGTGGACTTCCAACAGGCTGAATAAGACAAAGCAGAAAACAATATTAAACAATGAAAGTGAATCTAAGCCTGACCGTTTGAGAATCTGTGTTCAGTTTTTTAAAAAGGACCATCAGGAAATTAAACAACTGGTATCTGAATAAAGCATGATGAAACTATTTAATCCTTATTAAAGTCACAACTTCAAGGATGGAAAGCTCCCATCCTTACCTGGTCTTCCCAACAAGTAGCTCCAGTTCTCCACCAACCTACTGTCTTCTGAAGTGGCCAATCAAGCTGAGTGCTTTTGTCATTCTTGTATTATTCTTAGCTGAATTAGGGGTCTGGGGCAATAAACGCTTAATAAACGGTTTTATCCATATCCTGACAATGATTTCTAAACATTGCAAGTAGATTGGAAGGAGTTGAAGATGCAGTACTTATTAGGGATGGCATTGCATATCATGAAAGTATAGGTCAAGTAACTTTGAAGATCTGAATTCCAGAGCCGTTCCAACTCCGCTCCGTGCTTTGTTATGTTATTTTACACAGTGGGCGCAGGATGATTCAACTATGTGAAATGGGGTGTGATATCTGTGAACAAAACTGATTGTGACCTAGATCATCGATAACAAAGAATGCGGCTGGATGAACACAGCAGGCCAAGCAGCATCTCAGGAGCACAAAAGCTGACGTTTCGGGCCTAGACCTTCATCAGAAAGGGCCTAAGCCCGAAACGTCAGCTTTTGTGCTCCTGAGATGCTGCTTGGCCTGCTGTGTTCATCCAGCTGCACACTTTGTTATCACAGATTATCCAGCATCTGCAGTTCCCATTATCTCTGTGGCCTAGATCATTGTTCTTTTTCACTATAGTGGATAAATGTCCAAGTGTTGCTGTGACAAGCCACCCATGAAAATTCAGCTGGTCTTATCTGGGGGATGTGTGAACAGCTCAAAATATCACAAGTATCATCTGTAATTCTCCATAACGATTTCAATCCTTCTATCTGCTCTGATGGATCCTTTGTTCCTCACTTATAATTTTCAGTTTGTGTATTCTACCTCGTGTAGTAGATGAGCTAAGAAATTTTTGAATTTTAATGACCTAGAATGTACAGTAATGCCAACTACAAAATGAAGGCCCTGATTCCATTTATGTCCCTTTTTGAATGAAGACATTTAGTTGTCTTCATTGTTAATCACCTTCTGACAAAATCACATTTTCAAAAATCACCCATTTCAAACTAGCAGTTCAAGATCTAATTTTAAGGCAGCTAATTGCAGAGAATATTTGTTAAATGAATGAATAAGGATGAAAAGTTCTATTTTACTCTGCAAAGATAAGGAACATTATCTCACTGAACTGCCATTGGTTTCTAACAACCATTCAGTGGAGGAATTTGTAATTACACTCAATGTGTTTGTTTCTAAATTCAGGTCTTCATTAAGTTAACAAAGTCTTTCCGAAACAGTGAGCTGTTTAGGTCAGCAAAGATAGCCTGAAAAATTGCCTAGTGGATTTACAGAGTTTCCCTTTCAGATGATAAAGTCACAGATAATTTCTTCATTTTCAGCCAGTAAAACACAAACAGTTCGAAACACGCACTCTTCACTTTAATGGTCTGACACAGAGTTGAAGCTTGTGACACAACTGTTCTGGCTCAGAATTACTTTCATTATCTTCGCTGAATAACATCCATTCATCTCCAAGTATCCTGCTAGTGTATTTCCCGCAAGCCCTTTATCCCAGAGACATTGAGGAAATATCACGTATGTCCCTTCCTTCATCACGAGCCTCAGATCTCAACCCATTTCCCAATTTGTGACACTTATGATTTGGTTTCCAGTCACAGTTCTTGGTTTCCGATATGATTTATTCGTGCTACATTCAGGTTATGATGTATCACTGTGCCTTCAGGATCTTCTGTCGTTATGGTACAAACAGTTGGAGCTTGCCATCCAAGGTGGCTGTGATGAGCTGTAATATTAAAAACAAAAGAGGCATGGCACATTATAAACCGAACAAGTCACCGGTTCTCCTGCACTATTACTGTCCCTTCTTTCTATCCCCTGATGTTTCGACATTATTCTACAACTGACACTGTAATTCCTCTACTATTAATGGAATTGCAAACCTGTTAATTTTGAACGTTTAAGTTATGTACAAAATATTCATGGTTAACATTGATCCAGTGCAATTTGATTCAAACATTTGCCTACAATTATTAAACAAAATTATTCATCAACAATTATATACAAGGTTGAGATGAACACATTTTAATCTGTAAGGGAATCAAGGTTTTGGGGAAAGGCAGGAAGGTGGAGCTGATGATTATCAAATCAGCCTTGATCTCATTGGAAGGCAGAGATGACTCAACGGGCCAAGTGGCCTACTTCTGCTCCTAAGCCTATGGTCTTAGACTTGAATTGCTAAGCACTTATTCACATAGTATAATCAATTCTTTGTTACATGAATTCAAAGGGACCTTTGAAGGGCTAAACGTACAATGTACCACAGAAAGCACAATACTTTGGTTCAAACCAGGCATGAGTGTTGTTGCTTGAACTTGCTTTGGGACTTGAACTCAGATTGGCATTCATCTCTTTGTGAGATACTTCAAATGCTCAGGGAGTTTTAAAAGAATTCTTCAGCAGTGACTGTCAATTTAAGCAGATGGGGGAGGAAAGAGGTTGAGTCTTAAGACTGTGTTATCCCATTGTAAGTTATCTGCAAAATTCATTTTCCATTCCAGTAGTTAGATTATTTGTTTTTATTAAAAATATGTCACTCCACTGTTTTAACTGAGTTCAAGTCCCAAACTAACCCAAAGCTATTACTCGTTTGCAAACTGCCATAAAAACTGTCATGTCAAACCAGTCTGGATGCCTCTGTCCCTGGACAAAGTCACAGTGTATTATTCCTCTAATATATACATCAAAAATTGTGTCATATGCAACATTACAAGATTAAAAGAGGTCCATCTAAGAAACCTCATTAGTGTTCTATTGATATGCCTTAAATGAATCCAGGATTTTCAACTCAGCCACACCACTGTCCATCAATTTCATACACTTTCTTAGGGTTTATATGCTATTAGGCAGGATGAAAGAATGAAAGCAACATTCAGAATTTGGGGTTTACATTCAATCGAATTGATGGAGCTCTGATAATGAATGATCCAAACTGGCAAATGCGATTCTCTTTGCTATCCCATGAGACATTTCCCTAGTGACATGGTATTGTGTTGTGGCTTCTCCCTCTGCGAAAGTGGGAAGAGCTAAGTGGCTGCAGGATTTCTATGGGAACTGCTGAATAATTATGTGACCCTATCTATTCTAACCCCAAGACAACATTGGTGTCACAATCAGCACAAAGTAAACTGGAATGATATACCACTCTCCTCCAGGAAAGCCGTATCTCAGGCCAGGATCCCTGTCCATTACTTAGTCAGCGGTGGATGAGTTCACTCACCTCAGCAGCATACTTTCTCTATCTGTTTACATTAATGACAAAATACAGATAAGAATTGCCAAAACAAAAGCTGCCTTTGGAAGATTTTGAGCTTCAGTCAGAGAAGGAAGAGAAGTAAGTCAATGCACCAAACTGAAAGTTTATGAAACTCCTGCCCACTCTGCTCAATGAATGGACTGTATCAGCAACATGCCAAGAAGTGTAACCATTTTCACATCAGTTGCCTTCCAAAGTTTCTGAAGATCAGATGGCAGAAGTAAATAGCAGTCACGTCTGATGAAGGGTCTAGGCCCGAAACGTCAGCTTTTGTGCTCCTGAGATGCTGCTTGGCCTGCTGTGTTCATCCAGCTTCACACTTTGTTATCTAAGAAACAGTGTGGCCTCCTTTGGAAACAAATGCATATGAGAGGCTGAGAAAAATCCAAGGAAAGGAAATCCAGAGCCAGTAACATGCCCTAAAGCTCAATCATTTGTTGTATCCAGATCTATTTGCAGCTGAATCTTCTGCTGTGCATTTTGGCCTTAGTAGTTATGTATGAATCCATCAAATACTCACCAAATGTCCCAGATGATTGACATGGTTACTTTTGCCTTGAAGGAAGAACAAGAAAAGGATGAGTAGGACCACTGCTAATCACAGGCCTCTACCATTCCTAATTTCAGGTTTACTTCCGCTTCTAATGGGTGGGGAGTCAGCTGAAAGGGTAACAAACTATGCTGCCTGCTGGCCAGGTTATCCTTCCAGGGTGGAAACAGATCTGACAAATACCATTAAGTTCTGCACCACTTCCACGTCCCTGGTCTTGCTGTGTTGTTTAGTTGCACTATCCGAGAAATATCAGGGTTTTGTTCGGTAAGAAATGCTGTGGATTCATTTGTCTCAAGTTGACTAAAGCATAATGGCAAAACAGCATGTCAAAGTCTAAGGGTATGTGTCTGCATGCTCTGATAATGGTGCACATACTGTATTATGCTGGAATATGGCTGCAGCAAACATGTAAGCTTCATTAATGTTGGTATCCTTTTAGGCCTTGTGCTGATTTTCCAGCTTCTGGAAAAAGACTTGCCTGCATTCCTCACCTCAGCCACATTAATCTGGAGTCTAGAGATCTGGCGTGCTCAAGTAGGCTCCTGAAAGGGAGATTATCATTTGGGGTGCAACTAATGAAATTTGCATTCCCTGCTTATGCAATTACAGTCTGAAATATTTCACTGCGGGCTTTATTTGGTTTTGTTGGCAAGCCTGGAAAGGAAACCTAGTCCATTTCTTTCCAACAGTATTACTGTTTCTATTTGAGTTCCAGCCCAACAATTGACCTTTACGTTGAAGAATAACTTTGGTACTAAGAAGCTGCATATTTTCTCCAGGAGAGTAACTCATGAACTGCAGCCAAATTTGCTCCCATTTTATTGATGCCAAGTTATGTCCAAATATCTTTTCAACGGCAATTACTCAAAAATTAGGTACATATAAGTGTCAACAATTTGTATCCAAAGAAGCACCAAATCTAGGTCAGTACATTTTTCTTTGAGTCTTAAAATTAAAGTTTCAATTCACTCAAATGTCAGCCTTGCACATCAATCACATGGACTCTAGGGGCTGTATTATGGAAGCAGGACAATGCTTAACATGATTTATGCAAAGTCTTAGAAGTGCATAGAAAGGAATGGAAAATGTAGGGGATCCTCAGTCTGAACGAATTTAAAAAAAAAACGAGTACAATGAATAAGCCAGAAAATGACATTGTGCTGCATTTTTTGGCAGCGTTCAGAGAAGTTCCCTTCTCCCACTCTAACATTCCCTCAGCACTCCAAATTGGCACATTTGAGATTTGGGATGCGGCTAAGGTTGATGAGAGGGATTAATTTGGAAGCAGCACTTTAGGGAATGGTAGGAGTAGTTTGAGGAGAGGAATATTGCAACTCATGATTAAGTCACTTGAATTCAGATGTCTTGGGGCACAAAGGCAGAGGAAACTTGGTCTTGTTATGTTAGGATTCAAAGCATATTTTACATTTCTTTTAGTTAGACGGCACCAGGTTATAGTTCAACAGGTTTATTAGAAGCCATAAGTTTTCAGAGTGTTTCCGCTTCATCAGGTGAAGTGAAAGTGAGGCACACAGTCACAGAATTAATAGGCAGAGAGCTCAATGGTCAGAAAGATCAAAAGATCTTACAAATGGTATGACTGGAATGTTGTCAGGCCAAAAAATAGGTCAGCTCCAGGCATACCATTTTAGTGATTTTTTTTGTTCTCTTCTGACCATTGATCTCTCTGCCTATTAACTCTGTGACTGTGTGCCTTTCTTTCATTTCACCCAATGAAGGGGCAACACTATGAAAGCTTGTGATTTCAAGTAAACCTGTTGGACAATAACCTGGCGCTGTCTGATTTACTCTATCTTTAGTGTCAGTAAATGTGTCAGTAAAGTATATCCATTAAAATGCTCTAAACTGTTCAGTACAAACACACACAAAGGATAAGATTGGTATAATGTACAATAAATTCATATTAATCACAGCTAAGTAAGTAAAACTGACTTCAGCTTTAATATACATCTGAAACCCACTCAAATTTCTTGGTTATTGGATGCCATTGGTTACAAAGCTGTCTCAATTCATTTCCATACTAACCACATGGAATGCTGTTTAGACTCACTTTTGGTCAATAACTGGCATGATGCCTCTATTACCTGTCCATTCCAATGAAGCAAAATGAAACTGCACCCATGTTGATGTTTTTATTGCATTTACATTGTCTGGTTGAAATATCCTGCAACAGTGGCTTCTTTATTATAGAGAAATGCAGAAATGCTTTAAGTGCCCAACTAAGCAGATGACTTCTGTCATGAGCCTAGAATTGGCTCCAGTCATATCGAACTGATGCCCAAACTGGTTATGTCTCAGACCAAAGTCAAAAGATGAAAGCAGACGAGTTTGAAAACACATATATGTATATATGGAAATATGTGGCATTCCTAAGGCATCGTCTTTCCTGAACTGGTTTATAATAACTGCTTGTTTCGTTTCACACTGGTTATACCAATGACAGTAAACTCATAAAATATGTGAAACAGTATCTTATAAAGACTTTAATTAAATCCTGTAAATGAGTTAAAAAACATTAGGTCATGAAATCAAGGGTAATATGGTGCGATTGATAAAGAGATGACTGGATTACTGGAACCAAAGAACAGGGTAAGAGGAAGCATCCTGGATCGATAAAAGCTGTTTTTACTGGTATTCCCTAGAATTTTATCCTTCGAGCTATTCTTATTTATCATATAAACTGAAATCTGAATTTAAATTCATACGACCATCAATCATTAGAGATTAATCACATTTGCTTTAAGAACCCAGAATCTGGGAAACTGTATGACTTTAACAATGATTTATGCAAATTGGGAAGGGTAAATGGTAATGAAGATGCTGAAATATTTCAGGAAGACATTGATTAGTCCACAGAATGGGCAGACAGGTGCAGATGTGGAAAGTTTCAATCCTAACATTAAGAACTTAAATACAGTGAGGAAGCAGAGGGACCTTGGGGTGATGCAACATTAAAATGGGCAGGTCTCTGTTGCACGCTGCTTATTTGTCACTTTGTCAATCAATGTGGCCCGCAAAACACTGTAAACCTCTTCTGGAGCATGTAGCCTTGGTCTTTGATATTAGTCTTAGTCTTTGACATGCTCTGCTGAGATGGCTTTAGGTTTGTGTCTCTATCAGGCATAATTCCAGATCTTCATTGTTGCTGCAGCATTGGGTTCTCCACTTAATTTGTCCTCTCAGGGTGAGCATCATGGAGTCTCAACTTTGCTTTTGATGGTATCATCTTTAGATTGCCATCTGATATTACTTCACACAAGTCTGCAACGTTCATAATGCTGCAGGAAGTACCACTGTGTATCTGGCATTACATATTAATTTGATGCTCTTGCTCTGCTGTCTTCTTTCCAACAGTTTTAAACCCCATTTTTCTCCTTTAGATTTGACATTGCCAACTTACTCTAAGGTGTAAACTGGGTTGTCTGAAGTTTTGACCAACATCTCTCTAGTAATTTTCTCGACAGATTTTAAAGACTTGTGCGTCTGCATCCTAGTTAAGCAGTTGCACATAAAATAGTTTAACTTCTTGCAGTTATGATGATATTTACCCATACTAGACATGCTTTTTTAATGTGATGACGTCCATGATATTTGCAACTTGTCCTTCAGCCTTGACCTTTCTGTTGGCACTTTTGTGGATACTTTTTTCCCCCATAATGTAGTGCTTGAAAAGTCTAGTTTGCTTTTGACACAGTACATGGATCTCAGCTACTTCACCACTTGCGTTTTCCGTAAATGCTTAATTCATGTATTAATCTATATCCTTTTTTCCTGCAGAACCTCAAAGTAGTGCCCAGAATATCCATATCTATAGCGTACATAGTTCCATGCAGACATTTTGCAGTTGCCACCTTTCAAGGCCTTTTCATTCTGTCTGGACTTTTCTTTTAACACAATCCTTATTACTCCAGGCTAGCCTTATTGCTCTATCCTGCAGCACTCAGTGCTTGAATGCTTCTTTTATGTCTCACAGACCAAATAACATATGTAGTTATCTGATCAGGCCATTGTACAGTAGTATCATCTTTTAACACAGACAGCTTCTGTAACTTTCCTTCCAAGCCACGTATCTAAGTCCTATACTGTAAATAAAAGCCTAAATCCCAAATTATGCTGGCCAGACCCTGTATCCCTGATAAAGACTCTCATAATTATTTGTTATTTAGGGTCAACATGGTCTTTGGCAAGCAATGTTTTCTTGTAGTTACAGATACTGATAACTGCTATTTGTTTAAAGTGTTTAGTCTGATGGCGTCAACAGTTGCAAGGAGTTAGTTTCATGGCCATTTCATTTTCCTGGATTTTTGATTGGAATGACTTTCTGTTTTTTTTTGAGATCTAGCTTTCCATCATCTAGTTAAGTGGTTATATGTTTATTATTAGCTAATATAAGGATCAGTTAATGAGTTTCTCTATTTTAAACATCTTTCCACTTAACAGTAACTGATAAGATCTGTATAATGCAGTGGTGAGGCGAAATGAGTCACACAGATAACTACCTTCATTGTTTTTTAATTTCATTCTTCAAACTTTATCCTTCCTTTATTCTATTCATCACCTGTTCTTACATTGCAGACCAGACGCTACTGTTAAAAAATGTTTAAGTGGTAGCTGGGTGTTATGCAAAGCCAGGACTGGTTTTGATTGTTAGGCCTTCCACAATTGAACAAGTTGCATATGCTCACAGTGCACGAACATAAGAAAAGAGCAGGCCATTCAGTTCCTCAAACCTGTTCTGCCATTCAATTAGATCACGACTGATCTGCACTTTAATTCCATCCATGTACCTTGATTGATAATCCTTAACAGCCTTGCCTTAAATAAAATTATCTATCAATGTCTGTGCTAAAATGTCCAAAGAATCCACAGCCCGAACAGCTGTTTTTGTGGAAGTGAGTTCCAGATTTCTTTTATGTGAAGAAGTGCTTCTTTACATCATTCCGAACAACACAAATTTTAAAGCTATACTTCTCTTTTGGATGCCTCACATCAGAGGAATTAGTCCCTCTCTATCTACTCAACAACACTTCTTCTTCAGCGTAAAGACATCACTTAGTTTGGCCTTTAATCTTCTATACTCAAGGGACTACAAGTGTAGTCTTTGTAAATAATCTGCATAATTTCACACTTCTGGTCCTGGCATTGTTCTGTGCACTAAACTCACACTTAAAGCCTAGTTACTTGGTTCTTAGAAGCCATGGAGCAGTGAACCAAGAAGAGTTAGTGCAGTGTGTTCAGGGCAGGCAAGATGAAAATCGTAGTTGAACAAGAACCATATGTACAAGGTGTAGGTTCATCCAGCCTCACATTTTATTATCTTGGATTCTCCAGCATCTGCAGTTCCCATTATCTCTGTACAGGGTGTAGAGCTGGATGAACACAGCAGGCCAGGCAGCATTAGAGGGGCAGGAAAGCTGACTTTTCGGGTCTGGACCCTTCTTCAGAAATGGGGAAGTGGGCTCTGAAATAAAGAGAGAGAGGGGAGGCAATGATGGAAGGTGGATAAAGGAGCAGATAGGTGTAGAGAAGACGGACAGGTCAAGGAGGCGGGGATGAGCTGGGCGGGTCTTGGGATGAGGTTGGGGATGGGGAGATTTTGAAGCTTGTGAAGCCCACACTGAGACTTCAAGAATCTCAAAATCTCCCCACCCCCAAACTCATCCAAAGACCAGCCCAGCTCGTCCTTGTCTCCTTGGCCTATCTGTCTTTTCACCCACCTATCTGCTCCATTATCCAACTTCCATCATTGCCTCTGCCTCTCCCTATTTATTTGAGTCCCCTTTCCCTCCTCAATTTCTGAAGAAGGCTCCAGACCTGAAACATCAGACTTCCTGGTCCTCTGATGCTGCCTAGCCTGCTGTGTTCAACCAGCTCCACACCTTGTTATCCCAGACTCCAGCATCAGCAGTTCCTACTATCTCTGACCATATGTACAGTATTGTTTTGCTTTGTTTCTTCTATTATTCTACATTTACCCAACCATTTCCTCTATTATGAGGAAGAATGGCATTCTGGTTGGTTAGTTAGGAAATGGAAAAATATCCTGAAGTTCCATTCGCTAAGGCTTGCTTTGATCTGCAAACTCCAGCTAGAAATTTTCGACAGAAATTTTACAGCACTAAACAAGGCTATTCAGCTCACTTGCTGCATTTCAGCTGACAAAAAGCCATCTAGTCTTAGATAACACGGTGTGAAGCTGGATGAACACAGCAGGCCAAGCAGCATCAGAGGAGCAGGAATGCTGATGTTTTGGGTTGAGACCCTTCTTCATTTCTGACGAAGGGTCTCAACCTGAAATGTCAACATTCCTGCTTGGCCTGCTGTGTTCACACCGTGTTATCTCAGATTCTCCAGCATCGGCAGTTCCTACTGTCTCTGTAGCCATCTAGTCTTACTTCTCTTTCAGCTCTTGGTCTGTAGCCTTGTGGATTACAGCACCTAAACTGCCTTTATAAATAATTTTTAAATTTAGTAGGTGTTCTACTTCTGCCAACCTTCCAGGTAGTGAGTTCCAGTTGCCACCACCCTGTGGATGAAAAACAATCTATGACTTACCCTCTATCTATGCCCTGGTTATGGACTCATCAACCGATGAGAATAAAGCCTCTTTACCCTTTCTATCTCGACACCCTCATATATTTATACACTTTACATAGGTCTTCCTCCACATCCTCCGTTCCAAGGAAAATAATTCTTTCCTACCCAATCCTTTCTCATAAGTAAAATTCTCCAATCCAGGTAACAACTTCAATAATCTCTTCTGTACCTTTTTAGCACAACCATATCTTTCCTCTCGTGTGATGACCAGAAGTGCACAGAATACTCAAGCTGAGGTCTAATGCTTTTCATAGAATCTGTACAGTGTGGAAACAGGCCCTTCAGCCCAACAAGTCCACACTGACCCAAGGAGCATCTCACCCTGACCCATCCCCCTATAACACACCTAAGCTACACATCCCTGAGCACTATGAGAAATTTAGCATGGTCAATCTACTTATCCTACACTTCTTTGGACTGTGGGAGGAAACCCACACAGACACGGGGGAGAATGTGCAAACTCCACACAGACAGTCACCCAAGGGTGGAATTGAACCGGGGTCCTGGCAATGTGAGGCAGCAGTGCTAACCACTGAACCACGCTGCTGCTTTTGTATCCAGATTGAACATAACTTCCCATTTCTTATGTTCAATACCTCTGCTAAAAAATGCAAGTGTCCCATCTATCTTCTCAATTTTGTAACTGTCCAGCCTCAGGGACCTGTTAATGTGCACTACATGGTCCCTCTGTGCAAATTCTTGGCAGCTTTCTCAGTGGCTTGCATGGATTAAAAAAAAGTAAGAAATATAAAACAAAGCCGCCATAAAGGGAAGAGTAAGTCTGAAAAAAACAGTGGTGGTGAATTTCGGCTTCTGTTAAAGATCAAAACAATTGAAAGAGGAAGCTTGTTTTATGCCAGTGCCATTTTCTTTCCGAACCTTCATCAAAAGAATGGAGAGAATAGTTAAGAGGACAAAATAAATAAGTTCAAGAGACTATGAGAAGGCTTTAGTCAGGATACAGAAAAGATTTATAAGAACAGTTCTGCAAATGAGGGGCTTCAATTATGTGGACAGACTGAAGAAGTTTGAGCTGTTCTCTTCAAAGAAAGCAAGATTTAAAAGAGATTTGACTGAGGTTTTCAAAAACGTAAGTGCTGTCAACAGAGTAGAGAGAAATTTCTTGGTAAATCTTTCCGTGCTTCTGAAGTGCTGAAGGGTTGACAGCCAGGTAGCAGATTTAGGATGAATGACAGAAGAAATCAAAGGTGGCGTGAGGAATAATGTATTTGTACAGCATCTGGAATGCACAGGCTAAGAGTATGGAGGAGGTAGATTCAATTGTGGCTTTCAGAAGGAGGTTGGATGGACACCTGGTTGGAAATACTTACAGGTTTATGGAGAAAGGGTGGGAACATGGGATTAATTAAATTGTTCTTACAGCGAGCCAGTCGGGATTCAACAAACAGAATGGACTGAGCAGTCTCCTTCTATCCTGAAACCAATCTATGATTCTAATAGACAATGCCATAGAAGAACAGGATTGAGCTGTACGGTGAGAAACCATTGAATGGTGTTGATACTTGATTAAAAAGGACGGAATTTGTTGGACAAATTGCACTTTCTTTTCTAAAAAATGTCCTAAATTTTCCACTGCAGCTGAACACAGCAGATATAAACAAGTTCATACGAGTAGTATAACTGGGTCAAACAATATTAATAAGCAGTTTGTTATATTAATAAGCAAAACTGCTACTTCAATAGTCAGATGGCATTTTAATTCAATGAAGTGTTTTTGGTAGGCTAATGTTACATTCATATTTTGAAAGTAATGTAAGTAACTGGAAGAAACAATACCCAGTGTTTACAAGTACAGCCAATTGGCAATTTAACATAAATAGCAGCTTATTTTACATTTTTGAACTGTTACTAATATCCTTTTAATCAACAAAGCAACTGAATGAGGAGAACTTATAACAAATCGCTGTTGTTTTAGATGTTGCTGGAACACTTAGCATTTAATTTAAGGTTCACTGAGAATTTCAAAGCATGGATCCAACTGCCATTAACATTAACCAGATGCATATTGACTCACTGCTTTCTTAAACAAACCTGACAGACACCAAGGCATCAGGTCACAGTACAGGCTTGAAGGGCAGAACGGCCTACTCCTTCTCTTAATTCACAGCAGAATGAGAATGTTATCGATGCGGAACATTACAGCCTGTCATCCCATTGCCAAGATCGCAAATATTAGTGTGTAGGAATTAATTTTATTAGCAGAGTAAATTAGGCCTGTATTCGTTAGAATATCGAAGAATGAAGAAACCTTATTGAAATACACAAAATTCTTAGGGAACCTAACAGGGTATATGTAGAAAAGTTGTTTCCCATTGTGGGAGAGTCTCGGACCAGAGGGAATAACCTCGGAAACCTCAGTAGGGAGTCGCACACTTAAGATAGAAATGAGGAGAAATTTCTTTGCTTAGATGAGTGTGAATCAATGGAATACTTTATCATAGAGGGCTGTTGAGGCCAGGCTATTAAGTATATTCAAGGTTGAGATACACAGATGTTTAATAAGTAAGGGAATCAGGGTTATGGGGAAAAAGGCACAAAAGTAGAATTGAGAATTATCAGATCATCAATGTTCTTATTTAATATCAGAGTAGGCTTGATGGGCTGAATGGCCTATTTCTGTGCCTTGTCTTATTTCTTGGTTTCAGCCAAAAAAGATTTAATTATGGTGGGGTCCAGGTGGTTTTCCACGGTTTCTGCACTGACTGCTTTGGAAACAGGAGGTAAATTTTTATGTTGTTCCCATCTTGCTTTTTTTAAATCCTTCTGTGGCTTGCCCTCCATCCCTGGCTCCAGCCTTAAACCCGCTGAGGTTTCTGTTCTCCTCCAATTCCTATCTGAATGAGCATGCTTAGGTAGATACCCATTGATATGGAATTAATAGGGGCAATAAAGATCTCCAATGCCTACTAAAGTGCCAAAGTGAGCCCTGTGTCGCCTCCTTTAGAAAGTCCTGCTGAATTCATACTATTCAGGCACTCAACAGGCCTTTCCTTTACTTCAGGAGGCTGGACTCTCTACTGAACAGTGATGTTATTGGGGAGGCAGTGGCTGGTATTGGTAATACACCCCCTCCAAGGACTGTGCTTCTCAAACTTTCTCCCACTGCAACCCTGCTTTCAGGTTTGAAAATTGTTGCAACCTCTCAGTGAGGACTGAGAGAGTGAGGCCTGGTTTGAGAGGAAGCACACGTGTTATAACTCGCTCAGAGCTCCATCTTGGCCATTGCTGCCTATGAGCCCATGCTGTAAAGTTTCAGCCGGCTGTTCAACTTTGGGTTCCAGCTCCCTGTTTGGGAAACCTTTGCTAAGGATCATCACTGGATTCAAGGTCACAAATGAGTGACGGTGGCAGGGGGTCACCATAAGGAGATGAATGGGGTTCTTGGCTGCAAGAGTGTGGCTCTCAGCAAACAACTGTGTGTAATGCCTCACCCACAAATTGAGCCTCTCACCCACTGCTGGGTTAATTCCAGCTGTGGCTGGATGAGGCCCTGATGAGGGGCGCACTTAAGTGGCAGCAGAGTTGTCCATGGGACCACCCAGCTCAGATTAAACAGCCTGGAGACAGGAAGCCCCATGAGCTAATTAATTGCCACCCGACGTCAAATTTAGTATAGAGGAGGGAATTAAGTTCTATTCACACATTCCAGACGGCAAAGCTAGAGATCCAAAAAACACCTGTTCAAAATGACAATGAGCAAATTCTGTGTATAACATGAGGGCGGAAGATCCTGACCCAATTTTCAGTGCCTTAGCTTTTGTTATTTGGAGACAGAGCAAGCATTCCAAGTTGTCTTGTAGATTGACATCTCAATATGAGCTGGTCAAGGTTCAGCCTCTGTGATTGAGAACATATTATGTACTGCATCAGCGCTGACATTCCTCATTGGCTCTAAGCAATGTTTACAATACACTGTTAACTGGGATAGTCCAATTTGCCTAGTGTATGTAACACAGAGAATTGTATAAATGTTTGCAGCACAAAATGAAACCATTCAACCCATTGTGTTTATGCTGGCTTGCTAAAGGAACAGTTTACACAGTACCACTTCCCACAGCCTCATATAGAGACCAGAAAAATCAAACCTTTTCTCTGGCTGAGAATAATTTATCCAACCACTAGAGGGAACTAAACTGTTGCAACGAATTACAAATAACTGACGAATCTGTAGATCATTGTATTTATTGTATGTTTTAGAGTTTGCAATGTAAATATCAACAATATTTTATCTGCTTTTAAAACTACTACTTTCGGAGCTGTGGCTGTGGCTTTCAGATAAGGGCATATTGGTCAATAAATCCACATAATTTGGCAATATTTTTTAATGATCTCAGTCTTCAGATGCTAATGTCCTAGTGAAGGAAATCTGCCTTCCTTTCTTGGCCTGCCCTACATGTGACTTCAGATCCACTGCAAAGTGGTTAAATCTTATCTGCCCTCTGATATAGTAAACCACTCAGTTGTATCAAATCCTTAAAAAGTTTCAACAAAAGGAATTAAACCAAACTTGGAACCAACTTGGTTATCGAAACAATGATAACAAATGCAGCCCTGTTGAGTTGGCAAAATCCTCCTCACTAACATCTGGGGATTAGAGCCAAAATTGGGAGAGCTGTCTCACAGGTTAGTTAAGCAACAGCCTGACATGGTACAATTCCATGAATATGATAACATCGCAAACATTACCACCACTATCTCTGGGTACATCCTGTCCCACCAGCAGGACAGACCCAGCAGGGGCAGTAGCACAGTGGTATACAGTTGGCAGGGAGTTGCACGAGGAGTTGCACTCAAAATGGATTCTGGAACCCATGAAGTCTCATGGCATCAGGTTAATGAAACCTCCTAGTTACCAAATATCCTGTTTCCTCTCAGTTGATGAATCAGGAATCCTCTATGCTGAAAGCTATTTGAGGAAGCACTAAATGTGGCAAAGGTACAGAGTATCCTCTGGATGGGAGACTTCAATGTAATTACCAAAACTGGCTCAGCAGCTCCTTGACCACCATTGCCACCAAGCCAGAAGATCAACTCTGGTTCAATGGAGAGTGCAGTGGAGGACCAGTACCAAGCATACCTAAAAATGAGCTGTCAATTTGGAGACATCAAAGCATAGGACTACTTGCATTCCAAACAGCATAAACAACAAATGACAGGCAAAGCTAAGCAATTCTACAACAAACAGTTTGGATCTAAGCTCTGCAGTCCTGTCACATCAATTCATGAATGGCGTTGGACAACCAAACAACTCAATGAATGAGAAGGCTCCAAAAATCTCCCTGTCCTCAATGATGCAGAAGACCAACACCTTGGTGCAAATAATAAAGCTGTAGCATTAACAGCAATGTTATAGTAAAAAGTGTTGGGTGGATGATTCATCCTGACCAACTCCAGAGATCCCCAGCATCTCAGATGCAAGCCTTCAGCCAGTTTGATTCCATTTTTGGTTCAAACATACACAAAATAACTGAATTTCAGAGGAGAGTTGAGAGCTGCCAAGAAGCTGATGACATCAAGGCCACCTGTATGTGGTATCATGCATTGAAAAACTAGAGTCAATGGGCATGAGGGAAATCTCCGCTGGTTGGAGTCATGCCTGACACATAGGAAAATGGTTATGGTTGTTGAAGGTCAGTGATCTCAGTTCTAGGACTTCTCTGCAGGAGTTCTTCAGGGTCCTAGGCCCAGCCATCTTTAGCTAATTCATCAATGAGATTCCCTCCATCATAAGGTCAGAAGTGGGGATGTTCACTGATAATTGCACATTGTTCAGCACCATTTGTGACTTCTCAGACACTCGAAGCAGCCCATATCCGAATGCAACGAGGTCTGGACAATATCCAGGTTTGGGATGGCAAGTGGCAGGTAACGTTCATGCTACAGAAGTGCCAGGCAATGACCAAATTCAATAAGAGACAAATTAACTACCACTCTTTCATTCAATGGCATTACTATCAGTGTATTCCCTATTATCATCATCCTGGGTGTTCCATTGACTAGAAACTGAACTGCGTTAGCCATATAAATAATGTGGCTTCAAGAGAAAGTCAGAGGCAAGGAATACTGTAGTGATAACTCACCTTGTGACATCCCAAAGTCCGTACAACATCTACAAGGCACATGTCAGGAATTTGATGGAATGGTCCCCACATGCCTGGAAGAATGCAGCTCCAAAAACACCCAAGAAGCTTGACACCACTCATGACAAAAGAGCCCACTTAATTGGCAACAGTGCAAAAGAGTTGGCTGAAATATCTGCAACAATTTTCAGCCTGAAATGTCAAATGGATGATCTGTCTCGGCCTCCTCCTCACGACAAATGCCAGTTTCCAACCAATTCTCTCGTGGAGTTATCGAATTATACAGCATGAAAACAGATCCTTCAGTCCAATTCATCCTTACCGACTAGATATCCTAAACTGATCTAGTCCCATT
Source organism: Stegostoma tigrinum (assembly GCF_030684315.1). NCBI lineage: Eukaryota > Metazoa > Chordata > Chondrichthyes > Orectolobiformes > Stegostomatidae > Stegostoma > Stegostoma tigrinum. Next base: position 88,417,200 of record NC_081362.1, on the reverse strand, counting down.
TGTCAGCATTTGGTTCACACACCCCTAAACCCTTCCTATTCATGTACCCATCCAGATGCCTTTTAAATGTTGTAAATGTACAGCCTCCACCACCTCCTCTGGTCACTTGATCCATAGATGCACGATCCTCTGTGTAAAAAGATACCCATCAGGTTCCTTTCAAATCTTTGCTCTCTTACCTTAAACCTATGACCTCTAATTTTGAACTCCCCTACTGTGGGAAAAGTCGTTGGCTATTCACCCTATCCACACCCCTCATGATTTTACAAACCTCGATCAGCTTCCGACGCTCCAGGGTAAAAAGCACCAGCCTATTCTGTCTCTCCCTGTAGTTCAAATCCTCCAATCCTGATAACATCCTTGAGTATCCTTTCTGCACCCTTTCAAGTTTAACATCTTTCCCATATCAGGGAGACCAGAATCAAACACATTATTCTAAAAGTGGCCTCACCAATGTTCTACGCATCCACAACATGATGTCCAAACTCCTATACTCAATGAACCGACCAATGAAGACAAGCATGCCAAATGCATTCTTCACCACCCTGTCTACCAATGAATCCATTTTCAACGAACTAGGCACATGAATCCCTAGGTCTATGTTCAGTAACACTTCCCGGGGCCTACATTTTATTTAAGAAAGGTGGTAAAGAAAAGCGAGGGAGCCATAGACCAGTGAGCATGACGTCAGTAGTGGGTAAGTTGTTGGAGGGGATTCTGAGGGACAGGACTTACATGTATTTGAAAGAGCAAGGACTGATTAGGGACAATCAACATGGCTTTGTGAGTGGGAAATCATGTCTCACTAACTTTATTGAATTTTTTGAAGAGGTGACAAAGGAAATTGATGAAGACAGAGCAGTAGACTTTGTCTGTATAGACTTCAGCAAGGTGTTCAACAAGGCTTTGCATAATAGACTGGTTAGCAAAGTTAAATCACATGGAATCCAGGGGGAGCTAGTCAATTGGATACAAAATTGGCTTGAAAATAGAAGACAGAAGGTGGTGGGGAGAGTTGTTTTTCAGAGTGGAGGCCTGTGACCAGCGGTGTGCCACAAGGATTGATTCCACGAGATCAGAAATCATCAAGAATGAATAATTAAATGAATTCCTTCTTAAGTGATAGCGAAGTTAGGAAATATCAGATTCTATTGGTATTCAGAAATTCTGCTTATTTCTGCCTTGTTCAAATTAACTTTTAAGAATTGGTTCTATTTATAAATGTGTTTCAGATGAGGTAAGTGATTAGAGGACATGATGAAGTGCAAGGTTTGTCTTTGAAAAGGGGAACGTCTTGAAGACGTCATGGCCCTTTTGTCTCTCCTTACGTTCCAACTTCAAGCATAGTTGCTAGATTTCGACTCGTGCCAACCCACTCAGTCTCCTGGAGGCGGTGATGCCAGAAATGTAAATTCTGTTAATGTCAACCCTGTTAATGTCTCTCTCACTTATTGAACAATTTTCCATCAAATGCATTGGAAAAAAAAATCTTTTTATCTTGGGATTTTAAAAACAATTTGGTTTACTTTTTTAAAATAGCATTTAGTCAAAAGTTGTTGGCTTTCAGGCTAAAAGGAAGTTGTTTCTTCCACAGAAAGGATGGTAATACTAAACAATATTGACTGATTTACTAGTTGATCTGAATAACTGGAAAAGCGTCATGCATGATTGTATCCAAATTCCTTTTGACCTTGGTTAATGAGGGAGGGCGATGGCAGAAGCAGGACAAGATTTTTGATATGGCTGCATTAATGAGTAACATCACTCAGTTTCCAACACAAAAGCAAGAAGAGATCTGGAAAGTTGAGTCTACTGGAATATGTGATTTCTTCTGGGTGCATTTATGGGCATTGCCATCACTAGTGTGACATTTGACAATTAATTAGCTATCTTTCAAAGGAAATCAGGGACTCTTTTACTGAACTGTTTTTAAAATAACAAGATAAAAAGTTTTGTGCCCAAATGGTTTTGATGAAAAAATGTTCAAAAAATGACAGAGACATTAACAGGATTGACGTTAACAGAGTTTACATTCTTGGCATCACCTTCTCCAGAACTGCGATTTCAATGAATTCTTATCTTTATTTCCATTACGTATTTACATTCTTATTCTCATTCCTATTAGTCATGCAACATGCTTACTTGATCGCCACCGCTTTTTTTTATTGGCAGGGTGTTTCACATTGGATGCCTGCAGAGGTGTTGAAAAGAAGGTTAAGACGTATATGCTATGGTATCAACAGGTATGGTCGAAAAGGAAGGCTGATTCATTGTCAATCAATGTAGCGCTACAGTATTCCATCTACTTGTGGCATTTGTCCATTAATGGAACCGCAGGACATCAAACATTCACTTAACCAGTTCTCTTTCACTTGTTTTTTGTTTTGACTTGATATATGTCTTTTTATGTCTTTCTATCATTATTATTTCATCATTTCTCACAAGCATTTATCCTGACTGTCCATATATCTATCATGATCTCAGTGCCGAGTAAGCTGGTGTTCCATTAGGCAACATATGGACTGTCACTATCATGGGTGCACTGCCTGCACATTTGTTTGTAATTGTGTCTAAATCTGAAAAAATGTTCACATCCAAACTTCATGTGTTGTTCAACTTGGGTCCAGAATGTCTGTGTAGGCTGACAATGTTCTGGATGATTTTAGCCGTTAGGATCATGAAAAATTAAGTTTCTCCCTCATTTTCAAGCCCTTAACAATAACGTCACATCACATGGTTACAATATTGTTCGGGGTTTCTGTGGTACAGAACATGGCAGTTACAGTGAAAAATTAAGAGTGGTTTTTAGAAACAGGACATGGACACCGAAAAAATGAGTCAAGCAGTAAGGGGCTTAATGAGATAACACAGTGTAGGGCTGGACGAACACAGCAGGCCAAGCAACATCAAAGGAGCAGGAAGGCTGATGTTTCGGGCCTAGACCCTTCTTCAGAAATAGGGGAGGGGAAGGGCGGAGAGGGGGAGGCGGATAGATGATGGATAGAGGAGAAGATAGAGCAAGAGGAGATGGACAGGTCAAAGAGGCGGGGACGGAGACAATAAAGGTGAGTGTAGGTTTGGAGCTAGGGAGGGGATAGGTTAGTACAGGGACGACGGATAGGTCAAGGGTGCGGGATGAGGTTAATAGCTAGGAGATGGGTTTGGGGCTTGGGTGGGAGGAGGAGATAGGTGGGAGGAAGGATGGATTAGGTAGGCGGGGACGAGTTTGGCTGGTTTTGGGATACACTGGGGGGGTGGGGAGATTTTGAAGCTTGTGAAGCTGCTTCTGCCCAACCGAACTTATCTCCACCTATCTTGACTCCATTTTCTCCCCCTGAGTCCAAGGACTCCCTACCTACGTCCATGACACCACTCACACTCTCCACCTCCTCCAGAACTTCCAATTCCCCAGACCCCAACACCTCATTTTCACCATGAACGTCCAGTCCCTATACACCTGCATTCCCCAAACAGATGGCCTAAAGGCCCTCCGCCTCTTCCTGTCCCGCAGATCCAACCAGTCCCCCTCCACAGACACACTCAACCGCTTAGCCGAACTCATCCTCACCCTCAACAACATCTCCTTCAATTCTTCCCACTTCCTACAGACAAAGGGGGTGGCCATGGGTACCCGCATGGGCCCAAGCTAAGCCTGCCTCTTTGTAGGTTACGTGGAGCAATCCCTCTTCCTTACGTACACTGGGCCTAAACCCCACCTCTTCCTCCGTTATATTGATGACTGTATCGGCGCTGCCTCATGCTCAAACAGTTCATGCACTTCACCAACACCTTCCACCTCAACCTTAAGTTCACCTAGACCATCTCTATTACCTCTCTCTCCTTCCAGGACCTCTCTGTCTCCATCTCCGGCAACCACCTCGAAACCGATATCAATTTCAAGCCCACCAACTCCCACAGCTACCTAGAATATGCCTCCTCCCACCCACCTTCCTGCAAAAATTTCATCCCCCTATTCTGAATTCTTTCACCTCCGCCGCATCTGCTCCCAGGATGAAACATTCCACACCCATACATCTCAGATGTCCTCGTTTTTCTGGGACCGCAACTTCCCCCCCTCAGCAGTCGGAGAACGCCCTCGACGGTGTCTCCTGCATTTCCCGCAACTCATCTCTCACACTCTGTCTCCGCAATAACAACCAAAAGAGAATCCCCCTCATCCTCACGTACCACCCCAGTGACCTCCAGATCCAACACACCATCCTCCGACACTTCCTCCATCAGCAATCCGACCCTACCACCAAAGCCTGTATTCCCTCCCCACCCTTATCTGCTTTCCAGAGGGACCACTCTCTCTGTGACTCCCTTGTCTGCTCCACACTCCCCTCCAGCCCCACCACCACCAGTACTTTTCCCTGCAACCGCAGGAAGTGCTACACCTGTCCCTACACCTCCCCCCTCAGCCCCATCCGAAGACCCAAGAAGACTTTCCACATCAAGCAGATATTCATCTGCACATCTGCTAATGTGATGTACTGCATCTGTTGTTCCCGTTGTGGCCTCCTCCACATCGGGGAAACCAAGCGGAGGCTTGGGGACCACTTTAAAGAATAACAATACTCAGTGCGCAATGATCAACTGCACCTCCCAGTTGTGAACCATTTCAATTCTCCCTCCCATTCAGCAGATGACATATTCACTGTGGGCCTCCTGCAGTGCCACAATGATGCCATCTGAAGGTTGCACCAACAGCAAGTCATATTCCGCTTGGGAACTGTGCAGCCCAAAGGTATCAATGTGGACTTCACAAGCTTCAAAATCTCCCCTCCCCCTACTGCATCCCAAACGAGCCAGCTTGTCCCTGCCTCCCTAACCTGTCCTTCTTACCACCTATCCCCTCCTCCCATCTCTAGCACCACCCCCATCTCCTACCTGCTAACTGTATCCTACCTCCTTGACCTGGCCGTCCTCCCCGGACTGACCTATCCCCTCCCTACCTCCCCACCTACACTCACCTTTACTGGCTCCATCCCTGCCCCTTTGATCTGTCTGCCTCCTCTTCATCTATCTTCTCTTATATCCATCTTCTATCCGCCTCCCCCTCTCTCCCTATTTATTTCAGAACCCCTTCCCCGCCCCCATTTCTGAAGAAGGGTCTAGGTCCAAAACGTCAGCCTTCCTGCTCCTCTGATGCTGCTTGGCCTGCTGTGTTTATCCAACTCTACACCTTGTTATCCCAAATTCTCCAGCATCTGCAGTTCCTACTATCTCAGAAGCCTAATGAGACAAGAAAGTGCAGAGGTTCTCATCTTTTGTGTGTGTGTGTGTGTGTGTGTGTGTGTGTGTGTGTGTGTCTGTGTGTGTGGCAAGGTGGGTGACATTGAGACTCTAATGTGACTGGAGGGCACTTTGTACAGACTGTACTGGATGACTCAATGGGCTGCTTTAAGTGTACTGAGCGCATAGCTTTCATCAAGCCAATATGCCTGACAGAAGGTAATTGGAAGAAATACTGGGCTGGTGCTAAATGATAATTTCTGACCCCTATTCCATCTTTACTCATCTGCATCTTGGATGAAATGTTAAAGTACAGGACAGTTAGAACCATATGCCAGCAAGGAGCCAATGTTTTTAGCCAATGATGAGGGAGAAAGGTTCCAGAGAGGCATAAGAATAAAACTGTGCATGAGCAAAAAAAAAATCCCTCATACAAGTTGGATACTTGTCCTTGTCTGTCGTTACATAAACAATTTGAATAGGACTGGGCTGGGAATACACAGGAAGGCTGTTCTCTGTTCTCAATGACCCTTTCGTATCTCTCTCTCCTCTCACCTTAAACCTATACCTTCTAGTTTTAGACTCTCTTCCCCGTGGGGAAAAGCTATTGGCTATCTACCTTATCTATGTCTCTCATGATTTTATAATCCTTTATAAGGTCACCCCTCAGTCTTCTATACTGCGGGGTAAAAAGTCCCAGCCTATCCATTCTCTTCTTATAACTCAAATCTTAGAGTCCAGGTAGCATCCTAGCAAATCTTTTTTGCACTCTTTCTAGTTTAAAAATATCCTTTCTATTGTAGGGTACCAGAACTGCACACAGTGCTCCAAATGTAGCTTCACCAATGTTTTGAACAGCTGCAACAAGCATACCAAAAGCCTTCTTCACCACCCTGTCTACCTGTGACTCCACTTTTAAGGAGCCATGATCATACTGAATGATAGGGCAGGCTCAAAGAGCTGAATGGTCTACTTATGCTCCTATTTTCTATGCTTCTATCTGCTCCTTGAAAGATTGCTGCTTAAAGTTTTCTTGGCACATTTTCAGGTGTGGCATTCTATGATGTAACAGTTAAGCAATTCAAGAACCAGACGACACACTGCTCATGACAGTGTGAGCCTGTATCTCTAGATCTCTTTGTTCAATAACAATGCCCAGGGCACTATCATTGACTGTATAAGTCCCACTCTGACTTGACCCACCAAAATGCAACATCTTGCAGTCATCTAAATTAAACTCTTATCTGCCATTCCTCAGCCCACTGGCTCAGTTAATCAAGATCTTGCTGCATTCCCAGATAATCTTCTTCACCGTCCACTACATCACCAATCTTGGTGTCATCCGCAAACTTACTAACCATACCTTTTCAAGTCTCATCCAAATCATTTATTGAGATGACGAGCAACAGTGGACCCAGCACATCTCTTTGGCACAGTACTGGGATCAGGCCTTCAGTCTGCAACCACTCTCTGTCTTCTACTGTCAAGCCAATTTTGTACCCAATTGGCTAGCTTTCCGTGCATCCTGTGAGATTTAACCTTATTCAACAATCTACCACCAGCGGTACTTTGTCAAAGGCCATGCTAAAGTCCATGTAGACAACAGCATGCCCTCATCTATGTTCTTGGTAACTCTTTCAAAAGCTCAATCAAATTCATGAGACTCAATTTCCCACCTGCTGATTATCCCAAATAAGTTGTTGCCTCTCCAAATACCTGTAGATCCTGTCTCTCAGAATCCCCTCTAGCAAGTTAGTGACCACAGAAGTTTGGCTCACCGGTTTGTAGCTCTCAGGCATTTTCCTGCAGCCTTTCTTAAATAATGGCACAACATTAGCCAATTTCCAATCTCAGGGCACTTCACCTGTGACTGTCCATGGTAAAAATATCTCCATTAAGGGACCCACAATTTCCTCTCTAGGCTCCCACAAGATCCTGGGGTATGCTTCATCAGGTTTATCTACCTTAATGCGTTTTAAGACTTGTAGCACCTCCTCGTCTGTCATATGGCCCCTCTTCAAGACATCACTATTGATTTCTCCAAGTTCCTTAACTTGCTCAATGGTAAATACTGATGAGAAATATTCATTTAGGATCTCACCTATCACTTGTGGCTCCATGCAAAGACAACCTAGTTGATTTTCAACAGGCCTTATTCTCTCCCCAGTTAGTCTTTAGCCCTTCATGTAGTTGTAGAATCACTCTAGATTCTCCTTTACCTTATCTGCCAAAGGTATCGCCTCTCCCCATTTGGCCTTCCTGATTTCTCTCTTGAATGTTCTCTGACACCTGCTATACTCCTCAAATTTATCCCAGCTATACATGGCATATGCCTCCTTCTTTTTCCTCACCAGGGTCTCACTAACTCTCGTCATCCAGGATTCCCTTTTCCTTCAGTCTAATAGGAATATGCTGGCAGTGAACTCTCATTATCTCACTTTTGAAAGCCTCAGTGATGTTCGATTCCTGGCCCCTGGTGGCAATTTGTCAATTAGGCAATTGACACCTATTATCCCTGAGGGCACCACAACTTATTGGTGGCTAAAGGATTAACTGAAGGCCACAAGGGTTTCTTATTCCTTTGGAAGGTGGCCCATCAAACATCTGTTGGGCTTGCCAGTATGCTCTGGGTTGTGTAATTCCTCTATATTCAAGGCCCTATGCCCATTCATGGGACAGTAAACGGTCCAAGGGTTGACTGCTGAAACCAACCAATCCTCCTCCTTCCCCACCTCTACCATCAAGCCCTGAGTGCACTCCCAATTCTCCAGAGACCAACTCCAAACCTGTGACCCCTGCTCCTGTCTTTTCCACCTGCAGCATGGACCTTGGGAGGATGCAATTCTGCTACCAACATCACTCCCACTGATTCTGGTGGCATGAGGAGCTTCCAGTCTCTGACTGGCCAGCAGCTCTTGACACGTATGTCTTCTTCTGTCAGTTGCAGGGATAGTCCAGTGGGAGCCCTTGGTTTCAACGGGCATCCCACTGGTGCTGAGCAGGGTTGCCTTCTAAAGGCTGGCCAAGACTCTTGGTGGCCTCTCAGAAATGTAGCCGTGGCCCAATTTAGCAAGCTCTGCTGAAACACAATACCTAATACGTGTCTACCTTTAATAATTACTGAAGGCAAACTGCCATCTATCAGTTGCTGACAAGAGATTAACAAAGCTTTTATTTGTTTTATGTCAAAGCAATTAAGCAAACCTACTCCACCCTTATAAGCAGCTTCTGACATAATGCAAACAAATCATTTTGGCTTAAGGCATTTATTGAAATACTGTAATTCAAAAATAAAATGGCAATGTTAACCCAAGCCACGATGGCATGTATTATTTAAGCTTCCTTCAATTACACACTTTTTCTCCCACACTTATTGGACAGTTTGTTACACCCTTGTCAAAGTAGATTTGGGGGTGGTGAGGGCATTGAGTGCAAGGGTGGTATGTACGGATCCTTCGCCTTCCTGTCCCTTCCCCAACCCTAATTAAGGGTTTTAAACCAGTATTAGGTGTCAGGTGGTCAGCATGACAAGGAAACTATGCAGGTTGTCATCCAGTGGCTGTCCCTCATTCAAAGGCACTCAGAATTTGAATGAAGACATGGCACTGACAAATGGAGGGGGTGCAGTATTCTTGCTAATGAAACCCCCATACATACTCTCCTTCACCTGACTCTGTGAAACCGTAATCCACCATCCCTTACCTGGCTCACTCTGTAACCCTGGGCACGTGATGGATGTATTTCCTACAGGGTGCAGTGCCTCTCTGAGGCAGCTCTCAGCTGTGAAGGCCTCCTGTCCCCAGACCCTGATTTCAAAGAAGGCTCAGTGATGGCGTGTTAATTTGCTAAATGCCCTGTAGTTTGTCAGGCCTTCCCCTAAGAAGGCAACAAAACTCTCTTTCCAGTTCTCTCGCCACTGGAAACCCCCAATGGCTGTCAAGACTGGTTGCTAAGTATATCAAAAGCTAAGATAGACAGATATTTCATCAGTGAGTAAATCAAAGATTATGGGGATAAAGCAAGGATTTGAGGATTATTAGATCAGCCATGATTTCACTAAATGGCAGAGCAGACTTGATGGGTTGAAAGGTCTACTTCTGGTCTTATGTTCTTTAGTTTCGTGGCTGAGATCATGGTCACCGCCACAAAATCCCTCCATTATGTTTGTTTGCTATTTTTGTATCTTTTTCAAAACATTGCTTCCTCTGTCTAGCTCTTGGCTTGCTTCGCTCAGTATCACTGATTCTACAGTAAAGCCTGGTTTAGCAGCCAATTTCTGGAGGACACAAAAAGAGTGGTGAAATAAACATGTGGCCATTGGGAATTATGGTAAATCTTTATAAATCTTTGGTTAAGCCTCAGCCGGGGTAATCTATCCAATTCTGGGAACCACATTACAGGATGGATGCCAATGACTTGGAAAAGAGGTTCATTGTGGATTAGGGGACTTCAGTTTTGTGGAAAGACTTGAATTGTTCTCCTTAGAGTTCGGGGGAGATTTAATGGAGGCACTGCTCATTATGAGGAGTAAACACAGGTAGGAAACAAAAGCAAAAGACAGTAGATGCAACTAGCTGATGGAAGTTGTTATAACTTTCTGACCTCAGAGAGAAAGAATATGCTGTGATGAAAGAGGGGGAAGGTGAGAAGAGATGGTATAAGCATGATGGGCTGAACAACCTCTCTTATTGTTGTATGATTCTTCAACAAAAATGTGCATCCTCTGAAATGAAATATTACCCTACAACATAATATTCTTTGGCACAAAAGCAGGAATACCAATGGACATTCAATTTCCCTTAGACATTCAATGGCATCATTACCACTGAATCCCCCATTATCAACATCTGAGAGGTTACCATTAACCAGAAACTGAACCTGACCAGCCATAGAAATACTGTGGGCATGAAAGCAGGCCAGTGACTCAGAAATTTGCAGTGAGTAATTTACCTTCTGACTGCTCAAAATTTGTCCACCATTTACAAAGCACAAGTCAGGCATGTGTTAGAAAACATTCCCATTTGTCTGATGAGCGCTGTTCCAACAACATTCAAGAACCTCGACATCCAGGGCAAATCAGTCCACTTGAATTTCACTACATTCACAAAGGTTTTCTCTCTCTAACATTGACAGTAGCAGCAGTGTGTATAATCTACAGAATTTGCCAAGCTCTTTCCACAGCATCTTCCAAATCATGGCCACTTCAATCTAGAAGGACAAGGGCAAGAGATAAATGGAAACAGCACCATCTGCAAGTTGCCTTCCAAACTACTCATCATCCTGATTTGGTCAAATATTGCTGTTTCTTCTTTGTCGCTGGGTCAAAATCCTGGAATTCCCTCCCTAATGGCACTGTGAGTTGCCTACACCTGCAGTGGTTCAAGAAGCCAGCTCACAATCACTATCACAATTTTGGGTGTACAAAATGATCAGAGGTGCAGATAGAGTGGACAGCCAGAGACTTTTTCCAAGGATGGGGGTAGCTATTACGAGGAGGCATAGTTTTAAAGGGAGTGGAGGTAGATATAGGGGAGACGTCAGAGGTAGATTCTTTACTCAGAGAGGAGCGTGGAATGCATTGCTGGAGAGGGTAGTGGAGTCAGCCTTACTAGGGGCATTTAAGTGGCAATTAGACAGGCATATGGGTGATAGTATAAGGTAGCTGTGGAGGTTAGATAGATCTTAGGTTTAGCTTAAAAGTTCAGCACAACATGGTGGGCCGAAAGGCCTGTACTGTGCTGTACTGTTCTATGTTCTAATCAGCTTCTCAAGGGCAAGTAGTGATGGGAAATAAGTGTTTGTCCAGCCAGTGACACAGACCGAGAATCCAGAAGGTTGTTTTGCTGTGGCGCTTCCTGATGCCAGAGTTTAGGACATCTCTTCGGGGCTAGAGTAGAATTATGGTGATTGGCAGGAAGATGGATCTGGTTGTGGCGGTTCACATATTTATCAATGACATTAAAAAGACTATGAAAGAGGCTCTGCTTAGAGAGTCTGAGTCCTAGGGATTCCAATGAATAGCTGGACCTCAAAGAAAAAAAAACTATGGATTATCACGAATCACGAGCAAAACAGGACAAGGTAAATATGATTAACATGTTGAATGAGTGACTTAAAGAGTGGCAAGGGGGATCTGGATTTTGGTGAAATAATGAGAGCTTGAAGAGAAAGCAGGACAATAACCATGGATAAATTAATCTACATATAGGACTGGATTTTGTATGCTCTCACTGGGTGGGATTTTGGCACAAATGGGTATGTACAAGAGATTGGGTGATCCACCACTATCTCACCTACCATTGAAGTTTAACCTCATAACACGCCAAGCCGGTGGGTGCTGAATCAGCTGGCCTCCTACCTGCCATATATAAACAAAATACTTCAGGCCAATTAGACTTATTAGCAAGCCTATTGACTTAATAACTGAATAAGATGAAAATATGACAGGTTTGTGTAGGAAGGCCATTTTGTATGGTCTACATGACCAAAGGGGGGGATGAGTTGTGGGTGACCTCATCGGGGTGCTCATTCGTGGCACACCTCTAAGATGTCCCTTGCCTGACAAAATCCAAAACCCTCCATGCCCTAAAAGCCTCAGAGTCACCTTTCTGGGGTAGCTATCGTCTCCTCTGTTCTCCTGCGTGCAGAGTCGGCAGCATCCATTACTGAGAACCTGTGCTACAGAGACTGCTGAATATATCAGCCATCAGAGTGGCCAGCAGCTCCCAAGAATTGGATCTCCTTCTACTGAGCATGTTCCGGCTGTGGGGTGAGCTCGCTTGTAAAATGATGGCTTCCAGTAGACTTTCCGTTTGGGTGGGTGAGCAGTACAACTGCCTGTAAAGTACAGGCCATAGATTCAGCAAATCAGATTGTCAAAGAAAGCCAGACAGCTTAGTTTAAAGAGTGCTTCTATCACAATTTCATAGAGCGGCATGTCCTAGAGACAAACAAAAACAGGCTATTCTCTCCTGCCTTCCATCCCTTCAGACCATCCAATCCTTGATCTATCTTGTTCATGAATTAGTTCAACCTCTCTGATGAAGGGTCTAGGCCCGAAACATCAGCTTTTGTGCTCCTGAGATGCTGCTTGGCCTGCTGTGTTCATCCAGCCTCACATTTTATTATCTTGGATTCTCCAGCATCTGCAGTTCCCATTATCTCTCTCAACTTAAAATTTTCCCAGTTCTAATGAAATTCCTCTCCATAGCTGCCACCTAACTTGCTGAGTATTTCAAGCATTTGCTGTTTTCACTTCCGATTTCATCTGCAACATTCTGCTTTTCACTTTTCTGTTGATTTGTTGTGATATTCTCTGGGGTTTCTAAGCATTTTTCCTGAGACCTGCACTGTATCATTTTGTTGTTTGGATGCATTTTTATGGTTTCAGTGTGAGTCAAATTAAAAGTTGTAAAGCTTCCATGATGGCACATTCTTAACCAGACTGACGAACATAGTTACATCTCTTCAATTTTACGGAAGGGCTAAATGGTGTCAGTTTGAGCCTTCCTTTGGCCCATAATTGCTTATTTTGAGATTAATGTTTACCACTGATTCAAAGAGTAAGCAGAGTGCCCAGTACTGCTGTGAGCAATACAGACTGTCAGAGTCCAGGTTTGATCTGTTGATTTGGTGAATTGGCTGCTCACAGCTTTGGCAGTGTAATGGATACATAGTTGGCTTCAGTGCTACTTGGCTCAGAAAAGACAAAATAACCGTCTAAGGTTCCCAAATTCTAATCACCATCGAATGGCCCCTGCTGGAACATGTGCAAGTGTTGACATGGACTGAGGATAGGATCAGGCCTGCTATGGCCAACTGATACTCAATATCGAGGATCATGTCTGCAAAATAACTACTTGGTCTACAGACTATTTGATATTTGTAAAATAGGTTATGAATACAAGAAGACAAGAGGAAATTAGAACAGTTAAAACTATTTTACACAAGATTATTTTGAATGCACAGTAAAAATACCAAGCTTGTGTTTATGGACCACATGAGCCTTCAACTATCCTACTGATCAAATTCAACCATGTATCTTTCTATTCTTTTATCCTTTATCTAGCTTCCCTTTAAACATATCCAGGGATTTTTTTCCAAAGTATGTGGATCCTGCGGGTCTAACCATCATACCTCAATTATCATGTATCTCAGTTTTGCTTTAAGTAGCAAGTTGCAAATTCTCACCATTTCCTAGCTCAAGAATTTCCTCTTGAATTCCAAACTGGATTTATGAGACACTATCGTATATTTATGACCTCTGGTTTTGTCTCCTTCACAAATGAAAATATTTGCTCTCCCTGTCTACTCGACCAGTACGTTTCCTAATCTTAAGAAACTCTATCAAATCCTTGCATAGCTTTCTCTTTCCGAGAGAAAAAGAAATCTCACCTATTCAGTCATATTTTGCATAAATCCTCTCAGTTTTGGTAACAATGTTGTTAATGTTTTTCACACCTTCTCCAGTGCTTCTTTATTCTTTTTTAATGCAGCAAACTGTACTCCAAGTGTGTTCAAACCGAGGGTCCATACTAGTTTTGCCTAATTTCACTGTTTTTCAATTCTAGTCCTCTAGAAGCAAACCTCAGAGCTTTATTTTTTCAAAATGGAAGCCACTCCATGAAGGTGTCCCCTCTGCTCAACTAATTAATGTTACGTTACCAGCTAAAGTGCTGGATGATTTATTCACTAGAAATTGGATGTCATTCGGATGTACTTTCATACATCAGAAGTGCTGCTTTATGAAACATTTAGCCTGTAGATTTCAACCCATGTGGGTGTGCACACAGTATGAGGTCAACCAAAGCTTCTGGAGGGGAGAGACTGCCCATGACTATCTGATTTGATCCACTACATAAATTTAATTCTCCTTCAAAGATAGAAACAAAAAATAGCATGACATTATGAAACACAATCCAAAAAAGCACAATAACATTCTTTTGTGTAAACATATTGACTGAGCCACTCACTAAGGATATGAGTCAGTTTTACCACTGAGATCCTCACTGCCTTTGCCAATTGTTCAGCTTAATGAAAGAACTGTCTAATCAAAGGAAATTAGTTTATTTGCATAACTCTGCCAAAAGGTTTCTTGGCTTGATTTCTGTTAACTTTTGAACTCATCGCTCCAAAACAATGACATCTTCAGTTTAACATTTCATTGTTTCCCCCTAAGTTAATTATTTAATTTATAATTTGATCCTCCCCATGCTCCCCTCCACTGGTTGGGTACACCATATTTCTTTCAGCCAGAACAGTAAGACAATGTGAGGCATGAGCCATGGCTTCATTACAAGAACGACACAAGACTATTGAATATTTTCAGTGCATTCACGTTCCAGCTACTCCTGAAATACGCCAACCTTGTGTTCTATTTCAGAATTGCGATGAAAAGTGCAAAGGGGGCACATGGAAAATGGCCATTCCAATGCAGCGACTACACATTGGCTGCATCTGGAGAGCAGGTTGGAGGTTACTGACTCCACTGACACATCTGAGGCATTTGAGAATGGTCCAGTCAAATTGCTCCAAGCATCACAGGGTGTGCGCAGACTTGATGGGCCAGATGGCCTTCTCTTGTCTGCCTTTTCGGTATGCATCTGCGCAGACTTCATTTAACAGCTTTAGGTACTAGCTGAGTTCCCTGCTTTTTCTTCTGGAGTCTCTCAGCAGTTGTAACTCACACTCAACAGCTTCCCTTCTATGTTAAAATGAGTTAGTCTCTTAGTTTCAAATGTATGTGGAACCATCTCTCCCTCCCTGACTTTCATACAGTCCCACACTGGGGCTTATGCACAAATATCAAGGCTCACACTGCAGTGCAGTCCAGAGGCAGTGTTGCAGTTATCTTGTATATGAATGGTTAAACCAAGGCCCTGGCCACCTGTCTTTTTGAAGGATGATAAAAATCCCTTTGCACAATACCAAAAAGGAGCAAGTGAGCTCTCCCAACTGCTTTGGCCAAGACTTAACTGTCAATCATTATCACTAAAAGGATGGCCACATTGATGTTTGCAGGAGCTGACTGTGTTCAAACAGGCTGCCACATTTCCAAAGCTACAACAATGACTACACTTTAAGAATACTTCTTTGCTGTAAAGCAGTTCAAGATGTCTGATTATGAAATTGCTACATAAATGCGAATCTCTTTTTCTCAGTATTTCTCAGTTTTTCAAGATTCATGAATTGGTTAATAGATCCCTTAGCTACCTCATCTTGAAAATGACAGGGATTTTCATAATAATAAGTCGCTGAAGAAGCTTACCTCAACTATTAGCCTCTATCTATTGTCCCGCTTTTCTCGAACTCGCTGAGCAACCCAAATACCTCTATCTTAAGGCTGGAAATCAGAAGGGCAGTTTTCAGTGTCCAATAAAATCACTTAACTCCAATTAACCACTTAAAACCTCAGTGTATCTCTCTCCCACTGCAACCCTCTTCTAATCTGTTCAGCCCTGAAACTGCTTGACCACATCCTAAAAACTCCCTCTTCCTACAGACAAAGGAGGTGGCCATGGGTACCCGCATGGGCCCACGCTATGCCTGCCTCCTTGCAGGATACGTGGAACAATCCCTCTTCTGAAGCTACACTGGCCTATCCCCCGCCTCTTCCTGCATTGCATCGATAGCTGTATTGACACCGCCTCGTGATCCCACGAGGAGCTCGAACAGTTCATCGTCTTCACTAACACCTTCCACCTCAACCTTAAGTTAACCTAGACTATCTCCAATACCTCTCTCTCATTCCTGGACACCTCTGTCTCCATCTCTGGCACCCACCTGGAAACCAATATCCATTTCATGCCTAGATAACAAAATGTGGAGCTGGATGAACACAGCAGGCCAAGCAACATCTTAGGAGCACAAAAGCTGACGTTTCGGGCCTAGACCATTCATCATTTCAAGCCTACCTACTCCCACAGCTACCTAGAATACACATCATCTCATCCACTTTCCTGCAAAAAGGCCATCCCCTACTCAGAATTCCTTCATCTTGGCTGCATCTGCTCCTGAGATGAGACATTCCACTCCCAGACATCCCAAATGTCCTTGCTTTTCAAGGACTGCAACTTCCCTGCCACAGTGGTTGAAAATGCCCTCAACCGTGTTTCTCGCATTTCCTGCAACGCATCCCTCACATCCCATCCCCGCAATAAGAACCAGAACAAAATCCCCCTTGTCCACACGTACCACTGCACCAAACTCCGATTCCAACGCATCATCCTCCGACATTTCTGCCATCTGCAATCTGACTCCACCACTAAAGACATTTGTTCCTCCCCACCCTTATCTGCTTTCCAGAGGGACCACTCTCTGCGTGACTCCCTTGTCCGCTCCACACTCCCCTCCAGACCCACCACCCCCGGCACATTTCCCTGCAACCGCAGGAGGTGCTACACCTGCCCTAAACCTCCCCCCTCACCCCCATCCCAGGACCTAAGAAGACCTTCCACATCAAGCAGATGTTGACCTGCACATCTGTTAATGCTGTATACTGCATCCGCTGTTCCTGTTGTGGCCTCCTCTGCATCGGGGAAACCAAGCGGAGGCGTGGGGACCACTTTGTGGAATATCTACACTCGGTTCGCAACAAACAACTACATCTCCCAGTCGCGAACCATTTCTACTCCCCCTCCCACTCCTTGGATGACATGTCCATTCCGGGCCTCCTGCATTACCACAATGATGCCACCTGAAAGCTGCAGGAACAGCAACTCGTATTTCGCTTGGAAACGCTGCAGCCCAATGGTATCAATGTGGACTTCACAAGCTTCAAAATCTCCCCTCCCCCAACCGCATCCCAAAACCAGCCCAGCTCATCCCCGCCTCCCTAATCATTCCTCCCACCTCAAGCCCCATCCCCATCTCCTACCCACTAACCTCATCCTCCTTCCTTGATCTGTCTGTCCTCCCTGGGCCAACCTATCCCCTCCCTAACTCCCCAACTACACTCACCTTTACTGGCTCCATCCCCACCTCTTTGACCTATCTGTCTCCTCTCCACCTATCTTCTCCTTTATCCATCTTCCATCTGCCTCCCCCTCGCTCCCTATTTATTTCAGAATCCCCTTCCCCTCCCCCTATTTCTGAAGAAGGGTCCAGACCTGAATCGTCAGCTTTGCTGCTCGGCCTGCTGTGTTCATCCAGCTACACACCTTGTTATCTCAAATCACTTAACATATGATTTTCTGGTTCATTCATTTTCTTACCCTTTGAAATAGTGATTGGTAAATTCTGTGTACAATGGCTGTAGGTTACTGCAGTGCTGTTGTTAAACTCAGAATTTCAAGTGAGACTGTCTGCACACCCATATCCCCCAGAGCAACCAGGAAAATAAGGTCCCAAGCTGTTCTTATCTTGGTTGAGTTTATGCACATCACCATCACTTGATGCAGCGTTGCAGTTTGTGAGTAGCAATTTCATTGTAAGGTGTAAATTATTTTCACAGCATCTTCCACTGTCAGTAAGCACAGTTGCCATTGTCTTACCAGACCATAGGCTGCTCTCTCTCATTAGAGAAAGAGACAACTGATTATGGTTTGATCTGAGGGTCACTACACCTCAGGCTAGAGGAAAGGGGGGGAATTAAATCCACACTGTTGGCATCGTGCTGCATCGCAAGCTATCAAACCAGCTAAATGAGCTAACTGACCTCAAAATGAAAAAAATTGAGGATGAAATAGAGCCAGCGATTTGGAGCAGAGTGTAACACAGCTATATGATGTGACAGATCATAAGTAAAAGGAACTGAATATCTTCGTTCTCAATTTTTGCCAGAGACATCTGAGTATTAAAATAAATCCGCATAAGGAATATTTGGACAGTGAATCAGGGCAGATAGAGTTGGAGGTCACACGACACCAGGTTATAGCCTAACAGGTCTTTTTTGAAATCACAAGCTTTCAGAGCGCTGAAAGTCACCTGACATATATTCTAATAAACCTAGTTAAAATAATCACATTTTGCTTTCTGCCCTAATTAGAATTATCAGCAATTCAAATCAAATTAATTGATTCTCATAAATACAATCAAGACCATGGCTTAGTCTCCACAAAGCACATCAACACTTTATTAAATTATATTAAATTATTGTCTGAATTACTCAGTTCCATTTTTGTCTTTTGTAGCAGATAAGGCCTTAAGACTTATTTTTGTTAAGTGTAATGAATGCACTTAGTTTGGGCAGTGAATTCCCTTGTTTCTGTAACATTGCACAACCAGGAAAGAAACACAGATTTATATCTGAGTGCTAATGCCAACAATCCTGAGCTGTTGCAGAGAACGCCACTAAGGTCGTATGTTTTGCTGAGAGTGCGAGATTAACTGCCTTCTACTCCAGTTCTGATTTCTCAGAGCAACACAGCTGATTTTGTTCCAACAGGCATTGAAATGAAAGTAGCTTCAAAGTCCACAGGACTTTCTTAAATCAGCCCTAATCGCCGCTTTCCTGGCATGCTCACATCTTACAAACCTCTCTCAAAAATTGTCCCAAGTGAGCAGGAAAGTGAGTAGCACATGCACGCTCCTCCTAATGGAGCAGGGGTTTTCATTAGGGATGCACAAAGATTTATACAAGGCAGTGGCATTTCAGTTTCTAGGAGCAGCTTAACATAGTGTGTTAGCCATACAGCCAGCAAGTCGAGGCTTTTAAGACCACTGGGGATTATTTTAGGATTGGCAATTAATTAAAATGAACAACAATAATTACATTTGAACAAGGAATGCCTGGCAAGCCACCAACGCCCACTCTGTCTGGGGAAAAAGTGTGATATTTCTTTCAAAAAAATTGGAAAAAGCTTAAACTTGTTTTGAGCTAACTGCAGCCAATTCTTTGCAAAATTCTCAAGCAATAGGTCTACTTTAACACGGGAGGTTTGAGGTCACACAGTGAAAATGATAGTTCACTGACAAAAATTAGTGGTAAATAATTAGTGTTTCACATGTCAGAACCATTCTTTAAGAAAGAGGAAGATAGAAAAATGAGCAAGAAATGGGATGAGTCTGAGAGATTTGCAGAGAAAAGCTCTGGTCTATTACTGCATTATTAATGATAGCTGGTCAAGTGGCATGGACATATCAGACCATATGCACACATTGCATAGGTATAGGCTGTCTGGCCACTGGTTTATAACTGACTGATTAAATCAAATTCTGTTCTCATTCCACATCATCTTGGGATCTATGCCGTTTTTAGAGATCTACACTGTGCAATTCCAGTAATGAAAACCAGTGGCCTTACCTATGACATACATAGGAGTCCTATTCTTCAAACTGAGAACCATTGATATATGAATAAGCCAAATACCACTTTATCACTTGGGATTCTGGGTCTTTTTTTGGCCTTGTGTTTTGCCAACTCCAACAGTTTTGTCATGAACATTGAATTGATACAGTGCCCTTGATCATACATTAACAATGTGGCACAACCTTATTCAAGAAAGAAAAAAAATCTATTTAGAATGCATTTTCATTCTCACCTGATATTTCAAAGGGTTTTATAGTGAATTTTATTCTGAAGTGTGGTCACTTTATTAATGTAAGAGATGTGGCAGTTAATTTATTCTTAGCAAACTCCCATGACAACAGTTCAATAAGAACTTGATAATCTGGTTTTCACATTGTTGGTTGAAGGATAACATTGGCCAGGGCACCAGGATAAATGAAACAAAACATAAAAATTGCTGCAGAAACTCAGCAGGTCTAGCAGTGTCTGCAGAGAAAGAAACAAGAGTTAATGTTTTGTGTCTGATATGACGCATCTTCAGAAAAGCAGTTCATTTCATGTTTCCTGCATTCCATAGTGTGTCACTTTTATTACCAAGATAACTCCATTCTTCAAAATAGTGCCATGGGATCTTTTATATCCACACATGCATGCAGATATGTTCATCTGAGAGTGCTGCATTTCCTCAATACTGCATTGCAGTTTCAGCCTTGATTTTTATGATCAAGCCCTGGAGTGAGTGATTCAGAAGCAAGCGTAGAAACAATGGAACCATGGCTATTGCAGCCACAATAATATGTTGGAAAACATTTAACACTACAGCTGACTATGAAAGAAGAACTAAATTGGACTGAGGCAATAATTACAAGCAAACTAATGATCTTATTATTGCTTACACGTACGTTTCAATGCCCAGCGGGTAGGTCACAGTGGTATATTCATTACATTTTAAACATAAATCTCTCCCACTTGAACTTGGAATCTGGTCTAGATAGTGAGAGTTTTCATCAAACACATAGATTAGATCTTTCAGCCATAAAGATGAGGCAAGTGAGCAACTTATAAGCTCCTCAGTCCCTCTTTGACTGCTGCCCTCTCCAACAAACACATCAGCTCAAGGCTTCTGTTCTGATCAGATCCCCAACTAACCACACACCTGACAAAACTGGGTCCTCCAGCTTGAAATCTTCTTAATGTTTAGCTGCAAAACTCTCTCACTGCTGAATGTGGCATTTGTGGATGGAAGGATGCTGTCACCTATCCTCCTTCCATTGACAGGGTCTAAGGACTAATAGCTTCACAGAAGTACAGGATAAGCAACTGGTGAGTCTTAACAAGAAGAGGCTCTTGTATCAACAAGATATAGTTTATTTCATGTTAGTAATTCGATAAAGTTTACATTAGTTTGTTAGACATTGTTGTGTAGACTGTGAGGAGACCTGTAGTTGCAAGTCTATATTTTACAAGATCCCAAGATCTTCTGCTATGTCTCCATCAATGTCCACTGCCAAAAAAAAGCTTAACAATAAGGACTACAACTACAAAGAACAGTGATATTGTGACTGCGTTACTGAACTCGTACTTCCAAGGTCTTGGATAGGAGAATTGTCACCATTACTTTGAAAGTAAAAGTGACTGACAGTTTGCAAGTAGCAAGATCCCAATTTTGTATTGTCAATGGCTGCAGTAGAATAGAAAATTAAGCTCAGTGTAAAGCAAACTGTCATTTTGATGTGACCTGCTTTCTGCTAGTCCCAAAGCTCTGCTTCACCATCAAAGAGGTAATAAGAACTGCCAAT
Organism: Stegostoma tigrinum; assembly: GCF_030684315.1. Lineage (NCBI taxonomy): Eukaryota > Metazoa > Chordata > Chondrichthyes > Orectolobiformes > Stegostomatidae > Stegostoma > Stegostoma tigrinum. The sequence continues at coordinate 88,395,939 of NC_081362.1, read as the reverse complement.
GCTAGAGTCGGAGGCAACACAGAATGGAGCTGGAGGAACACAGCGGGCCAGGCAGCATCAGAGGAGCAGGAAGTTGGCATTTCGGGAGTTGGGACCCTTCTTCAGAAATCCCGAACTGAAACGTCAACTTTCCTGCTTCGCCCTCAATATGTTTTAGTGGTGCTAAACAACAAAATTTGGTTTTAACAGAGCATCTTCAATGTAGCCAAACATCCAAAGGTGCATCCCAATTGAAACTGCGTCACAAAAGAGGATATTACAAAAAAAATGGAATCACAAGATGGTTCCAGCGCACAAGTAGACATTTGGTTAGTCTTCTCTGTGACAGCTCTCTGATGGAGCAATTCAGCGAGTGATACTCCCCCAACTTCTCGACATAGTTATTTACTCATGCATAGGATGTTGGTTTTGCTGGCTAGGCCAGCATTTATTGCCCATCCCTCATTACCCAATGGTCAGTTAGGAATCAACCACATTGATTTGGGTCAGGAGTCACATATAGGTTAGATTACTTGAGGAGAGTTTTTTCCTTTCTAAGACGATATTAGTGAAACAGGTAGGTTCTTGACAACAATATCTTCATGTTAATCATTTGATTTCTAATACCAAATTTTACTGAATTCAAACTCCAAATCTGCCATGGTAGGATTACAACCAAAGTCCCTGGAACATTACCTGGAATTAATAGCCCAGTGACAATATCATAGAGTCACAGAGGCAGGTTGGGGTGGAAGGAGTTGGTGAAGTGCATGAACTGTTCGAGCATGAGGCAGCGCCGATACAGTCATCAATGTAACAGAGGAAGAAGTGGGGTTTGGGGCCAGTGTAGGTGCGGAAGAGGGACTGTTCCAAATAACCTACAAAGAGGCAGGCATAGCTTGGGCCCATGCGGGTATCCACGTAACCTACAAAGAGGCAGGCATAGCTTGGGTTTCGATGTAACCTACAAAGAGGCAGAGATAAGGAACAGCTCAGAGTTTGGATGGCAGCTGCTTGCAGTTGATTTGCAGAATTAGAACAAATATTTCTCAAAAAAGAAATTAATTCGAACAGAAAATGTATAAAAGGAGTTAAGGGTAATTTAGTTCTTTATGGGTAGAATTTAATCCTTTCATGGGGTGTTTGGAGGCCCAGAGAGTATTTAATCAAGCAGGTGCTGAGTGTGAGCACCAAAGTAAAGTCTGAGACTGGAATATTCCACTGCCAAATTAAGCCCTTAAGTGACAAATTAATGATCAAAGACTTCATTCTGTTGATGCTATTATTAACTTTTACTGAGTGGGCCTTCCACTAAGCAGAACCACAACAAGTAAACCTGTGTTGACTGGCTACCTCATTCAAAAGGCAATCAGGAATTCAGCATTGTGTCAGGAAGGGCCCCATGACAGCCACCCTTTTGCCTGTGCTAATGACCCCACTCCTCCATGACTACAAATCTGTGAACCCATTTCTGTTATCAGTTATTTCCAGCCTAATTCTTTTCCTGATCCTGGGTGGGTGTATTCCAGGGAGCAGCCTGGTAATATTGCTGAGCGAAAGAACAAAAACAAATTTCTGGCTGTGGGGTGTTTGACTTATGTTGCTTCAAGCATAATTTCTTCGGCATAATTTTATCTATTTTATTTTTCGTAATTATAGAGTCATACAGCATGCAAACAGACTCTTCAGACCAACTAGTTCCCAAACCATGTTCCCAAACCAAACTAGTTCCACTAAGTCCACCTGTGTTTGGCCCAAACCCCTCTAAACTTTTCCTGTTCATGTACTATCCAAATGTCTTTTAAATGTTGTAACTGTACCCGCATCTATCACTTTCTTTGGCAGTTCATTCCACACACGGACCACTCCCTGTGCAAAAAGGTTGCCCCCTTGTACTTCTTAAAGCTTTCTCCTCTCACCTTGAAAATTGTCCCCTAGTTTTGAACGTCCCCCACCCTCAGAAAAATACCCTTGCTCTTCACCTTTTCTATGACCCTCATGATTTTATAAACTTCTATAAGGCTATTGCTTAACCTCCTACACTCCAGTGAAACAAGTCCACGCCTATCTAGCCTATCTTTGCAACTCAAGCCTTCCATTCCCAGCAATATCCTGGTAAATCTTTTCTGAACCCTCTCCAATTTAATAATATCCTTCCTATAACAGGGTAGCCAGAACTGTACACAGTACTCCAGAAGAAGCCTCACCAATATCCTGTACAACCTCAACATGATGTCCCAACTCCTTTACTAAGCTAAAGACCCAAACTAACCACACGGACACTCGCTGTTTGTGGCAAGGCCTATACAACACCAAACTAATCTCCAAATTCTGAGACCTAGGTATATGCTCCACCCCCTGCAACTGGATCCTCAACTTGCTGATCTACAGGCTGCAATTAGAGAGCACCAGTACCTTCCTCACAATAATCCTCAACACTGTAGGCCCACAAGGCTATGTACTCAGCCCCTTACTATACTCCCTGTGCACTCATGACTGTGGCCAAATTTCATCTGACTCCATCTGTGAGTTAGCTGATGACACCACTGTTGTAGCCTGGATCTCAGACAATGATGTGACAGAATATGGGAAAGAAATGAGTGTTTGGTGACTTGGTGTAAAGATAATAATCTTTTCCCCAACATCAGCAGAATGAAAGAGCTGATCGTTGACTTCAGGAAGCAAGGTGGAGGTCACGTCCCTATCTTCATGAATAGAGCTGAGGTGGAGATGGTTGACAGCGTCAAGTTCCTAGGAGTGATCATCAGCAACAATCTGTCCTGGTTGATGGGATGGTCAAGGAAGCACAAGAATGCTTCTACTTCCTCAGGAGGTGAAGGAATTTTGGCATGTCCATAAAGGCTCTTACCAATTTCTATATTTGCACCATAGAAAGCATTCTACCCAGATGTACCATGGCTTGGTATTGCAACTGCTCTGCCTAGGACCATAAGAAATTACAGAGTTATCAACAAAGCTCAGTGTATTATGCAAGCTGACCTTCCATCCATTGACTCTATCTATATTTGCCTCAGAAAGGCAGTCAACATAATCAAAGATCACTCCCACCCTGGTTATAATCTCTTCCAACCCCTTCTGTCGGGCAGAAGATACAAACGCTTAAATGCACGAACCAACGGATTCAAGAACAACTTCTTCCCCGCTGTTATTAGACTTCTGAATGGACCTCTCAAATTTTAAGTTTAATCTTGATCCCGCTCTTTGTGCACCTTCTCCACAGCTGTAACATTGTTTTCCTCACTCTGTTCTACTATCCCTTTGCATTTTGTATGGTATGACATGCCTGTACTGCATTGTAGTAGAGCGTACACTTTCAATTGTACCAAGGTACGTGTGACAATAATAAATCAAATCAAATCAAATCAAATGCCTGGGCAATGAAAGCATGCACGCTAAATGCCTTCTTAACAACCTGTCTACATGTGATGCAAATTTCAAAGAATTATACACCTTAACCCTTAGGTCTCTCCATCCTGGATATTAAAGACATCAAGGGATGTGAAGACAGTGCGAGAAAATGGCACAGAGGTAGAAGATCAGCTAGAATGGGAGAGCTGGTTCAAAGGAGCTAAATAGCATATTCCTGTTCCTAGATAACAAGGTGTGGAGCTGGATGAACACAGCAAGCCAAGCGGCATCCTAAGAGCAGGAAAGCTGACATTTCGGGCCCCAAGGCACACTGACCCCTACATCGCTGAGGCCGGACACCAACTCTCCGACACCTCCTCCTACCAACCCCTGGATCATGATCCCACCTCCAAGCACTAAACCATCATTTCGCAAACCATCCACAACCTCATCACCTCAGGTGACCTCCCACTCACAGCCTCTAACCTCATCATTCCCCGACCCCGCACCGCCTGCTTCTATCTCCTTCCCAAAATCCACAAACCTGCCTAACCTGGTTGACCCATTGTCTCCGCCTGCTCCTGCCCCACCGATAAAAGCATTTCTATGAAGGGTCTAGGCCTGAAACATCAGCTTTCCTGCTCCTAAGACGCTGTTTGGCCTGCTGTGTTCATCCAGCTCCACACCTTTTTATTAAAATGTGAGGCTGGATGAACACAGCAGGCCAAGCAGCATCTCAGGAGCGCTTGGCCTGCTGTGTTCATCCAGCCTCACATTTTATTATCTTGGAATTCTCCAGCATCTGCAGTTCCCATTATCTCTATTTCTGTTCCTATGTTCTTATACCTCATGTTGGATAACTTGCAGGGTATGCCAAGAAAGCACAACATCACACACACTGTGGACCAAGGATAGATAAGGAGGCTGGGTGAATAAGCATGATGATGTGAAGGAAATCATTATTTCTTTCAGAGGGATTAAAGCTGAAGATGGTAGGAATTGGATCTGTGGGAATGAAAAACACAAATTCAGATTTTATAGGGATATGTGGCCATTTACGAAGGTTGCTGGACAACACAGCAATCAATATTAAAAAGATAAACCAAGTTCAGGACCAGAGGGATTTATTTTATTCATTACAAATTGTGGCAATACAATTCACTTAACAAGGTGTAGAGCTGGATGAACACAGCAGGCCAAGCAGCATCAGAGGAGCAGGAAAGCTGATGTTTTGGGTCTGGACCCTTCTTCAGAAATGGGGGAGGGGAAGGGGATTCTGAAATAATTAGGGAGAGGGGGGAGGCGGAGAGAAGACGGACAAAGGAGATGATAGGTGGAGAGGAAACAGACAGGTCAAGGAGGCAGGGTTGGAGCCAGCAAGGGTGAGTGTAGATGGGAAGTTAAGGAGGAGATAGGTCAGTCCGGGGAGGATGGACAAGTCATGGGGGGATTGACGTGAGGAGGTGGGAGATGGGGCTGGGGCTTAAGGTGGGAGGAGGGAATAGGTGGGACGAAGGACAGGTTAGGGAGGCGGGTACAGGCTGGGCTGGTTTTGGGATGCAGTCGGGGAGGGGAGGCTTTGAAACTTGTGAAGTCGACATTGATACCATTTGGCTGTAGGGTTTCCAAGCGAAATATGAGATGTTGTTCCTGCAACCTTCGAGTGGCATTGTTGTGGCACTGCAGGAGGCCCAGGATGGACATGTCATCTAAGGATTGGGAGAGGGAGTTGAAATGGCTCGTGACTGGGAGGTGCCATTGTTTGTTGCGAACCAAGCGTAAGTGTTCTGCAAAGTGGTCCCCAAGCCTCTGCTTGGTTTCCCCGATGTAGAGGAGGCCACAACAAGAACAGCGAATACATATACCACATTAGCAGATGTGCAGGTGAACAGCTGTTTGATGTGGAAGGTCTTCTTAGGGCCTGGGATGGGGCTGATGGAAGAGGTGTAGGGGCAGGTGTAGCACTTCCTGCTGTTGCAGAGAAAAGTGTTAGGTGTGGTGGGGTTGGAGGGGAGTGTGGAGTGGTCAAGGGAGTCATGAAGAGAGTGGTCCCTCAGGAGTGGAATGCCTTATCTCGGAAGGAATTGGGAATAGGAGATGGCCTTTTTTCAGGAAGGTGGGTGAGAGGAGGTATGTTCTAAGTATCTGTGGGAATCGGTAGGCTTGAAATGGATATTGGTTTCCAGGTGGTTACCAGACATGGAAACAGAGAGGTCCAGGAATGAGAGAGAGGTATTGGAGATGGTCCAGGTGAATTTAAGGCTGAGGTGGAAGGTGTTAGTGAAAACAATGAACTGTTCGAGCTCCTTGTGGGAACACGAGGCGGCGTTGATACAGACATCGATGTAACGGAGGAAGAAGTGGGGGATAGGGCCAGTGTAGCTTTGGAAGAGGGATTGTTCCATGTAACCTACAAAGAGGCAGGCATAGCTTGGGCCCATGCGGGTACCCATGGCCACCCTCTTTGTCTGTAGGAAGTGGGAGGAATTGAAGGAGAAGTTGTTAAGGGTGAGGACAAGTTCAGCTAAGTGGATGAGGGTGTCAGTGGAGGGGGACTGGTCAGGCCGGCATGACAGGAAGAAGCCGAGGGCCTTTAGGCCATCAGCATGGGGGATGCAAGTGTATCGGGACTGGACATCCATGGTAAAGATGAGGTTTTGGGGACCAGGGAATCAGAAGTTTTGGAGGAGTTGGAGGGCTGGGTGGTATGTAGGTGGGGAGTTCCTGGGGCAAGGGGGAGAAAATGGAGTTGAGATAGGCGGAGATAAGTTCAGTGGGGCAGGAGCAAGAACAATGGGTTGACCAGGGCAGGCAGGTTTGTGGATTTTGGGAAGGAGATAGAAATGGGCGGTGCGGGGTTAGGGAATGATGAGGTTGGAGGCTGTGGATGGGAGGTCACCTGAAGTGATGAGGTTGTGGATCGTTTGGGAGATGATATTTTGGTAGTCGGAGGTTGGGCCATGATCAAAGAGGTTGTAGGAGGAGGTGTCTGAGGGGTGGTGTCTGGTCTTAGTGCTGTAGAGGTCAGTGCGCCATACTACAATTGCACTTCCCTTGTCTGCCGGTTTTATGGTGAGGTTGGGATTGGAGTGGAAGGAGCGGAGGGCTGCACATTCTGTGGAGGAGAGCTTAGTATGGCTGAGAGGGGTGGAGAGGCTGAGACAATTGATGTCTCGACGGCAGTTGGAGATGAAGAGGTCGAGGGAGGGTAGGAGGCATTGGGATGGTGTCCAGGTGGAGGGAGTGCGTTGGAGGCGGGAGAAGGGGTCAGTAAGGGGCAGGTTAGGCTCATGGTTAAAGAAGTAAGCCGAGGTGGAGCGGTGGAAAAACTGTTCAACGTGACCCTAACCCTAACTGTTTAAGCGTGAGCTGTGTTGTTGATGTTTGGGTGGAGGGGGACAAAGGTGTGCCCTTTACTGAGGACTGACGGCTCGCCCTCAGTAAAGGAGAGGTCTCGGGCGATGGTGAAGACCCGGCAGGGCTGTGTTCTACTGTCTCCTCTGGAGTTGCTGGCTGTGGAGGCAGTGGGCGGAGTGGCGTTGGCGGTGGGCGGAGTGACATTAGCGGAGGGCGGAGTGGAGTCGGATAAACACAGCAGGCCATGCGGCATCAGAAAAACTGGAAAGCCGTCATTTCAGGTCTAGACCCTTCTTCAGAAATGGGGGAGAGGAAGAGGATTCTGAAATAACTAGGGGGAGGGGGGGATGGATAGAAGATGATTAAAAGAGAAGATAGGTGGAGAGGAGACAGAAAGGTCATGGAGGTGGCGTTGGAACTGGTAAAGGTGAGTGTAGGTGGGGAGATTGGGAGGGGACAGCTCAGTGCAGGGAGGACGGACAGGTCAAGGAGGCGGGATGAGGTTAGTGAGGAGGAGATGGGGGTGCGGCTTGAGGCAGTTCCTATTATCTCAGAAATAGATTGTACAGTTTAGGTGCAATTTTTCTTCTCTATAAAATATTTTACGTTAGCAAGTTGATACGTAAGCATTGACATCACCTTCAGCAATTCTTGTAATAGGTTTCAAAATTCAAGATTAAAAATTGATCTTAGTTTAATGGAATTGAAAACGCACTTAAAAACTTTTGTTTTAAATTAGGAGATATCCAAATGTCATAAGTATTAACATGCTCAATACGAATATTCCACAGCATAAATTCACCTTATTAGTTGCACAGTACATTGCATTCTAGTTATACAGTTGCTACCAAAGACACTGAGCCAAAAAATATCATATGGTAGAGAGTTTTCCTGGTATTTTGGCCCTCAGTCCTCTCACAATGAGATGAATGATCATCAGCAATGGATTAACTTCTCAATCACCTCACTGATGTTTGTAGTTGTGCTAGGTCAAGAAGGACTATTTGCAACACTTATGTGGGCCCATTTAAGTGCTTAAGTGGTGGGATGTTCTATTCTAGAAGGTCAAAGTGACAACCAAAGTCAGCAGGCAAATGCTCAAGTGTGTACCTGGACTGACCTATCCCCTCCCTACCTCCCCACCTATACTCTCTCCACCTATCTTCTTTACTCTCCATCTTCGGTCCGCCTCCCCCTCTCTCCCTATTTATTCCAGTTCCCTCTCCCCATCCCCCTCTCTGATGAAGGGTCTAGGCCCGAAACGTCAGCTTTTGTGCTCCTGAGATGCTGCTTGGCCTGCTGTGTTCATCCAGCCTCACATTTTATTATCTTGGAATTCTCCAGCATCTGCAGTTCCCATTATCTCAAATGCTCAAGTGTGTAGGTCACAGCATTCCTGTGTTGGTGAGTTCTTAACAAGGACAGCTGCCACTTCTGCAAAGAAGGGTGCAGCTGAAAGAAATCCATCTACGCCATTTGTATTTTTAAAACAAAATTGAAATCACATATCGGCATCAGTGGCAAGACTGGCAATTTTTTAAACTGAAAGGCTATTTCAGGGGGCAGTTCAAAGTCATCCACAATACTGTGGATCTAGAGTCCTACACAGGCCAGACTGGCTATGGATGGCAGCTAATCTTTTCAAAGGGTTGTTTGATGGGTTTTTGGGATAAGTGATGTGGTTTCACAGTCACAATTACTGAGACATGATTTTCAATGCCAGATATTAGCCAATTTTAAGGGCAACGAGCTGCCATGGTGGGAATTAAACACATGTCCTCAGAGCATTTACCAGGGTCTCTAAAACATCATACCACCATCTCCTCCATTAGCTTCAGGTGATGCAGACACTGTGATGGCGACCAATCATAACCCTGGATTACTGACGGACATATTTAAATTTTAACTAAACGTGTTTTCTAAAAGACAGCATGTAGCCAAAAGATGAATGTGGATATAATTACAATGACTGTCTCACAAAGCCCTTACAGGCACCTGAAAAGTGTCAAGGCAAACGTGCAAGGAAGATATAGGGATATAGAAAATAGGAACGTGAGTGGGCCATTCAGCCTTCTGAACCTGCTCTTCCATTCAATGTGATCATAGCTGATCATCCAACTCAGTCCTCTGATCCTGCCCTCTCCTCATATACTTTGTTCCCTTTAGCCCTAAGATGTATACCTAACTCTTTCTTCAAAACATTCAACATTTTGGCCTCAATTGTTTTATGTGACAGAGAGTTCCACAGGCTCACCACTCTCTCAGTAAAGAAGTTTCTCCCTCATCTCGGTCCCAAATGGCCTACGCAGAATCCTTAAACTCTGACCATTGGTTCTGCACTCTCTAGTCATTGGCAACATCATGCATTTAACCCATCTAGTCCTGTTACAGTTTTAAAGGCTTCTCTTCCTTCTAAACACTGTGTATATCGTCCTTCATAATCTACGTCAGTCCTGCCAGCTCAAGTATCAGACTGGTAAACCTTCACTGCACTCCCTCCATAGCCAGAATATTCTTCCTCAGATAAAAAGACCAAAACTGCACACAATACTCCAAGTCTTGTCTCACTAAGGCCCTGTATAGTTGCAGCAAGCCATCTGCTTCTGTACACGAATCCTCTCAGTATGAAAGCCAATGTACTATTTATTTTCTTTACTGCCTGTTGATCCTGAATGCGTACATTCAAACAGACGTGCAAAGACATCCAGGTCTCATGGCTCCTCCCCCTTTCCCAATTTATCAACATTCAGAAAATAATTTGCCTTCCTGTTTTTGCTACCAAAGTGGATAACCTCATATTTATCCACTTTATATTCCTGCTCTGCGTGCTGAAAGACAGGCAATCTCATGAAGTTGCTGTCAAAAAGAAAACAGAATAAAAGCCTGTCAACTAACTTGCAGAGTCAAGAATCTTGAAATCAATGCTTCGATACCAACATCAATATTTTTCATAACCATCCAACTCAATAGTTACCAAATGAAGACTTCATGGCAGCTTCCTGGGTTTGGATAATGATGCACTTCTGTTCTGATGCCACCCAAATAAGGATTAGGGCAAATTCTTTCTGTTCAGCTTAGTCATCTGTGTTCCATCGCACTTTAGGAAACCTCAATACCCAACAAAAACTGTGTCTACAAGAAAAGCAATTGAAGTGCTCTCCTTTGCTGCCATAGTAGGGGGAATTTTAACCTAACATATCTGGTAGGAACCTGACACCATGGGATGAGCCTGCCTGGAATCTAAAATTTTATTTTGCAACTTGTCCTAATAGGACTCTCAACCTGAAAGTTTTTAGATCAGTGCCTTTGTCACTTCCCTGCTACATAATCCTCCACCCTGTAAAGAGAGGAAGAGAGAAAATTCAGAGACAACCAAACAAAGTCAAACACAACACACAACCTCAGACTCCAAACAACAGGGCTCTAAATAGTTCTATAAATGATGAACAGTGTGCAGCACACTAAATAGATTAGTACTTCAAAGGGCAAACTATGGAATTTGGCTTCAATCATATGAATCATCAGCCAACAATAAATGCGCACACCACTGACGCTTGTGCTAAACTGGATTAGGACATGCCAGAGGCACAGTTAATCAGCAACTCTTTCAAGATAAATTGAGCCCATCATCTGTCATCAAGTATTAAAGTACAAACATAACATGGTCTCCCTGATTCTATGCTGCCAGAGTTTGAGACATTCCAAGAATAATGGTGAATAGGTCAAAGCACACTATAAATGGAAGTGTCATTATGGAAACATCAGGAATGTGGCTGTAAATTATTGCATGTAAATGACTGTATATGATTACATCACATATGAAATCCAGAACATAAAGAAATACAAAGCAGAACCATCTTTCAGCAAAACATGTCAGGAGTCACTTTCCTAAATCCATACTTTGGCCATAGTGAGTCTGACTATAAATTGCAACGTTTCTGCAATTGGACCATTTGCCAACATAACAGGGAGAATCAATTTCACTTGCCAACTAATTGCAAATTTCTCATTACAAATAACCACATTATCTTTTGTATCCAGCTGATCCGTGTATAAAATGTACCCGATGCAATAATCTACCATTAAATTCCTCAGGAGGCTTTTGAGAAAAGATGTGAAGATCCCCAGGACTGAAGTTGGACTTCATCGTATCCTTTTAATGGACATCAAATGGACACAACTTGGTCTAATCTTGGGGACCGAAATCCAATACAAAAAAAGGGTTTAATTATGCCCAACTCAATATTAAGTCGAGTCACTGCTCAGTCACTTGGCAGGACCCCAGAACAGGCATTATTCTGCTAACATGTGTTAATAATGGTTGTAGGTTCAAGACTCATTTCAAAATGTATGTTTGTAAGTTCTTGGAAATTCCACAGACATTTTCCTAACCTCTGTGGTATTGGGCTAGGGATGATTGGTGTAATTTACTGCCAACAATCCTCCTTTGTCCATAATGGGTCCAGGGCCTGTCTAATAATCTGTGGTAGAGGATATTTACTGATTATTCTAAGCAAAAGGGGTATTTGTCTTAGATGACAAGATACTTTACTGTATGACAGCAATAAGAACAACTTACATTACTCATCAGGCATAAGTACTTGGTTTCTCAGCAGCTGTACTGAATACTTCTGCTCTCTGCAAAGGCTGGTATAGAAGTGAACTGGCTTCATCCAAAGACTGTGCAGCATCATTGGACTCAATGGAGCTAATGTAACTTCAGCATTAAATCTTTAAGAATTATTATTTTATACAACAATTTCGTCCTAAACTTTTAGTGGTCCTTCCCTTTGAAGTTATAGTGGAAGAAACCAGAGTGGCATTTCAAGGCCATAATTTAGACTGACACTGTACTGCAGTATGAGGAAACGCTGCATAGCTAGATGGAGCATTAAATCCAAACTATGCCTACTTAATGATGTGGATATAAAAATTCAATTGTATCATAATTGAATAATATATGAATACACATACTGATGTTTATTTTTACAAGTCTAGGGGACATATGAATTTCTGATGTTATAATTCAATCTAAAGTATGCATTATTACATCATTTGTGCTATGCCTTGCTTCTGGTTGTCTGCTGTATCTACTGAAGGTTGTTTCAGGAGCTGAAACTATTAACAGATAGGTTAATGTTGGTTTACAATTTCAAATAGCGACAGGCCCATTCTGCATTGCCAACAGTTTCTGCTTTAATTTCACCAGAATTTTCAGTTTACATTTTTTCATTTATTAATAATAACAGCTTTTTTTCAGTGCAGCATTTGTTGTGTTTAAAAATCAAGAATTTAAATACAACTGTGCACTGATTACCTTGTGTTAATTTTTGGAAAACCCACAACATCCACCTTCAAAAATTAAAGGGCAAGGATAAGCCCAGGAAGTATAGGCCATTTAGTTTAATCTTGGGGCAGCTTTCAGAAACTGATAAGAACAGATCATTTGGACTAATGAGGGTAAAGAGGTTCATGTGATGAAGATGGCCTTTTAAATGGTATTTGATAAAGTGCCACATAACAATTCTGTCAGCAAAGTCAAAGTGAGATAACAAGGTGTAAAGCAGGATGAACAAGGTGTAGTCTCGGATCAGTGGTTAGATTGTCTCTTATTGGAGTTGGTCACTGCCTGGCATTTGTGTAGCACAAATGTTACTGCCACTTATAAGTCCAAGCCTGGATATTGTCCAGATCTTGTTGCATTCGAACATGGGCTGCTTCAGAATCTGAGGAGTCGCAAATGGTGCTGAATATTGTGCAATCATCAGCGAACATCCCGTGTAAAGCAGGTGTAAAGCATCACAGCAGGCCAAGCAGCATCAGAGGAGCAGGAAGGCTGATGTTTCGGGTCTAGACCCCCTGAAGAAGGGTCTAGGCCTGAAATGTCAACCTTCCTGCTCCTCTGATGCTGCTTGGTCTGCCTTGTTCATCCTGCTCTACACCTTGTTATCTCAGATTCTCCAGCATCTGCAGTTCCTGCTATCTCTGAAGCAAAGTCAAAGTTCATGGATTCAGAGGTCAATTATAACATGGATACAAAGTTAGCTTCTTTTTTATTCACTCGTGGGATGTAGGCAGTTCTGGCTGGCCAGCAATTTTACTGCAGTGCAGAGTTGCCCTTGAGAAAGTGGTGGTGAGCTGTCTTTTTGAACTGCTGCAGTCCACATGCTGTAGGTTGACCCACAATGCCATTAGGGAGGAAATTCCAGAATTTTACCCTAGGGACAGTGAAGGATCAATGATATATTTCCAAGTCAGGATGGTGAGTAGCTTGAAAAGGAACTTGCAGGTAGTGGTGTTCCCATGTCTCTGCTGCCCTTGTCCTTCAAGATAGAAGTGGGTTTGGAAGGTGCTGTCTGAAGACTTTTGGTAACTTTTTGCAAAATATCTTGTAGGTAGAACATACTGCTGCATTGGAGTGTTAATGGTGGGGGGAGTGGGTACTTGTAGATGTGGTACTGATCAAAAAGGCTGCTTCGTCCTGGATGGTATCAAGCTTCTTCAGGGTTGTTGGAGCGCCTTGAGGATGATAGACCGTCTTGGGGAGTTAGGAGGCGGGTTACTTGCTGCAATATTCCTAACCTCTGAATTGCTCTTGCAGCCACTGTCATTATGTGGTGAGTTCAGTTGAGATTGTTGATAGTGGGGAATTCAGTTATGGTTGAATAGTCTCGGATCAGTGGTTAGATTGTCTCTTATTGGAGTTGGTCACTGCCTGGCATTTGTGTAGCACAAATGTTACTGCCACTTATAAGTCCAAGCCTGGATATTGTCCAGATCTTGTTGCATTCGAACATGGACTGCTTCAGAATCTGAGGAGTCGCAAATGGTGCTGAATATTGCGCAATCATCAGCGAACATCCCGTTTCTGACCTTATGATGGATGGAAGGTCGTTGATGAAGCACTAAAGATAGTTGGGCCAAGGTTACAACCCTGAGGAACTCTTGCAGAGATGTCTATATAAAGCAAAACAGCAGCACTTATACAGCATGTTTAAAAGGAACGGATACCCACAAGTCACCCTACCGTATATCAGAGACATATCAGAGATGACCACGAGATTACTCAGGCCCCTAAGTATCAGGATAGCCCACAAACCAACAACCACCCTGCAACAGCTACTAACGAGCGTAAAGAATCCCATACCATCCCATTTCTCACAGTCCTTGCATGGTATTTTGGACATTACCTAAGTTTTTTATTGGTAAAAAACTTAGGTAATGTCCAAAATACCATGCAAGGACTGTGAGAAACATTAAATAGACTAAATGGGAAGAAAACTGACAATAAGGACACTAACTAGCCACCAAGAGACGCAATCAATTCTCAATGGTCTCAACACACACGGGCAAAGAAGGATACAAATTCAACTAGGACAACACATCCATAATAGCACAAGCCAAACAGGGACATACAGGGAATTCCTGGAGGCCTGGCATTCCAACCAGAAATCCATCAACAAACACATTGAACAGGCCAATACACAAACCACTGAAAAACAAAACCGAAAGTGGTGCCAACCACCCCAGCAAACCAAGACACATAAATAGCAAGTGGGACAAAACACTAACGCTTCACCAGAGGCGCACTGATGATGTTACCGAGCTGGGTGATGTAACATCTGCACCCAAACACACCGGCTCAGCGAGCAAGTCTGCAACCTCGTCCACAGCCTGAGTTAAAAATCTCAAAAACTTTAGATGAAAATAGAACAACAATGGATAAGCATATTGTCAATCTTCTGACAAAACTATAGTTATTTAAAGAAAACAACCATCTTTACTTTATGGATCGCGGATAGCTGACAAAAGAATGGCTCGCAGTCAAACTTCTCATTTTTGGCACTGAACGGTTAAGAAGGATAAAATCCTCCAGTATTTCTGATGATGACAGTAAAGATCCTGACAAATTTCTGAAGATTTTAGAAGTTCAATTAAAAGTTCAAATTAATATTTAAGAAGGCATTAGAAGATTACTGAAATACAAGCAATGTGCATGGCTGGGGGAGGAGGGAGAATCAGGAAATTGGCACTAAATTAAACATCTCAGACAGCCAGTGTAGACATGATGGGTTCAATGGCCTACAACAACACGGTAACAATTCTGTGATATTGTGATTTAATTTCAGGAAACACAGGCCTGAGTTCATGTTACATTGGCAACAGCCCCGTGAAATAATTGACCAATTCGTAAGCAGGTATCAGTACAAAGGTGCACAATGTGATTTCATTGAAGCTAACGTAACTGAAAGGTTTCTATAACTGGTGATTACCTCAATGTCAATCAAATTTTTTCAAATCGCACTCCTGAACAAAACTAAATAAAAAGCCATTGACAGGCTACTAGAATGAGGACACAAGTTCAAACCAATTGTAGCAGGCCAGCAGCAGTGCTTCACTCTGGAACAACTAATTGCAGCCATCAACTGATTGAGTAGAACATTCAAACCTTGAAAGAGACGTGGCTTGTCTCACTCACCAATTCAGTGTCAGTGGCTATGTGACATGTGCAAGCTTTTTCCACAAGATGATGTTGAGGTAAAATGTGTAAGAAATCCAATCATTCAGTGAAACCTAAAGTAAAACATAAGGAGCCTAACCAGCATGTGGAGAAGGCCAAGGAACTATGCCAAAGAAACTTCCAAAGTTCTGTCCCTGGCATGTCAGCATGTTAACAAATTCCAAGAGGTAGCCACAATGATGCAACCTACAAAACCCAGACAATACATGGCAATTTTGATACACCACATGGACATCATCAGAAAAGCTAACACAGAAACGTAGAAGATAGAAAAGGGGGAGGCCATTCAGCCCTTCGAGCCTGCTCCACCATTCATCACAATCATGGCTGATTGTCCAACTCAATAGCCCAATCCTGCTTTCTCCCCATTACCTTTAATCCCGTTCATCCCAAGTGTTATATCTAGCTACATCTTGAATACATTTGATGTTTCGGCATTGACTGATGCTTGTGGTAATGAATACCATAGGCTCACAACTCTTTGGGTGAAGAAATATCTCCTCGTCTCCATCCTAAATGGTCTACAGTCTTCACCTCCATCCAAGTGATATACCCCAAAAAAAGGGCAACATGCTGTAAAGAACCACATATTTTTCCTTCTGGACATGAACTGGATAGTTATACAGCTGAAGTACAAGATCCTTGGGATTTGGAAAAAAATCAAATGATGCACATTTTTAACTGCATGAGACAATGTTTCCTTGTTGCAGAAAGATCGATTCATTATTGAGTCAGAGCAGCATCAGGAGTTTTTGAGTTCCCTCACATTGGTTCAGCTGCAGTTTGCTACAATCCAGTGCATCCAACTGTTTCTTGATATCACGTGCAGTGAATCAAATTGGCTGAAGACTGGTATCTGTGATGGTGGGAACCTCTGATCGAAATGGATCATCCACTTGTCACTTCTGGCCAAGGTTCTTGAAATGTTTCAGTGTTATTTGTTCTACTGAAGTCCTGGGCTCTCCCTATCATAAAGGTTGGCAAGTTTGTGGAGCCTCCTCTTTGAGTGAATTGTTTAATTGCCCACCATCATTTATGACTAGATGTAGCAGTACTGCAGAGCTTATTTTTGATCCGTTGGTTGCATAATCACTTAGCACTGACTATCATTTGCTGCTTATGCAGATATGCCTGTTTTGTAGCTT
Organism: Stegostoma tigrinum; assembly: GCF_030684315.1. NCBI lineage: Eukaryota > Metazoa > Chordata > Chondrichthyes > Orectolobiformes > Stegostomatidae > Stegostoma > Stegostoma tigrinum. The sequence continues at coordinate 88,379,568 of NC_081362.1, read as the reverse complement.
CATCAAGTTAACACCTCAATTTTAGGTATTTCTGGTGCTTCCGCTAGCTTGCTTTCCTGCACTTTCAGTGAACCCAGGTTGATCCCCAGGCTGGATGGTAGTGGTATGGTAGGGATGCGCTGGGCCATGAGATTGCAGATTATGCTGAAGTATGCTCTGCAGCTGTAGCTGATGGCGCACAGCACCTCATAGATACCCAGTCTTCAGTTGCTCCATTTGTTTGAAGTCAATCCATTTAGCACAGTGATGATGCCCAAACTACACAATGGAGGGTATTCTCAACGTGAAGACTATCATTATTGGAAACCAACTTCTGATGCCTGACTCAAGATGAACCCAACTATCTATATTTTTGATGTGGAATAGAATATAATAGACCATCAGGCACCGGGCTTTATGATAAAATATCCATGAAGTCCAACTTAAGTAAAATAATTGTCCTAAACTCGTACTAAACTTGTATAGATACTTGCTAGAATAATCAATGATTCGAGAACAATGACAATTTATAGATCAGGAAAGACTGAAGAGGGCTATGGTTTTTACCCCTTGAAATAAAATGGCTGAGGGGTGAACTGATAGATGTTATGAAAATAATTTTGGTTAGATAAATTAGACAAAGAAGATATTTCCACTTGAGGGACAGTTCAAAACAAGTGGCCATAAGAAAGCATCTAATAAATATGACAAGAAATTCAAGTGAAATTCAAGTGAAATCCATTACCCAAAGAATGCTGTAACCCGTTATCACAGAGTAGTTGAAATGATTGGCACAGATATATTTAAGGGGAAGCTAACATGACATGGAAGGCAGAAAACAATAAAAAGATAAGCTGATGGCATGTCGGTTACTATGCCAAGCCCTGCTTAAATTCACGCATGTGCATTTCACCTTTTAAACAGGGAGCAGTTGTGAATGGGTACATGAGGCTCTGAACAGGTACAGGGGAGGGTAGATTGTGAATGAGAAAGGGAGACTGTGAATGGTGAAGGTAGCTGTGAATGGGGATAAAGAAGCTGTAATAGGGGCAGTATGATTGGGGGAAGGGTGCCTCCTGGGCATAGCCCCACATCCTCAACACCCCCACTCTCAGGTCCTACTGCCCAACACTTCCTCACTGCCCCACTTCCTCGTTACCCTTAACATCTTCACTCTACCCTATGTGCTCACTCCCCCCGCATAATCACTCAACTCCATGTCCTCATTCTCTCCCATGTCCTTACTCCCCTACCTCATGGCTCAGCACCCCACCTCCTCACTCCTACCAATATGCCTCACCTCACCACATCCTCACTCCTTCAACATCTCCACTATACCCTCACTCCGTATTATGCCCTCACTCCTCCAAGGTCCTCACTACCCCCACATCATCACTCCCCACCACACCCTCAATCCCCCTATATTTTCACTCCTCTAATATCCTCACTCCCCCTGACATCCTCATTCCCCACCATACCCTTACTCCCCAGCACATCCTTACGTCCCCCTTGCATCCTCAGTCCACCCTCATCTTCTCATATCCTCTTATATCCTTACTTCCCCCACTTTCATGTGTTCACTATCCCACCTCTTAACTCCAACCCATTTATTCACACACCTTCATATCCCTTCCCGCTGAACTCTGTTTCAAAATTGCTCTTTTCTAGACTTGCTTTGAGCCTTGTGTTATGACTTTATTGGAATTACATGGAACATAGAACATGGAACAGAACAACATAGTACAGGCCAGTTGGCCCATGCTGTTGTGCCAATCTATTATCCTACTCTAACATAAAACAAACTGCATACCCTTCATTTTACCATGCTTAAACGGCCCTAATAGAATTGACTCTACTACCACCGCCGGCAGTACATTTCACGCAATCACCACTCTCAGTGTAAAGAAGCTACCTCTGACATCTTCCCTATACCTTTCTCCAATCACCTTAAAATTATGCCCCTTTGTGATAGCCATTTACACCCTGGGAAAAAGTCTCTGGCTATCCACTCTATCTATGCCTGTCATCATCTTGGACACCTCCATCAAGTCACCTCTTATCCTTCTTCACTCCAATGAGAAAAGCTCTAGCTCCCTCAATATTTTCTCATAGGACCTGCCCTCCAGTCCAGGCAGCAACCTGGAAAATCTTGTCTGCACCTCTCTAAAGCTTCCACATCCTTCCTATAATGAGGTGACCAGAAGTGAGCGCTATATTCCAAGTGTGGTCTAACCAAGGTTTTATAGAGCTGCAGCATAAACTCTCTGCTCTTAAACTCAATCACCCTGCCAATGAAAGCCAACACATCATCCATCTTCTTAACAGCCCTATCAACTTGGGTGGCAACTCTGAGGGATCTATGGACATGGGCACTAAGTGGGTTCCTTCACACTGCCAAGAATCCTGCCATTGACCCTGTATTCTGCATTCAAGTTCAGCCATCCAAAATGAACCACTTCACACTTTTCCAGGTTGATTTCCATCTGACACTTCTTTGCCCAGCTCTGCATCCTGTCAATGTCCCATTGCAACCTACAACAGCCCTCCGCACAATCCACAACTCCACCAACCTTTGTGTCATCAGTAAACTTACTAACCCACCCTTCCATTTCCCCATCCATGTCATTTATAAAGATCACAAAGAGCAGAGATCCCAGAACAGATCCCTGCAGAACGCCACTGGTCGCTGACCTCCAGGCTGAATACTTACACCACATCCATTGCTCTACCTTCATCAATGTACTTTGCCACATCCTCCAAGAATTCAATAAGGCTTGTGAACCATGACCTGCCCCTCACAAAGCCATGCTGACTATCTCTAATCAAGTTATGCTTTTCCAAATAATTACAAACACTGTCTCTCAGAATCCTCTCCAATAATTCGCCCATCACAGAAGTAAGACTGATTGATCTGTAATTCCCAGGATTATCCCTATTACTTTGCTTGAACAAGCAAATAAAATTTGCCACCCTCCAATCAACTGGTATTCCTCCAGTGGACAGTAAGGGCATAAAGGTCATCACCACGGGCACAGAAATCTCTTCCCTCACTTCCTGTAGGAACCTTGGGGATATCCCATCTGGCCAAGGGACTTATATATCCTCATGTTTTTCAAAATTTTTAGCACATCCTCCTTCTGAACATCAACCTGTTTGAGCATATCTGCCTGTTTCATGCTGTCCTCACAAACAACAAGGTCCCCCTCACTAGTGAGTACTGAAGCAAAGTATTCATTAAGGACCTCCCCTATATCCACCACTCCCCTGGCTCCAGGCACAAGTTCCGTCCACTATCCCTGATCGGCCCTATCCTCACACTGGCCATGCTCTCATTCCTCACATAGGTATAGAATGCCTTGGGGTTACCCACCAAGGCTTTTTCATGCCCCCTTCTAGCTCTCCTAAGTCCATTCTTCAGTTCCTTTTTGGCTACCATGTAACTCTCTAGAGCCTTGTTCGATCCTTGCTGCCTCAACCTTAAGTAAGCTTCCTTCTTCATGCTGACTAGCAAATCTGAAATGCTCAGGCCTGAGGCCTGGTGTTACCAGCCATTGCTTAACAGGTAACATTTCAGGGCGAGAAGTTGCTGACAGAAGATTCAGTGAAAAACAGATCACAAAGGATTCCTAGGAATAGAACTGGCAGTTTAACAATGATCATGAAAGCAATGTTAATTGCCAGGAAAATCCCATCTTGTTCATTGATGTCCTTCAGGGAAGAGAATCTGCCATCCTAACTGGTCTGGCCCACATGTGACTCCAGACCCATGACAATGTGATTGTTTTAGTTTGAACAAAAGCAGGAGTTGCTGGAAAAACTCAGCGGGTCTGGCAGCATCTATGAAGAAAAAACAGATTTAATGTTTCAGGTCCAGTGACCTTTCCTCAGAACTGACAGACCCAATTTTTTTTTCCACAGATGCTGCCAGACCTGCTGAGCTTTTCCAGACACTTCTGTTTTCGTTCTTGATTTACAGCATCTGCAGTTCTTTCAGTTTTTATTTTGACTTAGTTTTAAAATAGTTATTGAAAAAAGATGTCTTCCATAAAGTTAAAGTTCCTAATTAGAGTCAGGCAAATTTTATGTGTATGAAACAAGAACTTTCAAAAGTTGATTGAAGGTGGACTGTTTGCAGGTAAAGGGGCGATTGACAAGTGGGAGGCTTTCAAGAGTGTGATAATAAGAGTTCAGAGGCATTATATTCTGTCAGAGTGAAAGGCAAGGCTGGCAAGATTAGGAAACAATGGATGAATTGAGGTTCTTGTCAAGAATAAAAAAGAATCAATGATTAGATATGGACAACTGGGATCAACTGAATCTCTTGAAGAGTATAAACAACGTAGGGACATTCTTAAGAAGGAATCAGGAGGGCAAAGAGGGGATATGAGATAGTTTTGGCAGATAAAGTTAAAGATAACCCAAAAAGATTCTGCAAATACATTAAGAGCAAGATAGCAACCAGAGAGAGAGAGAGAGAGAGTAAGAACCCTTAAAGATCAATGAAGTTGTCTTTGTGTTGAATCTCAGGAGATGGGAGAGATATTAAATGAATATTTTGCATGTTTTTATTGTTGAGAAAAAATAATAAACACTGATGTTTTAAATACAGTTCACATTACAGAGGAGGAAGTGCTGGAGAAAACATAAAGGTAGATAAATGATGAGTGATGAAGAGTCGAGGCCCGAAACGTCAGCTTTTGTGCTCCTGAGAAGCTGCTTGGCCTGCTGTGTTCATCCAGCTTCACACTTTGTTGTCTAAGGTAGATAAATGTTCAGGATCTAATCAATATATTCTAGGACAATGTGGGAAGTTAGGGAGAAAATTGCAGGACCCCTATCAGAAATATTTGAATCATCTATATAAACGGGTGAAATATTGGAGGCCTGGAGGGTGGCTAATGTGCCATTGTTTAAGAAAAGCTGTAAGGAGAAGCCTGGAATCTAGAGACCTGTGAGTATGACATTTATGACAATAAGTTGTTGGAGGTGATTCAGAAAGATAGGATTTACATGCATTTGGAGAGGCAAGGATTGATTAGGATAGTTTGGTTTTGTGCAAGGAAAATTGTGGCTCACAAACTTGATTGAGATTTTTAATAAAGCAACCAAAAAAAGATTAATGAGAGCAGAGCGGTAGGCATTGTTTACTCGGACTTCAGTAAACCTTTGATAGGGTTCTACATGGTAGACTAATTAGTAAAATTAGATCACATGGAATTCAGGTGAGCTTGCCATCTGGATACAAAACTGGCTTAATTGCAAGAGGCAGTTTAGTGGTGGAGAGGTATTTTTAAGGTGGGGGCAAAAGACTTAAAAAGGATATGAGGGGTAATGCTTTTACACAGAGGTTTGTGTGTGGAATGAATTGCTGGGGGTGCTAAAACAGTTACAATGTTTCAAAGACATTTGGATAAATACATAAATAAGGAAGGTTTGGAGGGATATGGCACATGCAGAGGCAGGTGGGATTCTTTAGTTTGGGAATGTGGTCAGCATGGACTAATTGGACCAAAGAGTCTGTTTCCATGCTGCATGACTCTGTCTCTTAACTCTAACATTCAACAGTAAAGGAATTGAGGGTTATTGTGAGCAGGTTGGTAAGTGGAGCTGGGCCCACGAAAAAAAATCAGCCCTGACCTTATTGAATGGCAGAGCAGGCTCAAGGGGCCAGATGGCCAATTCCTGCTCCAAATCTTATGCCCTTTTGCCAGTTAGGGATGGGCAATACTTGCTGGCCTAGACAATGAAGCCCACATCCTGTGAATGTATAAAGAAAATTCTTTTCCTATATTTAGAAAATGGAATGATCACATAAGCCTGTATTCATCGAGTAGCACATTTATGTAATGTTTCCTCTTTAGTCTGTTTGTTGTTCATTTGAGAAAATATATGAAATTTGGAATCTAGAAATTAAGAGTTATTTCTCATTTTTTTCTTGCACTGTGGGTAGGAGCTTGCTCCTTCATAACCAAGATGAACATAAGGAATTTCCCTGCATTTTCTGAAATAACAGAAAATTTGCATCTTGAAACTGACCAATAGGCTGGTATTTATTAGCCCATTTAATCATGAATACATCAGTTATTACTTTCAAAGCTAGATACGCTCCAGAGAGCATGGCTGTTATCAAAGGAAAAACACTGCAAATTACTTGCATTTTTGGCAGAAGGATAGAAATATATTTATAATAAAGATTGTTTCAAACCTCCATCTTCTGCAATCTACATTCTTCCTAAGAAATGCACTGATATGGGTGGTATGTGGATTTACAGAAGATTCCATTAGCAAAGGTGACACAGGACACGGTCTTTTTTTCTGGCACTTGCAGGTTCTTGTCTAATTACTATAACTCCATCAGAAATATATCTAATATTTTTGTTTGTGAAAGCTGATGTGAAAAGTTACTTAACCATGTCAGCATTGGCTGGTAGCACTCTTTGGGGACTGGGTACATCCACCCTCAGGTTCTTTGATGTAGACATACCTCATGTTTTTGTTTCTTTTCCTGCCCCATTATCATTCCACTTGACCCTGGAAGATTAGCTCATGTGTTATACAATCTCTCCTCATCTTTCACCAAATCCTGTACTTTTCTTTTAGCCTTATTCCACCCACTGCTTCCTCAAAACCTATGACATCTCTAAGTTTTCCCATTTCCCTTGAAATGTCAATGGTCTGGAATGTTAACATTGTTTCTCTCACAGTAGACGCTGTTTGGCCTTCAGAGTGCTTTCAATATTTCCTATTTCCTTCAAAGTTAAACCTTTTAAGTCCATAAGACCATAGGAAATAGGAACAGAAGTAGGTAGTTCAGGCCTTTGAGCCTGCTTCACCATTGAATAGGATCATGGCTGAACCGACACTCCTCACATTCACTTTCCTGCATTTTCCCTGTAATTCTTGATTATTTAATTACCTCAGCCATAAATATGCACAAAGCTCTCTGTGGGAAGGTGTAACAAATTAAATAACTCCACAGATGATGGTATCCCATCACCAAGTCATCCTTTATTTATACATTAACAGTCCTTGACTATGGTACTGTTTTATACAGAGCTGGGCACTAGAGTGTCACTATCTCTGACATTCACCATTGGACCAAAATAACAGCCTCAATCAGGGAACCCATATTCTATGAGATCCAGTTGCCTGAGCTCATTCCAATAACAACACCAAAGATTTACAACCCTCTGAGAGAAGCAATTCCTCTTCATCTCAGTCTTAAGCTAGCACCTCTTTATTCTGAGACGATGCCATCTGGTCCAAGACTCTCCCAAGATGGAAAACATCTTCTCAGCATTTACCCTGTCAAGCCTCTTTGGAATCCTATATGTTACAATGAGATCACTTTTCATTCTTCTAAGCTCCAATTAGTGAAGTTCAAAACCTGCTTAACCTTTGCTCAGAAGACAATCCATCCACACTAGGGATCATTCTAGCGAACAATGTCTAAACTGTCTGTTAGGTTAATCAGCCTATGGTTATACATCGTTTGCCTTGCTCCCATTTTGAATCGCAGTGTCACACTGGCTGCTTTCTAATCATCTGGTATTTGTCCAGAATCTAAGGATTTTTGGAAAATTTAACAAATGCATTTATTAGCTCTGTAGCTGCCTCAAAGAACAAAGAAAGTTACAGCACAGGAACGGGCCCTTCTGCCCTCCAAGCCTGTGCTCATCCAGATCCTCTATCTAAACCTGTCTCCTATTTTCCAAGGATCTGTATCCCTCTGCTCCCTACCCATTCATGTATCTGTCGAGATACATCTTAAATAACACTATCGTGCCCACCTCTACCACCTCTGCTGGCAACCTGTTCCAAGCACCCACCACCCTCTGCATAAAAAACTTCCCACGCATATCTCCCTTAAACTTTTCACCTCTCACCTTGAAAATCATGACCCCTAGTAATTCAGTCCCCAACTCTGGGAAAAAAGCTTCTTGCTATCCACCCTGTCTATACCTCTCATGATTTTGTAGACCTCAATCAGGTCCCCCCTCAATCTCCATCTTTCTCGTGTAAATAATCCTAATCTACTCAACCTTTCTTCATGGCTAGCACCCTCCATACCGGGCAACACCCTGGTTAACCTCCTCTGTACCATCTCCAAAGCATCCATATCCTTTTGGTTATGTGGCGACCAGAACTGTACGCAGTATTCCAAATGTGGTTGAACCAAAGTCCTATACAACTGTAATATGACCTGCCAACTCTTGTACTCAGTACCCCGTCTGATGAAGGAAAGCATGCCGTAATGCCTTCTTGACCAATCTATCCACCTGCGTTGCCACCTTCAGGGTACAATGGACCTGAACACCCAGATCTCTCTGTGCATCAATCTTCCCCAGGGCTTTTCCATTTACCGTATAGTTCACTCTTGAATTGGATCTTCCAAAATGCATTACCTTGCATTTGCCTGGATTGAACTCCATCTACCATTTCTCTGCCCAACTCTCCAATCTATCTATATTCTGCTGCATTCTTTGACAGTCCCCTTCACTATCTGCTACTCCACTAAACTTAGTGGCATCTGCAAACTCGCTAATCAGACCATCTATGCCTTCCTCCAGAACATTTACATATATCACAAACAACAGTGGTCCCAACACAGATCCCTGAGGAACATCACTGGTCACAGTTCTCCATTTTGAGAAACTCCCTTCCACTACACCTCGCTGTCTCCTGTTGCCCAGCCAGTTCTCTATCCATCTAGCCAGTACACCCTGGACCCCATGTGACTTCACTTCCTCCATCAGCCTACCATGGGGAACCTTATCAAACGCCTTACTGAAGTCTAGCCTCCTTTAGGATCCTAGGATGCAAGCCATTAGGTTCAGGTTACTTACCTGCCTTTAGCTTCAGTAATTTGTTTAATGCTACATCTTCAGTGATGGTGATAATACTTAGCTCTTCCTCCATTTTCTTTAGCCTTAATGGGATATTCGAAGTATCTTCCATTGTAAAGATGATGCAAAATATCTCTTTTAACTCCACAGCAATTTCTTTGTTCTCCCAACAGTCTCTCAGTTTTATCTTCTAAGGGAGTTATTTCCACTTGGGCTTCTCTCTTTTTATATATTCAAAGAAGCTTTGGTTGTGAGTTTTTATGTTCCTTATTAGTTTGTCCTCGTAGTTTATTTTCTCTCTTTATTATCTTTATTGTCATCCTTTGCTGGATTGTAAATTTATCTTCACCCTTCATGATATAAAAACAGAAAGAACTGTGGATGCTGTGAATCAGGAACAAAAACAAACTTGCTGGAAAAGCTCAACAGGTCTGGCAGCATCTATGAAGGAAAAAAACAGAGTTAACATTTCTCTGAGGAAAACTGAGAGGAAAGGTCACCGGATCTGAAACATTAACTCTGTTTATTCCAGATGCCGCCAGGACTGCTGAGCTTTTCCAGCAATTTTGTCTTTGTTCCTGGATTCATGATATATTGCTCTAGGAAACTATCCCTAATGTACTCTATTAATTTGTTGTTGTACCGAGCTGTTCCAACTTTTTTGGCCCAATCAACATGAAAATTAAAGTCACCCATAATTATTGCTATATTCTTTTTACATGCTCCATTTATTTGTCGATTTATATCCCTTTGTACAGTGTGGCTACTGTTTGATGGTCCATTGGTAAGTACTCTTACTAATGTCTTCTTTCTCATGCTGTGTTTTCTTTTCCCCTCGATTTATTAGATGTGCAAAAAGATAAAAGGAGAAATAAAATCTCAAAGTCAAGATTCAGGGTGTCTATTTAAATCACTACATCATCCAATAAGTTGGAGACAAGGTCGGATTTACAGATTGTATGTTTTATGTTAAACAAAATCTATTTACAGCCGAATCTGTTTAAACAGCACACTGCAATAAAAAGTCTCCAAAGTCTATTTAAAAATAATCTTTAAAAACTACGGCTATCAGCATTCATTAACAAAACTAAAGAAGGTTTAAACATAAAAGAAGGATGTTTTGCAGTGAAGTACAGAGTAATGAATACGGTTACTTCCAAATTGTATGCATTAAATCAACTCATTTACTTACAATGTTGTGATTTCCATGCTTGACTGGTGCAGGACTTGCAAAGCCATCTGTATTCTGGCTGGAAATAATGGTGCTTACTGCAGCACACCAAGCGGATGGCAAGGTGGCTCAGTGATTAGCACTGCTGCCTCACAGCACCAGGGACCAGGTTCAATTCTACCTTCAGGTGACTGCCTGTGTAGAGTTTGCACGTTGTCTCTACATTTGTGAAGGCTTCCTCTGGGTGTTCTGGTTTCCTCCCACAGTCTAAAGACAGGCAGATCTGGTGGACTGGCCATGTTAAATTGTCCAAGGATGTTCAGGCTAGATGGATTAGCCATGGGAAATGCAGGGTTACAGGGATAAGGTAGGGGACCGGATCTAGGTAGAATGCTCTTCAGTGTGGGCTTGACAGGCTGAATGGCCTATTTCCACACTGTAGGGATTTTACGATTTTAAATAGCTCTTGCAATGGGTTCAGGATGAGCTACAATTGTCACCTGTCATCTCAAAAACTAAAAGACGCAGCACGCTTATGACTGATTCAGATCCTAATTGCCCTGAGGCTTGCAGTCAATAAGTGTACATCCCTGTTTAAAAAGTGGAATTCAGCTTAGAATACAATGTGTCCCTTTGCATGAGCCAAGTAATGGCAAAACTTCAGATGATTTCAATAAAACAGCCTGCAATGTTTGTAGAATGTGTGGGAAAGCTTTAGATATATGAGTGTTAGTTAACAACTGGTATGTGACATTTATTTCTCTGGTAAAAATGGAGCCAGATAAGTAATAAGGAATAGTTTTATAGTAGTAAAGATTAAATAACCATTTTTTTTCTTGATTAGAATGGCAATTAATTTTTTTTAAACTTACATCTGTGCTTTTTGGACCTGCAACAGAGATCTGTTTGACTCTACAATGAACAATCCATCAGCTTTTATTTTTTATTTACTTACTGTTTTGACAGGGAGAGTGTCAGCACATGGATGAGGAATGCTATGTGTGATCTCCGTTACCAATACACCAGTGTTGAACCTGAAACTGATACATTGATACAGCAGCCAGTAGGTGGCCATACAGCAGGAAATTAAGGCTGTGTCTGCTCCTCATTTGGTGCAATAGGAAATCATAACTCCTAAACACCGAAGTCTGTAATTGTGTGTTTCTGATAAAGAACTGAATTATAATTACTGGAAAATTATGTTTTAAATAAATTCTGTCATTGATAAATAAAATAAGAACTGGGTGTTGCAGAACAATGGGATGACTCTTTCAAGCCTATGTAAAGATTGCACGCACAAAAAGCAATTCTGTTTATGGCAGAATGACCACTGATGTGGTGGAGGTTTATGTATACTTTAATATGTCAGATATGAGTTCACATATCAGCTGCAAAAGTACGTGAATCACAGTAGTTAAAAAATCCACCTGAAAATGATAACGGTTAATTTCTGACTATTTAAAGGCCTGAGAAAATTTGCATAAAAGCCCCAGTACTAAGCTGCAAACAATGGGAATGAATACTTAGGGAAACCTAAAAGACAATAGCCACTTTTGAGATAACAAAGTGTGGGGCTGGATGAACACAGCAGGCCAAGCAGCATTTTGTGCTCCTAAGAAGTTGCTTGGCCTGCTGTGTTCATCCAGCTCCACACGTTGTTACTTTGGGTTCTCCAGCATCTGCAGTTCCCATTATCTCAAGCCACTTTTGAGTTCACTCCTTTTGTGGCTATTATCTTCTAAGTTGATGACTAACAGATCCAACGAAACTTGAAATTTGGAAGAGTTTTAACAGGACATCTGACAGTTTCATCTGACTGGGAAATCAGTAACAAAGAGTTAAAATAATAATTAACAGATAGGAGAAATGATTAGTGAATTCTGTTTAAAAAGCCTAATGAGAGGATGGAGTGCTTCAAGACACAGGCTCCCATTTTCATAAACAAAAGTGAAGTATGGAGGATGCTGGAATGTGAAATAGGAAATTTTAATTCCTGAGTCAGGTGTGAAGAGGCAGTCAGTGTTTTAAAATAAAGACTAACGAATAAAGCATTTCCCCCCCCCCCACCGCCCACCGCTTACTACTCATCACAGCCACACACTCCCCAGGCTCTATCCAGGCCATTCCATTCCTGTTTAGCCACCCTCCATAACCCTTTCTAGCCTCTATGCCACTGTATGCCCCCAACAATCTGTGGTATTTTAAAGTATATGTCAACTCATGGTCCCAACCCATTACTATTTGCCTTTCTCTCTCCACAGCAACTTATCTAACATCTATCATAGGCAAACCTTAGAGTACATCCTGACAGTGTATTGATGATATCACCATTGGGAAAACAAAACACTCTCACTGATAACAAAATAAAGTGTTAATATTTAATTCCTTACGTCTGTTAGAAGTTGGCCCCATTCTGTTGCTAAAGTGGAAATCCAGGGACAGAGTGCACAAATGTGGAAAAATACGAGTAAACAGGGACAAAGGAGGAAAAGAATTGTAAAACAGCAGAATTAAAAGCTCTTCATTTGAATGCATGTCTTATTTGGAACAAAATAAATGAATTATGATATAAATATAGGGTAATAGCTAAGATCTTATAGCCACTACATGGAGTTGGCTACAAGGAGATAAAAGCTGCGAACAAAATAACCAGGTTTATGCGAATTTTCAAATGGACAGGCAGAAAGGAAGGAATGGTCGGGTAGCATTGTTTGTACAGGATGGAATAAAGGACAGCAAGAAATGATCTTGGATCAGAAGATCAAATAAAAAATGAAAAGGGTAAGAAGGCTTTGGTAGGAATAATCAACAGGCCGCCAAACAGGAGCTGTATAGTGAGACAGAGAATAAATCTAGAAATAATGAGGGGATGTATAAAAGGCAGTACATTAGTTACGGAGTAACTTTAATAATCGTGTGGATTGGGATATCAGATTGGCAGAGGTGGGTGGAAAAGAGAATTCATAGAGTTTGTTCCACTCAGTTTCCTAGATCAATTTCCGACAGATCCAACCAAAGACAAGGTTTTTATGAATCTGTAAAATGAGGCAGATTTGATAAATGTTGTCAAAGCAAAAGATCCCCTTGCAAACAGTGACCATAACAATTTAGCATTCAGTTTGAGCGGGAGAATACAACCGAGAAAATCTGAAATAAGGGTATCTACAAAGGAACAACGACAGCGCTAACTAGAGAGGATTGAGAAAAGAGCTTAGTAGCAAAGACAGGTGAGGAAAAAGAAAATAGTTCATGGCTCACAATAAAGACTTATCCGAGTGAGAAAGAAGGATTCTAGGAAGGCATAAGTCAACCATTGTGAACCAGGGAAGTTAAGGATAACATCAAATTGAAAGAAAAAAAACACAATGTAGCAAAAATTAATTTTAAGCCAGAGGATTGGGAAAGTTTTTAAAACCAACAAAAGGCAAAAATACCAGTAAAGAGGGGAATGATAAAATTTTAGGATAAACATACAAGTAATATCAACTCAGACAGTAAGAACTTGTTTAAATACATAATAAGGGTGAGAGAGGCTAAAGTGAACATTGGCCCCTTAGAGAAAGAGGCTGAAGAAATAATAATGGGGAACCAGGAAACAGCAGAGAAGCTGAAAAAATTGCAGCAGTCTTCACAGTAGTAGGCACTAGTAGCATTCCAAAAATTACTAAACAGTCATGAGGCCAAAGGAGGAGGGGAAATAAATACAATAACCTATCACTGGAGAAAATGTGTGAGGGAAACTAATGGGGATAAAGAATGACATGTCGCCTCAAAATGAGGTGTTTTATCCTAGAATAGGAAAAGAAGTGCTACAGAAAGAGTGGATGAACTAGTAGTAATCCTCGAATCCTCAAACTGAATGCTGGAATCCTTAAGTTTTGGAAATGTCTCGGAAGATTAGAAAACTGCCAATGTAACAGCTTCATTTGAGAAGGAAAGGAGCCAAAACAGGTAACTATAGGCCAGTTATTTTATTGTATGTTATTAGGAAAATATTACTGTCTATTACAAAGAATGTAATTATAGAGTATTCAGAAATACATACTACAATCAAGAAATACGTAATATTATCAAGCAGAATCAGCGTGACTTCATAATGGGATAGTCATGCCTGACAATAATACAACAATTCTTTAAGGGGATTAAAAACAGAATAGATAAAGGGGAAGCAGGGGCTGTAATATATTTGGATTTTCAGAAGACATTGATAATGTACCACATGTTAGGCTACCTAACAAGATAAGACCCCCTGGTGTTAGAGGTAGTATATTAGCATTGACGGAAGAGTGGCTAACTAATAGAAAACTGAAGGTTGGGATAAGGAGGGCCTTTTCAAGATGGCAACCTGTTAATAATGGAGATCCACAGGGATCACTGGGGCCACAATTAATTTACAATACATGTTAATGACTTAGATGAGCAAACTGAATGTACAATAGCCAAGTTTATAAATGACACAAAACTAGGTGGGATGATGTAGATGACACAAAGATTGTGAAGAGGGATACAGACAGGTTAAGTGAATGGGCAAAAAAACTTGGCACTTTTAATATAATGTGGGAAAATGTGGGGTTATGCGCTTTGGTAGGAAGGATAGAGGAACTGAATATTATTTTAATGGAGAAAGACTGCAAAAAGCTATGGAAACACAGGAACCTGGAAGCCCTAATGCATAAATAAAAGAAAGCTAGCATTCAAGATCAGCAAATGGAATATTGGTCTTTATGTCAAAGGGAATGAAGTATAAAATATAGGGAAGTCTTGCTAAAAATGTACAAAGCATGAGTCAGGCCACAGCTGGAATACTGTGAATAGTTTTTCTTATCTAAGGAAAGATACATCCACAAGTATTCACTTCCTCCAACACTGATGCTCAGTAGCAAAAGTGTGTACTATCTATAAGATGCATTGCAGAGATTCACCAAAGCTCCCCAGACACCACCTTCCAAACCCATGAAGACTTCCATTCAGAAAAACAAGGGCAGCTAATACATGGGAACACCACCACTTTCACGTTCCTCTCTAAGCCACTCACCATCCTGACTTGGAAATATATCGCACTTCCTTCACTGTTGCTGGGTCAAAATCCTGGAATTCCCTCCTTAATGGCATTGTGGGTCAACCCAGAGTAGGTAGACACCAGCAGTTCCAGAAGGCAGCTCACCACCTTCTCAAGGGCAACTAGGGGCAGGCAATAAATGCTGGCTGGCCAGCCAGCAAAGCCCACTTCCCACAAAATGAATAAAGAAAGAAAAAGAAAACACTGGCATTGAAGGCAGTCTAGGGGTTTAGTAGGCTAATTGCAAATATTGCCAGGGCTGTCTTCTGATGAGAATTTGAGTTTGTTGGGCTTGTACTCACTGGAGTTTCAAAGAATGACAGCCAACCTCATTGAAAAATACAAGGTTCTTAAGGGACTTGACAGAGTTATGAAGGTTGTTTCCCCTTCTGGGAGAGTCTAGGACCAGAGGACATGATCTTAAAGTAAGGGCTTGCCTATTTAATGTAGAGATGAGGAGGAATTTCTTCTCTCAGAGGGTAGTGAATTTTTTTTTATTCATTGCAGGATGTAGACACCTCTGGCTAAGCCAGCATTTAGTGCCCATCCTTAATTGCCAGGAGGGCAGTTAAGAGTCAATCACATTGCTGTGGCTCTGGAGTCACATGTAGGCCAGATCAGGTAAGGATGAAAGATTTCCTTTCCTGAAGGACATTAGTGAACCTGTTTGTTCTGACCATCAGCAATGGTTTACTGGTCATTGTTAGACCTTTAATTCCAGATTCTTTATCGAATTCAAACTCCACCATCTACCACGGCGTTATTTGAACTTGGGTCCCCAGAGAATCAGCTGAGTGTACTGGATTAATTGTCGAATAATAACACCACCACGTCAATCTGTGGAATTCTTTACTGCAGAGGCCTGTAAATGCTGGGTCATAAATTACATCCAAGGCTGAGCTAAGTTTCTAGTGAATAAGGAAATCTGAGGCTATCCAATTGAAAGAGAAGGCATACAAAATGGCCAAAAACAGCATGAGACTAGAAGATTGGGAAAACTTTAAAGGTCAACCGAAAGCCACGAGAAGAGCTATAAAGAAAAGCAAGACAGAACATGAGAAAAAACTAGCACAGAATATAAAGACAGATAGCAAAAGTTTCTATAAATATATAAAACAAAAAAGAATGGCTAAAGTAAACATTGGCCCTTTAGAGGATGAGCAGGGGAATTTAGTTATGGGATATGATGAAATGGCCGAGGCATTGAGCAGGTATTTTGTATCGGTCTTCACAGTGGAGGACACTAACAACATGCCAGTAATTGACAAAGAGACGAAGGCAGGTGAGGACCTAGAAACAATCATTATTATGGTAGAGGTAGTGTTGGGCAAGCTAATGGAGCTAAGGATTGATAAGTGTCCTGGCCCTGATGGAATGCATCCCAGGGTACTAAAAGAGGTGGCGGGAGAAATAGCAGATGCACTGGCGGTAATTTTCCAAAATTCGCTGGATTCTGGGGCAGACCCAGCAGATTGGAAAACAGCAAATGTGATGCCACTGTTTAAAAAGGGAGGCAGATAAAAGATGGGGAATTATAGACTGGTTAGCTTAACCTCTGTAGTGGGGAAGATGCTTGAATCTATTACCAAGGAAGAAATAGCAGAGCATCTCAATAGAAATTGTCCCATTGGGCAGACACAGCATGGGTTCATGAAGGGCAGGTCATGCTTGACAAATCTTTTGGAATTCTATGAAGACATTACGAGCAAGTGGACGATGGGGGTCCAGTGGATGTGGTGTACCTAGATTTCCAAAAGGCCTTCAACGAGTTGCCGCACAAGAGGCTGCTGCATAAGATAAGGATGCATGGCGTTAGGGGTAAAGTATTAGCATGGATAGAGGATTGGTTGACTAACAGGAAGCAAAGAGTGGGGATAAATGGGTGCTACTCTGTTTGGTAATCAGTGATTAATAGTGTGCCTCAGGGATCGGTGTTGGGACCGCAATTATTTACAATTTATATAGATGATCTGGAGTTGGGGACCACGTGTAGGGTGTCAAAGTTTGCAGATGACACTAAGATGAGTGGCAGAGCAAAGCGTGCAGAGGACTGTGAAACTTTGCAGATGAACATAGATACATTGAGTGAGTGGGCAAAGGTTTGGCAGATGGAATACATTGTAAATAAATGTGATGTCATGCATTTTGGTATGAGTAATAGTAACAGGGGTTATTACTTGAATAGTAAAATGTTTCAGCATGCTGATATGCAGAGGGACCTGGGTGTCCTTGTGCATGAATCATAGAAGGTTGGTCTGCAGGTACAACAAGTAATTAGGAAGGCAAACGGAATTTTGTCCTTCATTGCTAAAAGGATTAAGTTTAAAAGCAGAGAGGTTATGTTGCTGCTGCACACGGTGCTGGTGAGGCCACACCTGGAGTACTGTGTGCAGTTTTGTTCTCCTTACTTGGGGAAGGATGTCCTAGCACTGGAGGGGGTGCAGAAGAGGTTCACTAGGTTGATTCTGGAGTTGAGGGGTTTGGCTTATGAGGAGAAACTGAGTAGATTGGGATTATATTCATTGGAATTCAGAAGATTGACGGGAGATGTTATAGAAACACATAAAATTATAAAGGGAACAGATAAGATTGAAGTAGAGAGGATGCTCCCACTGGCAGATGAAGCTAGGACAAAAGGGCATAGCCTCAAGGTCAGAGGGAGCAGATTTAGAACTGAATTGAGAAGGAACTTCTTCACTCAGAGGGTTGTTAATCTATGGAATTCCTTGCCCAGTGAAGTAGTTGACACTGCTTCAGTAGACGTTTTTAAAGCTAAGGTAGATATTTTTTGAACAATAAAGGAATTAAGAGATACGTTGAGAACGCGGATAAGTGGATCGGAGTCCACAAAAAGATCAGCCATGATCTTATTGAATGGTGATGCAGGCTTGAATGGCCGAACAACCTACTCCTGCTCCTAGTTCTTATGTTCTTATGTTAAAGTAAAATGGCAGGAAAGTGAAGAGAGATAATGGGAACTGCAGATGTTGGAGAATCCAAGATAACAATGTGTGGAGCTGGATGAACACAGCAAGCCAAGCAGCATCTTAGGAGCACAAAAGCTGACGTTTCGGGCCTCGACCCTTCATCTGATGAAGGGTCTAGGCCTGAAACGTCAGCGTTTGGCAAGAAAGTGGAGTTGAAGATTCTCAGATGCCATGATGAAATTGAATGGCATAGCAGTCAATATGGACTGAATAGCTCCTTTATCTTATGGTTTTATATTACAGGAAGCATTTATTAATCTGATGCTTAAAATAAAGTCATCCTGCATGACGCATATGAGTTCTGAGCCATACTAGGACTCTCGATCTCAATACTTGTTTAAATTCTCTCATGTAAATTATCTTGGCTGTTCATTAAAAAGGCCTTAAGCAGTAATTAGCAGGGATTTCTTTTTGTTATCGCTAATTTCTATTGACACATTTTGGAATGTTAGGAAGGAGTAGAAGAGTATTTCAGATGGCTGAATAACTGATTTGCAATTTCTACAGGCCCTCTTCACATTATATTTCAGTTTTCAATTTTAAAAAATAAAAGCTAATGACAGGAAATTTAATGATTCTTCAGTAAAACGTATTTTGGGTACTGTTGTTAAAATTACAATTCGAAAATACACAGAACAGACATACTCAATTTTCAAAAAGAGAATTGTGTTCTTCGCCAAATATTTCACTATAAGCAATAGTTTGGAAGTATTCTTAAAAGAAAAACTCTCACCCATAAAAGCATGGTGCCAGCAGCTCTTGAGGAAGTATTGTAGGCACTGGGGGATTCTAAAGTTGAAAATTATTCCTAGGAGAATTTCTGTGAAAATTAGGCATCACAAACTTCATGTGTTGTGTGGAACCCAAATGCATCTAAACGTTTATTCTTTGTTCATTGATGTAATTAAACCATTTGAAAATTTTCAGCCACAATTATTACTTTTACTATGTATCGACAAACTCTTTCCTACATATTTGTTGGGATGTTTTGACTTTTTAGGTGATATATTTTAGTTTCAATCAGTTAATCAAGAACCACCCTCCTTATGGCCAGATAAGGCGTTTAGCTCAAACTGAAGTAGCTGTTCATCAAGGCTATTATTGTATTTTTTTTATATCTCTCATCTGTACTGTGTGCAGCACAGTATGTACTTGTTAAATGTAGTGTTTTACCAACTCAGTTCCAGGGCTTCTGTCTTCAGAGACTTTTACAATTCACAGTCAGTGATATTTACCAGCAGCACACGAAGTTCCTGTTTTCAAGGTGCCCTTGAATTTGGTAGCAAGCAATCCTAACCTAAATATTTTGTCAGTTTCCAGTGACTCTGACCAACAAGGCCTTAGGGCTTCTATCTCCAGGCACCACTGGGACCTTGCAGGCAGTGACTTAGCAAATTCTTTACACAATGCTTGGGACTATCTATAAACCAAAGAACAAAGAAAATTACAGCACAGGAACAGGCCCTTTGGCCCTCCAAGCCTGCGCCGATCCAGATCCTCTATCTAAAGCTGTCACCTATTTTTCAAGGATTTGTATCCCTCTGCTCCCTGCCATTCATCTTAAGATTATCTTCCAGATACATCTTAAATGACACTATCGTGCCCATCTCTACCACGACTGGCAATGCGTTCCAGGCATCCACCACCCTCTGCGTAAAGAACTTTCCTGCAGAACCCTGCTTTTATATTTTGTGCTTGCAGTTTTCTTTTATCTGCTACCAGCTCTGCAAACCATATTCTCACAAGGAGAATGGTGAAATTCAACATTGATCTGCGAATGAGTTTACAGGAAGTTATTGGAAAGCCAAAATTTCTCAAAACACTGTGGAAGCACAGTGACTACTGTCTGGAAAGCAACAACTATACTTGTGAGCAACAGCTATTATAAAAGCAATACCACAAGCACAAACAGCAAAAAGCTGAATGATCAAGTGATCTGCTTGTATGATTTGCCATAAGAGTTTTAATGCCTATAGTTGCGCTGGGAAATGAGCTTAAAGGTTTATCCAAAGGAAAACGCCTCTCACAATATAGCAGTGCAGATCCAATTCAGCACATTGTGTCTGAACCAAATCTTTGAAAGATCGATCCAATTGGTCATACTCCCCCACCTTTCCCCTTCAAATTTTTCTTATTAGAGATTTATCCAGTTTTCTTTTCTAATGATAATAAAACATTTCTACTTAGAGGAGAAGATGACCGAGTGGTATTATCCCTTGACTATTAATCCAGAGGCACAGTAATAGTCTGGAGACCCAGGTTGAATCTTACCATGGAAAATAGTAGAAATTGAACATGAACAAAAATAAACTGGAAGGAAAAGGCTAACAATGATCATGAAACCACTATCAATTGTCTGAAAAAAAGCACTCTGGTTCACAAGTGTCCTTCAGGGAAGGAAACTAACATCCTTACCTAGTCTAGCCTACATGTGACTCCACCCACAGCGATATTAACTCTGAACTACCCTCTGGGAAATAGGGATGGGTAATAAATGCTGCCCTAGCCAATGATGCCCATATTCCTTGAATTAAACAGAAAAAGTCCAACAGTAGTAACAAAAAATGTTTTCTCTTCATTGCACCTCAAACCGTCGGGCAACTACCTTAAATCTACATCCTGACACCCCTACCATCGGAAAAAATCTCTTTCCATCTACTTTCAAAGCTGCTCATAGTTTTGAATATGTCTACCAAATCTCCCCGTAACCTTCTCCACCTGGACTGAGATAACAAATAATATACCTGAAAATATCTGTGGCCCATGTGGATGGGAAAACTTGCTGGATTTTCTGGCAATTAGCCAGCTGGTTGGCTGCCAGTGAGTTTTATTCTGGAATTGGGAGCTGCGTTGAGTAAGCCCTGGCTGTCAAGTGCTGCCAGTGAGTCAGAGTGTGGCAGCTACACAATTCAGCTAGATCATGGCGAAGACCATGGCTACTGCCTGTAAAGCACCCTCCACCTTCCAGAACCGAGGACTGCCCACATTTAAGATAAGCGTTGTCGGTGTGGGACCTGGGGTTGGGTGTTAAAGAGTGAGAGAGGCAAGTGAGGTCAGAAACAATCGGCTGTGTTTGATTCTCATCTGTCAATCTACCTGCTCTAGGTCCAGTTCCTTGATTGTACACCGATTATGGAAAAGCAACAGTCTACCCCATCTCCAAATGACAACCTGCCCATGTTGGTTAACCCCAGGGAGCCCAATTCTTTCCCATCTCACCTGGAGATGAAATAATTATAGTCTCGGTAGGATGTGGCTCTTAAGCAACAGTTCACTGAGCACGTAAGAGGCTTTGATTGTGGCACTGTGGGAAAGTGGAGCTTGGGCCTTCCTGCCCAGGACATCATTCATAGAACATAGAACAGGACAGCATATTACAAGTCCTTCAGCCCACGATGTTCAGCCGACCTATTATCCTAATCTAAGACCAAACAAACTACATACTCTTCATTTTATTATTATCCACGTGCCTACACAAGAGTCGCTTGAATGTTCCTAATGTATCTCATTCCACTACCACCACCGGCTGTGCATGCCACGCACTCACCACTCTTTGTGTAAAGAACCTACCTCTGACATCTCCCCTATACCTTCCTCCAATCACCGTAAAATTATGCCTCGTCATGATAGTCATTTCCACCCTGGGAAAAATTCTCTGGCTAGCCACTCTAACTATGCCTCTCATGATCTTGGACACATCCATTAAGTCACCTCTCATCCTTCTTCACTTCAATGAGAAAAGCCCTATCTCCCTCAGCTTTTTTTCATAAGACCTGCCCTCCAGTCCTGGCAGCATCCTGGTAAATCTCCTCTGCACCCTCCCTAAAGCTTCCACATCCTTCCTACAATGAGGAGGCCAGAACTGAACACAATATTCCAAGTGTGGTCTAACCAGGGTTTTATAGAGCTGCAGCATAACCTCACAGCTCTTAAACTCAATTCCCCTCCAATGAAAGCCAACACACCATCCGCCTTCTTAACAACCCTATCAACTTGGGTGGCAACTCTGAGAGATCCCTCTGTTCCTCCACCCTGCCAAGACTCCTGCCATTAACCCTATATTCTGCATTCAAATTCAACCTTCCAAAGTGAATCACTTCACACTTTTTCAGGTTGAATTTCACCCGCTATTTCTTTGCCCAGCTCAGACATAGGCAGGAAAGCAGCAGGGTTCTGGTCTGCCATCATCCCAGCCAGTTGTATTCTTGCCTCCAGGTCCAGGCCCAAAAACTCGGCATTTGGATTGAATTTTCAGCAAGGCAGAGTAGCTTGGACTCCCAATTCTGGATTGTTTTATTATGCTAAAGGTATTATAGTGATTGTAACAAGGTCAGCTATGTGAACCTCATAGGATATGAGTTCCCTGATTGGGGCAGTTAATCTGGTCGAATCAGGGGTCTATGGCTGTCAGATAAATACAGGAGTATCTGTCATCCTATCATTCTGAGAGCTGTCTCTGAGGGAGCTGAATCAGAGTCAAGGATTCTCCATGTGCAAATAAAGTGTGACTCAGTGACAGAATACTGGCCTCTGTGGAAGTATTTCAGTAGCAACGAGACAAAAGCATGCTCGCAACAGTTGTCTTTGCATTGGGGTAAGCGTTTCTGGCATCATGTCATTATTTAGGAAGCTTGACTCATTTGGTCCTGCCATCGAAGACTGAGCCCAATATGTGGAAAGAATGTGTTATTTTTTCTGTGCAAATGACGTTGGAAAGAAATGAATAATTTTCCTAACAGCTTGTGGAATTGCAGCTTTTTTGGTTATTAGGAGCTTAACTGTCCTTGAGGTGCCAGATTCTAAAACGTTTCAAGAGTTGATGGATTTGGTTAAGAAATATTATGGCCGCAAGCCTCCTCTAATTTTGAGATACTATAGGTTTTACTTGGCAGTTTGAGAACCAGGGGAGTCTGTATTAGGATTTTGGATGAGGTTAAGATGACTGGCAGAGGCATGTGGCTTTGATACAACCCTTAATGAGATTTTGAGAGATCATTTGGTACGTGGGATTCATGATGTATTCATGCAAAGTTGCCTACTACCTAAAGTCCGACTGGACTTCAAACAGGCACTTCAAGTTGGTGTTTTTTTACAGACCCCCTAATAGTTGCAGAGATGTAGAGGAGCGGATTAGGAGGCAGGTACTGGAAAGGTGCAGAAGTCACGGGGTTGTAGTCATGGGTAACTTCAACTTTCCAAATATTGACTGGAAACATTTTAGTTGTAATAGGTTAGATGCAGCAGATTTTGTCCAGTGCCTTCAAGAAGGATTCCTGAAACAGTATGTAGATAGACCAACACGAGGAGAGGCCACTTTGGATTTGGTGCTTGGCAACAAACTGGGCCAAGTGTTAGGCTTGCTGGTCGGAGAACATTTTGGCGGTAGTGACTGTAACTCTGTTTCTTTCATGATAGTCATGAATAAGGATAGGTACATACGGCAGAGTAAAGTTTATAATTGGGGGAAGGGTAATTACAATGCAGTTAGGCAAGAATTAGATAGCATAAATTGGGAAGAGATGCTGTCAGGGAACAGCACCACAGAAATGTGGAGATTGTTTAAGGAATGTATACTGCATGTGCTTGATATGTTTGTCCCTCGCTGGCAGAGAAGATGCAGTCGAGTAAGGGAGCCATAGTTCTCGAGAGAGGTTGAACGACTGGTTAAGAGGAAGAAGGAGGCCTATGTAAGGTTTAGAAAAAGAGGAACGGAAAAAGGTTCTACAGGGATACAAGTTATCCAGGAAGGAGCTGAAGAAAGGATTGAGGAGAGCTATAAGGGGGCATGAGAAAACCTTGGCGGATAGGATCAAGGAAAACTCCAAGGCTTTTTACAAGTATGTGCAGAGCAAGAGAATGACCAGAGAAAGGGTTGGGCCGATCAAGGATTGTAAAGGTAATTTGTGCACAGAGCCTAAAAAGATAGGAGAGGACCTTAATGAATACTTTTCTTCAGTATTCACAACTCAGAAAGACTAGTTGTAGAGGAGGGCGTTGAGAAACAGGCAGGTAGGCTAGAGGAGGTTGATGTTAGTAAAGAAGATGTGCTAGGAATTCTGAGGAAGTTGAAGATAGATAAGTCCCCCGGGCCTGATGGGATTTATCCAAGGATTCTATGGGAAACGAGGGGCAAGATTGCAGGGCCTTTGGCAATGATCTTTTCACCCTCACTGTCTACAGGTATAGTGCCAGAAGATTGGAAAGAGGCAAATGTCATTCCCTTGTTCAAAATAGGGAACAAGGATAACCCCGGAAATTACAGGCCAGTTAGTCTTACTTCAGTGGTGGGCAAATTATTGGAAAGGGCTCTGACAGGCAGAATTTATGATCACTTGGAAAGGCACAGTTTGATTTGTGACACTCAGAATGGATTTGTGAGGGGTAGATCATGCCTCACCAGCCCTACTGAATTCTTTGAAGAGGTGACCAAACACGTGGATGAAGGTAGAGCAGTGACTATGTTATACATGGATTTATGTAAGGCATTTGATAAGGTTCCCCATGGTAGGCTCATACAGAAGGTAAGGAGGCATGGGATAGGGGGAAATGTGGCAGATTGGATTGAGAATTGGCTGACCCTTAGAAGTCAAAGGTTGGTAGCGGACGGAAAATATTCAACATGGTGCTCAGTTATGAGTGGTGTACCACAAGGATCTGTTCTGGGTCCTCTTCTATTTGTGACTTTTGTAAATGATTTGGAAGAAGGAGAGGAAGGGTGGATTAGTAAGTTCACGGGCAATACGAAGGTGGGTCATATTGTGGAAAATGTGAAGGGCTGTTCTAGGATATAAAGGGACAGTGATAGGATACAGAACTGGGCTGAGAAGTGGCAGATGTAGTTTAACCCTGAAAAGTGTGAGGTGATTCATTTTGGAAGGACAAACTTGAAAGCAGAACACAGGGTTAATGGAAAGATTCTTGGGAGTGTGGAAGAGCAGAGGGATCTTAGGGTTCACGTTCACAGTTCCCTGAAAGCAGCCAGCCAGGTGGATAGAGTTGTTAAGAAGGCACATGGTGTGTTCGCTTTCATTCATAGAGGAATTGAGTTCAAGAGTCGTGAAGTTATGCTCCAGCTAAATGAAAGCCTGGTTCGGCCATGTCTGGAGTATTGTGTCCAGTTCTGGTGACCTCGTTACAGGAAAGATGTGGAAGCGTTAGAAAAGGTGCAGAGTAGATTTACCAGGATGTTACCTGGAATGGAGGGAAGGTTTTACCAGGAAAGATTGAGAGAGATAGGGCTTTTCTCTTTCAAATGACGAAGGATGAGAGGTGGCTTGACAGAGGTGTACAAAATGATCAGAGGTATAGATAGAGTAGACAGCCAGAGACTTTTTCATCGGGTGGAGGTAGCTTTTACGAGGGGACATAGTTTTAAAGTGAAAGGAGGTAGATATTAGGGAGACGTCAGAGGTAAGTTCTTTACTCAGAGAGTGGTAGGGGCACGGAATGCATTGCCGGAGAGGGTAGTGGAGTTGGCCTCATTAAGTGCATTTAAGTGGATATTAGATAGGCATGTGGATGCTAGTATAAGGTAGGGGTGGAGTTTAGATAGACCTTAGGTTTAGGGTAAAAGTTCGGCACAACATTGTGGGCCGAAGGGCCTGTTCTGTACTGTACTGTTCCACGTTCTATGTTCTAAGTTGCTTTGTCATTCTAAAATGCGGCAAATGTAGCATATGAGTTAAAGGGTATGCCGTTGGAAATGGATTGCCTCACCAAGCCAACTGAGCTTGGGAGACACCACTTGAGTGAAGGAAATTGTACAGCCTCACTCAGGACATATCCTGAACAGAGAGAGTCTAAGTCAGCCCACAGCAAAACCCCAAAATAAAGCTGAGCCAAGGCTAAATGGTTAACATCTTCTTTGGATCTGGGCCAACAGGCCATTGTAGTTGTTGCTGGTATGCAGACTCAAGACAGCAAAAAAGTTCCACCAGGCCTGGATTGAGTAAGAGAACTCACAGGCTGGTATCCAGGAGAGTGCACACCCTGGAAAGCCCACCTTCATCTGGCTTGGAACAGTTAAATTGCTCAGCAACATTCAAATCATAACAAATCAAGATAAACATTTGTTTAAATGGACACCCAGTTCTAATGGAGGTTTATACTGAGTGACTGTATCAATGATTGCAGAACCAGTCCTTAACAAAATTTGCTCTGGATTCCAACCCTTAAGTTTATGTGCGACTTCTGCTAGCTGAGATCCTATACTGGACTAAGGGTACCACTGTGGTTCCCATCTCATAAAAAGCTGCTGGTTTAGTTATCACTGGTTGTAGCAAAAAGGGAGACGCCCAAGCATGAAGGGGCAAAACTAGTTGAGAAAGATTCACCTTGATTGGTTTAACATTTTTCAATTAGACAATGGCTGCCTGAGTGAAGTCCTAATTAAATACCCACAAGTTTTTTCAGGAAGGTCTAGGGACTGTAAAGAAGTCAAAGCCACCTTGCATATTGACCAGGAAGCAATCTCACTATTCTGCAAGGCCTGCCCCCAGTGCCATTTGCCTTAAGTGCAAAAGTACAGGCAGAAATCAGGAGGCTGGAAAGCGAAAGACTCATTAAGCAAATAGTTTGCAGAATGGGCAGCATGGATTGTGAAGCCTGGCAGATCAGTTTGCCTTTGTGAGGATTTTAAAGAAATGGTAAACCGCTTCTTGTAGCTGGAAAAATGCCCAATCCTTTTCATAGAGGATGTATATGCAAAGCTGGCAGGGGTTTGTCCTTCACAAAGCTGTACCTGAGTCATGCATACCTGCAACTGTGTTTAGATAAGGGTCCCCAGAAGTATGCTACAATTAATACCCGCAAGGATTTGTACTGACACATGATACTGCCATTTGGGATATTGTTAGCTGTGCAACGTTTCAGTGGAGAACATATAACAGTTTACAAGGTCTTATCCCAGAGTTGCCATTTAGCTATATGATGTACTAATAACAGGAAAGACCAATAAAGAGCACTTAGAGAACTTAGACATAGTCCTTAGACAATTTCCCACAGCAGGCATATGCATTACAAGGGAAAAATATGTGTTCCAGGTACCCCAACTGAACTACTTGGACTGCAGAGTTGACAAGACTGGGTGACACCCATTGGAAAATAAAGTAAGCGTGATCAAATTGCCCTGACTACCACTTATATACTGTAGCTCAGGTCTTTTCTTGGGTTAGTGATTTATTACGGAAAGTTCATACATAGCCTGGCCTCCATCCTGACCCCCTTCCATCTGCTGCTGAAAAAGGGTCAGCCTTGGAAATGGTATTGTAGCCAAGATGTAGCATTTAGGGAAGTGAAGAAGCAGTTATCACTGTCTAAGGTGTTGGTACACTACAATCTGAAGCGAGATCTAGTGCTCATACAATGCCTCCCTGTATGGTATTTAGGCAGTGTTGGCTCACAGGTGAACTATGGGAGAGGAATGCCCAATAGCGAATGGTCTGGGACTTTGGCTGATGTAGAGTCCAGAAAAAGAAGAAAGTTTTGGTGGCTATCTTTGATGTAAGAAAGTTCCACCAATACCTTTACGGAGGTAAGTTTATATTAGTAACAGATAAGAAAACCGCTAGGATTACTCAAAGAGGACAGGACCTTGCCACCTAAAGCTTCAAGTCAATTTCAGCAGTGGGGTCTCATTCTAAGTGCGTACAATTACAAGTTGGAACACCACCCAGGAGGGCCAGTAGCGAAAAAGGATGCCTTGAGCCACTTCCCACTGGCAAATATACCACTAGCGTTGCTACCACTGGAACAGTCTGTTCTGGTCTTAAACTTTCCAGACACCCTTCCGGTCACTGTTGAAAATATCAGACTATGGACACAAAAAGATCCAGTCCTGGCAAGACTAAAACACCTGGGGATGATTGGATGTGGGGGGGGGAGTGAAAACAAAAGGGACAGCACAACTAGAATTGAAACCTTTCTGGATCTGTCAAGACCATATTACCATGGAGGTTGGCATTTTATTATGGGGAACAACAGTGATTGCCTTCAGCAAAGGTTGCTGCCAGAAACTGGCTGAACAGGGATTTCCTAAAAGAAGATGTTTGAGATATGATGTCTGGTGACCAGGATTGGATGCAGACTTAGGAGCATTGGTGGGGCAGTGCCCAGAGTGCCATCAAGCCCACAAAATTACCACCCAGCAGCTCCCCCACACTGGGAATTGCTGGGTAAATCCTGGACTTGGTCACACATTGATAATGCAACTCCTTTCATGGGCTCAACGTTCTTAGTCATTGTGTATGCCCAGTGAAAGTAGTTGGACATGCATAGAGCTCATTCGTCAAGCACAGGGACAAAAACAGAGAAGCTGCAAGCATCTTTTGCAATGCAGGCTGCCAGATGCGTTGGTCACAGACAACAGGCCATTGTTTATTGGCAGGGATTTTGAGTATTTCCTAAAGTCAAATAGTATGTGGCGTGTAAGGACAGGTCCATATCATGCATCAGCCAATGGTCTGGCAGAAACAGCAGTCCAAACTTTGAAGGTAGGCTAAAAGAAACAGCCTACAGCTTCACTCACTAATAAACTGTGCCGGTTCCTATTTGATTTTCAGACAAGCCCTCGTGCAACTACAGGAATGGCTCCAGCGTAGTTGGCAATGGGGAGAAGACTTCACAGCATGTTAAATTTGATCTTCCTGGACCTGGCGGGGAGGTCAAACAGTATCAGTAGTGCCAATGCCAAACATGAGACTCCTTTAGAAACAGTTTACTACAGGGGATGAATTTTGGTGCCAAAAATACGGGAATGGCCCTGCATGGGTACGAGGCATAGTTGATGCGAGGTCAGGTACCATGGTGTACAAAATTTGGGTAGGTGAGGTTGTCCTGAACAAGCACATGGTTCACATGAAAGCTGCAAGAACAAAACATTCCTATTCGCTCAAAACACCCGGAAAGGCTGTGGGAGCACGTGTTCTCCCCCTCTGCTTAGCGTCAAAGAAGCCTCGGAATCTGAGATGGATACGGTGGATGTTGCAGTCTCAATGCCTTTACTGCCTGGAGAAGAGAATGAATTTCTTCCAAGGTGTTCCAGGCGCAAGAGGCAGGCTACAGTCCAGCACACGCTGCCTGTATCCAAGGCTGAGTCAAGGAAACAGGACTCGATGCAAAAACACCTCAGAGGACGCTGCAAGAGAAAGAGCAGGCCTACGTCCACAAATTTAGAAGTGGTGGGGTGGGGGTCGGGGTGGTGATGGAAGGAATGTAGTGATTGTAACGAGGTCAGCCAGGCGGATCTCATAGAATACAAGTTCCCTGCTTAGAGCTGTTAGTTTATCTGGTTCAATCAGGAAATTCTGGCTGACAGATATAAACAGGAGTGTCTGAGAGGTTCTGCTCGCTCTGAGGAAGCTGGACCAGTGTCAAGAACTATGCATATATAAATAAAGGGTGGCTTGGTGATGGGATACCAGCTCTGTGGAGTTATTTCAGGTACTATATAAATACTATTTTTTGTTATTGTTTGAAAAGGCATGGAAACAGAATAAAAGCAGAATTAATGTTGGCAGGGGCACAGTGGGCTAAATGGCCTCCCTCTGTGCTGTAATTGCTATGATGCTATGAAAAAAGAATGTTTTTCTTGAAAATAAAACATCTGCTCCAGACAGTCCATCCCAACTGACGATCTGATAGATTATAGCATTAAAATAACTGCCTCCTACCTCAACCATTTAGATTAATGACAGTGTCAGGTGCCAAACTGTTCATACAGTTGCCGAGCAAAATAAATTGGTAGAACTTTATCTAATGTGGCATTGCAGACAGTTACTGTAATATTTAATTTAGTTATAATAACAAGCAACACTAAATACAAAATGAATCTCTGCACTTTGAAAGACAAACATGCAATGCATAAAATAACAGATTTAGCATGTTAAATTGTTGATGGGAAATTGGTTCATGATGGCCTTATGTCATTATTTATTGTACATCGCAGGGTGTAGCATTCCTGTCTCCATGTGGGTGTGGAACAATATAAGTGATGGATTGGCCTCCTGAAATTTACTTTTATGAAAAAGTACACACAATGCTAGCCAGCAAGTTTAAATGAACTGTGGAAAGTTCCACAGCAAAGCAAAATAGAAAAGTCATTTATCTCATTGAAAAAAAAATTCACTTGACTTCATAATGAAACGCTCAATTTTACACATTTGGCAATTTGAGAAATATGTAGGGTTTAATTAGTGAAGGGAATGAAAAATAATGAATCGCCCATCCTGTCAAACTGTACAATAGAAGTAATAGAGTAAGGGTTTTAGATTTAGATTTATTTAATAATGGCACTTGTACCCTAGGTAGAGTGAAGAGTGTATAATGTCACCACGTTCCAGTGTCATCTTGGATTACAGACTAAATTCCTTAAATTTTACAAATGGTAAAAAACTGAATAAATTAATATTAAGTTGATATTACTGAAGCTGAAACAGCTTCAAAAGTTCATCTTTCCCTCTCTGTACAAAGGCAGACATGATTCTGTATAATTCAGGAAATGTAAACATTGAGCTCTGTAGCATATGTGCAATTTATCAATTCACTGACATCCAGAATTGTAACTCCTATACACAGGAAACATAGGAATGTAGGAAAAGGTAAGGACCATTCAGTCCTCAAGCCTATTCTACCATTCAATGAGATCATGGCCGGTCTGTAGTTTAATTCCATAACAGTTTGTCGAAGTGCTTCCTAACAGTTCTCTTGAATGATTGGGCCCTAGTTCGAGAATTCCTAACCAGTGAAAACATGTTTTTATCCACCCTGTCTTTAGGTTTAACCTTCTAGAATCTGGAGACAATAGGCCTAATTTGGGTAATCTCCCCTCATAAATTAACTCCTGAAGTATTACTCTTGTAAAGCCACATTGTCTGCTTTCAGGGTCAAAGGTGTGGTGCCCAAAGATGTGATCACATACTCCAGTGGGATCTAACCAAGGTTACGAACATACACACTATATTTTTCTGCTCATTTTCTTTTTTGAAGCTGATTTCATCTGGAGCAAGAATCATTTCTATTTCAACAAAAAAGGTTACAGAGGGACTAGAGAGTATGCTATAAGAATTACAAGGATGATAACTGAGGTTACAATGTTAGGAAAAACTGAACAATTTGCAGCTCTGATCTTGAGCAAATGAATGCTGAAGGAGGGCCCAATAGAAGTCCTTCCAGTTATATTCAGTAAATGGAAAAGCGCTGGGGAAAATTGATGCACAGAAAGATCTGTGGTTCAGGTTCACTGTATGCTGAAGATGGCAACGCAGGTGGATAGAGTGATCAAGAAGGCATTAGGCATGCTTTCACTTATCATACGGGGTATAGAGTACAACAGTTGTTACAGTTGTATAGGACTTTGGTTCGACCACATTTGGAACACTGCGTACAGTTCTGGTTGCCACATTACCAAAAGGATGTGGATGCTTTGGATTGGGTGCAGAGGAGGTTAATCAGGATGTTGCCGGGTATGGAGGCTGCTAGCTACGAAGAGATTGAGTAGATTAGGATTATTTACATTGGAAAGATGGAGTTTGAGGGGGGGACCTGATTGAGGTCGACAAAATCATGAGAGGAATAGACAAGGTGGATAGCAACAAGCTTTTCTCCCCAGACTGGGGGACTCAAATTACTAAGGGTCACGATTTCAAGATGAGAGGGGAAAAGTATAAGTGAGATATGCATGGAAAGTTCTTTATGCAGAGGTTGGTGAGTGCTTGGAACATGTTGCCAGTGGAGGTGGTAGAGGCGGACATGACAGGAACTGCAGGAAGTGCTACACCTGCCCCTACACCTCGCCCCTCGCCCTCATCCCAGGTCCCAAGAAGACTTTCCACATCAAGCAGATGTTCACTTGCACATGTGCTAATGTGGTATACTGCATCTGCTGTTCCCGTTGTGGCCTCCTCTACATCAGGGAAACCAAGCGGAGGCTTGGGGACTGCTTTAAAGGACACCTACACTCAGTTTGCACTAAACAACTACACCTCCCAGTCGCGAACCATTTCAACTCCCCTTCCCATTCCCCAGATGGCATTTCCATCCTGGGCCTCTGCAGTGCCACAATGATGCCACCCAAAGGTTGCAGGAACAGCAACACATATTCGGCTTGGGAACCCTGCAGCCCAATGGTATCAATGTGGATTTCACAAGAATCAAAATCTCTACTCCCTCTACCGCATCCCAAAAACAGCCCAGCCTGTCCTTCCGTCCACCTATCTGCTCCTCCTACCTCAAGCCCCACCCCATCTCCTACCTACTAGCCTCATCCTGCCCCCTTGAACTGTCCGTCCTATGTGGACCCTAACTCCCCACCTACACTCATCTTTACTGGCTCCATCCCCTCCTCTTTGCCCTGTCTGTCTCATCTCCGCCTAACTTCTCCTCTATCCATCTTCTATCCACCTCCCCCTCTCTCCCTATTTATTTCAAAACCCTCTTCCCCTCCATCATTTCTGAAAAAGGGTCTAGGCCCGAAACATCAGCCTTCCTGCTACTCTGATGCTGATTGGCCTGCTGCATTCACCTTGCTCTACACCTTGTTATCTCGGGATCCTGGAAAAATTAGTAAACCGTCTCTAGTTTATTGTTCAGAGCTTTTGCTGACAGAAATGTGGAAGAATCCTTTCAGTAGCTCACTCTCTATCTCTATGAAATGGAAATATCCTTCACGATACAATATCAGAAAACTACCTATTGCATCAGCAGGGTTCCTTGGTTTTTGATTGTGAACTTAACTCCAGAGAGGACAATGTGATCCTTCAGACTAATTATACAACTTGCCAACTTCTTTTATAAGAATAGCAAGAATGGTGTTTTGACCTTAGAACAAGGACCCAAATTTGTGTTACAATAGGTCGAAGGCCCAATAATTTTTCTTCAAATGAGGAAAGCTGAAAGGTCCCAAGGTACTTGCTGAGAGAATAAACCCACATGCTTCTGTTTTTCAACAAACAGCAATCAACTTTACTGTATGAAGTTAGAAAAGTAAAACAACCTATAGTAACTATACAGTTCATATTCTAACCTCCAGAAGTAACAAGAGGTAAATTTGAATAACTGATAAAATTTGGTCAAACACCTCACAGAACACATCACATAATGGATTCCTCAATAAGCCCTTAGTGACACAGAGAGATCAAATCTCATTAAACTTTACAAGTGATTCCAATTTCCTCTCTATCAAAGATTTACTTCCAGAAGTCCCTTAAAAGCCACTCTATCATGGACTGTCTCAGTGACTTTCAAGTTTTAACATTTGGTACTCCTTTCCTGGATCTATGCTCCCGTACATTCTTGTAACTGCATTCTGCACTTCCCCTGAGCATAGCTCCAGCTTTTATGCAGACAGCTTGCTTCATCAAACTGGTGGCGCCGCTGCATTTTTTTAAAGCCTTAATATTTCTCAGCTGCAAAATACTTGAGGTTCCTTCACCCTCACTCATAGCTGCACAGAATTAAAAATGACTCATTATTTTTTCTAAGCCCCCTTAAATTCGAGAGCTTTTCCTGAGCCCTAAATCCAACAGTTGGTGATGAAATAACTCCACAGAGGCTGGTATCTTGTCAACAAGTCACCTTTTATTTACACATGGAGAGTCCTTGACACTGATGCAGCTTCCTCTGAACCAGCTTCGAGTGAGCAGAACGTCTGACACTCCTGTTTTTAATTGGTCAGCTAAGGGTCCCTGATTGGGCCAGGTTAAAAGCCTCAAACCGGGAACTCCTGTTCCACGAGGTCCATCTGGCTGAAGTCATTACAATCACTACAGGCTGCACATCTTGGCTTCCACACTTCTTCTAAATCCTAGCAGTTTGAAGTCTTCAGATAGCAGCACTTTTTCAGAATGAAACCACTTCTTCCTTCTCCTAATTACCTGAATGCCATCTTCGGGATGCTAATCAATCTTCTTTTCTGACTAATTTCATCCAACTACTTAAAAAGTGACTGTTCAGTACGCTTGAACTACTGTAAGTGACTTACTAAAAGTGTCTTTGCAACAAGCACTGCCCATATTGATAGATGGGATTGAATTCAGCAACGATAGTAGGAACTGCCAATGCTGGAGAATCTGAGATAACAGTGTGAAGCTGGATGAACCCAACAGGCCAAGCAGCATCAGAGGAGCAGGAAAATTGATGTTTCAGGTCAAGACTCTTCTTCAGAAATGTCAACTTTCCTGCTCCTCTGATGCTGCTTGGCCTGCTGTGTTCATCCAGCTTAACACAGTCAAATGTAGCAACCATTTGGAAGTATTTGTTCCCTAAATGTCACAATTTACATGTTGCTGGCTTTTATACAGATTAAATGGATTCATTTAAAAAAGGAAATCATTACAGTTGGATGTGATTATAGCAATTAAGTCATAATGAATATTTTGAAGTTTAGTATATAATGCTTTGTGGCAAAAGACCATAACATATAATTTGCAGAATTTCTGTTTGCAGAACAAAATCAATTGAAGTTAAAATGCATTTGGTATCTGTGTAGCAATATTATAAAAGGTGGTCATGAAAACTTTTCCTGCCCAATGTTTATGGTGAAATATTCTGAGAATATTGAATAAAGAAAATCTTTATAGATATTTTTATAATGTCACCACAGATGTCAACTCAAGGAATATACGATCACTGTGCATAACACCATCTCATAAGAAGTAAAAGATGTAAATATTTCTGTTTCTCATCTGTTAAAGTGCAGCAAATGAATTAAAGCAGTTTATTGCTTTTAAATGAAACCAACATTGATTTTAAGCCAGTACATTTTCTAGTGAGTAGAGCTCTTCTATGCACGAAAAAAGTTGCTGAGGTTGGAATGGAAGTATGGTGGTTATGGTACGGGGCTATTCCAAACTAAACCTTATACATCCATGATCTCACCATGGCAGGCTGTGAAACTGAACATAATTTAACATACAATAGCTAGGAAAAGTAAATGACTGGATGGTTAGAAAAACTCACCAGGTTTCATAAATGTTCTGAGAAAGGAACACGCTTCCCCAACAGATTTGGCATATTTCTGAAACCAGCCACATAACATGTGCTTTATTTTTAAGGCTTTTGGAATCAGCCTAGGAAGTCACTAAATTAGGTTTGGCAATAAATATTACCCATAAGTTATGTTACAGCTGTATAAAACTTTAGCTAGGCAACATTTGGAATACTCTGTGCAGTTCTGGTCATCATGCTACCAGCCGAGGATGCTTTGGAGATGCTGCAGAAAAGGTTTAGCCTGTTCCTGTGCAGTATTGTATTGTACATTGTGAAACACAAGAAAAAGATCACATTATCACAGCAATATTTAATATCTGCTAACTGTTACCGGATTAACAGATGGTTAAACCCACATATTTGTAATTATTCATACCAATGTTGCCTCAAAGATGACATGTATCTAGTCATGTGGTAATCTAGAACAAAATGAGCTCTGGCAAAAAACAGGGCATTTACAAATTTTCCAATGCATTGGGGAAATTCTTAGCACAATGTAAGTCATGATGTATAAAATGTAAACTGCTCAGTGGCAAAAATGTTGTATGCGGTCTGAGCAGTATAACAAATATCTAGAGAAATTATTGATTAGCACTTTTTAAAAATGGAGCAGAGCAATTTTTACATAAATCATCATTGGGTCAAAAAAGTCCAGGTACTAAGCCTATGGCACCACAGAAGCAACTTTAGAACTTCCTATTCAAGGAAGGCAACTAAGAATGGACAATAAAGACTGGCTTGGTTAGTAATGCCTACATCCCAAGAATGAACAGAATAAAGTAATGAACACGTTCATAAATGAGTTAAAAGATAAAAACGGGATTTCAAAATGCACTTTCTGTTTCTCGGAGGTAAGACCTCTGGTGTTGGTTAGATAATCACGCACATGCGGTGCGAAGAAATGCTTATGCAAAGTTTCATCCAATTCTAGCAGTGGGCCTACCTACTTTGACTTTGGTGTACTATAAAGCCTTTGATCTTGAGCCAGGTTTTATTCTGAAAGAAGCTAAATTCTTTTGTGCTTTGGAAATCTTCCAAGAAAGAGAAAATCAAAAGCTACACCATCAACCAAATTCCTGCTAAGTCTTTAAATGTTTTTCTTGTAACCACCAGGGAAAGATACATTGGCTTCCATTGGGGAATATGCCTCTTAGTTTGACCATGGAAAAGATAAAGAAAACTGAAGCTGTAAAGAATTCCTATAACAGTAATGTCAAAATGCATTTTTGTTCAAGTTCTCCTAATTTACATTTTGATTTGCAATACAATCTGGGTGTATGTCAAGGAAGTGCTGAAATTCAGGTCTATACTTTAACCTTCGCCAAATCACAGAGGACATTAAGTCAATATATTTCGGTATATCTAAGGTAATTTAAAGCTTCATGGAAATATATTTTATGCTCTAATACAGAAATAACTTTACAAAAATTAGTTGGGAATGAATGGAACAAAATTAGGTTGATTTTCACAAAGTACAGAGATTTCTTTGGGGGCCACGTATTGCTTGGGCTAAATCACGACAGAATTCCAAATGGAGTTTTGATCAGTTCTTTCTTGAAAGTTCAGAAAAATGTTTAATTCTTTTGTTCTGTGATTATTTGCAGTGGGCGGTGCCTTCAGACTCTGCTTATGAAAACTTTTTAAATTTGGGAATGGTATATATGAAAAGATGATGAACACTGGAGTAGAGATGGGGAATTATTTTAAAACAGTTCAAATGCACTACCATTGGCAGACTGAAGGATTGAAAAGAACTCTTCCTCAAACCTTAATATAGACAACAGTTAGAAATGGAATGGGGTAGTAGTAAGATCAATCCAGCATTACTAGATAGGTTGGGCATTAAGTGATGGAGTAAATAGTAAGTATGATACAATATTCATTAAAGACCAAAGCTCATTGGAAAAAGGTATTGTAACTCACTGGTATTTCAATTATTCTCTCCAGACAATTGCTCTGAAATCTGAACTCATGGTGTTTCTTTCTGTTAAAATAATTGATGTAAATGGAATAATGCTTAAGGGTGTGTTTTTATGATACAGCTGTACAACCAGCTGCGCAATAAAAATACAAACAACATTGTCATAAAAAGGATCCCAGCTGTGAATTTATTTAGTAACAAGTGCTAGCAACATTATGTTGTCCAAGGATCATCAGAATATACTTATGACATTTGTGTCTGAACTGGATACAAATCTTATGTGACTTATGGGACATAATTACAGAATAAGGAGACAGTCATTTAAAATTGAGAGATGAGGAGCTACTAATTATCTAAGACAGTAGGAACTGCAGATGCTGGAGAATCTGAGATAACAAGGTGTGGAGCTGGGTGAACACAGCAGGCCAAGCAGCATCAGAGGAGCAGGAAGGCTGATGTTTCGGGCCTACACCCTTAGGGTCTAGAACTAAAGCATCGAGGCTTGAAACGTCAGCCTTCCTGCTCCTTTGATGCTGCTTGGCCTGTTGTGTTCATCCAGCTCAACACCTTGTTATCTACTAATTATCTGGAATCCTCGACTCTAGAGAGTTGTAGGGGTGTGAATACTGAACGCATTTAAAGAGGAGGTAGATTGATTTTTGAAATATCAGGGAGATAACAGAAGTATTGAGCTAGCCTGAAAGAGGAATTGAGAGCTGGGGCAGATCAGGCATGATCTTCTTGAATGATAGGCAGGCTTGAGGGGCTGAACAGACAACTAGGGTGACACAGTGGCTCAGTGGTTAGCACTGCAGCCTCACAGCACCAGGAACCCAGGTTCCATCCCACCCTCGGGTGACTGTTTGTGTGGAATTTGCACATTCTCCCTGTGTCTGCATGGGTTTCCTCCGGGTACTTTAGTTTCCTCCCACAGTCCAAAGACATGCAGGCTAGGTGGATTGGCTACGATAAATTGCCCATTGTGTTCAGGGATGTGTAGGTTATGTGAGTTATAGGGTTATGGGTCTGGATGGGTTGCTGTGAGGGTCAGTGTGGACTTGTTGGGCTGAAAAGTCTGGTTCCATACTGTAGGGATTATATTCTATGATGCATAACCCCTGCTTCAATGTCTTCAAATTTTTTTTATGTTTTACCATGACATAAGGGTCAAAATCATTGTTGTGAATGCTTTTGCAGGATTGCTCAACATTTGGATTCAAATATAAACAGATTTGTTTATCGTAAGTGTAATGTCTCAATAAAATCCCAAATAGAAGGATTTTTAGTAAGGTGGCTAGTTACCTGGCAAAACTGGTATAATTACTGAGATAATGGGAACTGCAGATGCTGGAGAATCCAAGATAATGAAGTGTGAAACTGGATGAACACAGCAGGCCAAGCAGCATCTCAGAAGCACAAAAGCTGACATTTTGGGCCTAGACCCTTCATCTGATGAAGGGTCTAGGCCCGAAACGTCAGCTTTTGTGCTCCTGAGATGCAGCTTGGCCTGCTGTGTTCATCCAGCTTCACACTTCATTATCCTGGTATAATTACTGTTCAGTCAAATATACTTGCAACTGTGGTAAACTGAGAAAGAAATGCAGTTGCCCTTTGAATTGAACACTCCACAGATAGCCAAATCACAAACAATTTAGGTCTGGAACACAGTATAGTCTGTGTAAGTAGACATCCACTCGAGTTTTCATGGGAAAGCCTTTTATGGGAGATGTTGAAAGCATACGATGACTGGTTTATAAGTTGTACTTCATCTCCTCTTAGTGATGAATGCTGAGATTTTTTTAAAAATTTGCATGTTTAATTGGTTTGTTTATATTCCCAAGTCAAATGTGAATCTGAAGATAAGAAGGCAAACCTCAACTGTCTGAGCCTCATCACGAAAAAATTGGCAACCTGTCAGCTCCTGTATGGACAATATTGTGCAAACCACAGACTGAGAAGCTCTAATAAAGGGTAGGATTGCTAATCTTGGAAGTCAAAGGGCAAGTGGGTATGTGGATCTGTGGGAGGAATGGAAAGATATAAACATTCGGACTGCATCTGAACTGGTCAGTGTTATTTCAATGCGAGACAGCTTAAGAATCATGTTTGAATAAATTTATTCTTTCAGCCATCAAACCCTAAGGGTGTTTAATTCCAATCATATCTATGCTATTTTAATATTTACACAGTGATAGAGTCATACAGCATGGAAACAGACATTCGCTCCAACTTGTCCATGCCGACCAAGTTTCCTGAACTAAACTAGTCCCATTTGCCTTCATTTGGCCCATATCACTCTAAACCTTTCCCATTCATGTACCTGTTCAAATGTCTTTTAAATGTTGTAGCTGTACCTGCATCCACCACTTCTTCTGGCAGTTCATTCCACTTATGAACCACACTCTCTGTGAAAAGGTTGCCCCTCAGGTCCCTTTTAAATCTTTCGCCTCTCACCTTCAAAATATGCCCTCTGGTTTTGAACTCCCTTACCCTAGGGGAAAGACCTTTGCTATTCATCTTATCTATGCCCTTCATGATTTGATAAACCTTTATAAGGTCACCTCTCAACTTCTTGTGCTCTAGTCAAAGAAGTCCCAGCTTATCACTATAACCCAAACCCTCAAGGCCCAGTAACATCTTTGGAAATCTTTTCTGTACCCTCTCCAATTTAAGAATAGGCAATAGGCAATAGACAATAGATAATAGTGCTGGAGTAGGCCATTCGGCCCTTCGAGCCAGCACCACCATTCATTATGATCATGGCTGATCATCCACAATCACTGTTCCTGCCTTATCCCCATAACCCTTGATTCCACTATCTTTAAGAGCTCTATCCATCTCTTTCTTGAAAGTATCCAGAGAGTTGGCCTCCACTGCCTTCTGGGGCAGAGCATTCCATATATCCACCACTCTCTGGGTGAAGAAGTTTTTCCTCAACTCTGTTCCAAATGGCCTACCCCTTATTTTTAAACTAGGTCCTCTGGTTCTGGACTCACCCATCAGCAGAAACATGCTTCCTGCCTCCACAGTGTCCAATCCCTTAATAATCTTATACGTCTCAATCAGATCCCCTCTCATCCTTCTAAACTCAAGTGTATACAACCCAAGTCGCTCCAATCTTTCAACATATGATAGCCCCGCCATTCCAGGAATTGACCTCGTGAACCTACGCTGCACTCCCTCAATAGCAAGAATGTCCTTCCTCAAATTTGGAGACCAAAACTGCACACAATACTCCAGGTGCGGACTCACCAGGGCCCTGTACAGCTGCAGAAGGACCTCTTTGTGCCTATACTCAATTCCTCTTGTTAATGAAGGCCAGCATGCTATTAGCATTAATATCCTTTCTATAGCAGGATGACCAGAACTGTACACAGTACTCCAAAGGTGGCCTCATCAATGTCCCTTACAACATCAACATGATGTCCCAACTCCTATACTCAATGGTATGAACCTGGTAGTCTCTTTAGTGGCTTCACAGAGAGAAATTAGACGTAAATTTATCAACCAATCCATAACAAGGACACCACAATAAAAATGATAGAAAAGGGGAAGCACTTCCTCTTTCTGCTCATTCAAAAAGAATTCAGAAATTTTGCATCCTATGTACTGAAGATAACATTGATCAGTAAATTATTACTAATCCCACAAATTCTTACTATTTCAGGTTTTTCAACTTATTCTATTCCACTTTGGTGCAAGGGAGACCAGCATACCTTTTATCTGAAAAATCAAAGTATTTGATTCTTTTATACTCACAAAGAAGAAGCACCACCCCTTCAGATAAATGTATGGAATGGGATGTGACTGCAACACTATAGAACAGGAAGAAGTATGAGACATAACAGAGCCATTTCCTTTTCTGTAAATCTACTCCACTTAATTGCTTCGGACATAACTCCCTCAGCCCCTTTATTCTTCGGGAATGCATCCAATTGTCTACTGAACCCATTCCATCCACTGAATAACATGCATGATGCACGAAAGCGGGGTCATTTCAGAAAACCTCTTGTGTTCCAAAGTAGTTTCCAGCTGTTTGAACAAAAGCAAGAAACTGAGGACCATCCCGCCAGTTAACAAATCATTTCTGGGACAACATCTATGAAGACAGTAAATTGAGTTTTCTAATATCATGAACAAACACTAAATCAAACTAATGAACATTCTTTAAGTATAGCATATATTCTTTGGTGAATCAAAAAAATCATTGATTATAGCAAGATGATGTAAATGAAAAGTAAAACCTGAAGCTTTAACATCAGTTTTTCACCAAGATTCCAACAATTCTAATGCAGACTGAGACCAACTTGTTGTAGCCTGCAACACAGGGTAATCGTACTCCTCCACTTGAGGTAAAAATCCATCCCCTATTTGTCATGTCACTAATAACATGTACATTGAGATTCGACAATATGTCAGTAATGCAATCCAGTGGCTGATATACATAAATTTAGTAACGTGAAGTGTTTCCTGCAAGGCAAAGGTTAAACAAGCAGGCTTTTGTCAGCAATACTTTGCTTCGTAAATTTTCCAGTTTAGGTCATTCTATTTTCTTGTAGTGCATTTGAACACTATAGGATTGATTTGAGCTCTCCTTATCAGATGAAAACTCCATACATGAAAAGATGGGAAAGGATTAAGATGGTGGGAAAATAGGGCCATGTTTTCATGCTCCCACCATCTTAACTGTCCTCAGGTTAACTAATGGCAAAAAAGTGATCACCCTCAACCTGCAACTGAAACAGGGGAAGTTGCACCACAAACTGGTGCTACGATCCCAATTTTACCTGCAAGTGGAGGCGTACTGCATGGTGCCAAACCTAACAGTGTGTCTTAGTGAGACAGTGGAGATGCCAGAAAAGGTAAGGTTGAACATTTAAACGTTACTTTGATAGGGTCTGTGTGGTCACCTGTGAAGAACTCTAGGCTTCAACTAAAAGCAGGATAATACAGATGCTAGGAACCTGAAATAAATACAGAAGTTGCTGGAGAAACTCAGCAGGTCTGACAGCATCTGTAGGGAGATAAACAGAGTTAATGCTTCAAGTATAGTACGACTGTTCTGAAGATGTCATATCAGACTCGAAGCATTAAATCTGTTCTTCTCTTCACATGCTGCCAGACCTGCTGAGTTCTTCAGCATTTTTTTGTCAGTATTCAGGTCTTCCTGGGTTAAGGTTACATCTCTTCCTCAAAGGCAAGTGAATGAGCCCTTCCACTTCAAAATAGAAACAGAAATTACAATTACTGGAGAAAGTCAGCGGGTCTGGCAGCACCTGTGAAGAGAAAGCACAGTTAACAAATCAGGTCCAGTGAACTTTCTTCAGGACTGATTGTACCTCGGAAAAGGTTAGTATTTCACAGAAGACGGGTGGTGGGGAGTTGGGAAGGGAGTTCCACGTTTTTGATCCAGGAACAGCGAAGGACCAGCAATAGGTTTCCAAATCAGGATAATGTGTGGTTTGGAGGGGGACTTGCAAGTGGTAGCATTCACATGAATCTGTGCCCTTTGTCCATATAGATGAGATTTGTGGATTCAGCAGGTGATAGCAAGGAGTCATGTTTAGTTGGTGAGCTGCTAGTTTTCATTTTCATAGTACCTACTTTTAACTTTAATTCTACTGTACTCTGATTTCTCTAAAGTTCCTCTCATGGATTCTGCTTGTGCTTTCTCCACAGAGCTGGGTATGCTGGCATGGACAGAAAGGTCACTCCTGGCAGAGTTCAGAGAGGTGATGGAGAAATGATCAGAAAGAAGGGTTGTGTAATATCTTAAGTCTAGGAGAGACGTGGGAAGCTGCAGGGAAACATGTTGAAAATATATGGTAAAACCTGTTAATTTTTGTTTTTCATTAGCCGTAGGCAACTGAAGTAGTGGTGTGATGAATGAAGAGCTGTTACTAAGATGAAAGGATGTTTTTGAAGACATTAAGAGTTTATTAAGCCAGTAACTTTCTGTCTTAACATTGCGTGTGGAAGTGGTGACACAGAAAACACAGCAGATTACAGTCTACAGATGGGACAGGACTGCCTTGATGCAGCTTTAACTGAAGTGCTCCACAAAAGTGGAGACAGCCATTCTTTAACCACGAACCCGAGCAAGATTGGAATCAATGGGAATCAGGGGCAGGCTCTCTGGTGGTTACAGTCATTCCTGACACACAGAAAGATGGTTGTGGTTGTTGGAAGTCTGTATCCTCAGCTCCAGGACATCGTGACAGGAGTTCTTCAGGGTAATGTCCTTCAGCTGCTTCATCAATGACCTTTCCTCCATCATAACATCAGAGGTGGGATGTTTGCCAATAATTGCACAATGTACAGCACCTTTTGTGACTCCTCAGATACTGATGCAGTCAATGTCCAAATGCAACAAGAACAGGACAATATCCAGATTTGGACCGATAATTGGCAAGTAACATTCGCACGACACAAATACCAAGCTATAACCAGCACCAATGAGACACAATCTTACCACTGCCCCACTATCAACATCCTGGGTGTTATCATTAGCCAAAATATAACCGGGCTCACCACATAGACACAGTAGCTACGGCAGCAAGTCAGAGAATAGGAATGCTGCAGCAAGTAACACACCTCCTGACTCCCCAAAGCCTGTCCACCATCTTTAAGGTGTAAGTCATGAATGTGATGGAATACTCCCCAGCTGCCTGGATGAGCACAGCCCCAACAAGGCATGTGAAACTTGACACCATCCAGAACAAAGCAGCCGCTTGATTGGCACCTCATCCAGAAGCATCCATTTCCTCCTCCACTGACACTCAGTAGTAGCAGTGTGTACTATCCATAAGATGCACTGCAGAAATTCACCAAAGATCTTCAGGCAGCACCTTTCACACCCACAACGACTTCAATTTAGAAGGACAAGGGCAGCAGATTAAGGTTCCTTCCAAGCCATGCACCATCCTGACTTGGAAATATAATGCCATTCCTTCAAAGTCTCTGGTTCAAAATCCTGGAATTTTTTTCCCTAGTGGCATTGGGGTCAAGTGCACGAAGACTGCAGTGGTTCAAGAAGACAGCTCATCACCACCTTCTCAAGAGCAACTAGAGACAGGCAATAAACGTTGGCTAGCCAGTGATGCCTGCATCCCACAAATGAATACACAACGGCTTTTGGTCATTTATACAAATGATTTGGATGTGAACACAGTAGGAATGATTCATACATTTGGTGATGACACCAACATTGGAGGTAGAGTGGTCAGCAAAGAAGGTTACCTCAGAGTACATGGGATCTTGATCAGATGGGACAATGGGTTGAGGAGTGGCAGATGGAGTTTAATTTAGATAAATGTGGGTGCTATATCAGGGCAGGACTAATATACCTTAATGGTAAGGTCCTGAACAGGGTTGCTGAGCAAGAGACCTTGGAGTGCAATTTCATAGTTCCTTGAAAGTGGAGTTGCAGGCAGATAGGACAGTGAAGAAGGCGTTTGGTATGTTTGCCTTTATTGATCAGTGCATTGAGTTCTGGAGTTGGGAGGTCATGTTGTGGCTGTGACATTGATTAGGTCACTTTTGGAGTACTGTGTGCAATTCTGGTCTCTCTGCTTTAGGAAGGATATTGTGAAATTTGAAAAGTTTCAAGAAATATT
Source organism: Stegostoma tigrinum (assembly GCF_030684315.1). Classification (NCBI taxonomy): domain Eukaryota; kingdom Metazoa; phylum Chordata; class Chondrichthyes; order Orectolobiformes; family Stegostomatidae; genus Stegostoma; species Stegostoma tigrinum. The sequence continues at coordinate 88,335,006 of NC_081362.1, read as the reverse complement.
TACAGGGATGTTGCCTGGGTTGGAAGGTTTGACCTATAGTGAGAGGCTGAAGAGGCTGGGGCTACTTTCTCTGGAGCATCAGAGGCTGAGTCGTAACCTTATGGAGCTTTATAAAATCATGAGGGGAATGGACAGGGTAAATAGACAAGGTCTTTTCCCTGGGGTGAGGGAGTCTAAAACTGGAGGGCATAGGTTTAAGGTGAGAGTGGAAAGATTTAAAAGGGACCTAAGGGAACTTTTTCATGCAGGGGGTGGTGCATGTATGGAATGAGCTGTTAGATGAAATGCCGGAAGCTGGTACAATTACAACATTTAAAAGGCATGCGGATGAGTGTATGAAGAGGAAGGGTTTACAGGGATATGGGCCAAATGCTGGCAAATGGGACTAGATTAATTTAGGATATCTGGTCAGCATGGACCAGATGAAGGGTCTGTTTCCCTGCTGTATATCTCTATGACTCTAAAATAAACCAAAGAGCTTTGAAAATGCATGAGGCATTGTTCTCAAAGGGATTAAAAAGCTACTCAAGGATACAAAGACTTACAAGGGTTTATTACAATAAAATCAATCTGCAATGCAATTAAAATGCAAACCAAAAAAAACTTTGCAAAGGAAAGTTGAAGCCAAAGATTCTGTGACACGAGTGTATACTTGCTGGAGGAAAAGTGACAATAACTCCACGTAAGGATTGAGGGATGAATCTAACATGTTTTATGTTTATTATTTTTGTAATCACATAAAAATGAGATCACTGGAATGTTTGTGAAACTTTCTGCAATAATAATAGTCATAAATCTCCAGAAAAATGTAGTGTTTTTCCTTTTTGATGTATTCTAAGCAAATATATAAATTAGCATCTATCTCCTCCAGCAGTATCATTGTAGCAAAAACAAAATATTACACAGTGCAAATTCTAATTGCGTAAGCCTCTTTTCAATTTGAAATGTATGACATATCAGCCAAAGCTATCTCTTAATTGTCACAGCTGAATACATTGGAAGAGACCTTCAGCCAGATTATTGTCAACACATGCTGTTGACTACAGGTATGTTCATACACATAAGAACATTAGCATGTTACATAACAATGTCTGCAATTATGCATAAACATTATTGGGAAAGATGCTTCGGAATTTCAGGTGGATGGGCTGCATTGGCATCACTTAATAGGAAAATAAAATATTAGCACATCAAGAATGGCTCAGTGGAGGAAAAAGGCATGACAAAAAATTGTGATATGATGAATTATTGTACTTATATGGATTGGACCCAAACACAACAATTTAATGTGGTTTAAAGGTCCAGGCTAAAAAGTATACAAACTTAAACGAATGATATTTTTTACGGTCATCTCACATTGATACTTGTATGCTTGTATATTAACTATACAGATTAAGGTTAAGGATTTACAGATGGTTCAGCAGTGGTAGTGTCCCTGCCACTAGCCTGGGTTCAAGTCCCACCTGCTCCAGAGGTGTGCAATGTAGCACATCTGAATAGGTTGATTAAAAGGAGAATTGAATATATATAAAGGGACACTTCCTTCAGCGACCAGTGGTATCATAGGGGTTGGAACGTGTTAACCCAAGGAATAATATTTTAATTTGCTTTGTTTCTACTAAAGCTTTTGTTTAAGAAACGATGCCAATTTATGGGGCTGTCAATTTGTTAATTAGGTTTTTTTTCAGTTTGCTCTAAAGTGTCTAAAGAGACGCTGTAGGTTGCAGACTTAAAGTCATATTCCACTTGGTAAAGATTGACTTCTGGTCTCCTCCTTCAATTGACTGTCAGAGAATGATCAATTAGTCCCATTTTCTTGTTTTTTGATCATAATCCTATTAGCTTATGCATGCAGTATCTTTGAATGAAGATTCAGTGGAACAGTACATACAGTCATAGAATTCCTATGGTGTGGAAACAGGCCATTTGGCCCAACAAGTCCACACTGCCCCTCCAAGACCTTCTCATCCAGATCCATGCCCCTACTCGTTCCCTGTAACCCTACATTTCCCATAGCTAATCGACCTAACTTACACACTCATAAACACAATGGGCAATTGAGCATGGCCAATCCACCAAACCTGCACATCTTTGGACGGTGGGAGGAAACTGGAGCACACAGTGGAAACCCACACAAACACAGGGAAAATATGCCAACGTCACACAGACAGTCGCCCAAGGGTGGAATCGAACCCGGGTCCCTAGCACCATGAGGCAACGTTGCTAACCACCGAGCCACTGTGCCACCTTAATAAATTCCCTACAGCGTGGAAACAGGCCATTCCGCCCACTGAGTCCACACCAGCCCTCCAATGAGCATCCCACCCAGACCCGCTCCTTACCCTATCCCTGTGTTTCCCACACCAGACAGTATGGGCAATTTAGCATGGCCAATCTGCCTAACTTGCACATCTTTGGACTGTGGGAGGAAACTGGAGCACCCACAGGAAACCCATGCAGACACAGGGCGAATGTGCAAACTCACGCAGACAGTCATCTGAGGCTGGAATTGAATCTGGGTCCCTGGAGCTGTGAGGTTCTACTGAGCAACCGTGCCACTCTAAATATTTCACTTGTTGTGTGGAATCATAAAATCCTTACAGTGCACATACAGGTCATTCAGCCCATTGAGTCTGCACCAATCCTCCAAAGACCATCCTAACCTGTCTCGATAATCCAATATTCCCCCTGTCTGACACACCTAGCCTGCATCCCTAGACACTACAGGACAATTCAACATAGCCAAATCAACCTACCCTGCGCTTCTTTGGACTGTGAAAGGAATTCGGAGCACCCATGTAAGACAAAGCACAAACTGCATACAGACAGTCACCCAAGGCCGGAAATGAACCCGGGTACCTGACGCTGTGCAGTTGCAGTGCTAACCACTGAGCCACCATGCTGTCCTAAAGTGTGGAAACGGGCCACTCATCCAGCAAGTCTATACCAATTCTCCAAAGAGCATCCCACCCCGGCTCCTCCCCTTATCCTATCCCTGCAACCCTGCATTTCCCATAGCTAGGCCAACGAGTCTGTACATCGCAGAACACAATGGACAATTCAGCATGGCCAATCCATTTAACTTGCATCTCTTTGGACTGTGGGAGGAAACCCACAAAAAAATATAAGGAGAACATGCAAACTCCACACAGTTCTCTGAAATCAGAACCAACTTCCCTCCAAGATAATAAAGTGTGAAGCTGGATGAACACAGCAGGTCAAGCAGCATCTCAGGAGCACAAAAGCTGACGTTTCAGGCCTAGATCCTTCATCAGAGAAGGGGCTGGCGAGAGGGTTCTGGAATAAATAGGGAGAGAGGGGGAGGCAGACCGAAGATGGAGAGAAAAGAAGATAGGTGGAGAGGAGAGTATATAGGTAGGGAGGGGATAGGTCAGTCCAGGGAAGACGGACAGGTAAAGGAGGTGGGATGAGGTGGTAGGTAGGAAATGGAGGTGCGGCTTCAGGTGGGAGGAAGGGATGGGTGAGAGGAAGAACAGGTTAGGGAGGCGGGGACAGGCTGGGCTAGTTTTGGGATGCAGTGGGGGGAGGGGACGAACTGGGCTGGTTTTGGGATGCGGTTGGGGAAGGGGAGATTTTGAAACTGGTGAAGTCCACATTGATACCATTGGGCTGCAGGGTTCCCAAGCGGAACATGAGTTGCTGTTCCTGCAACCTTCAGGTGGCATCATTGTGGCACTGCAGGAGGCCCATGATGGACATGTCATCTAAAGAATGGGAGGGGGAGTTAAAATGGTTCGCGACTGGGAGGTGCAATTGTTTATTGCGAACCGAGCGGAGGTGTTCTACAAAGCGGTCCCCAAGCCTCCGCTTGGTTTCCCCAATGTAGAGGATGCCACACCAGGTACGATGGATACAGTGTACCACATTGGCAGATGTGCAAGTGAACCTCTGCTTGATGTGGAAAGTCATCTTTGGGCCTGGGATGGGAGTGAGGGAGGAGGTGTGGAGGCAAGTGTAGCATTTCCTGCGGTTGCAGGGGAAGGTGCCGGGTGTGGTGGGGTTGGAGGGAAGTGTGGAGCGACAAAGAAGTCACGGAGAGAGTGGTCTCTCCAGAAGGCAGACAAGGGTGGGGATGGAAAATGTCGTGGGTGGTGGGGTCGGATTGTAGATGGCCCAAGTGTCGGAGGATGATGCATTGTATACGGGGTTTGGTGGGGTGGTGTGTGAGAACGAGGGGGATCCTCTGGGGGCGGTTGTGGCGGGGGCGGGGTGTGAGGGATGAGTTGCAGGAAATGCGGGAGACGCGGTCAATGGCGTTCTCGACCACTGCGGGGGGAAAGTTGCGGTCCTTGAAGAAGGAGGACATCTGGGAGGTGCGGGAGTGGAATGCCTCATCCTGGGGGCAGATGCAGCAGAGGCGGAGGAATTGGGAATAGGGGATGGAATTTTTGCAGGAGGGTGGGTGGGAGCAGGTGTATTCTAGGTAACTGTGGGAGTCGGTGGGCTTGAAATGGACATCAGTTTCTAGCTGGTTACCTGAGATGGAAACTGAGAGATCCAGGAAGGTGAGGGATGTGTTGGAGATGGCCCAGGTGAACTTGAGGTTGGGATGGAAGGTGTTGGTGAAGTGGATGAACTGTTCAAGCTCCTCTGGGGAGCAAGAGGTGGCGTCGCTACAGTCATCAATGTAACGGAGGAAGAGGTGAGGTTTGGGGCCTGTGTAGGTGCGGAAGAGGGACTGTTCCACGTAACCTACAAAGAGGCAGGCATAGCTTGGGCCCATGCGAGTACCCATGGCCACCCCCTTTGTCTGTAGGAAGTAGGAGGAATCGAAAGAGAAGTTGTTGAGAGTGAGGACGAGTTCGGCTAGGTGGATGAGGGTGTCGGTGGAGGGGGACTAGTCGGTCCTGCGGGACAGGAAGAAGCGGAGGGCCTTGAGGCCATCTGCATGAGGAATACAGGTGTATAGGGACTGGCCGGCCATGGTGAAAATGAGGTATTGGGGGCCGGGGAATTGGAAGTTCTGGAGGAGGTGGAGGGCGTGGGTGGTGTCACAGACGTAGGTAGGGAGTTCCTGGACCAAAAGGGAGAAAATGGAGTCCAGACAGGTGGAAATGAGTTCAGTGGGGCAGGAACAGGTTGAGACAATGGGTCGACCAGGACAGGCAGGTTTATATGGGTGGCATAACCATAGTTATTATGTATAATAGCTCTTGTTGCATCTCTTTCATTGCAAAAAGTAACATTTTCCAGTGAAGCTAAGGATTTTGTATCGAATTTAATGGAGATGGTGTATTCTCACTATTTGTCAAATGAATGTAAGGATAATTGTTAGAGCATTGCTGACAATTCAATGTAAGCAAAACAGGATAATTGGAGATACACACCAAGCTGTGTAAATATAAGACACAACTTCCTGGAGCTCACCAAAAAAAACATATTAGTAATTTGGGAAAATTGACTTTAACTGTTGCCTCTTTATCCTTTGCTCCAAACTGTGAACCTTTTCTATTGTGTTGGCAATAGGGGTATGCCCACAAGGACTGCCATATGTGCTCCCTTGAAGTCCTCACTTTAAATGGGAGAGTGGCTGAAAGTTCCCCATAGTCTCACACTGTCAGAGCAAATTATGAAGTAAGTCACTCATAATTTAGGCAGAAACTCCAAATGAAAAGGAAACACTGCAAAATTTCATTCCCAGCTTTGGGAACTACTACTGAAACTCTCCATGTTCTTTTGATCCAGAAAGATCTTCACTTCTGCCAATCTCAGATAATCCTGGCAACAGAAGTCCTTTATAATGCTTACTTTAACTAATTCCATTGACATTGTGAAGTGAAGGAAGTTAAGGTCCAACTAGACCTCACAACAATTTGCATGTTATTAGATCGTGCAAGAGTTAGAGGTTGAATGATAGCAGAATGCATGAGGGCATTTTGAGAAATCAGTCTTCAGGCAAAACAGCCAGTATCAATGGCTTCCAACTCATTTGCTGACATAAAATGTTGTCTTCAACAGTAAGCTAATATGTGATATCAAAAAGTATGCAAACTCAGCAGATATAATGTTTATCGGTATTTGTACCAAACCAAAAAAATAACAAGTTCTCTTTGCACATTTTTCTCTTCTCAGAAATAGGAAGGACGTTGGGGTTTGAAGCATTCCCAGAAATAATGTCTGCTGTTTGGTCCTGCCAAGGTCAGGGCTGCCAAGGTGCAGTGGGAAATGGTTTTCCATGTACTGGAGTATGACCCAAAGCCAAACTACGGAAGATGTCAAGTCTAATTTACTCAACTTACACTTTTTTTATGACACCTGAAGGCTAACAATGCATGGATGGTGCCAAACAAAAGGTCTGCACTTAAAGCGGGGCAGGGGTAGGGGAGGAAAACAGCCACATCGGGCCTGCAAGGCTCTTTTGTCCCTAGGCCCCAGAAAAATCAATACCATAATTCTTTTTTTCTCTTGGAGCAGCTTTCTGCTGTATTTTAAAGGGCCACTCTATAACTGGCTGCTTAGAACCCTTCAATTGGGCTCCTAGTTGCTGTAAGGTGAAGAACTGGCTGTCCACTTCCTACTTCAGAAACTGATTGAGACAGGTTTTATGAAGCCAGAGACGGTAGTTTTGAGATCTTTGTTTGCTGATGGCCCTTGTGCTTTGGTGTGAAAGACCATAAAGCAGGCATGACTCACTCCACTCAGTATATGATCACAAGCAAAGGATGGTCTGTTCCATGCATCAGATTGGTATTGAGAGCAAATAAATATTCCTTGTGAGATCCTTTCTAAATTTCCCCATTCAACTATACAAACATAAGTGTGGCAGTCCAAAGAGGAGGTCAAACATCACACAACATCAGGTTATAGTCTACCAGGTTTATTTGAAAATGCAAGCTTTTGAAGCTCAGCTCCTTTCTCAGGCGTAGAGTGAGACAGAGAATATAAGACACAGAATTCATAAGCAGAAAGGAAACAACCCTAAAACTGGCTGCCTCTCGTTGAATCTTTAGTCAGTTAGGATGGAGACTACTCATTAAAATGCAAAATCTAAGAACAAAGAACAAAGAACAAAGGAAGTTATAGCACAGGAGCAGGCCCTTCGACCCTCCAAGCCTGCGTCGATCCAGATCCTCTATCTGAACCTTAGATAACAAAGTGTGGAGCTGGATGAACACAGCAGGCCAAGCAGCATCTTAGTGTGCTCCTAAGGTGCTGCTTGGCCTGCTGTGTTCATCCAGCTCCACACTTTGTTATCTCGGCTTCTCCAGCATCTGCAGTTCCCATTATCTCTGATACAATTTTAATCTCTACCTGAACCTGTCACCTATTTTCCAAGGATCTGTACCACTCTGCTCCCTGCCCATTCATGCATCTGTCTAGATACATCTTAAATGATGCTATCGTGCCCATCTCTACCACCTCCACTGGCAATGTGTTCCAGGCACCCACCACCCTCCGCGTAAAGAACTTTCCATGCATATCTCCCTTAAACTTTTCCCCTCTCACCTCGAAATCGTGACCCCTTGTAATTGAGTTTCCCACTCTGGGAAAAAGCTTCTTGCTATCCACCCTGTCTATACCTCTCATGGTTTTGTAGGCTTCAATCAGGTCTCCCCTCAACCCCCGTCTTTGTAGTGTGTAAATAATCTCAATCTACTCAACGTATAGCTTGCGCCCTCCATACCAGGCAATATCCTGGTGAACCTCCTCTGCACGCTCTCCAAAGCATCCAGATTCTTTTGGTAATGTGGCAGCCAGAACTGTATGCAGTATTCCAAATGTGGTCGAACCAAAGTCCTATACAGCTGTGACATGACCTGCCAAATCTTGTACTCAATACCCCGTCCGATGAATGAAAGCATGCCATATGCCTTCTTGACCACTCTATCGACCTGCGTTGCCACCTTCAGGGTACAATGGACCTGAACACCCAGATCTCTCTGTGCATCAATTTTCAATGGGGCTTTTCCATTTACCATTTTGGTTCCTCTCAAGTCACTATCCCCAGATAATTGAAGGATTTTTTCAATGTGTACAAGAGGTGACATCTCAGGTCAGACAATGCATTGTAGGTGTGAGGTCTTGCTTAGAATCTGTCTTTGCTGTAAGCTGGGATCAGTTTTTTTTGAGCAAAACAGAGTATATCCAAATAAAAACCAAAAGGACTACAGATGCTGTAAATCAGGAACAAAAACAAAGTTGATGGCAAAGCCCAGCATCTGTGAAGGAAAAAAACAGAGTTAATGTTTCAGGTCTGGTGTTGCTTCCTCAGAACTGATTCACAACCACACAAACATCTTGGATGAACTAATTCCTGCGTATGTGAAAGTATGCATATATGCGTGCGTGTGCTTGAGTTGGTGTGTGTGTGTGTGTGTGTGTGTGTGTGTGTGAGAGAGAATGGGAGTGTATCGTGTGATAGTGTCACTGCAATACGACATAAACCCAAGTACATAATTGAGGCCATCCTCATGGGTGTGGAACTTGGTTATTAGACTCTAGTCAGTGATTTTGTGTTGTTGTGTATCCAAAATTCACCATGGAGGACACACACACACACACACACACACACACACACACACAGACTCTCTTTATATCTCTCTCTCTCTCACACACACAAACAACACAGACACAAACACGCACATACACAGACACAGACACACACACAGGAAATATTTCATCTAAGATGTTTGCGTAGCTGCTGATACATTCTGTTTTGCTCAAAAAAAAACACCCGACCACAGTTTAAAACATAGACAGATTCTAAGCAAGACGTCACACCTAAAATGCATTGACTGACCTGAAATGTTACCTCTTGTACACATTGATAAAAGCTTTAATTATCTTGGGACAATGACTTGAGAGGAATTTGGATTTTGCATTTTAATGAGCAGTCTCCTTCCTAACTGATTAAAGATTCAAGAAGACATTAGATAATAGACAATCGGTGCTGGAGTAGGCCATTCGGCCCTTTCAGCCAGAACCACCATTCATTATGAACATGGCTGATCATCCACAATCAGTATCCTGTTCCTGCCTTATCCCCATAACCCTTGATTCCACTATCTTTAAGAGCTCTATCTATCTCTTTCTTTAAAGTGTCCAGAGAGTTGGCCTCCACTGCCTTCTGGGGCAGAGCATTCCATATATCCACCATTCTCTGGGTAAAAAAATTTTTCCTCAACTCTGTTCTAAATGGCCTACCCCTTATTTTTAAACGCTGTCCTCTGGTTCTGGACTCCCCCATCAGCAGAAACATGCTTCCTGCCTCCAGAGTGTCCAATCCTTTAATAATCTTATACGCCTCAATCAGATCTCCTCTCATCCTTCTAAACTCAAGTGTATACAAGACCAGTCGCTCCAACCTTTCAACATATGATAGTCCTGCCATTCCGGGAATTGGCCTTGTGAACCTACACTGCACTCCCTCAATGGCAAGAATGTCCTTCCTCAAATTTGGAGACCAAAACTGCACACAATACTCCAGGTGCGGTCTCACCAGGGCCCTGTACAGCTGCAGAAGGACCTCTTTGCTCCGATACTCAATTCCTCTTGTTATGAAGGCCAGCATGCTATTAGAGTTGGCCAGTTTTAGGATTGTTACCTTTCTGCTAATAAATTCTATGTCTTATACTTTTTCTCTCACACTACGCCTGAGGGAGGAGCTGAGTCCGAAAGCTTGTGTTTTCAGATAAACCTGGTAGACTATAGCCTGGTGTCATGTGATTTTTGACCTTGTCCATCCCAGTCCAACACTGGCATCTGGACATCATAATCCAGAGAGAGAGAGGCAGAGAGAGAGATAGACACTACTTACGGTGGTGAATGCTGACTAAAAGGTCCTAGACTGCAGCCGAAACATTTTACTTGTCCAAGTCCATTATGGATAGATGGTGACTTAGGGCTCTAACAGCATTTAATAAGAAACACAGTGAGCCAGATCATCTAATGTCAACAATAGCAACTGTGGAGGCATTTACTGCTGTTACACTTCAGGACACATTGGAAACCCTGAAATAAGCACTTCCATCTAAAATAACTGCTGGTCAAGAGGCACTTTACCATAAATAAACAGGTGCTTTGAACACACTGTGGTAATTCCCTTTCAAAATGGAGGCAGGCCCATTGCCACCATGCTGGAACAGTGAGCCTGTTAACACCAGGTGATTGATGAGTAAGACTATCACATGCTCAACTGCAGGCATCCATTGGGTGGGGGGGAAGAGCTGGGCTGGTTGTGTGGTGCAGTGGGGGGAGGGGATGAACTGGGCTGGTTTAGGGATGCAGTGGGGGAAGGGGAGATTTTGAAACTGGTGAAGTCCACATTGATACCATATGGCTGCAGGGTTCCCAGGCGGAATATGAGTTGCTGTTCCTGCAACCTTCGGGTGGCATCATTGTGGCAGTGCAGGAGGCCCATGATGGACATGTCATCAAGAGAATGGGAGGGGGAGTGGAAATGGTTTGCGACTGGGAGGTGCAGTTGTTTGTTGCGAACTGAGCGGAGGTGTTCTGCAAAGCGGTCCCCAAGCCTCCGCTTGGTTTCCCCAATGTAGAGAAAGCCGCACCGGGTACAGTGGATGCAGTATACCACATTGGCAGATGTGCAGGTGAACCTCTGCTTAATGTGGAATGTCATCTTGGGGCCTGGGATGGGGGTGAGGGAGGAGGTGTGGGGACAAGTGTAGCATTTCCTGCGGTTGCAGGGGAAGGTGCCGGGTGTGGTGGGGTTGGAGGGCAGTGTGGAGCGAACAAGGGAGTCACGGAGAGAGTGGTCTCTCCGGAAAGCAGACAGGGGTGGGGATGGAAAAATGTCTTGGGTGGTGGGGTCGGATTGTAAATGGCGGAAGTGTCGGAGGATAATGCGTTGTATCCGGAGGTTGGTAGGGTGGTGTGTGAGAACGAGGGGGATCCTCTTGGGGCGGTTGTGGCGGGGGCGGGGTGTGAGGGATGTGTCGCGGGATATGCGGGAGACGCGGTCAAGGGCGTTCTCAATCACCGTGGGGGGGAAGTTGCGGTCCTTAAAGAACTTGGACATCTGGGATGTGCGGGAGTGGAATGTCTTATCGTGGGAGCAGATGCGGCGGAGGCGGAGGAATTGGGAATAGGGGATGGAGTTTTTGCAGGAGGGTGAAGTTCATCCACTTCACCAACACCTTCCACCCCAACCTTCAGTTCACCTGGGCCATCTCCAACACATCCCTCACCTTCCTGGACCTCTCAGTCTCCATCTCAGGCAACCAGCTTGTAACTGATGTCCATTTCAAGCCCACCGACTCCCACAGCTACCTAGAATACACCTCCTCCCACCCACCCTCCTGCAAAAACTCCATCCCCTATTCCCAATTCCTCCGCCTCCGCCGCATCTGCTCCCACGATAAGACATTCCACTCCCGCACATCCCAGATGTCCAAGTTCTTTAAGGACCGCAACTTCCCCCCCACGGTGATTGAGAACGCCCTTGACCGCGTCTCCCGCATATCCCGCGACACATCCCTCACACCCCGCCCCCGCCACAACCGCCCCAAGAGGATCCCCCTCGTTCTCACACACCACCCTACCAACCTCCGGATACAACGCATTATCCTCCGACACTTCCGCCATTTACAATCCGACCCCACCACCCAAGACATTTTTCCATCCCCACCCCTGTCTGCTTTCCGGAGAGACCACTCTCTCCGTGACTCCCTTGTTCGCTCCACACTGCCCTCCAACCCCACCACACCCGGCACCTTCCCCTGCAACCGCAGGAAATGCTACACTTGTCCCCACACCTCCTCCCTCACCCCCATCCCAGGCCCCAAGATGACATTCCACATTAAGCAGAGGTTCACCTGCACATCTGCCAATGTGGTATACTGCATCCACTGTACCCGGTGCGGCTTTCTCTACATTGGGGAAACCAAGCGGAGGCTTGGGGACCGCTTTGCAGAACACCTCCGCTCAGTTCGCAACAAACAACTGCACCTCCCAGTCGCAAACCATTTCCACTCCCCCTCCCATTCTCTTGATGACATGTCCATCATGGGCCTCCTGCACTGCCACAATGATGCCACCCGAAGGTTGCAGGAACAGCAACTCATATTCCGCCTGGGAACCCTGCAGCCATATGGTATCAATGTGGACTTCACCAGTTTCAAAATCTCCCCTTCCCCCACTGCATCCCTAAACCAGCCCAGTTCATCCCCTCCCCCCACTGCACCACACAACCAGCCCAGCTCTTCCCCCCTACCCACTGCATCCCAAAACCAGTCCAACCTGTCTCTGCCTCCCTAACCGGTTCTTCCTCTCACCCATCCCTTCCTCCCACCCCCAGCCGCACCCCCAGCTACCTACTAACCTCATCCCACCTCCTTGACCGGTCCGTCTTCCCTGGACTGACCTATCCCCTCCCTACCTCCCCACCTACACCCTCTCCACCTATCTTCTTTGCTCTCCATCTTCGGTCCGCCTCCCCCTCTCTCCCTATTTATTCCAGTTCCCTCCCCCCATCCCCCTCTCTGATGAAGGGTCTAGGCCCGAAACGTCAGCTTTTGTGCTCCTGAGATGCTGCTTGGCCTGCTGTGTTCATCCAGCCTCACATTTTATCATCTTGGAATCTCCAGCATCTGCAGTTCCCATTATCTCTGCAGGCATCCATTGTTGAACTAACTTTGTTTACATTTCTCCAGATACAACCACAGAGGCAGCCATATAACAAAATGCTCAGATGTTACAATAAAGAACAGCAAAAGCAGTCAGAATCCAACCCTTTATCTTTTTCTTATAACTGCCTCATCTACAGATTATCTTCTCCTTGGACACAATTTAGTAACTTGTCTTCCCCACTTCTAAAATAAGACTTGTGTTCATGTATTGTTCAATCAGTCACTGGCAGTTTACTGTGGTCAGCAAGGCTTAATGATATATTGGTTTTACCACATTAGAGATCAGAAGTGTATCTGGACCTTTCTGAAAAATATATATAATATAGCCAAGTATTGCTGTTCCAAACATTAGTCGAAGCTTGTTACAGAGTATTTCAATTGCAATATCATGTTACTAATATCCTATTATTGCCTCCTAGAAATTGAATTACATCATTTTGCAATCACTTCAAACAAATATATCAGTTTATTAATCCCAGTATCCCTTGCTAGTGAGTGAATATTCCAGATATCATTCCAATCATAAATCTCTGAGGATGTATTTGTAAATCTGGAACACTCTTAAGAGGAGCGCTATCAGTACTTTCTGTGCTGTTCAACGAAAAAAAATATTTTGGAGGCAATAAAAACAGAAAATGTTGGAAATACACAGCTGGTCTATCAACAATGGAAAAGAGGAAAGATAGATCGAGGTAAACCACATGTGTGCAGAAGGCAGCCATTCTTCACAAGTGGGCCATTTGTGGAAACAAAAGCAGGGAATGGCTCAGAGGCTTCATTTTCAGTCAGGGTAGAAATACATGAGCTGCCAAGTCAGCCTGCAACTGCCAAATCTTGAGCAGGGCGGTTTTCCCCAGAGGGATATTATTGATTAGATGGAAGGAAAGTGGCAAAATCTGAATAATGTACTTATGGTTAGCAATGTGGTCATTATGAAATAAATTGAAGCTCACTCTAATCACTATTAATGTTAATCTGTTCAATTCTGAATGGCTTTTTCTCACCAACTGAAAATCAGTCCATCTTTTGGAAGATAAATTCATGTGTGTGTTTTCAACATCCAGTTCATATTACAAGTAGTTGGATGACTAGACTTTGGGCATCAAAGATAAACTTCAGATCATAAGGTTTGTATGGATCAGTGAACAGGAGAGACCAGAAAAGCTGAAGCTGAGGGAAATCTAGTGTACTAAAATCTAGTGGCCCAAAAGTTGATTTATATTATTCCTTTTCCCATTATCAATCTTTGATATATCTTGTATCATGGGTCTTCATCTTTCAACAGATTTGTAAATAAGAAAAATATAGAAAGTACCCCACAGCTTTGTCCCTGTTGTAATCAAAAGCTTACTGTACACTGCCCTCGGACAATGACAGAATATTCACATCAGCATTATTTTCTTGAACAAAAACAAAGTTGCTGGAAAAGCTCAGCAGGCCTGGCAGCAAGTGTGAAGGAGAAAACAGAGTTAACAGCTCAGGTCCGGTGACCCTTCCTCAGAACTGATTATTTTCTTAATGTCTTAGCTGTGCAATTGAGCACCTTTCGCTAGATTATAATGAAAGTATTTCTTAAGGTATTAATCTTAAATGACCATAAATCCCCATGACCACATTATCAAATCACTTATTCTGGCCGGTTTCCATTAATATGTTTTGTGATCATGTCACAGAACACTCTCCATCAAAACTTGACCAAACAGAAGATGGTTTAAGAGCCTGAGATGCTGCTGGGTCTGCTGTGTTCATCCAGCCTCACATTTTATTATCTTGGATTCTCCAGCATCTGCAGTTCCCATTATCAATGGTTTAAGAGCTACCTCTTTACGCTCTGACTCTGTGACAAATATTACATAAAGAAACTATCACTTCCTAGATCAAATTAGACTTCAAAGCAGATGGTTGTCTTGGATGTTATTTTCAGAGGTCACAATCATCCTTCACTCTTTAGGAATGAGGAAAAGCCTCCACACTATCAAGAATCTTTCCATTGACTCGGTATTCTGCCTTCCTATTATTCCTCCCAAAGTGAATCACCTCACATTTCCAATTTGTAGTTAAAAAGTGTAGTTGACTGAGATACATGGCATCCAGTCTGCCATGATTCAAAGGGATTTATCCATAGAACATAGAACAATACAGCGCAGAACAGGGCCTTCGGCCCTCGATGTTGCGCCGACCTGTGAGCTAATCTAAGCCCCTCCCCCTACACTATCCCATCATTATCCAAGGGCTGTTTAAATGCCCCTAATGTGGCTGAGTTAACTACATTGGCAGGCAGGGCATTCCACGCCCTTACCACTCTCTGAGTAAAGAACCTGCCTCTGACATCTGACTTAAATCTGTCACCCCTCAATTTGTAGCTATGTCCCCTCGTACAAGCTGAAGTCATTATCCTCGGAAAAAGACTCTCACTGTCCACCCTATCTAATCCCCTGATCATCTTGTATGTCTCTATTAAATCCCCTCTTAGCCTCCTTCTCTCCAATGAGAACAGACCCAAGTCCCTCAGCCTTTCTTCACAGGGCCTGCGCTCCACACCAGGCAACATCCTGGTAAATCTCCTCTGCACCTTCTCCAATGCTTCCACATCCTTCCTATAATGGGGCGACAAGAACTGCACGCAATATTCCAAATGAGGCCGCATTAGCGTTTTGTACAGTTGCAGCATGACATCACAGCTCTGGAACCCGATCCCTCTACCAATAAAACCTAACACGCCGTAAGCCTTCTTAACAGCACTATCAACCTGGGTGGCAGCTTTCATGGATCTATATACATGGACACCAAGATGCCTCTGCACATCCACACTACCAAAAATCTTTCCATTGACCCAGTATTCTGCCTTCCTATTATTCCTCCCAAAGTGAATCACCTCACATTTATCCGTATTAAACTCCATTTGCCACCTTTCACCCCAATTCTGCAGTTTATCCAAGTCTCCCTGCAACCTACAACATTCTTCCACACTGTCCACCACTCCACCGACTTTAGTGTCATCTTCAAACTTACTAACCCATCCACCTATGCCTGATTCCAAGTCATTTATAAAAATGACAAACAGCAGTGGTCCCAAAACAGATCCTTGAGGCACACCACTAGTGACCTGACTCCAGGCTGAATATTTTCCATCAACCACCACTCGTTGCCTTCTTACAGAAAGCCAGTTTCTAATCCAAACTGCTAAATCTCCCTCAATTCCGTCCCTTTGTATTTTCTCCAATAGCCTACCATCTGGAATCTTCTCAAAGGCTTTACTGAAGTTCCACACAATCTTCTGTTCTTTACTTCATTACCTAATGCCAGGCCCTACAGTGCCCTTCTTGTGAGATCTCACAGGAAGAAAGGCAGAAGTACTCACCGCTCCTGGGTCCTTATGGCATTCATGATGCTGGTACCATATGTAAAGCCCAGCTTCAAACAACAAGCCAGGAACTATCCCTCACACTGTGCTATTTCACTCTCTTTATGGAATATGAAGCCCAGGACAGCAAGTTAGCTTCTCAGGTCACCCACAAGGGCCTGAAGCTGGTAGTGATAGGTGTTGGAGCGAAGGGCAATGCATTATCCTGTGGACTGGCAAAGGAGACCATACCAGCAGGCTTACCTAAACATAGATAGCAGCCTGGGTCAGCGCTGCATCCCAAGTTCAATGTAGCACACCATTAGTGCAGAAGGTCAATGATCTTCTGCACTCCAATAAGAGTGAGCTGCACCATCTTCTTCTGGGGTATCTGACACTCACAGCACCACCAACTCACTCCAACTCCGCCACTGCGCACACATCTTATCAAGGATCGTAGAATACAGGCAGGAGGCAGTTTCATAATGGCAATATCACTGGTCTAACTATCCAGAGGCCCAGTCTCATACTGAAGACAAAACGTTCAAATCCCACAGTGTCAGCTGTTGAAATTTGAATTCAAAAAACTGATAAATCTGGAATTGAAAATTTGTATTGGCAATGGTAACTTCAATATGAAATCACTACTGATTATCATAAAATCCCATTTGGTTCACTAATATATTGTAGGAACGGAAATCTGCTAACTTTACCTGGCTTGGCCTAAATGGGACTCTAGATCCACTGAAATCTTTATCAGAATGTGGCTATACATAAGGTAGTTTAAGATCTACCTCCTTACATTTTGACTCTGACAAAAATTATAGAAAAACCAACTGTCACTTCTTAGATTAGATTGAGCTTCAAAGCTGACGGTTGTTTTGGATACTATTTTCAAGGATCATAATCATCCTTTACCAGGAACAGGATATAAAATATGGTCTAAAAATTCTCATTTCTAGTTAAAGCGCATTGTTGAATGAAAGAGGTCATTAGGGACTTCTCTTAACGCTGAAAATGATACCGACTCTTAACCACCTTCTCAAATGGTCGAGCAAATCACTCAGTTCAAGAAAAATTAGAGGTGGGGTTTTGCCTGGTTTTGCCAGTCTTTCTATCTCAGGAAAGAATAAATGAAATAAACCTCTTACTATTACATCCATCATATTCACTCAATGGCTCTCACCAACCTCACTCCCGTAAACTAGGATCTCTTCCTGGGGTCTGTGCTTCCTAATCATTCACCAGGGACAACTTATCAGCTGTCCTCATGTACCACTATTACTTGGTCTTCCACACACTTCCATCAATCTCAATTTCTGCTTTTGTTTCACTGCAGGAAAAACTGCACACCGTCCTTCCCCCCATCCAAACTGATATCTCCACAGCTCCTGAGTAACTTACCTGTAATCCCCTGTTTGGTTGCAAGTGAACTGCAGTGACTGACATGGTGAACCACTGGGACTAAAATCAAACGATCCTCTTCGGTGACTGTAATGGAACCCCTGACAGACTGTAATTTCTCTTGAGCCCTTGGCTGATTTCTTTGACTTTCAGACACGGCCAATTGTTTGAGGTACATGATCTGTGTTTGCCGTGTAAACTATTGGCACATGCTGCAAGTATGACATTGACTTATGCACAGTGCCATGCAGTGACATGGCCACACTTTGGCTATTCAATCCTTCCCTCAGTGACAAGCTTCCTGCCTCTCCCTCTTTGCTAAAGAGCAAAATAAGCCATACAGGACTTGCAACCTGTAAGTTAAGAGTCAACAGTCTATGTGTTGAAAAACAATGCAAGTCAAAGAGACTGACAATCTCCAAGTAAGCACTAAGTGAGCAAGCTAAGAGCCATAAGACACATCCTGTTTTGATGCATAAGATGTGAATGTACCCCTGTGTGCAGTCACTTGGTAGAAGTGATAAAGTCATAAATGTCCCTGAGTACCAAAGTGAAGTCCTGAGGGGCTGAAGAGGTATTTGAATTTGACAGAGAGCAGGTACGATGATGTAGTAAGAATGGTGTTTTGCCACTGCCACCTTGCATGGATGAAGGATCGAAGAACATGGTGTCCATGGAACATGCAGAGACATTGTGATAAAGACAGAGTTGGCCAGTCCAAGAAACTGATGAGCTGCAGCCACAGGTCGTGCTCTGACTTTCATGTTCGGAACCTTCATTCTCTACTTTATTGGGGACAGAAAGGGGAATTGGAATTTGCATGGATATTAGGCAAGTTTGAATATTATATGGATGCAAATGCCTTGAAATAAGGTGGTTACCACTCAATAGTGAGATTCTGAATTTGCTGCTTAAAAACGAAAGGAAACATCTGAACTTTTTATCTGATTCTAATTTCAATCTTGCTGTAATTTCTCAACTTTCACACAACGGTCAACATGGGAAAATCCCACCTAATTTTTCATTTTCAGAATACTTTTCCAGATTAAATTTCTAACAATCTAAATGAATGCTGCAGTTTTGTATGCAGTAATAATATTTATTATTTTACCCAGTACTATCATTTTTCAGATGAGACATTATACTAGATAAACACATGAGATCACATGACACAATTTCAAAGAAAAGTAGGCAAGTCTTCCCTCGTGTTCTGATCAAAGGTTATTCTTCAAATAACATCACAAAAAGCAAAATTAGTGGATATTATCATATTGCAGTTTGTGGGATGTTGCTATGTGCAAACTGGCTGTCACATTTCCTGTTTACACTTCATTGGCTGGAAAGCATTTTGGGATACCCTGAGGTCAATAAGGACGTTATGCAATGGCAAGTCTTTCTTATTTATATAAAGTATTAAATCCATTAATGTCAGTGATTTAGGAGCATAAGGCATCAGTGAGGCAATTCCATCCATTCCAGTGAAACAAACTGGAGACCTCTCAGATGACACAAAAACAGAAGTTGCTGGAAAAGCTCAGCAGGTCTGGTAGCATCTGTGAAGGAAAAATCAGAGTTAACATTTTGGATCCGGTGACCCTTCCTTAGATGGTATTGGTAGCTAGGAGTGATATAAATTGTGCTAGTCATAGACAACAGCATAAGCCAACTTCATTTACAGTCACAGGCTTCAGGCATACAGCAATGATAGCACAGTAACCCAATTTTGAAATGAAATCTTATATGCCACAACAACATTCACACAAACTGAGGAGCTTACTGATTCTGTGTGGGTGAAGTAAAAGGCAAAGACACAATTGGAAACAGATGGAGGAGGTTTGACTAGATCAACATTTACAGAACAGGAAACCGTTTAGTCAAGGCAACTGAAGGAAAGACAACTGAGAAGAACAATTGTACATTGGATAGTCAATTAAGAAGCTGTGCTGAAGATTGATAAAGCAAAATCCTGAAGGAAATATAATTGTCAAAATTATTTATACAAAGTTAAATACATTCGGGTCTCAATGTTAAAGTTGGTCAGGCAAGCATAACACCTGAAATTCTGAACCTACGGGACAAATGGAGCTACAAGGTGACTTTAGTTAGAGAACTACATTCATTCCAATTTGTAGCAATAAGGCAATTTAAATCATTAGTAAGGGGAGCCCTTCCCGACGTGGGCTCTACAGTGACTCATGCCGTGGCTACCGGCATCAATGTAGCACTGCAATGTTGAAGTGCGAAAGGGACTGCATCTGTTTATTTAACAGTCCCAAAGAGATACATGTGTAACTAATTTTATGGTATCAAATACACTGCAAAAACACTACCACAACCAAGTTAACACCAGGAACAAAACCCATACAATTTCCTAGTGGGATGGCTTCTGTTGAGGCAAAGGAATTTGTAAAGGTGAAATTACATTCCTCACATCCACTTTCCCTCCCTTTCCCTGCAACCCTTGATTCTCCTACTGATCAAGAATTTATCAAGCTCAGCCTTAATTAGGTGCAAGGATGATGCCCCATAGGTTTCCGTGACAAGGAATTTCAAAGACTCACAAGGCTTTGAGGGAAGAAATTCCTCCTTATCTCAGTATTAAATTGGCACCCCTTTATTCTGAGACTATGCCATGAGGGGAAACATCCTCTCAGCTAACTGATCCAGTCTCCGTTTTTATTCTGATTTCCATGTTTTTATTTTCGATTTCCAGAATCTGCAGTATTTCGCATTTATTTGATATATTTCTAAATCACACCAAGTCCCATTCACCCATTACTTCTATTGAAGTACAGTGGCTCCTGTGTGAGTAACGCTTTTATTTTAAAATTTGCACCCATATTTTAAAATTCCTTCATGATCTTGCCTCTCTATATCTCTTTAATCTCCCCCAACTCAGATATTGGCAGTTCTTTGATTATGACCTCTTGAGAATTCCCAATTATAACTAGTCAAACATTAGCGGCTGTACCTTCAACTACCTAGACCCTAAACTCTCGAAATCCCTTCTTAAATCCCTTAGCCTCTCTATTTCCTTTAAGATGCTGCTTGTAACTTACTGCTCTGACCAAGCACTCGGTCATCTTGGCCTTTTTGTGGCTCAGGATAAAATTTTCTTTCTTAAATATCTTTATGACGCTTCACTACATTAAAACATTACAGAAATAGTAACCAACATTGTTCCATTACAGGGATTATTTTTGGTGATGAATAACAGTGCCACCTACTGGCAATGAATTCTTGCACCAAAAACAATTTGCTGGCTAGGAATTCATCATATGTTCTCTTCGTGGAGGCCAAAAACAAAATGCAATGAACTTCACAGCTCACTTCTGAGTTTACCTGGATAAATACCACAGATGAATTTGGATTACAGGTCTTTTCACAAAGCCTCAAGAGACTAAGGTTGTAGAGATTGCAAACAAAGTCTTGAACAAAGATTTTTAAAAAAGCAAGGTTTTTGTATTCACACAAAGTAAGCAGTCACTTGTCTTACTCAGAATTGTTTGTTATTCATTCACAGGATATAGGCACCGCAGGCAGGGCCTGCATTTATCGCCCATCTTAAGTTGCCCTCAAGAAGATGATGGTGAGCAGCCTTCTTGAACCTGCTGAAGTCCATTTGGTCTAGGTACACCTACAATACTGTTCCAGAGGGAGTTCTAGGGTTTCGACCCAACAACACTGAAGGAATAGCAGTATATTTCCAAGTCTGGATAGTGTGTGGCTTGTAGGTGGTGGTGTTCCCATGTATCTGTAGGTTCCAGTCCTACCTGCTTCGAAGGTGTGTCATAACACTTTGCTTAAAATAGTTAGGAAAGAAGGGTTGTTGACGCCACTCTGCCCTCATTTAGCTAATACAAACTTGATTCAAAACACATATAATGCCACACCCAGGTAAGTGGAAAATATTCCATTGCACTTCTGATTTGTGCATTGTGAGTTTTGTCAGCAGAATTCCCAATCAACGAACTGTTCTCATAGCCACAGTGTTTATATGGATGGCCCAATTCAGTTCTGGTCATCGACAACTCTTGGATGTCGATGTACGTGATCTGCTGATCATGGTCACGTACCAAGTTCACATTCAATGCGCTATCATCTTTGTGATTGCAGTAGACCTCAGTATCAAGGTGCTGTACATTGCCAAGTCATTTGTGGCCCTGTGCTCCATGGAGAAGCCCACTTTAATGTTAAACACAGGTATGCACTTCAGTTCTTTTTTCTGTAATCAGAGAAAAAGCAAGTCCCCTCTCCTCTTTTCTCTGTAAGGAATTTGTCTTATTTGTTTCTGCATTATCTCCCCATCTTGCTGCAGCCTAACAGTGACTAACGGTGAGTGATGTGTCCTTGGAGTCACAGCTGACACATTCCTCCATATGTGGTATCAGCCACTACAGACCTCAATAACTGCAACCAACTCCTTAATTTACCCAGCGCTTCCACAAACTCAAATAATGCTTGCAGAGAGCAAATCGCACCTAACATGCACGTTTTTGATGGTCCTTTCAAATACTCAGGTTGGGCAAGGTTTCTCGTTACAACAGAGCACTTCATCTGTGTGTTTTTAAGTGAAGGCACTTAACAGAATAGCATGATTCAAGATGGCAAATTGGCAATGTTTTGTCAAATCAGGGTTAGATATGACTGACATAAAGATTTGCTCACTCTGTATCCTTCAACACATGCTCCCATCAACTGCACTAACACCTTTGCCAAAGTATTGAAACAGTTTCCTGGTGCTAAGACTATAGGCACCACAAAATCAAATACTGAGGCCCTAAGAGATTAAAACATCTCTGCTTTTCTTGATGCCTCATTATTTAGTCTTCCTCTTCCAAACCTCAGAGGAATTCCTAGATGGAACACTTCTGTAGCAAAAATGCTGGCAACTGCAAAAACCTAGACATGTACAACAGTAGAAAATAGTGCACCAATAAAAATGCAGATACAACTGATTAATACACAAAACTAAAGCTTCCAAGAAACAGTGTAAACCTCCAGCAAATAGATATACAGCCAATGCCTGAATGCCAAGCTAGCTCAACAGCAACAAGCCCATTTTATAGTACAATGAAAAACTCTCAATGTGCCAACTGCTGCCACAACATTCAAGAAGATTATCATCCAAGGCAAAGCAACTCCCATTCGCTGGCTTAAAAATTTAGCTCTCCACCAACAATGCAACATGGCCCCTTAGACTGAATCTTCCAAATCAGCTATGCTACTATCTAGAAGGACAAGGGCAGAAGATACATGGGAACACCACCACTGCAAATTCTTCTCCAAGCCACTCACTATCCAGACTTGGAAATGGGTCAGAATCCTAGAATTCTCTTCCTAATTACATTTTTGGTTTACCAACACAAAATGAATTGCAGTGGTTCAAGCAGGCAGCTCACATGTCTGCGAAGATAACTAAGGATGGGCAATGAATCTAGCCCAGCCAGCAACACCACAAGTCATGAATCAATTTTTAAAATCTACAAGATGCACTGCAGTAACTCACCAAGGTTGTTCCAACATCATCTCCCAAATCCACATTGGCCAAATTGAACAAATGCAAGCAATCATTGTTTCTTCCAAGTTCCTCTCCAAATCAAATACCATCCTGCACCAATAGGTGCCTTCCTGAACCGCTGCAGTCTATGTGGTGAGGGTATTGCCACTGCAGCGGTTCAGGAAGACAGCTCAGCAACACCTTCTCAAACGTCAATTAAGGATAAGCAACACATGTTGGTATTTCATTAATGTCCACATCCTGTGAATGAACAATAAGACACATACAGGAAAGCTACAATATGAAGGAGTAAGTTGGAAAAACAAGGAGGAAGTAGGCAAAACAAGGAGTATGTTGACCATAAAACAACACACCATTCCCCTCTAAAACTATGTAGTGTGAGTTGCATTCCCGACCTGCCCCAAGCCACTATTTTAAGTGTTCCATGTTTAGCAGAAAGAGTGGCGTTATTAATATTTAATATAAGTGCAAAATGCTGCAAATGTTTTATTTGTATTCTGGAGACTTGCATTCTACAATATATTGTAATAATTTGTTTATTTAGATTAGATCCCCTACAGTGTGGAAACAGGCCCTTTGATCCAACAAGTCCACACTGCCCCTTGGAGCATCCCACCCAGACCCATCCCACATAACCCATAACCCACACACCCCTGAACACTACGGGCAATTTAGCACGGCCAATCCACCTAGCCTGCACATCTTTGGGCTATGGGAGGAAACTGGAGCACCTGGAGGAAACCCACGCAGACACAGGGGGAATGTACAAACTCCACACAGACAGTTGCTTGAGGTTGGAATTGAACCTGGGCCCCTGGTGCTGTGAGGCTGCAGTGCTAACCACTGAGCCACCGTGCCACCCCTTAAACATTCAGAATTGTGAAATCTGTTTATTACTTTACACTTCACTTGATTCTAATAATTGTCACTAAACACATTGTGAATTATGATGACTTGCTTTATATGTACTGCTATCACAATTCGGCACATGTCACTATGATAGTTTTCCATTAAACCCATTATCTAATTTACAATTATCTAAGTTTTATAGTCCGTTGATACAATTAGTCCCTTTACACAATTCTAACTGCCCATAATAGGTGCTGGGCTGGCTCTGCCAATAAAGCCTGGTGGAAGCAGTATAGGCCTGGCAAAGTTATTTGAGAAAAATAGACTTTTGCTTCTGCATGGACTGAGGGGAATGGTAGTGCCCTCCTTACAGTAACCTGATATTTCCGTCCCCATCACCCTGTTTCGTTTGTGAGCATTCGTCCCTCAACGCACCAGTTAAAATTGTGACCATGACACCTGAGATGGGACACACTGCCGTGAGATTCTACTGTTTTATTGAGGTTGACATGAGTTTACAGTCTGGTGTCTGAAAGAATGAGCAAATTTCTCCACCATGTGTACTTGAGCCTGACTTTTTAACGTGCACACTTGTGGATATAGAGATTTATCCTCTATACTTCTTGGTGCAGCAAACCAAAATACAAGTGTTAAGCAGTTTGCTTTATTTCGTTGGCAAAACAGCTTTCAACCAATAAATTAGTTGCAGTGTCTTGCCATGAGTTTCGTAATGAAGTAGAAGGCTCCATATGCTTCAGAATCAAGATTTTGGCATCCTGGCTTTTAGGGGGAAAATCTCAAAGAACTGCAAATAGTGGAAATCAGAAACAAAAACAGAAATTATTGGAAAAAGCACAACATATCTGGCAGAACATTCTTCTCAAGTACGGTCACTAGATCTGAATTGCTAAGTCTGCCTTCTCCCCATGTGTGCTTCCAGACCTGCTAAGTTTTTCTAGCAAGTTCTGATATTTAGGGGACTTGACAGGGAGCTCCTAAGAGGTAGCTTCCACCTTGAGGGATAGAGGGAATAATCTCAGAGTGAGGGATCACCCATTTGTTATATTTTCTGAGGGTGGTGAATCTTTGGAATTCCTTACTGCAGAGGGCTGTGGAAGCTGGGTCATTAAATATATTTAAAGCTGAGATAGTCTGAATCCTGGTCATTAAGGGTTATGGGGATAAGGCAGGATGTGAGGTGAAGATTATCAAATCAACCATGATGTCGCTAAATGTCAGGGTAGACTTAATGGGCGAAATGGCCTATTTTTACTCCAATGCTTTATGGTCTTATGATAGAGTATCCTTTAATCAGTAACTGCAATGAAGAAGCAGTTTACAGATGCAATATGTTAGTGCTCATTAAATTTTTTTGCAGAAAATAGTATTTCCTGCTTGATGAAAAGTTTTAATTCAGGCATGAGTCATTAAATTTTTAACAGTTTATTGTAATTATCAGAAATGCTATTTTCTACAGCAGTTCACTTTAGTGCTAATTCAAACAATTTACCTAATATCAATGGTAAAACTAAATATCTAATTGTGAAATCTCAACAACTATGCTACATTAAAATATTACTAATTGACTACTGTTTAATTAATAAACATATACTTTACATATACAGCTTAAGCATTAAAAGTCCAGTACTTCAGTCCTTTGTTCAGATAATTGAATTATAGCCTGTACTTTTGGCCCCTACCAAGTATTGCTGAAACCATAATTTCCTGTCTGTTCAGAGTGAATCTCAAAGGGAATAGGCAGCACTTTTCCAGATGCATTTAAGGATTGGCTTCAAAACCACATCAGCATTAAAAGGAACTGTCAGGAAATAGTGTTTTACTTGACTTTTCCTGCTAGAATATGTTCAAATAATTAACACATTGCATATTAGTTGTGTACTTCAGCTCCCTGCCAGAAAATTCATGCTGTTTGGATCATTAGTGCAGGTGAAACAGCCAAAGAAAGGCAAATCAGCAAGTGTTGTAATGTTATCTGTAAATGGCTGGAATCTAATCTAAATCTAAATGACTGAATAGTTGTGGCTCCGAACGGCTAGACACATTTCTACTACCTATCCCATTGGAGGCTTGCACACGGATTGTAACTTTAGTAAGAATGCCATAACTGGTCCTCCATTATAAAGTCTGGCACATGTTCAAGGGTAATCCATAGATAGATGCTGGACTTTAATCAGCTATATTGAGATTGCAGAGATAATGGAAACTGCAGATGCTGGAGAATTCCAAGATAAAATGTGAGGCTGGATGAACACAGCAGGCCAAGCAGCATCTCAGGAGCACAAATGCTGCTTGGCCTGCTGTGTTCATCCAGCCTCACATTTTATATTGAGATTGCAGCCTGTTTCATAAATCCCCAGTCTGATTTTGGGGAAAATAAAAAGGGATGATGTGAAATCGGCTGCTGACTCACTCTCGTCTGTTTTATACTTTTGTACAAAGTCAGGATCGACCAAACTACCTCCTTTACTCTGACAGCGAAAAATAGTTCAGTGTTTGGAAAGCAGCTTTCTCACTTCATAGTCATGCTAAAATGTTTATTTCTCATGGATATCATCAAATATTGTGATTGTGTGTACCTAAAATTAGCAGCTGCTTTTCACCTTTTTACGGCTCCCTTTCAAAGAACCATAGAATTTTATAGTATTAGACTCATGGAAACACAGAATCTCCAGCGTGCAAATAGAGGCCATTCAGCCCATCAAGTCTTTACAAGCCTTCCAAAGAGCATGCCACCCAGACATATCCTGCCTTCCCCGTAACCCTGCAATGAAGGAGGCCATTCAGCCCATCATGTCTGCCACAGTCTACAGGTAGACAACCAATCTAATATAAATATAAATTTCTATTTCTTGGTCAGCAGACTTGTAGTTGCACCATTTCAAGTGCACATGTCCCCAGGGCCTGATTGAATGTATCCCAGTATACTGAAGGAGACAAGAGAGGACAAAGTGTGGAGATGGATAAACACAGCAGGCCAAGCAGCATCTTTCTAGGCCTGAAACATCAGCTTTTGTGCTCCTGAGATGCTGCTTGGCCTGCTGTGTTCATCCAGCTCCACACTTTGTTATCTCGGATTCTCCAGCATCTGCAGTTCCCATTATCTCTGAGGCAAGAGAGGAGATTGCTGGGGCCTTGATAGAAATCATTGTATTCTCTTTAGTCACAGGCAAGGTCTCAACAGACTAGAGAATAGCTAATGCTGTTCCTTTGTTCAAAAAGGATAATGGGGAAAATCCAGGAAATTATAGGGTGCTCAGTCTTACAACAGTGGTAGGGAAATTATTGGAGAAGATTCTTAGGGACCGGATTTACTTGCAGTTGGAAAAGAATAGACTTATTAGGATTAGTCAATGTGGCTTTATGCAAGGGAGGTCTTCTCTCACAAATTTGATTTTTTTTTAACAAAGTGATAAAGATTATTGATGAGGCTCAGACAGCGGATGTTATCTATGTGGGCTAAAGTATTTGACAAGATCCCTTATGGGAGGCTGGTCTGATTAAAGTGCATTGAAACCATGGTGAGCTGTAAAATTAGATACAAAATTGACTTGGCCATAGATGACAGAAAGGAGTTGTGGAGCGGTGTGTTTCTGACCAGAGGTCTGTGACCAGTGGTGTTCCGCAAGGATCAGTGCTGGGACCCCTGTTGTTTGTAATATTTATAAATGATTTGGATGTAAATATCAGTGGTCTGATTAATAAATTTGCAGGTGACATGAAAATTGGTGGAAATGTGGATAGTAAGGAAGGGTATCAAACGATGCATGCAGCAGGACATAGATCAGTTGGAACGTTGGGCGGAGAAATGGCTAAAACAACTTAATCTGGACAAGAGTGAGGTGATACATTTTGGGAGGCCAAATGCAAGAGGCAAGCGTACAGTAAATGGTCAGACTCTTGGGAGGATTGATATACACAGCAATTGTGGGCGCTAAGTCCGTAGTTCCCTGAAAGTGCCAACACAAGGGGATAAGGTGGTAAAGAAGGCGTGCTGCAAGTTTGCCTTTGTTGGTCAGGGCATTGAATATGGAAGTTGGTAGGCCACGGAGTTGGTACTCACATTTGGAGTACTGTGCACAATTTTGGTCTCTGCACTAAAGGAAGGATGTGGAGGGCACAGAAGAGTTTTACCAGGATGTTTTCCGAACTGACTGCACTCCACATGTTTAGATCCAATCCTGATTTTGTTATTAAGCCTGTCAATAAGGTGGTACTGTCGTAGTTTGGTATACTGGCCTCTACATTTCAGAGGCTGAACTCCATTTCTCAGATATCTCCTCCTCTCTTCCCCTGGACTATGACAGCACATCAGGCCATTATATCAACCATGGGTAACTGACCTAATTTCATCCGGTGATCTCTCCGCCACTGCCTCCAAGGTGATAGTCTCCCAACCCCACATGGCTTGTTTCTACCTCCTTCCAAAACTTCACAAACAGAACGGCCCAGGCAGACCCATTGTTTCAGCCTGCTCCTGACCCACAGAACTTATCGCTTCCTACCTTGACTTGGGCTTCTCTCCTCCGGTCCAATCCCTGCCCATGTACATCCGTGATTCCTCTGACGCTTTATGCCAATTTCAACCGTTCTAGTTTGCAGGCTCTAACCACCTCCTCTTTACCATGAACATGCAATCCCTCTACACGTCCATCCCCCACCAGGATGGTCTTAGGGGTCTCCGTTTTTTCCTGGAGCATATGCCTGAACCACCTCCACCCACCACCACACTCCTCCGCTTGGCTGAGTTCATTCTCACCCTCAACAACTTCTCTTTTAACTCCTCTCATTTTCTTCAGGTCAGACGGGTGGCCGTGGGTACTTGCATGGGCCCCAGTTATGCCTGTCTCTTCGTAGGGTACGTGGAACATTCCTTGTTCCAATCCTCTTCCGGCCGTAACATACAACTGTCTCTGATATATTGACGATATAATTGGTGCTGCTTCTCTCTCTTGTCCGGAATTGGAAAAGTTCACTTCCAAATTCCACCCTGCCCTCACTTTCACCTGGTCTGTCTCTCACTCCCCTCCCTTCCTCAACATCTCTGTTTTCATTTCTGGGGATAGACTGGCCACTAATATTCACTATAGACCTACTGACTCCCACAGCTACCTGTACTATATATCCTCACAACCCACTTCCTGAAAAGACTCCATCCCATTCTCTCAGCTCCTCTGTCTTCATCATATATGTTCTGATGGGGCCAACTTCAACAAGGGAATCTCTGAAATGTCCACCTTCTTCCTCAACCAACTGTTCACCAGCACTGTTGTCGGCAGGGCCCTCAATCAGGTCCAACACATCTCCCACAATTCTGCCCTCACTCCGTCTCTTCCCTCTTGCAGCAGCAACTGGGTTCCTCTTGTCCTTACCAAGCATTCCACCAGCATCCACATCCAGAAGATCGTCAGCTGCCATTTCCACTACTCCAGTGAGATGCCACCACCAAAAAACATATTCCCCTCCCCTCCCTTGTCTGCCTTCCACAGGGACCATTCCCTCTAGGACACCCTGGTCCAATGTTCCTTCACTGCCAACAATCCCCAACAGCCCCACAGCACCCACCCCTGCAATTGCCAAAGGCACTGCCCAATTATCTCCCCAGTATCCACGGGCCCAAATGTACCTTCCAGGTGAAGCAGCACTTGACCTGCATTTCCCACAATCTAGTCTACTGCATTCTCTGCTCACAATGTGGTCTCCTCTACACTGGGGAAGTGAAGTGTAGGCTGGGTGACATCTACGTTCTGCTCGTAAAAAAAAACCAAGGTTCCAGGTGTCTACCACTTTAACACACCAGATCAGACAGCATCTGAGGAGCAGGTAAGTTAACATTTTGGCCTGAAATGTTGAAATGAAACTGCTGTTCAGGTGCTGTCTAGCCTGCTATACATTTCCAGCCTCACACCTATAGATTTTGGCTTCTAGCATCTGCAGTCCTTATTGTCACCACATCACTTTATCGCACCACCCTTATTCCTGGCCAAAATCTTTGTCTCAGGCTTGCTGCAGTGCAAGCTGGAAGAACATTTTCTACTTGGGGATTATGCAACCCTCTGGACTCAATATCGAGTTCAATAATTTTAGGGCCTGAACACTCCCATGTCCTAGCCCCCTACCCCTAGCCTTGATATCACATAGCCCGCCATTACACACTACCTATTGCTAGCCAGTAACAGTCTCCATTAACAGCTATTCACCCTCCCAGCAAGATCGTTTTCAGCGCCTTTGTCTGTCCAACTGTTCTTCACTCTCTTTGGGCTCTATCCCCGCCTATTGTTTAGTCCTTATCCCCACCCCCCCACCCTATCCTCAGCACATAAACCAGCATTTTCCTAGTTATCATCAGTTCTGAGGAAGGGTCATTGGGCCTGAAACGTTAGTTCTGATTTTTCTTCACAGTTGCTGCCAGACCAGCTGAGCTTTTCCAGCAACTTCCATTTTTGTTCCTGATTTGTAGTACATGCAATTCTTTCAGTTTTTACCAGAATGCATCCTGGATTGGAATGTGCTAGCTATAAAGTGAGGTAGGACAAACCTGGGTTTTTGCCAAAGCGTCTGGGGCTGAAGTAGAAGATATAAAGTTATGGCACGGATGTAAGGTGGATAGTCAGTCTTTTACCCAAGGTGGAAATGTCAAATACCAGGGGGCATAGGTTTAAGATGAAAGGGGGAAAAGTTCAATGGAGATATGTGAGGAAACGTTTTTGCACAGGGGGCCCTATAATCCACTGCCAGGAAGGTGGTAGAAGCAGATACAATAGCAAAGTTAATGAGGCATTTAGACAGACATGTGAACAGACAGAGAATAAAGTGACATGGACTATGTGTAGGCAGATGTGATTAGTTTAGAATAGTATCATGGTCAGTATAGAAATGGTGGGCTGAAGGGTCCATTCCTGTGCTGTATTGTTCAATGCTCTATGTTCTAAAGGGAGAAAGTAATATGATAATTAGATTAAATGAACTAGCATGAGAGGAGGCTCATGTGGAGCACTAATATTGACACATAGCAGCAAGGCTGTAAATCCTATAATTCTTTACATTGAGAAATGGACCTTGCATGGTGACTGAGAAAAAGCTCCAGCACAACCAACTACCCTTTACAGTGAACCTCGCAAAGGTCATCATTTTCAGGATGGTTGTCAGAATTGCAAATAAGTATATTATGACAGAATAGGAACAAACCTGTTAATTTGAGGAGATGAGATAAAACTGTAAACCAACACTGGAAGATGCTAATTGCCTTTCTAATAAGAAACATACCAATAATGAGATGTAAAGAATAACTGTGAACCTGATCTAAAAGCAGAAAATGTTGAGTATCTAGAGAAAGGACAAAGGGTTAATATTTCAGGAAGACACAATTCAGACTAATGTTTCAAATTCTGTTAAAACGCTCTCCATCTGAAACATTATCTTTCCTTTTTTCAGTTGGGATTGGAGCTGTCTGGCATAAAGGGTCTTAGAGAACCTCAGCCAAAGATGAGTATGAGACTGTACTGCTCTGCAATCATTCAGTAAAAAGTTGTACACTTCAATTAATTTAATTTAGCTTAATTGCTAATCTTAAGGAGACAAAATTAGAGTGGTAAGTCTGTACCTTTAATTAAAGTCAAGTCCTCTGTTTGGAAGAAAGGTCATTGGCCCAAAATCTTAAATCTTGTTTTCTTCCACAGATACTGGCTAATCTGTATGAGTTTCTTCCATTTTTTAAATTTCATGTTAGATTTCGAGCAGCCATTGTATTTTGGTTTTGTGTCAAGGTTTTCTTGCCCTTTGTGATCACAATGAAGAGTCCATTAAAAAAAGATGTGCTCTTGATATCCTCATGGAACATGGCTAGGCCAGCATTTATTACCCATCTTTAAATACACTTAAACTGATTGACTAGCCCAGCCATTGTAGAAGTCAACTATGTTGCTATCAGTATTTAGTCAAATATAATTTGGATATCTTACCTGGCTAGACCAGGGCATTGAACCGTTTTACTTAACTATTAGCCTGAACAGCAGGATTACTAGCCCATTGACATTTCCATCTTGCCATCTTCCAGCTCTATCTCATGCAGATTTTCTTTGCCAGTGAATCTCTGCATTCTTTTTGTTCATTTCAAATTTGCCAAAAAGAGCAGAGGTCATAAATCATTGAAGTAATTTAGTAGGAATCTTTGGAACATGGAAAGGAGGTACTTTCAAGCAATATACAGAATATGAAACCATGGTAGCCAAAAAAGCTCATCTGAAATCAGTTTTACAAAACAAAAGGAATTTTTCTTCAGCATGTTCCTCTGGCAGTGGCAGCAGCACACAGTGTGGTTGCTGCAAATGGTGGAATTAACAGAACTAAACATGGCTGCCTGAGGGACATTCTTGCAGCATCGAGTAAGAGAAGGTCATGTGAGTTTTCGCCAAAAGGCCAGTTGAAGAAACAGATAATGACGTAATTTTCCTGCTTGCAATAAGTGTGACAAATGATAGAATCTTTTCTCTGTCCTGATGCTCTGCGCCTAAATCGTAACATTCAACCAGACTTGAGTAAGAATACAGTATCTGGTTTGAATGGCAGCAAATCTGTTGTATTCAAAATATATACATTCAGAGAGAAGTCTGCAAAAGAAAATAATTTCAATTCCTTTGTGTTAAGTAAATATATATCAAAAATAATTGTTTTCTAGGTATTGACAATTTTGATGGCTCAGAGATAATTCCAGCTTATACTCATTTCCACTTTCCTCAGGACCGCCAAATATAAAGGGGAAAAATAGTAGATGCTGCAGCATTTGAAATGTGACTTTACCCCCTCAGCCTATACTTAGCTAGCAGTTTTTGGGTGGTGGCAAGAAGTTTTTGTGCCACTATTTTGAGATAATAGTTCAAGTGAATCGGCTGGATCCTGAATTTGTTCAGAAGTGTAAATGGGTCAGCAGCTCGTTTGACATCTTCCACTATATTTTTCCCATTTGGCTAGTGGAAATAAAAATGAAAGATGGAAAACAGGCTGCAGGTTCATTAATACCACAATGAATCTAGAATCTCTGTAATCATTTGCTTAATCCATGTTAAGCATATGGTAGCTACAGCAACTAAATTGAAAACAGGTGTCTGTTTTGCCACTCCAGGCAAATTCAAATTAAGACCATTTTTTTTGCTGGATCCAGTCTTTCAAATGCCTGAGTCTTATGAAGATGATTGTTGAGACACTTTGAGGGAAATAATCAACACTGGGATAGGCTGCATGAACCAATACCTTCAAGTTCGGTATAATCCCACACTCCTAAAATGCAGGGATATGGGGAAACAGCGGAGGAGTGGGATTAGTTTTAGATTAATTTAGCCAATGACGATCAATGGCAAAGCAAGCCAAATGACCTATTCTACATCATAAATATATATTGTTAAAGCTTATTTTACTGTATGGCAAACTTGGTTGTAGTTGCTTAAGTATGCATCTAATTTTTTGCCAACTGACTTTTACATTGCTGAGGCCAGATGCCAAATCTCCAACACCTCCTCCTATCACCCCCTTGATCGTGACCCACCCCCGACCACCAAACCATCATCTCCCAATCCATACGCAACCTCAGGTGACCTCCAACCCACAGCCTCCAACCTTTTGTTCCCCAACTCCGCACTGCCCGCTTCTATCTCCTTCCCAAAATCCACAAACCTGCCTGCCCTGGTCGACCCATTGTCTCCACCTGCTCCTGCCCCACTGAACTCATCTCCACCTATCTGGACTCCATTTTCTCCCCCTTGGTCCCGGAACTCCCTACCTACATTCGTGACACCACCCACGCCCTCCACCTCCTCCAGAACCTCCAATTCCTCAGACCCCAATACCTCATTTTCTCCATGGACGTCAAGTCCCTATGCACCTGCATTCCTCATGCAGATGGCCTAAAGGCCCTCCGTTTCATCCTAACCCACAGACCCGACCAGTCCCCCTCCACCGACACCCTCATCCGCCTGGCCAAACTCATCCTCACCCTCAACAACTTCTCTTTTGATTCCTACAGACAAAGGGGTTGGCCATGGGTACCCGCATGGGCCCAGGCTATGCCTGCCTCTTAGTAGGTTACGTGGAACAGTCCCTCTTCCGCAGCTACACTGGCCCTAAACCCCACCTCTTCCTCCGTTACATTGATGACTGCATCAGCGCCGCCTTGCGCTTCCAAGAGGAGCTCGAACAGTTCATCCACTACACCAACACCTTTCACCCCAACCTTAAGTTTACCTGGTTCATCACCAACACATCCCTCACCTTCCTGGGCCTCTCTGTCTCCATCTCAGGCAACCAGCTTGTAACTGATGTCCATTTCAAGACCACCGACTCCCACAGCTACCTAGAATACACCTAATCCCACCCACCTTCCTGAAAATATTCCATCCCCTATTCCCAATTCCTTCGCCTCAGCCGTATCTGCTCCCAGGATGAGGCATTCCACTCCCGTACATCCCAGATGTCCTCGTTCTTCAAGGACCACAACATTCCCCCCACTGTGGTGGTCGAGAACGCCCTTGACCGCGTCTCCCGCATTTCCCTCAACTCATCCCTCACATCCGCTCCCTGCAATAACCGCCAAAAGAGAATTACCCTAGTCGTCACATGCCACCCCACCAAACTCCGGATACAACGCATCGTCCTCCGACACTTCCGTCATCTACAATCCAACCCCACCACTAAAGACATTTTTCCATCCCCACCCTTGTCTGCTTTCCGGAGAGACCACTCTCTCCGTGACTCCCTTGTTCGCTCCACACTGCCCTCCAACCCCACCACACCCAGCACCTTCCCCTGCAACCGCAGGAAGTGCTACACTTGCCCCCACACCTCCTCCCTCACCCCCATCCCTGGCCCCAAGATGACTCTCCACATCAAGCAGATGTTCACCTGCACATCCACCAATGTGGTATACTGTATCCGCTGTACCCGGTGTGGCTTCCTCTACATTGGGGAAACCAAGCGGAGGCTTGGGGACCGCTTTGCAGAACACCTCCGCTCGGTTCGCAATAAACAACTGCACCTCCCAGTTGCGAACAATTTCAACTCCCCCTCCCATTCCTTCGACGACATGTCCATCCTGGACCTCCTGTAGTGTCATAATGACGCCACCCGTAGGTTGCAGGAACAGCAACTCATATTCTGCTTGGGAATCCTGCAGCCCAAAGGTATCAATATGGATTTCACCAGGTTCATTTCACCCTCCCCCCACTGCATCCCAAAACCAGCCCAGCTCGTCTCCACCTCTCTAATCTGTTCTTCCTCTCACCTATCCCCTCCTCCCACCTCAAGCCGCACATCCATTTCATACCTACTAACCTCATCCCGTCCCCTTGACCTGTCAGTCCTCCCTGGACTGACCTATCCCCTTCCTACCTCCTCACTTATACTCTCCTCTCCACCTATCTTCTCCTCTATCCATCTTCGGTCCGCCTCCCCCCTCTCCCTATTTATTTCAGAATCCTCTCCCCATCCCCCTTTTCTGATGAAGGGTCTAGGCCAGAAACGTCAGCTTTTGTGCTCCTAAGTTGATGCTTGGCCTGCTGTGTTCATCCAGCTCCACATTTTGTTCACTCACCAAATAACGCTGCTGTTTAATAATGAGATAACAAGGCAGGCATGAACACAGCAGGCCAAACAACGTTACAGGAGCAGGAAGGCTGACGTTCCGGGCCTAGACCCTTCTTCACAAATGGGGGAGGGGAAGGGGATTCTGAAATAAATAGGGAGAGAGGGGGAGGCGGATAGAAGATGGGTAGAGGAGAAGATTGGATGAGATGAGACAGACAGGTCAAAAAGGTGGGGGTGGAGCCAGTAAAGGTGAGTCTAGGTGGGGAGTTAGGGAGGAGATAGGTCTGTCCAGGGAGGACGGACAGGTCAAGGGGGTGGGATGAGGTTAATAGGTAGGAGATAGGGGTGGGGCTTGGGGTGGGAGGAGGGGATAGGTGGGAGTTTAGGGATGCAGAGACGAGCTGGGCTGGTTTTGGGATGCGGTTGTGGGAGGGGAGATTTTGAAGTTTGTGAAGTCCACATTGATACCATTGGGCTGCAGGGTACCTAAGCAGAATATGAGGTGCTGTTCCTGTTGAAATGGTCCACGACTGGGAGTTGCAGTTGTTTAGTGCGAACCAAGCGTAGGTGTTCTGCAAAGCGGTCCCCAAGCCTCCGCTTGGTTTCCCTGATGTAGAGGAGGCCACAACAGGAGCAGCGATGTGGAATGCCACATTGGCAGATGTGCAGGTGAACACCTGCTTGACATGGAAAGTCTACTTGGGGCCTGGTGAGGGGGGAGGTGTAGGGGCAGGTGTAGCACTTCCTGCGGTTGCAAGGGAATGTGTCGAGTGTGGAGGGGCTTGAGGGAAGTGTGGACCTCTCATGGGAGTCCTGGAGAGATTGGTCACTCCAGAAAGCAGATAAGGGTTGGGAGGGAAAAATGTCTTTGGTGGTTGGATTGGATTGCAGATGGCGGAAGTGTCGGAGGATGATGCGTTGGTTCCGGAGGTTGGTGGGGTGGTACACGCAGACAAGGGGGATTCTGTTTTGGTTGTTATTGCAGGGAGCGGGCATGAGGGATGAATTGTGGGAAATGCAGGAGACACGGTCAAGGGCGTTCTTGACCACTGGGGGGGCAGTTGCGGCCCTTGAAAAACGAGGACATTTGAGATGTATGGAGGTAGAATGCCTCATCCTGGGAGCAGATGCGGCGGACGCGAAGGAATTGGGAATAGGGGATGGCATTTTTGCAGGAAGGTGGGTGGGAGGAGGTGTATTCTAGGTAGCTGTGGGAGTCGGTTGGCTTGAAATGGATATCGGTTTCCGGGTGGTTGCCAGAGATGGAAATAGAGACTTCCGGGGATGAGCGAGAGATATCTGAGGTGGTCTAGGTGAACATAAGGTTGGGGTGGAAGGTGTTGGTGAAGTGGATGAACTGTTTGAGTTCTTTGTGGGAGCACAAGGCAGCGCCAATACAGTCATCAATGTAACGGAGGAAGAGGTGGGGTTTGGGGCCTGTGTAGGTGCGGAAGAGGGATTGTTCCACGTAACCTACAAAGAGACAGACATAGCTTAGGCCCATGCGGGTACCCATGGCCACCCACTCTGTCTGTAGGAAGTGGGAGGAATTGAAAGAGAAGTTGTTGAGGGTGAGGATGAGTTCGGGTAAGCGGATGAGGGTGTCAGTGGAGGGGGACTGGTCGGGGCTCCGGGACAGGAAGAAGCGGAGGGCCTTTAGGCCCATCTGCATGACAATTGCAGGTGTATAGGGACTGGACGTCCATGGTGAAAATGAGGTGTTGGGGACAAGGGAATTGGAAGTTTCAGAGTAAGGTGGAGGGTGTGGGTGGTGTCATGGACGTATGTGGGGAATTCCTGGACCAAGGGGGCGAAATTGGAGTCGAGATAGGTGGAAATAAGTTTGGTGGAGCAGGAGCAGGCGGAGACAATGGGTTGGCCTGGGCAATCAGGTTTGTGGATTTTGGGAAGGAGATAGAAACAGGTGGTGCAGGGTTCAGGAACAATGAGGTTGGAGGCTGTGGGTTGGAGGTCACCTGAGGTGATGAGCTTGTGGTTGGATTGGGAGATGATGGTTTGGTGGTCAGGGGTGGGTCACGATCAAGTGGATGATAGGAAGAATATCGGAGAGTTTCTCCTACATTTCCCACAATTCATCCCTCACACCCCCTCCCCGCATTAACAAACAAAACAGAATCCCCCTTGTCCTCACGTACCACCCCACCAACCTCCGGACCCAATGCATCATCCTCCAACACTTCTGCCATCTACAATCCGACCCCACCACTAAAGATATTTTTCCATCCCCACCCTTGTCTGCCTTCCGGAGGGACCACTCTCTCCGGGACTCCCTTGTTCACTCCACACTCCCCTTTGAGCCGCACCACACCTGGCACTTTTTCCTGCAACCGCAGGAAGAGCTACACCTGCCCCTACATCGCCCCCTTCACCCCCATCCCCGGCCCCAAGAAGACGTTCCACACCAAACAGATGTTCACCTGCACATCTGCCAATGTGGTATACTGCATCCGCTGTTTCTGTTGTGGCCTCCTCTACATTGTGGAAACCAAGCAGAGGCTTAGGGGCCGCTTCGCAGAACATCTACGCTCAGTTCGCACTAAACAAATGCACCTCCCAGTCGTGAACCATTTCAACTCTCCCTCCTATTCCTTAGACGATATGTCCATCCTGGGCCTCCTGCAGTGCCACAACGATGCCACCCGAAGGTTGCAGGAATAGCACCTCATCTTCCGCTTGAGAGCCGTGCAGCCCAATGGTATCAATGTGGACTTTACAAGCTTCAAAATCTCCCCTCCCCCAGCACATCCCAAAAACAGCCCAGCTTGTTCCTGTGTCCCTAACCTGTCGTTCCTCCCACCTATCCCCTCCTCCCACCCCAAGCTCCACACCTATCTCCTACCTACTAAACTCATCCCGTCCCCTTGACCTGTCCATCCTCCTTGGACTGACCTATCCCTTCCCTACCTCCCCACCTACACCTTTACTGGCTTCATTCCCACCTCTTTGATCCGTCTGTCTTCTCTCCACATATCTTCTCCTCTATCCATCTTCTGTCTGCCTCCTCCCCTCTCCATTTGTTGCAGAATCCCCTTCCCCTCCCCTATTTCTGATGAAGGGTCCAGGCCCAAAACATTCGCCTTCCTGCTCCTCAAACGTTGCTTGGTCTGCTGTGTTCATCCAGCTCTACACCTTGTTATCTCAGATTCTCCAGCATCTGCCGTTCCTACTATCTCTGATGTTTAATAATTGCATCGTATGGGAAATACATTGTCAATCTCACAGTTATAGATCATCCCTTATTGACTGCATTGTGAAATACAAACAGCACTGCATAAATCTGGACAAGTTCTGTTCTTCTACCTATCCTTACACCAAAACATGTTTACCAAAAAGTAACAGTTTTTATCTGAATATGGGCCGCTTCATCTTTTACTCATTGAGAGAAATTCTTGAACATTTGTGACCTAATTTCCCTCTCACCATGACCATAAAGTCATCCGATTATCACTATTATGTCTTCTACACATTTGTTACAAACCTAAGCAAGGTCATCAGATTATGTTTTATATTTCATGTCTAAATATTTGGACTTCTACTTGCCTAACACTTTTCACAACAGGAATGCAAGTTCCCATCCAGACATGAACCCTGGCACCAGGCAAGCAACACAGCCTTCTGGACTCATGATCTTGGTTATAAAAAATATATCTATTCCACAAAGTATTCCCCTCTCCACCCCACTATACTGTCCTCTACTCCCACTACATTCCTTTTTATTACCCATACTTGAATGGGTCTCTGCACCATGATGCCATGATCAAGTCTCTAACCAATCCTGCGGCCTACATCATCATCCATACAACTTCAAATCTGTCAGATAAACGCAAGGGCTGAAGTTCCTCCTGAGCTTGCTTCTGGATCCCCATATCTACCTCATTCGCAGTCACACTCTCCTTTCCCTGAGCAGAGGCCAAACTACTGTGAGTGCCTCTGAACAAAGTTTTCAGGTAACCTTACCCCTTCTTGAAGTTCAGATTCTACCTCATCAACTCAACCTTCTTTGAACCAGAGATTTATGACAGATGTTGCTGTGGATCTCTGTTGTTTATCATTTCCCACATGCAACAGTACATCATCTGGCCTGCCATCTTTATTGTAGCACGCCTTTTAACTTGTTAATCTATTAGCTAATTTGGTATCTGTTTAAATTATTGTCCCTATTGCTTCAGCTCTCAATCCCTCTGTTGGTCTCTGGCTCCCTCTTTCAGCCCATACCTTTTCTGTAAATGATCAGAGCAGCAGCACCTCCCTCAATCACAAAATTCCCAAGCCCACACTCTTCTCAGGTTCCCCTGAGTGACAAGCTTTGTACTTGCTTCCTTGGCCACCTTCATTTTTTATAGCTGAAATTCTACACAAATGAATCAGCATTGCAAATGAAGAGACCCAGTTCTAATCAACTGCAGAATTAACTGACTATATTTGCCTCTCAATTGTGATCTTGATAATTCTTGACAAAGACTGAAACAAACTGAACTTTTAACAGTTAATGGTAGTTAAATGCTAAATAAAAATTTGGTTAGATTTTAGATTATGTTTAACCCTTAAGAGTTAACCTCAAAATTCCCTCCATCACCATATTCTCAAATTAACACTGTTTCAAGTTGCATTCAATAAGATCTGGTATCTCTGTGCTAGCCTAATTCCTAGCTACTGAAGGGTCTCAGTTCAAGCCCATGGAAATGCGTGGGTGATGGGAACAGAGCTGCTGCTACGATACCTGATTTAAAGGCAACCTCCACACCTGCCATCTTTCTCCTGGGACCAGGTAAAATTTCACAGTTCCAAATCAAATTTTAACTGATAATCACTCTTGTGAACAGTTTTGGAATATTTTACTATGTGAAAGGCACTATATAAATCCAAGTTCTTAATGACAGAATTTGATCATTTACCATCTGCTCCAATACTGTTTCCGAAAGGCAACAGAGGTCATCTCACCAATGGCATTCACTTGAACTTCAGGATATCCAATCTGAGAGATGTACAAGTTGCAGAAGTGAGCCCTGGCTGACTCAAAGTGTTTGAATGAGGAGATGTCAATAGAGGTGGGATTGCAGATACAGAAACTTACTACACCTAGCGCCCAGACATTAGTGTATCATGTAACCTACCAATAAGTCTCATCTCTGTGCAGCAGCAATCATCCTGTTAGGTTAGATTTCGACAAGCATGCTCCAGGTGTGGCCAAATAAATCCAGTGACGCATGACCACTTAATTTCAAAACAGACCTCTTTGGAAACCCTGTACAGTCAGAGTTATTTAAAACTTTCAATGAACACAGTCCTAAAACAAACTATGCAATCCATGATGTATCTCTGACTACAGAAACTGTGGGCTGAAAATACAGCAATCTCTTGTCTAGTTTCAAATTAATAGAGAGAGCTACAATACAAGGTTTCAATGACCTCATTGCAGAGAAATTGTCTCTTCCCACACAAACCCCCTCATTCTGAGGGAGTTCCAATTAACAAAGGAATGACATGAGTTGATACAGTTGTCTTTCCAGATGACAAGTGCATTCTTCTTTCCACTCTGCTGCCCTAATCAAATAATTTACAAAGCAGGCACAGAGAGCCTATAAGACAGGGTAATCACTGTGGCATAAATCTGGCTATGTTACGGGTTCTGCCTGAGGGAGTCTGCAGTACCTCTTTTTAGATAGGCACAAAATGGCACCCAACAGCCCAATCTCCAGATGTCCTCCTTCTGTGAAGGAATCATTTAGATGCAACACTGGATTAAACAATGGAAGCACTCATAAAGCATGGTCATGATGCAAGAAATACACTGCACTTAAATGCACCAAGTAATACTGAGGCAATTAAAAATTTGATCTGGATGGGAGGTTTATACAATGACTATATTTTAATATTGTCTTCAATTCAGGGTAAAATGAAGGAATGAAAAGAATCAAGCGACCACTTCAAATCTGCCCAAAAACAAGCCTAGGCAATTTGGTTACCCTAAGATAGGGAGCCTTTATTGAAATTTGCTGGGGGCAAGGTGCAAAATGTACACATGTGAAAACAGAAGCAAAAACAGCTGAGCTGTCTGTGAGATTACTGGTTGCATTAAAGGGCTAATAAGAATGATCCTTCCTGTCATTTAGAGTATTAGTTGCTTACTAGGCAGTGTTTAGTTGACACAACACAGACATTTCTAGAGAAACTCAGCAGATCTGGCTGGCTGGAATGAAAACAAGGTCCAATGATCCTTCTGTCTAGTGTTTAATTGGTGTTGCTTTTGTAGTCGATTTGTTACAGTGAAAGTCTTCAAACTTGAAATCTTGTGCAGTTCCTTCAAGTTGGTGACGAGGAACTCAAATCTCTTATTTAAAATTAATGGTGACTATGGAGTATGCAAAATAGGTATTATATTTCAAGTTCATTCTCGGAGCCATTAGGTCATAGCAAATAAGATGGAAAAATGAATGGTCATATATTGTAATCGGTGTTAGTTTGATTAAACTTTTCATAGAATCATAGAATTCCGAGATTGTGGAAAGAGGCCATTCGGCCTATTAAGTCTGCACCAACCTTCTGAAAAACATCCCATCCAGACTCAGACCCCTACCCTATCCCTGTGATCCCACATTTACCATGGTTAATCCAGCCTACACATTGTTGGGAACTACGGGCAATTTAGCACAGCTGATCCACCTAATCTGCACATCTTTGGACCGTGTGGTTTAAACCACATGTTGCAGAACAGGTGTTTAAGTAGTGGTCTCATGAATCCCAATATTTTTCATGTCAAGAATTGAAGATCAGAAGGGATGTGTATTCAACCTAATATTCCACTTCTACCATTAATTTACTCCTCCTTTAGTTTCATGAGGAAGTTTTCCAGGTTTACACAGAGGCAAAACAGGCACAGTAAATATTGAAGATAACAAAGTGTGAAGCTGGATGAACACAGCAGGCCAAGCAGCATCTCAGGAGCACAAAAGCTGACGTTTTGGGCCCAGACCCTTCATCAGAGAGGGGGATAGGGAGAGGGTTCTGGAATAAATAGGGAGAGAGGGGGAGATGGACCGAAGATGGATAGAGGAGAAGATAGGTGGAGAGAAGAATATAGGTGGGGAGGTAGGGTGGGGATAGGTCAGTCCAGGGAAGACTGACAGGTCAAGGAGGCGGGATGAGGTAGTAGGTAGGAAATGGAGTTGCATCTTGAGGTGGGAGGAAGGGATGGGTGAGAGGAAGAACAGGTTAGGGAAGCAGAGATAGGCTGGGCTGGTTTTGGGATGCAGTGGGGGGAGGGGATGAGCTGGGCTGGTTCAGTGATGCAGTGGGAAGAGGGGAAGAACTGGGCTGGTTTTGGGATGCAGTGGGGGAAGGGGAGATCTTGAGGCTTGTGAAGTCCACATTGATACCATTGGGCTGCAGGGTTCCCAAGGTCTCCATCTCAGGTCACCAGCTAGAAACTGATGTCCATTTCAAGCCCACTGACTCCCACAGCTACCTAGAACCACGCCCTCCACCTCCTCCAGAACTTCCAATTCCCTGGCCCCCAACACTTCATGTTCACCATGGACGTCCAGTCCCTATACACCTGTATTCCTCATGCAGATGGCCTCAAGGCCCTCCGCTTCTTCCTGTCCCGCAGGCCCAACCAATCCCCCTCCACTGACATCCTCATCCGCCTAGCCGAACTCGACCTCACGCTCAACAACTTCTCTTTCGATTCCTCCCACTTCCTACTGACAAAGGGGGTGGCCATGGGTACCCTCATGGGCCCAAGCTAAGCCTGCCTCTTTGGAGGTAATGTGGAACAGTCCTTCTTCCGCACCTACACAGGCCCCAAATCCCACCTCTTCCTCCATTACATTGATGACTGTATCGGCACCGCCTCTTGCTCCCAAGAGGAGCTCGAACAGTTCATCCACTTCACTAACACCTTCCACCCCAACCTCAAGTTCACCTGGGCCATCTCCAACACATCCCTCACCTTCCTGGATCTCTCAGTCTCCATCTCAGGTAACCAACTAGAAACTGATGTCCATTTCAAGCCCACTGACTCCCACAGCTACCTAGAATACACCTCCTCCCACCCACCCTCCTACAAAAATTCCATCCCCTATTCACAATTCCTCCGCCTCCGCCGCATCTGCTCCCAGGATGAGGCATTCCACTCCCGTACATCCCAGAAGTCCTCATTCTTCAAGGACCGCAACTTTCACCCCGCAGTGGTCGAGAACCCCCTGGACCGCGTCTCCCGCATTTCTCCGCAACACATTACTCACACCCCACCCCTGCCACAACCGCCCAAAGAGGATCCCCCTCGTTCTCACATACCGCCCCACCAACCTCTGGGTACAACGCATCATCCTCCAACACTTCTGCCATCTACAATCCGAAACCCCCACCCAAGACATTTTACCATCCCCACCCTTGTCTGCCTTCCGGAGAGACCACTCTCTCCGTGACTCCCTTGTCCGCTCCACACTCCCCTCCAACCCCACCACACCCGGCACCATCCCCTGCAACCGCAGGAAGTGCTACACTTGCCCCCACACCACCTACCTCAGCCCCATCCCAGGCCCCAAGATGACCTTCCATATTAAGCAGATGTTCACCTGCACATCTGCCAATGTGGTATACTGTATCCATCGTACCCGGTGTGGCTTCCTCTACATTGGGGAAACCAAGCGGAGGCTTGGGGACTGCTTTGCAGAACACCTCCGCTCGGTTCGCAATAAACAACTGCACCTCCCAGTCGCAAACCATTTTAACTCCCCCTCCCATTCCTCAGACGACATGTCCATCATGGGCCTCCTGCAGTGCCACAATGATGCCACCTGAAGGTTGCAAGAACAGCAACTCATATTCCGCTTGGGAACCCTGCAGCCCAATGGTATCAATGTGGACTTCACCAGCTTCAAAATCTCCCCTTCCCCCACTGCAACCCAAAACCAGCCCAGTTCTTTCCCTCCCCCCACTGCATCACTAAATCAGCCCAGCTCTTCCCCTCCCTCCACTGCATCCCAAAACCAGCCCAGCCTGTCTCCGCTTCCCTAACCTGTTCTTCCTCTCACCCATCCCTTCCTCCCACCTCAAGCCGCACCTCCATTTCCTACCTACTACCTCATCCCTCTCCCTTGACCTGTCCGTCTTCCCTGGACTGGCCTATCCCCTCCCTACCTCCCCACCTATATTCTCGTCTCCACCTATCTTCTTTTCTCTCCATCTTCGGTCTGCCTCCCCCTCTCTCCCTATTTATTCCAGAACCCTCTCCCCATCCGCCTCTCTGATGAAGGGTCTAGGTCCAAAACGTCAGCTTTTGTGCTCCTGAGATGCTGCTTGGCCTGCTGTGTTCATCCAGCCTCACATTTTATTATCTTGGAATCTCCAGCATCTGCAGTCCCCATTATCACAGTAAATATTGAAAATTGGTGATTTTTTTCACAGGTAAATCCTTTGTATCACCCAAATTCGCAATGCTCCTGGTACTCATTTAATCCAATGCACTTTGGTACCAAGTTAGGAAATTACCCCTCATTTCCACCCACGAACATTTCAAGGCCAATGAGAACACGGTGCAGCAGCCATGAAGATCTGGCTACAATAAGCTTTACAAAAGAAAGAAAT
The DNA here is from genome assembly GCF_030684315.1 of Stegostoma tigrinum. Classification (NCBI taxonomy): domain Eukaryota; kingdom Metazoa; phylum Chordata; class Chondrichthyes; order Orectolobiformes; family Stegostomatidae; genus Stegostoma; species Stegostoma tigrinum. Next base: position 88,290,077 of record NC_081362.1, on the reverse strand, counting down.
GACTCCAGCAAAATCTTGCATCTTCCTAGAGTTCACAACCTCAAGTTACTCTGCGTGCATATGATATGGGACTAGTTAAAAATTTGACACGGTGGAAGTAGGGAAAATTGAATTGCTGGGTTGGCAAATTACAAACTGTAATGGATTTTGTGTGCCAAATAGTATGGATAATGTTATGGAGGAAACAGATGAGCATCTAGTGCCTGCATTTTATATATTTTTTTCAAACATTACTCAGTTTGTAAGAAGGCTGTATAGGCACCTTCCTATCCTCACACAGAGTAAAACAGTATAGAGGCAAACATCCTGACTCTGTGTTACGTCTGTAGGTGTTATAATAATGTTTCATAATACACATTTTTTAAAATTTGGGAACTTGAGTTCTAAGATATAGGCCATAAAGTCGTTCTTGAACAGTGAGTTCAAAAAATTTCCAAAAATCATGTGACATTCACTGCTAAGAGCAAGCCTTATAGGGTGTGTGCTGACTTGAGGTTTACAACATAATGCGAGAGAGATAGCGAGAAAGAGAGAGAGAAAGGGTCCAGAAGCAGGTTGATTTAGACAGAGATAATAAAATGTGAGGCTGGATGAACACAGCAGGCCCAGCAGCATCTCAGGAGCACAAAAGCTGACGTTTTGGGACTCTGATGAAGGGTCTAGGCCTGAAACATCAGCTTTTGTGCTCCTGAGATGCTGCTGGGCCTGCTGTGTTCATCCAGCCTCACATTTTATTATCTTGGATTCTCCAGCATCTGCCGTTCCCATTATCACTGATTTAGACAGAAGCAGGTTGATTCCGACTAAAGCAGGTTCATTCATACAGAAGAGGGCATTGCAGCAGATATAACACAGTGTGAAGCTGCAGGAACACAGCAGGCCAGGCAGCATCAGAGGAGAGGAAAGGTGACATTTTTGGTTGCGACCCTTCTTCAGAATTGGGAAGGGTGAAGGTACGCTGGGAAATAGATAGAGTGAAGAGGGGTGGTGCTGAGGAAGGTAGGGGGATTGGTGATGTTGCCTGGCATGGAGGGAAGGTCTGATGAGGAAAGGCTGAGGGACTTGAGACTGTTTTCGTTAAAGAGAAGAAGGTTAAGAGGCAACTTAATAGAGACATACAAGATGATCAGAGGATTAGATAGGGTGGACAGTGAGAGCCTTTTTCTTTGGATGGAGATGGCTAGCACAAGGGGACATTGCTTTAAATTGAGGGGTGATAGATATAGGACAGATATCACAGGTAGGTTATTTACTCAGAGAGTAGTAAGGGCATGGAATGCCCTGCCTGCAACAGTAATAGACTCGCTAACTTTAAGGGCATTTAAATGGTCATTGTATAAACATATGGATGATAATGGAATAGTGTAGGTTAGATGGGCTTCAGATTGGTTCCACAGGTCGGCGCAACATCGAGGGCTGAAGGGCCTGTACTGCCCTGTAATGTTCTATGTTCTACGTTCTGGTGCAGATACAGTCATAAATGTAGTGGATGAAGAGGAGAGGGGATAATGCCAGTGTAATAGTGGAAAAAGGACTGTTCCACATATCCGACGAAGAGGCATAGCTTGGATCCATATTTGTACCCATTGCCACTCCCTTAGTTGGAAGGAAATGGAGAAGTTGTTCGGAGTAAGGACGAGTTCTGTTAAACGGGTGAGGGTATCGGTGCAGGGGACTGGTTGGCTGTGCAGGAGAGGAAGAAGCAGAAGACTTTTGGGCCATCTGTGTGGAGAATACATGTGTACAGGGATTGGGTGACCATAGTGAAGATGATGTGTTGCGGGCCAGGGAACTGGAAGTCTTGGAGGAGATGGAGGGTGTGGGTGCCCCAGGTGTAGGTGGGGAGTTCCTGTACCGGAGGGAAAAGACAGAGTCAAGGTAGGCACAAGTGAGTTCAGTGAGGCAGGAGCAAGCAGAGTCAATGGGTTGGCCGAGGCAGTCAGGTTTGTGGATTTTGGGAAGGAGATGGAAACGGGCACAGCCTTGGGGAACGGTGAGGTTGGAGGCTGTGGGTGAGAGTCACTTGAGATGATGAAGTTGTTGATGGTTTGAGAGGCAATGGTTTGGTGGTCGGGGTGGGGTAATAATCTCGGGGGTGTCTGACAGTTGCAGCAGATATACTGTTATAAGCAGTCCAAGTAGTCTGGGCTGGGACAAAAGTCCTGCTTTGCTTATTAGAAACACAGTACAGTGTGGAGGTCAGAGAAAAAGACCTCCTATAACGCAGGTAAGGTCGATGTTGAACATGTCAAACATCGAGTGAAATTTCCTGAAAAGAAATCAATACAACCATACAAGTGAAACAAAGAGGTGTTGTGCAGAGACAGGGGCAAAGCTTCATTGGGATTTGAGTGTCTGCAAGGTTGTTTGAGTAAAGAACATAGAACATAGAACAGTACAGCACAGAACAGGCCCTTCAGCCCACAATGTTGTGCCGACCATTGATCCTCATGTACGCACCCTCAAATTTCTGTGACCATATGCATGTCCAGCAGTCTCTTAAATGACCCCAATGACCTTGCTTCCACAACTGCTGCTGGCAAAAAGAGTTGGATCTTTCTTTCTGATATTTGTAATGCATTCATTTCAAATATTTATTGCAGCATGTAAATATAGTTCATTTCTTTGTTTTGTACAAGAAACTTTTATCTTGTTGAGATAAAAATTCATTAGCAATTTCGTGGGAATATGTTCAGTGACTGACATCCAGAGTAAACAAAAGGAAAACAGAAAAATTATCAAGCCAAGTCCAGTATTAACATCATCTGAGATCATACCAGTGTCTCTTTAATCTGTTTTAAGAGAACAAGTGGAATTGAAAATAAAATTAACTAATGAACTAATGGACACTTTAATAGAAAAACAAATTTTAAAATGAAACTAAATAATATTTTGGGGGGAGATCATGCACTCATCAGGTTCAAGACAGGTGATCACAGAATCTCTACAGTGTGGAAACTGGCCATTTGACCCATCAAGTCCACACTGATCCTCCAAAAATAAATCCAAGTAGCCTGCATTTCCCATGCTAATGTGCCTACAAGGCAATTTAGCATAGCAAATACACCTACCCTGCACATCTTTGGGCAGAAAGCCAGGCAAGCACAGGGAGAATGTGCAAACCCCACACAGACGGTTGCCCAATGTAGGAATTGAACTCATGTCCATTGATCTGTGAGGCAGCAGTGTTAATAATGGAGCCACTGTGCCACCCCACTGAGCTAACAGTGTCACTCCTTTGTCACGTGAAGGTCTTCAACTGACAAAGGAGTAGCTCTCTGAAAGCTTGTGATTTCAAATAGATCTGTTGGACTATAACCTGATCTAGCCTAACTTCTGACTCTGACAAACCATGGAAGAAAAGTAGGAGTCAGGTCGAACAACTCCTTCCACTGCCAATTGCCTGAACCTGTTAATAGCTACTTGGCCAGGCCAGGTACAAACCAAAGATTCAGTTTCTTCAGAACTGAAGAAGGATCATACTGGACTTCAAAAATTAACTTTGTTTCTCCCTTCAAGATGCTACCATGCCTGTTGAGTTTCTCCAGCATTTTTATTTCTGGCATCTGCATTACTTTGCTTTTATTATTGTAATGTGAATCTGGGTCAGGGTTCAACATGACTCCAGTTGAAAAGGAGAGTGAGGAGGATCAAAATTGCTTTCTACGCAAACTGTAAGAGAATTGTATGTGCAATTTAATGAAACTTTTTTCAGCTTGAGTCCACTATTTTAAGAACCATGGAGGTTTTCCAATTTGGAATCCTCTGCAGTGTTAATTTGGCATACTGTGGTACAAGAATGATTTCTACTTGGTGCACAAATAATTTAGCATAATTTATGAACTAACCAAAATGTCCCTTGAGCAAATTCAGGGACCATTCAGGATGATTAGGCTGATACTCAAAGGCTGCTTTCAATTATTCTTCCTGCTTGCAGCAACAGAATTAGCCTCGTTGAATATGTGAGCATTTCTTTTATGAAAATAAACAGGTTCCGTTCAAGAAAATTCCATATTGTCATGAATTGCTCCAATTCTGCAGCCAAGTTTGTGTCTGTATTTGACTTGGTATATTTTTTCATGAGATGCAGGGAAATTGCAGTCAAAAGCATATTACTAATTGGGTTTTGTAATCCCAATATATTTTCAGTAATATTTTTCAGCATTTAATTATATTTAACTAACAGTGGAGAGAAAATAAAATCATTGAGCGTAATGAATAAACTATAAAAGATGATGAACTTTGGCATGATACCTTGGCAAGGGAGCTCCATCCATAGAAAATTTGGTATTGAAGTGTTCTTCTGGCACTCAGCTATTTACAAATGGATATGGCAGATGGAGAATGCATAATAAAGTGAACAGTAACGCAGTTGAATGCGTAGGGAATATCCGTGCAGACTGAATATATACTGTAACTGTAATAACTGCCAGAATAGGATGTTTGTTTGGTCACCCTCCTCGGTGTTGAAACACTAGTGGTGTATAAGAGGATTCTGGACACCAAAGACTTATTACAAAAAATACAGAAGTTAATTTCTCAAAAAGAGAAATTTCAAAATAATGTTTCAGCGCCCTTGCCTCTGTGTTCCAACTTCATAGCACCTTGGTCTTTTGATTTCATTCCTAGCTAACCCAGTGGAAGATACTATCTCTTTAAATGACTTTGCTTCCCATGCTGACCTTGTTCTTCTAGATGGAAGTGGATGTGGGTTTGGAAGGCGCTTTTAAAGAACTTTTGGCGAATTTCTACATCTTGTCGATAGTACACACTGTTGGCACTGAGTGTCAGTGGTGGACGGAGTGAATGTTTGTGGAATTTAAGTATTATTTTTGTACTTAATAGCATAAGTACTTCTTTTAATGCTATGGGGAGGCAATGGCCTCGTGGTATTATCACTGGGCTGTTAATCCAGAGCCCAGATAATAATCTGGGGATACAAGTTCAAATCCCACCATGGCAGAGGTGGAATTTGATTTCAATAAAAGAAAACCTGGAATTAAAATGCTTATGAAAACCATGAATCCATTGTTGATTGTCAGAGGGGAAAGGGAAACTCTGGCCGGTTCACTAATCCCCTTCAGGGGAGGAAAATGCCATCCTTACCTGCTCTGGCTGACATGAGACTCCAGACCCACAGCAATGTGGCTGACTCTTAACTGCCTTGAGCAATGAGGGATGGGCAATAAATGCTGGCCTAGCTAGTGATGCCCTCAATCTGTGAATGAATAAAGGAAAATCAAAGATGTATGTCCCTTCAAAACCACTCAAGCTCTCTGGTCCAGAAAAGCATCAACTGAAACTGTGCAGTTTCATTCTTGCAGGCACTAAATACTTGTTGCAGATTTTTAAAATTGAAATATTACAAAGGTTGCAGTGTTCCTTTGTCTTTCTCTGTCTTAATCAAATTTACTTTGCAGTTATTTTTCTTTCTCTACCTTTCAATCAAGTTAATTATCCTTCTTTCACTGTTTCTTTAACACAATCTTTAAATCTCAGTAAGGAAATAGTCTTTTAGTCCCATCAGTCAATAAGTATCAAAAGCATAATTGCTTAAGGTACTTGGGAAGATTTGTAGCTCGGGTTGTGAATGAGGTTGTTGGCTTGCTCACCAAGCTGACTGGTTATTGTACAGATATTTTATCACCATGCTAGGTAACATCATCAGTGCGACCTCTGATGAAGCAATATTGTTCTACTTCAGAGATAATGGGAACTGCAGATGCTGGAGAATCCAAGATAACAAAGTGTGAAGCTGGATGAACACAGCAGGCCAAGCAGCATCTCAGGAGCGTCCTGAGATGCTGCTTGGCCTGCTGTGTTCATCCAGCTTCACACTTTGTTATCATTGTTCTACTCCACTTGGAATTTACACGATCCAGTCAGTTAAGTTGGTTTGCGTCATTTCCGGTTCTTTTTTGCATGGGTTTGTAAATGGGGTCTAATTCCATATGTTTTTGATTGCCTTACAGGTTGAAAACCAAGCCTCTAGGCATTCCCGTGCACGTCAGTAGTTGTCTTGAGCTAGGTGGTCACACTGTCCCAGTTAAATTGATGGCCTTCATTGTCCAAGTGCACTATGAGTCTTGTCTCATCACAGAGACACATTATCAATTTGCAGCAGTTTCTAAAGTTGAAGAATGAGAGAAGTCTAACAGGTCTCACTGAGAGACATCCCACTTAACAAATTCTGTCCCAATATGTTGCTTCTAGCTTGATTTCCAAAAAAAACAATAGCTTCATGTGATAATGGGAACTGCAGATGCTGCAGAATTCAAGATAATAAAATGTGAGGCTGGATGAACACAGCAGGCCCAGCAACATCTCAGGAGCACAAAAGCTGACGTTTCGGGCCTAGACCCTTCATCATGCATCAGACTATGAAGCTTAAGAAATAAGAACAGGAGTTGCCCATTTGTCCCCACTGAGCCTATTCCACCATTTAATGACCACTCTAACTGTGGCCTTTATACAATGTTCCTGTCTGTCCCCATAACCCTTAACTCACTTGGCAATTAAAAATCTAACACAGCCTTGAATGTATTTCTATCAGCAAAACGGAAGCCAACTGTTTTCATTTGCACCATCTTCGATCTGCATGCATCCAGCTCCAGCTCATTGACTGGTCAGCTTCCCACTAAGACTGTCGTGTAAAACCTTTTAGTCTGGTTGAGCTAATCAAAAGACAAAAGGTTGAGCTGAGATAAAGCACTTGTGAAGAGCTAGAGTGAATGGCGGTCACTTGATTTAATGAGTACAGGGTTAGAAACAGTACTTCTGTATACAGGGATGTGTGTGAATGCAGCAAATTTAATATGATACATTTTCTAATAGTTTAAATGATCTTCTCAATATAGTATCTTAGCCAATGTTACAACTGCATTGTTCGTATCATCACTTTTTTGGCCATGCTTTAATTTGGGTGATTTCCGGCTAGATAGAGGGGCAAGTGAAATGGGATCATTAAGTATGTCCATTTAAAGACAGTGGAATGGAGTCCAGAGAGGTGTTGAACAGCAACAGCAGATGCCCAGGAGAAAAAAATTGGATGATATTTCTGGGGTAGGATACTTGATTGTACCATTTTACTTATTTTAGCTGTTTAAAGACTCCAAAATAAATTCTGAGATTGAAAAGAAATCCAATTCACAATATCAACACTCAATAAAACTTTTTAAGGTGCTTTAAGAACTACATTAATGAGCAAAATAAGGGTGCCACCTCAACTTGCGCACACTCATCTTATCTTTAAAAGAGGGCATCTGCAACAAATACAGTCAGTTGGAAGTAGAAAGAAACAAAACATTTAGTATGCATCAAGGAATGATAGAAATCCCAGTATTCAATTCTGGCTTGTTACACTGACAATGTCTAAAATAGTAATTAATACATGAGTAAAATTCATCACTCCTTCCTTCAAAAACACACCTACAGAGTGTTGGGAATTTCAAGTAATAATACAAAAAAATTAACAAGCGAAGTTTTAATTGTAATGACTTTCGTTAATGTGACTTATATTACTGTTCTGACAGGCACCGTCCTCGTCATTACCATGAACTGTGTGACTGCCTGTGAAATGTTACAGTTTTTTGCAAAGATGTTATCTTGTTGCTATTATTATGTGATGTGAGTAACTGGTGCTTATGTGCTCTTATAAATCATTTGTATGCTTGTAATAGCTGCTTTGAATTTTGCCACAAACATAAAATCAATGCTATGAACAATGCTGCTCCATTTCTCAGGGACAATAGTTAATTGAACATTACAGAGATCCAAGTGATTTACAGCTAATTACTTGACATCAACATGATCGGTTGCTTGTTTGTAACAACTCCTAAAAAGTAAATATCTTCACTACTTCAGGGTATCCTGATCTCCAGTTTTGAAGTTTCTGAAATTTTGGGGTAATCTTGTATCTTCAGGTTCCTGGCGGGATGCCTGTCGCACTGAAACTGTGTTGTGCTTGGCTTTTGTTATATGACGGAGCCTTGATGCAGCTCATCAGTTCGTAAGATTTGCTACAAGGGATCTACAAGGCTGGCTTGACCTGGTGTGGTAGTACAGTAATAAGAAGAAGCTCTTTCTTAAACAAGGTGTAGTTTATTGCACGATAGCAACTAGGTGTTACATTTGTGTTACAAACATTGTTCCAAACAGAATGAGGGATGCCTCAACAATAGCTGTTACTCCTTTGTGGTCCAAAGTTGTTCTCCCATCTGAGTCCAAATGACATCTATATATTGAGTGCTACTTCATGCACTCCTCAGCTTTAACCCTTTCACACCCTTATACTCTTGTACAACACCCAGGCACCCCCATCTTATTTTACATTAATAACATTAATAGGTCTCACACTGTTCCTGTGACCACAATAGTTTTCTCTATAGTTCACTCTGTTTCTCTCTCCATAGATACTACCAGACCTGCTGAGTTTTTCCAGCATTCTCATTGTGTGCTTCTAACCCTCTTGCTGAATTGGACTTTATCTGATTAGGTTTCTAAACTGCCCCTCCACTGCTTTCTTTCTCAATTCACAATGTACTCAAGTCTGCAATCTCATCTTCAGTTGCCTTAAATGGCCCTAGGTTTCCGACGTTGTAGTTGTGCTTCATTCTGTCCACTTGAAGTGGCAATGACTCTTGATCTAAACTGGACATCTAAACATCTAATCATTGAGCTTTTCCAGGCTGTAAATGATAACTTTTGTTTTTAAAGTTTTCCCTTGTTCACCAGGAATTGCCATTTCACTGCCAAAGCCTCTGATGTCTGTTCACTCTCAAACTTAGCCTCAACTTAAGGGCACTTCGGAGGATTATCCACACCAATGCAATCTGCAACTGACCAGGCATGACCACCTCTGTATGTCTTTTATCAGGTCAAAAGTGCTTTCTCTATCAACTGTAGATTCACCATCATAGAATCTTGCCAGGATTTTCTCTTCTGCAGGAATTTTGAATGCTCGTATCTTTCTGCTGCTGTTGTCACACGTCTGTGTTTGAAGATTCTCCAGATTTTCACCACTGCCTATTTAGTTGTAAGGTAAAGCAATGCCCTGGTCGAACCTCAAGTATGATGGAGCCTTGCCACAGCTCATTCTGGTCTAAGATCAACCCGTTAGTTTTGTTGCAAAAACCTCTTTCCTGACCAAAATTTACATGGCCTCCTCAAACTAGTGTGATAGGCTAATAAGAAGAAATTCTTGTCTTAAACAGGGTGAAATCTACTGCTTGACAGTGATTAGATATGTGTTACAGTGGCATGACTGACATTGTCACTAAGACAAGAGGCTGACCTTAATGCTAGGTCCAATCAGAGTCTCTCACGGTCCAAAGCTGTTCTCTCACCTGAACCCATATCACGCCATCATGTTAGGTAGCCCTTAATGCACTCCTTAGCATTAACCCTTTCAGACTCTTACATGCTTATGTAACAGTTTGTCAACCTTTCAGCATGGTAGAAAGTGAAGCACACAGATAACCTTTTCCCCTTTATGGTAGGGCACAATTTTAGTGCATTAAATTAGCACGTTAATTCACTGGCATCCTTGGAAGGAGTGCTTGATTTGACTTGACTTGATTTGATTTACTTATGTATTTATTGTCATATGCATTTTGTAATAAAATTACAAAATACAATGAAGAGTGTTGTATAATGTTGCCAATCTCCGGCACCATCTTAAAATAGAGAAAAATAAACCAAAATATGGAATAAAAAGACAGAAAAATAAAGAAATAAAGAAAAAGTGTTCAACTTTAAGTGCTCTGCCATGGGCCATGGGCCTGGTAGCTAGTTCCCTCTGCTGTGCCACTGCTGGAATGAACATCACCACTCTTTGGTGCCATCTGGCTTCCACCAATGCCCTCGCCACTATGAGTCCTCACTGGACCTCGCGAATGCAGAAGCCACCAATGCCTCGGGATACAGCGCCAGCCCAAACTGAACTCTGCTGCCACCATGAGAACGTTCTGGGCACACCTTGCTGACGCAGTTGCTGCCAGTGCTGCAAGGTCTCATACGGGGCTCAAACTCCACAAGCACCTCCACGAATCTGTGCCGGACACAGACACTGCCAGGAACCCAAACTCCCCTCCACTGCAGCAGTCACGTGTTGGTGCTAAGACTGTCTTGTCAATGCAGAAGCTGCTGCAAACCCAAATGCACCTCCAACGCCACCACAAGTATGTGCTGAGTTCATTTGCCACCACCAAAGCCGTCATCACAACCAAACTTTTCAACAAGAGCTAAGGAAAATAAAAGAGAAAACAAAGACAACAAACCAGAAAAGAGAGAAAAGATAAAAAAGCAAAAATAAAAGAAAAGTGGGTGGAGCAGGTAAGCCCCAGCCTCAGAAGCACTACACTTGCACTACAACAAACATGCTGGCTGCTTTGCAATAGTTAAGCAAAGGAAAGGAGATGCATGGGTAACATGGGCATGTTAGGACAGCCTTGGCAGTTTCTGACAGCTTCAAAATTTTTGCATGCTTCCCAAATGAATGATGATCTGAATAGGCAATGTAAACCAACTGTTGTAATTTGAGACATTAGTCCTGATGTTTGTTGGACAGGAAACTATGGGCAGTAAATGCAGTAATTCTTTTCTGTAACAGTTTAATTCATCAGTTTTCCCAGAGTTTCTTCTTATGCAGTGACAGAGCATGAATCCCAGTAATTTACTCAATGTGTTCATTTGGAGATTGGATGCCGTATCATTGCAAGAAGCACGCATCAAGTCACAGTGTATTACAAATAGTACTTATCAATTATATATTAACAGTCCTTGAACACATTTAAGCTGTATGGATAATGCTTAGTGAAAACTTCAAAATTTTCTTCGCCTGCTTTACTTCCCACTATTAGTGGGCTTTTGAACGGATCTTTCACATATGTTCTAAGGAAGGGTCACTGGATCTGAAATGTTAACTCTGTTTTCTCCTTCACAGATGCTGCCAGACCGGCTGAGCTTTTCCAGCAACTTTGTTTTTGTTTCTCATATGTCAGAGTTGATCTTTCTCTGCACCTTCTCTGTGTCTGTAACACGATCTTCTGCATTCTGTTCTATTACCCTGATAAAGTGACACAGTCATACAGCATGGAAATAGACCCTTCAGTCCAAACAGTCCATGCTGATCATGTTCCAAACCAAACTAGTCTCACCTGCCTGCACTTGGCCGATGTCCCTCAAAACCTTCACCAATCATGGACTAATCCAAATATCTTTTAAACGTTGTAACTGTACCTGTACCCACCACTTTCTCTGGCAATTCATTCCACACACAAACCACTCTCTGTGTTAAAATATTGCCCCTCATCCTTTTTAAATCTTTTTCTCTCACCTTAAAAATATGAACCCTGATTTTGAACTTCCCCACCTTAAGGAAAAGGCCCTTGTCATTCATCTTATCTATGCCCCACATGATTTTATAGACCTCAATAACAGAATAGAATAAAGTCACCCGTCAACCTGCTACACTCCAGTGAAAAATGTCCCAGTCTTTCCAGTCTATTTTTATATCGCAAACTCTCCATTCCTGGCAACACCCTGGTAAATCTTTTCTGAACCCTCTCCAGTTTAATAAGATCTTTTCTGTGTCAGTCCTCCAGAAGAGTCCTCAGAAACATCCTGTACAACCTCAATATCCTGATGTCCCAATTCCTATACTCAAAGGTCTGAGCAATGAAAGCAAGTGTGCTAAATGCCTTCTTAAGCACCCTGTTCACCAGAGATGCAAATTTCAAGGAATTATGTACCTGAATCCCTACATCTCTCAATTCTACAACATTACCCAGGGCCCTACTATTAATTGTGCAAGTCTAATTCTTGTTTGTCATACAAACATGCAATACCTGATGTTAATCCAACTTAAACTCCATCTTATGAGCTTATGTGAGGTATGATTTGCTTGGATAGTACGCAAAACAATGCTTTTCACTATATTTCAATACGTATAACAGTAACAAAATCAAACCAAAATCAAATCGTAAAGCTCACCAAGAAAGAACTAGATTAGTCCACACTGCTAAGAATAGATTTCTCAATTAATGTTACTGTAATATATTTCAATCCTTCACATTATTATGTTATATGCTTACCCCTGAAGAAAAATAAACAGTTAGGACTTGCATTTTTGGGCCGTGGAAGTAGGAAGCTCGAGTTGAGAAATCTCCCGATTCAATGGAGACAGATCTGCTGAAATGACCCCTGCCTGCATGATTTTCACTGAGAATAAAGCAATGGGCAGGTCATGATTTGAAGAGGCAGTTTGGAGGTGACCCCAGAGATATCATGTGCCAAGGCAGGCTGGTTAGAAAGTCTACCTTAATTCTCTGAGATATCAGCTCAGTTTTATAAAAGGCTCTTCGGCTTTCTAGCCCTCGACTTTCACCCAATGGACACTTACATGTTCACTGACAGTCCCATGCTATCTCCATAATGGTCAGACCTAAGCAGCCTGGTAGAGTTGAAAAAAGTTCTGGCAATCTAAAATAGCTCTCGCTCAAACACATATACTACTGAAAAAAACTCTTATCATGAAATTCACGGAAACGCATTTTTGTGGATGAAACAGAATTGCATTATGGTGGATAAAACAGTAAACGAAAAATGGGAGATTTACAGAAGACAAGTACAAAAGTTAGGTACATACCTCTGAGAAATAAGTATGGGGTATGCAAAGCTCAAGTACTCTGGATGATTGAGGATATTGATCGGAATACAATGATACCAGGAATGATGGATTTTAGATGCAAGAAAAGATTAGAAAAATGAGGTTTATTCTCCATAGCGCAGAGAGGATTAAGAAGAGACTTTATTGGAGTGTTTAAATTATGACCAGTCTTGCAGTAAAGAAAGACATTTTTTTCTCCAGTACTTGGTATGTCAATAACTGGAGGTCATAATTTCAAGGTTGAAGTTGTGAGGTTTGGGAATAAGCTGCCTGGAAAAATGTATTTTTTATTAATTCATGGGTTGAAGGGCATCGCTGGCGAGGCAGCATTTATTGCCTATCACTACTTGTCAAGAAGGAAGTTTAACAGTCAACCACACTGCTGCGGGTCTGGAGACACATGTAGCCCAGACGAGACAAGGATGGCAGTTTCCTTCCCTAAAGGACCTTAGCGAACTAGATGGGTTTTTCCCGATAATCGGCAATGGATTCACGGTCATCATTAGATTCTTAATTTCAAATATTTATTGAATTCAAATTCCACCATCTGCCATGGCAGGATTTGAACCCAGAGTACCCAGAACATTATCTGGGTCTCTGAGCTAACAGTCCAGTGATAATACCACTAGGCCACTAGTAATGAAAATCGAAAGAACTGTGAATGCTGTAAATCAGGACCAAAAACAAAGTTGCTGGAAAAGCTCAGTAGGTCTGACAGCATCTACGAAGAAAAAAATCAGAGTTAACAGTTTGGGTCTGGTGACCCTTCCTCAGTTCTGAGGAAGGGTCACCGGACCAAAACATTAACTCTGATTTTATTATTCACAGATGCTGCCAGAGTTGCTGAGCTTTTCCAGCAACTTTGTTTTTGAGCCACTAGTGATGAAGGTGGATTCCATGGGAGGTTTTGAAATAGAGCTAGATATATATTTGAAAACAATAAATTTAGAGAGCTCTGGGGATAGCACTGCAGAATGGGGCTAGCTGGCAGATCTTTCAGGAGCTGGTACAGATGTGATGGGCTGAATGGCCTCCTTATGTATTGTAACTTTCTATGATTCTACAGAACACATTCAAAAATTATATATCCCCTCAAGTGGTCATTCTGCTATAAAAACTAACTTCTATTCAGAACCTACATCAAAGATAGCTAATCCTAAAAAACTTTCCAAATTTGTCAATCAAAATGTAAACTCTGCTCCTTACTAAGATCAGTGTTTTTGCACTTTTGAAACTCAGCTAGGAATTCATAACAGGCTGAACAGTCCTGAGAAAATATCATCAATTAAGTCTGCAGGAACAGACGGTAGTTTTTTTTTCTAGGCAATGTCAAATGGGCTGTCATTCAAAGCTCTCTTGCAGCTGGTGAATTTTTTTATTTTAACTGAGAGCTGCAGCCACTCTGTTTGTTTAAAGGGTTGTAGATTTAAATAAGTTCATATAATAACACTTAAATAGATTTTATCCACCCTTCAAGACCATTTACATTTCTCCATAAATTTGCAACGCCTACGCTAAGGTTTAAGACCCTCTGAATTGTAGAGTCTGTTTGAGCTCATCCCTAATTTGAAGTGATTCTACTGAGTTTAGGTTCCTGTGTATATGATTCATACCCCACCCTTTCCCTTGTCGAACAAAGGGGGATCTGTCAGAATTAGAGGGGGGATCTTTGCATACAAGTTCTGCCATTTCTAAGGGCCTCTGTGAAAAAAACACCTGAGTCAGTGGATTTACTTGATATGTCCTTGCTTACTTCCAAAAGCAATGTTTGGAGTATAGATAAATATGAAGACTTCTTCTCACACTGCTGACATATTAGGCAGAATTTAAGAAAGGGGTGGCAAAGGGAGGGAAAGGGTGATCATGCACCACCTGCAGAGTGATTGGGAGCCCTGTATCACCTCATTTTTGGTAATTAAGTTTCTCTCAGGCACTGAAGAGGTCAGCAACAAGCCTTCCCTGGGAACAATGATCCCACTGGAGGGAATCCATCCCCTGCAGAGCTACAAACCCAATCAAAGGCAAAAGGTCGTAATTGCAGTTAGCCCTGTAAGTGAGTGGTGGTAACTCTCTAATGTATCTGGGAAACAGCCTAGGATTGCTGAAGGATTCTGGTCACAGGTGAGTGAGGTGGAAGAATGGGTATCATTGTGAGAATAGAGTCTACGGCAAGGGTAGGCGGACTGCTGTCAGAAGTACCTGAATCCAGTGCTTCCCACTTTTCTGTTTTGGTCACAATTTGGGATTTGAAAATTAGCACAGGCCCTTAGTGATGGCATGAGGACAGAGATAACAAGGCGTAGAGCTGGATGAACACAGCAGGCCAAGCAGCATCAGAGGAGCAGGAAAGCTGACGTTTCGGGCCTAGACCCAAAATCTGAAGAAGGGTTGAGGCCCGAAACGATAGCTTTCCTGCTCCTATGATGCTGCTTGGCCTGCTGTGTTCATCCAGCTCTACGCCTTGTTATCTCAGATCCTCCAGCATCTGCAGTTCCTACTATCTCATAGCACTAGTACAGCTGTTCTAGCCTCAGTTAAACTACCAGGGCAGCCATTGTCGTAGAGCAGCCCACAACCCCTGAATTTTTGCTTGACTCCTACTAGACTTAATCTATCCCATTCTGTTTACCGAGAATAATGTGGCTGCTTGAAACCAATAATGTAATATGAAATATGTTCCAGCCTCAGTTTATCTGAAGCTGCAATTCTCATTCAAGCTTTTGTTCTTCCACTCTCAAGTAGTCTTTCTAAATGAAAGCCCAGCCTGATGGAAAATAAATCAATAATTGCACAGTTGGATGCTTCTCATAGTCATAGGTATAATCTAAAAATTCTTAGCTAGCCATTATGATATAGTGAAATTGTGCTGACAATATTGTATGATCAACAAATTGACATTCTTACTCAGAATATAATTGCAAATAAATCGATGTTAATTGTGATACTTTACGTGATAACAGGACCTAAAGTTATAACCTAAGCTGGCACTCTAGCACAGCACCACAGGATTGCAACATTACTGTTGGCACTGCCTGAGGGACGGAACATTTGCTTGAGACCATAATGGCTGCCTTCAGATGCTCATTAAAGATTCCATGGTTATGCTCACAAAGCAGAGCAAGGAGTTTTCTGGCTACTAAAAGCAGGTTGGCTGCCGTTATTGTTTGTGGAATGATATACCTCTCAATACAAATGTTTCCTCATTCAGCCATATAACAACACTGATTGTACACAATTAGTTTACTTGGAAGTATGAAGTCCTTTCAGCTGGTTCTGGAAGATGTGATAAGTAGCTATAAAAACATAGTTTTTTAAACATTTCTGGAATGGAAATTCTTATGTCATTTTGTGCAAGTTCATCTCATTAAAGATGATCTTACAAGAGGGTTCATGATAGTAATATGCAGGATCTTGGTGCCTTTTCCCACAACTGCATCTTTCATCAGTGGGGCTAAACTTTGTGTTGGCATGCAGATTTGCATGTATTGTCATAACTGAACCCTTGACTAGCAATAGCTTGTGACAACTTTATGGCTAGACTCCAGTTTTCTTTTCTCAACTTGGCTTCTAGTGTTGTGCAGGAGTCAAATGTTCACAAATGCAACAAAAGCTACAGAGGTATTGTGCTCCAACAAGAATGATCTGAATGTCAGCCACATCACTAGTGTAAAGCTAATTCTTTTAATTTTCTTCAAAAAGTCTAATGTGTTACTGTTAATTAAAGGTTACTTGCTTGGAGAAAAAAAAATGAGCTATCCAAGAAATCAAGAAACTCAGATAAAGCAACAAGCTTGAGAAAACACATTGACCAATGATTTAAATGAAGCACCTTTAAGAGGAATAGACTGTACTGAGATACTATCGAACTCTGGAGACAGGAATGATGTTACAATTTAACAGTCCAGCACAAAAAATCTAACAATTCATTCACCACCTGCTAACTTGAACCTAATAAAGTATCCTCACTGGGAGGTTTACTTATGCTGTCGGGAAGATTTGAACTAATTTGGCAAGGGGATTGGGCACAGATGAAAATTTGGGAGCAAGGTTCAGTCAGATATAAAAGGAATACTGGTACAATCCAGCAGACGAAGAAAACATGGGTATCATTAGATACATGGTCTAGAAAGCTAAATTGTGTCTATTTTAATGCAAGGAGCTTAACTGTTAAGGCAGATGAACTTAAGAGTGTTGATCAGTAAATGGGGCTATGATATTCTTGCAGTCACGGAGACATTGTTGAAGGAAGGGATGGACTGGAAGTTCAACATTCCAGGGTGTAGAAGTTTCAGGCCTGACAGTGAGCTAAGTAAGAGAGGTGGGGGTATTCTACTGTTGATAAAGGAAATCATTACCGCATTAATGCGGTAGAATGTCCTAGAATGTCTTCAAATGAAGCTACCAGCATAGACTTTAGAAATAGGAAAGAGTGATTACTTTGCTGGGATTATACTTCAGGCTTCCCAACAATCAGAGGGTGATAGAGGGCCAGATAAGTAGACAAATCACAGAAAGGTGTGAGAGAAAGGGATTATGGTTGTAGAGGATTTCAACTTTGTTAAGATAACTTGGATTGCGTTAGCATGAAAGGATTAGTCAGGGTAGAATTTTTACAGTGCATCCAAGAGATCTTTTTATGCCAATATGTAAATAGTCCTACAAGAGAAGGAGCAATGCTAGACCTAGTCCTGGAGAATGAGACCAGTCAAATGGTTTAAGTTTCAGTGGACAAGCATTTTGGGGATGGTATGACTATGTAAATTTCAAATTCATCATGGAAAGGAGTAAGGGCAGTGAAGAAGTAAAGTGCCTAAACAAGGGGAGGAATGGCCTAGCGGTATTATTGCTGCACTATTAATCCAGAGACACACGTAACATTCTGGGTTCCTTGGTTCAAAGCCTGCTATGGCAGATGGTGGAATTTGCATTTCATGAATATCTGTAATTTTAAGAGACTGTGAAGTTATTTGATAACTGCGAATCTGTTGTTGATTGGTGGAGGAAAAACCCATCTGGTTTGCTAATGTCTTTTAGCGAAGGAAACTGACATCTCTACCTGGTCTGGCCTACATGTGACTCCAGACCCACAGGAATGTGGCTGATTCATAACTGACCAAAGGGCAATTGATGCTGGCTGAACCAGCATTGCCCTCATCCTGTGAATGAATTTAAAAAATTGGGGGAAGGCCGATTTCAATATCATTAGACAGTATCCGGCAAACATAGACTGGGAGCAACTACTTGCAACTAAATCTTTTTTAGCAACTGGGAGTCTTTTAAAAGTAGTATAGTGAAAATTCAGGGTCAGGGTGTTCCTCTAAGAATAAAGGTCAAGGGCAGCAAGTCCAAAAATCCAGGATGTCAAGGGATATTGAGAGCTTAATTTAAAAAAAGGAAACATATGTTAGGTACAGCTCATTAAAAACAGGGAAGGCCTTAAAAATACAAAGACTGTAGGGGGTTGCTTGAAAAATTAATTAGGATGTCTAAGGTGTTAGAGTAGATTTGTAGCTTGGGTTGTGGATGTTGGGGTTGGTTGGCTCGCCAAGCTGGTTCATTGTTCCACAGATGTTTCATCACCCTGCTGGGTAACATTATCAGTGTAGTCTGCGATAAAGCGCTGTTGTGTTTTCCCATCTGTTATTTAAACTCTGGCATCCTTTGAGTTGTATTACCTCACTTCCGGTTTTCCTTCGCAGTAGAATGTATATGGGGTCTTTCTGTTTATTGATGGCTTTCTTCGTGGAAAACCAGGTCACTAGGAATTTCTGTGCTTGTCTCTGCTTTGCCTGTCCCAGGTTCCTGGTGTTGTCCCAAACGAACTGGTGGTTTTCCTTATCCGCATGGATGGAGATGAGTGAGCTTTTGTGCTCCTGAGATGCTGCTTGGCCTGCTGTGTTCATCCAGCTTCACACTTTGTTATCTTGGAGATGAGTGAGTACTGGTTGTGTCTTTTTGTTGCCAGTTGATGTTTGTGTACTCTTGTGGTTAATTTTCTTCCTGTCTGTCCAATGTAATGTTTATTGCAGTCTTTGCAGGGAACCTTGTATACGACATTGGTCCTGTCCACAGTGGGTAGCGGGCTTTTGGTTCAGGTACAGCAGTTGGCATAAGGCTGATGTGTGTTTGTGTGCTACTCTGACACCCAGTGGTTGTCGGAGTCTTGTGGTCAGTTCAGATGTGTTCCTGATGTAAGGTAGTGTGATGAGTGTGTTGGGGCATGCAGTATCTTCCTGGTGTTGTTCAGGTATTAGGCATCTTCTGAGCCAGTATTTTCAGTATCCATTGTCTTTGCATTCTTGGAAGAGATACTCTTCTTCTTTTTGGCACAGTTCTATGTTGCTGCAGCATATCATTGCCCATTTAAATAATGTTCTCATGCAACATTGATTGTGTGTGTTGGGGGGTTGCTGTTGAAATTCAATACTACGTCAGTGTGTGTGTGCCATTCCTGTGTACCTTTGTTAGGAATTCCGCATTGGTCCTGTGTTCCACCAAGACGTCCAGTCAGATGTCTTCTTGATTGAGGTAGTATGAGGTGTCATGGTGGAACGCAGTTCTAGACATATTTAAAAGAGACTGAATAGATGGGTGATAATGGGAACTGCAGATGCTGGAGAATCCAAGATAATAAAGTGTGAAGCTGGATGAACACAGCAGGCCCAGCTGCATCTCAGGAGCACAAAAGCTGACATTTCGGGTCTAGGCCCTTCATCAAATGAAGGGTCTAGGCCCGAAACGTCAGCTTTTGTGCTCCTGAGATGCTGCTTGGCCTGCTGTGTTCATCCAGCTTCACACTGAGTAGATGGGGATTGTTTTCCTCGAAGCAGAGGAGGCTTAGAAGGAGTCTGATTGAGGTAAACAAAAAATTACGAGAGGCACGGACAGAGTAGATCGTGAGAAACTTTTCCCTGTGGCAGACATGCCTGAGACCAGACAGCACATGTTTCAGCTGAGGAGGAGGTCTGAGAAACAAAAAAAATCACCCAGACAGTGGTAGAAATATGCAGCACCCTGCCTGAGGAGGTAGTGGAAGCAGGCACTCGCACAACATTTAAGAAGTATGAGCACTTATAATGCCAGTGCATAGTAAGCTCTGGATCAAATGCAGGTAAATGGGATTATCATAGTTTGGTGTGTATTGATTGGCATAGTGGGCCGAAGGGCCTGTTTCCATGCTGTATGAGAGATAATGGGAACTGCAGATGCTGGAGATTCCAAGATAATAAAATGTGAGGCTGGATGAATGAAGGGTCTAGGTCCGAAACGTCAGCTTTTGTGCTCCTGAGATGCTGCTTGGCCTGCTGTGTTCATCCAGCCTCACATTTTATTATCCATGCTGTATGACTCTGATAACATCCCATAAATATTGCTGCTGAGCCACATAACAAGATGTTGTGTCAGATGCCCAGGTGCCAAGTCAAAAAGTTATGCTTTAAGGGGGATTATTCACTCATTTTTAAGTTTAAGGTAAGACAGACAAGCAGCCAGACAGTGACAGAGCACAGTTGACTCCAGCTGAAAAA
Organism: Stegostoma tigrinum; assembly: GCF_030684315.1. Taxonomy (NCBI): domain Eukaryota; kingdom Metazoa; phylum Chordata; class Chondrichthyes; order Orectolobiformes; family Stegostomatidae; genus Stegostoma; species Stegostoma tigrinum. The sequence goes on along the minus strand of NC_081362.1, from coordinate 88,269,884 downwards.
TTGGCACATAAACTTTTTATGCTTTTAACAGCTCTTGGGCTTATGTTAATTCATTCACAAGATGACATTTCTGGCAAAGTGAATATTTATTGCCCATCCTAATTTCCTTTGAGAAGGTGCTGGTAAATTGTCTTGAGTTACTGTGATCTGTGTGTTTAAAGTATTCCCCCATGCTGTTCAGTGTGGTTTTCTGTGATGAGGTAAGAAGGCATTGTATTCTCAAGTCAGGATGATGTATCATTTGGAGAGGAAGTTGATGGAAGTGGTGTTCTCATTCTCCTGCTGCCCTTGTTCTTTTAGGTGGTACGGGTTACAGATTTGGAAGGTGTCATTGAAGGATGCCTGGCAAGTTACTAGAGTGCATTTTGTAGATGGATCACACTGTATCCCAATAGAAGTAGCTACAGAGATAGTGAATGCATTGGTTACAATTTTCCAAAAACTCCTTGGATTCTGGAGAAGTACAGGAAGATTGGAAAACTGCCAGTGTGACACCTCTATCGAAAAAAAGGGGCAAAAACCACGTACCTTAGACCAATTAACCCACTGTTGTAAATGTGCTGGAATCAATTATTAAGGAGTTAATAGCAGTACATTTGAAAAATCATAATCTAATAATGAAGAGTTAGCAAGGGTTCATGAAAGGGAAATTGTGTCTCAATCAGAGTGAGAGAGGGGAACCAGTAGATGTGGTGTATTTGAATCTTGAGAAGGCATTCAACAAGGTACCTCACAAAAAATTAAGTCATAGGATAAAGGAAAGTTTAGATTTATCGTTACATGTACTCACGAGTATAGTTAAAAAGTTTAAAAGCCACTTACGGAGCCATCTTAGGTACAAGGATACCTAGATACAGGTTCTTGAGTACAAATTTTTCAGACAAAAAGGTGTAAAATAAAGAGTTCAGAATCATACTCCTTCCATGATAGTATAACAAAACAAAAAAATTTTAAAAAAGAGAAATTAGTCCACTTCATGGCTCTGAGTTTGAGGACCTACCATCACTAGCACACCGCACTGCGCAGAAATTCTACCCACCACCCCCAACATCATTGGCATCCCAGGCCAGACCCCCATGATGCCAAAGAAAATCCACACGGTGTCACACACCAATGCTGAGGCTGGCAGAAGGAGACACAGACTGACCCCCAAAAAACTGCTGCCAAAGCTACCGAGAGGAATTCCAGGCCGCTGCTGAAATGAGTTCCATGTCACACCCAAGGCTAGTGAAAAGGATGCCCAGGGTGGTCATTGCAATTCCTGGCCTGGAAACACCTCTTCTTCAAAGCCGACGCCAATGTAACCTAGACGAAGGACCAGCCAGGACACAGCCACGAGTAACAGCCATATCCACATTGCACTCTCCACTACAGCAGCCTCTCAGAGCATACTTTACTTTAATTTGATGGTAGTTTCTCAGTATGTTACTCGCACAGGACCCGAATAACAGTCACCATCTTCACAGGAGCCCACATCATGACAGAAGTGCCCATTGTGTTGGAAATGGCATTTTGGCGTGCATAGAGAATTGTTTAATGGGCAGAATGCAGCAAGTGGGGTTAAGGGAATTTTTTTTCAGGTTGGCAACCTGTAACCAATGGGGTTCCACAGGAATCAGTGCTCAGACCACAACTGTTTACGATATACATTAATGACTTGGAGAAAGGATGCAAATGTACTGTAGCCGAATTTGTAGATAACACAAAAATAGGTGGAAAGCCAAGTTACGAGTGGGACACAGTTTGCAGAGATTTATTGATAGGCTGAGTAAGTGGGTAAAAAGTTGGCAAATGGAATGTAATGTGGGAAGATACAAAGCTGTTCATTTTGGAAGGGAGAACAAAGGAACAATATTACTTAAATGGAGAAAAACTGCAAAGAGCCACAACATGAAGGTATTTGGGATACTTAAGCATAAAACACAGAGAGCCAGTTATGCAAGTACAGTAGGTAATCAGGAAGGCTAATGGAATATTGGCCCTCTTTTCAAGGGTGTTAGATAAAAGAGTGGGGAAGTCTTACTGCAACTGTACAAGGTGCTGATGAGACCACATCTGGAACACTGTGTGTAGCTTTGGTCCCTTTATTTAAGAAAATATATCATTTCATTGGAGGCAGTTCAGAGGAATTTCACTAAGATGATCCCCTGTATGGAGGGACTGTCTTCTGAGCAAAGGGTTAAACAGATTGGAACTTGCTGAAATTTAGAAGAAAGAGAGGTATTCTCTTTGACACATATAGGGTTTTTAAGGAGATTGATAGGGTAAATGCCAAGAGGATGTTTGCCCTCATGGAATTGTCTAGGACCAGAGGTATAGTGTCAGAATAAATGGAAACGAATTTAAGACAGAAACAAGGAGGAATTTCTTCCATCTAGGTCTTATGAGCCTTTGGCACTGCTTGCCACAAATAACTGTGGGGACAGAGTCCGTGTGCACGTTTATGGCTAAGATAAATAGATTCTTGATCAGTGGGGGAATCAAGGCTTACAAGGAAATCACAGGAAAATGGAATTGAGGAATGTCAGATCAGCCATGACCCTACTGGATACTGCAGCAGGCACAGCAGGCTGAATGGTCTACTCATGTTTCTATTTCTTATGGTCGTACGGCAGATAAAGTGAGCTGGTGATTGAGGGACTGAAGCTTTGTCCTGCTGAACAGGGGCTCAATTAAATGGGGGTGCTTTGCCCTCAATGGCATTGATCTTCTAGAGTGCTGTTGGACCTGCACTCATCCTGGCAATTATATTCCATCACACCATTGACTTTTACATTGTAGATGCTCTGTTTGCATCCACCCAGACATTTGGAAAATTAACAACGTTTGTAATGCAAACTCCATCAACACAAACTGTCTTGGTAGGAATTATCAACCGTTAGCTCCAGGCTTCCTACCCTCACCCCATGAGAACAAACAGCTGGATGAGGCTTACAACATGTATTTACTGAAGCAAAAATAGGTTCTATGGAATTCTTCTGGAATGCTCTCACAAGCCCACAAAACTCAACATTAATAAAAACATATAAAACACCTAATGTGTGGGAAATCAGATTAACACATAAAACAGCACCATGATACTATCTGAAACCAGATTGTACTCCCAAACCTCTGCAATCTAACTGAACTCAAAAGCCTGAGGCCAAACAAATTGATTTAACCCATAAAAAAGCAGCTTTAGTATATGCATGATCACAAACATATTGTATGACAAGCAGCACACAATTAAACTTTTCAATGCTTTTAAAAAATAGCTGCATACATGTAATCAACTACATTGCAGTGGGTCTGGAGTCACATGTAGCTGCATACATGTAAATAATTTAAATATAAAACGAAAATAAAAATGTCAACTTCTTTGTACCCCTTAAATCCAGTAAGTTTTAAATGTTCATTATCATTAGATACGTTGTGCCGTTTCAACAATACATACTTGTAGTGCATATTTAAAATAATGTCCCAGTGAGCTGCACTGTGGGGTGAAAGGGCCAAAATATAACAGAATTAGTCAAACTGACTAAAAGGATCATTGAAATTACTTTAAAGATGAGAAAAGAAATGTTAAGGCAAAAATGTTTAAGAGCTATATGCCAGGAATTGTTACCTTGCTGGATGAAAGCTATTCCACCAAATGAGGAGCACAGAGAGACAGAGAGAGGACCATACAGAAACTACAGAATGTGGAAAACGACAGGAGTCAGTGTGGAAAACTGAGCTGCAGTTTGCTGCAGAGGTAAGGTGAGACAAGGTAACAGTATATTTCTTTATGGGGTAAAAATGTGGCTGTTTGTTACAGTAATCCACAATGCTTATTTTGAAGTGTGACCATGGTGTTTTCTAGGCAAACAGATCAGCCAGTTACAGATTACATAGTCTTTCATAGGGAAAATGCGATGAATGGTCTGTTAATCTATTTCCAGGCTGTTGATTAAGGGAGAAATGCTGGAACACCAGGTGGACTCTCTGCTGTGCTTCAAATGGTTCCATGTGATTTTTGATGGTCACCTGACCAGGCAGACAATGTCACTAGTTTAGTAAAACAAAGAAGTGCAGACGCTGGAGATCTGAAGTAACAATGGAAATTACTGGAGAAACTCAGCAGGTCTGGCAGCATCTGTACAGAAAATGCTGAGATAACGTTTCAAACCAGTGAGCCTTCTCCAGCAATTTCTGCCATTAGTTTAGTATCAACTACAATCTATCCTTCTTTAGGAAGGATATTATTAAATTGGAGAGGGTTCAGAAAGGATTTACTAGGACATTGCTGAGATTGGAGGGTTTGAGTTATAAGGAGACACTGGATAGGCTGGAACTTTATTCCACTTGAGTGCAGGAGGTTGCAGGGTGCCCTTTTGGAGGTTTATAGAATCATGAGGAGTGTGATTAAGATGATTAGCAAATGTCTTTTCCTTAGGAAGGGGGAGTTCAAAACTAGAGTGTATATTTTTAAAATGAGAGGAGAAAAATTTGAAAGGGACACAGAGGGACGTTTGTATGTGGAATGAGCTGCCAGAGGAAGTTGTAAATGCAGGTACAGTTACAATATTTAAAAGACATTTAGTTAGGTACATGAATAGGAAAGGCTCAGAGGGATATGAGCCAAACAGAGGCAGAAACTTGGTCGGCATGAACAGGTTGGACCGAAGGGTCTGTTTCCATGCTGTGTGACTCCATAAGTATTTTATTTTATTCATTCACGGGAGAAGGGTATCACTGGCTAGACCAGCTTTTATTGTCCCCATCCCTATTTGCCCAGAGGGCAGTTAAGAATCAACTACATTGCAGTGGGTCTGGAGTCACATGTAGGCCAGACCAGGTAAGAATGGCAGTTTCCCTCCCTAAAGGGCATTACTGAACGAGATGGGTCTTTTTCCCCTAACAATCAACAACTGATTTGTGTTCATGATTCGACACTTAATTCCAGATATTTATTACCAGGGTCTCTGGACTAACAGTACACTGATACTACCACTAGGCCATCCCTTTCTGAACTGTCCTCAATGTCTGTACTATGACACACTGAAATATAATCTTATTGACTGTCACATGCTTCGAAAAGAGCGTGATGCCAAGTCTACATGCAAAGAAGAACACTGTATTTTAAGTGGTTTAATCTCTTTTATCATATTTCCTATTGATCCAAGTCTCAGAAATAATAATTTAAACAAATCTTAATATCTGGAATGTAGAAAATTAACAGTTGGACAATAGGTATTTTTATTTAGTCAACTGGGAAATTTTGCTTCTCAGCCCAAACATAGGAATAAATCTTTCTCTAAAGGAAAGAATTTGCAATATCGTTGTTCTTTCCCTTACAGGGCTTTGGTGGTCACGAGTCCCTTTGAGCCCCTTAGCTCCTTTGAGGTTATGCCTGTGCTGTCTGGTCTAAATCGTCAATCATGTATGGTATGATAGAGTTTTGTACCATCTATTTTAAATTGCTATTCTGTTAAGCAAAACTAAGAGGCTGGAATGTCTGCAGCTTAGACAAAGCCTCTTTAAGAACACAGGAACATATGGAAATATCTTATATTGAAAGTCTGGCTGCGAACCTCGTCTGGAATCTCTTGATTCACTTGGGGTTTCTGAGTTTAACTTCTCAGCAATGCAGCTGTATGGTTGAGAGAAATTTTAAGTCTTCTCACACCAAGGCTACGATGTAAAATTGTACAACCCACTAGACCTGACTGATTTCTCGTTTTACCAGGACTACATTTTACCAGATTCCAATGGACAATGCTTTGTTCCACCTGAGAATTAACAGTAAAAGTATTTCTGAAACAATGGACTGGATTTCTGTTCAATACCCATAACAGAGTTCTGCATTTCTGACATGAGATTCCGATCAGGACTATTTCAGAAATACAGAGCTGTTCTGCCATTCTGACAGGTCCCTTGCAATGTAGATCAGTAATGGGAATAAAAATCAAGCCCCCTGCTTCACCGTAGTCAGTTGCCATGATCTGTGATCTAAAGGTCCAGCATCTTAAAGACTGCGACTGGGAAGTACATAAGGTAAGTGTGACATTAGGGTGCTGGGAGGGTAAGGTGCCAGATGGATATCAGGATGGAGGGGCGGTACAGTGGCTTGGTGGTTAGCCCTACTGCCTCACAGTGCCAGGGACCAGGGTTCAAATCCACCCTCAGGTCTGCGTGGGTTTCCTCTCGGGGCTCCAGTTTCCTCCCACAGTCCAAAGATGTGCAGGCTAGGTAGACTGGCCGTGCTAAATTGCCTATAGCATTCAGGGATGTGTAGATTAGGTGGGTTATAGGGGGATGGGTCTGGGTGGGATTCTCTGAGGGTGGTGTGGATGTTTTGGGCTGAAGGGCCTGTTTCCACACTGTTGGGATTCTATGAATGCCAAATAAATAGGTTGTCAGGTGGGTAGGGGCAGGGTACCAATTAGTTAAGTAAGTAGCATATTAAGATATTGTGTCAACAGGCTAAGGGGCAGAGTGCCAAAGAGTAGGGTGTCAAGTGAGCAGGGAGTAGGGTGCAAGAGAGTAGAGTGACAAGCAGCTGGGGTGCCAGTTCAGTAGTGTGCCGGTAAATAGGATCACATAGCACAAGGTGGCAAAGTGTTTAGGGTAGCTTAGAGGTGTTGGGTTGGCAGCAGGGCAGAAAGGTACACTGGAGGTATATTCAGAAGGAGAAGGATCCTGACCCAAAACATTAGCTTTCCTGCTCCTCTGATGCTGCCCGGCCTGCTGTGTTCTTCCAGCTTCACACTGTGATATCACTCATCGGCAGTTCTTATTATCTCACAAGGTTATAGTGCCTGCTGAAAGATGGGATGCTATTCCTTTAGCTTCTGTTGAGCTTCATTAGTTCACTGTAATAACTTGGTCAGAAAGGGGACATGAATTTAAGGTAAAAGGGGTAAGTTTGAAGGAAATGTGACAGGCAAGTCTTTTTGCACTATTATACATGCCTGGAATGTGCTGTCAGAGGAGGTGTTGGAGACAGATACAACAGCAACATTTAAGAGGAACCGTGACAGATATATGAATAGGCTGGAGGAAGAAGGATACCGATCATGTAGAGGCTAAAGCCATTTAGTTCAGCAGGACATCATGTGTTGGTCCAGTCTTGGTGGACTGAAGGGCCTGTTCTTGTTCTGTACTTTTCTTTCTTTTTTGAAAGGTCAGAGTGCAAGCAAGGTGGAGAATTACAATTGCAAGGCAACAGGAAGCCCAATGCTAGCAAACTAAACAAATAATTTGCAAAATGGTTATGCAGCCAGCTCACCCCAGATCCCATGAGACTCTACATTTTGACCTACATCAGGTACCTTATCAAATGCCTGACCAAAGTCTATGCAGACAACATTCACTGACCTTCCTCATCAAGCATTCTTGTCATCTCTTCAAAAAACTCAATCTAGTTGGTGAGACATGACCCATGCTGCCTATCACGAACAAGTCCATTTGCTTCCACGTACGAATAAATCCTGCTTCTCAGTACCTTCTCCAACAGCTTCCCCACCACTGACGACAGGCTCACTGGCCTGTAATTACCTAGATTATCTCTGTTTCCCTTCTTAAATGGAGGAACAACATTGGCCATTCTCCAGTACTTTAGAACCTTGCTTGAGGCTGAAGAGGATACAAAGATATCCGCTTATGCCCCTGCTATTTCCTCCCTTGCCTCCCATAGTATCTTAGGAGAGCTCCGACCTGGCCCCAGGGAAATGTCTACCTTAATACATTTCAAGATACCCAACACTTCCTCCTTCGTTATGCTGACCTCTCCCTAACCTCAACATCCCTCACATCCTGCTCTTTGGTAAATACTGATATAAAGTACTCATTAAAAATCTCACTCATTTCCTCTGGCTCCACACTTAACCTCCCTCCTTCATCCTTGTGTGGGCCTACGTTTTCCCTATCTATCCTATTGCTCCTAATGTATGGATAAAATGTCTTGGGATTCTCCTTAACCCTGCTGGCCAAAGACATTTCAAAGCTCCTTTTAGCCCTCCTAACTTGCTGTTTGAGCTCCTTCCTATTCAAAGCATTTTAGCTAGCAGTTGGATTAGAAAATAATCAAAATTGTTTCACATATACCATAAGGCGAACACTACAAAAATGTAAATGACTTCACGAAAGGCCAACTGTAATCTGTATAAGTAGAGGATTGTTGTACTCCTGGTTTAACTGAAATTATCAGGATGCAGTTTTGTAGAATAAATTCACCACAGTAGTTTAAATATTATTGACAAGCCTCAACAAACTCAATTTGCCTTTCGAACACTAGGTACTGGATCATTCTCAAGAATTACATGTTGAAAATTATTATTGTCTCCAAAAAAAGAAAGTAGCCACCTCACAAACTCATACATGTTTTGTTCAAGTTTCATAAAAACTCTGCAGGCTTCCAAACTTGGCTTGGCAGCTGTAACAAGGAGAAGACCTACACAGAGCACAGCTGCAGCAGATATCATACAAGACCATCACTCATAGAGCTGGACCTTAAAAAATCTTTCTACTGGGAGTGAAACCATTGGCCATACAAGTGTGAGATGTGCTTTTCACCAACCCGTTAACCAGTACAACATAGTAGTAGAATAAATATTTAACAGATGAAATTAGAATCAAAGATGTAATATGCACTGTGCAACAAAATATTTTTCCAATGAACTTTTAGTTGTCTTCAAATGATGTTTTGATTGATAAGCAGAATATATATCTAATGGGTTTGGTCAACACTTTGCTTCTGACAACTGTTCTGGCAGTATCTGGGGGAAGAAAGCAGGGTTAACATTTTGAGACTGGTGGCTTTTCATCAGAACTGATAACAACTAGGAAGACATGGTATTTATATGGAAGCCGAGATTGGGGGGTGGGTGTGGTGCAGTGGAGTAGGGGAAAGGGAGAAGTGAGCAGATAGGTGGAAATGGAACCCAGATAGAGAGAACAAAGCCAAAAGTTGCTGGAAAAGCTCAGCAGGTCTGGCAGGATTTGTGAAGAAAAATCAGAGTTAATGTTTTGGGTCTGGTCACGTTCCTCAGTTAAGTGATAATAAATTTGAGGGTAGCAGAGAATGGGAAGTCTTTGCTGAAAGTGAAGCATGTAAGGTGATAATAAGGCCTGAGGCTATGTAAAAATGGGTTGGCTGTGCTCGCAGCAACCCATTTCATAACAAAAGCAGATGTGATGTAGATAAAAAATGTGGAATGATGAAATCAGGGTCTATAGTTAGTGAAAACTCGATGTTGAGTCCTAGAGGCTGCAGGGTTCCGAAGTGGAAAATGAAATGTTGTACTTCAAGCTTGAGCTGAGGCTCACTGGAACACTGCAACAGGCCTGTGGCAGTAATTCTGGCATGGAAACATGGTGGTGTCTTGAAGTGTCAGGCAACTGGAAGCTTCAGTTCATTTTTTATGGATGCAGGCGTTCAGCAAAGCTATCATTCACATAAACAAATGTGCTGGAAAAGCTCAGCAGGTCTGGCAGCATCTGTGGAGGAGAAAGCAGAGTTAACGCTTTGGTTCCAGTGACCCTTCCTCAGAACTTCTCCTGAAACAGATGCTGCCAGAACTGCTGAGCTTTTCCAGCAACTTTGCTTTTGTTCCTGATTTACAGCATCTGCAATTATTTTGGTCTTTATAAAGCTATCAGCCAGTCAGTTTCATTTCCTCAATGTAGTGGAGACGACACTGTGATCTGTCAATACAGTAGACTAGATTAAATGAAGTACACATAAATCATTACTTCACCTAGAAGATATGTCTGGAGTCTTGGACAGTGAGGAGGGAGGAGGTAAACAGGCAGGTGTAACACCTTCTGCAATTACAAGGGAAGGGCCATGGGGTGTGAGGAGTGTTGGGAATGAAAGAAGAGTGGGCCAGGGTGTCTGGGAGGGAATAGTTCCTTCAGAACGCTGACAAGGGATGGGAAGGGAATGTGTATCTGGTTGTGGGAACCCCTGAAGGTCATAGAAATGGCAGCTTACAAACTTTTGGATGCAGAGGCTGGTGGAGTGGTAAGTGAGGACCAGGGAGACCCTATCATTATTGTGAGGGTGAAGGGAATGGGTGAGGGGAGAAGGCAATGGAGATGGATTGAACAAGGCTGAGGGCCATGTCAATCACAGTACCCTGCTGAGGAAAATGTGGACATTTCTGGGCGCCCCCGCCCTGCAAAATTTGGCATCATTAGAACAGACTTGATGGAAGCAAAGAAACCAGGAGAACGGGATGGAATCCTTACAGGAAGCAGGGTGTGATGTCCAATACATGTAACTGTGGAAATTGCTGTGTTTGTAGTGGATATCAGAGGCAAAACTATCCCCCAAAATTGAAACAGATGTCGAGGAAAGAATGTGAGGAGTCAGAGATGGACGAGGTGAAGGTGAAAGCAGAGTGAAAAATTAAAGCGAAATTGATAAATTTTAAAAATTTAAAATCTTTCCAGTTCAGAAAGAGAGAGGGAGGTAGCACCAATTATGTCATCGATATACTGGAGAAACAGTTGTGGGGAGAGTAGGATTGGAATAAGGAATGTTCAATGTATCTCACAAAGGGGCCAGCATAACTGGGGACTATGTGGGTACCCAGAGCCACACCCTTGACCTGAAGAAAATGAGAGTAGTTAAAGGAGAAATTGTTCAAAGCTCAGCTAGGAGGCAGATGGATATTTCAGACCTTTTTTCCAAGAAGAAGTAGAGAGCTCTGAGACGATTCTGAAGGGGCATAAGCATATCAAAGGACTGTATGGCCATGGTGAGGAGGAGGCGGCTGCTTCCTGTGAACTAGAAATTTTGAAACCGACATTAAGTGTCAGAAAAATTGCAGGTGAAAGTGGAGGGGACTGAATGAGGGGAGTAAACAATAGAGTTGTGATAAGAAAAATAAATTCTGTGGGGCAGGAACAGGTAGAAACAATTGGTCTCAGAGATAATGGGAACTGCAGATGCTGGAGATTCCAAGATAATAAAATGTGAGGCTGGATGAACACAGCAGGCCAAGCAGCATCTCAGGAGCACAAAAGCTGACGTTTCGGGCCTAGACCCTTCATCAGAGAGGGGGATGGGGGGAGGGAACTGGAATAAATAGGGAGAGAGGGGGAGGCGGACCGAAGATGGAGAGTAAAGAAGATAGGTGGAGAGGGTGTAGGTGGGGAGGTAGGGAGGGGATAGGTCAGTCCAGGGAAGACGGACAGGTCAAGGAGGTGGGATGAGGTTAGTAGGTAGCTGGGTTGGAGATGAAGAGGTCGAGGGAGGGTATGAGGCCTGGGGGTGGTGTTGGAGATGAAGAGGTCGAGGGAGGGTAGGAGGCCTGGGGGTGGTGTTGGAGATGAAGAGGTCGAGGGAGGGTAGGAAGCCTGGGGGTGGTGTTGGAGATGAAGAGGTCGAGGGAGGGTAGGAGGCCTAAATTGGTCTGCCTGGGCAGTCCTATTTGTGGATTTCTGGGAGAAGATAGCAGCAGGCTACATGGGGTTGGCGGACGATAAGCTGGAAGGCCGTCATGATCACCTCTTCTTCGACAGAGAGAAGCACTATGCAGGCATAACTAAAAATGAGGTGCAAACCTGGTGAAGTTACAACACAGGAATACATCCATGCTAAACAGCAAGTTTGCAGATGAAACCAAAATTTGCAGAGTTGCAGATGATGAGGAGGATTGTCAAGGGATACAGCAAGATTTGGATAGATCGCAGATCTAGGCAGAGCAATCGCAGATCTAGGCAGAGCAATGGCAGATGGAGTTTAATTGAGAGGAATGCGAGGTGGTGCATTTTGGAAGATCAAATTCATGTCCGATTATGCAGCAAATAGCAGAACCCTTAAGAGCATTGACATACAGAGGAATCTGGGCATACAGGCCCATAGATTCCTGAAAGTGGCAACACAGATGGATAAGGTGGTCAGGAAGGCATACAGCATGCTTGCTTTTATCATCTGGGACAGTGAATATAAAAGTTAGCAAGTCATGTTACTGCTGTATAAAACTTTAGTTAGACTACAGTTGGATTATTATGTGCAGTTCTGGTCACCAAACTAGCAGGATTACATGGTGCTATGAAGAAGGTGCAGAAAAGGTTTACCAGGATGTTGCCTGGTCTGGAGAGTTTTAGTTATGATGTATGGTTGGATAAATTCATATTGTTTTTACTGGAAAGACAGAGATTAAGGGGCGTTCTGATAGAGGTCTACAAAATTATGAAGGGCCTAGACAAAGTGGATGGTAAGAGGCACTTTCCCGGGGTGGGAAGGTTAACTACAGAAGGGCAAGGTTCAAGGTGAAAGGGGAGTTGAGGGGAAATGTGCAGGGAGGTCACAGGGTCAACAGATCAGGTCATATCTCTGCAAGCCTGCCATATTCAGTTGTGAATGATGGTGGACAATTGAACAACCTGCTGAAGGAGGAGGTTAAAAAATATCCCTGTATTTAATGTGTGGATGTTGTACTTTTGTCCTATGCAAGTCTTTGGCAAAAAGCTGTCAGATGTGTATATTGTGAAGGAAGTGGGCAGATGGGGTATGAGGTACCAACTGTTATAGCTCCTTTTGTGTTTTAAGTTTGAGCACTGGCAGATGTGAGAAGCTGTACCATTATGATGTATGTAATGCCACACTGGTACCTGCAACGAAATTATGGACATTGACTGAAATAAGACAGCTGATGGAGATGCCTAACACCCAATCTTGTGAGTGACAGTCCTGTGTACTGGCAAGTTTACAATGCTAATTCTCAATCAGGGGTACATGAAGCATTGAGTAGCCAGTGGTACAGACCCTGGCAAAGCATAGCAGATCATTCATTTTCTTGTAGCACCTGAAGCCAGGTTGTCTTGAGTCACGCATGGCTGTTGACCTCGACAGCAACCTCTGTCCAGGTTGCCATTCTGAGATAAAAACATTTCCCACCTTTCCTGGAAAGTTTTCAGGTGTAAGTCGAAGGAGGTATCACTGAAATGTAACATGGCTTTCTGGCAGTTATCTGACATTGCCAGGGCGGCTGGGGTTAATTAGCAGAGGTTGAGCAGAGGATGCTTCTGAGTTGCAGAGAATGAAGTGCTGTTCAAGAGCTGTTCGAAATTTGAAGCCTGGAAGGTCCTGACAAGGAGCAGAAATTCCTGCCCCTTGCTCATAAAATTTTGTGGTTTACCTGGGCATGATATTTAATGAAATAAATACAGAAATTGCTGGAAAAGCTCAGCAGGTCTGGCAGCATCAGTGGAGAGAAATCGGAGGTAATGTTTTGAGTCCAGTGACCCTTACTCAGAACTGCCAGTTCGACAACTGAGGAACTGCTTCCAGGCCTGAAATGTTAACTCTGACTTCTCTACACTAATGCTGCCAGACTTGCTGAGTTTTTCAAGCAATTTCTTTTTTTTGTTTCCGATTTCCAGCATCTGTAGTTATTCCAGTTTTTACTAGATATTTAATGGAACTGAGAAAAATGTAATGATGTGAGAAAACCGGACTCACTCTGAGAAATAACTCCTGCTTTTAAGTTCACCTCTGTACTTAATTTCAAAAAGGCAAGGTCCTCCCAATGTCTTTATACTTCAATTTGTGTGCATTGGTCAATAGACCATAAGACCATAAGACATAGGAGTGGAAGTAAGGCCATTCGGCCCATCAAGTCCACTCTGCCATTTAAATCATGGCTGATGGGCATTTCAACTCCGCTTCCCTGCACTCTCCCCGTAGCCCTTGATTCCTTCTGAGATCAAGAATTTGTCGATCTCTGCCTTGAAGGCATCCAACGTCCTGGCCTCCACTGCACTCCATGGCAATGAATTCCACAAGCCCACCACTCTCTGGCTGAAGAAATGTCATCTCATTTCAGTTTTAAATTTACCCCCTCTAATTTTAAGGCTGTGCCCACGGGTCCTAGTCTCCCCGCCTAACGGAAACAGCTTCCTAGTGTTCAACCCTTCTAAACCATACATTATCTTGTAAGTTTCTGTTAGATCTCCCATCAACCTTCTAAACTCTAATGAGTACAATCCCAGGACCCTTAGCTGTTCATCATACGTTAAACCTACCATTCCAGGGATCATCCGTGTGAATCTCCACTGGACACGCTCCAGGGCTAGTATGTCCTTCCTGAGGTGTGGGGCCCAAATAGAAACAGGGTTCATTATACTGAGCAGCTCATAATGATATTTACTATTGTATGTCAGCCTGGCTAAATCTTTCATTTCATCTTGAATTAAGATGACGTATAAGAATATAGTTCTACCATGGCATCACAATCATAAATTACTATAAACGCTTGGATGATAATCTTCACTAAATTCAATTAGTGCTGGAAATAAATCTGGAATTTTTTTATATAGTTTACTTTACAAGCCCTGCCTAGATCTAAATGTACATAATGTTCAAGTGTCACTACACTAAATGAAAAGCTAAATCAGTGTCAAGAGAAGCTACATAATGTACTATCAGGAGAACATCAATTTGGCAGAATGACCAGCAAATAATAATCAGTATCAAAAACAGAAATTGCTAGATAAACTTAGTAGATAAACTCAGCAATAAAGTGTGGAGCTGGATGAACACAGCAGGCCAAGCAGCATCTCAGGAGCACAAAAGCTGACGTTTCGGGCCTCGACCCTTCATCAGAAAAGGAGGAGGGGGAGAGGGTTCTGAAATAAATAGGGAGAGAGGGGAAGGCGGATCGAAGATGGATAGGGGAGAAGATAGGTAGAGAGGAGACAGTCAAGTTAAAGGGACTGGGATGGAGCCGGCAGAGGTGAGTGTAGGTGGGGAGGTAGGGAGGGGATAGGTTAGTCCGGGGAGGACTGGCAGGTCAAGAGGGTGGGATGAGGTTAGTAGGTAGGAAATGGGGGCACGGCTTGTGGTGGGAGGAGGGGATAGGTGAGAGGAAGTACAAGTTAGGGAAGCGGGGATGAGCTGGGCTGGTTTTTGGATGCAGTGGAGGGAGGAAAGATTTTGAAGCTTGTGAAATCCACATTGATATCATTGGGCTGTAGGGTTCCCAAGCGGAATATGAGTTGCTGTTCTTGCAACCTTCAGGTTGGCATTGTTGTGGCACTGCAGGAGGCCCAGGATGGACATGTCATCTAAGGAATGGGAGGGGGAGTTGAAATGGTTCGCAACTGGGAGGTGCAGTTGTTTATTGCGAAACAAGTGTAGGTGTTCTTCCTCCTCTCCACCTATCTTCTCTATCTATCTTCGATCTGCCACCCCCTCTCCCCCTCCCCCTTTTCTGATGAAGTCAGCTTTTATTCTCCTAAGATGCTGCTTGGCCTGCTGTGTTCATCCTGTTCTACACTCTGTTATGATTAGATTAGATTCCCTACAGTGTGGAAACAGGCCCTTCGGCCCAACAAATTCACACTGCCCCTTGAAGCATCCGACATGGACCCATCCCCCTATAACCCACACACCCCTGAACACTACTACTATCTCGGATTCTCCAGCATCTGCAGTTCCCATTACCTGAGATAAACTCAGCACCTGTGGAGCGAAATCAGAGTTAACATTTCAGGTCCAGTAAACCTTCTTCAGAACTGGTGGCTGGGAAAATGTTGGTTTTTATGCAGAAGATAGGCTGCGGGGGGGTTGGGGGGGGGGGGCGGTGGGGGGAGGATAAGGTGTAAATGACAGGTGGAGTTACAGCCCAAGGAGAAAATCAAAGGATTGGATAACCGCTCAGTCTGTGAGAATGAATAGATGTTAATGAGAACTATTAGAGGATGACAATGGGGTAATGCGGAATAGCAGATCATGTGAATAACAAGGCCTGGTGCATGCAGGTTGGGATAAGGATATGGGAGATGGTGGCTCACACCCTAAAAATTGTTGAACTCAATTTGAGTCCAGTGGCTATAAAGTTCCCATGCAGAAAATGAGATTCTGATCTTCCAGCCTGCACTGAGCTTCACTGAATTACAACAAGCCTGACACACAGCTGTTGGCCAGGGAAGAGGGTGGTGTGTTGAAGCGACAGTCAACTGGAAGCTCAGAATAAATTCTGCAGACAGCACGTAGGTGTTCTGTGAAGCAGCACCCAGTCTAGACTTTGTTTTCCTAAAGTAGAGGAAGCCACGTTGTGAGTAGCAAATGCAGAAGAATAGATTCAGTGAAGTGCAAGTAAAGCATTGCTTCACCTGGAAGGTGTGTTTCAGCCCCAGCATAAAGGCACTGACCAATGTTGATTGGCTATGAACGGCTGGACACATCATCCTCATGACTGACACGAGACTCCCTAAGCAAGCGTTCTACTCTCAGCTTCAAAATGGCGGTGAGCCCCAGGTGACAGAGGAAACGCTTCTATGATATCCTTAAGGTCTTACTGGTGAAGTGCAGTATTCCCACAGATACCTGGGAATCACTGGCTCATGACCATCCAAGTTGGAGAAGGAACATCCAGGAAGGCATCTCGAGACTTGCTTTCGGGTAATTATGGAAACCAGGTGAAAGCAGCGAAAGGAGTGCACTACCATACCAATGCCCCACCCACTGCTACCCCTGACCACCAACTGCCCCAAGTGTAACATAGCCTGTGAAAGCTGCATTGGTCTGTACAACCACTTGTGGACTCACACTGAGAGTGGACTAGAGTCATCCTCGTTTGCGAGGGTCACCGATGATGATGCTTGGGCCCTTGGATATTGAGGAGGGAGGAAGTAAACTGGCAGGTATTACATTCTCTGCAGTTACTGAGGAAGGTGCTGTGGGGCTGTGGGGTTGTTGGGAGCGAAGAGGAGTAGACCAGGGTATCTTGGAGGAAACAGTCCTTGTGGATGGCTCACAGGGAGGGCAGGGGAACATGTGTCTGGAGCTGTGATAATGGGAACTGCAGATGCTGGAGAATCCAAGATAATAAAGTGTGAAGGGTCTAGGCCCGAAATGTCAGCTTTTGTGCTCCTGAGATGCTGCTCGGCCTGCTGTGTTCATCCAGCTTCACACTTTATTATGTGTCTGGAGCTGGTGGAAATGGCAGTTAATGATCATCTGGATGCGGACGCTGGTGAGATAGTATGTGAAGACAAAGGGGACCTTATTGCTATTGTGAGAGGTGAGAGAGGGGGTGAGGACTGAAGTTTGGCAGATGGGTCAAGTCGGGCTGAGGACCCCATCAACTATGGTGCTGGGAAATCCTTGGTTGACGAAGAAAGTGGACATTTTGATGACCCCTTGTCAAACTTGGCATTATCAGTACAGGTGCGATGGAAACTGAGGAACTGGGAGAGCGGAATAGAGTCTTCACAGGAAGTAGGCTATGAGAATGTATAGTCAAGGTAACTGTGGGAGTCAGTTAGTCTCGAGTGGATATTGATGGTCAACCTATCTCCAGAAATTGAAACAGATATATTGAAGGAGGGAAGGGAGGAATCAGAGACGGACTAGGTGAAGGTGAGAGCTGGGTGGAAATTGGAAGCAAAATTTGAGAAATGTTTCCAATTCCAGATGAGCAAGGGAAGCAGCACCAACGTTATCATCAATATACTGGAGAAAGAGTTGTAGGTGGCTGCCGAAATTGGACTGGAATGAGGAATGTTCCACGAACCCCACAAGCTGACAGGCATAACTGCGGACATGGCCACCCCTTTGACCTGAAGAAAGTGAGAGGAGTTAAAAGAGAAATTGTCAAGAGTGAGGACGTGCTCAGTCATGTGGAGGACGGTATAGTAGACAGGGACACTTCAGGCTTTTTGTCCAGGAAGAAGCCGAGAGCCTTGAGAGCATCCTGATGAGGGATGGATGTTTAAAGGGAGTGCTTGTCCATGGTAAAAAGGAGGTTGCTGGATCCCACAAACTGAAAATTCTGATACTGACATAAATTGTCAGAGGAATTAAGGACATATATATAATAATCAGTTCCCTGCAGTGAATAACAACCTGACTATGACCAATTTTGCAAAAACTCTTAAATTTACATAGGGTCTTTCACAGGTTCAGGGCATCCCAAAGTGCTTTTCAGATAATGAAACACTTTCGATGTGTAGTCATTCTTGTTGCAGTAGAAAATTTGGCAGGAGCTAATACCATAACAGCCCAGCAGTGTGATAATGGCCAGATAATCCATTTTGCGATGTTGACTTGAGTAATTGGCGAGGTTACTATGGGTAACTCCCCTGCTTTTCTCCAAAATAGATCTTTTGCACCCATCCTAGAATCAGGTCAGACTTTAGTTTCTCACTTCACACTTGTTCTCTCACCACTGCAATGCCAAGATTTACTGCTCAAGTTGCACGTATGACAAGAATTCACAATCTTCTGACTCAAAAGTAACGGTTCTATCGAATAAGCTATTGCTGACACCATCAAATATAATAATATGCAATGTATCGCATTATTTCATCAATCCAATTCTTGTTTTTTGAGCAGTGCATTACCTTGAAAAGCGCTAGGCTAAGAGTAAAGCACAAAACTGTTCCATATGGTGACTGAGGCACATGATTTAGATTCTTAACGAAGAAGTTAAAGTAACAACAGTATTTTTTTACAAAGCAATCACTGAAATACTCATGAGGCAAATATTGATTGCCTAGATGATCTCGTTGAACCATAAACATTTTAGAGTAGATTTTGAAAAATCCCAATTTGTTGCATGTCTTCACCTTTTAAGGCAAAATGATCTACAGTCTCTGTTAAACATGAACATATTGTGTGAACTTCTGGAGTTCAAATTTTCTGTAAATGACGAGCCTGCGCTCATAAAATGTGAGGTTCCCACATCAAAGTGACTGATGGACAAAGGGGGTCCCAGGAACTTGTCACGTGAAGCTGGAATCTTGAGTTGGGTGGGTGGTGGGTGTGACACTTGTTTGTGAAAAGCTTTTTTGTGGTTTTAACTGGAATTTCTGTGCTCTCTTGCTTTGCTATGCTCTGTGCATTAATAAAATTTGCTGGGTATTATCTTTCAGCAGGCAGTCGGACCTCTGCTGCTTCATCCTCAAATGCAGCTGAATTTTTGATTTTGGAATCTTGGAAAAGCCTGGAATTTAGCTGGCATTTCCTAATAGAGGCAATACAGGGCTGTTGCTGTCCAGAGACTAGGTGGGCAAGACTTCCGTCTCATCCCTTCAATACCACCTTTTAATCGATACAGACGATCAATGCATTTTGTCCTAAAATTGAGGAACTCCTGATCATTAGCTTCCAAACCAAAATTTGACAAAGTTTTCTAATCATAGAAAAATATCATAGAATCGCTACAGCATGGAAGCAGGCCATTGAGCCCATCAAGTCCACACAGACCCTAAGAAGAACATCTAACTCAGACTCACCCCTTACCCTATCCTTGTAACCCTGCATGTACCATGGATAATCCACCTACCTACATACTCCAGGAGACTACAGGACAAGTTAACATTGACAATTCATCTAACCTGCACATCTTGGGAGGAAACTGATGCAGACATAAGAAGAATGTGCAAACATCATGCAGATAGTTGCCCAAGGGAGGAATTGAATTCAGGTCCCTGATGTTGTCAGGTAGCAGTGCTAACCACCATGCCACTCCATTAGACTAATCATAAAACACAATCCATGTATTCACTGTTGATTAGAAATAACCTTAATGACTGATATCTGAAAGTGAGATCTGCTTCCAGCTACAAGTGAAAAAAAACATTGGTTTCACTCAGCCATGGGATAAAATTAGGGTTTCAGTTGGAATGTGACTATCATGACTACCCATTGAAATATTTCAACATAAAGTGACATTTTTGGTCAATTAAGTGTACACAAATATTATTTTTGCTTTCAGAAAGACGGTTTATACAATGCCACAAATCGGTTAATCAATATTGTCAGAAGTGGCTTAACTCTATTCAGTTTCCTGCTGTTTATTGGGATCTTAATGCCTGCAAAATAGGGTTGCACATCTACATACAAATCAACAATATGGCTGGATCAAATTCCTGCAATTTTCTCC
The DNA here is from genome assembly GCF_030684315.1 of Stegostoma tigrinum. Lineage (NCBI taxonomy): Eukaryota > Metazoa > Chordata > Chondrichthyes > Orectolobiformes > Stegostomatidae > Stegostoma > Stegostoma tigrinum. Next base: position 88,250,019 of record NC_081362.1, on the reverse strand, counting down.
CTAACAGCATTGTGGGTCTACCTATAGAACATGGACAGCAAAAATTACAGAAGGCAGCTCAGCACTATATTCTCAAGGACATTTATGGATAGACAATAAATGCTGACTTAGTCTGCAACACACACATCCTATAAATGAAACGTTTTTTAAAAGAAAACACCACATGCAATAGGATGGTATTCCATCGGGGGAAATGTTTTGAGGTCTCTTCTGAAACAAATAAGATGCTATCCAAGCACAAGGTTTGTTGTAAGCTCAGATATGTATTCCTTTCCACTGCGTGATGTATAAATGGTATTTGCAGACATAGTTAGGAAATTTATATTGGTGATTAAGGATGGACATCACAATCTACTTTGTGCATAACAACATTAGCAACTGGGATTCAGATAGCACCTTTGTCTCTTCAAACATTCCATGGCACTTCACAGGAGAGTTATCAAACAAAATACAACACCAAGCCACACAAGGAGATAGAAGGTGAGGTGAATGAAAGAATGACCAAAGAGATGGCTTTTAAGGAGAATCTTGAAAGAGAGGAGAGGCAGAGAATTTTATGAAGGAAATTCCAAAATCTACGCCTTGGCAGCTGAAGGTGTGGCCAATGGTGAAGCACCTGAGAATGGGAACTGCACAAAATTTTCCCACGTGAACTTTAAGTACCTGTATAGATCATAAATCATAGAATTCCTACAGTGTGGAAACAGGCCCTTCACCCCAACAACTTCACGCCGACTCTTAGAACATCTCACCCAGACCCATCCCACTAACCTAAACATCCCTGAACACAATGGGCAATTTAGCATGACAATCCACCAAGCCTGCACATTTTTGGACTGTGTGTGGGAAACTGGAGCACCTGGAGGAAACGTATGCAGACTTGGGGAGAATATACCAACTCCACATAGACAGTGGCCGAAGGGTGGAATCAAACCCAGATCTCTAGTGCTGTGAGGCAGCACTGAGCCATCGTGCTGCCCATCTTCATCTTTAAATTTCCAAATTGAAGTCTGAGCACCTCTAAAACATCAAAGAACTTGAACATTCTTCAGAAATGTTGCTAACTTGTTACTATGCCTACATTTCACACATTTCCATTTTTCACAATATAAATAAAAAATTACACGAAAACATTTCTTCTTGTTCATTAGTCCTACAACTAAAAGTTTTGCATTTAAAACACAGAAGTTTAAAATATGCATATAATGTATCATGTGTCACAATTACAGCAAATAATCATTAACTATGTCAATAGAAATAGAACAGCTATTACGATGCAATAGAAGGAAAATCAACTCATTAAATTTCACTTTCTTCAAAGTCATTGTTCATGACAGAAACAACACACAATGATTTCCTTTGAACAACCATGCTATTTCATCAGTCTGCTGACTGCAAAGGCTCAAAACAAACAAAGTTGACATCTTACTAAACAGACCATAATTCACAACAAAGTTTGGAATCTGAACTGGAAAGCTGCCCATATCTTACTGGAAATCCATCTATTAGAGGCCTGAATGTTGGCCTGTTTTCTTGGAACCTGCTTACAGCTTTACCTTCCATTGTTGCCTGACAATACTTGTTTCAGGCCTTTGTGTAAGTGCTGTCGCTTGCATTATGTTGTCCCAGCTGGGCAAGGCAAGTGGCAAAATGGAACAATGAATAATTATATTTTGTCATTATAAACTGACATGTATCCACCACAAGCTTCAAATTGTACATGGATTCAAAGTGACCACACTGTAGAATACATTGCTAGATCAAATTCCTTACATTTCCAAACACAGCAGCAAATGATCAGTTAGTCGGTCAACACGTGTGGATAGAAAAACAAGATTTGAGCTTTCTTCAGAGCCAGGAGAAGATTGGGGCAAATTCACTGGCCTAAAATGTTAGCAAGAATTTTCCTAGCCCTGTGGAGGTAAGTTCAGGGGTGAGTGGATGGTAAATTTTGAAAAAAAAAGTGACACTGGATTAGGTACTGTATGATCATGCGGGGTTCTAGCTTTCCTCGGGGCAATGTTGAAGGTGAGTAGGGAACCTTCTTGGATCCGTCCTGTAATTAAGTGGTTGAGATTAAGCAGCCAATGAGAGATTTATCAGCTACAGCTTGTTTCCTGCTCTGTTAACAACTCATCGGGATCGTTGAAATATGTACACAATAAGAAGAGTTTATACGGTGTGCCATGACCAGGGATCTTGGCCCATCCTGGACAGACCTATCAAATCTTAATTGCAAGCAACTTTTTTTAAAAAGGACATATATTCAAAGGCCGTCTGCAGCTGTGAATCCAGTGGCTGTCTGGGTAGAGAGAAAGAAAGAGACTGATGTCATTGCATGACAAGCCGTCAAAGAAGATTCACAGGGAGAAAATGCACCACAAACTGAACTTCTCATCTCCTTGGAGCATAGTACCTAAGATGGCACTGTAAATGGAGATTTGTAAGCATTTTACTTTACTCATTTCAGTACATGTGGCAATAAAGCTAATTCAATTCAATTCAGATTGTAAGTATCTTGGCAAAAAAATACAACCGTTTGGTGACAGGTACAATTGTATTTTCCTTCTTTTATGAAAACAGAAGCACAGAGGTTAAAGATGAGCTTCAGCCCTGGTCAGTGTATGTGCGTGGCCTGACGTCTTAATGTGTGGACTTGTGCTGTGCAGGTCACAGCCCTGAAAATATTATTTTAATGTTTCTGCACTTCATGTAAAAGGATAAGGAAAGGTATTCTCTCTCACTTTTAGTGCTGTCAGTCAACCGCTGCCAAAAGGAATAAGCCAAACTCCAGTATCTCAGAACGATTTGTTCAACTACCAACGTCAATGCTATTGGTGATATCCACTGCAACAGCCATAAACAATTCAGCGACTGATTTTTTAAAAACTTTCATCTTTTTGTAACTTGCCTCTTAATTCTAATCTGGATGTATGTGGATTGTTACAATTTCTTTATGTTTCAAAATCAATAAACTCACTGTTTCTGCTCATTAAAGACACTTCCTTTTGGTCTAGAAGTGAAGTATCTACAACGGAAGAAAGTCTTTTAAGACGAACTTTGTTGCGCCCAGCCAAGAGAGAGGTGAATAACGACAGAGAGCCTGTTTACCCTCCTCACTTGGGAGCTCAATGGTTTGAGGTATTCTGTCTTGAACTATAAAGAACCTTGTTCAGGGCAGGTCACAAAAGGCAAAATTGACAACCTGGGAATCTATGATCAGTTACACTGTAAACTTCAGCCATGTTCTTTCAGAGATTACTGATCAAAGTACACCTTCTCTCAGAAAGTGCTTCCACTGGTAGACAGGTGGAAACCATGTTCCTGGAAGGCACTTTATCTGCCACTTCACACTATCCAGCCCTTCACAAACCTTCAACTGTACATCTCTATTGTCAGGCATGTAAACATACAAAATAGATGCAGATGTAGACCATTCATTGCTTGAGCCTACTTCTTTCAATAAGATCATGACAAATCTGTTTCTAAGTTCTACAGTTAAAATTTTATCATGCCCTGACCAACATGAGCTGTGGCAAGAAACTTGGGAGATTTACTCAAGATGTTGAGTGAGGTTTTTCACAAAGACGAACAAGTTGCATTTTACAACCAAGTCCCAAACTTTGAGATGAAACTCTTGGTCGTGTGTGGTGAGAGGTATATTAACAGGGGTTATCCACATTATAGTTTGATTTCACCTCATTAATGTCCTCTCTCCCATTCTCCCACCAGCTGGATATAAATCAGATGCCAAGCATTCCTGATATGAAAGACTGGCAGGTACCTGGTGACTCCAGCTGCACCTCCATTTTAGATACGTGGAACCAACATCTCAGGTCATGCTCCAGGGCAGAGACGACATGCACCCTATATCTATGGACACTGGCATCCAACACAGTGACACTAACCAAGATGGCAGCGTGGAGTAGGCAGCATTCAGGGTCCTGTGCTTGGGCTTGACTTCTTTGTCCGCTTTTTCATTTTCCTTTTTTCTCCTTCTTTTTCTCAGTTTTATTTAGTTTTCATTCAAACTTATTTGATAAAGAGAGCTCTTTAATAGGAAGGTGATGTGTTCTGGAGTGGTGTTGGCTTCTTCAGAGGCAGCATGACTACAGAGTTGGATGGCCTGTGAATCCTGTATCAGGGCTCTCACTTCTGCATGGAGTGGGCCCCTGGCAGTGGCATGGGATAACCTGGTGCAGTCCAGAGTCGGCTTTTGGCAGTGGACTGGTGGAGCCTGGAGCAGGGACTCTGGCAGCAGCATGGCATGAGCTGGTGCAGCCTAGGCAGGACTGTAGCAGCAGAAATGGAAAAGTTGGATTCTCTTTAAGTTATCTTTCATTATTGTTCATTTTATTTTAAGTTAATGTGAATGGTGCCTGTGCATGGCGAAAGTACACGTCCTTTATTGTACTTTATACTGAATACACATGACAATAAATGATTCAATTCAATTCAATTCAACATGTGCCCCACTCTCTGCATAATCATGGCACATCTCTTATCAACATCCAAAAGGCCTCTGCACCCTTGTGTTGTACTTTGGGATGTACTAGCATCTCTCACTGGAAAGGATACTTGGCACACACAGGGACAGCTCATGCACCTGACCATGCTACATCTTGGGTCTCTACATCTTGGGTCTGTTCACTCGTGCACTAAGTGAACACTCACTTTGCACCAACTGGATGTTCACAACATCCCTGCCTCACCTTGCCTTTATGACATTTCGTCTCCTTAACCAGATCTTAAAGGCACTCAGCATTTCTGATTTGCTTTGATTTTTAACGCACACATAAAGCCAGGCAACGTGTAAAGGTTCTGAGCACTCATGAGTCAAGGAAACTGGGCATGTTGTTCTATTGTAAATTGCTATGTCAAACAGCAGCCTACACAGTAAACACACTGCATGTGCATCAACCAAATGGCTATGTCTCAAGGTTGAAGGGGAGGAGTCTAAGTTGGTCATGGGGTTGGGCCACAGTCATGCTGAGGGTCTGAGAAATAATCTCTTGGGGTGGAAGGGAAGAACAGGGAGCTCTGTAGTAAGAAAGTCAAGTGAATCAAAGCTGTAGATTGGCAACAAAGATCTGGGATACTGAGGGGACAGGGTAATGAAGGGGACAGTCTTCACAGGTACGGTTGGGGGAGAGGTGGATGGGGAGATCCAGTAGTTGCTGCAGGGCTGGTAAGACCTGGTCACTACCTCCACAGTCTTGATGAGGGGAAAGTGCATTCTGATAGTAGACAGGACTGAACCGTAGGACTAGGGTTCAGCTGGTAAGGAAGACAGCTGCAGTCGCTAGATTGGAACATGTGGGAGATCAGTTGTGATGGGCTGTCAAGGGATTGACAGATGGAAGACAGCACAGAGTTTGGAGGAGGCATGATGACAATGCTGAGCCTGGGACTCACTGTGTACAGCAAGCCCAGCTTTGTCTTCTGTGATCTCTCAATTCTGAAACATGTTCTACAAATGGCAAATGGCTGTAACCACACCCGGAATGGGTGAACTCAGTGCTTTTTATTCTGACTCACAATGCAAGTACCACTTGTGAGCAACAGGAGAACTTTCAAAGGGTAACTGCATCAATCATTCATGAGTAGAGTACAGGATGAAGTCATTGAAATCATATCATTATTAAATAGGAAGACCTGGGAGTCCTTGTACACCAGGCTCTGAAAGTAAACATGCAAGTGCAGCATGTGGTGAAAAAGACAAATGGTATTTTGGCCTTCATAGCAAGAAGATTCAAGTACAGGAGCCAACATGTCTTCCTGCAGTTGTACACGTCCTTGGTGAGAGCACATTTGGAGTAGTGGTCTCTTGATCTGCGGAAGATATTCTATGCATATAAACAGCATGCAGTGCCCCACTGTATGAGGTTGTAAGCAATATTGACCAAGTTATTGGTCCTTGCAGATTGGAGATGGTCATCTCTGTGAGACTGAAAGCATCCCAGGCAGCCTAAAGCGAGGGTCATGCTGGTTACAAAGCACAAAGATGATGCAAGACTTCAGGCTACATTGTTGCATTGAACTGATTCTTTATCAAATTGAACTGTAAGTGTAATGTAAAAACTCTCTTAAATGCAACAATGCCTTTCATGGTTGATGCAAGGCTGGGAAGAGAAAAGGTTCAGTGTTCATGCAGCAATTGCAATGTCCTACTGTCTCTTTGTGACAATGACCAGTGATGCTTTAATCAGAATAAAGTCCAATATCAAAGTTCTATGTTGAGTCATCCCTTGGCCCTCCTTGTTGGAGTGCTCCATGCCTCACTGTATGGAGGAATATATCAGGGTGTCATTTGTGAGTGATGCAAATACTGATTGCTAAAATTATCCATGGCTCTGTTCTATTCTGTATACTCCCCATACAGGCTCATTGCAAACATGACTAATGGATCAACTCACAGCAAATGTTATTGTTCTGTTAAAGACATAGCCAAATGGAAAAGGAATAGATGTGGCAGTGGGTCCAGGACAAGCAGCAACCTCTTGCAGCTACCAAGCATACTGCACACAAAGAGGCCACAGCTGAAAGTCACATCCAGGTATGCACGAGGTACAGAAGGGCCAGATTCTGTTGTCCCTTACGCCATTTCCTCCAGAAGAGCAAGGCGCAGTTACCACAAAGGCTGAGGTTGTAGCAGAACACTTTCACAGAACAATGACAACTGCTGCAACGAGATCAGCAACACGAAAGAGTGGGAATACTTCCTGTCCCAGTAGCTGTCAGAGTGAAAAAATTTAACTTTTATGCAACTTGTTCCTTCCAAAGAACAACTGGACACCTATGGGGTATCTCAATCATCCACTCACGATGTATTAAGGTCACACGGTTTCATCATGTTCTACCATGATTACAGCCCAGGCGGTAGGATTTGGCAACATAGCTGGGTTCCCTGGGTGCAGGGTACTACAGACTGTACTCAAGGCACATTGAGAAAGGTCACTGAGTTCATCAGTAGAAAAGGCTTCCATTCCAGCAAAGTGCAAGTGATCTGTGATAATTGGTACTATTGCTCAGAAGTTAGTGCACATGCTGTGAGATCTGCAATGATAATTCTATCTTTGAGAAGTCTTGTCTTCTTGGTGTGTTTGAGGATTGTTACTAGGGGACAAACACTATTTTTTGTGGCTGCTAACTCAATCATGCAACCTCCTGACTGATGCAGACAGGAGAAAAATGCAGTCCATTATTTGACCTAGACCAACATGGGGCAGACGATAGATCTCCAGAACATGTAGTTCTGAGCTAGGATTGGTTTTGGGGGCCTTGAAGTACATTCCAGACAGAGTGTGCCCAAATTGTCCTAGCATGTGTTCTGCATAACTGGATCATGCAAGGAAGGGACATGATGGATGTGGCAAGTTAGGTGAGTGAGAGCAGTCGTCTGAGGAGGAGGAGGAGGGTGAGGGCATTCAGCAGGAGGAACATCACCTTCTGCATGATACAGCACAGCACTGTCAAGTGCTAAAAGCCAGTCAGGATTTAACTAACATAAAGTTGCAGTAGATGAGAGTTGTGTGCGATGATTTTTCATTGACCCTAAAATTGTCAGTGCTAAACATGCAAGTAGCTTATTTCTATTCTGAGAGGTAAATGTAACTTATGATTGTTTCATTTCTGTTCTCTTTTGGTGTTGGTGAATAAAGATGAATATTTTGAAATCTTCCCCATATGTGATAGTCCCACATTGAACAATGCTAAGATGCCGGGTTACAGTGTGCATTTGGGAAACAGGAGCAGTGCCTCAAAGGTTTGTAAAAGGGGAAGTGGCTAAGGGCAGGTACACTGTGGGTCCGGGTGCCTACAGTTGCATGTGTAAGGAGGTGTCATCCATTCCATCTATCAGCCATAAATGGTGTTTGTTTGTGGTTGCTACTGCATTATGGTGATGTTAAATAAAAGCCTAAAGAACTGTGGATGCTGTAAATCAGGAACAAAAGCAAAGTTGCTGGAAAAGCTCAGCATGTCTGGCAACATTTGTGTAGGAAGAAAGAGTTACTGTTTCGGGCCCAGAGGCCCTTCCTCAGAACAATTCTCCTGATAGGGAAATTAAGAATGAAGGATAAGTGTCTAAAAATCAGGGTTTGCCCACTTAAAAATGAAATTGGGTGACTTTTTTTTCTCTCATGGGTCATAGGTCTTCTAAACTCTCTTCTTGAAAAGAATGAGAATCATCAGAATCTCTTCAGGAAAAGGTTGTGGGAGCAAAGTCCTTGAAGGCAGAGGTGGTTAAATTCTCACTAAGCAAGGGATTGAAAGATTATCATAGTAGCAGGAATGTAGGTTTGAGAATACAATCAGATAAACCATGATTTTATCGAATGATGAAACAGGCTCAACGGGCTGAATGGCCAACTCCTGCTCCTGATTGGTACATCCACATGTTCAGGCATGGTGACATGAGCAGTGCAATGCAGGAGAATGCTGGGTAAATCAGTGTGGAGTTGGGTACCTAAAAATTTTAAGTCACTCACCTATCATGCCTTCCTGAAGTCCTGGAAACTCTTGGTGGACGGACTGGTCGATGGGGAGCACACTCCTGTTGCTGACTTCCTTGGTTACCTCTATATATGAGCCGTGAGCGTGACCCTCCCCCTACTTACCCCTTCTCCCACCTCCAACACACATCCTCCTCCTGGACACCACCCCAAGGCCTCCTGCCCTCCCTCTATCTCTTAATCTCCAACTGCCGTTGTGACATCAATCGCCTCAACCTCTCCACCCCTCTCACCCACTCCAAGCTCTCCCCCGCAGAACGTGCAGCCCTCTGCTCCCTCCACTCCAACCCCAACCTCACCAAAAAACCCGCGGACAAGGGAGGCACAGTTGTAGTATGGTGCACTGACCTCTACATCGCCGAAGCCAGGCGCCGACTCTCTGACACCTCCTCCTACCGCCCCCCCTGGATCATGGCCCCACACCATACCACCAAACTATCATCTTCCAGACTATCCTCAACCTCATCACCTCAGGTGACCTCCCATCCACAGCCTCCAACCTCATCATTCCCCACCCCACACCGCCTGCTTCTATCTCCGTCCCAAAATCCAAAAACCTGACTGCCCTGGTCGACCCATTGTCTCCGCCTGCTCCTGCCCCACTGAACTTATCTCCACCTACCTGGACTCCATCTTCTCCTCCTTGGTCCAGGAACTCCCCACGTACGTCCATGACACCACCCACATCCTCCACCTGCTCCAAAACTTCCAATTCCCCAGTTCCCAACAACTCATTTTTAACCACGGATGTCCAGACCCTACACACCTGCGTTCCCCATGCAGATGGCCTAAAGGCCCTCCACTTCATCCTGTCCCGCAGGCTCAACCAATTCCCCTCCAAAGACACCCTCATCTGCTAAGCCAACTCATCCTCACACTCAGCAACTTCTCTTTCAATTCCTCCCATTTCCTACAGACAGCCTGCCTCTTTGTGGGTTACGTGGAACAATCCCTCTTCCATAGCTACACTGGCCCTAAACTCCACCTCTTCCTCCGTTACATTGATGACTGTATCAGAGCTGTTTTGTGCTCCCATGAGGAGTTCGAATAGTTCATCCACTTCACCAACACCTTTTACCCCAACCTTAAGTTCACCTGGACTATCTCTAACATCTCCTTCACCTTCCTGGACCTCTCTGCCTCCATCTCGGGCAACCACCTGGAAACTGACATTCATTTCAAGCCCACCAACTCCCACAGCTACCGAGAATACACCTCCTCCCAACCACCTTCCTGCAAAAATGCCATCTCCTATTTCCAATTCCTTCGCCTCCGCCGCATCTTCTCTCAGGATAAGGCATTCCACTCCCATACATCTCAGATGTCCTCATTTTTCAAGGATCACAACTTAACCCCGCAGTGGTCGGAGAAAACCCTTGACCGTGTCTCCCGCATTTCCCGCAACTCATCCCTCACACCCCCTATCCGCATTAACAACCAAAACAGAATTCCCCTCGTCCTCATGTACCACCCCAACGACCTCCGGATCCAACGCATCCTCCGACACTTCCACCACCTGCAATCTGACCCAACCACCAAAGACATTTTTCCTTCCCCACCCTTATCTGCTTTACAGAGGGACCGATCTCTCTGGGACTCCCTTGTCTGCTCCACACTCCCCTCGAGCCCCACCACACCTGGCACTTTTCCCTGCAACCTCGGGAAGTGCTATGCCTGCCCCTACACCTCCCCCCTCACCCCCATTCCAGGCCCCAAGAAGACTTTTCACATCAAGCAGATGTTTACCTGCACATCTGCCAATGTGGTATACTGTATCTGCTGTTTCAGTTGTGGCCTCCTCTACTTCGGGGAAACCAAGCAGAGTTTTGGGGAACGCCTTACAGAACACCTACGCTCAGTTCGCACTAAACACTCCCAGTCGTGAACCATTTCAACTCCCCCTCCCATTCCTTAGGCAACATGTTCATCCTAGGCGTCCTGCAGTGCCACAATGATGCTACCCGAAGGTTGCAGGAATAGCACCTCATCTTCTGCTTGAGAACCCTGCAGCCCAAAGCTATCAATGTGGACTTCACCAGCTTCAAGATCTCCTCTCCCTCTACCGCATCCCAATATCAGTCCAGCTTGTCCCCGCCTCCCTAAGCAATCCTTCCTCCCACATATTCCCTCCTCCCACCTCAAGCACCACCTCCATCTCCTACCCACTAACCTCATCCCACCCCCTTGATCTGTCTGTCTTCCCTGGACTGACCTATCTCCTCCCTACCTCCCCACCTCCACTCACCTTTACCGGCTCCATCCCCACCTCTTTGACCTGTCCGTCTCCTCTCCATCTATTGTCTCCTCTATCCATCTTCTATCCGCCTCCCCCTCTCTCCCTATTTATTTCAGAACACCCTTCCCCTGCCCCATTTCTGAAGAACGGTCTAGGCCCAAAACGTCATCCTTCCTGCTCCTCTGATACTGCTTGGCCTGCTGTGTTCATCCAGCTCTACATCTTGTTATCTCAGATTCTCCAGCATCTACAGCTCCTACTATCTCTACACATGTCTGTCTGATTGGAGAGGTGGCTTCAGAGAACAGCAAGAGACATAACAAGCAGTCTTCACAGTCTCTTCTTTCCTGTGGCTGCTGCATTGTGAATCTTTCTGATCCATGCAATGATCTTTTTGATTAGAAATATTTCCTCTGATAGAGGAAATCACACACTCTCTCCCTTAAATGATTTAGGAGCCTAGAAGGTGATGTGTTTAGATTTCACTGGTAAAGAGCAACTGCTGGGTGCACTGAGCAGACAGGTAGGTTCTGAACATTTAAATCGGTCTCCATTCTATCTGGGATTGAGATGATTCCAGCTATTAGTTTTGCTTCTCTCTCCATGGCATTGCCTGACTTGTTAAGAATTTGGTGGCATTCTGCTTTTATATTAATCTTGCAGGTTTTAGTTGTTTACTGTATGAAAAATACAGATTAAATATGTTTATGATTTAAAACTTGTAAACCACTGGAACTTTATCTTTTGCTGAAATTTACAATTTTTATTCATCATTTTTTTCCACAAATTATAATATTATTTACCCACTGCTTCAAAAGAAGTGGTCAGGGAGCTTTTGGGAGCTAATTTTAACATATAACATACGTACAATTTAAAAGAACTTTTTTTTAGTCTTATTCATTGTTTGAGCTTGAAGGCCTATTAAATTACTCATAAAGCAGAGCCATACAAATTGTACTTAGGTAGTTTACAGATTTTTTTGCTTCATATTAGACTTCAAAGAATTAAGAAACTTGTTTTGGAATTTCTAACAGGCCATGGGGATTACCCATACAAAAATTTTAACACCACACAATTACAACACTATTTCACTCCAAGTGTTCCCAGATTCCAGCCTTCCTAAGGTCAATTGCTCTCAGGCCTCAACATACCCACTCTCACTACTCCTTAACCTCAACTTTTTGAGCCACACACAAATTGCCTGCTGGCTTTGAATTGTTGGCAGCAATACCACCCACTGCCACAGGCCTAACACTCCAACCATCACTCCTACTTGCCAGCCTTACAGTTTTTTTCCCCATTCCTACACATGATATGTTGTCTTTGCTGTACCATCATGCCCAAGTTGTTGATTGAAGCAATGTCCTAACCCAAAAGGATTCTCACCTTTCTACTGGGATCAGATTTTGAAAGCTCCCTTCAATGCTGAAGAGATTAAGACATGCTTCACAGATTCCAGTCTGCATGCTTCAATCTCAGAATGTTGCACCTTTAATGTAAAGTTTTAGCACAGAATCAACTATGTATTCAGTCAGTCACCTAGAATTAAAATTTTACAAGCTGCTAAACATGACTACTTTCCAGTACACCCTCCCTAGCAATCTCCCTCTGCTGGTACATATGCATATAATGGTCTCAAATGGATAAAATATACGTTGCAATTTTCAACTCATAACATATCATGGGAAAGTACAAACAGGATCCAGTCGAATACTGTAATATCATATTGTATTGTAAGATCACCCTACTATTTTAAAGTGTCTCCTCAAACTTTCCAGAGACAAAGTTATAGAATGATATGCTCATTATTGTAAAAACTACCACAGACTACACCACTTTCCTGATGTGCTTCCACTTAAGGCAGCATCACTAGACAGTAGTATTTCAAAGTTATATTTGTATGGTGAGATCTGTCTTGATCTTCAGCTCATCCAGAAGCTGAAATTCCTGAAGTTATTATGGTGTTGAAATCTATCGAAGATTATTCAAACTCAAATCATTTTATTGGCAGACAAATGGAAAGAACGATTAATCCACCTTCTCTGCCTTTGCAACACAGTCTACACATAATTATTCTATTCTGATGTTATTCGCCAAGTATTTTGAAAAATATTATAAAATTTATTCAAAATGGAAGTTATTTCATTTTTCCACAGTTTTAGGAAACTGCTAATATTTGTGGAGTGCCGCAAAATGTCATCACATGGTACACTGCACGCAGTGAAAGTAAATGATACCTTTCAGTTAAACCACAATAATGCATGACTGCAAAAAATGCTGATTCAGCAATGATGCAAAGGAATACTTAATTCACGTTTGCATGCGAAATCTTCTTCCTTGATCATATCGTTTAACAATGTAACTTGTCTAACAAGAGAACCACAAATATGAACTAGCTTGGACAAAGTATCATGTTTAATCACAGCGTTGATCTTGTCATGCATGCAGAACAATAATAACACATGGTCATAAAAGCATACATGAATTATTTTCAAAATGTTCTTGTACTGTTTAATTCCAAGACACAAAGTCTTCATAGAGCTGAGACGGAGCCATAATTACTAGTTAATTGTCTTTCCAGTGTGGAGCACTGAGCTGAATCTGAAGTAGTATTATATAAAAGATACCAGATGCCCTCAAATGAATTGCAAGATAGTAATCTGGCTGAGACAGCCAGATGACAGTATAAACTGGACTTGGAACCCAAGGGGCTTGCAAATATCAGCAGAACCTTGAGGTTAGATCACTTCCTTAAATTCAGATTTAGACTTTATAATTTACAGTATCAACTTTAGAACTGTCAGAGCTCTTAATCTCCTTGATAATCTTTGTTAACAATTATTTAGAAGCAAAATAATACTAATACATCTAACTAGCTGGCATTGAGGCACCCATTCCTTCAAGGCTGAAGGTTGTTCCTCCAAAAATTGAGGCCAATGAAAGGACTAGCAGCTCTTTAATCTTGTGAATGGTGGTGAGCAATTAAACAACTCACTGGTGGAAGAAGCTCCACAAATATCCTCATCTTCAATGATGGAAGAGCCCAGCACACTAGTGCAAAAGATAAGGCTGTAGCTTTCGCAGCAATCTTCAGCCACAAATGCCAAGTGAATGAATCACCTTGGTCTCCTCCAGTGATCCCCAGCATTGCAGATACCGGTCTTCAGCCAAATCCATTCACTCCACATGATATCAAAAAACAGTTGGGAGACACTGGATACTGCAAAGGCTATGACCCCTGTAACATTCTGGCAATAGTGCTGCCATATAGGTACAGAAGCAGTCCATAGTACTGAAGACTTGTGCTCCAGAATTTGCTGTTCCCCTAGCCAAGCTGTTCCAATACAGTTACACTGGTATCTACCCAACAATGTGGAAAATTGCCCAGGTATGTCCTGTACATAAATAGCAGGACAAACCCACCCCGGCCAACTACCACCCCATCAGTCTCCTCTCCATCAGCAGTAAAGTGATGGAAGGTATCATCAACAGCGCTATAAAGCAGCACCTGCTCAGAAATAACCTGCTCAGTCATACCCAGTTTAGGTTCCGCCAGGGACACTCAGCTCCTGATCTCGTTACAGCCTTGGTTCAAACATGGACAAAAGACCTGAATTCCAGAGGTGAGGGGAGAGTGACAGCCCTTGACATCACAGCTGCATTCGACCAAGTGTGACATCAAGGAGCCCTAGCAAAACTGGAATCAATGGGTTTCGGGGGCAAACTCTCTGGTGGTTGGAGTCATACCTGACACATAGGAAGATGGTAAAGATAATAAAATGTGAGGCTGGATGAACACAGCAGGCCAAGCAGCATCTCAGGAGCACAAAAGCTGACGTTTCGGGCCTAGACCCTTCATCAGAGAGGGCTCCTGAGATGCTGCTTGGCCTGCTGTGTTCATCCAGCCTCACATTTTATTATCTTGGAATCTCCAGCATCTGCAGTTCCCATTATCTCTGATACATAGGAAGATGGTCATGGTTGTTGGAGGTCAGTCACCTCGGCTCCAGGAAATCTATTCAGGAGTTCCTCAGGGTAGGATCCTCGGCCCAATCATCTTCAGCTGCTTCATCAATGACCTTCTCTCTAATATTAGGTCAGAAGTGGGGATGTTCATTGAAGACTGCACAATATTCAGCACCAGTCATGACTCCTCAGAGACTGAAGCAGTCCATGTGTGACAAGACCTGGACAATATCCAGGCTTGGGCTGACAAGTGGCAAGTAACATTCGCGCCACACAAATGCCAGGCTATGACCAAGAAGAGACAATCTAACCACTGCCCCTTGGAATTCAGTGGTGTTACCATCATGGAATCCTCCACTATCAAAGTCCTGGGGTTAACATTGACTGGAAACTCAACTAGACTCACCACAGTGGCTACAAGAGCAGGTCAGAAGCTAGGAATACTCCAGTGAGTAACTCACCTCTTGACCCTTCAAAGCCTGTCCGTCCTCTACAAGGCACAAGTCAGGAGTGTGATGGTGTACTCCCTATTTGCCTGGATGACTGCAGGCCCAACAACACTCAAGAAGCTTGACTACATCCAAGACAAAGCAGCCTATTTGATTGGGACAACATCCACAAGCATCCACTCCCTCCACCAGTGATACTCAGAAACAGCAGTGTGAACTATCTAAAAGATGCACTGCAGAAATTCACCAAAGATTCTCAGATAGTACCTTCAAAATCCACAATCACTTCCATCTAGAAGGACAAGGGCAACAGGCATATGGGAACATTATCACCATCAAGTTCCCCTCCAAGCTACTCACCATCCTGACTTGAAAAAATATCGCCATTCCTTCACATTTGCTCAGTCAAAATCCTGGAATTGCCTCCCTAATGGCAGGTAGACTGCAGCGGTTCGAGAAGATAGCTCACCACCACCTTCTCAAGGGCAACTAGGGATGGCAATAAATGGTGGCTTGCCAGCAACGCCCACAATCCATAAGTAAATAAAAGAGAGGCTCCACCAAGAGCTGTGCCCACCCAAGGCACTGCAGTCTGCATGAACCAACATTAATGGAGGTGGTCCAAGAATGGGCCTAAATCTGTGTCTTGCCAGGATCTGTCAAACAGGCCTCAGAAATGGTACATTGAGGAACAAGCATTGGATTTCCCAAGGGGCAGCCCATTGTGGCCAAGCTTTGTCTGCTCAGGAGGAAAACTCTGCCAAAACTGCAAGAAGTCGCCAGCTTTGACTGCTTCCTGCACCAAAATATCGGCAACAGTGGGATGAGGTCATTGAGTGCTATTAATTGGGCATTTAAAGTCTGAAATGGCTCTTAGCCAGGAAGGCCATCCTCAATGTTAATTGCCTCTGACTGAATTCGAGTGAGTAGGGAAGATGATACATACTGTATGCACCCCCTGTCATTCCTCACAATTACACATTTCTACTTCAGCCTCCCTGCTTCCTCCAAAAGGAGTAGTTAAATTCTACCCCACATGTACAGAATACTTAAAAATTCTTACAATGAAATTATAATGTCTGCTTCTAAAATACTGCCTGTTACGTTTGTCTTCAAGATTATCATCTGTTCGGTAAAATAGAGATTTCTGACTCCCCGAGTTGTTAATGTTTTTCCCCTGGTATTTAAATAGACTTTGGATTGTGAGTAATTTCTCAGCTTCATTTCAATACAATTGCAAATTGAGATCTATAAAGGTTAACAATTCACTATATTTTATTTTACACGGTTGTCCAAAGTCTTGTGCCAGTTGATGGATAACTATTGTTCAATACATTAAGAGAGCAGCCTTATTCTTGAATATTGTTGAAAAGAAGGATTGAAGTGAGTTATCTTTCACTAATCAGATCAAGGAATGCAAAATTCCAAACAATTAAAACAATAATATTACAGGAGAAAAAGGTGCAAATTTGTTGGCAAATCGACTCTGATTGGCTGAGGCATTGCCATAAAGAAAGCAATGGAGAACTACGGGAACCAAGCTATTGAGAAATTCAGAAAAAATGCAAGGCTTGAACATATCCTCTTATTTGAGGAGAATGAGCCTCTGTGTATGAACATACGTTGCTTCTACCAAATATAAATGAACCATGTTATAAGCTCAACTGACTATTTTAAACTGGTGAAAACAACAGAAGCTGCTGGGAAAACTGAACAGGTTTGGCAGCATCTGTGGAGAAAAGTCAGACTTAATGTTTTGGAAAGGTCTTGCGTAGGTCACTAGGCCTGAAATGTTAATTCTGATTTCTCTCCACAGAAGGTGAGTTTTTCCTGCAATTTGTTTTTGTTTCTGATTTCCACAATTCGCAGTTCGTTTGTTTTTTTCTTTCTTAACTTGATTGGTGGTGTTGCTATTAGATATCAGCTTTTGATCTTATTTGTATCATGGTGTCTTTTACACTGGAAGACAGAGCCCTTCATTCCAATAGATGGATGCACTAATTTCACGATTTCATGATCCTGAAGTGGCCAAATGCTAAAAATCCAAGCAGACTACATCTACTAAATTTCCTCATTCAGTAGCTTCTCCAACCCTGAAGGAATTCTGGATTTTTTTAGAAGGCATTTTTTTCTAATTTGTAAAATGATACAGACTGCATCCTATGACCTCTGTGCCGTCCTATTTAAAGCTTCCTGTGGAAAGCTAATAAACATAGAACATAGAACATTACAGCACAGTACAGGCCCTTCGGCCCGCGATGTTGTGCCGACCTGTCATACCGATCTCAAGCCTATCTAACCTACACTACTCCATGTACGTCCATATGCTTATCCAATGACGACTTAAATGTACCCAAAGTTGGAAAATCTACTACCGTTGCAGGCAAAGCATTCCATTCCCTTACTACTCTCTGAGTAAAGAAACTACCTCTGACATCTGTCCTATATCTTTCACCCCCTCAATTTAAAGCTATGCCCCCTCGTGCTCGCCGTCACCATCCTAGGAAAAGGGCTCTCCCTATCCACCCTCTCTAACCCTCTGATTATTTTATATGTTTCAATTAAGTCACCTCTCAACCTTCTTCTCTTTAATGAAAACAGCCTCAAGTCCCTCAGCCTTTCCTCATAAGACCTTCCCTCCATACCAGGCAACATCCTAGTAAATCTCCTCTGCACCCTTTCCAAAGCTTCCACATCCTTCTTATAATGCGGTGACCAGAACTATACGCAATACTCCAAGTGCGGCCGCACCAGAGTTTTGTACAGCTTCACCATAACCTCTTGGTTCCGGAACTCGATCCCTCTATTAATAAAAGCTAAAACAGTGTATGCCTTCTTAACAGCCCTGTCAACCTGGGTGGCAACTTTCAAGGATCTATGTACATGGACACCGAGATCTCTCTGCTCGTCTACACTACTAAGAATCTTACCATTAGCCCAGTACTTTGCCTTCTGGTTACTCCTACCAAAGTGCATCACCTCACACTTGTCTGCATTAAACTCCATTTGCCACCTCTTAGCCCAGCTCTGCAGCTTATCTATGTCTCTCTGCAACCTACAGCATCCTTTGTCACTATCCACAACTCCACCGACCTGAGTGTCGTCTGCAAATTTACTAACCCATCCTTCTACGCCCTCATCCAGGTCATTTATAAAAATGACAAACAGAAGTGGACCCAACACCGACCCTTGCGGTATACCACTAGTAACTTGTCTCCAGGATGAACATTTCCCATCAACTACCACCCTCTGTCTTCTTTCAGCAAGCCAATTTCCGATCCAAACTGCTATATCTTCCACAATTCCATTCCTCCGCATTTTGTGCAATAGCCTATTGTGGGGAACCTTATCGAATGCCTTGCTGAAATCCATATACACCACATCAACTGGTTTACTCTCATCTACCTTGATGATAAAATGTGAGGCTGGATGAACACAGCAGGCCAAGCAGCATCTCAGGAGCACAAAAGCTGACGTTTCGGGCCTAGACCCTTCATCAGAGAGGGGGATGGGGGGAGGGAACTGGAATAAATAGGGAGAGAGGGGGAGGCGGACCGAAGATGGAGAGCAAAGAAGATAGGTGGAGAGGGTGTAGGTGGGGAGGTAGGGAGGGGATAGGTCAGTCCAGGGAAGACGGACAGGTCAAGGAGGTGGGATGAGGTTAGTAGGTAGCTGGGGGTGCGGCTGGGGGTGGGAGGAAGGGATGGGTGAGAGGAAGAACCGGTTAGGGAGGCAGAGACAGGTTGCACTGGTTTTGGGATGCAGTGGGTGGGGGGGAAGAGCTGGGCTGGTTGTGTGGTGCAGTGGGGGGAGGGGATGAACTGGGCTGGTTTAGGGATGCAGTGGGGGAAGGGGAGATTTTGAAACTGGTGAAGTCCACATTGATACCATATGGCTGCAGGGTTCCCAGGCGGAATCTACCTGTTTGGTCACCCTCTCAAAGAACTCGATAAGGTTTGTGAGGCACGACCTTCCCTTCACAAAACCGTGCTGACTATCCCTAATCAATTTATTCTTTTCTAGATGATTATAAATCCTATCCCTTGTAATCTTTTCCAACACTTTACCAACAACTGAGGTAAGGCTCACTGGTCTATAATTACCAGGGTTGTCTCTACTCCCCTTCTTGAACAGGGGAACCACATTTGCTATCCTCCAGTCGTCTGGCACTATTCCTGTAGACAATGAGGAGTTAAAGATCAATGCCAAAGGCTCGGCAATCTCCTCCCTGGCTTCCCAGAGGATCCGAGGATAAATCCCATCCGGCCCAGGAGACTTATCTATCTTCACCCTCTGAAGGATTTCTAATACCTCTTCCTTGTGAACCTCAATCCCACCTAGTCTAGAAGCTTGTATCTCAGTATTCTCCTCGACAACATTGTCGTTTTCTAGAGTGAATACTGTTGAAAAATATTCATTTAGCGCTTCCCCTATCTCATCTGACTCCACATACAACTCACCACTACTATCCTTGATTGGTCCTAATCTTACTTTCGTCATTCTTTTATTCCTTAAATACCTATAGAAAGCCTTAGGGTTTACCCTGATCCTATCCGCCAACAACTTCTCATGTCTCCTCCTGGCTCTTCTGAGCTCTCTCTTTAGGTCGTTGTTGGATTATAGCTAGCTTAAAATTAGAGATTTTAGGCAAAATGGCTTGCAACCAATAAGGTCACATCTGAATAAAGAAATGAATTTGCCACTTTCCAGTTCTTGGAAATTTTACCAGATTCATGAGCTCTTCATATCACCTTGAATGAAAATAGTGGGAGCTTCTGTTGCACATGGTCTACCGGATGAACAGGTTTATGTTCTCATCATATGTTTCTCATCCATGATTTACAATGGTTCACTTGTATATATTGGTGACCCAAAGACAAAAGTGCAATTTCACCAGAAAGTAATAATTTCTAGATAAAAATCTCAAACCACACCTTCCTACGTGCAGTAGCATAGGTTTAATCTTGTGAATGGGATTTTCTGCATCCCCAATGGCTTAGGCAAGCTGCTGTCCTTGTCTATATCTCGTCTCACAGTTCGTGAATGATACCAAAATTTATTTCGCCTAAAATTTTAAGAACAGGAAACAAAAGTGTTGAAAATGTAGCACTGTCACCTTTGCCATGATTTAGCTTTATCCTTGCAATTTTTTTATCAGTTTCTGATGAAAGGCTTTAGAATTTTATTTGTACAAGAGTATATCTGCATGTGTTTCAAATGATGCAATAATGAACTACTTGTGTCCCACTTGCTGCTTTTCATTAACAGTGTACAGTTATATAATTCTGTGAGCAATTCCAACAAGTAAGATTACAACCTAAACTATCAAACTTACAGACTGCCAGACTGATGGATTGTGTTTCACTGACCACCATTCCCCTGGGGAGTCCCTGAAAATCCTTGTATTTTGTACCAGTTCCCAGGTCTCCATTGTCTGACTGAACCCACCACCAGCCACCCCTCTGCCACACTGGTAACTGTGTAAACCACTGATCCGAATGTATTTTTGTTAATGAGGATTCATTAACAGCTTCAGCAACAAAGATTTATACCGGGAAAGAGAAATCTGTTTTAAATTGTCCTGATGTTCCCTTTTAATAGGGTATAATGCACAGGGTCCTTCAAATCTGAGAAACCTTTGAGACTTCAGAATTGAGGGAAAAAACAAAACCATCGAAAACTTGGATGGAAATAACTGTCTACATCTGATGTGTCGCGTTACAAATATTTTCAGCGAATTTTATGTAGATGCCAGAGAAACAGTTTGCAAATAAAAATATATACAGATGTGAAGGGATGCTTGGAGACTTGGTGTGATTTATGAAGGCAAAGACCATAACTATAATGATGGAAAACCAAAAATACAGCAGATTCATAATTCAATTTACATGTTCGGTTGGAAGCCTTCCCAAGGTCTGTGGCAGATGCAAAATGTTTCTTTTTATGATCAATGCCATTGATTATTTCCAGGTTAATGATCAGAAATAAAATAACTGTGCTAAGAGTCTGATAATATATCAGCAATACTATACCACTTCTTGCAGCCCTAACATTTTGTCAGAACCCAAGAAACGTTTCTGATTCCAAAATCCATTCCATCACCAAAACTGCATATTTCCATTTCTATTGGTCATCTCTGCACCAGCATCAGTTCAACTGCTGCTGAAACCTTCACCCCTACTTTTGTAACCTCTAGTTATGACTATCCCAAGTCTCAACTCACTAGCCACCTAACTTGTGTCCTCCATAGATTTGAATTCATCCTAAAACTAGCTGTCTGTATCCTAACTAAAAAGTGTCTAGCTCACACATCACTGAGCTTGCTAAATGCCATTGGCTCCCAATTCAGCAATATCTTGATTCGAAAACTCTCTCCATAATGTGCCCATCTTTGTAACATCTTCTAATGCTCCAAGATCTCTGCACTACTCCAATTTTGGCCTCTCATGAATCCCTGGTTTAACTGCTCCACCACTGGATGGCACATCTTCTACAACCTCACCTTAACTTCTGGAATTTCCTACCTGAACCTTTCTATCTGTATTTTGTCCTTTAAGACAGTCTTAAAAACCTATCTCATTGACCAAGTTTTTAGTCACTTGGCCTAACACTTCCTTGGATGGATCAGTGTCAGATGTTTGATAGTGGTCCTGCAGGCCATCTTGGAACATT
Source organism: Stegostoma tigrinum (assembly GCF_030684315.1). NCBI lineage: Eukaryota > Metazoa > Chordata > Chondrichthyes > Orectolobiformes > Stegostomatidae > Stegostoma > Stegostoma tigrinum. Next base: position 88,228,183 of record NC_081362.1, on the reverse strand, counting down.
TTATTACATTAACAATGTCAGATGAATTTATATTGTTATTCTGAATGATAGCATATCGAGTACATTGGAATTGAATATCGTCAAATTAAAGAAATATAGGGTAGAATTTTTCCTGCTCTTGAACAATGTTGTACTTGTGTCTGACAGAAAAAAAGGATGGGCCAAAGGGCCTTTGTCAGTGCTGTAGACCTCTATGACTCAAACATTGTGCCTCTAACGTGAGAAATTGTGATACATTGAGAAAATATGGCTAGAACTGAAAAATGAGATTTTCTGCATCAAGAAAACAAAGGTTGATTTTTCATTTAAGGTTTGCAAACCTGGCCTTCTGCACTGGGGATAACAAGGCGGAGAGCTGGATGAACGCAGTAGGCCAGGCAGCATCAAAGGAGCAGGAAAGCTGATGTTTCAGGTCTGGACTCTTCTTCAGAAATGGGGGAAGGGATGGGGGAGCTGAAATAAATAGAGGGAGGGGGAGGTGATGATAGAAGGTGGAGAGAGGAGCACATGGATGGAGAGAAGATGGACAGGTGAAGGAGGCGGAATGAAGCCAGTAAAGGAGAGTGTAGGTAGGGAGTTGGGATGGGGGTTCATCTGTGAGGAGGGAGGGGCAGGTAGGAGGGAGGGAAGAAGGACAGGTCAAGGAGGTGGGGATGGGATGAATTATTCTTGGGATACGGTTGGTGGCGGGGAGATTTTGAAGTCCGCATTGAGACCATTGGTCTGCAGGGTTCCCAAGTGGAATGAGGTGCTGTTCCTCCAGCCTTTGGGTGAAATAGTGGCGGCACTGGAGAAGGCCCAGGATGGCCTCGTCATCTGAGGAGTGGGGGGCGTTTGAAGTGGTTCGTGACTGGGAGGTGTTGTCAATTGTCACGAACTGAGTGTCGGTGCTCCACAAAGTGGTCTTCAAGCCTCCGCTTAGTGTCCCCGATGTAGCGGAGGCCACATCAGGAACAGCAGATACAATATACCACATTAGCAGATAGGACTGATTTGATACTCCCTTTGAATTAAATTGGGTGAAGTCATCATCCATTGACTGTTAAAGTGTGATGCTGAAAAGGCAAGAAACCCTTATTTATTCAGAAGTGCAAATACATCTTTCTTGTTTCATCTTTCTTCACTTTTTCTGTTGTGCAATATAAATTAACATTAACAATGATTGAAAGGTGTCCACAATATCTGAAGCTCTCATATTCAAACATGACAAGGTATTATGATACAGTAGGCTTTAGGGAATGTGTAGGAACACTCATTTAGACAAGCTTCCAGCATCTGTGTGATGTTAAGGATGGGTAATTCTCTGGCTTCATTATTGTAGCTACAACTAAAATAACCGTTGATCAGATAGGTGATAATGCAAAGTAAAAATGTATTTACAAATGTGAGATTCTGTTTACATTGAGGTCTTACTCATGCCACTAATGTGCTCTCAAGTTTTTTTTCTCATTTCCCTCTCACTACATTTTGGTACAGTGCCAAGTCCATGGTTAGGGTGGAGGGAGACTGCAATATACTGAAACCCAATGGTTTGGACTTTTTGGCACATGATTCTCAGGGCATTTGTGGCTCAGACATGATGACACTGTTTTGGCCAGATGCAGTCTCATCCTTCTCAGCCCAAATTTCCAGAGCTATGAGGGTCGCGGGCCAAGTTAATTTGAAAGGGCTGGGCATTTCTAAAGAGTTCAGAGAGAGGATGTCTAGGGGACCTGAACTTGGTTCCTCCTTTAGCTCCGTGCCTATTGGCATTGCCCTGTGTCCTTGTGGGGAAGGGGCATCTGCAGTGAACTCCAAGACTGTCTTCTCCTTGTCACCTTGCCATTGACACTGTTCACCAATGGTTACAACGATTGAGTGCAACTCTGTACGTATCTCCAGCAACCAACAGGTATTCTGTTGGACCTGGCTCTCCATGGTAGCCACCTAACTATGCATGGAGTCAGCTAGACACATGCATGATAGCAGCCAGCATGGTGCAGACAGGATTGGTGGGCTCCTCCAATCTTCTATCGTTTCCTGAATGTCTCAGAGAAACTTGACTGCTACTTCTGTATCTGTTTCTATATTTGCACAAAGTTATTAATGGTCGGCACCACTGGGTCTCCTGCTTGGGGCTAAACATGTGCCTGGAGTCCAGCAGGCCTCTGACAGCCAGCGACCTGGGGCATTTCTTTCTTGGCCAGCTGTGGGGGCGTGGCAGTAATATACTCACCAACATGTTCAGACTCTAGGGCAAACTCCTGGAATCCCGTCCCTAACAGCATTATAGGTCTACCTACAGCACATGGGCTGCAGCAGTTGAAAAAAGCAGTTTTGCACCACCTTCTCAACAGCAACTCGGAATGGGTAATAAATACTGTATAACCACCAATGACTGCACCATTGGCTAAAACAAAATCATGAAAGAGGTGACAGTATTTAAGTAGGTGGGGGATGCAAGCAAAGCTTGCTAGTGCTTCCTCTGAGGGACCTGTATCTCCTTCCTCAGAGGTGGAGGAGGAGCGGGTGTCTGGAAGGGCTGTTCTCTTCAGGGCAAAGGCTGTATGGGTGATGCTCACACCTGCAGGAGACAAGACAATGACTGAGTTGCAAAATATAAGTGGAGGTTTAAGCATGTTAAGGAAACATTCACCGCGAAGAACATAGGAGTAATGGAAGTGAAGTGCAGCATATCACAATGAAAGATACTTCTTTGCTGGGACATGAAGGTTTCAGCATCACATGAGCAGTCTTCATCCACTCCTGCTAACACAAGGTTTCTCACCTTGGAGGGATTGAGCAGCCAATTGTTGGCCACTACATCATTTGTTTTGGTCTTCTCTGCCTTATTGTGAGCTGTTTTCTACTGAAATGGGACAAAGATGTGTGAGATGAAGGTTGCTGTTATCACTGTTAGTGATGTTCAGGTGAGGATGGTAGTGAGGAGTCCTGAGTGACAGATTAGGAAGCACAATGGGCAGGAAAGGTTAGGATTTTGTGAGAATGGAATAGGCGAGAGACATTGAGGGAAAATGATGCATGCAATAGTGAGAGTGGTAGATCATGAGCCTTGGTAGGAAGTGGGTGCAGTGGCAGAGTTAGGGTCAGTGTGAGGTAGCAGAGTAACGATGGTGACGTTTATCCTGGCAGAGGCCAGAAGATTGTTAACACTCTTCCTGCACTGCAGGGCATTCCTTCTAATCATAGAAACGGCATTGACACAACTGACCCAACGAGTAACTTTCGACCAAACTGGTATGGTCAGGTATCGTAGTCTCCTATGAAGTCCTAAGGCAAGAGGAAAATATTTCGCTCTACCACCCTATGCAATAGGGCTTCCAGATCCCTTTCTGCAATCCAGGGTACCAATTTGCCTCTATTATCCACAACCCTAGGTGATTCAAACATCCTGGAACTATGAAGGGCTAATCCTGGCTTGCAGCATATGACCAGGTGTGCAGCTGCATTTGATGTGTTGCTGCAATGTGAATGTCAAGGCAATGGCACTAGGGAGTGCTAGATAATGCAGAAACAGTGCCATAGAGGTGTGGTGCATGCTTCGTGAAGTAAGCAGCATAGCATTGTGTGAGAAAATTCGCTGGGGCTCACAGAGAGAAATCCTACATGAAAATTAAGGAATTGCTGAGGAAAATTAAGAAACAGTGCAATTCCATGCACTGGCTGGAGAATCATGGAACTAGCAACATTTCCTTTATGCATTCTCTAAGCAGCTTATATTCCCACACATAGAGACCATAGAGACCCATGGGTGACAATCAGAACTCAGTTATTTCCCTTTCCTAACTGTCCAGCAATAGCTTTTGTAGTCAGCAATGAAACAAAGCTGTGCAATGCTGGAGAGCAATCTGAACAGTCATAGAATCATTGAGTTATACAGCACAGAAAAAGACCCTTTGGTCTAACTTATCTGAATTGACCAGATATCCTAAACTGATCTCGTCCCATTTGCCAGCATCTGGCCCATAGTCCTCTAAAAACTTCCAATCAAGTATCCATGCAGAGGCATTTTAAATGTTGTAATTGTATAAACTACCACATCCTCTGGCAGCTCATTCTGTACACGTGCCACCCTCTTCATGAAAAAAACTGCTGCATGGATCCTTTTGAAATCTTTCCCCCCTCACCTTAAATCCATGCCCTCAAGTTTTGGATTCCCCTACTCTGGGTAAAAAAGCTTGGCTATTCACCCCATCCATGCCCCTCATGATTATATAAATCTCTATTATGTCACGTCTCAGCATCCTTTTTATGCTCTGCAATCTTATTCCCATAAGTGTAGAAGAGCTAATTTATCCCATAGTGCTGCTTTAGTCTTAAATGGGAATTACAACAGGGTAGCAGGGAGACATGGTATATTGGAACTTTGATGCGCTGCTTGATGATTTGATATGACATGGATTTGATGCCATTATTCCCCACATATTGCCATTAAAAGCACTGAAATAAAGAAGACTTCTGGAAAGGAAAACAAGAGTAAATCAGCAAAGATCAGTCTGATGAAGCTCCACTGGTGCACAGAGGCTCCTGCCCATACTCTGACATGATGCACTGCAGCAACTTGTAAGATGCTTTGCTAAGATTTCTAAAGCAGCACCTCCCAAAACAATCAAATTCCATTACCTAGAAGGACACAATCGCTGCTACAGCTAATACACTCCATTTTGAGCTTAAATGCTAATCCTTCACAAATTAGTCCTTCCAGAGTTCAGGTACTGTTCCTGACACCAAAATAACTGCAAAACTGATTTGTTCATTAATAAAAGTGATTAAGCAAACCATTCGACCATACCCTTTCAAATTGTTACAATTGTAACGTAAGTCATGGCATTCAAATTACCAAAACATGGGGACAAGAACAAAAGAAAAACGGTTTCAGTTTTACCCGCTAAATACTAGCATTATTAAGATTTGTTCAACTGATAGCAAAGCAGCATTTGCAAATGCTTTGACATGTTACAAATTCAGAGCTAATTTACAAGATCTTCAGTACAAACTACTAAATTACCAATTCTGATCCATTACATCATTTTATCATATAAAGTATTCCACTTGTTTGTCAAGTGGTCAGTTTATTCAAGGGATTAGAAGAAAATAGTTTACCTTTGGTGCAGAAGAGCTAAATGCCAAAGTAATGACAGTCTCTGTATGTCCCGATAACTTGTGGATGAAATTACTGGAGCCAAGTTCAAACAGATAGGCCTACAAAGAGCAATAATGTGGAAGGGTAAAGATTATTGAATCAAACTCTGGGCCAATACATAAACACACAATTTGATATTGATTTTAAAAAATGTTAAAGGCTTCTTCTTGGAAATGGTTTTCATAGAATTATAGAATCCCTACAGTGTGGAAACAGGCCCTTTGGGTCAACACATCCACACTGACCCTCAGATCATCCCACCCAGACCCATCCCCTTACGCACTATTGGGTAATTTAGCATGGCCAATCCACCTAGCCTGCACATCTTTGGAGTGTGGGAAGAAATCGGAGCAAATTCACGCAGACAAAGGGAGAATGTGTAAACTCCACGCAGGCAGTCGCCCAATGGTGTGATTGATCCCAGGTCCCTGGTGCTGTGAAGCAGCAGTGCTAACCACAGAGCCACCGCGACACCCCTGTGGTTGCAAGTCAGCAGCCCTCTGCAGTAAAGAGCTTCACAGATCCACTATTCTCTGGGCAAAGAAATTCCTTTGCTCATTATAGTGAGACAACTGGTGCTGGTTTGACCGAAGTGTTACCACACCTGAGGTGAGGTCAGTCCTTCATGGCAACTTTAGCTACTATAGGAATTGAGCCCACACTGCTGATGTCACTCTGCATCACAAATCAGCCATTCAGTTGTATTAAAGTAACTAAATTTCTTGTTCATCTAAAACTTAGACTAACTTGTAGATATCTCTCTGCAGATGTCAGTGGTCTTGCTGTGAACATCTGTTGTCAACTTATGCCCAAAAATTGAGACAGAGAAATCGAAGAAGGGAACATCGATTATGAACCAACATATATGGAAACTGAAAGAAAAATACTTAGGGGCACGAGCAGATATGGCTGTGATGCTGTGAATGATGCTGTACTGGGAAAAGTGGTGAGAGTGTCAGCTTGACTAGAAGGAAAACAAAGAATATTTTGTTCTGAGAAGAGAGCGAAAGATAGGAACTCTACAGGTTTGTACTCCTTTATCACCTTCATTGAGCAGGAGAATGGAAAGGGCAGATATGAGATCACTCCAGAAGCAGAAAACCTTAAGGGAACCGAAGATATGATGGTAGGATTGGGAGTGAGCATAGAAAGATGCCTTTAGCTGTTTTAGTACTTTTATTTAGAATTTTTCTGTTACAGAATCAATGATCTAGGATTGTAATATTATTTAAATATCTGACAAGCTCCTCCCCTTACAACTATTTTAAGAGAAGGGTGTCATTTATTGTAATTCCGCCATTAAAACTACATAAAACTTGCTGCAGACACATTAAGCGTTTGTACAGTTGCATCCCCCACTGTGAATTTTGATCCTAATACGTTACTGTTATGGTATTTATGTTCTATATTCACAGGTACTGCAGATGGTGCAGAAGGGGAGTAAATAGAATATGATGAGGAAGCCAGGAAGGTGAGGTAAGGAGAACAAGTGGTGTGTGTTGGTGGTGTGCAGCAGAGTGGGGTCAGAAGACATGCCAGCCCAGCATAATTAATTCAATGTGAAAACTGTGGTATTTTTGGTAGGAGAATTTTGCCACAAATCCTTTTCCTTAATAGTTATCTTTAAGGAAAGGATTAAGTTCAGCCCATGTGTATAAATTGATTTAGTAGTAAGGTTAAGGAGGATGATGAGACATAAGTAGTAGTTACGTGAGCTTACAACAAGGTTGGATGTTAAGAGGCATCTTTATTTTACAGTGTTGCTGTTTGAAACAAGATGCCAACTCATGCAAAGACTGCTAACTCAATGCAAGTAGTCAAAATTATTTCCTAAGAGTAGCCAACATAATTGCAAGTAAACAAGATAACAAAGTGTGGGGCTGGATGAACACAGCAGGCCAAGCAGCATCTGAGGAGCACAAAAGCTGACGTTTCGGGCCTAGACCCTTCATCAGAAAAGGGGGAGGGGGAGAGGATTCTGAAATAAATAGGGAGAGGGGGGAGGCGGACTGAAGATGGATAGAGGAGAAGACAGGTGGAGAGGAGAGTATCGGTGGGGAGGTAGGGAGGTAGGTCAGTCCGGGGAGGATGGACAGGTCAAGGGGGTGAGATGAGGTTAGTAGGTAGGAAATGGAGGTGCGGCTTGAGGTGGGAGGAGGGAATAGGTGAGAGGAAGAACATGTTAGGCAGGCGGGGATGAGCTGGACTGGTTTTGGGATGCAGTGGGGGGAAAGGAGAATTTGAAGCTGGTGAAATCCACATTGATACCATTGGGCTGCAAGCAGGTGGTAAATGTGTCAGTGATAATGGGAACTGCAGATGCTGGAGAATCCAAGATAATAAAATCTGAGGCTGGATGAACACAGCAGGTCCAGCAGCATCTCAGGAGCACAAAAGCTGACGTTTCGGGCCTAGACCCTTCATCAGAGAGGGGGATGGGGTGACGGTTCTGGAATAAATAGGGAGAGAGGGGGAGGCGGACCGAAGATGGAGAGAAAAGAAGATAGGTGGAGAGGAGAGTATAGGTGGGGAGGTAGGGAGGGGATTGGTCAGTCCAGGGAAGACGGACAAGTCAAGGAGGTGGGATGAGGTTAGTAGGTAGGAGATGGAGGTGCGGCTTGGGGTGGGAGGAAGGGATGGGTGAGAGGAAGAACAGGTTAGGGAGGCAGAGACAGGTTGGACTGGTTTTGGGATGCAGTGGGTGGAGGGGAAGAGCTGGGCTGGTTGTGTGGTGCAGTGGGGGGAGGGGACGAACTGGGCTGGTTTTGGGATGCGGTGGGGGAAGGGGAGATTTTGAAGCTGGTGAAGTCCACATTGATACCATTGGGCTCCAGGTTTCCCAAGCGGAATATGAGTTGCTGTTCCTGCAACCGTCGGGTGGCATCATTGTGGCAGTGCAGGAGGCCCATGATGGACATGTCATCTAAAGAATGGGAGGGGCAGTGGAAATGGTTTGCGACTGGGAGGCGCAGTTGTTTATTGCGAACCGAGCGGAGGTGTTCTGCAAAGCGGTGCCCAAGGCTCCGCTTGGTTTCCCCAATGTAGAGGAAGCCACACTGGGTACAGTGGATGCAGTATACCACATTGGCAGATGTGCAGGTGAACCTCTGCTTAATGTGGAAAGTCATCTTGGGGCCTGGGATAGGGATGAGGAAGGAGGTGTGGGGGCAAGTAGCATTTCCTGCGGTTGCAGGGGAAGGTGCCGGGTGTGGTGGGGTTGGAGGGCAGTGTGGAGCGAACAAGGGAGTCACGGAGAGAGTGGTCTCTCCAGAAAGCAGACAAGGGTGGGGATGGAAAAATGTCTTGGGTGGTGGGGTCTGATTGTAGATGGCGGAAGTGTCGGCGGATGACGCATTGTATCCGGAAGTTGGTGGGGTGGTGTGTGAGAACGAGGGGGATCCTCTTTGGGCGGTTGTGGCGGGGGCGGGGTGTGAGGGATGTGTTGCGGGAAATGTGGGAGACGCGGTCAAGGGCGTTCTCGACCACTGTGGGGGGCAAGTTGCGGTCCTTGAAGAACTTGGACATCTGGGATGTGCGGGAGTGGAATGCCTCACCGTGGGTGCAGATGCGGCGGAGGCGGAGGAATTGTGAATAGGGGATGGAATTTTTGCAGGAGGGTGGGTGGGAGGAGGTGTATTCTAGGTAGCTGTGGGAGTCGGTGGGCTTGAAATGGACATCAGTTACAAGCTGGTTGCCTGAGATGGAGACTGAGAGGTCCAGGAAGGTGAGGGATGTGTTGGAGATGGCCCAGGTGAACTGAAGGTTGGGGTGGAAGGTGTTGGTGAAGTGGATGAACTGTTCGAGCTCCTCTGGGGAGGAAGAGGCAGCACCGATACAGTCATCAATGTAACGGAGGAAGAGGTGGGGTTTGGGGCCTGTGTAGGTGCGGAAGAGGGACTGTTCCACATAACCTACAAAGAGGCAGGCATAGCTGGGGCCCATGCGGGTGCCCATGGCCACCCCCTTAGTCTGTAGGAAGTGGGAGGAATCGAAAGAGAAGTTGTTGAGGGTGAGGACGAGTTCGGCTGGGCGGATGAGGGTGTCGGTGGAGGGGGACTGGTCAGGCCTGCGGGACAGGAAGAAGCGGAGGGCCTTGAGGCCATCTGCATGTGGAATGCAGGTGTATAGGGACTGGACGTCCATGGTGAAAATGAGGTGTTGGGGGCCAGGGAATTGGAAGTCCTGGAGGAGGTGGAGGGCGTGGGTGGTGTCACGGATGTAGGTAGGGAGTTCCTGGACCAAAGGGGAGAAAATGGAGTCCAGATAGGTGGAGATGAGTTCGTTGGGGCAGGAGCAGGCTGAGACGATGGGTCGACCAGGGCAGGCAGGTTTGTGGATTTTGGGAAGGAGATAGAGACGGGCCATGCGGGATTGGGGAACAATGAGGTTGGAGGCTGTGGGTGGGAGGTCCCCTGAGGTGATGAGGTCATGAATGGTGTTGGAGATGATGGTTTGGTGCTCGGGTGTGGGGTCATGATCGAGGGGGCGGTAGGAGGTGGTGTCAGAGAGTTGGCGTCTGGCCTCGGCGATGTAGAGGTCAGTGCGCCATACTTCCACTGCGCCACCCTTGTCTGCGGGTTTGATGGTGAGGTTGGGGTTGGAGCGGAGGGAGCGGAGGGCTGCCCGTTCCGCAGGGGAGAGGTTGGAGTGGATGAGAGGGGTGGAGAGGTTGAGGCGGTTAATGTCTCGACGGCAGTTAGAGATGAAGAGTTCGAGGGAAGGTAGGAGGCCTGGGGTGGTGTCCAGGAGGAGGACTTGTGTTGGAAGCGGGTGAAGGGATCAGTGGAGGGAGGGTTAGTCCTGGATTCTGTGGCCTCCCGGCATTTGTTTGATCCCATGGAAGCTGGTTGTTTTCTACTGACGTTCTGCTTCTCTGGAGGCATTGCATGGCAAAGAAGGGGATTTGGATAGTTATAGGTGATGATGTGCACTAGATGCACAATGACAGTATGGGACATTGCATGAACTTTTCCATACAGATATAAAAGTGATGCTGTAACCTTTAAAGATGCCACTCTTCAGAGAATGGTTTAATTATTGCTTAAAGAAGGACTGAGTTTAAATCACTGAAAACTGAACATAAAAACATTCAACAGTGCATTAAAAATGAGCACATGAAGACAAACAAGTAAATACTGTTGTATTATTGTTCAGGTCTCAGAAAGGCACTACATTCAAAATAGCTGGATAACATGACATGTGACACTACAGAATAAAATGTCTCCATCTCATTATCTTATTGTCTCTGCTGTTAGTTGGTCAGTTAAGCAGTAAAACAACTGCCAGTCAGACCAACAGGAAGTCAGTTAGTCTGCCAGTCAACTGTGTATAATATGTAACAGTAATATAAATAAGCAAAGAGCCGAGACTCTATGTTATAAACACATGAACAATGAACACTTGGTCAGTCGAGTTTGTGCTTCCATTTAATAAGATCATGGTTGATCTGATTTTAACGTCAGCTCTACACTCCTGGATACCCCCATCAATTCCCCATCACCCTGGTAATCAAAAATCCATCTGCCTCTACCTTAAAAATATGCATTCACTGCCTTTTAAGGTAGGGAACTCCAACGCCTCTCAAGTGTCTGAGGAAGATAAATCCTCATGTCTGTCTTAAACAAGCAGCCTCTTATTTTTAAATTATGACCCTTTGTTCTAGATATTCCCACAAAAATAAACATCCTTCTCGCACGCACCTGTTCAGGTCCCCTCAGGATCTTATATGTTTCAATTAAGTCACCTGTGACTCTTCAAAATCTAGAGAATACAGGCCTTGTCTGTCTAGCATTTCCTCATAAGGCAATCTGCTCATTCCAGCGATTATACTGGTAAATCTTCTCTGAACTGTTTCCAGTGCATTAACATCCTTCCATAATTGCAGTGAACAATATTGTATGCAATATTCCAGATGCAATTTCACCAATGCCCTGTAGAACTAAAGCATAATCTTTTACTCTTGCACTCAATTTCCCTTGGAATAAAACATGATTTTCTATTTGCTTTCCTGATGATTTGCTGTCCCTGCATACTAACCTCCAGGGATTCATGCACTAAGACACCTGATCTCACTGCATCTCAGAGCTCTGCAACTTCTCACCACTTAATAATATGCTTCTTTTTTATTCTTTCTGCCAAAGTGGGCAATTTCAAATTTTCTCACATTATAGTCCATTTGCCAGATTTTGCCCACTCGCTAAGCCTGTCTACATCTGTTTCTAAGTTCCTTGTGTCCTCTTCACAATTCACTTTCCTATCTCTATGTCATCAGCAAATTCAGCTACTATATCTTCAATCCATTCATCCAGTTCATTGATATAAATTATAAAGAGTTGCATTCCCAGTAGCTAATCATTTGGCACACTGCTCATGATATCCTACTAGCCTGAAAAATCTCCATTTATTTCTATTTATTTCAGCCAATCTTCTATCATGCCAATATGTTACCTCAACACCATGAACTTTTAATTTCCATAAAAACCGTTATTGTGGCTCTTTGTCAATTATCCTCTGTTAAGTTAAAATGTTAAGTCTGAAATGTCATATTAGTGTACATGGTTCATTCTAAATAAGTAAATACACTTCCAGATACCCATCTCAATAAGAACTTGACTCCGTATTATATGTTAAATAGACTAACATACAGAAAATCACATCAAGTCAAGTATACTTCATACAAGAACATTTAGAACACAAGAACTAGGAGCAGGAGTAGGCCATCTGGCCCCTCGAGCTGCCCCGCCATTTAATCAGATCATGGCTGATCTTTTTGAGACTCAGCTCCACTTACCACCTGCATACCATATCCCTTAATTAGTTTACTGTTCAAAAGTTTATCTAGCCTTGCCTTAAACGCATTCAGTGAGGTAGCTTCGACCACGTCACTGGGCAGAGGATTCCACAGATTCACAACCCTTTGGGTGAAGAAGTTCCTCCTGACCGCAGTCCTAGATCTGCTTCACTTTATTTTGACGCAAAGCCCTCTAGTCCTAGTTTCACCTGCTAGCGGAAACAACCTCCCTGCCTCCACCTTATCTATCCCTTTCATAATCTTATATGTTTCTATAAGATCGCCCCTCATTCTTCCGAATTCCAATGAGTATAATCCCAGTCTGCTCAGTCTCTCCTCATAATCCAACCCTCTCAACTCTGGAATCAACTGAGTGAATCTCCTCTGCACTCCCCCCTCCCAATTAATGATAATGACTTTTAGACTAGTAGAATATGTACTGTGAAACATCAAGAAAGCTTGGAGATTTTCTTCACCACTAACGTTAGAATTATATAAAGCTTGTATAAGTCCAGTGATGCAACATTATAACTTGAAAATTATATGCTTGACATGACTGGAAAGTAAACTCATGCCTGACTTTAAGATTCAGTGCAATCCTAAACCATGAAAACAGAAGGATTGAATGAGAATGACTTTAAAACAGAAGTATCCTCTGTTGCAAATCAGGAACACAGCCAGGTTGTCAGGCCTTCATTGCAGCAGCATCACAGGACTTAACGATATTTAAACCAAGAACCACGTTTATGCTAGGCACACCAGCAGTCTGCTTCTTTACAAAAAATATCTTTGTGAAATACAATTATGCTCAGTTCCTATCTGGAGAATTATCTCAGAGACAATTGTAAAACTTAATACGCCTAAGCTTTGGAGACTGCAGTAGCTCATGGGAACTCTGAGTCTGTTCCTGGCACAAACTTCCTATTTCTTTCTTCTTGCTGTCAGTAACTGCCAGGATCAATTATGTAAGATACCAGTGCTCATTGCAGTTGGCTCCAGATGTAGCCTGTTCATATACCATGGAAATACCTTTGTGAGCTTTACCTGCTATTCATTATATCCATTAATAGATAAGAACAATAATAAATTCATTTGTTCCTGTTACATTAATCATGTATAAACAGTTCAAAGAAAGTGGCTTGATGAATTAAGGTCTGAAAATCAATGCCTGAACCATAAGCACTCTAGACGGTGTCAGGTTTAATCTTTGGTCTGTACAGTTTGTTAAACACAAGTACAGCAGCAGTGAGAAAGCTGTATTTGAAAATAGGACAAAGAATGACGTGCATTTTATTGTGATTTTTGCAACAATCAAGTACTTTGCAGCCAAGAAATCAATTTGAAGTTACACACTGTTGTAATGTAGGAAACTTGGCAGCCAATTTGCACACAATCAAATTCCCACAAATAGCAATGTGATAACAACCAGACAATCAATTTTGTGAAACCTGAAAGAACTGCAGATGCTGTAAATCATGAATAAAAACAGAAATTGCTAGAAAAGCTCAGCAGGTCTGGCAGCATCTGTGGAGAGAAATCAGAGTTAACGTCTCAGGTCCACTGGCCTTTCTTCAGTTCTGTTTATGTTGGTTGATGGAGACGTATTGGCCAGGATACAGGGGAGAACTCTCCTGCTCATCTTTGAAATTAAACTATGGGTTCTTTTAAATCCACCCATGCGAGCCACAGATTAATGGGTCATCTGCAAGATGGCAGCTCTAAAAATATGGCCCTCCCCTAGTACTGAGTTTTAGATTTGAAATTTTTGTTCAAGTCCTGGGCTATAGTGCCTCTAGATGGGGTGGAAAACTGCCCAGGTTCCCCATCACTGAGCAACTTCTTTTTCCAGGAGAGTGGGAGCTTAATATGGAGAGGATGGAGCTATTATAACATGTCCTTGTCCATCAGACAGTTCTCTAAAACTCACTGTCAACACTCAGATGAATGATGCTCACTTGAGTGAGGCAATGTTGGGTAACTGCTACCTTTAGAAGCATTCCCCAGTGCAGATGTGGACATTTTTCACAGGGGAACAATAAAAGTTTGGAAAAGGAAGCATCCCTTATTTTTTCTCATATTTTTTAACTGGCTTAATTTGTTCATCAATCACATTCAAATTTAGGATAATAAACTGGTATAAGGAGCAAGAAATTGTCTGTGGAGAGAAGTTAATTCTATAGTTCTTTGTTGTAATGTTTGAAAAATAAACATTTACCAGAATCCATGGATGATATATTTTTCAACCTCCAAGTATTTTTCCTAACAGTCTAGAGTTCAAAAGACCACAATAATGCATTATCAATTTATTACTGGTCCAGACCCGAAACATCAGCCTCCCCACTCCTCTGATGCTGCTTGGCCTGCTGTGTTCATCCAGCTCTATACCTTGCTACCTCAGATTCTCCAGCATCAGCAGTCCCACTATCTTTGTTAGAAAATCTTTGATAGCTTTGAAATAAAGAAAAAGATAAAATAATTATTTTGCAGTATTCTGACAAACCATTTCTAAAAAGTCTGTATGAAGAGTAAGTTTGAAAATAGCGGTAAAATCTCTGGTGTTAACACTGGAAAGACAACCAAGTCTCTTTGCAGAAAGAATCCTTCACCATGGCAAATCTTAAAATACTTGGTAAAATTTGTTAGGTAAATGTATGCCTAAGTTATTGTTAAGTTACATTTTTGTAAACACTCTCAAACTATAACTTGACTACAATAAATGCATTATTAACACATAAACAACCTTGAATAGAGAAATAAAGGCTAAAACATCAGCAGCTCCAGGCTTGTAAATAACCCTTGGTAATGTGTTAAAATTCTGGCATCTAGCAATAAAATTTAACATCAAAATATGTTCAACTTCTTAAACCATCAGGCAACTTTATAATAAATTATATTTTATCCTGTACAATTCACTGCACAAGAAATATCAAGCTCTAAGTGCTAAATAACAATTGTGTCACTAAGTGGGGCCCTAAAAATTCACTTAAAAGGAAGAACATTCACTGTGATTCTGTGTGTAACACCATGTGCACAACAGTAATGTGCCTCTAAAACTGGATGTCCTTTTTTAGGACAGATCTACCCAACCCTGATGATAATAACCCTGTCAACTTCCCTGAATGTAAACCATATAAGATACTTGTCGATAGGCCATTCACAAAGGAAATGGATTTACTTTAAAACAATGAGCTACCCTGAAGGCTCATTTTGAGTAAGATTTCGAGAATCAGTCCCATAGGTTCCAGAGTTGTGTGATAACATCTCTGAATAGTTTGCTTAGGAAATATCTGCAGTGCTTTTTAGGCCAGTCATGACCCAATGATAGAGTCCCTACCTCTGGGCAAGAAGGCCTAGCTTAAAGTTTCACCTGCTCCAGAGGTGTGTCAAATGTAATAGGTCCAAACACATTGATTAAAAAAGTTATAACAAAGCATCCAAAAAGTTCAATCAAATTTGTTAAATATGATCTCCCACTGACAAATTTATGCTGACTATCCTTGATTAATCCTTATCTTTCTGAGTGGTAACATAGAAACATAGAAAATAGGAGATTCTCCAATACCACAATCGTCATTCTAAGTTTCTAATGTTACAAGAGATAACGTAACACCATAATCTAAGGAGGGATATACTTGCCATAGAGAAACGCAAAAAGGTTTCATTAGACTGATCCCTGGGATGGTGGGATTGGCCTATGAAGACAGATTGGAAAGAATGGGCCTCTGTTTTCTCGGGTCTAGAAAGAGGAAACATGATCTCATGGGAACTTACCAAATTCTTATAAGACTTGACGAGATAGATGCTGGAAGGATGTTTCCTCTGGCAGGGGTGTTTCTAGAATCAGGGGGCATAATCTCAGAAAGAGATAAGCCATTTAGCAAGAAGATGAGGAGGAGTTTCTTCACTCAGTCGATGTTGAATCTTTGGAATTTTCCACACCAGAATGTTGTGGACATTCAGTCATTCGGTATATTCAAGATGATGGTTAATACATTTTGACATGTTCAAGACATCATGAAATAAGGGGATAGTGTGAGAAAATGATGCTGAAGAAGGGTCCAGGCCCGAAATGTCAGCTTTCCTGCTCCTCTGATGCTGCTTGGCCTGCTGTGTTCATCCAGCTCTACACCTTGTTATCTAGGAAGGATATGATTCCACTGGAAGGGATGCTTAGGGGATGCTCCAGGATGTTGCCTGAGCTGCAGCAATTCAGCTTGGAAAAGGGCTTAAACAGGCCGGGATTATTTTCTTAAGTGCAGAATAGGCTGAACAAGAATGTGATTGAGGTGTACCAAGTTATGAGTGGCACAGATAGAGTGGATAGGATAGTATAGGGTCAATAAATAGGTGGCACACTTTCAGTGTAAGGAACAGGAGGTTTAGAGGAGATTTGAGAAAAAGAGGATGATGGTATCTGGAAATCATTGCATAAAATGGTGGCTGAGGCAGGAACCCTCAAGGCATTTACAAAGCATTTAGATGACCACTTGAAATACCATACCATATAAGACCATGGGCTATGTGCTGGGAAATGGAGTAGGAATAAATAGATGCTTGATGACTGAAGCAGACAGGATGGGCCAAAGGGCCTTTTTCTATGCTGTTAAAAACCTATGACTCTATAGATTATACTCACCAGTGTTGACTGACAAGGTACTATACAACTACAACAAGATATGGAATAAGCTGAATACTTACTTTGTTGTCATTCCTTCCCCACCTATAAAATAATAAATAAAATAACTGCCTTATACCTCAAGTGGTTTTCCTTGTTAAAACTATCCTTAGGTAATTGAAATTTCTGCTGCACTTTCAACCGAGATAAAAATACATACTTCTTGAAACATAACAGATTGGATATAGTAGATTATAATTTAATCATGCTTACATTATATCTTAAAGCAGTGTATTCAACTGCAGCCTATGTCTCACCAAATATTATCTATAACTGTACGTCACTGCAATTTACCACTGTCATTTCCAGAAATGAGTGCCTATTGTAGTATAAAAGCAAGGCAGCTAGCAGTTTCTTCACTGGCTAAATCTGATTTATGGAACTTGGTTCACTTCTAACTTCGGCCACAATTACATTAACAGTCCAATAAAAAGTTAGTTTTGTATATATAGCTGCTTTTAACTGCATCTTTTAATTTTGTATCACACAATCATAGAATTATACAGCATTAAAAAAGGCCATTTGGCACATTACATTAAAGGCAATATCCTGGATTATCAATCAGTGGCAAAGGAATGGTATTTGACTTTCACTTCCCTGATGACTGTACACAATGCTTGTGTGGGCTTTTGAGCAGAGAGTAGCTCTGATTCAGTGCCTGATCCAGCATGTTTTCCTCTACGGGGCAATGTGAACACAGCAAGCAAAGAACAGTCTCTCCAGACATTCAGTCTGAAACAGCCTCACTGAGACATGCAGAGTCTAAACCGAGAATAATAAAGCACTAAGTATACATTATAGTCAAATCAAGTACAGGAAGTTAAATAAAGATCAGAAAGACTTGCATGATTTAGAAAGAAATAAAATGGCTCTAATATTTCTTAATCTCTGAGGGATTTGCCTCCATGCTTTTAACAAGAAACTTTCAGGGTCAGAGAGGTTATATATAATAGTAATTATACTTATCACATTGTTGAAAATTCAAATATTCCAGAATGCACAAGCCTAAATTCCTTCGAGCATCATTAGAGGGAAACTGGTAGACCGGTACTTCAAGTTCATGCTAATACACTGGCTTCCATGCTGAGTCCATCAGCAAGAAACAGTGTACCCTACAAAGGAGCTGGATATCTCTGATAATAACTTCTGAATTTCTACATTTAAAGGTAGAGAATTGTATTTGGTGCTAAATCTATTCCTCTAAAGCAGTAAATGCTGTTAACTTCACATATGATGAAAGCAAAGTCCTTGAATATTTTTAAGGCAGAGGTGGATAGATTCTTGGTGACTAATAAAGTGAAATGTTATTCGGGTAGGTGGGAATGTGGATTTGAGGTTACCATCAGATCTTATTAAATGGCGGAGAAGGTGTAAGGGGCTGAATCGCCTACTCCCCCTCCTTGTTTAAATGATCATATCTCTGTAAAATCCATGTCATGTGACAGTATACAATGATCATTCTATGGCTAGATCCTAACCTGTCTCTAAAACAACTGTGTATTTTCCTGCCATAGTTTGTACTAAATTCATCCATAAACTTAAGAATCACCTTTCAAAGAACAATTCTAAAATTCCCAAACAATTTGTATCACTACCATGTAACAATGTTCAACACAAACAAAATATCTAGGTCTCAAGTATTTCAGCTGTAGATCACTGAAAATGAATTTACAATAATAAAATAACACTCTAGTCTAAGATCAGGTAAATGTATAATCTCACATGCTCCCTCTGAGGGATGTAAAACATCCCGTGACTTTGAGCAAGAAGACCACAGAGTTACAACAACGTCCTGCTCAATATTCTTAATCCTCAACAAATGGTACTGATAATCACATTGTTGTGAAAACTGAAAGAACTGCAGATGGTGAAAATCAGAGGCAAAATTAGAAACGACTGGAAAAGCTCAGCAGGTCTGGCAGCATCTGTGGAGAGAAATCAGTTAACGTTTTGGGTTGAATTCTGAGGAAGTATCACTCAATCTGAAACATTAATTCCAATTTATCTCCATGGATGTTGCCAGACCTGTTGAGCTTTTCCAGCAATTTCTATTTTTGCATCACGTTGTTGTAGGTGGGACCTTATTGTGCATACATTGGTTGCCATTTTTCTGAGATCACAACAGCCTAATATTGAAGCTTACTTACACAGCACCTTATCAGAGTTGTTGGGAAAACGGTCACATCACTGAGCTAGCACACCAGAGGCCCAGGCTAATATTCGGCTAGGGGTCAAAGTCCACTGCTATAGATGGTGAAATTTGATTTTAAAATAATCTCGAACTAAAAGTTAGTCTTAAAAATATACCACTAAACTGTTATTTATTATCATAAAATTTCATCTGGTTTACTTTAGCCCTTTATGAGAAAAATTAGCTATCCTTAGCTGATCTAGCCGAGATGTCATTCCAACTGCTCTCTGAAATGGTCTAGCAAGTTTAAATGTAATTATGGAAGGGTCCCAAATGCCAGTCATGGCCACATCTAATGAAAAATGTATTTACGTTTAATTGACTGTAAAGCACTTTTTAAGTGCATAAAGTTAAGAAAGGCAATAGATGCAAGTATCTTTGTCATTGATTCCACCGTTAGCAAACAACCCATCTCACTTGGTTAAAAAGTGAAGCCTGTGTGTCTGCAGGAACTCATACAAACTCAAAACAATTTATCTTCAAATTTACATGATTATGTTTGTGCCAAGCTAAAGGAGAATATTATGACTTTCCACAAAATTGGCAGCAATTTTGTCTGCTGTTCTAAGATTAGTTCTGAGCCCTAGGGAGGGAAAAAAATGTCTGTTGCAATTGTTTAAAACCAGCTACCTCTGGTGCACAAACAGAGCCATTCTTTGATTACTGGAAGATTGTATTTTGTCATCTGAGTACAAATATAATATTTAACTGATTGCTATAAAAGAATATGACTGCATTTGACGTTGAAAAATGTACAATATACCAGGATGTGTTACTTTGTTGTCAAAGATTTTCTAACATTCCTTATTAAAATGTATAATTCTGCTAAGCCCTGTCCAGGATCTGGAGAGCCAAGACGTACTGACCTGTAGGATGTTAGTGATGGATAAATATGAGAATCCAACTTACAGCAAAAACCAGGAACTAATATCACCCACATTAAGGAAAGTTTTTAAAATTAAAGAAAAACGAACTGCAAGGAAATTCAAACCAATACAAACTGACACAAAGATAAGGAACTATATTAAACTTAAATGCTCATCTCATCGGAATTAAAGTTGTAGACGTCAAGTCACACTGAAAAGCCCTTGCAGTGGTCTTACCAAATTTAATCTTGGAAAATTAAGCTTTAGAGTAAGAGGTTTCAATCCGATACTTCAATGAAATAAGAGTTTAATGCATCTCAAAAGAACATTGCAAAAATATCTACATTGTGAATCAGATTTTTAATTTAATAGAATATTATAATTTGAATGAAGTGAGGTGATTTCTGTCACTGATGATTTTTCAATTCCAAAATTTTTAATTTCTCCATCACAAAACATACCTCCAAATTTTTCCCTTGAAAAGTTGGATTCCAACATAAGATTTTCATGCACCTATATCTGCTTGTCTCTTAATAAATTCTGGGAGAGAGGAAAAGGGGTGTGAATAGAAGTGCAGGAAATGTGGCAGTCATGATCTAGCACAGTGTCAATCAGAATGGGAAGGTGACATCCTCAGTTTTTGAAAACAGGAGATATCTCAGAGCTGATGTTATTGAAGGTTGCATAGGGCTCCTCTTTGTTCTAC
The DNA here is from genome assembly GCF_030684315.1 of Stegostoma tigrinum. Lineage (NCBI taxonomy): Eukaryota > Metazoa > Chordata > Chondrichthyes > Orectolobiformes > Stegostomatidae > Stegostoma > Stegostoma tigrinum. The sequence continues at coordinate 88,207,812 of NC_081362.1, read as the reverse complement.
CTTCTACCCCAGCAGTGATTGTACGTAACAGGCCATATTCTACCTTGTCTGCCACTTTTAGTGTGATGTTACCACCAAATATATATTGCTGTCTGCTAGCCTTTCAGCAATCCATAGGGACTGTTCACTTTGTGACATTGTTCGATCACCCCCTACATTCTGTTGCCTTTCCACTACACTTTCCAATACAAATTTCAGAGATGTACCACCTGAAATAGAGTAATACTGCACTTGAAATGTTAATTCTGTTACTCTCCCCACTGATGCTGCCAGACCTGAGTTTCTCTACCACATTCTGTTATATTTTAAATTTCCTACATCTACAGTATTTTGCTTTAATTAGATGTAACACCTGCCCTTTTAATTCCTCTCTCTTTACTGTCTAAGGGTCCAAAAACTGCTTGTGGGTGAAGGAGCAACTTAACCTTGCTCAATTTAATATATAGTATTTGCTGCTCACAATGTGGTCTTCTCTACGCAGATTGTGTAATGCATTGCAAAACATGTCCGATCAACATTCAGTCTGCAAGCATACCCTGAGCTTCCAGCGGTCTGTCATTTTAATTCTCCAATTTTCTCTCCCTATCCTTATGATTTGCTACTTCACAGCAATCCACACAAACCAGGAGTATGGGTGAGAATGGAAGTCATAATCTGAGAAAAGGGTTGGAGACATATGGAAACTCGTTATTGAAAGACAAACCCTGGTACTCTGGCACTTTGACGAAGCTAAGATTAAAAAGCAAAGAAATAGCTCTTCAGTCATTCATCACCTACTTTCCATGTCCCATTCATGCCAACGTATGCTCTGCTACATGCCTCCATTAGGGCCTTTCAGCCTCAAAGCCAACTCACCCTGTATGCATTATGAGCAGACCGCACGACACTTACTAAGATTTAATAAAGTTCCTAACTAATTCACTATTTGAAGTAAACACACTTAGAGATAAAAGCTATGTTTTACTGCTTTCAAGTTCTTTTAATTCTTTACAAATGAAAGCTTTTACAGTCAATTTTTCACTTCAAAGACAATAAGTACTTGAGGCTCAGAGATAGTAAGAACTGCAGATACTGGAGTCAGAGATAACACAGTGTGGAGCTGGAGGAACACAGCAGGCCAGGTAGCATCAGAGGAGAAAGAAAGTTGACATTTCAGGCCAGGATCCTTCTTCAGAAAATTTTTCCAGCTTCACACTGAAGTATTTGAGGCTGTCAATTATACTATAAAATGTTAGGCACCCCATAATGATGATGGGTTGTGAAATTGATATTTATCCTGCAATGAAAGCCCTCAGGTTTATGTCAACAGACAGCAGAATAGCAAGTACATACATTTTTTTAACACTGTACAGTTTTATTCAAAATATAATGGGCAGGACTTTATGCCTTGACATCTCTTGTTGACAATCCCTCTGGCAACTCTTTCAATCACTATCTAGCCTGCTAGTTCCAATGTGCTTATGCACTTTTTAGGCACAGTTATGTTGGCATTTAACTAGCCAAAGAGCACCTTACTTCTCCCAAAGGGCAACTGATTACCAACAGGTGTGTCCTAAAAGGATACCTGAGTTCCTGTAATGCAATGGTAGTGTTCCTACATTTTTTTATTCACTTGAGGGTCGTGTGTGTCACTAGCTGGGCCAGGATTTATTGTCAATCCTTAGTTGCCCTTGAGAAGATGGTGGTGAGGTTCCTTCTTGAACCGCTGCAGTCCACATGCTGTAGGTAGACCCACAATGCCCTTAGGGAGGGAATTTCATGAATTTGATCCAGTGACAACGAAGGAATGGTAATATATTTCAAAGTCAGGATGATGAGTGGCTTGGAGAAGAACTGGCAAGTGGAGGGGCTCCCAGGTTTCTGTTATCCTTGTCCTTCTAGATGGACATGATCGTGTTTTGGATCACAGAGAGCATCCATGCAGTTCTTTACAGATACAGTTAAATGTAATTAAGAGGAGGCTCAACAACAACAATTTGCTTAAATATGAATGTTTATTAAGTAATAATAAAAAACAAAAAAGGAACATTGATTCAGTGAATGAAAAAAAGAGGAAAAATCAATAAGCCTCACATCCTTCTGGCCACTGGGGGCCCCTCGATCGATGGCTCGTCTGGAGGCTGAGCTTGTCCCTGACATCATTCCCGATTCTGATCTGAGACAATGTTCAGTAACTTGGAATGAAACTCTCTCTCTCTTATACAGTGTAAAAAACAACCAGCATAGAAAACAGCAGATACAATAGACAAAACTGTTGGCCAGTACAGAAAACATAGCTACAGAGAAACAAGCTGCTGCTGCCGTCTTCAGTCCGTAAAGGAATGTTCACGGGACTCATTCAAGGTCGTGCAGTTTTTCAAGCATCATCAACAATTGTAGCCCTTCAGCCCATCCTATACAATGTATTTTCTCATGCAGCTGTCAAATATCATCATTGCCTTTTAGCCCTTCAGCCCATCTTATACACTGTTTAAGGATTTTTTGTGAATTTCTATAGTGTATCTTGTAGATAGCACACACTGCTGCTACTGAGCATCGGTGGTGGAGAAAGAGGGTACTTTTGGATGTGGTGCCAATCAAGCCAGCTACTTCATCCTGGGCTGTGTCAAGCACCTTGAGTGTTGTTGAAGCTGCACTCATCCAGGCGAGTGGGGAGTATTCCATCACACTTCTGATTTATGTCTTGCAGATGGTGGACAGACTCTGAGGAGTCAGGAGGTGAACTACTTACTGCAGTAATCCCAGCTTCTGACCTGCTCTTGGAGCCAATGTATTTATATGGCAAGAGATAGTAGGAACTGCAGATGCTGGAGAATCAGAGATAACAAGGTGTAGAGCTGGATGAACACAGAGGCCAAGCAGCATCAGAGGAGCAGGAAGGCTGACATTTCTGGCCTAGACCATGGGGAATTCAGTGATGGTAATGCCATTGAATGGCAAAGGGCAGCAGTTAGATTGTCTCTTATTGGAAATGATGTATTCAAGCAAAACAAATTAAAATCACCTTTATGCGTTACTCTGATCTAAGAGAATACTTCTGTACAATAATATTTGAGTCATCAAGCATCCACCAGGAACAAGTGGTACCAGTAAGGATTTCACAGGAACAATACCTTTGCCACCATCCCCCACACTCTGTTTCATCAGCTTCTTAGCTATATGATTAAACAACTGCACAGTTGCTCTAATAATCTCACTGAAGTTAATTTTTCTATGAATTGATTTTTACAATTCTACAAACTGGTTTGATGTGCTCTGTCCTTGAGCCCAGCTGTTCAGAATGACACCCTTTGCTTGGAGCCCTGGAGCTGTACTTTCAACCTGACCATCTACTCTCATTGAATTCCTAGAAATGAGGGTTTTAACTGCTCAGCTGACCCCAATAATCTCACTTAAGTTTATTTTTTCAAAAGTCCAATTTTAAAATTCTCTTGTGCTTCCTGTCCTCAAGAGCCATACTGTGGCACAACAGTCCTCAAATAATTGATTTTCAAAGAAAAAGGATGCAAAAGTCTGAGTTTGAAAATCCAAGATAATGGTTGGCACAGGGACCTGATGGTTAGCACTGCTGCATCATAGCACCAGGGACCTGGGTCGATTCCACCCATGGGCAACTGTCTGCATAGAGTTTGTACATTCTCCCTGTATCTGCGTGGGTTTCCACCAGGTGGTCCAGTTTCCTCTCACAAACCAAAGTTGTGCAAGTTAGGTGGATTGGCCATACTAAATTGCCCACAGTGTTCAGGGATGTGTAGGTTAAGTGCGTTAGCATGAGAAATGCAGGGATGACAGCATTACAGGGATAAGGTAGGAGGATGGATCTGGATGAGATGCACCTCAGATGGTTGATGTTGGGCTGAATGACCTGTTTCTAAGCTTTAGGGATTCTACTGGACTATTCTGGTTGCTACAAGATGATACACATTGGACCGTAAAGAGAAGATTAAGAAATATCAATTAATAAGTCGAGTCAATTGCACTACATTCAAAGATATTGGACTCAGAAAGTATCAGTTTCATTGACGGTTCCCTCTGTCCAGGCCAAGTAGGTTTTCTCATGCAATCACCTCAAATGCACCTTATTAATGACCTGGGGTGTCCATCTTGTCCAATGCTAGCCTGATCAAAACTACTTGCCTCTGCTGGAATATCCCTATGCCATCTTTAAAAGGTCATTGCCCACCAGTCATGTGCTGGCAGTCTAGAACTGCCCTACACAAATAGAAACATTGGAAGTTAAATGGGAACTAGCACACTGATTTGCAGATGGAGACCTGGAGGTGGTGTAGGGGAGAGATGTCCTCTTCCAAGGACCAACAGAGCAGGCCACGACACCAAACACTGGCAATCTGGTCCAAAGTTGCCAGTCAGGCAGCAGGGTTTCCACTGTCCTGAGGAATGTCAAAAATGTCAATGACAACTCTGCCCTGCCAGAAAAGAGTCTATTTCTGTTCTGTATGACTTCATGATTCTATCTGCAGCCTGTAATTTTACACTCACTCTTTTTGTTGCTACTGCACCTACCACCCACAACATCTTTCCTCACTGCCTCTCATCGAGCTCATTCCCCACCCAAACCAATCCTTCAATGCCTCTGTGCTGCCTAATCACTCACTCAGAGCACCTCACTACCTATTCCCCACCAGAACTAACAGCTGGGCCACCCACTTTTATCTCACTCAATCTCTTCATTTCTCCCATTCCTGGAGAAAACAGCCCACAAACAGAGCAGAAAGAGCAAGGACAGGTGATGGCATGATCAACATTTAGCTCCTCACTCTTAAAGGGAGAAGATCATGATGCTGACTAGCTCAGCCTCTTATTTATTGGTGAAAACTCAAATGTCAACATTCTCTTCTTGGTAGCCCTCCCCATCAACCCCGTCGGCTTTGAATATTGCAAAATCCACAAATAATTCATCTACTTAAATCTAACTAAACAGGGCTCTATTGAAGCCAAGGTCCTGCTGACTCTAGATGCACCACTTCCTGCATCATCTCATTCCTTTCCATGCTTTATCATCTCTCCATCCTCTTATTTTATTTTAATTTTTTTTAATGTTTCCATTTATTTTGACACTTTCCTTTTTAACAACAGAAAGCATTTTCTCCCATCCAAGGCTCAATGACAAGTGGCTTCCAAAGGCCCAGAAAGGCAATACAGACCTGGAGCCTGGCTAGGCTATCTCCCAGTGTGGCAGTCTCCAAGTGAGGTGGTCTTGTGCAGAAGGGGCAGTCTTGACCTGAGTGGCGCTCTTGTCCTGGTGCGGAGGTCTCGTCTTGGTGTGGAGGTCTCGTCCGTGCTTCAGGCAGTTCTGGGTCTTCCAACAGCCCAGCATGGGGGTCTAGTCCTGGCACAAAAGTCTCATCTCGGCATCACTGGATGATCTCAGCCTGGACCTGTGTTGCAGTTTCAGTCCAGTTTTCCAGCATACCCTGAACCCAGGAGCCATTAATTGAACTGTAATGAACCTTAACACCTTTTTTTCCCCTTATTTATGACTTCTGTCATTAATTTATGTGCTGTGGTATGGTGGTTTATAAAAATTTACACTGTATGTTGTTTTGTAAAAATACATTTGAGAATAAATTGCTATTCTTTATTGAATTTCCCATTTCTACTGTTATAATCCTTTCTGCATCTGAACATTCAGCTCCAATCCCCACAATGACACCGCTCCCTCCCCCCTCCCCCCCAACCCCGGCCTCCCTCCCACAGCAGTAGTGCCTAGTAACTCCTCTTTGACTATTAGTCGGTGGATCCCTAGAACAGACTGTGGTACATCGCTTTAGCAACGGCCAGACAGCCTGCAACAACAACTGATCAAACCCTTAATGATACTTGCACAGCTCTTCGACTGTCTTCCCATGCAACCCTAGTCTGGTTGCATTGCACCCACAGGACTGGCTGTGCTTCACTTAGGGTCATAGACTCAGAGAGATATACAGCATGGAAACAAACCCTTCGGTCCAACCAGTCCATGCTGACCAGTTATCCTAAATAAATCTAGCCCCATTTGCCAGCATTTGGCCCATATCACTCTAAACCCTTCCTATTCATATACCCATCCAGATGCCTTTTAAACATTGTAGTTGTATCAGCCTCCACCATTTCCCCTGGCAGCTCATTCCATACATATACCACCCTCTGCATGAAAAAGTTGTCCCCCAGGTCCCTTTTAAATATTTCCACTCTCACCTTAAATCTATGCCCTCTAGTCTTGGATATTAGAGGTTAGAGTCCTGACTCTGACTGTCCCAATTAGCCAAGAGACTGTGTCCAAGCCCTTGGAACGATATTTGGGCTGCCCTTGACTTTTTGTGCCAGGACACCCAGCCTGAAGGTTGTCTCCATGCATCTGCCTGAGGCCTACTCCTCTTAGACTTTAAGACATTGATTTTGCTTGAAACACATGCCGTGACTTTGGTGTGAATGTGGCTGGCACATGAGGCAGGTATAACAGTGAAGTAGCACAGTACTACACAACAACATGTCCACTTCTTTGACTGATGATTGTGGCAAGTGTGGCAAGCTGTTTGGCCTTGTGTCTGCAATAAACAGCAACGTGAGACAGAAGTAGTTTGGGCCTTTAAGTTCTGGCAGAGGGGCCAAACTGTAAAAAGGTTAGGCAGGACATGGCAAGGCAAGGCAGGAATGTTATGAGCATCACCATAGATGTAAGGTGATTGAATAGTAAGTAAGCAAGCGATTGGCCCTTGTATGCTGCCTGGTCCAGTCCATGCACTGGGTGTCTGTCCCTGCAGCAATTCCAATGAGAGGTGCTGGTGTGCTCCAAAGTACAGCAATAGTGACATAGAAACCTACTGTACGTGATAGGAGATGAGATATAATGGGGTGAGGCTGGTAGGTATCATATGTCAACATCTCTAGATGTGGCTTGCACTCCCAATGGCGTGCACCCTGAGATTTGATATTCAAGATGGAGGGCCAAAGGAACACTTAATAATCAGGAATCAGCAGGTAACTGCACCAACTTTCATGTCGGAAATTCTCTAGTCTCTATCTGGTGGGTTAGAGAATGGGAAACTGCATTTTTTAAGATTAACTAATAATGAGCGATAATCCCCATTAACAGGGCTCTTTCTACTCACTATCAAGCATTTCATTTCAATGCCAGGTGCTTGATTGAAAAATGCAGCTTTCTGGTCTGGATCCTAAGACAGGCTTCACTCAACATTGCACCTGATTCTCCAAATTTCATACCTTAACCCACATCATTCAGGGCCTGAGAAATTTCACTGCTAAACTCTACAAAAATAAATCTTAAATTTCTTTTCTCTGTTGAATTACTGTGCAACTGAAAATTCATTTGGCTTACTCAAATCTCTGGGTCCATGCAAATAAGCATTTTTGTAAATTTCTAATCATTTAGATTAGATTCCCTGCAGTGTGGAAATGGGCCCTTTAGCCCAACAAGTCCACACCACCCTTTGAGGCATCCCACCCAGACCTATTCCCCCTATAACCCACACACCCCTAAACACTATGGACAATTTAGCATGGCCGAACCACCAGGCCTGCACATCTTTGGAGTGTGGGAGAAAACTGGAGCACCTGGAGGAAACCCACATAGACATGGGGAGAATGTGCAAACTCCTCACAGACAGTTGCCCGAGGCTGGAATTGAACCCAGGTCCCTGGCGTTGTGAGGCTACAGTGCTAACCACCGAGCCACCATTCCGCCCAAATTTAGTCTTCAATTGCATTCAGAATATTTCTGAAATGATTCAGCTTCAACTCTGACTTCACCCGATAAAAGGTTTGAAGACAAGGTATATCAAATCGAAAGCCAACTATTCAATTTCAATTGTCCAAAATTAGAACTGCTTATCATCAGCATTCTTCGAATTTGTAATGCAAGGCTGTTAGAACCCCCAGCTCAGAAAGAATGTGTTGCTTATGTCTCCTTCCCAAAGAGAATATATTTAATCTGCTCAGGCTGAAACTCTATTAATTGAAGAACCATCTTCCAACTGAGAGTAAGATGCAATGGTTTTAATAAAAGGAACTAGTTCAAAATATAAAAGGAAAATGTGCATTAAATGTGCATGTTCAAGACTGAGATAGACAGATTCCTGAAATATAGGGGAGTCAGGGGTTACGAGGAACAGCCAGAATATTGGAAATGTGCCCAAGATTACATCAGCTGTGATTTATTGAATGGCACAGCAGGTTTGAGGGGCTGTATGGCCTACTTCTGCTCCTATTTTTTATGTACAACCTGAATAAAAGGACAGTGAAGAGGATTTGAACTAAAGCCAGAACTTCAATAAAAGTCTACAAAAAGTGTAATTCAATATTTAAAAGGACGGAGGAAATTCAATACATGGTTGTACTAAAGATAATAACTGTTAAGATGAAACACTTCTGTGACAAAGAAGACATCACTGAAATATCAAACAAAGAAAATCCAAGTAACGTAGTTTTTTTAAAATCCTGGTGAAATGAGCACTCCTTGCGCCTTCCTTCTATGTCCTTTGAAGTGGACAGGGTCTCAGGTTTGGGAAGTGCTGTCAAAAAAGCCTTGATGAGGCGGGCCTGAAGGATCCATAGCCATTACATCATATATTAAGTAGCTTCCTGGGAAAGGAGATGCAGGTGCAGGTGAAACATGTTGTCTTAACATAGACAAAAGAAAATGTGGTAAAGATTGATGTGCAGTAATTGATCTACTGCAGTGCTACACAATCTATAGTTCAGGAATTCAATCCATGGAATCTATATTCACAATATTCCTCAAATTCCCCAAAATCAGAGCAAGTGCAGACATATCATCTATTCCAAGTTCAACAATGAAACTTTTGCTAAAATTCAAAGGAGAAAGATAAAAATGAAAGTGAAACACCAACTAAATGAAGAACAGTTGAATTTTAGAAGTAGGAACAGACAAAGGCACATCTAATTTGAGGATTGTTTGTTAACAGAAATTAAAGTATATGGAAAAGTATATCTGAGTGTCCAGGGTTACCAAAAAGTGCATAACATTATATTGGAAATGGCTTCATGCATGTGGTCTGCACCACTTTATGAGGCAGTGAAATGGAAAAGGCAAATTTCTATGCTTTGGTGTTGGGTTTGTAAGCCTTGAGTTTTATTTTGAGGAAAGGGAATATGCCATTCAGTCCCTTAAGCATGTTCTGTCTCAATTTGGGCAGGGGCAGTCCACATGGTCTTTTCAGATTTTCCGGCAATGCGTGAAGGCCTTTCTTAAATGTCACAGCAATTTGCATTGATATAGCACTTTTAGCATATATGATACATCCTGAGGCACTTCACAGCAAAGAAGGATCCAAAGGAGGGGGAGATAATAGGAACTGCAGATACTGGAGAATCTGAGATAACAAGGTGTGGAGCTGGATGAATACAGCAGGCCAAGCAGCATCTTAGGAGCAGTCAAGCTGACGCTTCGGGCCTAGACCCTTCTAGGGTCTGGATGATGAAGGGTCTAGGCCCGAAACATTAGCTTTCCTGCTCTTAAGATGCTGCTTGGCCTGCTGTGTTCAACCAGCTCCACATCTTGTTAGCTCCAAAGGAGGGGGAGCAGCCAAAGTTTAGTCAATAGGGTGGGACCTAAAGGAGGCTCAGATTACATTGGTCGGCAGCACAGACTATTATGTGAATATGAGCAGGACATTAAAAATAGACTGAGGAGGGCTGTGTGGGTCAAACTGTGGCAGACAAAGTAAAAACAAGTAAATGTGAAATAATACCTGCATGAAGTATAATCTATGAAAGTCTAATCAGATTATGTTTCAAATAGTGAAAGACTAGAAGTTGTGCAAAAACAAATGGATTGGGTGTCTAGTAAAGAAATAATTAAAAATTAGTGCATAATTACATAAAGTAATCAAAAAGGCTAATGAAACGTTAGCCTCAGTCTCAAGACAGTTGGAGCATAAAGTAAAGGATTTATATTTCCATTGTACAGACACTTGGTTAAACTCCTTAGGGGGTAATCTGTTCAGCTAAGGAAACTGCAACATCAGATGGATGTACTAACCTTGGAGGCTCAAATGCAGCATCATCGGAATGCTTACAGGGTTTAAGAAATTCAGTTGTAAGAAAAGGTCGCATGTGCATGGTTTGTATCCTCTGAGCTCATTGTTTTAACAATCAATAAACTTGATGTGTTTAAAATGACAAAGGAATTTGATGGGAACATATTGCAAAATATATTTTTACATGGGAATCTGCAGCAGGAAGTATAACTGCAAACTGGAACTAGACAATCTAGGAAGGGAATCAGGAGGCACTTTTGCAGAAGAAGAATGGTAAAAATCTACAATTCCAGAAGACTGATGGTGGGTGGAAATATTTAGAAAAGATGGATTGATTCTTGTTGGGTAAGTATACCATCAAACATTGATCAAAACTTGGGAAATGGAGCTGGATTGGAAATCATCCACGATCTAATTGAAAAAAGGAAAATGCTTGAGGAACTGAATGCTGTTTGTTTCGAATCTATCCAGAATCTTGAAGAATCTTTGTCTTTTTAACTGCATACTTCCCTTTAAATTTCATGCACAGAATGTCTTACTTGTGACAGTGATGTATACATCTGGATCAGTAGACAATGGATCTGATGCTAGACTCAGAAAACTCAGGAACTCTGAGTTTCTTTTCCTTTATCACAATCATCATTTTAACAATTATTTCTGCCGCTGACTGGAGAGGTTAATGATATTAGAGGCAAACAAAGACAAATTTGGCTGTGTAATACAATATGTAATTGTGAAGGGGAGGTGACGGCCTAGTGGTAATATCACTGGACTGTTAATCCAGAGACCCAGATAATGTTCTAGGGACCTGGGTTTGAATCCTGCCAGGGCAGATGGTGGAATTTGAATTCAATAAATATCTGGAATTAAGAGTCTAATGATGACCATGAATCCATTGCCGATTGTTGGGGAAAAACCTAACTGGTTCACTACCGTCCTTTAGGGAAGGAAATCTGCCACCCTCACCTGGTCTGGCCCACATGCGACTCCAGGCCCACAGTGATGTGGATGATTTTTAACTGCCCTATGCTGTTTGATTGGCAATTAGGGATGGGTAAATAAATGCTGCCTAGCCAGCGATGCCCTTGTCCAGTGAATGAATAAAGAAATCCAGCTCCACACTTTGTTATCTCGGATTCTCCAGCATCTGCAGTTCCCATTATCTCTCTCAAAGAAAAAAAGAATGCAGCAGCTCATATGTAGATTGAATTGTTTCGAGGCTTGGTTCTAGAGCACAGAAGGCACATAGAATGAACAATATCTTCTATCCATAACTCTCATTGACATAAATCTTTTCCTAACTAAAATATAAACGTTGATCCATGAACTTTCTCTGCATCGTCACCTGAACATTTTACTTTAATGGATGCTACCATGCCTCTTCTTATAAATACCCAACTGATTAAAAAGATTGCCAATAATGAATTGAAAACAAAATGCAAACACAACAGCTTTGAGAACAAACTGAATTTCTTAATATAGGATCCCTTATAGATTGGAGGTAGGGGGTGGCAGGGAGTGAGAGAATTATTTCTGCCAATTGCCATTTCTAATAATAATAATTTCTGAACTGGAAGAAATCATCCTCTTAGAAGCTGATAAGGTCAGTCTGTTCCTTTGAAATGCTGCAATTTTTCTATACACAGGAAATCCCAGGGGGTGGGCAATACTTTGATTTACACTATCTTAAAGGACGCTGGTGCTTCAAAGTGCACTTCATGTCCTAATGCGTAGATATGAACCATATTAGATAATAAAGAGCTCAAATACTTTTGAAGAAATATAGACTTGGGAAACATAACCAGTTCTGAACAGTTATTTCACTTTTAAGGCTACATAGCTGTTGTTGTCCAACTAATTTTTAAAAATGTGAATACTTTAACTTTCAAAATATATCTCAACTTCTCCACTTCCTTAATTCAATCAAGATATGATAAATTTCTTCATAGCTCCACTCATCGCCCTTGTGTACTGGATTCCTCATGTCTCGATTCTAAGTCAGTAATCTTTTCCACCAGTTGCATGAATGAAATGCCACTGCCATTGATTTATCACTGACTTTGTGTCAGACTGTTCTTTGAAATTTCATCTACTGTGCAATCAGGAAATTAATTGCCTACATTTCAAATTTTTGAAGTCCTATCATTCCTTAAGTACAAAAGCAAGTCAAATTTAATGCATGGTTTACTTGCAAAAATATCCAACTCCTCTCAGTAACAATGAATTATGACATTTACTATTTATTGTAATCATCTATCCTGATAAAGTACATGAAAATCCACCCTGCAACAAATTTAGACACTTGGCTTAAAGAGCATCAGCATAGGAACAAGGTAAAGATTCATATCTTGCCAGATCCTGTCATTTTTCAGAATAGATGAGGCCAATCTGGAGGGGTTATATTTCTCCCTTGATCTCCGATAACAAAAAGACCAAAGTGCTAAAAGTATTACACTTCATTAAAGTACAAGCACCAAAAGCCTGACCAAGTAGGTAGTTTGTCATATGCATAGTTTATACATCAACAGCTATTATGTTTAAACTGAAACTATTTCAACACTGTTTTCCATTTTTTATAAAATGCTGAAGCATAAGAAACACAAGTAAGCAATTGGACAAAAAGGCCATCTAACCCATTATGCCCGCATTTTCCAAAAGGTCACAGTCTTTAATTCATACAGTCGATTACGATTCTGCATTTAATTTCTGTCTGAGGTATTTCTTGATGTTAATCCTGCATTTAAAACCATCGAACATAGAAATGATATAGCACAGAAGGGGGCCATTTGGCCCATTTGTCCATGGTGACCCAGATGCCCATTCTAATTCTGCATATGGCCCACAGCACTGCAGCTTACAGCACAAGAGCTGCAGATCCAAGTACTTGTTGAAAAAGTCTAGGGTCTCTGCCTCCACCATCAACTCAGGCAGTGAATTCCAGATACCCACACCCCTGCATACAACAAGTGTTTCCTTATATTTCTTCTAATCCTTCTGCCATGTAGCTTGAATCGATAGCCCCTGGTTTTTAACTTTCTGCCATGGGATATAGATTCCTCCTGTATACTCTATCTCTATCCTGCACAGTTCTGCACTCCCGCAAGCATGTCACCCTTCAGCCTTCTCTGTTCCAAGGAAAACAACCCCAACATCTCCAATCTCTTCTCGTAGCTACAATTCTCCAGTCTTGGCAAAATTCTTGTAAATCTCTGCACTCTCTCCAAAGCAATTATGTCCTTCCCGTAATATGAACTACATACAATACTCCACTTGTGACCTCTCCAGTATCTTACATCAGTGTCTTTAGCTTTTATTCATTTGTACTTATGCCTTCCAGGCTTATATTTACATATTATTAATGTCCAGGATGGTGGCAAAGTAGGACACTCCTGCCAGCGCTCCTTTGCTCTGCCTGTTCTTTTTATTTCTTTTTTTTCTCTCTATTTTCTTCCTCCCTCCTATCATCTCCCTTCAGCACCAGTGGTGAATACCGGCAGTGAGTCCTTAAGTGTGGGCCCAGGGAACAAGCTGGAACACCGCTTGAAGCTACTCATCCTGCAGCTATTCAGGGAACGAGCTGCTGCTAGACCTGGAGCACTGTGTGAGCTGCATGTCCTGGAGCAGCCCAGAAAATAAGCCAGTATGGTGCATCTGTGAGCCCCTGAGCACCGTGTGGGCTGTGAGCCCTGGAGCAGTGCAGGGAATGAGCCAGTACAGCACGAGGAATGAGTCAGTATAGTGCATGGGCTGCAAACCCTGCAACACCACGCGGGAAATCCCAAGTCCCAGAGCAGCATGAGGGAGGCAAATCAAAGGAAGAAGGTAGCTTACATAAGGTGGAGGAAGCTAGGGTCAAGTTCAGCTCTAGAGGATTACAGGCAGGCGAGGAAGGAGCTCAAAAATGGTCTGAGGAGAGCCAGGAGGGGGCACGAGAAAGGCTGGGCAGAACGGATTAGGGAAAACACAAAGGCATTTTACGCTTATGTGAGGAATAAGAGAATGGTCAAAGAAAGAGTAGGGCCAATCAGGGATATCATAGGGAACTTGTGTGTGGAGTCTGAGGAGGTAGGGGAAGTCCAAAATGAGATTTTTGCTTCTGTCTTTACGAAAGAAACGAACTTTGTAGTGAATGAAACCTTTGAAGAGCAGGTGTGCATGCTGGAATGGATAGAGATAGAGGAAGCTGATGTGCTGAAAATTTTGTCAAACATTAAGATTGACAAGTCGCCAGGCCCGGACCAGATTTGTCCTCGGCTGCTTTGGGAAACGAGAAATGCAATTGCTTCGCCACTTGCGAAGATCTTTGCATCCTCGCTCTCCACTGGAGTCGTACCTGAGGACTGGAGAGAGGCAAATGTAATTCCTCTCTTCAAGAAAGGAAATTTGAGGGTGCAAACATGAGGATCAATGGTCGGCACAACATCGTGGGCTGAAGGGCCTGTTCTGTGCTGTACTGTTCTATGTTCTATGTTCTACTGTTCTATGTTCTATGTAAAACTCAGTCAAGTTTGTATGACACGATTTTCCTTGCACTAAACCATGTTGACTGTCCCTACTCAATTTCTGCTTCTCTAAACATCCATAAATCCTATCTTTTATAATCACGTCAATAATTTACCTATTTGCCCATTTAGTTCATCTGGTCTAGGTGATTTATCCACCTTCAGAACATTCAGCTTCCCCAGCACTTTCATCTTAGTGGTAGCCACTGCACTCTCATCTGCCTCTTGACTCTCTTTAAGTTCTGGTATGCTGTAAGTGTCTTGAACTATGAAAACTGATGCAAAGTACCTATTTAGTTTCGCCACCATTTTTTTGTTCCCCATTACTACTTCTTCAGCCTCATTTCCAGTAGTACAATGTCCACGCTTGCCTCTCTATTCCCTTGTACATATTTAAAATAAAACTTGCATCTTCTTTTACATTACTATCTAGCTTACTATCATATTTCATTTTCTTCCCGCTTTTTGCATTTTTTGTTGCCTTCTGCTGGTTTTTAAAAGCTTCCCAATCCTCTAGCTTCCCACTAATCTTCACCACATTGTAAGTTTTTTCTTTTACTTTGTCCCTGACATCTTTTATCAACCATGGCTGCCACAGTCCCCCTCACCCCCCGCCTTAGTACGTTTCATCTTCCTTGGAATAGGAATTTCTGCTCTGCCTCCCAAATTACCCAAATAAAATGCTATTGTTGATCTAGTCTTCCCTGCTTGGCTCCCCTTTCAATCAACTCTGGCCACCTCCTCCCTCATGTCTTTGGAATTACTTTTATTCAACTGTAATACCGTTACATCTGATTCAAGTTTCTCTCTCTCAAACTGCAAGTAAATTTTATTAAATTATGGTTACTGGTCCCTGGTTTCTTCACCTTACGCTGCCTAATCAAATCTGCCACATTACATATCACCAAATCCAGAATTGCCTGTTCCCTGGTGAGGTCTACGATAAGCTGCTCCAAAAAAAACTATCTTGCAGACATTCCACAAATTCCTTTTCTTGAGATATGTGACCAACGTCATTTTTCCAGTTCCTCTACATATCCATGATTACTGTTACAGCGCCCTTCTTAGATGCACCTTCTATCTCCTGTTTCATTCTCTTCCCTAAATCCTGACTACTGCTCGGAGGCCTGTACATAACTTGCATCAGGAACTCTTTTCCTTCTCTGCTGCTCAACTCTAATCACACGGATTCTACGCCTTCTGACCCTAAATCGCTTATTGCTGTCGATTTAATTTCATTTCTTACCAACAAGGCAACGCTGCCTCCTTTGTCTATCTGTCTGTCCTACATAAATTGCAAATCCTTAGATATTAATTTTCCTGCCCCGATCCCTTGCGGCCACATCTCTGCAATGTCCATAACACTGTATCTGCCAATTTCAATCTGCACTACAAGCCCAGTGAACTGGCTTATTGCGCACATTTATGTACAACACCTCTGTCCTTCATTCACTGCCCCGTTCTAATAGTTGAACCCTATCTGTTGTGCCTGAAGTTAGACTTCTGATGCTGATGCTTTTCATTGTCTCTGTCTTACTATTTGTTCTGGAATTTTTAGCCCTCCCCCACATTTAACTAGTTTAAAGTGCCTTATTGACTTTGATTTACCTCAATTTGCACAATCAGTTTATCTACCTTATTCTGAAATCTTTGTGCAGGAAGATACAAAGCCTCGAGGTTTGCTCTCTTATTGAGTTTCCCTAGAATTATTTTGGTTCCTTAGCACAATATGACATTCATACACTGTCCCACATTCTGTCCGTTCCCTGATTTTCTGATAACAACCAACCGCAATCCTATCTTCTCCTTCACCTTTGACATTATAGTTTTCCATGCAATTGAAACCGCGCTCCCCTTAAAATAAAGCAAAAAGTGTCGATGCTGATGAGATTAGCAGGTCTAGCACCATCCGTGGGAAGAAAGAAGAGTTAACATTTTGAGCCTAGTGCCTGCTCATTAGAACTGTTAGCAGCTAGGAAAAAGTAGTATATTTATGCTGAAGACAAAGTCTGGGTGGTGCGTAGGGTAAGTGGAGAGGTGAGCTTTATGCTAGTTGCTAACAGCGAGAGTCTCCAGATTTGAAATACTAACTGATCTTCTTGCCACAGATGCTGCCAGACCCACTGAATTTTACCAGAAATTTCTGTTTTTATTTTCCACCCTCCCACTATGTCATTTCAAGCCCTTGTTGCAGCCCTAAATAATGCCAGGATTCTGGTCAGCATGATTCAAGTGGAGTCCATCCATCAGGACAGCTTCCTTCTTTCCTAGTGCTGGTGCCAATGTCCCATGAATTCAAAGCCATTTCTTCCACATTATTCTTTCAGCTATGCTTTTGCCTTTTTAATATTGCTTAGCTTGTGCCAATTAGCTCCTGGCTCATGTTGTAATCAGGAGATTATAATCTTTCTGGTTTTGCTGTTTAACTTAGCCCCTAACTGCTCAGAATCACTCAGCAGAATCTCTTTTCCCTTTCTAACTATATTGTTCGTACCTACATTGATCACAACAACTGAATCTTCCCCCCTTCCATTTCAAGTTCCTCTTCAGCCCAGATGAGATATCCTGAACCCAGCAAACAGGCAATACAGCCTTTGGGGTTCTCAATTGTGCCAGAGAGGACAGTGTCTATTTCCTTGACTACACTATCACCAATTACAACTACAATTCTCTTTACTCCCCTGTCTTGAATAGCTCCCTGTACCATGATGCTATAGTCAGTCTTCTCATCCTTCAATGGGCGCGACTGCATCTTGAAACTCAATGTGCAGGTAAGTCTCCCCCTCACTAATGTGTCACAGCATTTGAAGTTCAGCCTCTAGCTCATCAATTCTGAGCCAATCTTCCTCAAGCAACCAACACTTGATATAGATGTGGTCACTATGAACCACAGTAGGCTCCACCACTCCCACATCATGCAGGTACAATGCATTGCCTGGCCCTACATCTCTATTTTATTTACTTGTTCTTAATTTGTTTTTAAAAATTTCCCACTGGTTTTTTTAGTTTGTAATCTATAAATATTTCTCCTATTTACCTTCAATTTGAAAGCAACCTATAATAGATAGTCAAATTAGCAACTATTACTAACCAATGAAACTACAGTTTTCTCATGATGTCATTTTTCTGTGCAGGGCCCCAAATCCTGGGCTTCAATTTAACCTGCTTTCTGAAAAAACTTTCCACTATGAGCCAACAGAAAGCAAGCAAAAAGCAACTCTTCCCCTCTGTACTGAATTACCATGTAGCCTCAGAAGTTCATAAACTGTATACTCACTCAGGTTGAGTGGGATGAGACTCTGGATGAGATCTCTCCTCACTGACCATGCAACGCTTACTGATCACTTCTCCATACAATGGGCAAAATGATTTTGTAGTTTTTAAAAATTGTTTCCAGTAAAATTACATGACATCAAAATTGACCTTGACATGTTATACTATTTGAAAGGGGCAATATAAAATGTCAAGTTTTGCTTCATGCATTGATACAATTCTCTTGTTGAATGATGAACATAATTTCAATAAGCAACCTGTAAAAACATTGTAATGTTGCTCAAGTGATAAGATTGATGCTACTTACACATTTGTCCTCAGATCCTGTGACCAAGAATTTCCCACAGGGACTCAGGGCAATCTTGCATGGATGGCAACGATTGTGATGTCCTTCGTATCGACGCACAGGTCTGAAAGAACATCGCTCACCGTCAATAGAGTTCTCTAGTTTTGACAAATATTTAATTCCAGATTACATCTGCTTTCTTAATTAGGACATTGAGCTCTGCATGCAAAGCAATTATTAGAAAAGTTGTAAACTAGATTTTTGCCTAGGTCTTGCTAGTCTGAAACACCAAATCCTGCCTGCTCTTGGAAGCTCTCTGATAGGGTCTAGGCCCGAAACATCAGCTTTTATGCTCCTAAGATGCTGCTTGGCCTGCTGTGTTCATCCAGCTTCACACTTTGTTATCTCAGATTCTCCAGCATCTGCAGTTCCCATTATCTCTGCTCTTGGAAGCTAAGCAGCCTCAGACCTGGTTAGTATCTGGATGGGAGATTGCCTGGGAATATTGAGTGCAATAGGTTTTGAGAAGGTCCCATGCCTCAACAGATAGCACTCTGGCCTCTGAACTAGAAAGCTGTAGGTTCAAGTCCCACTTAACATCTAGGACCCTCTTGTGGTTCAAGTCCCCCCTTTGTCAGAGGTGCAGAATAATGAGTCTGAACAGGTTGATTAGAAAAATAGGCAATTTTTTTTTGTAAAGTGGATTCTACAGTTCAGCAGGCTTTCGTTTTCCTATAGATACTTGGCATCTTCTTTGGCTAGGAAATGACACCATCTCACCTTCTTCTACATCAATAGGTTTACAGCCTAAATGTAAATTCTTATTTTTTTAAATGCTTCTCTTCATTTTCCAAAATCCCATCAGCCACCTAATCTACACATCCCTGAACACCATGGACAATTTAGCGTGGCCAATCCACCCAGCCTGCACATCTTTGGACTGTGGGAGGAAACCAGAGCGAACCCAAGGAGAATGCGCAAACTTCACACAGATAGTTGACTGAGAGTGGAATCGAGCCTGGGTCCCTGGTGCTGCGAAGCTGCAGTGCTAACCACTGAGCCACCCTTAAAAATAAAGGCAATTACTCTCCAATTAAAGGTCAATTTGCACAATTGAAGAACCACCGCTGTCACCTCTATCATCTCCCCGCTTATTGTGGAGGCCACAAGATCATTCAGGGCCCCTGTCAACAGTCAGGGTGACAAATTGTGTGAAAATCCATCCAGCAATATCAGAGCCACAAGGATGATGAGTCATAATCATGTCCATCGCTATTGTGCAGCTACTTTTCCCCTCCACCCAAAAGGCCCTCAGCTGTTTATTTTAAGACTTCAATACCGCCAACCAAGCGGGTGTCTTAATGTGGAGCTATCCTCTTGCTTTCCTGCCTATGTCAACAGAGCTTACCACTCCTGGTCAAGATGGAATTTGTTATGACTTCTTCAGAAGTTATAATGGGCTCAAAACATTCACTCTTTTTTAATATCCGCAGATGCTGCCAGAACCTGCTGAGGTTCTCCAGTATTTTTTGTGTTTGTGGAATTTATGAACCTATGTAAAGAAATGCTTTGATGCAGTTGCAGATTAAAATATCACAAACATGTCATGTACATATTGAAAGTATGCATATATATGTTATTAATAAACTCCATTCTGCAATCAAATTTACCACTGAAATTCAGCAATTAAATGAGATCCTCTTCCTCAATGTGTTATGTGAGAATTTTGAATTTGAGTTTGATTTATTGTTACAAGAACAGACACAGTGAACAGTGTTGATTTGCATGCTATACAGGAAAATCGAACCATACAAAGTGCAGCGGGCAGCAGAACAGGGTGCTGGATACAGTGTTACAGCCGCAGAGAAGATGCAGACAGAAAGACATTAACATTAACATTTGCGAGGTCCAGTCAAAAGTCTGATAACAGAGGGGAAAAAGCTGTTCTTGAATCTGTTCATAGATTTATTCAAACTTTTATACTTACTGCCTGATGGAAGAGGGTGGAAGAGAGTAGTTGGAAAATGGGTTATTAATTGCTATCCATTGAATGCCTATATTCAGTGGCCTGGATACACCTTGGGATTTCTACAAGATCAATCTTAGTGGCAGCTTCTTATTGATGAATAGGGCCCTAGCCATCTACTCACTGTATAAGCTTGATGCTGAGATACGGCATAGCAAACTATCCTTTGTGATGATGGATAGCCTTAATTCACTCATCACTTATTGTAGATAATGTATAGTCATGAAAGGTGTATGTTCACCACTTTCGGCCCTGAGCAGTGGACAGTCACCTCAGATTACTCTGGAAGTGGAAGGGGTTTCAACAATTTGAACAACAGCTGGAGAACTGTTTCATGCTGCTACCATGCAGTAAATCCACAAGTGGTTTTCTCCACTAACAGGATGTTGCCATCAAGCCAAAAAGGCATTACACATAAATGAGTAATGTGATACATGAGTTTCAGTGCTAGTGTCGTGCCATGTATGTATGTACAGCCCAATGACTGGCAGATCGTGCTACTCATGTTCAACCAGCTCACACTTGCAAGCCTCAGAAAAGTATGTCCTCTATTATGTGTCATTCTGCAATTGTAAATCATTTATCAAATAATAACGACTGGGCTAAGAGTTTTACCAGAAACCAATTTAAGATTATGAATCAGGATCACAGTGTGATGCATTTGCGTGTGCTGGAAGCTACATACTTAAATACTCAGGATTCAGAATAATGTAAGCAAAAAGAATTTGTACATCTATTGCAACTCTTACAAAGAAAATAGTCATGGAGGCAGCCTAGCTCATCTATTAAGGAATAACATGACATTGTTTACTGATATGACTCAGGAGATTATTTTGGCATTTTTGGGTCTTACTGGAAGCATTGAAAACAAATCTTTTCTATCTCAAAGACAGTTTTGACCTACATTTTGAATATAGCCACAAAAAGTATTTCATTTCAGGAGGCTATTAAAGAATATATAAAGAAAGTAAGAGCTTTAATAAGCTTTAAAAAAGTGTTGAAGGGGAAAACCTAGTTGTGGACTCTGAAACAACTGCTGAATAAATAAATAATAGCAGTTTCTAGTGAACATTAGAAAGAAGGCGCACTATGGAGTTGTGAAGGAATTGATACGATTAATGTGGAAAGGAATTGTTTCTGTAAAAATAAACAGAATTCAAAATAGATAAATATCAGGGGCTGACAGCATGCACCAGAAACACTGGCAAAAAAAGCAAACCAGAGATAATGCAGACTCTAACAACAGCTTTTCAATCATCCTTGGAATTTGTGTATTAAATTAAGCCTTGGTATTGAGTAGTCAATTAATATTTATGTTTAAGGAATGAGTGAAGGTTAAACTTGTTAATACATCATGAAAATTTTGGGTAATCCATGGGCTGGAAATTTGATTCAGCCTCTTATATAGCTGGTTTGGGGGATGCGTTAGATTTGTGCACCATTATGTTGAGGGTCTAAGGCTCCCCTGACACTGTTCTTTGGTCTTCAGTAGCACTCTGGACATCAACAGCAACTCACTGTCTCTAGGAAGAGCCATGACGTGGGTTAGCCACCTTCCAGCTGCCTTCAGTATATGGAAAGGCTGGGGAGCTAAAAGGGATGGTGGGGTGCATTTGGAATGCATGCGTCAACTGGCAGAGTCAGGGCCATTGTGAAAGTGAGTAATGAAAGATGTGTGAGGCGGGACTGAAGGGGAGGGAGGGAGGGTCCCAATCGGGATGAATTGGTGATGGAAGGAGGTCAGAAGGGAAGTGTGCAGGAGTCAGTTGGGGAGCAGAAGTAACCATGAGAGAGCTAAGGGGAAAGTGGTTACTGAAATACGCTCCTCCAGGCCCCACAGTAAAGTAAATATATTTCAGAAAGTTATGGTTTTGGAGTAGCCTTTGTGACCTGTGGTACCTATGTTACCCAAATAGATTTCTTTTCATTTCTGTATTATTTTCATAGCCATTAGCTGGCAATTGTGCATCCATCATTGAATCATTGAGTATGTCTGATAGTACAGGCTATTTAACTCACAACCTGCGCTCTGGTATTTAAGCCATCATATCTAAGGCAATACAATTTTACTTGTGCATATATTTCTTAGTTTCCTAAGTCAGTACGTACTCCCATGTCAGCTACTAAGTATGTGATGCATACAAAGGCACATACAGTTTAATTAGTAATTCTTGCGTCTTCACTGAGCTTTTTAGTTTTTCAGAACACTGCATTCACTCATTCAGTAACCTACATTCAGGTGTCTTCTCAACAACACTTCTTAAAATAAACTTACATGGAATGTATCAGAGATAATGGGAACTGCAGGTGCTGGAGAATTCCAAGATAATAAAATGTGAGGCTGGATGAACACAGCAGGCCAAGCAGCATCTCAGGAGCACAAAAGCTGACGTTTTGGGCCTAGACCCTTCATCAGAGAGGGGGATGGGGAGAGGGAACTGGAATAAATAGGGAGAGAGGGGGAGGCGGACCAAAGATGGAGAGTAAAGAAGATAGGTGGAGAGAGTATAGGTGGGGAGGTAGGGAGGGGATAGGTCAGTCCAGGGAAGACGGACAGGTCAAGGAGGTGGGATGAGGTTAGTAGGTAGCTGGGGGTGTGGCTTGGTGTGGGAGGAAGGGATGGGTGAGAGGAAGAACCGGTTAGGGAGGCAGAAACAGGTTGGACTGGTTTTGGGATGCAGTGGGTGGGGGGGAAGAGCTGGGCTGGTTGTGTGGTGCAGTGGGGGGAGGGGACGAACTAGGCTGGTTTAGGGATGCAGTAGGGGAAGGGGAGATTTTGAAACTGGTGAAGTCCACATTGATACCATATGGCTGCAGGGTTCCCAGGCGGAATATGAGTTGCTGTTCCTGCAACCTTCGGGTGGCATCATTGTGGCAGTGCAGGAGGCCCATGATGGACATGTCATCTAGAGAATGGGGGGGGGAGTGGAAATGGTTTGCAACTGGGAGGTGAAGTTGTTTGTTGCGAACTGAGCGGAGGTGTTCTGCAAAGCGGTCTCCAAGCATTGGTTTCCCCAATGTAGAGGAAGCCGCACCGGGTACAATGGATGCACTGCCACAATGATGCCACCCGAAGGTTGCAGGAACAGCAACTCATATTCCGCCTGGGAACCCTGCAGCCATATGGTATCAATGTGGACTTCACCAGTTTCAAAATCTCCCCTTCCCCTACTGCATCCCTAAACCAGCCCAGTTCGTTCCCTCCCCCCACTGCACCACACAACCAGCCCAGCTCTTCCCCCCCACCCACTGCATCCCAAAACCAGTCCAACCTGTCTCTGCCTCCCTAACTGGTTCTTCCTCTCACCCATCCCTTCCTCCCACACCAAGCCGCACCCCCAGCTACCTACTAACCTCATCCCACCTCCTTGACCTGTCCGTCTTCCCTGGACTGACCTATCCCCTCCCTACCTCCCCACCTATACTCTCTCCACCTATCTTCTTTACTCTCCATCTTCGGTCCGCCTCCCCCTCTCTCCCTATTTATTCCAGCTCCCTCTCCCCATCCCCGTCTCTGATGAAGGGTCTAGGCCCAAAACGTCAGCTTTTGTGCTCCTGAGATGCTGCTTGGCCTGCTGTGTTCATCCAGCCTCACATTTTATTATCTTACATGGAATGTGTTAAGTGCAAGTCACAAAGTTAGACATGTCACCAGCTCTGAAAGGAATAATATTAACCCTTAAACGGGAATTTGCCTGAGATTGTCCAGTGGAAGAGAGTGACTCATTTGTAAAATTATGTGCATTTTTTTTTGTTTGGATTGACACGTAGGTAGAACCAAGAAAGGACACCAAATTTCCTTGCTGGGTATATTTTTACAACAATCGATAATATTTTGATGGTCACCACGACTGAGATTAGCTTTCAAACTGGTTTTATTAATTAATTGATTTTAAATTATACCTGATGCTATGGCAAGATTTTTAATCCTGACCCAGAGATTTAGGGATTACCAGACCAGAGACATTATGACTTTGTCATTGTCTAGACCACAATCCTTTGCTGTGCTCATGCAAAAACATTCCAAAGCATCTGATGCTAAAAATCTTTTATGCATGCCATACTTCCAAACCACATGCCCCCTCATGCTCCCTTTCACTGAGGGCAGAAAGGGGCAGCTTCCTCTTTGAGGGTGAGCACTGGTTCTTCAAAAGTTTGGTGACTCATAGCCAAGCAGCTGGCAGACTTGCTCATTAAATGGCTTTCTCCATGTGCAGGAAATCTGCTGAAATAAACTGGCAGGGCAACATTTGGATAAATTGGATTCTA
Source organism: Stegostoma tigrinum (assembly GCF_030684315.1). Taxonomy (NCBI): domain Eukaryota; kingdom Metazoa; phylum Chordata; class Chondrichthyes; order Orectolobiformes; family Stegostomatidae; genus Stegostoma; species Stegostoma tigrinum. The sequence continues at coordinate 88,183,437 of NC_081362.1, read as the reverse complement.
TTGTCGCCAGTGGTGACTTGCCTTGCACTGTGTACAATAACAGTCTCAATCTTGCCACAATCTGAAGCTTGTGGCTGAAGAGGTCTTCAGCTTGATGAACTCGCCAAGATTAAATTTTGTGGTACTGTCATCAGTAAGGCAACAGTCCAGGCATGGATTTGTTCACTTTCAGTTAAAAATATTTATGTCTATGTAACGTCTTTCAGAAACGACTCAAGTTACTTTCCATATAATTGACTGGTTTAAACTGTGGTTGTTATGTAGGAAAATTTAGGGGACTAAAAATAAGATTTTTTTTAGCTTTTCTCATGCTGTCTGGATGTCATACTGAGTTTGACATTCTACTTTCCTCTTCCCATCATGATAGCTCTCAGCTGAGGTCTTAAAATTACTGGGGGAAAATTAAAATTTTTAATCACTGATTTTAGCATCAGTCTTGGCAAAGAACTGCAACAGGGGCTTTAGCCATTCCTCGCCAACACTAACTATTACGTTGGGCCAACTGGGGTTAATGTTCCTCTTATCCATTTCCTTTCTCTATAGTTTTTTTGCCCAAAGACAGCTCTGATCTCCACTATGGAGCATGGAGTCAATCATCAAATCAACCTCAGCCAGATCAGGAATCAAACCCCATGCTGTTGACACCAATCTGATTCAAATCGGCCATTTAGCTAAGAGAACCAACCAGCCCCTCCAAGGACCCCAAGTTGTTGTGCCAATATTATATTTTTATGAGTATGCTATAGTTTGGAACTATGGGCAGTGACAGTAGAGGCTCCAGTTTCTTTTCATCACATAGCCAATCAGTAATCTGTTCGGCTTTTATCACCTGCCAACAGCACATTTGCAAGGACTTACAAGTTGATACTCGGCCTATTTGGCTACATTCAGAAAGCACTTTCTTTAGCCATTAAATGCCAGAGTTAGACTTGACCCTGATCTGCTACCATGCCCCCCACAAGACTCTTCTTAACCACATTAAGGATGGAAATTCATTTAGGGCCATTTTCTGAAACAAACATCAAATAGGAAGCCCAAAATTAAATAAACTTTTACGATCCACCCTCATATAAACTTATGATGCTCCACATAAAACTTTGATAATATTTTCGTCAGAGGTTTTACTTCTTTAAAGGCACAATATAAATTGTTGTTTGGTTGTTAGGAAATGCATTCAGGGCAATAAGTGTTATCTAATCAGTCAATCAGCAATCAAGGGACAAAAAACATCATTTTACAGAAAACATAGAAATCCACAAAGAAATCCAATCCAACAGGAAGGAAAATCAGATGACAGTTGTGCCTAATGAGGACATTTATAAATTTAGGCCTGATGACTGCTCTGATATAGAGCACATAACTCAAACAGCTCTGCACTGAGCTAAAAGGTTCATTTTGGTGATGTGAATAACTCTTTTAGGATGATAAATTAAGAACGCTGAAGGGATTAGAATAATATTTAGAAACAGAAAGATTTGAGAATTCTGAATTTTTTCGAAGGAGATTGAAAATTGCTCTGCTAATATTGTTCTGAATTATGCAAACAAACCCATCTGGATGTAAAAGTGTACCAAGTTGTAAGACTGATGACAAAGCATGTTGAATGCAGCTGTTTATGATTGTCAATAATAGCATCAAACACATAAATAAATCCTTTGGGCTTTTTGGAACTATCAGGAGAATCAGAGTTCAATGTTTGTTTGTTCTTAGTCTGCTAACAGTACAGAACTGAACAGCTTTAGGGACTATGTATGTACACAAAGATTTTTATGAATAAAGTATATTTTTGAAAATTGAAAAAGCACATACATAAATCCTAGATAATGGGAACTGCAGATGCTGGAGATTCCAAGATAATAAAATGTGAGGCTGGATGAACACAGCAGGCCAAGCAGCATCTCAGGAGCACAAAAGCTGACGTTTCGGGCCTAGACCCTTCATCAGAGAGGGGGATGGGGGGAGGGAACTGGAATAAATAGGGAGAGAGGGGGAGGCGGACCGAAGATGGAGAGCAAAGAAGATAGGTGGAGAGGGTGTAGGTGGGGAGGTAGGGAGGAGACTGTCCGTCTTCCCTGGACTGACCTATCCCCTCCCTACCTCCCCACCTACACCCTCTCCACCTATCTTCTTTGCTCTCCATCTTCGGTCCGCCTCCCCCTCTCTCCCTATTTATTCCAGTTCCCTCCCCCCATCCCCCTCTCTGATGAAGGGTCTAGGCCCGAAACGTCAGCTTTTGTGCTCCTGAGATGCTGCTTGGCCTGCTGTGTTCATCCAGCCTCACATTTTATTATCTTACATAAATCCTACGTGTCTTTGTTATACTGTACAATACTACCATGTGAAAAGTTTCATTGGTTAAGAAACTACATTGCTCACAATCTTCACAGAATTATGAACATAGAAACATAGAAAATAGGTGAATGAGTAGGCCATTCGGCCCTTCGAATCTGCACCACCATTCAATGTGATCATGGCAGATCATGCAATCTCAGTATTTCATTCTTGCTTTCTCTCCATACCCCTTGATCCTTTTAGCTGCAAGGGCCACATCCAGCTCCCTCTTTAATAATAATGAACTGACCCTAACAACTTCCTGTGGGAGAGAATTTCGCAGGTTCACAACTCTCTGAGTGAAGAAATTCTTCCTCACCTCAGTCCTGTATGATTTACCCCTTATTCTTAGGCTCTGAAAGTAAAACAACAGGCTTCCACGCAATCACAAAATGTTGAGTGAACAAGTGCTAAAAATGTAAATAAATGACTTACACTTATATAGTGTTTTTCATGATTAGGCCTGTCCGAAAAGCACAGTTTAGTTCAAGGTTCCTTTCCAAGCTTCCCTAGATATTCAAGCTACCTAAACCACTGAGAAAATTTATTCAAACCAAAATGACGATGACTTAGTGGCATTATCGCTGCAGATGATGTTCTGGGGACCTGGAAGGATCTAATGATGACCATGAATCCATTCTTGATTGGTGGGGAAAAAACCCCTCTGGTTCACTGATGTCCTTCCAGGAAGGAAACTGCCATCCTTAACTGGTCTGGCTTACATGTGACTCCAGACCCACAGCAATGTGGTTGACTCTTCCTTCTGGACAATTAGGGATGGGCAATAAATGCTGTTTTAATCAGTGACGCCCTCATCCCATGAATGAATAATAAAAAATATACCATTTTTGTTTGCCATGTCCTCAATTATACATTTTACAAAATTATAACTTGATAGCCTTTGTTATGATAAGAATTCAGGGCTAACAATACAGCAGTTTGAATGGTCAGTAGGTTTGCTGTGCCTGAGAAATGCGTAAGAACTTATGCAATGGTGTGGGTGGAAAAGTCCCAGTGAAAATGAAATTCATATTCCCACTGTTGTAACACTTGGATCATTGATATCCTCCAAACTCCTTGTTAACTTAAAAAAAAAGACAAACTACAAAAAGCTCACTGGAAACATAAATTTATGTAAAATCAATAAGGTCTGTTGTGGCCGCAAGTCAAATACAATGCACTGTAGCACTCAAGAGAAGGCCCATAAATCGGCTGTAGCAGTTAGCTTTCGTTCTGGAGACACACATCATATCCACCTATGGACCTAAGTGCATATTCTGTGCAATGATCTTTCACAGAAACCTGATCTGTTTTAAACAGGATAAAGAAGTATTTTATACATTGCAAATATTACTTAATGCAACATTCAGCTTTGATCTGTCAAGGAGTGTATAATTTAGAACACCATTAACAGAACTGCTGGTAAGGTCACCAAGAGAATAAATTGTTTAGTCAACAATGTGGCAGTCAAACTGTGTAGACTGAATCAAATTTCCATTATCCAAGAAGAAAGAATCACAATTTCAGTTATGCTTTGGTCCTTTCATGATAAAATTCTAGACTGACCTTTGAAAAGATTTAAGTAATGCTTCTGCAATGGTTCTGTCTGCACACAGGTGAGTTACAAAATCTGAACAATCTTAGATAGTCCATTGTTCCAAAGAAGTCATATCAGACTAAAAATATTAATTCTCTTTCTCTCTCCAGAGATGCCACCAGGCATGCTGAACATTTCCAGAACTTACTGTCGTTACTTTTTATGCCTCCCTGATGCACTCAATGCTTTCTATGCTCAGTTCGAGCACAATGCCAGTGGTAGGGGTCACCTGCCCTGAAAGCCCCAAACGCATCTGTGCCCACTGTCACTGCTGCCGATGTCAGATCAGTCTGCCTGGGAGTCAAAACAAGGAAAGCTCAGCGGGTCTGGCGGCATCTGTGGAGGAGAAAACAGATTTAACGTTTCGGGTCCAGTGGCCCTTCCTCAGCACTTCTGAGGATGGGTCACTGGACGCAAAACGTTAACTCTGTCTTCTCCTCCACAGATGCTGCCAGACCTGCTGAGCTTTTCCAGCAACTTTGTTTTTGTTCCTGATTTACAGCCTCCGCAGTTCTTTTGGTTCTTAACCCAAGGAAAGCAATGGGCCCGAAAAGAATCTGTAGCTAAGTACTTAGATTCTGTGCAGACCAACTGGTGGAGGCATTAACTGACACCTTTAGCCTTTCCCTCCCACAAGCCAAAGTCCCCACCTGTTTCAGAAAGACCACCAACATCCCAGTACCGAAGAAAGCATATGTAATGTGCCTTAATGACTACTGCCCAGTGGCTCTGACCTCCATAATCATGAAGTGCTTCAACAGGCTGGTCATGGCCCACATCAAATCTAGTCTCCCCACCTGCCTTGATCCTCTACAATTTGCCTACCGACATAACAGGTCCACAGAGGATGCCGTTTCCCTAGCCCTGCATTCACCCATGGAACATCTGGACAACAAGAACACCTACTTCAGACTTCTGCTTGTCGACTACAGCTCTTCCCTCAACACCATTACCCCTCCAGAATGATCTCAAATCTCTGACACCTAGGTCTTGGCCACAATCAGCTACTGGATCCTCAGCTTTATGACTCATAGATCGCAATCAGTGATTTTGGACAACTGCACCTCCTCCACAATAACACTCAATGCTGGAGGCCCCCAAAGATGCATTCTTAGTCCCCTACTGTACTCCTTGTACACCCATGACTGTGTTGCCAAATTCCACATGAACACAATCTACAAGTTTGCTGACAACACCACCATGGTAGGATGGACATCTAACAATGATGAGTCGGAATACAGAAAGGAGATAGAGGGCTTGGTGATGCCATGCAATGAAAACAACCTCTCTCTCAATGTTGGCAAAACTAAAGAACTGATCATTGATTTCAGAAAGAAGTGGGGAGAACGCGCCCCCATCTACATCAATGGAGCTGAGGCTGACAGGGTGGAGAGCATCAAGTTCCTGGGAGTGATGATAGCCAACAACCTGTACTAGTCTTCCCACATGGACGCAATGGTCAAGAAGGCACAACAACAGCTCTTCCTCCTCAGGTGGCTCAGGAAAGCTGGCATGTCCACAAGATCCCTCACCAACTTTTATAGATGCACCATTGAAAGCATACTGTCCGGATACATAAGGGCCTGATATGGCAACTGCTCTGCCCAGGACCATAAGAAACTGCAGAAGATGGTGTGCACAGCCCAGAACACAGAAGCCAACTTTCCATCCATGGGGTCCATTTATAGACTCGTTGCCATGGGAGGTCTGCCAACATCGTCAGGGACCCATTGCTCCTTGGCAATGCTCTCCTACAACTTCTTCTGTCAGGCAGAAGATGCAGATGCAGAAGCTTGAAGACACGCCCCAGCAAGTTCAGGAACAGCTTCTTCCCAGCTGTTGTTATTCGACTGATGAATGGACTCTCCAACTTCAAACAATGCTGATCTTGCTAATGTTGACCTTACCTAGCACATGCCTTGTATGCCTCTGCCTAGTTTATTTCTCACCCAATGATCTGTATGTCCTTATTTACTGTGATCTGCCTGCACTGCTCGTGAACAAAGGTTTTCACTGTATATGGCATACATGACAATCAATCAACCAATTAATATTTCAAACCAACAAAATCAGCGTTATTTTGTTTTCACTGAACAACTGTGCATTCAATTTCTGGTCTGCTCTAAATTAGCTGGGCTACAATGGCACTACCACCGGCTCAGCACCACTAGTTAGAATAAAGCAATCGGCCAGCAACATTTCGGGTTGAGCCCCTTCTTCAGAAAATTTCTGAAGAGTGTCTCAACACAAAACATCAGCTTTCCTGCTCCTCTGATGCTGCTTGGCCTGCTGTGTTCATCTAGCTCTACACCTTGTTACCTCAGATTCTCCAGCATCTGTAGTTCCGACTATCTTTGTAACTATTAACTATCGTCATTTTCCTAAAAAAAAGGCCACAGTGCAGTGACTGTTTCATGACAGAAATATCTTCTGGTCATAGATTATTTGTGTTCTCCTTCTTGACTGTAAACTAGACATGGTGAAAAGCATACATGCTTCCACAGGGATATAGGCTCCTCAGTATGAGTGAGTTCTGGGTGACATTCAGCACATTCTGTCTATGCTACCTGTTTGACTTGAACTTAGATCTATGAGAAGCCTACTTCATGAGCAGCACGTTATCTCAACAATTAGCATTGCTGCCTCACAGTGCCAGGGACTCAGGTTCAATTCCAGCCTCAACAACTGTCTGTGTGGAGTTTGCATGTTTTCCCCGTGGCTGTGTGGGTTTCTGCCAGTCATTCCAGTTTCCTCCCACAGTCCAAAAATGTGTAGGTTAGGTAAATTGGCCATGCTAAACTGCCCATAGTGTCTGGGGATATGTAGGATAGGTCAGTTAGCTGTGGGAAATGCAGGGCTACAGGGGAGGGGGGTTAGTTGGTGTAGAATTGTTGGTCCAAATGGCCTGTTTCCACACTGTATAGATTCTATGATTCAGTAACATCAACTGCCCTACAATAAAGTGCAAAGAGAATTCCCTCCTTTGTTGGTTTGGCTTTGCTGCCTCACCTGAAGGTGGAAATTATATATTCATTCTGCAGAAGGCTTTTCTTTTACTTCCTTATGGGATGTGCAAGTCACTGGCTAGGCTAGCATTTATTGTCCATTCTTAGTTGTCGTTAAGGAAGGGATACTGAGCTGTCTTCTTGAATCATTGCAGTCCATTTGCTGTGGGTACATCCACAACGGCATTGGGAATGGAGTTCCAGGATTTTTACTGAGTGACACAGATGAAACAGTGACATATTTCCAAGTCAGGATGGTGTGTGAATTGGAGGAAAACTTTTGAATTAGCTTTATTGCCACATGTATTCAAATGAGTACCATGAAAAGGTTATGAGTCGCCACTTATAGCGCCATCTCAGGTTTAAAAGTACCTACATATAACGCTTAGTTACAGAATAGAGAAGCGAAGAAATAAAAAGTTACATTACAGCTAAGTACAGTATAATCATAGGTCAGAAAAAGCAAGAAGCAATATTAAAAAGGCAAACATTTCAGTCTCTGTCCAAAGGCACGCCACAGCAGACCAGCAGAGGAGGCCTCCTTGTGGTCTGACTGCTGGCTGCTGCCACGTTCCACTTTGGGCTGCTGATTGCTGGCATCCCAGCTCTAGCCTTTGGCGTTTCTGCTGATCCTGCCTTGGAGGCTGGACGTTGGAGGCTGGGACCGGGTATCCAAGGCCCAGAGAAGGGAGAGAACGGAGGAGAGAGGGAGGAAAAAGAAAAAGACAAGAAAGAACAGGCAGAGCACAGAAGCTGCAGCTGGAGCATCCTACTCCGCCGCCATCTTACCATGTGCAGTACCGAGTACTGAAGGTGGGCAGTGTTCCCACATGTCTACTTCCTATTGTGATCAATTGAGTGCAGCACAGTTGCTCAGTAGTTAGCACTGCTGCTTCACAGTGCTAAGGACCTGGGTTCAATTCCATCCTCGGCTGACTGTGTGGAGTTTGCACGTTCTCCCTATGTCTGTGTGGGTTTTCTCCGGGTGCTTTGGTTTCCTCCTACCGTCCATAGATGTGCAAGTTAGGTGGACTGGCCATGCTAAATTACCCATGGTGCCCAGGGATGTGTAGGTTAGGGTATTAGCCATGGGAAACACAGGTTTAGAGGGGTAGGGTCTGGGTGGGATGGCCTTCAGAGGTTCAGTGTGGATCCATTGAACTGAATGGCCTGTTTCCAAACCGTAGGGATTCTGAATGAAAAAAGGTTCCACTTACACAGGCCACAGGAGATCTCAGGTATACAGGTTAACCTCACTTTTATTCAAACAACCTCAGTCTTAGACTGGCTAAACAAAAGGCTGTCTGATGCTCTGAACAGGCTCTGTCCCACACCTGTCCAAGAAATGCAGAAAAATTTAAATCTTTGATTTCATTCTTGTACAAGAAACAGAAATCTTCCACCTTAGATAATTTGCTTAATCTGTCTGAATGAATCTGCTTATACTGTCTAGTTTGCTCTCAAGATTGATACAGGCCTTAGGAATGCACTGTTGATAACCCAGAGAGCATTGAACAGTACGGCACAGGAACAAACCCTTCAGCCCACCGTGTCTGTGCTGACCATGATGCCATTCTAAATGAATCCCATCTGCCAGTATATAATCTATATCCCGGAATTTCCTTCCTATTCATGTGTCTGTCTAAATGTCTCTTAAGTATTGCTATCATATCTGATTCAACCACCTTCCCTGGCAGTATCTGTTAGGCATCTACCACCTTCTACACACAAAATGCCAACTGAGCCTGCTCTCATTCTGATTTTCTTCTGAATGTGTATATGACCCTGAAAAATGTCATGGAATGTTTTCACTGTTAGTGGTACTGTGCAGATAGTGTCATAACCTTTCAAAATAATCCTTTCAACATGCATATACTATTAATAATAATTTTGCTACATCCACCAAGAAGCAAACAGTCTAGTAACCTCAAGCAGAAAAAGCAAAACACCAAATACAAGAGCCTACTGAATCGCGTGCTACGAACATCAGCTTCTGGAAGGCAAGAAGGAACACCAAGTTCAAGTGAACCACAGCTGACAGCATCAAAAGAAATTGCTTCATTCCTTGAAATCTACAAGGCCTGGCGCACAGTGAGAACCCATGAAACTGGTAAAAGTAAAATGAGTCATTGTTTCCGAGCAATGCTACAATGATTACTTGCCAAGCCTGCCCACAGCAATACTGGCTTGAGAACAATTTGTTTTTTTCAGAACTGTAACAATAGTCACTAAATACTAAACAAAGCCTCTTACGAGACAATGACAACTGTCTGTATCTTAGGTTCTGAAGTCCAACCTGTTTAGAAATAATAGTTGGAGAGCTGAGCAATTGACATTAGCAGACCTGCAAATTGTCCTGTTAACCTTTCTTTTTTTATGGTGTAAAGACACCATACATCTGAAATATTTGTTTTTGACATATTCTAAACCAGTCTATTGCGTAGTAAATGGTTGGGAGATAGGGGCTAGAAAGTAGGAATAAAGGGTATAGTTTGTGGTTAGTGGAGCTTTGATGAAAGATGTTCCTCAGGGTTTTGTGCAAGGTTCTCAGCTTTTCACAATACATTTCAATGACTGGGATTAACGAATAGAGAGTTATATACCCCAGTTTGTTAATAGCAGTGTTAGTGAGCACAGTGTATTGCATAAGAAATTACAAAGGGAGAGTGACTGACTCCCAGGATTTTGAAAAAATTGTAGTTCACACATAACATAATTAGTGCAGTAACTGCAGTCATTATTGTAACTTGTTCTATGCTGAAATAACATGAACTGCAACAACTCAACACATTTAAAAATAGATAAATGAATCTTTTTCACCTTTCCAAATTAAAACGTTTCCAACAATAACCAGATAAATATTAATATAGACTTAGAAGTAGTTTGTGAAAACTGGTGACAATTTCCTGGTGTTAGCCAGAGGGAGGGCAATCGTCCACCAGAATGAGACAAAGAAGGAGGAAACGCTAACAAAGGTATTAGTGGAGCTCGATTTTACATCTCATATCCTACAGAATGGGTTGCAGGCATGAGATTCTATCGGTACCAGGCTCAGTGCACATATGACTGCTCTGCTCTGCCACACGTTTACCTGTGGCAGAGGAAGTGTGGGAGGCATGTCTGCCTATGTGTCAACTGACGTCCTTAACTGGCTTCCTAGGGACCTTTTTCCACTGCCGCTGCAGTTTAGCAGTAAGAGAAGTGGCCCGTGCCAAGAATCTTTCAACCTAGCATCTTTCATTGTGCTGGTTGATAGCAGGTAAGGTGACAATTTAACCTTTGGAGGTCCCGCTTGCCAAGGTATTCCCCCTACAACCCCAGACATGTTTATCCCAGCCTTTCCACCCCACTTGCTAGTGCCTTCTAGACTGACCTTGCTAAACCTCCCTGACAACTTACCTTTAACTAAAGCTCCCTGGTTCTGTTGTGGTTTCTGGTTAAAACACTACTGGCAGTTGGATATGATCTGAGTGTTCCCAATATATGAGGCCACTTAATATACATGACAACGACTGTATTCTTATGGAGACAGATGTCTTGAAATTTATTAACAACACTATTTAACTACTATAAAATCTCAGACTTACACATTGTCTGAGTTCTATGCTTACTACTGTGACTGAAACAACAACCACGGCTACTGCAATAAGAATGGCTACAGGCATACTCGAATGTCACATGTTGTGAAGTCATCTAATTGTCTTAAAAGCACCTGTCTGGTTTGGAGTGCTTGCAATAATATACAGGCTCTTTGAGTCAGTTGTGGCTCAGTTAGCAGTATGCTTGCTTCTGATTCTGAAGGTTATGGATTCAAGTCCTGCTGTAAGACTTAGGGGGCGGTTGAGGCACAATGGCAGTGTCCCTCTGAGCCAGAAGGCTGGAGTTCAAGTCTCACCTGCTCCAGAGCTATGTCGTAATAGGTTGATTAAAATTATCTGCAGCATGCTCCTTGCCATTTGGGACTGGACGCAGTCCTGGCATGGTCCCAGCTTCCAAAGATGGTGCTGAAATTGGAGATCTGCCAGCCACTTAAATGGTTAGCAGCTCTCAGAAGTAGAACTTTCTGTACAGGAAGGGTGAGCAGGGCACAGAAGTTTCACTGTAAACCATTTAAAGGTGCAACTTCTGGGGTGCACCATTAAATCCAACCGATGACGATAGGAACTGTAAAGCACTTTGGAGCCTCCTAAAATCATGAAAGGTTCTTCAAGCCTTCCTCTGTCCTTTGTAAACCTTCAAAAAATTTGGAACTGGCATTAATCCTCCATCTACACTCAAATCTCTTAGTGGGCAGTTATGGCACACTTGAAGATACGGAACATTTTTCGGTAATCCTTAAACATATGGTGGTAATTCAGAAAAGGCTACTTCCACAAATAGGAAGATTCAATTATTCAAAATCCTGTGGTTGGCATAGGCTGAAGCTGATCCATTCATCTTGCCACAACTTCTTGATTTTCCATAAGGTTTAAGGATTAAGAAGGACACCAACAGTCAGTTTAACATCCCAGTACTACTGTTTGCTGTGTATTTAATTAATCTACAAATAGCTTCGCTAAAATCTAAACTTTTAACATATTTGTATGACAGATCGGTTAGATTTTAACTTGGGCCATCTGGTGTATTCAGGACAGAAGTAGCTCAGAAATAGTTTACTCTCATTCATGCTAACATTTTCACGGGCTTTCTACTGAAATGCTTTTTACAGATTGGAGGACATTTTAATGTCAGAGACTGCCCTTTAACTTTGAAGTCCTACAACACAGGTAAGATCCCGGTCATCCCCTTACAATGAAATGTTCATGTGCCATGTGTACTCCATGATAACAAGCATTTGTATGCTCTGCTTAATTTAGTTTTGGATTTGTAGCATAGCATAAATATTAATTGAGTTGTATTATATCAGGAATAGCACAAGAAACCTACTTATGGCATGATTCTGATGGCCCAAATACAAAACTCTCCCTTGGAGGTCCAGAAAGAAACAACTGGAGTCTCATTCCTACAGTTTGTCTTAGGTAATAAAATGTGAGGCTGGATGAACACAGCAGGCCCAGTAGCATCTCAGGAGCACAAAAGCTGACGTTTCAGGCTTAGACCCTTCATCAGAGAGGGGGATGGAGTGAGGGTTCTGGAATAAATAGGGAGAGAGGGGGAGGCGGACCGAAGATGGAGAGAAAAGAAGATAGGTGGAGAGGAGAGTATAGGTGGGGAGGTAGGGAGGGGATAGGTCAGTCCAGGGAAGACGGACAGGTCAAGGAGGTGGGATGAGGTTAGTAGGTAGGAGATGGAGGTGCGGCTTGGGGTGGGAGGAAGGGATGGGTGAGAGGAAGAACAGGTTAGGGAGGCAGAAGCTTTCCGGAGAGACCACTCTCTCCGTGACTCCCTTGTTCGCTCCACACTGCCCTCCAACCCCACCACACCCGGCACCTTCCCCTGCAACCGCAGGAAATGCTACACTTGCCCCCACACCTCCTCCCTCACACCTATCCCAGGCCCCAAGATGATTTTCCATATTAAGCAGAGGTTCACCTGCACATCTGCCAATGTGGTATACTGCATCCATTGTACCCGGTGTGGCTTCCTCTACATTGGGGAAACCAAGCGGAGGCTTGGGGACCGCTTTGCAGAACACCTCTGCTCAGTTCGCAATAAACAACTGCACCTCCCAGTCACAAACCATTTCCACTCCCCCTCCCATTCTTTAGACGACATGTCCATCATGGGCCTCCTGCAGTGCCACAACGATGCCACCCAAAGCTTGCAGGAACAGCAACTCATATTCCGCTTGGGAACCCTGCATCCCAATGGTATCAATGTGGACTTCACCAGCTTCAAAATCTCTCCTTCCCCCACCGCATTCCAAAACCAGCCCAGTTCGTCCCCTCCCCCCACTGCACCACACAACCAGCCCAGCTCTTCCCCTCCACACACTGCATCCCAAAACCAGCCCAGCCCAGCTCATCCCTGCCTCCCTAACCTGTTCTTCCTCTCACCCATCCCTTCCTCCCACCCCAAGCCGCACCTTCATTTCCTACCTACTAACCTCATCCCACCTCCTTGACCTGTCCGTCTTCCCTGGACTGACCTATCCCCCCCTACCTCCCCACCTATACTCTCATCTCCACCTATCTGCTTTTCTCTCCATCTTCGGTCCGCCTCCCCCTCTCTCCCTATTTATTCCAGAACCCTCACCCCATTCCCCTCTCTGATGAAGGGTCTAGGCCCGTAACGTCAGCTTTTGTGCCCCTGAGATGCTGCTGGACCTGCTGTGTTCATCCAGCCTCACATTTTATTATCTCAGAGACAGGTTGGACTGGTTTTGGGATGCAGTGGGTGGAGGGGAAGAGCTGGGCTGGTTGTGTGGTGCAGTGGGGGGAGGGGACGAACTGGGCTGGTTTTCGGATGCGGTGGGGGAAGCGGAGATTTTGAAGCTGGTGAAGTCCACATTGATACCATTGGGCTGCAGGGTTCCCAAGCGGAATATGAGTTGCTGTTCCTGCAACCTTCGGGTGGCATCATTGTGGCACTGCAGGAGGCCCATGATGGACATGTCATCTAAAGAATGGGAGGGGGAGTGGAAATGGTTTGCGACTGGGAGGCACCTAAAGAATGAGAGGGGGAGTCCCCTCCCCACACTGCACCACACAACCAGCCCAGCTCATCCCCTCCACCTACTGCATCCCAAAACCAGTCCAACCTGCCTCTGCCTCCCTAACCTGTTCTTCCTCTCACCCATCCCTTCCTCCCACCCCAAGCCGCACCTCCATCTCCTACCTACTAACTTCATCCCACCTCCTTGACCTGTCCATCTTCCATGGACTGACCTATCCCCTCCCTACCTCCCCACCTATACTCTCCTCTCCACCTATCTGCTTTTCTCTCCATCTTCGGTCCGCCTCCCCCTCTCTCCCAATTTATTCCAGAACCCTCACCCCAACCCCCCCTCTGATGAAGGGTCTAGGCCCGAAACGTCAGCTTTTGTGCTCCTGAGATGCTGCTGGGCCTGCTGTGTTCATCCAGCCTCACGTTTTATTATCTTGTATTCTCCAGCATCTGCAGTTCCCATTATCACTGATACAGTTTGTCTTAGAGGTGTTTTTAAATTAATATATTTTTTCACTTTTCCTTTTGGTCTCAATTCTCTCTGGTAATCTCATCTTTCTTTCCCTCTCATTCTGTCCAGTATTTAATTCAACGCTACATAACAGTTCCTTTTTTTGGGCTGTTTCTTTCTCAAACCTTACGTCTCACTTTAAAGAGAGAGACTGTTTATCTAGTTGTTCAACAAAGCGTCAGATGCTTCATTGTCCATGACACAATGTGATGAACTTGCACATCCAGTGTTTTGAAGGGCAAAAATATTTTCAAGCTAGTACGTGAGGGGAGAAAAATTTAACTAATGGGACAGACTGCAAGATGCCCTGTCTAGTAAATTCTGGGCCATAACTTGAAGATTGAAAGGAGACGTCAGGACTGGTTTCCTCAGAGAAAAGAGGGCAGATGAAATTTGATTGAAGTATACAAAATGATAAGGCATCTGGACAGTGGATAGGGAGAAACTACTCTCATTCATGAAGAAACTGAAAACAAGAGGGCATCAATATAAGTAAAAATGACATGAGGATGTCCTTTTTAATGCAACAAGTGGTCGGAGTCTGGAATACAGGTCTATGGAATAAGATTCTGTTTAAGCATTGAAAAGTGAATCTGAAAAGGATGAGCAGGGTTTTGGTGAAAGCAGAAGAATAACATTAGGTGAATTGCTCAATTGGAGGGCTTAGTGACTGGAACCAGATGCACCTTGTTGATCATAAGCTCCTTGATTGGGGTTATTAACCCATGCCAATCAGGAAACCTGGCTGGTCAATATAAACAGGGGTCTTAGAATCTCCTGAGTTCAGGAGACTAACCCTAAGCTGGCTGGCAACAGCCTGTGTATAGTGCATAAATTAATAAAGGGTGACACTTGGTGATGGAATACCAGCCTCTGTGTAGTTATTTCAGAGGGCTTGCACAGATATAGTGAGCTGAAAAACTTCCTTTCATGATGTATCAATTCTCAGATTCTGTGATTATTGTTAATATGTTGACCCATTATGAACTACTCAGTGATTTGCCAGTTGAATTGATTTATTTTTTAAATGTGAAATTACTCCACAGCAGCCAATATTCTGTCACCAAGTCACTCTTTATTTACACCTGGAGAGTTCTTGACACTGATCCAGCTCCCTCAGAGCCAATTCTCAGAGAGAACAAGATGTGTGACATTGTGTTTGTCTTCCAAACTGCCAAATGAACCTGCGTGTCAACTGCAGTGATTGGAACCATGGCTAGGTGAATTTCATTGATTATGAGATTCTTGATTGGCCTAGGTAAACTACATCAATCAGGGAGTCCTGCCTGACCAATACAAACTAGGAATTGAGAAGGTCTCCTCAGTCTAGGGATTGGCTTTGAGTTGTCTGCTGACAGCCCTTATATAGTGTATATGCAATAAAGGGTGATTTGGTAATAGGATACTGGTCTCTGCAGTTATTTCACTACCTTTAAAAGGCTCCCAAGCTTCTCTCCATTTCTAATGTAGTCTATATCGCTAATCTTCCTACCAAAGTACACAACCTCACACTTTCCCACATTGTATTTTATCTTTCTGTTCTTTGTCCACTCTTCTGACCTGTCCAAGTCCTTCTACAGCCTTCCCCCTTCCCCAAAACTACCTGTCCCTCCATCAATGTTTGTGTCGTCTGCAAACTCAGCAACAATACCCTCAGTTCCTTCATCCAGATCATTAATGTATAATGTGAACAGTTGTGGTCCCAACATGGACCCTTGAGGACTTCCATTAGTCACTGGGTTGCTATCCTGAAAAAGACCCCTTCTATCCCCACTCTTCCCCTTCTGTCAGTCAGTCAATCTTCTAACTATGCCAGCACCTTGCACCTAATACCATGGGCTGTTATTTAGCAGGTTCTTGTGCAGCACTTTGTCAAAGACCTTCTGGAAGTCCCAACAGATCATAGAAATCTCTCCTTTGTCTAACCTCTTCAAAGAATTCTAACAGATTGACAGGCAATGACTACCCCTTGATGAATCTATGCTGACTCAGCACTATTCTACCATGCATTTCCAAGTACCCCGCAAACACAACCTTAGTAATAGACTCTAAAATCTTACCAATGACTGGAGTCAGGCTGATAGCCTGTAGTTTCCTGTTTTCTGCCTGCTACCCCAGCCCCCTTCTTAAACAGGGGTGTTACATTTGCTATTTTCCAGTACTCCGGGACCTTTCCAAACTCCAGTGATTCCCAAATAATCACCATCTACTCCTCCACAATCTCCTCAGCTATCTCCTTCAGAACTCTGATTATAGTCCATGCAGTCTGGGTGATTCATCCACCTTCAGACCTTACAGATTCGCCAGCACCTTCTCCTTTGTGCTGGCTACTATACTCGTGCCTGTCCCCGACCCTCTTGAAATTCTCTCATGCTGCTGGTTTTCCACTGTGAAAACTGATGCAAAACACCTATTCAGTCCCTCCACCAGTTCCCCATTACTACTTCTAGAGCTCCATTTTCCAGCAATCCAATGTCCATTCTTCCTCTCTCTTACATTTTGGGTTTCTAACAAAAAATGCAATCTTCTTTTATATTATTAGCTAGGTTTTTTCCTCATATTTCATTTTCTCCCCATTATTGCTTTTTAAACTACCCTCTACTAGTTTTTAAAGGCTTTGCATACCTTTAGCTTCTCACTAATCTACACAATATTGCGCACTTATGCTTTTGTGCAGTCCCTGACTTCCCATGTCAGCCACGGTTGACTTGAGCGCCCCTTAGTATGTTTCTTCTTCCTTGGTTTGAATTTCTGCAGTACCTTCTAAATAATCCCCAGAATCTCCTGCTATTGCTGCTCCACTGTTCTCCCACCTAGGCTCCCCTTCCAATCAACTCCAGCAAGCTCCTCCCTCATGTCTTTGTAGTTACCTTTACTCAATGGTACTATGATGGTACATCTGATTCAAGTTACACCCTTTCAAAGTGCAGGGTGAATTCTATCATGTTATGGTCACTGCCCCCTAGACATGCCTTCACCTAAAGCTCCCTCATCAAGTCTGTCTCATACACATCACCAAATCCAGAACAGCATATGCCCCAGTGAGTTGTACCACAAGCTATTCCAAAATAACCATCTCATAAACATTCCAAGAATTCCTTTCCTTGAGATCGACAACCAACCTGGTATTCTGCATATTGCCTGCATATTGAAATCCTCATAATTGGTGTAATATGGCCTTTCTTACATGCCTTTTCTGTGTCCTGATTTATTTTCTTCCCCACATGTTGACTACTGATAGGATACTGCATAAACAACTTCCATTAGGGTCTTTTCTCCTTCGCAGTTCCTCAACTCTACCAACAGAGATTCCAAGGCATCTGACTCTGTATCACTTCCTGCTATTGATTTCATTTCATTTCTTACTAACAAAGCAACCCCGTCCCTTTGCCTTCTGTCCATCCTTTCAATGGGATATGTGTCTTCGGATATTTATTTCCCAGTAAAGCAAATATTTAATTTCTTTGCATTTCCTCATTGCTGAAGAAGTATCCAACGGCTATGTCACTTCTGAGTTGCTGTTGTGTTTACAGTGAAGTATTCTAATGAGTTTTCCAGCAAATATTAGTATAAAGTTGGCACAGGAGGATCAGACAGCACAATAGTACAACTTATGAAATTTGTTGCCAATATTTCCATTACAGTAAATTCCAGACCAATCAGTGATTAAATCGTTAGTTCCAATAATAATAGCCTTTCTGCATATCTAATTATATTTTAAATACAAGTCTAGTCATGTTAGACAATGATAGACATATCATAGGAACAATTTTAAGTATAATGTTATTTTGAGGGTCAGCCAAATAAAACTGTATTTAAACTCTAAGTAGTCAATTTGAATGCATTTCAAAAAGTTCAATGAAATATTCTAATTGGGTATTACTGCAGTTAGGAAGGGTGTTTGATAGAAATCAGCTGTAAAAATCTACAGTAACCAGTTTCAACTGACACCAGCATTAAAACCACAAGGTCAACAGATTTTTTGCATGCAATAGCTGTATTGAAATATGGTGGAAGTCTGATCGAAGGGTTTGGTGTTAAAAGTTACAAAATCAATGCCTGACACACTTTGAACTTTATCTGAACTCCGCATACATTATATATTTGGATCAGTTGGTGTTTTTGATTGTGAAGATTCTCCCTCCTGAAACAACTTTGTGCTGCGTTAGAAATCTGTGGGATTTAAAGAACCTGGTTTATCCAATTCCTTTTTGAAAACAACAACTGAATTTGCCTCCACTATAGACAGACTGTGCATTCCAGATCCCAACCACTCATTATGTAGAAAAGCTTTTCCTTGTGCCATTGTCTGTGGTTTTACCAATTCCCTGTGTGACTCTACATCCTTTGATTCATACTCCATTCACCTGTCTACACTGCCTATATTCCTCATAATTTTGAAAACTTCTTTCAAATGTCCTCTTTTCTCTTCTATTAGGGCTACCTCTCCCGTCTAACCCTATAACTACAGTTCTTCATCTCTGAAAACATACTGGAGATCTTTTTTGGGACCTCTAAATCATTCACAAAGTATGATGCCCAAACTGTTTAAAGTTAAATGACAAGATGACTGTACTCTTTATTTTACAACAAATGCTTTATAATTTTTTCCTGAACATAAAGAAAGCAGGCAAGCTGCACTCTGTACTTTGGGTCAAATATCATCAAAATATGATTCCAAAAAAGAGTAGAAAAGCCATAATCTGCAAAAGCATTCACTTTTCATTTCAAATTATCTATTTACCCAGCTGCTTACAATTTTCTCCAACAAAGCAAATGTGATCTTTTACATTAACACTTGCACTGCCAATGATCAAATTCAATCAGCGTGCTTGCCATAAGAAATTATCCCTTCATTGGGGAAGAATGATTTAAAAGTTGGAAGCAAAGATAAAAGCAACAGTTTTAAACTTAACCAGTTCAATAAGAATGAGGTGAATTCAGGTCAGATGCACAATTTATACTGAATTTATTGTCCTTATACACAGAAACAGAGAAAATGGGAGCAGGAGCTGGCCATTTGCCACTTCAAGCCTGCTCTGCCATTCAATGTGATCGTGGTTAATGATTGCAGTTGATCATCCCTTGGTTTGCTGTTCCTTCTTTCTCCACATACCCTTTAATTCCCTTAGTCCAAAGAACTATATCAAACTCTTTTTTGAAACCAGTCAATGTTTTGGCATCAAATGCTTTCTGCAGTAGACAATTCCTGAGGCTCACCATTCTCTGGGCAAAGTAACTTCTCCTGATCTCAGTCCTAAATGGCATACCCTGTATTCTTAGACTCTGACACCTGCATTTGGACTCCCTGGTCATTGGGAACATCCTTCCTGCATTTATCCTGTCTAATTCTGTTAGAATTTTATAGGTTTCAAAGTGAAACCTCTCATTCTTCTAAACTCCAGTGAATATAGTCCGAACCGATCCTCTTTTCATACATCAGTCTTTTAAGCCATTGTTGCATTCCTTCCATAGCCAGAACATCCCTCCTCAGATTAGACCAAACTTCAC
This sequence comes from Stegostoma tigrinum, assembly GCF_030684315.1. NCBI lineage: Eukaryota > Metazoa > Chordata > Chondrichthyes > Orectolobiformes > Stegostomatidae > Stegostoma > Stegostoma tigrinum. The sequence goes on along the minus strand of NC_081362.1, from coordinate 88,163,876 downwards.
ACAATACTTCGGGCATGGTCTCACCAAGGATCTGTATAACGATAGTAGGACATCCCTGGTCCTGGGCTCTGGAAAGGACAACACACCATTTGCCTTCTTCATCACCTGCTGCACCTGAATGCTTACTTTCAGGTTGATGTACAAGGGCACCCAGGTCTTGTTGTACTTGTTGTACCCTTTCACGACCTATCACTATACAAATAAGAATACGCCTTCCTGTTTTGCTACCCAATGGATAACCTCATACTTATCCATATTATACTTCATCAATCATGCATTTGCTACCCAATCAATTTGTCTAAATGACACTGCGGCTTTGTGTCATCTGCAAACTTGCAGATACTACATTTAGTTTTCTTATCTTTATCATTAATATATATTGTGAACAGTGAGAATGAGAGCACCGATCTCTGCAGCACCTCACTAATTGCAGTATGTCATTCAGAAAAGGACCGGTTTATTTTTACTCTTTGTACCCTGTCTGTCAACCTGTAATCTATCCATGTCAGTACACTACCCCCAATCCAACGTGCTTTAATTTTACATGCTAATCTCTTAGGTGGAACCTTATCAAAACCTTCTGAAAGCTGAAGCAAACCATATTCACAGGCTCCCTTATCAATCCTACTGGTTACATCCTCCAAAATCTCCAGCAGATTTGTCAAGCATTATTTCCCTTCCAGACATCAATGCTGACTCAATCCAATCTTGTCACTTTTCCAAGTGTTCTGCTATTAAATCTTATATATTGAACTCTACCATTTCCCTACTACCAATGTCAGGCTAACCATTCTATAATTCCTCGTCTTCTTCTACTTTTTTCTTGATTAGTGGGTTACATTAGCAATCCTGCAATACATAGTGACTGTTCCAGAATCTACAGAAACTTGAAAAGTGACCACCAACAAATTCCTGCAACCTCTTCCATCAGGTAAAAGATACAGAAGCCCATACACACACACAAGCAGGTACAGAAACTGCTTCTTTCCAGCCGTTATCAGGCTGTTGAACGGACTCTAGCCTCAAATAATGTAGCCTGCAATATAACCTGTGTGCCTTGAAGTCTTTTTGATCTGCACATCCTTTGCTTGCTGTGACCTGCCTGTACCATTTGTAAACAAAGATTTTCACTGTGTTTCAGTACATATGACAATAAAACCAATCAATCAATCAATCCCAATGCATCCACTATTTCCGGAGCCTCTTCTTTCAGTACTTTGGGATGTAATTATTGGAGCCTAGATATTTGTTGGCCTTAATACCATTAATTTTTTGAGATCGTTTCTGTACTAATTCTGATTTCCTTTAGTTTCTCTCTCACACTAAACTGCGTTCCCCATTATTTTTGAGACGTTATTTGTGTCCTCTTTTCTGAAGACAACCACAGTATGTTATCCAATATTTTGCCATCTCTCTCCGTTTTCAATCACAACTTTCTTTGTTTGTGACTGTAAGGAAATTACATCTGTCCACTAATCCTTCCCTCTTCATATAAATATAGACATTTTTACAATCAGTTTGCATGTTCCATGCAAACTTACCCTTCTACTTATTTCAAGCCCCTTAACAAATCCCTTTGTCCTCCATTGCTGAAATCTAAACTGCTCTCAATCCTCAGATCTGCTTTTGTTTTCCCAGCTTGTATGCCCCTTCTTTTGATCTAATGCTATCTCTAATTTCCTTTGTTAGCATGGTTGGGCCACCTCTCCTGTTTTACTTTTGTGCCAAACCTTTTCTCCCTCGAGCATGAGAATCTGAGGTGTGTCCTTATAGAGGCTTATAAAATCATGAGGGGTATGGACAGAGTGAAGTCAAGGTTTTTTTTCTTCCCAGAGTAGGGGAGTCCAAAATTAAATGTTCAAAGTGAGAGGGGAAAGATTTAAAAGGGGCCAGAGGGGGAATTTTTTCACGCCGAGGGTGGTGCATGTCTGGAATGGGCTGCCAGGGGAAGTTGTGGAGGCAGGAATAATTACAATATTTAAAAAGCATCTGAATGGGGACATGATAGGAAGGATTTAGAGGGATATGGGCCAAATACTGGCAAATGGGACAAGATGAGTTTTGGCTATCTGGTCAGCACAGACAAGTCGGACCAAAGGGTCTGTTCCTGCGCTGCATAACTCTGACTTTTGTGCCTATACTTTTTATGTATATATCACATGAACATTTGGAAATGTGATTCCAAAAATCAAGCTTGGCACACCATTAGTCTTCCACATGTGTGTTTCTTTACTCACACACAAGTTTGTATACCAGCAGGCGACTCAGTTGTCCCTTGTTTCTGAACTCTTCAAACTTCCAACATGTTGCAAATCCCTGTGAGACTCTTTGGTTGTGCAAATCTTTCTGCAGTGGATTATTTCCAGCATTATTTTAACACATGTTCTTCCCTTGTTTCTTTAGGCATTTATGAATAAACAGAGCAGTCCCAGAAATGCCAACAAAATCAGAATGTCAGATGATTTATCATTATTGATGCTTGCCACAAAAAGATGCATTTATATAGCACCTTTCATGACCACTGGATATCCCAAAATGCCTTTCAGTCAATGAAATGTTTTTGAAGTGCAGTCACTGCTATGACATTAAGAAACAGTCACATCCACTTTGCAGGGATTTAGATGACAGGTTTGAGATGGCAAAAACAAGTGAATCACAGAGTTTGAGTGAACAGGAGCAGATAGCGGAGGCAGACAAACTTGGGAGCACATAGATCAGTTCATCTCTGTCTTTCACTGATAATCAAATTTTGAACTCTACAAATAGAAAAGAATGGTGAATGATCATAAAAATACCACAAACACTGCTTCAACTGCTAAGTGATAACTGGCATTTACTGATTTTGCTTAAGAGAAGAATATGTGACAGTCATTTTCAGCAGTCACCAGAATTCTCCCATAAGTGCACTGAAGTCCATTAACCATATCTGTGCACATGTGAATAATCACATCAAAATTTCAAACAGCCATAGAACACATCCAACCATTGACTTTTATAGCAATGGCAGAGATTGAATGCCCAGTTGCAGTGCCTCTCATTAATAGCAGACTCCTGATATAGGGATCATTGCCTTTATGCACAGCTTCAACTTTAAAACACATAAGGAAACAAACTTCAGACAGGGCTTCCCTGAATTCACTGTTACCTAAAGGTCTAATCCTGTACAGATCTGTTTGCAAGTTTATCCAAGTGATGGAAGCACAGTAGATACAGATGAGGGTATTGACTCTCAGGAGGATGTCACATTTTAGCTTTCCTCCCCCACCCCCACCGATATGTTTGTAGCTTTGTATGAGTACACACAAGGTTAGATGTCTATTGTAATAAAAGATATAATGCAACCTCTTGTAGGGCTGTACAAAAGCCACGGCAATTTCAAGATTCTCTTAACACCTTGTTTTTATTATGACATTAGGGAAGTAGGTGAAAGGGCCAGGTAAGGTTTGCAAGCACACTGTCACCTAAACTGAGGCAAAACAAAACATTAGGCATATTTAAATTTCACTGATCAGGTATTAACTTGGTTGAACTTCATTTCAATGGTGCTGAGAACTTTATGAAGATATTATAGGACAATGTAATACAGGTAAAAAGAATAGAGTGAGTTAATTATGTTAGTGCAAATGGCTAGATTGTTGAAGAAGGATTTGGGTTTGGATTGTGCACACATCATAATACCATGCATGTGTGGGCTAAGTACAGGTCTTGGCATTCTAAAAGATAACAAACACAAAATCATTAGCTATTCTTCTGTATCATGGCGCACACTTTGCTGCTTCTGGGTGGCTGCCTCCTCTTCCATGCCTCTTTGGATGTCAAGTTTATGCAGCATGTAAACAGTATAATCTTTACCAAAATCCGTAAAGGACTGTACTGTGAGATTTATCTAGGAACTCAAAACACTCCAGTAAGGTGTCTCTAATGGAGTCCTAATGGTTATACAGGACTCATATTTTGTCTACACACTATAACTGATCATGGTTGTCCCAAAGGAGTCCCAAATAGGGTCTTCCTTCTTTTAAATATCCCTTGAAACTCCTTCAGTGTGAAACAACCCTGTCTCTATGTTATGGCATAAAATGAAAACATCATTATTGCTGCCCAATTTGGGCTTTATTGTTTTGATGATCAGAGAAGGCATGCTGGTTGGTGAAGTCTAACTAATAAAGATCATGTGATTGTTAAAGGTCATATGCTTGTATGCAGATCCTTGCAAGATAAAACAAGTTTATCAATGGAATCACAAAGATTTTGAGGAATTTCACCATTTGAAAAGATTTGCAAAAATTCTCACTTTACTGCTGGATTCGCATGAGGACATATCTGCTGGAAAAGAGAAATAATATTAAAATGAGCAGGATAATAGTATTAGACCAAGCGATCATGTGGAGCAGAATACTGGTGCAGATCAGAGGGGTTTAAAGTCCATTTCTGTGCAGTGATACATGATCCTCTTTGCACCCTTCCAAGTAATGTAAAAAGAGAGACATGCCAACTTTGAAAATTATAGTGACAGCAATTTAAAAATCTTAGAAAAATGTGAGACAAAGATTAACCAGAACTTTCAGTGAAATTAACATCTAACACAAAACTAAATTCCATTTCCAAGTTTATTTTTCTCTCTCATAATAGAGCTGATCATAGTTTAAAAACTGACTTGCAGACATCCAGATGTGGCTGCCTTCACTGGGTGGGTGCTTTCCAAAGACAGACTCAATGCTTTTCTGGCAAACAACGTGGGAAATTCAGGATGTGCTAAAATGCATCCAAAAAACATAAACCCATATATTTACATATGAAAATAGAGCTCTCACCACCGTCAATGACAACCATAAGGTTTATGCTTGGGAGACCATTTTGGTAGAAATGTTGAGTGAAGCCTCAGGACATGTTCACCATGCCAAATCAAATAAGTCTGATATAATGCTTGAAGATTGCCAAGCTACCAAAGTGAAACCAGAGCTAACAAAATGTTTAAATTTATAAGCACAAAGCCATCACAGTTTCTGGTGAAATTCTACTGTACATAGTAGTTATTTTACCTTCCAACAGAAAAGGGTTGATAAGTAAAAGTTTATTGTGATTAGCAGAAGAGCCAGAGGCAACATGAGGAAACATCTGATTTTCTTTCTAGTCTCTCCGAGGATGTGGGTATTACCAGCTGGTCACTGCATTTGCCACACATCTCTGATTGTTTGTGAGAAGGTGAAGGTGAGCTCCCCTCTTGAACCCCTGTAATCTATCTGATGCAAGTACATGATGCAACAACATGAGTTGTTATGATCTGGAATGGACTACTGGAAAGAAAAGTCAATCAACTTCAATGATGACATTTGAAAAATAATTAATTAAATGGTTGAAGGGCTTTGACATAAGAGCTGGTGATAGGAATTTGATAGTTCTACCACCAAGAACTGTCATGGGCATAATCAGACAAATGGCCTCTTACATTTTGACATTCTATAATTCAATTTAATGTTAGGGGCATGAGTCTTTTAAAAATAAACACTCTCCATGACCAGACAGTTGAAGGAAACTGCGTGTTGCACAGTGAGAATGTCTTAATGTAAGAACATAAGAAATAAGGGCAGGAGTAGGCTACTCTACTCCCAAGCCTGCTCTGCTATTCATGGCTAAGTCATGACTAATCTGAACTTGGCCTCAACTACGCTTTCCTGCATGTTCCTGAAACCTACATATCAAACATCTTCCTCTGCCTAAAACGAGTAAATTCAAAACTCTTTGGAATAGAGAGCTCTAAAGATTCAAGACCTTAAGAGAAGAAATTCTTTCTTATCTCCATCTGCAACTGTGTCCCCTAGTCTAGACTTTCTGAAAGTTCAAAAACCAAGAGCATCCAATACCTCTTCTGTTAATGCTGTCAAAATGTTTTATTGAATAAGATCCCTCTCATTTCTCTACAATCCAATTAGTTTAGGCCCAATCTGCTCAACCTTTCCTGATAAGTCAACAGCTTTGTTGAACAATCAACCAAGTGAAACTTTTCTGAACTAACTCCAATATAAGAATAAGAACCAAACTTTTATCACCAAGATTCCCATTTCCTGGTCTGTACCTTGAAGACCTGACCATCATGAAAAAGACAGGAGGTCAATACAAAAAGTCTTTATTTTTCAGAAGAAGACAAAACTTGTCCATCTATTGGGAAATTTAGGAATCTGTAAACAGGCACAAAGGAGTCTGAAATGGATCAATGAGACAATGAGGTCCTTTTTGTTTTGCAATCCCCCAGAAAACCAAATGATGAATCATCTGCTTCCTTAGGAGAACTCCTAAATGAGTCAGAAACAACAGCCGTTATTGTCCATCTGAGCTAAGTCGGAGCCAAGGGTGTACCTCACTCTGTGGTGCCATGTACATCAGCAAAAGTGTTGGCAGAAGGACTGAGATTTGCTTCCATCTACTTGTTGACCTGACAGATAACTGTCCAATGATCTACAGACTCACTGACTGGCATTGCACCAAGCCTCCAATCCACACTTTATTCAAAATTTGAAGCTTTTGAAGTATCACTGGTTCTGTGCCCAATTCTGTGAAATTTTAAATCACCCCACAAAAAGAACTTTGATTTATGTACATATTGATTTAATGCATTAAAAGATTACACCCAAGAATGATTAGATTAACTGAGCAAGAGGGGTGACCGGTGACTTAATTGGTGACTGGAAGTCCAACAGGACACTGAAAACCTGTCTAGTATAATCCCTAAGTGGAATGATGCACTCTGCAGATGAAAGAGTTGGATTCAGAAGAATGAGGATGAGAAGAGGATAACAGCTTTTGAAATATTGGGACAGTGGATATGAGGATGCGCAGAATCAGGTGGATTGACAGAAAGACAGATGAGTGGGTTACAGTAACGTCAGGGGTCAAAACGATTTCTATGTACAGTTAGAGAGAGAAATATAGCCAACTGCAAATATTAGAAAGGAAGACTTAGCCTCCTTGTTTTGACAACAATTAAGGAGAAATTGAGGAATAAAACAGAAGAAACCAGAATCTAATAGCTAAATGACATTGACACATGGCCTTAGAAAGGCTTGAAGCAGTTTTATTCATTTATTCACTCACGGTATGTGGTTATCGCCAACTGGCCAGTGTTTATTGTCTGTCACTAGCGCCCCTGAGAAGCTGGTGATGAGCTGCTTTCTTGAACCACTGCAATCCACATGTGTAGGTTGACCCACAATGCCCCTGGGGAGGGAATTCAATGTTTTTGACCCAGCAACTGTGAAGGAACAGCAATATATTTCCAAGTCAGTATGGTGAGTGGCTTAGAGGGGTTCTTGTAGGTGGTAGTGTTCCCAATTATCTGCTGCTCTTGTCCTTTTCAGGTACAAGTGATCATAGGTTTGGAAGGAGATGTCTAAGGATCTTTGATGAATTTCTGCCATGTATCTTGGCTTTATAGATGGTAGACAGGCTTTAGAGTGTCAGAAAGTGAGTTACTCGCTGCAGTATTCCTAGCCTCTCACCTGCTCTTGTAGCCACGGTGTTTACGTGTTGAGTCCAGTTGTACTTCTAGTCAATGATAACTCCCAGGATGTTGATACTGGGGGATTCAGTGGTGGTGACACTATTAAGTGCCAAGGGGCAGTGAATACATTGTCTCTTGGAGATGCTCATTGCCTGGCATTTGTGTGGCGCAAATGTTACTTGCCACTTATCAGCACAAGTCTGCATATTGTCCAAATCTTGTTGCAAATGAACATGGACTGCTTCAGTATCTGAGGAATCTTCAGCAAATTTGATTCACTCGACGTGATGTCAAGGAACAGTTGGAGGCACTGGATATGATGGAGGGAAGGTGATTGATGAAGCAGCTGAACAGGTTGGGTCTAGGATACAACCCCAAAGAGCTACTGCAGAGATGTCCTAGAGCTGCGATGACTATCGTCCAACAACCATGAACATCCTCCTGTGTGTCAGGTATGACTCCAACTAGCAGAAAATTTGTGCCCTGGTACCCATGGATTTTAGTTTTGCTAGGGTTTCTCGTTGCCACACTTGGTCGAACATGGCCTTAATATCAAGGGCTGTCACTCTCACCTCACATCTGGAATTCAATTTTTTTGTCCCAGGCTGTAATGAGCTGAGTGGATGCGGCGGAATCCAAACTGGGTGTCACTGAGCTGGTTACTGCTAAGCACATGCTGCTTGACAGCATGGTTGATGACACCTTCCATCACTTTACTTTTGCCAGATTGGATTTGTCCTGTACTTTTGGCAATTTCCCATATTGTCAGATATATGCCAGTGTTGTAACTGTACTGAAAGAGCTTGGCTATGGGAGTGACAATTTCTGGAACACAATTCTTGAGTACTTCTGCCAGAATGTTGTGAGGGCCCATTGGGTTTGCACTACCCAGAGCCTCCAACTATTTCTTGATATCATGTGGATATTGTTGCATTTTGCTGAAGACTGGGAGATGAAATGCCAGGATCATTGGAAGTGGCTGAAGGATCATCCATTGGCACTTCTGGCTGAATACCGTTGCGAATGCTTTAGCCTTATCTTTTGCATAGTGGTGCTGGGCTTTTCCATCATTGAGGATGGGAATAGTTGTGGATTCTCCTCCTCAAATGAGTTGTTTAAATGAGACAATGTTCACGATCCCACTAATACGACAGTGAACAAACAAGATAAAATGTCTTCATATCATAAAGAAGGTGATGGAGTAAAGTGCAGGGGTTTAGGCAGACGAATTACAAGTCAGGGCCTAGTCAGCTGCAAGAATTGCTGGCAATGATGGAGCAATGAAAATCGGGAAGTGAAAGTTGTGGGTGAACTCCTGGCAAATACCTTCTCCTAGACTAACCGCTTCATCTCATGAATCATGGAATCACAACAAAGCACATCACAGGAGGCCAGTTGACCCACCATACCTGTTCTAGCACTCGTGGGCAAGCTAATTAAGTAGCCCCACTCACAGTTGCTTTTCATGCAGCCCTGCATTTTTGTCCTTTCAAACATTTAGTCCTTTTTTTGCAAGTTGTCATTGAAACTGCTTTCGCCACCCTTTTGGGCAATGCATCCCAGAATAAAACTCACTGTGTACAAATCAAACTTTTCCTCATGCTGCCTCTGATTCTTATACTGCAATCTTAAATCAGTGTCCTCGAGTTACATGTCTTTCTACTACTGGAAACAGTTTCACCTTTCTCATGCAATTAAATGTTGAAGTGCTATTCGGGTGGATTTAAACTAGCTCAAAAGGGGGATGGGAAACTGAGGTGTAGTTCTAGTACACAGGAGGATGAGCGTAGGAAGGACATGGACAGGACCTCACTGTCACAGGAGTGTGCTGGTAGACAGCAAGCTGGATTGAAGTGTGTCTACTTTAACGCCAGGAGTATCCGGAATAAGGTAGGAGAGCTTGCAGCATGCATAGGTACCTGGGGCCTCGATGTTGTGGCCATTTCGGAGACATGGATAAAGCAGGGTCAGGAATGGATGTTGCAGGTTCCAGGGTTTAGATCTTTCATTAAGGTCAGGTAAGGTGGTAAAAGAGGGGGAGGTGTGGCTTTGTTAGTCAAAGACAGTATAACGGTGGCTGAAAGAACTTTTGATGAAGACTCGTCTACTGAGGTGGTATGGGCTGAGGTCAGAAACAGGAGGAGAGGTAACACTGCTGGGAGTTTTTTTATAGGCCTCCGCAAAGTTCCAGGGATGTGGAGGAAAGGATCAGCAAAACTATTCTGGGCAGGAGTGAAAGGAACAGGGTGGTCATTACAGGAGACTTTAACTTCCCTAACATTGACTGGAAATGCTATAACTCTAGTACGTCAGATGGATCGGTTTTCGTCCAATGTGTGCAAGAGGGTTTCCTGACAAGAGAGGAGGCCACACTGGATCTGGTACTTGGTAATGAACCAGGCCAGGTGTTTGATGTAGTGGTAGGTGAGCACTTTGGAGAGAGAGTGACCATAATTCGGTTATGTTTACTTTAGCAATGGAAAGGGATAGGAACATGCCACAGGGCAAGAGTTATAGATGGGGGAAGGGCAATTATAATGCAATTAGGCGGGACTTAGGAGGCATAGAATGGGGTAGCAAAATGCAGGGGATGGGGACAATTGAAATGTGGAGCTGGTTTAAGGAACAGATATTGCGTGTCCTTGATAGGTATGTCCCTGTCAGGCAGAGAGGAAGCGATAAGGTAAGGGAACCGTGGTTTACTAAAGAAATTTTATCTCTTGTTCAGCGGAAGAGGGAGGCTTGTGTGATGTTGAGACAAGATGGTTCAGATGAGGCGATGGAAAGTTACAGATTAACTAGGAAGGATTTAAAGACAGAGTTAAGAAGAGCAAGGAGGAGACATGAGCAGACATTAGCAGGTAGAATAAAGGAGAACCCTAAAGCTTTCTATAGGTATGTGAGGAGTAAGAGGATGACTAGGGTAGGAATAGGGCTAGTCAAAGGCAGCAGTGGGAAGTTGTGTGTGGAACCTGTGGAGATTGGAGAGGTGCTAAATGATTATTTCTCATCTGTTTTCACTGAGGAACAGGAGAATATTGTAGAGGAGATGACTGAGTTACAGGCTACTAGAATTGAAAGGTTTAAGGTTAGTAAGGAGGAGGCGTTATCAATTCTAGAAGGTGTGAAGGTAGATAAATCCCCTGGGCCAGATGGGATTTTTCCGAGGATTGTCTGGGAAGATAGGGAGGAGGTGGCGGAGCCTTTGGCCTTGATCTTTGAGTCCTCATTGTCTACAGGTTTAGTGCCAGAGGACTGGAGGATTGCAAATGTTGTGCCCTTGTTCAAGAAGGGCAGTAGGGATGACCCAGGTAATTACAGACCTCCGAGCCTTACGTCTGTTGTAGGAAAAGTTTTGGAAAAGTTTATAAGAGATAGGATTTATAATCATCTAGCAAGCAACAATTTGATTGGAGATAGTCAGCATGGATTCATCAAGGGCAGGTCGTGTCTCACAAACCTCTGAGTTTTTTGAGAAGGTGACCAAGCATGTGGATGAGGGAAGGGCAGTTGACGTGGTGTACATGGACTTCAGCAAAGCCTTTGAGAAGGTTCCACATGGTAGGCTATTAGAGAAAATACAGAGGGATGGGATTGAGGGAGATTTAGCAGTTTGGATTAGAAACTGGCTTTCTGTAAGAAGGCAACGAATGGTGGTTGATGGAAAATATTCAGCCTGGAGTCAGGTCACTAGTAGTGTGTCTCAAGGATCTGTTTTGGGACCACTGCTGTTTGTCATTTTTATAAATGACTTGGATGCAGGCATAGGTCGATGGGTTAGTAAGTTTGCAGATGACACTAAAGTCGGTGGAGTGATGGACAGTGTGGAAGAATGTTGCAGGTTGCAGGAGGAGTTGGATAAACTGCAGAATTGGGCTGAAAGGTGGAAAATGGAGTTTAATACGGATAAATGTGAGGTGATTCACTTTGGGAGGAATAATAGGAAGGCAGAATACCGGGTCAATGGAAAGATTCTTGGTAGTGTGGATGTGCAGAGGCATCTTGGTGTCCATGTACATAGATCCATGAAAGCTGCCACCCTGGTTGATAGTGCTGTTAAGAAGGTTTACAGTGTGTTAGGTTTTATTGGTAGACGGATTGAGTTCCAGAGCCATGATGTCATGCTGCAACTGTACAAAACGCTAGTGCGGCCTCATTTGGAATATTGCGTGCAGTTCTGGTTGCCCCATTACAGGAAGGATGTGGAAGCATTGGAAAAGGTGCAGAGGAGATTTACCAGGATGTTGCCTGGTGTGGAGTGCAGGCCCTATGAAGAAAGGCTGAGGGACTTGGGTCAGTTCTCATTGGAGAGAAGGAGGCTAAGAGGGGATTTAATAGAGACATACAAGATGATCAGAGGATTAGATAGGGTGGACAGTGAGAGGCTTTTTCTGAGGATGATGACTTCAGCTTGTACAAGGGGGCATAGCTACAAATTGAGGGGTGACAGATTTAAGTCAGATGTCAGAGGCAGGTTCTTTACTCAGAGAGTGGTAAGGGCGTGGAACGCCCTGCCTGCCAATGTAGTTAACTCAGCCACATTAGGGGCATTTAAACAGTCCTTGGATAAGCAAATGGATAATGATGGGATAGTGTAGGGGGAGAGGCTTAGATTAGTTCATAGATGGGTGCAACATCAAGGGCCGAAGGGCCTGTTCTGTGCTCTATTGCTCTATGTTCTATGTTTTTGAATTAGTCTATCAAAGCTCTCCTTAAAAACTTCTACCCTAAGATGAACAACGCCAGTTCTCTCACGTTTCTGTAACTGAAGTATTTCACTACTGGAATGATTCAAATAAATATCTACTGGTACTTTCCCGTCAATAACTTTCCTACAGTATAGTGCCCAAATTGTCTGTAATGCTTCAACTGGTTCTGACTAGTGCTCTACAAAAATTTAGCGTAAATTCCCTGAATTTAAATTTCGTACCTCTGTTTATAAAGCCGACATTTTTGACAGTGTTCTCACCTGTCTGCCTTCGAAGGTTTGTGTGCATCCACTGTCAGATTCTCCAATAAAAGTATCCTATTTAATTCATGAGATAACATGGTGTGATGCTAGATGAACACAGCGGGCCAAGCAGCATCAGAGGAGCAGGAAAGCTTGAAGTTTTGGGTCGGGAGTCCCGACCCGAAACGTCAAGCTTTCCTGCTCCTCTGATGTTGCTTGGCCCGCTGTGTTTATCCAGCTTCACACCATGTTATCTCAAATTCTGCTGCATCGGCAGTTCCTACTATCTCTATTTAATTCATGTTGCTTTTAATTCATACACCTCTATTTTAAATTTCACTTCCTGTAGTCTACTTCGATCAGGACCTCTTTTAATCCATCATGTGCATAAATCTGAAATTGCTCATACTGAACGATCTTGAAATTCTGAATTACTCCGTATCCATTAATTAAACAAAAGCACCAACACAGTCCTTCCCAAACTTTCAGATTCACTCTTGTCAAATAAGTCAGACTGCAACCAAAACGTCTGATGAAGGGTCTAGGCCCGAAACGTCAGCTTTTGTGCTCCTGAGATGCTGCTTGGCCTGCTGTGTTCATCCAGCTGCACACTTTGTTACCAAAACTTCTGGAGCTGGTTTGCCATGGTCTGACAATCCAAGTCCCAGCAGTACTGATTGATAACCCCATATCATACCTAATGATCGTCTCCATATATGTTGTTTATAACACTTTAATCAGGGTTCAGTATTAAATTGTCCACATAATCTGACTCCACAGTTTAATTTAACTTGTTGTTTAATATTTCTTTAATAGAAGCCAAATGCCTCCCAGTGTAATTATCAACTGTAACTGCTACAGACTAAGTTAGACTTGTGAACTTTGTAGAAACTAGTTTTTTAAAGAATTGCTGACATGCTTGGAATGTAACTCCTTAAAAATCTAGCTTCCTAAAATGGTCAGCAAATGATAAGTTACATAAATTGCTTGTCTGATTTACGAAAGTTCAGCCAGATTTGTTAGAAGGTGGTGGAGTTGAGTTCTCAGCTAATCTGACTGTTCGGTGTGGGATTTTCCAATTGGGCAGGAGGCCGAGTAGAATAATGCCAGAACATGTTTTGTGCCTCTTCAGCAGTAAAATGAGTTGTCACCACTACCAGGATCAGTCTCATTTTCACGTTGCAGGCAACATTCCAGTATCAGTTCGGAGAAATGTTGTGGGGTGTAACTGCTGGAAGCTTTAAAGGTCATCAGCAGCTTGAAGGAGAGCAAACAAAATCACTTAAATTGGAGATTATGGAACCATGTAATGAAGAAGAAGGTCATTCAGTCTATTATGCTCATAAGAAATGGCTAACCATTTAGTTCTATTATCCTTTTCTTTCACATAGCTTTGCAATTTCTTCCCCAAATCATATATATGTATATCTCCATTTCCCTTTTGATAGTACAAAAACAAAGTTGTTGGAAAAGCTCAGCAGGTCTGGCAGCATCTGTGGAGGAGAAAACCTTCTCTGGAACGTAAAGTGTTGTAGAGATGTTGGGATGGCTGCCGAATGCAATCAAGCTGGGAAAGGGAGAGTCTTGGTAACATCAATGAAAACAATTAGCTTGTTGTCTGCATATACAGAGAAGGGAGTGGGCCTTCCTATGTTGACATAATGAGTTTGAGATAAGTGATAGGCCAATTAATTGGCAGCAATACAGGATTGTTATCCAACTGCCAACTCGATGGCTGGTTATATGCTTCACAGCTAAGTTCTTATACCAAATTATTTTAGAAGAGACGTTTTAAAACATCAGTATAACATAAGCTCTATTAAAAAGGTTCCATCATTGCCGCATCTTGTGTCAAATTGAGCAGAATCACCTTTGTCAATAGGTGCCTGCTGAGCTTTTGGACAGCATTTACTTTTCTTCTATCATAGTATATCTTGGAAAGCTCCCCCATTACTTCTTTGAATCCCACAGAATCTACAGCACATTCAACTCAACAAGTCTATGCTAGTAAGTGTGCTCCACATGAACATTATCACAATCTACTTCATCTTACTGGGCTATCATTATCCTTCTATTAATTTCTCCCCTCTACGATCTCTAGCTTCCCCTTAAAAATATCAACATCATTTGCCTGAACTACTCACTGTGGTCACAATTTCTATAGTTTATCCATTCACTGGGTTAAAAAATTTCTCCTGAATGGTCTAATAGGTTAAATAAGGACTAACTTGTTATTTATGACATCTGGTATTGTGTTTCCCACAATGGGAAACATATCTTTATACATACCCTGTTGAACCCTGTCAAAATTTTAAAGGCTTCTATTAGGACATTGGGCCCTCTCTTTTCCAGGGGCAAAGAAGAGTTTTAATCTATTCATTCTTTCATGGTGGTCAGAACCTTTAAGTTCTGGCAATATTCTTGTAGATCAGTTTTTACCAATTCTATTGCCTGTGTACAATCTTTGCAATTACGAAACCAGAAATGAACACAATATTCCTAGATACAGTAGGAACTGCAGATGCTGGAGAAGATGCTGCATTTCTGAAGAAGGGTCTAGGTTCAAAACGTCAGCTTTCCTGCTCCTCTGATGCTGCTTGGCCTGCTGTGTTCATCGAGCTCTACACCTTGTTATCTCACAATATTCTAAGTCTGGTCTTACAATGAGGTCTTAAATAATTTTAACATTACTGACAAAATCTTTGCAGGCCCTAAATAATGTAGGCTACGAAGAAATTTTGAGAGAATTGCATGAAAAGTTAATTAAGAATGACAAGTTGCATTTTTCAAGTTCTAGACGAGATTCTACCAAGTAAGCAGCAACAGGCCTATTCACAAGGGTTATCAGTCATTATCACACTCATTTTCTGATGAAGGGTCTAGGCCCGAAATGTCAGCTTTTGTGCTCCTAAGATGCTGCTTGGCCTGCTGTGTTCATCCAGCCCCACACTTTGTTATCCATTACTACCTAGTTTTGCCTCATTAATGTGCAGGCTTCAATTCACCCACCACCAGATAGAAACTGGTGGGTTAAAGCTGGTGAGATGTCCCTAGTGAGTGAGTAGGTAGCACAGAGGGCATGTAGGGTTGGGGTGGGTGACAGCAAGTGAAGATGAATGTCGCATGAAATACTGGGCATGTTAGAACATGAGCCTTTGATAGAGGTGGGTGCAGTAGCAGAGATAGAATGAGTTTGAGGTCACAGAGAGCAGATCGTGGGACTTAGCGTGGCACAGCAGTAAAGATCAGTGACTTTCTTTTTGCATTGTTGGAAATTTCTCCAGAACATGAAAACAACTCTGACTGAGACGGCAATCTCAAACCAGATTGGCAGGGTCTTGTCATAGCCTCCTCTGTCAGTCCTGAAGCAATAGAATATATTTGTTTACACCGCCCTATCCACCAGGATCTTCAGGTCCCTCTCTGCAAAATAGGGTTAATTTTAAAAACCAAAAGAACTGCGGATGTTGTAAATGAGAAACAAAAACAGAACTTTCTGGTAAGCTCAGTAGGTCTGGCAGCATCTGTGAAGAGAAAGCAGAGTTAACATTTTGGATCTGGGGACATTCCTGAGAACTCTCATTCTGAAGAAGGTCACTGGCCCTGAAACATTAAATCTGATTTCTCTTCACAGATTCTGTTACATCTGTTGAGTTTTTCCAGCAACTTCTGTTTTCGTGAGGTGCTAATTTTCCCTGGTGTGCTAATTCTGAGGCAAATGTCTGCAACGCTGCAGAGTAGCTCCAGAGAGTGTGCACTTAACTGGGTAGAGATTCAAATTAGCCGTGGACTAGAGAGGCACCACAGGGGTGTGGTATGTAGTTAATGCGTTACGATTAGGACAATCACATGAGAAAAGTTACTTGGCCTTGCAGAGAGAAATCCTTCAAGAAACCCAATGAAAATGACACTTGTCCAAAATATGCGAAGATTCAACCCTATACTTTTGTTTTTCAATTCGATTTCTCTAGAAAAAGAAGTTTTTTTGAAGCTTTTATGAAGCTATTAACCAGTATTGCTACTTTCAATGATTAGTGCATCTGCACCCCTTCAGCCATTTGCTCCTCCACTTCCTTTAGACTTTTGGTGAGTATGTGGGTTTTAAATGAGTTAGAATTCCGAGAGAATTCCAATATTTGCCAAGAGTATGTAAACCTCTAATCCTCCTGTTAAAATGCACCATCTCAAACCTATCTTTATTAACTTTATCTTGCTACTTATGCATCCATCTGCAAGTTGAGAAAAGACACATTCTTCAGAATCGGTTGCAATTCCCATCAAATACACCCCCTGAATTGATGCAACCTGCAATTTTGAATTTTTATTTCTGATTTTCAAGTCTAAATCATTCAATAGATGATGAGGGATAATGCTGACTAAGATTATAGTTCTTCCATTTTTTTTAAAAAGGGGCACTACTTCTACGAAAAAGAAACAAAGACTCCCATAAAGACTTCCACAACCACTGGACTTTTAGACTATGAAGTACTTTTGAAATGAAGGCATTGCTGTAATGTGGAAATTGCAGCAACCAATTGGCACACAGCAAACCACCACCAACATTAATGTGACAATGGCCAGATCATCTGCTTTCTGTGATGCTAGGTGAGGTGTAGGTATTGACCAGGGAAGCGGATTATTCCTATCACTCCAATCCAAAATTGTGCCCTGGGTTGATTAGGTGTCAGAGAGCACGCAGCAGATTTCATCTCAGGTGAAAAAAGTACTTCTGATAGTGCAGCATTCCCTCAAATCCTGGAGTGTGAGCCAAGGTTTTTCTCTTCGAGTTTTGGAGTGGGGCTTCTGATTTGGAGGTGAGAGTGCAACCCCCTGAGCTACGGAGGATGTTGTAAAAATGGTGTTTCCATCATTTGTTTAGAATGCATGCTCACAAAAGTAGGAACACAAATACACCAAATCTCTTCTCAGTTCTGACAATGTGCGAAACAGCATCATGTCAACCAAATGGAGAATGATGCATTTGAATTCAGTTAACCAGTGGTGACTCAGAATTTTAGTCATGAATTTTGTTGTCAGATCACAGAATTTGACAGATAGTGCTGTGGACTAACTCAAGTTTTTCTTTTCCTTTCAATATGGGCAGAATCTCAGGAAATAGAGGCACTATATTTGTCAAACTAACTCTTCCACGCATTTAACTAATGTATGCCTTACCATTTAAAAGTTTTTAGCATTGTTTTTGGAATAGCATTAAAAATTAAAGATTTACTTCAATGAAATTGAATGCTTATAAAACCCTCAGATGTCAGCCTGGCAGATTCATATTGCTACAGTCTTGTGAAATATAGCCTCAGACATCTATAAATAAATTATTCAGATTATTTTTCATGGCTGTCTTTATACGTTCCATATCTGATTTGGTAGCTGGCCTGCAACTAAAGCATCCATTTTCTAAATTGTGTCAATGATTCTACGTGAAAATGTGGCTAATCATGATGTGCAGCTTAATGAAGGGTCTAAACCAGTGCACTGGGTAGGCTGATAATTAGCCATAATCCATGAGGGAGTATAGATTTCTCTCCCTAATAGACGAAGTTAATTGGTTATATAAAACAAAAACCGCGAATACCGGAAATCCGAAACAAAAACAGAAATTGTTGGAGAAACTCAGCAGGTCTTGCAGCATTTGTGAACAGAAAACAAAATTGACATTTCGAGTCCACTGACCCTTCTTCTGAGCTGAGGTAATTGGTTACATAGCTTGTTTGGGAGGTACCACTATAAATCAAGCCATGAATGGGGGCCTTTGTGATGCAGTGGTAATGTCCCTGCATCTCTACCAGGAGGCCCAAGTTCAAGTCCCACCTGCTCCATGGACATACAATATCTTCTCTGAATTAGATCCGATTAGAAAATATCTTCATCAAGCTATGGGCCGAGGCAAGGAGGCAGATTCCAAGTCTACCTTAAACAAAGTGAATTCCACAGTGTTGGCCAGATGAGCTAACTGGCCCCCTAAACCAGAACATTAGCTGAGTTACTAAATATAAAGGCAAGTTGAGTTAGTGCTTCAACAACATTTTCATGACATAGTTAGAGTTAACCTTTGACATATGGGTATTTTTCATCCTAACAGTTAGACACACAACCAATTTTGAAACAATAGTAAAGCACAGTATCATCTGAGAACAGATCTCTGTTTTGTACATAAAAACAAATGTAATTTAGTGCCTTGCGTGAGTTGTCTGTCATTGTGCAGTAAAAGATCTTGTCCAGGTCTCTAGCTGAACCAGTGGGATGGAGTTGTTTAGCTATGTAAAAAGGGCTGGATAGACTCAGGTTATTTTCTTTAGAACTCAGAAGATTAAGGGGGGACCTGATTAAGGGATAGAAGATTATGGGATACAAGGATGGAATGAATAGGAAACAGCTATTCATTTTAGTTGAAGGGTCAAGAACAAGGGACATATTTGTGAAAGACAGGAGGTTTAGAGAAGATTTGAGTAAAAGATTTTCAACCCAGAAAGTGGTGGGGGTCTGGAATGCACTGCCTGGGAAGGTGTTTGAGGCAAGTAACCTCACAATTTTTAAAAGGTGTTTGTACAAACACTTGAAGTGTCGTAACATACAAGACTATGGGCCTAGTGAGGGAAAGTGGGGCAAGTGTGGACAGTAGCATATTTTTGGCAATACAAACTTGATGGACCAAAGGGTAACTAGTTTTGATGGAGAAAAGGATAGTAGTGTTGTGGTAGTAATGTCCACAGTACTGAAGTAAAGTGTACATTTTTACCTTGTAATATTGAAATGTGTTTTTTTTTAAACCAAGGCTGATACAGCCAAAAGTAAGTCAACAAGCTGCCTGGCAAGACAGGTCCATGGAATGTCACACCTACGGACATATAGGGAGCTTCAAACAATAGACCAGCAAAGATGGGAGAGGAAGAGGCATGTCAAAACAGACTGAACTGTTAAGTTTTGTACTACAAAGATAACAGGAGGGATGGTAATGTCCTGTTCATCAGTAAGTCACCACAGACAAACATTTTGTTTTTCCCTTTGAAGAATACACAAGGACAGGGGTTTCAAATCTCCTGAAATGGGTTACAATGCAGCCGTAACCTTGTATTCCTTTATCTGTCTAAACACCCTATAATCTGTATGTCCTTGTTTGTTATGACCTGCCTGCACTGCTTGCAAAACAAAGCTTTTCACTCTATTTAGGTACACATGACTACAATAAGTCAAATCAAATACTAGGACTAAATGTCTCGAGTACCAGCCTGGTTTTGAGCAATTGCGTGAAAGTCACAGTCAAAGAACCATCGCCTATTCACCCCTTTGTTTCAGGTAATGACTATCTCTCACTCCAAGAAATGCAGACCTGACAAAAGGAAACATGAAAGCGAAAGGTCTTTCTCATTCCAAATACTGCAAAGTAATAATGGTTTAAAGGAATCAGAACTACAGAATAAAAACCAAATCTGCAAAACTATGGATCCTGACACTGACTTTCAACTACGTTGGTAGTTACCAATAAACTCCAGTGTAACAGATGCAACATTCTACCTATCTTGGTGTCATTGGCAAACTTTGTCCAAATCATTCATATAAACTGTGAAATGTTGAGATGCCCATACTAAATCCTGTGGCATTCCACTAGTTAAAACAGGCTAATCTGAAAAGTAATTATTTATTTCAACTCTCTACTTCCTATTAGCTAATCAGCTTTTTTTCAAATTGATGCTAATATGTTGTCCCTTTATACATGAGCTCTTATTTATAGAGACCTTTGATATGGCACCTTGTTAAAACCCTTCTGGAAATTTAAGTATACCACACCCACAGATTCTCCTTTATTTTTACTGCATTTCTTAAAGAACTTTGACAAATCAGAGAAACATGACTTCCCTTTCACAAAGCTATATTGACTGCCTGATTGCACTGACATTTTCCATGTGCTTTGCAATAATCTTAATAAGATTAGCAATTCTCCTTTGACAGTTGTTAATCTAAAGGCCTGTAGTTTCCTGCGTTACTTCTTCCTTTTTTTCCTGACCTATTCCTTAACCTAATTTTCCAGTTCACTCATGCCAACATTGTTTTTGTATCCTGATAATTGGCCTTAAGTTTAAAATACTAGTTTTAGACAGATTCTTCTCTCCCTCAGACTGAATATGAAATTTAATCAGACTTTATGACTCTATGATATCATCACTACTGCAACAGGAAATCTTTATTATGAGGTTATTAATTAATTCTGTCTTATGGCACATTACTATACTTAAAACAGTCTGCTCTCCATTTGGCTCCAACACGCACTGATGTAAGAAACAGTCCTGAAAACATTCTTTGAAATAATCTTCCAGACAATCTTTGCAAAGCTGATTTGGCTAATTTACATAGAAACATACAATGAACAGGAGTCAGGCATTCAACCTTTCTACCCTGCTTCGCCATTCGTTATGATTATGGCTGATCATCTAACTCATTAGCACCCACTTTGCCCCCATTTCCTTTGGTCCCTTAAATCTGAAGTGCTATACCCAATACCTTCTTGAAATCATATAATGATTTGGTCTTGACTGCTTTCTATGGTAACTAATTCCACAGGTTCACCTCTCCCTGGTTGAAGAGAATTTTCCTCATTTGTTCAAAATAGTTTACTGTGTATCCTCAGATGGTGACTCCTTATCCTGGATCTCTGGATGACCTGAGCATTGGGAACATCCTTCCTGCATCCACCCTGTCTAGTCCTGTTAGAATTTTATAGATTCCTATGAGATCCCCCCTCATTCTTCTGACCCTTAGTGAATATAATCCTAGCCAATACAATATCCCCTAATATGCCAGTCCCGTTATCCCAGAAGTCAGTCTGGTAAATCTTTGCTGCACTCCCTCTACAGCAAGAATATCTTTCCTCAGATAAGAGGACCAAAACTGTGCACAATATTCCAGGGATGGTCTCACAAAGGCGCTGTATAATTGCAGCAAGACGTCCTTTTTTCTACACTTGAATCCTTTTGTTATTATGAAAGTCAACGTATACTAGACTTCTTTATTGCCTGCTGCTCCTGCATGCTCATAAAACAACATTAATCCAGTTAAATGTACAGAAACTAAATGCTGCAAAGTTCCACCTGACCTGCTTTCAAGATTTCTCTTTCTGTCGCAAGCCTAAAATTAACCATGGTTTTAGTCCAAAGAAGCATTATGTATTGAAACAACAATAATTTGCCTTCCCACATTACAGATGTTGGTAATTCAAGTGTTTTCAGTTTTTCTGACTTTCATGACTTCCTTCACACATTTGAGGACAACATCATATGTCAATGCATCTCATGCCAGCATCTGGAGCCTGAATTCCATAAAATATTTTTACTTTTGCATTAGGGTCCAAACAAGTCAACATGATGTGGTCTTTATATCCCCTTGTAAGCAGGATTGACCTCTTTTTTAATACAAGTTAGGCACTTCCCAATCTGGTTATCTGTTTACAAATTTCATTCATTCAGATCATTTTAGAACTCAAACGACACAACAGACCGTGAATGATATATCTGAATTATGAGAGAATGCATGAGTCACAAAGGCAACCTAATCAAAATAAATGTTCCAAGTACAGATATCGAAAGAATACTCCAAATTCAGCTATTTCCAACCAGGCTGCTTGCTACTTGCAACTTCCACAAAGGGAAACAAATCTATTCATTCACATGTAGAAAAACCATCTTTTTCACTTTGTGTTTTGCTTTGTCATTTTGCTCTTCCTTCTGCTGTGCCTTTCTCTGGACAACATACAAAAAAAGCAATAATAAATATTAAAGCGTTGATGTTTCATCCATTCAGTAGCTCTGCTCAAAGTTAATCAAGCAAACAAAGGAACAACCAACAGTCACATAGATGAAATTATTTTCTCATGTTGGAGGATTTAATTTGAAATACATGTTTGACAATTGCCTCTGTATATTGTACATTTAGGTGCTTTGGTTTTTATATCTTTTGATATAGCTGCTTAAAAAAAAAACTATCAATCTCAGTTTTCAAATTTGCAAATGAACTCCTGCCAACTTCAATACATTCTTAACAGACAGAGTTCCAGATTTTCAGTACCATTCGTATGTAGCTACAAATCAGTCACTTAACTACCTGAATGCGAGTGGAACAAACTGAAGTGCAGCACTGTTTTTGGAAATAGCAATGTGAAGGCACCCTGTTCTATTAAGAATATTGCTACACCAACTGAATATTTTTGTTTATTAATTCACAGGATGTGGACTTTGCTGGCCAGACTAGTATTTACTGCCCACCTCTAATTGCCCAGAGGGCAGTCAAGAGTCAACCACATTGCTGTGGGTCTGGAATCACCTTGAGGCCAGATGAGGAAAGGATGGCAGATTTCCTCCCTAAAGGCCATTAGTGAACCAAATAGATTTTTCCCCGACAATTGACAACAATTTCGTGGTCATCATTAGACACTTAATCCAGATTTTTATTCTTATTGAATTTAAATTCCATCATCTGTCATGACAGGATTTGAACACAAGTCCCCAGGACATTACCTAAGTCTCTGGCCATCGCCTCCCCTTAAGCCATCTCATATTTGAGGCAATATGATTTCAAAATTTGCTGAAGAAATTGTCAATTATTTTATTGTTGGGTTCAGATAAGGGGGAGAATGGGGAACAGGAGGAATGGATTCATTTAAACAGGCTTTCATTTAGAAGCACAAAGCATTGTACTACAATTCACTAAACCTATCACTGGTTTAAACAAAGATAATGGGAACTGCAGATGCTGGAGATTCCAAGATAATAAAATGTGAGGCTGGATGAACACAGCAGGCCAAGCAGCATCTCAGGAGCACAAAAGCTGACGTTTCGGGCCGAGACCCTTCATCAGAGAGGGGGATGGGGGGAGGGAACTGGAATAAATAGGGAGAGAGGGGGAGGCGGACCGAAGATGGAGAGCAAAGAAGATAGGTGGAGAGGGTGTAGGTGGGGAGGTAGGGAGGGGATAGGTCAGTCCAGGGAAGACGGACAGGTCAAGGAGGTGGGATGAGGTTAGTAGGTAGCTGGGGGTGCGGCTGGGGGTGGGAGGAAGGGATGGGTGAGAGGAAGAACCGGTTAGGGAGGCAGAGACAGGTTGGACTGGTTTTGGGATGCAGTGGGTGGGGGGGAAGAGCTGGGCTGGTTGTGTGGTGCAGTTGGTGGAGGGGATGAACTGGGCTGGTTTAGGGATGCAGTGGGGGAAGGGGAGATTTTGAAACTGGTGAAGTCCACATTGATACCATATGGCTGCAGGGTTCCCAGGCGGAATATGAGTTGCTGTTCCTGCAACCTTCGGGTGGCATCATTGTGGCAGTGCAGGAGGCCCATGATGGACATGTCATCAAGAGAATGGGAGGGGGAGTGGAAATGGTTTGCGACTGGGAGGTGCAGTTGTTTGTTGCGAACTGAGCGGAGGTGTTCTGCAAAGCGGTCCCCAAGCCTCCGCTTGGTTTCCCCAATGTAGAGAAAGCCGCACCGGGTACAGTGGATGCAGTATACCACATTGGCAGATGTGCAGGTGAACCTCTGCTTAATGTGGAATGTCATCTTGGGGCCTGGGATGGGGGTGAGGGAGGAGGTGTGGGGACAAGTGTAGCATTTCCTGCGGTTGCAGGGGAAGGTGCCGGGTGTGGTGGGGTTGGAGGGCAGTGTGGAGCGAACAAGGGAGTCACGGAGAGAGTGGTCTCTCCGGAAAGCAGACAGGGGTGGGGATGGAAAAATGTCTTGGGTGGTGGGGTCGGATTGTAAATGGCGGAAGTGTCGGAGGATAATGCGTTGTATCCGGAGGTTGGTAGGGTGGTGTGTGAGAACGAGGGGGATCCTCTTGGGGCGGTAACCGCCCCAAGAGGATGATCCCCCTCGTTCTCACACACCACCCTACCAACCTCCGGATACAACGCATTATCCTCCGACACTTCCGCCATTTACAATCCGACCCCACCACCCAAGACATTTTTCCATCCCCACCCCTGTCTGCTTTCCGGAGAGACCACTCTCTCCGTGACTCCCTTGTTCGCTCCACACTGCCCTCCAACCCCACCACACCCGGCACCTTCCCCTGCAACCGCAGGAAATGCTACACTTGTCCCCACACCTCCTCCCTCACCCCCATCCCAGGCCCCAAGATGACATTCCACATTAAGCAGAGGTTCACCTGCACATCTGCCAATGTGGTATACTGCATCCACTGTACCCGGTGCGGCTTTCTCTACATTGGGGAAACCAAGCGGAGGCTTGGGGACCGCTTTGCAGAACACCTCCGCTCAGTTCGCAACAAACAACTGCACCTCCCAGTCGCAAACCATTTCCACTCCCCCTCCCATTCTCTTGATGACATGTCCATCATGGGCCTCCTGCACTGCCACAATGATGCCACCCGAAGGTTGCAGGAACAGCAACTCATATTCCACCTGGGAACCCTGCAGCCATATGGTATCAATGTGGACTTCACCAGTTT
Organism: Stegostoma tigrinum; assembly: GCF_030684315.1. Classification (NCBI taxonomy): domain Eukaryota; kingdom Metazoa; phylum Chordata; class Chondrichthyes; order Orectolobiformes; family Stegostomatidae; genus Stegostoma; species Stegostoma tigrinum. The sequence continues at coordinate 88,138,959 of NC_081362.1, read as the reverse complement.
CAAAATCTCCCCTTCCCCCACTGCATCCCTAAACCAGCCCAGTTCATCCCCTCCCCCCACTGCACCACACAACCAGCCCAGCTCTTCCCCCCCACCCACTGCATCCCAAAACCAGTCCAACCTGTCTCTGCCTCCCTAACCGGTTCTTCCTCTCACCCATCCCTTCCTCCCACCCCCAGCCGCACCCCCAGCTACCTACTAACCTCATCCCACCTCCTTGACCTGTCCGTCTTCCCTGGACTGACCTATCCCCTCCCTACCTCCCCACCTACACCCTCTCCACCTATCTTCTTTGCTCTCCATCTTCGGTCCGCCTCCCCCTCTCTCCCTATTTATTCCAGTTCCCTCCCCCCATCCCCCTCTCTGATGAAGGGTCTAGGCCCGAAACGTCAGCTTTTGTGCTCCTGAGATGCTGCTTGGCCTGCTGTGTTCATCCAGCCTCACATTTTATTATACTGGTTTAAACAAAATTAGCTTGATTGTCTGACTTTTGTTATTATGGATCTTAATTGATTACATTTTATTTAGTAGATCCCCACTGGCACAGTCTAACTGCTAACTTCCTCTGTTGCTTTCAAAGCTGCTGCTCAAGTGCTCCCTCTAGAGAAGAAGTCAGATAACTTTCTGAAGAAGGGTCCAGACCTGAAAGTTCCCTTTATCTCTGATCACAATTTTAACCTCACTGCGAAGCCTCTTCCAGGGATGCCTAACCTGAAGAAGTTACCCTCCTCCCTCCGGACCAACCTCAGGGAATCTCTCTCCCACTGCAACTCTCTTGTAATCCGCCTTCCCCTCTCTCCCTATTTATTCCAGAACCCTCTCCCCATCCCCCTCTCTAATGAAGGGTCTAGGCCCGAAACGTCAGCTTTTGTGCTCCTGAGATGCTGCTTGGCCTGCTGTGTTCATCCAGCTCCACACTTTGTTACCCAGACCTGAAACATCAGCTTTCCGCTCCTCCGATGCTGCCTGGCCTGCTGTGTTCATCCAGCTCTACACCTTGTTATCTCAGATTCTCTAGCATCGGCAGTTCCTACGATCTCCAGATAACTGTAGTTGCTTTTAAATTTCTGACTCCAGATCAAACAATCACATCATCAAATGACTGGCTTCCTGCATCATTTATTGACTGCTTGGAATCTGGTACGAAGGTGAAGTACAGAAGCTTGAATATGACAACTATGATCTGACAGGCACACCAACAATGTCTGCATCTTTTCACTGTAGAGGTATTTCTGCTTCTACATTTTTCTATCTGTACATTGTGCCATCCTCACCATCCATGATGGCGCACCTACAACTGCTCTGTGGCATCTGTCGTCCAACTACGCCTTGTTTTACTTCGCCCTCTGGAAGAGATCTTTGTATTTTCCAGTTCTGATTAAATAGGCTAAACTGCTGACATTTTCTTATTCCAGATGTTTTTGCTCTTGCTGGTTCAAGCACTTCTTCATTTGTCTTAAGGCCTGTATAAGGAATTTTAAGCATACATTTTAGCATCTACATTTCAAAGACTTCACTATTTTCCATGGATCTTTACACACTGTCCAGGTTTCTGAAACATGGAAGAAAGTGAATAGAATATATGTGGTTTATTTCCTTGTCAAAAGCTTGCGTTTTCTTGGTGCATACTTCAATTTCACAAAATTACTTCTGGCTGTCTGTACTTTTCTTTTGAGTTTAGCGTTGTAACCATCATCTTCAGTTATGATTTGTCAAATTGGACAAATTCTCTGTCATTGCCCCCTTTAGTTCCAGCATGTCTTTTCACCACCCCGAGTCACCTTTCCTTCTCTGTCCACAACCTATTGTCAATGTTTGCTATCCTTTCTTTGCAATGGTCTCCTCTCCGCACTGATACCATAATCCCAGACCTCGGGCAGAAACCTAGAACTAAAGCTAACCAACTACAGAATATTATAAAGGTATCAAGCCAATAGACAGAAGCATCATACTTGGTTGGCTTGCCAAATTACAATCAGTTGTTTTTCAGTAGGTAAAAAGGAATTTTTTTTCCAAAGTGGACCTAACCCCAGCTGCGAATTCAGGTGAGGCCAGCTGGGTCAAAAAAAAATAAAATAAAGCAAATTGAGAAAGACTACCTTGGCCAAAGAAAAGCTAACTTTCCAGCCAGCTGCTTTAATGACTAAGATACGTTAAAAAAGACCAGAAGGACTGGATAAGAAAGATGTTGCATGGAACAGGAGCATCAAAGTTCACATGCTTGGCAATCAGAGGCCAGGTAAATAAAAGCATTACAACACGTTCTCCTGAGCATGTGAACATACAGAAAATCAGGAAACAAATTGTAATATATGAGCAAAGTGTGGCATCAGGAAACCAGTAAGTGTTTGCTGGCACAAAATTTATATTGAGAGTCAATCTCCCATCATACTGAGTTGAATCCAAGTGTACTATTTAGGTCAAGCACAAGCCAAGGGTGGGAGGATGATTGCATGCATGTGTGAGGGCCAAAAACGAAGGAGTGCGGAAAAGCAAATAGGAGGATAAAGATGAAAAAGTGTAGAGGAAAAGGGAAAATGAGGAGTAACTGTGGTATTTATTGCAAGAAAAATGATGAAAAATGAATAAGGATGTGTTGCTTCAACTGTACAGAGCATTGGTGTGACCAATCTAACTGTAACTGTAATGCACTTTAGAGAAGATTCATTAGGTTGATTCCGGGGATGAAGGATTGTCCTATGAGGAAAGGTTGGGTGTATACTCACTGAAGTTTAAAACAATAAGAGGCAATCTTATTGAACACAGTAGATTCTGAGTGTCTTTGTTGTATAAGGAACAAATCTGAAACAGTTAATGTAATGTAATAAATAATGAAAATACTATTTCCTCAGTGGTACCTGAAAATTGCAATAATAAACAATGTAATCTAATGGTGACGTCACACAGTGTTTGGGTGGAGAATCAGGTGTAACATGAAATCCCAATGGAGATGTATGTGTGGTCTCCAACTTCTTATAGACTTAAGCAATTATGCATAACCATTCAATCAAGCTTGTACCTATTGCAATCATGTAATAAACTGCCTCTTATAATCATAAGAAGTGGGAATAGAAATAGACCTTTCATCCCATCAAGTATACTTTGCTATTCAATGCATAATCCTCAACTTCACTTTCCTGCCTTTTCTCTATTAACCATGGTTCTCTTACTGAGTGAAAAGCTGTCCATTTCAGTCTTAAACATACAAATGACCCAACCACAACAGCCCTCTGTGGTAAAGAATTTCACAGACTGACTGTCCTCTGACAATGAGATTCCTCCTAATCTCTTGTTAAATGTGTGACTCATTATTCTGAGATTGTACACTAAACTCTCCCACAGGGGAAACAATCTATTGCATCTAATCTGTCAAGTCCCTTAAAAATTATGTATATTTATTTCAATAAGATTGCTTTTCGTTCTTCTATATAACAATAAGTGCAGTAAGTCAAAAATCCCTTCTCATTAAAATTCTTTCGTGGTGTATCCTCTGCCTGTCATAATTAGACAGTTTTTCTGGCTCGGCACAAAAAAGTCATTTCTTATGATACAGTGGTGGTGCCCCAACATCTGGAGCAAGGAAATAGATAACAAAGTGTGAAGCTGGATGAACACAGCAGGCCCAGCAGCATGTCAGGAGCACAAAAGCTGACGTTTCGGGCCTAGACCCTTCATCAGAAAAGGGGGATGGGGTGAGGGTTCTGGAATAAATAGGGAGAGAGGGGGAGGCGGACCGAAGATGGGGAGAAAAGAAGATAGGCAGAGAGGAGAGTATAGGTGGGGAGGTAGGGAAGGGAAAGGTCAGTCCAGGGAAGACGGACAGGTCAAGGAGGTGGGATGAGGTTAGTAGGTAGGGGATGGAGGTGCGGCTTGGGGTGGGAGTAAGGGATGGGTGAGAGGACGAACAGGTTAGGGAGGCAGAGACAGGCTGGGCTGGTTTTGGGATGCAGTTGGTGGAGGGGAAGAGCTGGGCTGGTTTAGGGATGCGGTGGGGGAAGGGGAGATTTTGAAGCTGGTGAAGTCCACATTGATGCCATTGGGCTGCAGGGTTCCCAAGCGGAATACTAGTTGCTGTTCCTGCAACCTTTGGGTGGCATCACTGTGGCACTGCAGGAAGCCCATGATGGACATGTCATCTAAAGAATGGGAGGGGGAGTGGAAATGGTTTGTGACTGGAAGGTGCAGTTGTTTATTGTGAACCGAGCGGAAGTGTTCTGCAAAGTGGTCCCCGAGCCTCCACTCCAGAGGAGCTCGAACAGTTCATCCACTTCACCAACACCTTCCATCCCAACCTTCAGTTCTCCTGGGCCATCTCCAGCACATCCCTCACCTTCCTGGACCTCTCAGTCTCCATGTCAGGCAACCAGCTTGTAACTGATGTCCATTTCAAGCCCACCAACTCCCACAGCTACCTAGAATACACCTCCACAAACCCACCCTCCTGCAAATATTCCATCCCATATTCCCAATTCCTCCGCCTCCGCCGCATCTGCTCCCACCATTCGACATTCCACTCCCGCACATCCCAGATGTCCAAGTTCTACAAGGACCGCAACTTTCACCCCACAGTGGTCGAGAACAACCTCGACCACGTCTCCTGCATTTCCCGCTACACATCCCTCACACCCCGCCCCTGCCACAACCGCCCAAAGAGGATCCCCCTTGTTCTCACACACCACCCCACCAACCTCCGGATACATCGCATCATCCTCCAACACCTCCGCCATCTACAATCCGACCCCACCACCCAACACATTTTTCCATCCCCACCCTTGTCTGCTTTCCGGAGAGACCACTCTCTCCGTGACTCCCTTGTTCGCTCCACACTGCCCTCCAAACCCAACACACCCGGCATCTTCCCCTGCAACCGCACGAAGTGCTACACTTGCCCCCACACCTCCTCCCTCACCCCTATCCCAGGCCCCAAGATGACTTTCCATATTAAGCAGAGGTTCACCTGCACATCTGCCAATCTGGTATACTGCATCCATTGTACCCGGTGTGGCTTCCTCTACATTGTGGAAACCAAGCGGAGGCTCGGGGACCACTTTTCAGAACACCTCCACTCGGTTCGCAATAAACAACTGCACCTCCCAGTCGCGAACCATTTCAACTCCCCCTCCCATTCTTTAGATGACATGTCCATCATGGGCCTCCTGCAGTGCCAAAATGATGCCACCTGAAGGTTGCAGGAACAGCAACTCATATTCCGCTTGGGAACCCTGCAGCCCAATGGTATCAATGTGGACTTCACCAGCTTCAAAATCTCCCCTTCCCCCACCGCATCCCCAAACCAGCCCAGTCTGTCTCTGCCTCCCTAACCTGTTCTTCCTCTCACCCATCCCTTCCTCCCACCCCAAGCTGCACCTCCATCTTCTACCTACTAACCTCATCCCACCTCCTTGACCTGTCCGTCTTCCCTGGACTGACCTATCCCCTCCCTACCTCCCCACCTATACTCTCCTCTCCACCTATCTTCTTTTCTCTCCATCTTCGGTCCGCCTCCCCCTCTCTCCCTATTTATTCCAGAACCCTCACCCCATCCCCCTCTCTGATGAAGGGTCTAGGCCCGAAGCGTCAGCTTTTGTGCTCCTGAGATGCTGCTTGGCCTGCTGTGCTGTGTTCATCCAGCTTCACACTTTATTATCTTGGATTCTCCAGCATCTGCAGTTCCCATTATCTCTGGAGCAAGAAAGCCCTGATTCAAGTATCACCTGCTCTAGAGGTGTGTCATGACATCACTGAACAGGTTGGTTTGAAAATTTCGAGAAAGGACATTTCTGGAAGTACTATACCTCATTCACAAACTGCCACAAAACCCAGAGACAATGGGCTTGACAGGGCAAAACTGAGAGAATGTCTTCCATTGTGGGGTAACCTAGAAGTAGAGGGCACAGTTTTCAAAAAAAGCAATCTGGGGAATTAAAGGGGCTCTCCTGGCTTGACATCAGGAAACAAATTCCAGTTACTGGAGGGCTTAGGCTGCACCTCGAGACCTATGCCTGGCAAAAAGACCCCAGTGGCATCAGCAATTTGTCCCTGTTGGTAGTTAATTGCTATTAAACTGCCATCTGTCACTGCCTGGTGCACAAATGATGCCAGTTCACCTGAACATAGTGAAGATTGCTTGGAAGTGGGATCCTGTCAGGGAACCGTTCCAGATGGAATTTTCCAAATCTCTCTCCCTCCTGCTTCCAAACCCCTGGTAAGATCCCACCCGATACCAGTAGTAGAATTTTACACGAGATAAAGTTTACAAAGCATACAGAACAGAACGCTGGCCGACAAAACATCGGATCTGTAAAGGCAGAAGCTTAGATGAGAATTTCAGCATGAAAGTGGGCTGAGGTAGGCAGGAAATAGCTGGTGATTCCAATGGGAGGAAATTGAGTTGAAAGTTTAGCTCAGAGTCAAACAGAATTAATACCAATTAACTGTTCCAACTGTTCAATATTTATTATTGTATATAGATGCAGAAAATAAATCCCAAATTTTAAAAAATGATAAAAAGAATCAACCATCAGTGAACGTATGGCCTTACTGGAGCTCCAGTATAAAACATACAGAATGAGTCACATCTATCGATCTCATCTGCAAGTTTTGCTGGTTTGTCCTTATCAAAAGTGACTGTAGTCTCTTAAACAATCTCAAAATTGTAGAGGATATTTTGGCATTCCCTTGGAAAAGTGGACACTGATAATTGTGTTATGAAACCATTCACAGTGACACTTTAAATTTCCCACTTGAATAGTCTGTCCTGATCAGAATTAATTAGAATTTATTTAACTAACACAAAGTGAGATTTTTGCTATATGGTTTGTCAGCTCAGTAGTTAGACATCTAAGCTTTGCAGTCAGTTTAATTGAACTGGTTATATTCCCTCTGAGTCTTTTAAGTTGTGTTCTCTTTTGTGCTGGATCCTTGCAATAACTGCTGAGGCAAGGTACAGCTTGTTAACAAAAATCTGAAACTCCAGATGTGGAATTGCTTTGTGGTCCGAACGCAGTTCTCTGATCATGTGGGATACTTTGACAATGATGCTGGCCAAGTGGAAAAAGCTTCACAGTTCCCAAGGGTTCACAGATTGATCTCAGCATTTTTGAACTGTAGTTATGTAAACTATGGCTGTCTTTATAATGAGAGTCACTTTTACCACAGGCATTCATTACATAAACATTTGTGTCTGATATTATGGAAATCATGCTATATATTAGTGGTTTATGCACATTCCTGGGTGGTGATGTCTTTCTGTTTCTTGGTGGGTGTTGGGATAACTGTGACTGTGGACTGTGTGCATGTCTAAAGAGGTTGAAACATAACTCCTGCCTGTCAAAATCTGTCCTACTGTGAACTTTATAATCAAGTAGAACCCAATATTTCCAGTGAACAAAGAAAATAAAATTCACAAGGCTGTCAATGTAGGGCATATAAAATGATCTGTAAGATTTAGTCAAACTTTTTTCTCATCAATTATTGCAACTCTTTAAGCTCATAAAATCACTGAATCGATATAAACAATGCTTAAATTTCCCATTTTATCCTTCCTTTCATTAATGCTTTGAAAATGAAGAATTCATACCCATTCATCTTCAATATAAGACTTCTTATTTAAGCGTCTAAGAAAATATACTAATTTGCTGGCAGATTTTTTTTAGTTCATAGCACTACATTATTTAATTGATAAAAACTAGGGTACAAAATATAAACCTGTTTCAAGTAATTACCTCACCACCATAATTGATGTTTACCTTGTAGAAAATGTGGGCAGTGATTGTTCACTTCAGGCATGAAAAAGACAGTACCAAAAAGAAAAACGCGTACTGCCTACTTAGTTGTTCAGTGATGCCAAATTCATCCAGTCCTTTAAATGAAGTCCTGTTTCAATCAGGCATCACCTTAAGGTACATAAAATTGAGTCTTACATCATACATTCAGGTTATTTGAAGGATTTCTGCCATTGGACTAGTACCTCAGGGTCACTGCCAGTCACATGCATTGGTTTTGAATGTAGCCAAGGCTCACTGGATCTCAATGTCCTCAGTTCTCACAGATTCCTGAGTAGCTGGTAATGCACAGCAGTAGGCATACCCTGCTACCTAACATCAACTTTCAAGCAAAGCAAAGTAAGGATATCGTCATCTCCATTTGATGTCAAGGAATACATCATCCCTCTAAGTGCATGAAGTCTAGAATGATGGAAGAGGCAGATGAAGCCAGCAAGTGGGCTTGTGGGCACTCATCTCAAAAATTGCAATCTTCAAGAATAACAAAGAACAAAGAAAATTACAGCACAGGAACAGGCCCTTCAGCCCTCCAAGCCTGCGCCGATCGAGATCGCTGTCTAACCTGTCATCTATTTTCTAAGGGTCTGTGTCCATTTGCTCCCCGCCCATCCAGGTACCTGTCTAGATATATCTTAAAAGACACTAACGTGTCTGCATCTACCACCTCCACTGGCAACGCATTCCAGGCACCCACCACCCTCTGCGTAACGAACTTTCCACACATATCTCCCTTAAACTTTCCTCCTCTCACTTTGAACTCATGACCCCTAGTAATTCAGTCCCCCACTCTGGGAAAAAAGCTTCTTGCTATCCACCTTGTCTATACTCGTCATGATTTTGTAGACCTCAATCAGGTTCCCCCCTCAATCTCCATCTTTTTTATGAAAATAATCCTAACCTACTCAGCCTCTCTTCATAGCTAGCACCCTCCATATCAGGCAACACCCTGGTGAACCTCCTCTGCACCCTCTCCAAAGCGTCCACATCCTTTTGGTAATGTGGCGACCAGAACTGTACACAGTACTCCAAATGTGGCCGAACCAAAGTCTTATACAACTGTAACATGACCTGCCAACTCTTGTACTCACTACCCCGTCCAATGAAGGAAAGCATGCCACATGCTTTCTTGGCCACCCTATTGACCTGCGTTGCCACCTTCAGAGAACAATGGACCTGAACACCCAGATCTCTCTGTTCATCAATTTTCCCTAGGACTTTTCCATTTACTGTATAGTTTGCCCTTGAATTAGAATTTCCAAAATGCATCACCTCGCATTCGCCCGGATTGAGCTCCATCTGCCATTTATCTGCCCACCTCTCCAGTCTATTTATATTCTGCTGTAATCTCTGACAGTCCTCTTCACTATCTGCTACTCCACCAATCTTCGTGTCATCTGCAAACTTGCTGATCAGACCACTGACGCCTTCCTCCAAATCATTTACGTATATCACAAACAACAGTGGTCCCAGCATAGATCCCTGTGGAACACCACTAGTCACAGGTGTCCAATTTGAGAAACTCCCTTCTACTACTACTCTCTGCCTCCTGTTGCCCAGCCAGTTTTTTATCCATCTAGATACAACACCCTGGATGCCATGTGACTTCACTTTCTCCATCAGCCTGCCATAGGGAACCTTATCAAACACCTTATTGAAGTCCATGTATATGACATCTACAGCCTTTCCCTCATCAATCAACTTTGTCACGTCCTCAAAGAATTCTATTAAGTTGGTAAGACATGACCTTCCCTGCACAAAACCATCACTGATAAGCCCATTTTCTTCCAAATGGGAATAGATCCTATCCCTCAGTATCTTCTCCAGTAGCTTCCCAACCACTGACATCAGGCTCACCGGTCGATAATTACCAGGATTATCCTTGCTACCCTCCTTAAACAAGGGGACAACATTAGTGAGTCTCCAGTCCTCTGGGACCTCACCCGTGTCTAAGGATGCTGCAAAGATATCTGTTAATGCCCGGGCCATTTCCTCTCTCGCTTCTCTCAATAATCTGGGATAGATCCCATCCGGACCAGGGGACTTGTCCACCTTAATGTCTTTTAGGATACCCAACACTTCCTCCTTTCTTATGTCAACTTGACCTAGAGTAAGCAAACAGCTATCCCTAACCTCAACATTTGTCATGTCCCTCTCCTTGGTGAATACCGATGCAAAGTACTCGTTAAGAATGTCACCCATTTTCTCTGACTCAGCGTGTAACTTTCCTTCTTTGTCCTTAAGTGGGCCAATCCTTTCTCTACTTATCCTCTTGCTCTTTATATATGAGTAAACGGCTTTGGGATTTTCCTTAACCACGTTTGCCAGCAATATCTCATGTCCTCCCTTAGCCCTCTTAATCCCTCATTTCAGATTCCCTCTACATTCCCCATATTCTTCCAAAGCTTCATCTGTCTTCCGTCGCCTAGGCCTCATGTATGCTTCCTTTTTCCTCTTGGCTAGTCTCACAATTTCACCTGTCATCCATGGCTCCCTAATCTTGCCTTTTCTATCCCTCATTTTCACAGGAACATGTCTCTCCTGCACTCTAATCAACCTCTCTTTAAAAGCCTCCCACATATCAAATGTGGATTTACCTTCAAACAGTTTCTCCCAATCTACATTCCCCAGATCCTGCCAAACCTTGGTATAGTTGGCCTTCCCCCAGTTTAGAACTCTTCCTTTAGGACCACTCCCATCCTTGTCCATGAGTATTGTAAAACTTATGGAATTATGGTCGCTATTTCCAAAGTAGTCCCCTGGCCAAGTTCATCACCCAACACCAGGTCCAATATGGCCCCTTCCCGAGTTGGACTACATACATACTGCCCTAGAAAACCCTCCTGGACACACCTTACAAATTCTGCTCCATCTTGACCCCTAACACTGAGTGAATCGCAGTCAATGTTGGGGAAGTTAAAGTCTCCCATCACCACCACCCTGTTTCTCCTACACCTTTCCATTATCTTTTCACATACTTGTACCTCTATCTCATGCTCACTGTTGGGAGGCCTGTAGTACAGCCCCAAAATTGTTACTGCATCCTTCCTATTTCTGAGTCCTACCCATATTGCCTCGCTGCTTGAGTCCTCCATGGGGCCCTCCTTCAGTGCGGCTGTGATATCGTCTTTGACCAGTATTGCAACTCCTCCACCTCTTTTACCTCCCTCTCTATCCCGCCTGAAGCAGCGAAATCCTGGGACAACTAGTTGCCAATCTTGCCCTTCCCTCAACCAAGTCTCCGTAATAGCAATAACATCATACTTCCAGGTACCAATCCAAGCCCTAAGCTCATCTGCCTTGTCTACTACACCTCTCGCATTATAACAAATGCACCTCAGACCACCTGTCCCTTTGCGTTCATCATCTGCTCCCCGACTACTATTCCCTTTAGTCCCACTGACTCCATTATCTAGTTCCCTACAGGCTTTCATTACTACCTCTTTTCTGTCCAATATCTGGTTCCCATCCCCCTGCCACATTAGTTTAAACCCTCCCCCACAGCATGAGCAAAAGCACCCCCAAGGACATTGGTTCCAGTCCGGTTCAGGTGTAGACCGTCCAATTTTTAATAGTCCCACCTTCCCCAGAACCAGTTCCAATGCCCCAAAAATCTGAACCCCTCCCTTCTGCACCATCTCTCAAGTCACGCATCCATCGTGTCTATTCTTTCATTTCTGCACTGACTAGCACGTGGCACTGGTAGCAATCCTGAGATTACTACCTTTGAGGTCCTACTTTTTAACTTGGCTCCTAACTCCCTCAATTCTGCTTGTAGGACCTCATCCCGTTTTCTACCGATATCGTTGGTGCCTATATGCACCACGACAACTGGCTGTTCACCCTCCCCCTTCAGAATGTTCGGCAGCCGATCTGAGACATCCCTGACCTGTGCACCTGGGAGGCAACATACCATTCGGGAGTCCCGTTTTCGACCGCAGAACTGCCTATCTACTCCCTTAACATCCCATAGTTAGCAATGAAACATAATTGCAAAACTGCTGTTTACAGTAGAAGCAACTGATGCAACTTTGCTATTAACCCTCTGTAAGATGAAAGAATCTGAAGAAGAGGAGCCATTGCAACTCTCAGGTACCTCTGGGCAAATACTGTTTTCACTGGTACATGGCATGAACCGGTGTGACCATCAATCTTGAAAGGAAAACTCAAAAGAAGGAAGGACATGTTTTTAAGTCTTTTTTTTGGTTTTGGGAGGAGTATTAATGCTTCTCATTGCCCCAGAAAAACTGTCCCCTCTGATACTGCCCCCTCTGTGCCCACTTGCCCACCAAAATTTGTTTTTATCATATCATACGTTTCCATCAGGTTCAACTCCACAAACTGGATTTCCCACAAAAAGCTGCCTCTTGAACTAGCAAATAATTCAGTTGTGCTGAATGGAGGGCAGTATACAACCAGCATACCACATTCCCACACTGCACACCCCCACCCCACCCTGTTCTGTAAGTTTCTCTACTACAAATTTCAACGGCAGTTTAGGAGACATCAAGTTGTTAGAAAACATTATTTTCCGTTTATCAACTCACTGTGATTACCATTGTCTTCACTGAAATGAACAGTGAACAGATAATTTTAGGAATTTGAATGCATTGGCTATATTTTAGATTTACATACATAATTGCTTTTTATAAGCTCCCAACTAAAGAAGTTGCCGACACTGCATATGATATCACATTTCAGAAATCAAAAAAATGAATAAATGTGAGGTTTTTTTGAATAAGTTCTGTAATTAGAATATTGGTCTCTTCTGAAGAAGTCATAATGGACTCGAAACATTGACTCTATTTTTCTTTTCACAGAAGCTGCATTTCTCCAATTTTCCCTGTATTTGTTTCAGATTACCTGTCTTCGCCAGTACTTTCCTTTTACTGGACAGTAATATATGTTTTTTGACCATGAACACATTTCATAACACAAGATACGTGCAGGAGCAATACATTCTGGAAACAAATCCATACAGAACAAAATGCTGGTACTCAGTTTCAAACAGAACGCACATGTTTACACACTGAAGCAAAAGCAGCATTTTACCAGGTTTGACAGAAGATAAGGTACTGCCAGTTCCAAAACGAAGGACAATGAAATGCCAAAATTACACATAGCACAAGAAAACCAGGCCAGGTTATGCTTTAGGTAATAGAATAAGCAGTGCAAGAGAAAAATTGAAAATACAGAATTCAATGATGTTCAGAAACAGCTTAAGAATTAAAAATTACATCCTACTAATGATGAAGTCTGGAAAGCAATTTTGCAGCCAAAACTCCAAGGGCACAAGGGCCAAAACTCAAAGAGGTACCTCAAGCACAAATCACCCTGATCTCCAATCTCTGATGAAGGATCTAGGCCTGAAACGTCAGCTTTTGTGCTCCTGAGATGCTGCTTGGCCTGCTGTGTTCATCCAGCTTCACACTTTATTATCTCTGATCTCCAATCTCAACTGTTTACTGCTGACTAATCAAACCCTTATATTTCAACTTAAGCATTTTGCATAACGAATTAAGCTACCTGCCAATAACGAAGCTAAACACTTCAAGATTCAAGCCTTGGGTGTCATGTTTGGTCCAAATGTATTTTCTTTACAGAAAGATATAAATGTATATAGAGTCCAGTTGAAGCTAAATAAAATTGCATTTGGCAATCCCTGTTTTATGAAAGGCAACGTCAGTAATTTTATACAGTGGCTTTTAGAAACAAAATCAACACACAACAATGACCACTCTTGGTACCAGATTATATATGCAAAGGTAGAACTAAATGAGTAGTAAATTCAGTGCCAAAATTGCTCAAGAGTACCACTTTTGAACTGTCAAACCTAAAGGTACTTTATGCCATTTTGTGGTATTATTTGTTTCATACCAATCAATCAAATTATTTTCAGCAATATCCTGCAGACAAAAATAATACATTGAACAAAGGAGTCATAGCCACTCTACAATATACAGGCCAAGAGTCTTCAAAATTTGGAAAAAGTTCAATGATGCTGAAAGTCAGCCAAGGGGTATTATCCGCACATAGTTTTATTTTTATTTGATTTGACTTGTTATTGTCGCACGTATCTAGGTACAGTGAAAGGTTTGTTTTGCATGCAGTAAAGGCAGATCACACCATATGAAGTTCATAATGGTAACAGAACACAGCAAGAAATACAATGTTATAGATGCAAAGAAGATGCACAACCAGTGAGGTCAACATTAAATATAAAATTTGAGACGTCCATTCAGAAGTCTAACAACATCAGGGAAGAAGCTGTTCTTGAATCTATTGGTACAGGTATATAAGTGGACTCTGATATTTTTTCAGATCATGTCACCAAGGGACAGCAGGAAAAGTGCAGAAATAGCGACATAGGAGTGAGAAAAAAAATAGTTAGTATTTATGAAGTTTGGTGAATGAGCGTCAATCAGGAGAAGAAGCTTTTCGATGAGGCCACAGCTAGAATATTGTGTGCAATTTTGGTCCCCTTTTCTGAGGAAGGATGCTCTTGCTCTCAAGGGAGTGCAGCAAAGGTTTATCAGGCTGATTCTAGGGATGGCAGCACTGACGTATGAGGAGAGATTGACTAGTTTAGGATTGTTTTCACTGGAGTTCAGATGAATGGTGGGGGGGGGTAGATCTCACAAAGACTTAAAAAATTCTAAGAGGATGGGGCAGGTTAGACGCAGGGAGGGTGTTTCCGAAGGTGGGTGTATCCAGAACCAGGGGTCACAGTCTGAGGATTTGGGGTAGACCATTTAGGACAGAGATGAGAAGACATTTCTTCACCCAAAGACTGAAATTCATTACCACAGGAAGTAATTAATGCCTATATTGAATGTATTCAAGAGATGGGTAGATATAGCACTTGAAGCGAATGGGATCAAAGGCTATGAGAGAAAGCATGATTAGGCTATTGATTGTACAATCAGCCATGATTGTGAAGAATGGCAGAGCAGGCTCGAAGGGCTGAATGATCTCCTCCTGCTCCAATCATCTCTGGGTCGTGATCTGTCTCAAATTACTTGAACTTTAATTTTCCATTTCCATATATACTCAAGTAGTAATCAATCTTGTAAATAATACGATTCCCAACTTTTAGCCAAAAATCCTTAGTTTTTCATGCAGTTTGTGCACAAGTTGACCTCTAACATTTGGTCTAAAATTCAAACATTTTCTGCCCAGCACTGAAATCAAACTCACTTTGATGTAAATATACTCATTTAAAGGCAGCTGTTCAAATTCTCACGTCTGACCAGGTCAACAGGTGCTGTCAAGGCTGTCACCTCATTGGTGCATTCCCAATAATGTTCCCCTCTAAAATAGCTTCAGGAAGGAACTGACCAGAACAGTTCAGTTCAAACTTAAGGTCATTGGAATTGTAGAACAGGTAGATAATTGTACAGCAAGTAGAGAATTCAAGACAATGGTGAAGAGCCTTAGAAATCAGAGAAAGTTATTGATGCAATTTAGGCAGATGTCTTAGAATAAATACGTGGAAAGGTAAGCCTAGTTTGTGGCCACAACTGGAAATTGACATTGCAAAATATGTCAGTAAAAATCATCAGAATGTACTTAGCTTTTTTGTGGATGTATCTGAAACTTTGCACTAAAATATGTCAGGAAATTAGGCATTTTAGATTTCAAAGCTAGCCTCTGGATGGTGTACCTGGTTTATAAAGGGAAATAATTTTATAGAGAAGACCAAGATGTCACTGTATCTCTCATCAGACCCTGGTAACAGCCTTATTAAGTTTCAGCAGTTTATGATCAAATATTGACAGAAGAATGGATACAGAAGAATGTTTTGGGAACAAGGATGGGAAGTGCCAAGAATTTGACATGCTAGCCAGTCAAACAGAGAGAAATAGTGGAGGGGAAACAGGATTAATGAAGTCACCTAGCCACAAACAAAGAAGATTCATGATTGTGCTTGTGTGTATGACCAACAGGACTAAGGTTAAATCAGTGGTGATTTTGAATAGACGAACATTGCTGAAGGAGTGGTCAACTTTGTCTATGATAAAATATGGATAGATGAAGGTAGCTTGAAAAAATGGCTGAGGAATATTTGGAGTTTTCAATGAGGAGGATTATGGAAAAAAAGTCCCTGGAATGTGTTCAAATTATGTCTTATTGATGGTATTGCTGCTAAGTTAGATATAAAGCAGCGATATTGTAGTGCTTCCTGGTCACTTTCATTTATTGGATGTCTCTCTAAACAAGCCTTTCAAGGATAGCATGAGAAAAAAGTGAAATGACTGAATGGTTGAAGGAAAGAAAATGTTCACTAATGGAGACAGTATTTGGGCTCTTATGTTATCAACCCTGGGTGAATGGGTTGTACGTGCATGGAATGAAATCAAAATGGATCCATCCCCTCCATACCGATAACTATAACTAAAACATCCAGAGAGGCTCACCTCACTCTATAATCTGTTAAAAGAGGTGTGTAAAGTGGCATAACATGCCTCTCACCCCAAAATCTGTTATAAAGGACTGGTTAAATGAAACAAATTCTCGATACTCACTCTATAATCAACATGTAACAATTTATTTATTTAACTCTAACAGTCAACAAATTAACTGAACTACTAACAAACCAAACAATTCCCCTCTAACTACCAATTATTCCTGAATAAAACAAGGTGCTAATGGTATGCTGTTCCAATATATACAAGGTCCACTTATATAAACAAAAATAAATAAAAAAGAACTTAGTCTCTCGAAATTCTAGCTAGATCACATCTTCCGGAATGTTCCGTGCCTTCTCCGTTGATCTTCTATCAGGAATGTTCTGTCGGTGAATTCCTCTGTCTGGAATATTAGCTAAGAATGCCATGGTACCTTTATTAATTAGATGATGCTTTCCTGAAGAGCTGATCTCTTATCAGAAGGCAATTGGTTCCCTCTTGATTTTCCAAATGCCCTCATCTTTTATTCCCTTGATGACATATCAATTTCTTACAATAGAATTGGTCCTATGTTGTCAAAACCATCAGTTTTAAGTTTAATTGGTTTTTGGTATCTAAGGACCTGGTTTAAATTAATTGGGTAAATTCAAATTTGTTGTGTTGATAAAAATGCTGCTCTGCCTGCTAACTGTATAACCTTTTGTCGCCAAATGTTACAATTCAGATGCTCATTACACCTGCAAACCCACAAGCTGTACACAGACTGTTTATTTCCCTCTCCAAGCCAAGGAGAAACACATCATCTTTTACAGGAACCACATACTGCTTTCCCCCTTATCATTTTACGAACCTTGATATTTTAAAAACACCAAATTTAAATGTCCTGCCTTCCTATCTACTCTATCCAACTTTGCAATACGAAGGAAATTTGGCACGTCCACAAAGACTGCTACCAATTTTTAGAGATGCACCATAGAAAACATCCTATCTGATGAATCACAGCATGGTATGGCAACTGCTCTTCCCAGGACTGCAAGAAAGTACAGAGTCGTGAATATAGCCCAATCCATCTTGCAAACCAGCCTTCCATCCATTGACTCCGTCTATACTTCCTGCTGCCTCAGGAAAGCAGCCAACATAATCACAGACTACTTCTACTCCAGTGACACTCTGGTCAATCCTCTTCCTTTGAACAGAAGACATAGAAGTTTGACTTCACATATGAATAGAATTAAGAACAGCTTCTCCCTGCCGTTTTCAGGCTTTTGACAGGACCTCTCAAATGTTAATTCTGATGTCTCTTTCTGCACCCTCTCTGTGGCTGTAACACTGAATTCTGCACTCTGTCTGCTACCTGATGCACTTTGTATGATACAATCTGCCTGTACAACATGCAAAACAACACTTTTCACTGTATCTCAGTACATGTGGCAACAATCATTTAAGTCAAATCAAATTATACTATTGTTTATATAGCTTTCATGTTTGATGAATTTGATAAATTTGATGAATTTAGTGTGCAAAATATTGTAAATATAAATTCAAGACTAAAAAATGTTTCTTGGTTTCTTTTCCATTAAGTGGAATGGAGTTGATAGCGATAGTTTCAATCTGGCAATTCCGCAACAAGCCAATACATCACTACAGACAGGAAGCTAGATGATGGAAGATAGCAGATTCAAGCTCCATGAAGTATTACTTGTGTATTATGTATTGTTGGCCCCCTAACTTATGACTAAAAATCCGGTCCTATAGATATGACTTTTGCACAGTAGTGATGGTACATTAATTACCGAAGGAGTAATTCTCCTCATGTTGTTCTCATGGCATGCCATCTGAATGCAACTTTCTTTGGTTGACTTACAGAGTTTGAATAATAGAAGTGAACTTTGCAGGGTGAGTCATGATCCTGACATCAGCCTTAATCCTGGGCTTACAGCCCAGAAGTGGCCATGCTGGAGTATCAGGTGCAATTTTTCTGGAGATGGCCAATTATACAGCCTTCGGCGGTGCAACAAACTTCACGTGTCAGCACCAGTTCCATGCCATTTCACAGAGCTAAGCAATACCACAACCAACGGATCGAAGCTCTGCAGCCCTGCCACATCTAGTCGTGAATGGTGGTGGACAATAAGACAACTCACTGGAGGAGGAAGTTCAACAAATATCCCCACCCTCAATGATGGAAGAGCCCAGCACATCAGTGCAAAAGATGGGGTGGCACGGTGGCTCAGTGGTTAGCACTGCAGCCTCACAGCACCAGGGACCTGGGTTCGATTCCAGCCTCGGGCGACTGTCTATATGGAGTTTGCACATTCTCCCTGCGTCTGCATTGGTTTCCTCCGGGTGCTCCGGTTTCCTCCCACAGTCCAAAGATGTGCAGGTCAGGTGCGTTGGCCATGCTAAATTGCCTGTAGTATTCATGGGCGAGAGGGTTATAGAGAGATGGGTCTGGGTGGGATGCTTCAAGAGGCGGTGTGGCCTTGTTGGGCCGAAGGGCCTGTTTGCACACTGTAGGGAATCTAAACTAATCTAATAAGGCTGAAGTATTCGCCACAATCCAGCCAGAAGTGTCAAGTGGATGATCCATCTCAGCCTCTTTTAGTGGTCCCCAGCATTACAAATCCTAATCTTCAGCCAACTTGATTCACTCCATGTGATATCAAGAAACGGTTGGAGACAGGGGACACTGCAAAGGCTACTGGCCCTGACAACGTTCCAGCAATAGTACTGAAGACTTATGCTCCAGAACTTGCCGCTGTCCTAGCCAAGCTGTTCCAGTACAGTTACAACACTGGCATCTATCCGACAATGTGGAAAATTTCCCAAGTATGTCCTGTACACAATAAGCAGGACAAAACTAACCTGATTACCGCCCCATCAGTGTCCTCTCGATCATCAATAAAGTGATCGAGGGTGTCAACAAGAGTACTATCAAGAAGAACCTGCTCAGCAATGCTCAGTTTGGGTTCTGCCAGGACCACTCAGCTACTGATTTCATTACAGACTTGATTCAAACATGGGAAAATGAGCTGAATTCCAGATGTGAGGTGAGAGTGATGGCCCTGGATGTCAAGGCTGCATTTGACCGAGTGTGGCATCAAGGTGCCCTGGTAAAACTGGAATCAATGGGTATCAGGCGGCAAACTCTCTGGTGGTTGGATTCATACCTGACACATAAGAAGATGGATAATAAAATGTGAGGCTGGGTGAACACAGCAGGCCCAGTAGCATCTCAGGAGCTCAAAAGCTGACGTTTCGGGCCTAGACCCTTCATCAGAGAGGGGGATGGGGTGAGGGAACTGGAATAAATAGGGAGAGAGGGGGAGGCGGACTGAAGATGGAGAGAAAAGAAGATAGATGGAGAGGAGAGTATAGGTGGGGAGGTAGGGAGGGGATAGGTCAGTCCAGGGAAGACGGGCAGGTCAAGGAGGTGGAATGAGGTTAGTAGGTAGGAGATGGAGGTGCAGCTTGGGGTGGGAGGAAGGGATGGGTGAGAGGAAGAACAGGTTAGGGAGGCAGAGACAGGTTGGACTGGTTTTGGGATGCAGTGGGTGGAGGGGATGAGCTGGGCTGGCTGTGTGGTGCAGTGGGGAGAGGGGACGAACTGGGCTGGTTTTGGGATGCGGTGGGGGAAGGGGAGATTTTGAAGCTGGTGAAGTCCACATTGATACCATTGGACTGCAGGGTTCCCAAGCGGAATATGAGTTGCTGTTCCTGCAACCTTCGGGTGGATCATTGTGGCACTGCAGGAGGCCCATGATGGACATGTCATCTAAAAAATGGGAGGGGGAGTGGAAATGGTTTGCGCCTGGGAGGTGCAGTTGTTTATCGTGAACCGAGCAGAGGTGTTCTGCAAAGCGGTCCCCAAGCCTCCGCTTGGTTTCCCCAATGTAGAGGAAGCCACACCGGGTACAATGGATACAGTATACCACATTGGCAGATGTGCAGGTGAACCTCTGCTTGATGTGGAAAGTTATCTTGGAGCCTGGGATGGGGGTGAGGGAGGAGGTGTGGGGGCAAGTGTAGCATTTCCTGCGGTTGCAGGGGAAGGTGCCGGGTGTGGTGGGGTTGGAGGGCAGTGTGGAGCGAACAAGGGAGTCACGGAGAGAGTGGTCTCTCCGGAAAGCAGACAAGGGTGGGGATGGAAAAATGTCTTGGGTGGTGGGGTCGGATTGTAGATGGCGGAAGTGTCGGAGGATGATGCGTTGTATCCGGAGGTTGGTGGGGTGGTGTGTGAGAACGAGGGGGATCCTCTTTGGGTGGTTCTGGCGGGGGCGGGGTGTGAGGGATGTGTTGCGGGAAATGCGAGAGACGCTGTCAAGGGCGTTCTCGACCACTGTGGGGGGAAAGTTGCGGTCCTTGAAGAACTTGGACATCTGGGATGTGCGGGAATGGAATGCCTCATCGTGGGAGCAGATGCGGTGGAGGTGGAGGAATTGGGAATAGAGGATGGAATATTTGCAGGAGGGTGGGTGGGAGGAGGTGTATTCTAGGTAGCTGTGGGAGTTGGTGGGCTTGAAATGGACATCAGTTACAAGCTGGTTGCCTGAGATGGAGAGTGAGACGTCCAGGAAGGTGCTTTCCGGAGAGAACATTCTCTCCGTGACTCCCTTCTTCGCTCCACACTGCCCTCCAACCCCACCACACCCGGCACCTTCCCCTGCAACCGCAGGAAATGCTACACTTGCCCCACACCTCCTCCCTCACCTCTATCCCAGGCCCCAAGATGACTTTCCACATTAAGCAGAGGTTCACCTGCACATATGCCAATGTGGTATACTGCATCCACTGTACCCGGTGTGGCTTCCTCTACATTGGGGAATCCAAGCAGAGGCTTGGGGACTGCTTTGCAGAACACCTCCGCTCGGTTCGCAATAAACAACTGCACCTCCCATTCGCAAACCATTTCAACTCCCCCTCCCATTCTTTAGATGACATGTCCATCATGGGCCTCCTGCAGTGCCACAATGATGCCACCCAAAGCTTGCAGGAACAGCAACTCATATTCTGCTTGGGAACCCTGCAGCCCAATGGTATCAATGTGGACTTCACCAGCTTCAAAATCTCCCCTTCCCCCACTGCATCCCAAAACCAGCCCAGTTCGTCCCCTCCCCACACTGCACCACACAACCAGTCCAGCTCTTCCCCTCCACCCACTGCATCCCAAAACCAGTCCAACCTGTCTCTGCCTCCCTAACCTGTTCCTCCTCTCACCCATCCCTTCCTCCCACCCCAAGCCGCACCTCCATCTCCTACCTACTAACCTCATCCCACATCCTTGACCTGTCCGTTTTCCATGGATTGACCTATCCCTTCCCTACCTCCCCACCTATACTTTCCTCTCCACCTATCTTCTTTTCTCTCCATCTTCGGTCCGCCTCACCCTCTCTCCCTATTTATTCCAGAACCCTCACCCCATCCCTCTCTCTGATGAAGGGTCTAGGCCCGAAACGTCAGCTTTTGAGCTCCTGAGAGGCTGCTGGGCCTGCTGTGTTCATCCAGCCTCACATTTCATTATCTTGGATTCTCCAGCATCTGCAGTTCCCATTATCACACAAGAAGATAGTAATGGTTGTGGGAGGTCAATCATCTCAGCACCAGGACATCTCTGCAGGAGTTCTTCAGGGTAGTGTCCTAGGCTCAAGCATCTTCAGCTGCTTCATCAATGACCCTCCCGCCATCATAAGGTCAGAATTGGGGATGTTTGCCCATGATTGCACAATGTTCAGCACCATTCGTGACTCTTCAGATACTGAAGCAGTCCAGGTTCACATGCAACAAGATCAAAGAATGCCCTTTGACATTCAATGCTGTTAGCATCACTGAATCCGGCACTATCAACATCCTGGGGGTTACCATTGACCAGAAACTCAACTGGACTCACCACATTAACACAGTGGCTACAACAGCTGGCCAGAAGCTGGGAATACGGCATTGAGTAACTCACATCTTGACTCCTCAAAGCCTGTCCACCATCTACAAAGCACAAGTCAGGAGTGTGATGGAATACTCCCCACTTGCCTGGATGAGTGCAGCCCCATCAACACTGAAAAAGCTTGACACCATCTCGGACAAATTAGCCCACTTGATTGGCACTACATCTACAAGCATCCCCTCTGTCTACCACCGACGCTCCATAGCAGCAGTGTGTACTATCTACAAGATGCACTGCAGAAATTCCCCAAAGATCCTCAAACAGCACCTTCCAAACCCATGACCACTTCAATCTAGAAGGACAAGGGCAGCGGATATATGGGAACACCATCATCTCCAAGTTCCTCTCCAAGTCATTGACAATCCTGACTTGGAAATATATCGCTATTCCTTCACTGTTGCTGGGTCATAAACCCAGAATTCTCTCCCGAAAAGCACTGTGGGTCAAACCACAGCTGGAGGAATGCTGCAGTTCAAAAAGGCAGCTCACCACCACCTTCTCAAGGGCAACTAGGGATGGACAAGATATTCTGGCCAGCCAGCGACGCCCACATCCCACAAATGAATAATAAAAAAAAGTACAGTCCTATTTACCTACGGATGGGAGAAAAAACATTCTCCCAGGGATTAATGGATTTGAGCAGATCCTATTATAAACAAAACTAAGTGAAGTGCCAAGCAGCTTTCCTAAGTTCCAGCTAGCTGATATACAAAGCAAGCACTGAGGTTTCACAGTCTGCTTTCGTTTATCCATCCATGAGAATTTGGTCAGGAGTATTTGATTGAGGCAAAATGGTGGAAAGAGAATTCTTGTTAATTGCATCTACGTCATTATACACTTCTAACTGAATCTATTACATGATTGTTTGTCATTTACCCATAACTCCCTGAATGGCAGAACATCCCTTGACTGACATTCTACAAGTTTGCTCTATAAAGTTCCAGAATCTTCACCTCTTTACCAGATGCTTTCCATTTTGAAAAGGAAGATTCTGTAGTTTTGATTGCAATTCTGAAAGTAAATTTATTTAAGCAGCAAATACCTTTGACTTTAGTTGAAATATTTATAGTCATGATGAGAATTGGAAATTTCCAGGTCTGTAGGGGGTTTTCAGTTGCATCATCTGTGTGAAAAATCAGCCCACTAGATATGTTAGAAAGCAAAGGTATCCTGAGAATATATTTTCTTCCCTTGTATCAAACACATGGACTCCCACTTGGAAAAAGAGAATGTTTTCCCCAGGCTGATGGCTTCCTACACAATACTTTGACCACGCCTGAAGAATTACTATAAATTTTATCGAAATATTAATGAACACTTCCTTAACAACCTGCACCAATCAAAGGTTAGTCCACCATCATTGGAGTTACTGTTTGTTTAGCCTGTTCTTCTCATACATAAGTTGAAGTGAATGCTGTGAATAAAAATCCTGAAACACCAAATAAGATTCATATTTTATATAAAAGACAGACTTAATTCCTGTTTGGGTTTATATGATGCAGAATATTTTTTGAATTCATTCATAAACAGTGTGCCAAAGGACAAATGTGATTTAAACCTGATGACTGAAAGGAATAAGTCAAATTGCAGTCACTACTATCTCCTCTTTCCTAAAACAAACAGAAATGTGCATGCACGCGCAAACACACAAACACTGTGGCTTTCTTGTAGAGGGCTTCACATCTACAAATAGAATAAGCATAAATATTTACAGGAGATGGTGAGAGTTGTTTAAAAACATCCGTGCCAATAAGTTCAAACGTTAAACTTGTGTACATGTATTAGAGGGATACTGATTAGCTCAGCTGGCTAGGTGACTCGCATGTGGTTCAAAATAACAACAAATCAGTTGATTCATTTCCATTCTAGCTGAGGGAGATTTGGAACCTGTCTCCTCATCTGTCCTGAGAATGGAGGGAAATGGCAAATCAAAATCTGTCAAATAAATGGCTCAGGAATAAGCATGAGTGGGCAATGTGCCAAGGGCCTACCTTCATTGAAGTGTACATGTCACTGGCACTGAAATGCACCTGAAAGATGGTCAATAGACTAAATGTAATGTAGCAACTTATAAAATGATGTAGACTATTTGCTTAGTCTTTATTTTTATGCAAAATTAGGTTGTCTTGACTATTGGTCAATTGACTTTGATACAATGTCAATAATTCACTAGTACTACCCAATTAAGGTAATGATTGATCAGTCATGCATGTTATTTTGTCCAACTGATAGATTTGCAACAGCATGGGCCTTTATTTTTACTGAAAAAGCAAAACAAATCCAGCAAAGGTGTGATTAGAAAACAAAACTGAAAAACCTAGCAGCAAAATTCAGACTAGAAATAAATGGTAGGTGAGGCACTCAATTTGAAATTTGTAATGACATAATTACTGGAATGTAGTCCCAATGTCATTTCTCTGTAGCATCTGAAGGATAACAAATATAATATGCCCTCCATTATCCATTCCCATTATATGTCTTAAAAATAGAAAATACTGGAATTACTCAGCAGGTCATCAGTGATGGAGAGAGTAAGACAGAGTTGACATTTCATGTCAATGACATTTCATCAGCAAGAGTTTCAGGTTTTTTTTCTTTGCAAGAAGGCAATGGATTAGACTCTTATGCTGCAGACTATCCTCTCCATCAGTTTATTTTCTTTTTTTCTCAGTCTTTTTGCATTTCATTTTACCTCCCTTCCTCCAGCTGCACTGGTGCTGTCCTGGGTGAAAGCCAGCGCAGGTTCCCAGGCTCAGCATGGACCTGAACTCCCGGCCTCAACGTAGATCTGAACACAGCCTCAGCATGGACTCAAACACTTAGCTTCAGCGTGGACTCAAACATTCAGCCTCAGCACTGACCCAAGCGTGGCCTCAGCGTGGACTCGAACTCCCAGCCTCAGCATGGATTCAGACTCCCGGCCTCAGCGTGGGCTCAGACTCCCGGCCTCAGCGTGGGCTCAGACTCCCGGCCTCAGCGTGGACTCAGACTCCCGGCATCAGCGTGGACTCAGACTCCTGGCCTCAGTGTGGACTTAAACTCCCAGCCTCAGCATGGACCCAAAAGCTTGGCACTCCAAGCCTTGAGGTGAAGCCTGGCATGGTCTGGGTTGGAAAGACAGGTATTCTGAACTCCTATTACTTGATTTTTCTAATTTATTGCTGGACTTGTTTATTTCTTTATTTTTCTAATTTTTTCCCGAAGAATTTGTATTTAAAAATCTGTACCTAGGTACAATGGCACCTAAGGCAGTGCTCTAAGTGGCAACTTGTAAATGTTTCACTGTACACATGTGAGTACATGTGAAAATAAAGCCAATTATAATTTACAACAGCTGTCGTTTTTTTTCAATTCATTCCTTGTATGTGATGCTTGCGAGTCCAAAGTTTATTGGCCAACCCTAATAGCCCTGCGAAAGGTGGTGATGACCTTGCTTCTCATTGAATGGTGAGGTAGACTTGTGGGGCTTGAATGGCCTACTCCTGTTCCTAGGTTCTTGAATAACTGTGGATTGTGAGGTATGGGGAGTCTCTCAGTGCTTGTGGGGAGGGAATTCCAGGATTTTGATTTAGTGACATGGAAGGCATAGCAATATAGTTCCAAGTCCAGCAGAGATCCAAAACATCATGGATGCCTGTCTTTGAGCAATTTGATTCATTCTACGGGATATCAAGAAACATCTGGAGGCACTGGATACTGCAAAGGCCATGGGCCCTGACAACAATCTGGCAGTAATACTGAAGACGTGTGCCCCAAAACATGCCGCACTCTTAGTCAAACTGCTCCAGTACAACTACTGTCGGAGGAACTTTGGTGAATCACTTGTGGGTAGCAATGATCTGCCATCCTGGTTGTCATACAGATGTTTATAGGATAAAGACTGGAATAAGGCATTGCCTCACTGCTTTGGATGTTAACATCCGTGTCATCATACTTACAAAGATCAGCATTATGATACAAGATATTGGACTGAAATTTCTTAGATCCCTGATTGTAGGGCTTGAGGCAGGCTGGGTTGAGAGGTTTGGAAAATGGGAAGGAAGTAGGTCAGGTTTGCTCTTTGACATATTCCTGCCCGCCAGCAGATAGTTTTCCTGGTTTGACTGGAAAGTAGATCGTCTGCCCACATCATAGGCAGGCAGCCAATTAACACTGTTAAGGTCCTGATCAGGGGCATCTCTGTGGACTAGCCCAATTAGAGCATCCAGTTCAATAGAAGCACACTCACTGTGGTACAAGGTAAGGGCAGGGGGTGGCATTTGTGCTATACACATTAACCCAATGATGGGACTATGAGCAGGCAAGGCCACATCCTCCATCTTTAGGTCAGAAGTGGGAATGATTATCGATGATTGCACGATGTTCAGCACCTTCAAAATCTTCAGATACTGAAGTAATCCATGTTCAAATGCAACAAGATCTGGACAATATCCAGGCTTGGGCTGACAACTGGAAAGTAACATTTGCACAACATAAATGCCAGGCAATGGTTATCTCCAATAAAAGGCATCGCCCCTTGACAGTCAACGTTGTTACCATCACTGAATCCTCCACTCTCAACATTCTAAGTTTTACCATTGACTCGAAACTCTGTTGGACTTGCCACATAAACTCTGTTGGGCTTGCCACATAAACAGGGCGGCTACAGGAGCAGGTCACAGGCTAGGAATGCTGCATTAAGTAGCTCACCTCCTAACTCCCTGAAGCCTGTCCACCATCTACAAGGCACAAGTCTGGAGTGTGATGGAATACACCCCATTTGCCTAGACGACTTCAGTTCCAATAAAACTTAAGAAGCGTGACGCCATCCAGATCAAATCAACTTGCCTGATTGGCACTATGTCCACAAACATCCACTCCCTCCATCACCAACACTCAGTAATAACAGTGTGCACTATTTACAAGATGCACGGCAGAAATTCATAAAAGATCCTTGGACAGCGCCTTTCAAATCCACAATCACTTTTTTCCAGGAGAACAAGGGCAGCAGATAGATGAAAATACTGCCACCTGCAGGTTCCCTCCAAGACACTCACCATCCTGGTTCAGAAATATTGCCATTCCTTCATTGTCACTGGGGTAAAATTCTGGAATTCTCTCCCTAACAGCAGTGTGGCTCCAACCAGAACACATGAGCTGCATTGGTTGAAGAAGGCAGCTCACCACCACCTTCTTAAGGGCAACTAGTGATACGCAATAAATGCTGATCAGCCAGTGGCATCCATCAGTGAATTTTTTTTAAAATTTGCAATCCAAACAATTCATCTGGAAGAATTTCTGCTTCCATCTGAGTGGTAGAAGGGCTCTGGTACACAATCTTTTTTCTACATTCCTTCTTTATAGCACCTACAGTTTGAGATACTTTGCTTGTTCCCAACCTGCCTCAGTAGCACCAACCTCTTCTGGTGGGCTGCAGAGGTCCTAGGGCTCCTTGCCTTCTGTTTGGACTTTAAATCTGCAAGTGGAAAAATGGCCAATTAAGAGGACAAAACAGGGAGATTGTGTTATTGGTCTCATTGCTAGCATGTGCGTACACATTTCCACGGAAATGTTGACAGATTTTACAGGTCTAATCATCTTGTGGTCGAACATATTTATTATGGTTGTATTTTGCTTTTCCTTTCATTAAATGGCTGAATATGTGACTGAGTGGGATCCGATTACATGAAGTACAAGACAATCAATTGCCTGGCAATCCAGCCTGTCAGAACTGCCACAGCCCAAAGACAGGGGTCAAGCACATCATGGCAGATATGATAATGATTATGGCCAATTACACCAGCTCAAAGTAAAGCACCATAAAATACTGAAAAGCACCCAACCTATCCACTTCAGATAAACTACAGAAATTGCATCAAGCACTATATTGTTCCATTTGTTAGTTTAACACCAGAAGTACCTAGACTTCTGAATATTTTTAAAATAAATTCAACGAATATAAACTGATTTCTTGTATCAATATGACTACAACAGCAGGGTTTAAACATAACGTTAAGAACATAAGAACTAGAAGCAGGAGTAGGTAATCTTTGAATGCCTGCTCCATGATTCAATTAAGACCATGGTTGATCTTTTTGTGACCTCAGTTCCACTTGCCCACTGTCTCATCATAAGCCTTAACTCCTTTTCTGTTCAAAAAAATTATCTATCTTAGCTTTAAAAACATTCAATGAGGAAACCTCATCTACATCACTGGACAGGGAATTTCACAGAAACAAAACCCTTTGGGTGAAGAAGTTCCTCTTCAATTCATTCCTAAATCTGCTCCCCCTCATTTTGAGGTTATGTCCTCTTGTTCTCATTTCACCTACCAGTGAAAACATCCTCCCTGTTTCTATCTTATCTATTCCCTTCATAATTTTATATGTTTCTATAAGATCTCTCTTCATTCGTCTAAATTCCAATGAATATAATCCCAGTCTACTCAGTCTCCCCTCATAAGCCAACCCTCTCAACTCCAGAATCAACATTGTAAATCATCTCTGCACCCCAGTGCCAGTACATCCTTTCTCAAGTAAGGAGACCAAAGCAACATGCTGTTCTCCAGATGTGGCCTCACCAGCACCTTATACAGCTGTAACATAACCTCCCTGCTTTTAAACTCAATCCCTAAATTCCACTTGCCATCTTAATTCCCTATTGTACCTGCAAACCAACCTTCTGCAATTCATTCACAAGGACACCCAGATTCCTCTGCACAGCAGCATGCTGCAAGTTATCATTCAAATAATAGTCCTTTCTACTGCCATTCCTACCAAAATGGATGAATTCACACTTATCAACATAATACTCCATCTGCCAGACTTTCCCACACTCACTTAAACTATGTCCCACTGCAAACTTTCAGAGTCCTCTGCACATGTTGTTACTTTGCATCTTAGTGTCATCCACAAATTTTGACACATTATATGCAGTCCCCAGCTCCAAAACATCTACGTAAATTGTAAACAATTGCCAGCTGATCCCTGAGGCACGCCACTAGTTGCTGATCGCCAACCGGAAACGCATTCATTTATCCCATCTCTATGCTTTCTGTTAGTTAACCAATCCTTCATTCATGCTAATACATTGCTTGTAATGCCATGTACCTTTGTCTTATACAGCAGCGTTTTGTGTGGCACCTTGTCAAATGCCTTTTAGACACTTCACATCTACTGGGTTCCCATTGTCTACTGCACTCATAATGTCTTCATAGGATTCCAGTAAATTAATTATACATGACATGCCCTTCATGAACCCATGCTACATCTGCCCAATGGGACAACTTCTTGCCCATCTTTTGTCTACCTTTTTTTTGCTGTTTTCCAATCTGCTGGAACTGCCCAGAGTCTAGTGAATTTTGGAAAATTACTACGAGTGCATTTGCTATTTCTCCCACCATTTCTTTTAGTACCCTGGGATGCATTCCATCAGGGCCAGGAGACTTGTCTATCTTTGGTTCCATTAGCTTGCCCAACGCTACTTCTTTCATGATAATAATCATTTCTAGGTCATCATCTACCTTGGACTCCTTGCCATCAATTACTGGCATGTTATTTGTGTCCTCCACTGTGAAGACTGATACAAAATATTTGTTCAATGCTCTGGCTACTTCCTCATGTCCCATTATTAAATCCCTGTTCTCCTCTACCAAAGGACCAATGTTTACCTTAGCCACTCTGTTGTTTTATATATTTGTAGAAACTTTTGCTATCTGCCTTTATATCTTAGTTAGTTTACTCTCAAAATCAATCTTCCGTTACTTTACAGCTTTTTATTGTGTCTTTCAATTGACCTTTAAAATTTTCCCAATTTAGGCTACTTTAGCCAACTCCTCCCTCATCCTATTGTAGTCTCCTCTGTTTAAGCACAGAACCCTGGTATTGGATTTTATCTTCTCACTTTCTGTTTGTATTCTAAATTCAACTAATTGTGGTTGTTCCTTCCAAGAGGATCCCTAACTATGCGATCATTAATTATTCCCGTCCCATTACACAGGACCAGATCTAAGATAGCTTGCTCTCTCGTTGGTTCCATTACATATTGTTCAAGAAAACTGTTGCGCATGTATTCAATGAACTCCAAGCTGCCCTGACCAACTTGGTTCAACCAACCGACATTTAGATTAAAATCCCCCATGATAACTGCCGTACCATTTTTACAGGCATTCGTTATTTCTTTGTTTATTGCCCGCCCCAATGTGATGTTAGTATTTGGTGGCCTATGGACTACGCCTATCAGTGACTTTTTCTTCTTAAAATTTCTAATTTCCACCCAGATGGATTCAACTTTATTCTCCATAGAACCTAAATCATTTCTCAGGACCATCCTGATGTCATCCTTAAATATCAGAGCTATACCACCTCCCTAACCTTCCTGTCTGTCGTTCCGAATAGTCTGATACCCCCGGATATTTAATTCCCAGTCGTAACCGTCCTACAACCATGTCTCCGTAATGACTACTAAATCATACCTCATTCACAATAATTTGTGCTGTTAAATCATCTATTTTGTTTTGAATGCTACCAGCATTCAGGTAAAGTGAAGTGCAATGTCCTTATCAACGTCCACAAATTATCAGTGATCATGATTGTTTGAAATTAGCATTTTGTAAGTAAACTAATTTTGATTTCCATGTTAACTGCAAGTAAAATAGTAAGCAAACAGCAACTTCAGAGTGAATTAATGATTAAGTTATGTTCTGTACAAACCAGTGAAATTCCTCAATAATAAAACTTGCCTGAAACACTAGTGGAAATGAAGGACAGTACAGCATCACAACATGGTAAGAGCTTTTAAGTTAATTTAGAAGTGATATAAATAGCCATTTGGGAACTTGAGTGTTACAGAGAAAAACACATATTTGTCAAGGCGAGATAACACGGTGTGAAGCTGGATGAACACAGCAGGCCAAGCAGCATCAGAGGAGCAGGAAAGCTTGACATTTCGGGTCGGGGCCCTATTTGTCTATTTTCTGACTATTTGTCAAGGCATTTTGTTTTGCACTCATTCAGGATAATTTGCAAAAATATAAATGTAAAGGGGAACATTTTTATACTGCACGAGAATAACATGCAGCAAGATTGGTAAATGGATACTGACTGCAGAGGGATTACCATGGAGAATGCACAAGTTAAATGATGTTGATAGTTAACAGTCAAGCTTTGTTTAAATTTAAACTAGTAATTTGGCTCCAACCAGTCAAGACATACTCCTTAGAAATGAGAATATCTGTTACTTATTTTGTTCAGTTAAAAGCTGAGTTCTTGAAAATTTGAGCAAAAGGTGAAGGTAGACGTTTCTTGCTGATTTTGTCATATCCTGGTTCATTCCTCAAGGCAATGCCTTGATTAATCTGAGTCAATCTGCCTGTTTTAAATTTAAATAAAGCTTGGCAGTTAACTACCAGTCATCATGCATTCTCCATCTCTATCAATCAGAGACCACTTGCCGATCAATCAAGATATTCCTCTCGTACATATGAAAATGTTGTTCCAAATGCGTCTTTTTTCACGAATACATAGGAGAAATACTTTGCATTGTCTAAATAAATAATTCAGTTAATCAATAATGCATAAACCTTATTTCTAGAGTTATTCATCACACTTAAAGTTAGTATCCCTATGTCATGTGAGGCCTACTTTCACAAAGGAATATGACAACTAATTCCACTAAAAATATTTTCTTACCTTACTGACCGTAAATCCCACAATTTGATTCCATCAGTTACAGCGGTTGTCAGAAAGAGATTATAGGATTCAGAAGCTTGGGTACAAAATACTGAACCCTAAAACAAGATGGGAGAAAACACATAAATAGATTATTGATAAATATCACTTATCATGACTGAATTAATGTTTAAATGGAATATCCTAATTGTGCAGGGAAAACAAACAAAAATTTTGAGGATATAATTAACAGAATAGAAAAGGAAGAATTGGTGAACGTTATAGATATTTTCTAAACACAGATGTTATCACACACATCTGGAGTAACTAAGACTTGATGCCAGGTCTCTTGACTCAGAGGCACTACCACTGCACCACAATAACCCTTATTTAGATTTTCAGAAAGCCTTCAGTAAGGTACCACACAAGTGATTAGTGAACAAGGGATTGAGAGAATGGATATTTTCAAATAAACCTGCTCAGAGATGTTATACGCCCCTGGGGCAGGTGGGCTTGAATCTGGGATTTGGGAATATACCAGCACAGATTGAAAATGAATGGACCAAAAATGGAAAATAGGAATAAATAAGTTATTTTCAGATATGCATGCTCTGACTAATGAGGTGCTGTATTTCTTGAGTCCTAGCGAGTCACAATTTATACCGATGATTTGGATGTAGAAATTATCCAAGTTTGCATATAGCGTCAAACTAAGTAGAAGCGTGAACTGTGAAGGGCATGCAAAAACACTTCAAGAAGACTTGGGGAGGCAAGGGACTGGGCAAAAAAAAACTGGCAGATGGAAATATAATATTCAATATTTAAGGTACTTTGATTGGAAAAGAACCAGAAAGCACAGCATTTCTTAAATGCTGAGAGGCCAGGAAATGTTGAACTTAAAAGGGACTTAGGCTATTCTCGTTCATCAGTTATTGCAAGTTAGCATGCAGATATAGCAAACAACTAAGATATTGATATTAACACAGAAGTGCTGAAGAAACGCAACAGGTCTGGCAGCAACTGTGGAGACAGAAACACAGAGCTCATGGTTCAAGTCCAATATAAGTCTACTTCAGTACCAGATATTTTTTTTTGGCCTTTTCTTACCAGAACGTTCAAGTAAAAGTGCACAAATTTCATACTGCAATTATACAGAACCTTGTAAGATTGCATCTGGAATGCTATGTGCAGTTTCAGTCTCCTCACCCAAGGAAAGGTATACTTGCCATAAAGCGTGAGCAATAGCTAACTCCTGGGACAGACGGACTATTGTGTGAGGAAAGGTTAAATAGACTAGGTCTTTTTCTCTGAAGAAAATCTCATTCAAACACACTAAGTCTTACAGAGCTTGATAGGGTAGATGCAAGAAGGATGGCTTGGGCATGTTGAGTAGAAGATGACAGAGTGAGAAGTAGGCATTTTAGGTCGAAGATGAAGAGGAAAATTCTCACTGAGAGGATGGTGCATCTTTTTGGAATTCACTGCTCCGGAGGGGCAGATTGAGATAGATAATTTTCGGATGCAGGATTGTGCAGGGCAATTGTTTAAAGTAGGTAATAACAGATGATCTAACTGAATGATGGAAAAGGATCAGAGGGTTAAATGTCTACCACTACTCCAATTCCTTGTCATGTTAAAATGAGCATGTCATCAAACTACTATAAACATAATATTAACTATTAACATTAGCTAAATAATATGCTCTCAAATTAAGTCATCACAGCAAGTTATTGTTTACCTTTAGAAAGACAAAGAGCCACATTCCAGTAAAAGATTTTTGAAGGGATTTTTCAGATGCATCATAATGTTATTAGAAAAGCAAAGTACTGCAAATAAGTGGGTTCTGATGAAACCTGAGCTCTCTTTCTTCTTCCATACATGCTGCCACACCTGCTGAGCATTTCTGGCTTTTTTTTATTACTAATATTAATGGAACAATGCTGGTTTCAGACTGCTGGTGCATGTGTAGTGTAATATTATAAATGTTATCTGTCTTAACTGTTTGATTTTCTTTCTCCACAAAGTAGTGGACATGTACAACAGGCTATTACCAAAAGTACTTAGTACTTGTTCATTAGCACCATCAAGAAAATACCTGAATAAGGATTTGCTTAGAATTAAAACTAAGTATAATTATAACATCCTGTGAAATTCTGGATTAACACAACCTCATATGTGCAAAAAAAACATATAGACAAGGGAGTTATGGTGAGCAGAAAAGAGAGTAAAGATGATACCAAAACCGGATTAGTAATGATTTTATTGAATAGGAGCACAGGCCCAGAGGGCCAATCTCCTACTCTGAAATCCTATCTTCTCATGTCCTATGCTCCTAAAAGCCAGGGCTGAATAGATGACCTCATAATTGTTTTATAAATTACCTTGAGTGGAGAGAAAACAGAAAAAGTCATGCTGAATCTTCCTTCAGAATGTCTCAAATAATATAGATAATGCTTTGAATGTTCCATGGTCCAAAGGGCTTCTGTCATACTAACCTTTATTTTCTCAAATGTATAGAAAAATGCCAATAACAACTGTCAATCTTTATCCTTTACCTTAGAAAAACATCACAAGACACTTCCCAGGAGACTAATCAAACAAAATTTGACACTGGTCTACATAAGGACAAATCAAGATAGGTGTCCAAAAACTTGTTCAACAAAGTAGATTTTAAGTAGCAAAGATTTGAAAGAGGTGAGAAACTAGAGAGACAGAACAATTTAGGGAGGGAATTGGGATCTTAGGTCACTGAGAGTACAGGAGACATTATGTCTAAGAGAAGAACTATATTCCAACAGAGTCCACATCCACACTTTCAGCAAGAGTTTTACCTCAGTTAATCACACTGTACAAAACTAGGTTAGGTTAAGTAAGTGGGCAAAAAGTTAGCAAATAGATCATATTGTGAGAAATTGTGAAGTTGCTCATTTTGGAAGGGAGAACAAAAGAACAGTATTGTTTAAATGGAGAAGAACTGCAGGCAGATAATCAGCACCTGGACAATACTTCTGGAAAGCCTGTATTGCACTAGAGACACAGGCTCAAATTCTACCACAGCAGCTGTAGGAAATGCAATTGCGATCCTTGCTTGGTCTGGGTTAAAGCAAACCCAGACTTAAAGCAATGTGAAATGGTCAAGCAACCCATACAATTCAAGGCCAGTTAGGGGTGTATGACATATCCTGGTCATGCCAGTAACAACTACATCCCATCAACAAATAATGGAGAAAAATGTGGAGTATAGACCATGTCAACTGAATGGTCAATTATTATGATTATATGATCAATGGTGCAAATAATCCATCTTTTTCATAATAATATCTGTGCATTGCAGTCCAACTGTGCTCCACTAAAGTCCTGTAATATCATTTACCTCATCTAACCACTTCCTGTTGAATTTAATGCATCTAGATTCTGAACCAAGAGTTCTTTTTTCTCTTTTTAAGTATTGTGATCTACTTAAAATGTCAAAATCTTCTTTGTTACAGTTTCTTTTTCCCAACAGCTAAATATAATTCCTCAGCACATACAGATCAGTAAATACCTATTCCAAATTATATTACAAAAAGAGTAAAGTGAGATTTCAACACTCACACATACTTTTTGCTTTATCTCTTAGGAGAGATTATCTAGACTGAACAAATCTATCTAAGGCATTTCAACAAAACAGAGAGATATTCTCAGAGGAAAAAAACAAGATTGAAACCAGGTTTTTGGTAATCCTTAGGTACAATATTTTTCCATCATTATACGGTAGCACAGTGCAGACAAACTGCAGAATGAAAACATACTTCTCATTCTTTTCCACCTTTTACCAACTACTCACTGATACAACAGATGCTTCCTCCCTGTGCTAGCAAAATCTTTCTCCTTGTAAGGATAAGAGCAGGCAGAATTTATAACCCCAACACTCCTTTGATGAATCAATGTTCCATTTTGTAACTGCCATATCAAATCCTTACACATCTGTAATAACAACTAGTGTTCTTTGCTACTGGCTTGCTGCTGCTCTCAATGTACAATAACCTAATTCAACTTTTACATTCCTTCACTAATACTGCTTAGATAGTTAAAATGTGAAGCAGCATGTCATATTTAGTTAATCAACAAGTATTAGCACATTTATTTAAGAGCTGCTTCCTGTCCTGCTTTCACAGTCTGTCACTCTGGATCCCTGGCAATGCTAGTATAAAAACTCTTAGCTTTGCTGATTCAACCAACACAAAGGAGCATAAACATCCTGTGAGAAAGCAAGTCTCTTTAATTACAGATAACAAAGTGTGAAGCTGGATGAACACAGCAGGCCAAGCAGCATCTCAGGAGCATAAAAGCTGATGTTTCGGGGCTAGACCCTTCATCAGAGAGGGGGATGGGGTGAGGGTTCTGAAATAAATAGGCAAAGAGAGGGAGGCGGACCGAAGATGGATAGAGGAGAAGATAGGTGGAGAGGAGAGTATAGATGGGGAGGTGGGGAGGGGATAGCTCAGTCCGGAGAGGACAGACAGGTCAAGGAGGCGGGATGAGGTTAGTAGGTGGGAAATGGAGGTGCGGCTTGAGGTGGGAAGAGGGGATAGATGAGAGAAAGAACAGGTTAGGGAGGCGGGGACGAGCTGGGCTGGTTTTGGTTAGCAGTGGGGGGAGGGGTCGAGCTGGGCTGGTTTTGGGATGCAGTGGGGGAAGGGGAGATTTTGAAGCTTGTGAAGTTCACATTGATACCGTTGGGCAGCAGGGTTCCCAAGTGGTTTATGAGTTGCTGTTCCTGCAACCTTTGAATGGCGTCATTGTGGCACTGCAGGAGGCCCAGGATGGACATGTCGTCCAAGGAATGGGAGGGGGAGTGGAAATGGTTTGTGACTGGGAGGTGCAGTTGTTTGTTGCGAACCGAGCGGAGGAGTTCTGCAAAGCGGTCCCCAAGCCTCCGCTTGGCTTCCCCAATGTAGAGGTAGCCACAACGGGTACAGTGGATACAGTATACCACATTGGCAGATGTGCAGGTGAACATCTGCTTAATATGAGAAGTCATCTTGGGGCCTGGGATGGGGGTGAGAGAGGAGGTGTGGGGGCAAGTGTAGCACTTCCTGCGGTTGCAGAGGAAAGTGCCGGGTGTGGTGGGTTTGGAGGGGAGTGTGGAGTGGACAAGGGAGTCACGGAGAGAGTGGTCTCTCCGGAAAGCAGACAAGGGTGGGAATGGAAAAATGTGTTGGGTGGTGAGGTCAGAATGTAGATGGCGGAAGTGTCGGAGGATGATGCGTTGTATCTGGAGGTTGGTGGGCTGGCATGTGAGGACGAGGGGGATTCACTTTTGGCAGTTATTGCGGGGGCGGGGTGTGAGGGATGTGTTGCGGGAAATGCCGGAGACACGGTCGAGGGCGTTCTTGACCACCACAGGGGGGAAGTTGCAGTCGTTGAAGAACGCGGACATCTGGGATGTGCGGGAGTGGAATGCCTCATCCTGGGAGCAGATGCAGCAGAGAAGAAGGAATTGGGTATAGGGGATGGAATTTTTGCAGGAGGGTGGGTGGGAGGAGGTGTATTCTAGGTAGCTATGGGAGTCGGTGGGCTTGAAATGGACATCAGTTTCTAGCTGGTTGCCTGAGATGGCGACAGAGAGGTCCAGGAAGGTGAGGGATGTGTTGGAGATGGCCCAGGTGAACTTGAGGTTGGGGTGGAAGGTGTTGGTGAAGTGGATGAACTGTTCGAGCTCCTATTGGGAGCAAGAGGCGGCGCTGATGCAGTCATCAATGTAACGGAGGATGAGGTGGGGTTTGGGGCCAGTGTAGGTGTGGAAGAGGGACTGTTCCACATAACCTACATCTACAATCTGACCCCACCACCCAAGACATTTTTCCATCCCCACCTTTGTCTGCCTTCCGGAGAGATAACTCTCTCCATGACTCCCTTGTCCACTCCATACACCCCTCCAAACCCACCACACCCGGCACTTTCCCCTGTAATCGCAGGAAGTGCTACACTTGCCCCCACACCTCCTCTCTCACCCTCATCCCAGGCCCCAAGATGGCTTTCCACATTAAACAGATGTTCACCTGCACCTCTGCCAATGTGGTATACTGTATCCACTGTATCCGTTGTGCCTTCCGCTCCATTGGGGAAATCAAGCAGAGGCTTGGGGACCGCTTCGCAGAACACCTCCGCTCGGTTCGCAATAAACAACTGCACCTCACAGTCGCGAACCATTTTACTTCCCCCTCCCATTCCTTAGACGACATGTCCATCCTGGGCCTCCTGCAGCGCCACAATGACGCCACCCGAAGGTTGCAGGAACAGCAACTCATAAACCACTTGGGAACCCTGCTGCCCAACAGTATCAATGTGAACTTCACAAGCTTCAAAATCTCCCCTTCCCGCACTGCAACCCAAAACCAGCCCAGCTCATCTCCTCCCCCCACTGCTTCCCAAAACCAGCCCAGCTCGTCCCCTCCTCCCTAACCTGTTCTTCCTCTCACCTATCCCCTCCTCCCACCTCAAGCCGCACCTCCATTTCCTACCTACTAACCCCATCCCGCCTCCTTGACCTGTCCAGCCTCCATGGACTGACTTATCCCCTCCCCACCCATACTCTCCTCTCCACCTATCTTCTCCTCTATCCATCTTCGGTCCGCCTCCCCGCCTCTCCCTATTTATTTCAGAACCTTCTCCCCCTCCTCCTCTCTGATGAAGGGTCTAGGCCCGAAATGTCAGCTTTTGTGCTCCTAAGATGCTGCTTGGCCTGCTGTGTTCATCCAGCTCCACACTTTGTTATCTTGGATTCGCCAGCATCTGCAGTTCCCATTATCTCTTTAATTATACTTTTAATTGATAAATTTCTTAAAAAGAAGGAAAATGTTTTTTTCTTTTTAACTCATTTATGGGATATGGGCATCACTGACTGAGATATTTCCCATCTTTACTTGCCCTTTGTAAGGTGGTGGTGAGATGCCTTCCTGAACTGCTGCAGTCTATTTGGTGCAGGTGTAGCCACACCACCATTAGGGAGGAAGTTCTCAGACATAACTACTAATACGTTGTACTACAAGTACTAATTTGACCAATAACTAAATTAACTTCTTAATTTATGCATGTAACATTAGAAATAGGCGCAGAAGTATACCTTACAATTTCTTTTTTGTCATGACTCATTGGAGTAATGTACCAGAAATCAAGACTATTCCTGGAGTCATCACAAACATGAAAATTTGATTAATTGCCCAATTTTACCGAACTGTCTGATTCAGGTTAAAAGAATACACACCCCAAGTTTTTCGCATTGACAATAAAAATAACTATTTCTTATAACTGAAGTTTTTAACTAATGGCAAGAAAGAAACATGAATTATTAATTTAGTACTCCATGACTTAAACTCTACAGCTGTTTTTAAAATCCCATCCACATGCAAACAAATAAACAAAAAGATAAGGCAAGACACAAATACTATGTGTGGGGAAGGATAAAGAAAATCAAAGCACAGTTCTGGCGCTAATGCATATTACAGGTATCAATGTGTTGTTTTATTTTGGCTTTCAGCTCTTTCTTTCAAATCCTTCCATTTCTTTGCTAATGATGCAATGTTGTGGAATTATAGATTCCAGACTTTCATTCACCAGTTGAGAATTCACCGTGCTAGTGTCTCTGATGCTGGCTTTGGCCTAGTTCCATTCAACAGGGGATTTGCATAGAGAAAAACGTACAGAGAAAGGTGAGGGGCAGTAGCTAGCTACTGGGGGTGCCTTATACTTCTCCACTTAGAAGGGAGAGAGCAAGGTGGATGGTTTCTCTTCACAGGCTGGATGCTTCTACTATATTGTCCACACTGAAAGCTGTAAACACCTGCTTGGCAACCAGTTAAGTGATTGTTACTACGCTGATAGTTCCTGAGACCACAACAACTAGTTGTTGAATGGGAATAAAAACAGCTAGTGTTGGAGGAACTCGGCAAGTCTAACACTATCTGTGGGGAGAGAAACAGAGTAACATTTTGAGTAGGATTTTCTTCGTAATTGAA
Source organism: Stegostoma tigrinum (assembly GCF_030684315.1). NCBI lineage: Eukaryota > Metazoa > Chordata > Chondrichthyes > Orectolobiformes > Stegostomatidae > Stegostoma > Stegostoma tigrinum. The sequence continues at coordinate 88,099,185 of NC_081362.1, read as the reverse complement.
AACTGCTGTAAAATGTGGTTATTATGCAGCTAAAAGCCCCATTTTCCTCCCTCTTTCAGTTCCAGAGAAGAGTTATACTGGATTCGAAATGCTTCTCTCTTCACAGATGCTGTCAGATCTGCTGAAATTATCCAGCATTTTCTGTTTTTATTTCAGATTCCTAGCATCAGTACTGTTTTCCTTTTAGTTAACTAGACTGTCTTTGGCCAAAGTTGGTCAGAACACATAGAGATGGTGCAATTCTGTCTGGGACATTCGCTTCACTGCTTGAATAAGGCAATATTGTAGATACAACCCACAATGTGTTTTAGTAAAGATAACAAAGTGTGAAGCTGGATGAACACAGCAGGTCAAGCAGCATCTCAGGAGCACAAAAGCTGACGTTTCAGGCCTAGACCCTTCACCACAGAGCCTCTCTGATGAAGGGTCTAGGCCTGAAAAGTCAGCTTTTATGCTCCTAAGATGCTGCTTGGCCTGCTGTGTTTATCCAGCTTCACACTTTGTTATCTTGGATTCTCCAGCATCTGCAGTTCCCATTATTTCTGATGTGTTTCATTAACTTGTTTTTTAAAACTGTAAACATCTTGTATAGTTTTCTTCGTTTAAAGCTGGTATCTTTCCTTATTTTTAATGCACTATCCAATAACAATAGAAGTTACCTTGACTCACCTCCACCATCAGGAGAGATCAAATGCAATTTCAAAAAAAGTATTTCATCATGAGGTATATGACACATAGATAAGAAAATAGGAGAACTGAATTCATTGATCCCTTGTACAATCACTTATCATCCTTCCCTTATATTCTTTATTTATTCCTTCAGTTTCCAATCAAGACAATACATTAGTTTTAACGCATTATCTTTACAAGCAAATCTGCCATACTCACCTGGTCTGGCCAATATGTGACACCTAATCCCACAACAATGTGATTGACTCTCAACTGCCCTCTGAAATGGCCAAGCCAGCCACTCAGTTGTACTAATCACCGCAAAGACAGATCACGTGGCATCAATCAGAAAAGACAGCGGCAGAAACAACCCTGTTACTCCTGCAAAGTCCTCCTTGCTAACACTTAGGGGTTAATGCCAAAAGTGCTGTCAAGCAACAGCCTGACAGAGTCATACTCACGGAATCATACCTTACAAACAATGTCCCAGACACACTATCATTATCCCTGAATATGTTCTCACTATATAGCAACAGAGTGACATATAGTTTGGGAGGGAGCTGCCCTGGGAGTCCTGTATAACCTCATGAAGTCTCATGGCTTCAGGCTAACCATGGGCAAGGAAACGTCCTGCTGATTACCACACACCGTTCTCCCTCGGTTGATGAATCAATTCTCCCCCATGTTGAACAACACTTAGAAGAAGCACTGAAGATGGCAAGGGCACAAAGCGTATTCTGGATGAGAGATTTCAATGTTCACCACAAAGAGTGGCTTGACAGTATTACTATTGATTGAGTTGGTCCGATACTAAAGGACACAGCTACTGCAATGGATCTGCAGCAAGTGGTGTTGATACCAACAGGACGGAAAAGACATACTTGACCTCATCCTCACCACCTGGCAGCTGCAGATGTATTTGTGCATAACAATATTGGTAAGAGGGACCACCATGCAGTCCTTGTGGAGATAAAGTCATGCTTTCACATTGAGAATAACCTCCATTATGTTGTGTGACACTATCACCGTGCTAAATGGGTCAGACTTTAAACGGATCTAGCAGCTCAAGACTGGGCATCGAGGTGCTGTGGGGCATCAACAGCAGCAGAATTGTACTCCAGCACAATCTGTAACCTCATGGTCTGATATATCACCCTCTCAATCATTATCATCAACCGTGGTTCAATGGAAAGTGTAGGAGTGCAATCCAGGAGCAGCACCAGGCATACCTGAAAATGAGGTGTCAACTGGGTGAAGCTACCAAACAGGACCAAACGGCATAAGCATCAAGTGACAGACAGGGCTAAGCGATCCCACAACCAATGATCAGATCTAAGCTCTGCTGTCCTGCCACATCCAGTTGTGAATGGTGAGGACAATTAACAACTCACTGGAATAGGAGGCTCCACAATTATCCCCATCCTCAATGATGGAAGAGCCTAACATATCAGTGCAAAAGATAAGGCTGAGGCTTTCGCAGTAATCTTTAGCCAGATGTGCTGAGTGGATGATCCATTTCTGCCTCCTCCAATGGTTTATAGCATTACAGATACCAGCCAATTAAATTCACTCCACATGATATCAAGAAATGGTTGGAGGCAGTGGATATGACAAAGGCTCACAACGTCACAACGTTCAGGCAATAGTACTGCAGCTTGTGCTCCTGAACTTGCCACTCCCCTAGCCAAACTCTTCCAGTACAAATACTGGCATCGACCTGACAATGTGGAAAATTGTCCAGGTTTGTGCTCTACATAAAAGGCAGGACAAACCAACACAGCCAATTACCGCACTATAATCAATTCTTGATCATCATTAAAGTAATGGAAAGTGTTAACTATAGTGCTATCAAGCAGCACTTATTCAGCAATAACCTGCTCCGTGACAACCACTCACCTCCTGATCTCATTACAGCCTTGGTTCAAACATGGACAAAAGAGCTGAATTCCAGAAATTAGGTTAGAATCACAGCCCTTGACATCAAGGAGTCCTAGCAAAATTGGAATCATTGGGTAGCGGGGGCAAACTCTCTGGTGGTTAGAGTCATACCTGGCACATAGGAAGATGGTCATAGTTGTTGCAGGTCAGTCATCTCAACTACAGGACATCGTAGCAGGAGTTCCTCAGGATAGTGTCCTAGGCCCAATCATCATCAATGACCTTCCCTCCATCATAAGGTCAGAAGTGGGGATGTCCGCCGATGATTGCACAATGTACAGCACCATTCACAATTCCTCAGGTACTGAAACAGTCCACATTCAAATGCATGGAGATTTGGACAATACCCACGTTTGGGCTAAGAAGTGGCAAATAACATTTGTGTCACTCCAATGCCAGGCTGTAGCCATCACCAATAAGAGGCAGTCTAACCAATACCCCTTGACATTCAATGGTGTTACCATCACTAAATCCCCCAATGTCAACATCCTGGGGGTTGTCATTGACCAAAAACTCAACTGGATTCACTATGTAACACAGTGGCTACAAGAAGAGGTCAGAGGCTAGGAATATGGCATTGAGTAACTCACCTCCTGATTCACCAAAGCCTATCCATCATCTACAAGGCAAAAGTCAGAGTGTGACAGGATACTCTCCACTTGCCTGGATGACTGCAGCTCCAACAACACTCAAGAAGCTTGCCACCATTCAGAACAAAGCACCCCACTTGATTGGCACCATATCCACAAGCATACACTCCCTCCACTCCCAATGCTCAGTAGCAGCAGTGTGTATTATCCCAAAGATGAACTGCAGAAATTCACCAAAGATCATCATGCAGCAGCTTCCAAAGCCACAACCAACTCCATCTAGAAGGATGAAGGACAGCAGATACATGGGAACACTATCACCTTCAAGTTCCCCTCCAAGCCACTCACCATCCTGACTTGGAACTATATTGCCACTCCTTCACTGTCACTGGGTCAAAATCCTGGAATTCTCTCCTTAACGGCATTGTAAATCAAGCCACAGCAGATGGACTACAGCTGTTCAAGAAGGCAGCTTGTTACCAACCTACTAGGTGCAACTTGAGTGGACAGCAATGCCCATATCTTATAAATGAATTTTAAAAAGCAGTTTTATTCATTGTCTACAATTTATTCAATCTTGGCTTCAGATCCAATATTGGTGGGTTTATTTTACTGATTCAGATCTTTGGCACATTAATACTTTTATCCGTTTAGTTGATGCATGTTCTAATTTGAAAGCTTTGATACTGCTGCATATGGATTAGTGCTAAATTCAAAACTAAACTGCTATAATTTCTTCAGAAAATTCATGAACCAGGTGAACTCTTCTCCACCCAATCCAATGAACTAGAGAAAAGTAGGAGATAAATCTCAGGTCTGCAATGATGAGTTCCCTTGAGTTTTCTGTCCTTGTATAGAATTTCCTCTCCAAAGCCAAGCTGAAAGGAAGTCCTGTCAAACAGAGGAAAGGGATTAAAACGCTTTGAGTCCAAAAATCATAGAATAGAAATGATTAAAATGAATATTGGGGAGTTCATTTTTACCAAGCATTCTTACTGTTGAATTATGTCCTTGAAGATTTTACTTTAAATTTACTTCTTTCTTTCCCTTTGAATTTTACCTTCGACTTTCTTCTCAGCATAGCTCCTTGCACTGTGCATCACGTAAGCCTCCCTCAAACTTTAAAGTAGGCCCTCAAGTAAAGAATGGGTCTCTGCTATTCAAGTTATTTGCAATTAATGAATTACGTAAGAGTGGAACAGTGTGAGTTCACTTTTGATTTTTCTTCATTTCCTGTCAGGCTTTCCTTTAGGCTAACAATTCAGCTTCTCTCAGTTCCCTATGGAGAAGATGAGATATAAAACCATTACCAAAACCAATGAAGATTCGACTTATGCTGTAGAAGGAATAGAAAATTCTTATTGATCTGGAATCAGTTCTAATAATGACACCACAGTGGTGGGTAAACAGCTTAAGGGTGTAGTTTTTGTCAAGCAGGAAAATTATTTCCAGCTGGAGTACCCCGTTAAATGATCTTTCCTATAGGAATGCAGTCCTAGAAGTTATGTTAATAGACAAGTAGTCATGAGCCTTGAAATAATAATCCCAAGAATTTGAGTTCAAATCCCATTGTGGCAGTTGGGGTATTTGAACTTAGGTTAAGACGAATTGGGAAGTGAAAGCAGCATAAGTGATCATAAAGATGTCAGACTGTTGTATTGTCTCAGTTCTTTTAGGAACGAAACACCAGTCCTCCACCAAGGTAGATGACTCTTAGCTGCCCTCTAGCGAGTCTTTTGTTGGCATCATCCGCATCCCATCCTCGAGAAGGGCAATAAATATCAAGTAAAGTATCCAACTGACAATCTAACTGTGGGTATGGGCACTGTCAATATTTCATTTGCTTAACTAATTCAAAAGAAGGCTGATGCGGTAAGATGTGGTAAAATACGACACAGTCTGTGTAGAGAAGCATTGGCACAGATGCTTGAATCAAATTCAGTGTTAATATGTTGCTAAATTCTATGTAATTTTGTGTGAAACAAAAGGTTCTGCATCAAACAGTATACATATTTTACCTCAGACTATTGGTCTTTGGATCTGGCAAGGGTACCCTAGACTCTATGTTTACTTAAAGTTCACATATTCTATATGTAACAGCTAATCCTGGAAGGCCACACTTTGACCCGGCAAACAGTGATCCAAACAGAAGGTTCAGCAGCATCCACCAAACTGCTACATTCCAAGAAAATATTTTTAAAAAGTCTTTTGAAAGGGAAACCTGTTCTCTTCCAGTATTCTTGCGTGCATATCAGTCTATGTAACCTAACCAAAGTGCGTTACTTTATTTCATTTCTTTTCATGTAAGAAGTAGGTTGGCAGGTGACATTACAGAGATTTATAAAATAATGAGGGGTATAAATAAGGTGAATGGTAAGTGTCTTTTCCCTAGAATGAGGGATTTCAAGACTAGGGGGCATATTTTTACGGTGAGAGAAGAAAGATTTAAAATAGACATGAAAGTCAATTTTTTTACACAGAGTGGTTCATATGTAGAAATGAACTTCCTGATGAAGTGGTCGATGTTAGAACATTTAAAAGACGTTTAGATGAGTACATGAATAGGAAATGTTTGGAGGGATATGGGTCAAACACAGGCAGGTGGGACTAGTTTAGTTTGGGATTATGATCAGTATGAACTGGTTGCACCGTTTCCATGCTGTATGACTCTCTGACTCTATAAGTAACACAAGGCAGTTGTTAAGATGTATAGAATGGTTCACTGATGTGATATTTTTGATCAGCCAGATTGAGACATTCATTACTCACTCCATATATTATCTGATAATTAATTTGTGGCTAAACAGCTTTTCTATTAGACAGGATCAGCATTAACTCAATTTTGGAAGAGAATAAAAACACAATTCAATCTATAGAATATTTTAGTCTGTGAATAGAAATGGTAATGCAGTTACTTTCATATGAAACTGGGTGTCAGTTATCTCAGTTGGCTGGATGACTGGTTTGTATTGCAGAGTGATACCAGCAGTGTGGCTCTCATGACAGAGCAGACCTATGATCATCTGAAACTATGGTGAGTTTATCTTACATGAGGTCAAAGCATTTAGAAAATAAAGTATAAGCCATAATATCACAGTCTACAAAAAATCCTTCCTATATCTTGGGTTTTAAAACAGTTATTCATTTATGATATAAACATTCAGATTGTTTAAATAGAAGGGTCCTAGGCACAACGCTCTCTCTAGATACTCTCCAGCTCTTAATGTATTTATAGAAACTCTGATGATTATCCTTAACCTTATCAGCCAATACTGTCTCAAATCCCCTCTTTGTCTTCCTGATTTCTCTCTTCAGAATGCTCCTACACTCTTTATAATTAAGAGATTCAATTGAATCAATTGAACCAAGCTGTCTATGTCTCAAAAAAGACGAATGTCTTTATCCTTGACTAGAACCTCAATATTTTTATTTATCCATTGTTCCTTAAACTTTCCAGTCTTACCCTACACTTTAACAGGAACAAAATGCCTCTGAACTATCATAATCACACTCTTGAACTCCTCTCACTTGTCAGACATCCTTTTACCTGCAAAAAGACTATTCTACTCAAAGAAGTTTTTTTTATTCATTCATGGGATGAGGGCATCACTGGCTAGGTAGCAGTTATAGTCCATCCCTAATTGCCCAGAGGGCAGTTAAGAATCAACCACATTGTTGTCTATCTGGAATCACGTGTAGGCCAGACCAGGTGAGGATGGCAGTTTCTTTCCCTAAAGGACATTAGTGAACCAGGTGGGTTTTTCCAACAATTGACAATGGATTCACAGCCATCATTCCTAACCCTAACCCATTCTAATTCCAGATATTTATGGAATTCAAATTCCACCATCTGCTGTGGCAGGATTCGAACCCAGGTCCCCAGAATTTTATCTGGGTCTCTTTATTAACAGCCCAGTAATAATACCACAATGCCATCAACTCCCACGTTATACTATTAAAATTTGCTTTATCCAAATAAAACTTTAATTTTCTGAAGGTTTATTTTTTTCCAAAATCATTTTGAAACTAATAGAATTATGATCGCTAGACCCAAAGTGTTCCCTCACTTACACTTCAGTGACTTGCCCTGCCTTGTTGCCCAAAAGAAGGTCTAATTTTGCTCCTTCTCTAGTCAGAGCATCCACATATTGATAAAGAAAAATTCTTCAGCACATTTGACAAATTCTTCACCATCCAAACCTTTAACTCTATGGTAATCCCAGTCAATATTTGGAAAATTAAAATCCCCCATTATTACAAGCTTATTATGCTTACATATATCTGAAATTTTCCTACCTATTTGTTTCTCAGTTTCTCTCTTACTATGAGGGGGCGGGGAACACATTAAGTACAATCCCATCAAAGTGATCGTTCCTTTCTTATTTGTAATTTCTACTCATATATTTTCACTATACAATTTCTCAGAAATATTTTCCCTAATTAAAAATGGCACCAACTCTCCCACCCCTACTTTCTTGCCTCCTTTTCTATCCTTCCTATAGCATCTAAAACTGGAAGCAATGAGCTGTCATCTCTCAGCTAAGGCTCTGTAACAGCTGTGGCATCCCAGTCTCATGTTCTTAAACATGCCCTGAATTCATCAGCCTTACCTGTAAGACCCCTTGCATTGAAATAAATGCAACTTAGTTCTTCAGAGTTACTACATGTTCTGACTCTCTCTTGTCTTCTTTTCTGACTGGCGTGTTCTTCTCACATTCAGAACCTACACCATCAGCCCTTCCATTCACGCTGCTACTGAAAATTTCTCCACTCACGTCCTTTATCAATATAAAGTCTCCCCTAACAGAATGAGCAAATCTCCCCGCTAACGTATTGGTCCCTTTCCAGTTTAGGTTAGACCCATCCTTTTTGAACAGGGTTTTTAGATCACAAAAGACATTCCAATTGTCCAAAAACCTGAAACCCTGAACAACACACCAGCTCTTCAGCCATTCATTTATTTTTTGTTCCTTCCCTCTTTTAGTTTGGCATTGGGAGTTAACCAGAAATTACTACTTTTAAGGTTTTTTAAATCTTCTACCTAACCTCTTAAATTCACTCTGTACTGCTATAACCTTTTCCTTAAAAATGTCATTCCTACTAATGCATACAATAATTCTGGCTTCTCAATCTCACCATTAACTTATAGAATAGAATCCCTACAGTATGGAAACAGGCCATTCAGCCCAACAAGTCCATACCAACACTCCGAAGAGCAAACCACCCAGATCCAGCCTTATATTTCCCACAGTTAATCAACCTAACCCATAAATCTCTGAGCAATTTTGCATGTTCAATCTATCTAACTTGCACATCTTTGGAGTGTGGGAGGAAACCCAAGCAGAAACAGGGAAAATGTGCAAACTCCACACAGACAGTCACTCAAGGCTGGAATTGAACCCAGATACCTAGTGCTATGAGGCAGCAGTGTTAACTGCTGAGCCACCGTGTTAATTTACCAGCCAGGAATTCTAGATTTGTCTGTCGTTCCTTTCCAATTTGACAGTATGTACCTCAAGTGTACTCGAACCATCTGTTCTTCGAAGGAGGACTATTGCTCAGTTACTGTTTTTCTGCCAAATCTCTTTTTTCTAGTCAATCCTACCATGTTCTGCTTTTGCCCCAACCCAATCAAATCGATTCTCTGTCAACTGTTTAGTCTTACTCTAGATTGCTACACATCATTCTCCAACACCATCCTGAACCTTGCGATACAATGATCACTGTCTTTTAAGTGATCCCCTACTGACATTTGATCCACTTGGCCCACTTCGTTTCCAAAGAACATTTCTTTCCTTACTGGAATGGAAACACACTGTTGTTGGAAACTCTCTTGAACACAATCTTGGGTCATTTGCCCCTTATATTACTAGTGTTCCAGTACATGTTTGGTAATTGAAGTCCCCTGTTTTATCTACTCTAATGTCAGCATTTTTCTGTAATTTCCCGGCAGATTTGATCCACTGCATCCTTTTCACTAGTTGGAAATCTGTAGCCTTATACCGATCATAACAGGAAAACAACATACAAAAGGGGATAAAAGGCTGAATTCACCAAATAACAAATATCATCCACCAAGAAGAACAATGACTAGGGGCTGTTCTGGTCAGCTGTCCAAGGACACTTGCATCATTTGATGTGTTTGTGTCACATTAGTCCACCTCCCTTTATTTTACTTACATACAACAGTCTTTATCAACTAAACCCTACATCTATATGTTATGAGCTATCACTGAAGTAATATCTTATTTAATATGTAAATAATTGTCTCCAATCAGTTACAACACCATGACATTCCCTGCTCCAAATGTCTTTGGACAATCCACTGGATTCTGGTGCTACAGGACCTATGGTAGTCTTAAACAGCCATTTGCCAAATACGAATTATTGTCTTCCTCATCTGTCGAAGACTTGCAAGACCTCCAGTCTCGGGGCAACTATTAAATGAAACATACTTTGGGCAAATAACTTAAAACATTGAATCCCAAGGAAAGTTAGCAGGTGACTGCAGATGCTGGAAGTACGAGTCGATAAATTTTGGAGCTGGAGAAGTACAGCAGGTCAGACAGCACCGGAGGAAAAGGAAAGTTGATGATTTGGGTCTGGTCTCGATGAAGGGTCCAGACGCAAAATGTCAACTTCATTGCTCCTCTGATTCCATCTTAAGTGCTATGCTTCCCCAGCTCCACATTTTATCGACTTGAGCAGACTATTGTTCTGTTCTCACCAGTCTTCCCATGCACCCATAATAAATCCAAAGTGGGCACATGTGGAACTTCCAACTCCAATTTCCCAGGGGACGTGGAGGTCCAAACCTCCCTCATTCTTTTAAGGCCCTCAACTACCTCATCCCACCCCACTACCATTTTACCAGTAGTAGGCAGAAGCTCACATCAAGTGGGTAGCCTGATAGCTTTAACTGCACAGACCGGTGTCAAGATAGGGAGGGGAATGGACTCATCAGAGGTACCCATGTCAAGGTAATACTCTTATCCCACTTTACTCTTACCTGGCTTCTCAAACACAAAACCCTAGATTCCACTCCATGTCATTAACTGGAGCTTGACAATACCCCAGACATATATTGGTTCCATTGGCTGGCCGCTCTCTATGCCAGAACCTCTTTCCAAGATGGGTACTGATACACAACTGAGTACATGGGCTCATGGGTGGGCTCCCTGCTGGCCTTTCTACCTAGGTTGTTGGCAAGGATCACAGTCCTTGTTAAATCCAAAATTCAGCACACTACCACGTTATCCTTAACTTTTGACTTTTTTTGTTTTTTATATAGAAGCCACTGAAATGTGAAACAGCCAATTTTCAGGTGGCCAATTTTCAAGTTTACAAAACATCTCTAGGCTGGCTTGTTTACATATCGAACTGTGAAGCCATGCCACATGACCAAATTATCCTCATTCTAGTCTTCCACAGCTCAAGAAGAGTTTCAAAACAGTGGCCACCAAAACACAGAGTTCCTGTCATCTCATTGAACTCTAGGGAATTTTGATACTGGCCATGAGTTCTCAGCTGTACAACACAAATTCAGATGCACTTTTGAGTAGAGTTCTATGCTCCTGTGACTCACATTTATTACATCAATGCACTTATTGCAGTATTGTGTTAGGTCGGACTTGTTTTATTCTCAAAATTTATTGTGACATAAGTTGTTAGGGCACTGTGTCATTAGAATGACAAGTTAATGGTGCTCACTACTGTTGCACACAATCCAGCAAAAAAGGAATGACAAAAAATGTTGTAAATTTCCAATTTTCAGTAAATAGCCATTAAGTTCATAACGTCATCAAATTTAATCATCTCTCAGATGCCCTCCAATGAACTCAGCTGCCACTTTGAAAATGCTGGATCAATGGCATTATTAAAAGATATTCCCATTTCCATCTCTTTTAGAACTGACAATTAATTTTGTACAGAACCTTGGTAATTACTCGATTTATGGCCTTGACATGACACTGAACCTTGAAAATCCATGTTCCGATAGATAGCAAGTTGTTCTTACAGTTTTAATTTTCTTTAATTTTTTTTGGCAGTTTTTTCATGCTAATCTATACTTCTGCTGGCAATTGAAGACAATAATTTTCAAGAGGGTAAATCGTTCAAATGTAAATTCAATGGAATACTTTCGGGAAATAACTTCTCTTTTTAGTCCCCTGTTTTTTTACTCTCAATTGATTTTCTTTATGCTACATTCTTACCTGTGTTTGGTCTAATCAACTCAATTTCCTTTCCAATATTTCACTCTGTTCCTTTATCTTTTCTTCTTTCATTGATTACAAACTGTGATATCCCAGTGGCAACAATGACCTCAATGTGATCCTCTATAATCAGGTTTTGATCAAGCTGTGTCATCAATCTAGTACCACATCAATGACACTCTGTTTCTAACTCCACAGATGTGTCAGACCTGCTGAATATTTAAACCACATTCTGTTTTTTTTATTTCAAATTTGCAGCATCTGCCACATTTTGCTTTTGTTTTGCTAGCCAACATTTACCTCTCTGTGCTTTGGGCATGCAAATGACAAAATACCAAGGTTATCCAAGAAAAAAGGTAATTCCTCCAAAATGTGTGGACTAAGTGATGGAGCAGCATTTTATTTTTGTGATGAGACTGATTTTTTTCCCCTTGACAAATGCGAGGAGACTATGTTGCTGCCATACATTTGCTCTGTCAGATGCTGCCTCCAATGATTCATATTAGTTATAAGTTATAGTCCTTGATTTTCACTATATGGCTGAGCTTCAGATCTAGTAGTTGTGAGATTTTAACTAATATTATTTTTTATTACAACCAACAGGAATATGGCAAGGTCACACATTACTGCTAGCATATATTAATGTTTGGCATCTTCTCTGGAATACAAATGTCATCTGAATGAAAGGAACTCAACTTTAATTTAAACTTGGCTGGCCCAGGGAGCAAATTTAGGGCAATTACAATAAAAAGGAATGGAAATAATTCCACAATCTAAGCAATTAGCCTTTTATTCCTTTTTGTTAAATCAGCAACCAACATTGCATTAAAGATATTTCTCATACTCATACATTTTATGCACAGGTATGTGTATACAAAATAATAGATTGAAAATTGGTTTCAATTGATTTGGTTCATATTGAATTCAAAACTACAATTTAAAACACTGACTTTTCTTTCTTCAAAGGCTTCCTTTTTTTAGATGGATGAAATTTTGAGAATTGCTGTGCAAACTGTCAAGCACTGGATCTTTCAGATGTGCAGGTGCCTCGGCTATTCCCATAACCATGTTTCCCATCCTGATCACTCATCCTCAAAGTGAAGGATCTACTCAATCCTGCTACACTGATACTAGCTGAGCAAGCACAAAGATGAATCCAGGTCAAGAGATAATAGGAACTGCCGATGCTGGAGAATCCAAGATAACAAGGTGTGGAGCTGGATGAACACAGCAGGCCAAGCAGCATCTTAGGAGCAGGAAAACTAACGTTTCAGGCGTAGATAATAAAATGTGAGGCTGGATGAACACAGCAGGCCAAGCAGCATCTCAGGAGCACAAAAGCTGACGTTTCGGGCCTAGACCCTTCATCAGAGAGGGGGATGGGGAGAGGGAACTGGAATAAATAGGGAGAGAGGGGGAGGCGGACCGAAAATGGAGAGAAAAGAAGATAGGTAGAGAGGAGAGTATAGGTGGGGAGGTAGGGAGGGGATAGGTCAGTCCGGGGAAGACGGACAGGTCAAGGAGGTGGGATGAGGTTAGTGGGTAGATGGGGGTGCGGCTTGGGGTGGGAGGAAGGGATGGGTGAGAGGAAGAACCGGTTAGGGAGGCAGAGACAGGTTGGACTGGTTTTGGGATGCAGGCGTAGACCTTTCTAAGCCTGAAACGTCAGCTTTCCTGCTCCTAAGATGCTGCTTGGCCTGCTGTGTTCATCCAGCTCCACACCTTATTATCATGAATCTAGGTCTGTTCTTCAGCCTTTCTCCTAAAATCCCACTCAGCTTACACGACAAATATGTCAGAAGGGATGTGGAATCCCAGCCTCAACAAATGTTAAATATTTGAAACGGCAATGGACGTTCTTAACACATTCTCCTTATGCTGCATTTTGGATAACCTAAACATGCATGTTTAAGGTGGCCTAATAATCAGACTCTGCCATAGATGTAATATTATTCACACTTGCACAATTAAAAGTCTGCCCTTGGTATTCAGCCTTAGGGCAAGCAGGCCCTAATTCGGGTGTTATATACGAGATTTTCCAATTACTAGGAAAGATTAGTTGAAGTGGCTTTCCATTACCTTCGTTATAGCTTTTATGAATGTATTGTTTTTTACATTCCATTTGGTGAAAATGTAAACTGTTTAATTTTAACAGAAGGTTGCATGATTTATTTGTGTCATTTATTCCTTCTATACCCATTATTTTAAATGTCTTAAAAATTTTAAAAGAGAAGTGCCTAAACCACAGCCATGGTTCTTGGAAATCCAGTGCACAAGGCTGAGGCTTTAATGTTGTGGTTATATTCTTCTGGTTTAGACATGAAAGTCAACATAGATTATTATAATGGTGTCACAAAGCAAAATAGAAATCACTTTGATCTCTTCAGAGTCATATTTCATTCAGGCAATACTGCAGCAAGTATGTTCTTGATCAACTTGTTTTTAAAAATGTAAATAAAACTTCTGTTAACTCCATCATTAGCTCCCTAAGATTTGACAGAGACAAAGGGAATATGGAAACAGCAATAGACTGTGTAACCTCTTAAGCCTGTCCTGCTGTTCAATAAAACCATGGTTGCTCAGCAACCTAACTCCATGCACTTATTTCAGAACTACATTCCTCAGCAAAGATTTCAGGCATAAAATTATTAATCAAATCTGCAGCTAGTGTTTTTTTTGTGTGGAAGATTTCAACACTCATACATGCACTCAAAGAATTTAGTGCTCCAGAGAGAGGGCTGGAGAATGGGACTAGCTGAGTAGCTCCTTCTCGACCCAGTACAGACACAATGAGTTTAATGGCCTCCTTCTGTATTGTAAAATTTTATGATTCTATTTGAAGAAATGTTTTCTAAACAATAACATAATCAAATGACATATTTTACCCTTTCTATATTTGTACTACACTCTTCTCGATGCCGGCCTTCAACCACAACACTAGTGAATTAAAAACCAAAAGAACTGTGGAAGGTATTTCAGGAACAAAAACAAAGTTGCTGGAAAAGCTCAGCAGGTGAAGGTAAAAACAGAGTTAACGTTTCTGGTCCGGCGACCCTTCCTCAGAACAGGAAGGGTCACTGGATCAGAAACGTTAACTCTGTTTTTCCCTTCACAGATGCTGCCAGGCCTACTAAGCTTTTCCAGCAACTTTGTTTTTATACTAGTGATTTAATATCACAAACTGATCTAACCTATTCTTATAGGAACAGCACATGCCCAAGAGGAAATCACAAATACAATTCATAAAAGCTAAGTATCAAATGTGGTGAAACATACTTGTGAACTTCTATTTAATGAGCTTGAGGCAACTGGGGCATGGAACAAGAGTATTGAAACTTTGAATACTGCTATGATGTTGGAAAATGGATTCTAAGCAATTGCAGATCATCATAGTATCCCTATAGTGTGCAAACAGGCCATTCGGCCCAACAAGTCCACACCAACTCTCTGAAAAGCATTCCACCCAGAATCACCCCCTCTACCCTATGTCTGCAGTTCCCATGGCTAATTCACCTAACCCACACATCCCTGGACACTGCGGGCAATTTAGCATGGCCAATCCATCTAACGTGCACATCTTTGAACTGCAGGAGGAAACTGAAGCATCCAGAGAAAACCCAAACTGACACAGGGAAAATGTGCAAACTCCACACAATCCCCCAACGGTGGAATTGAACCCAGGTTCCTGGTGCTGTGAGGCAGCAGTGTTAACCACTGAGCCACCATACTGTGCCATGTTTCTAGGGCAGAAGAAAGGGCTCGAAAGCTACAGGCAGTTCTTCACTAATTATAAAATTTTAGGATTTGTCTGAATAAGGTTCCCAGTAATCAATCCAACTTGACCAAGCTGGTTTTCCAGAAAGTCATTTCTCAGTTTTTTTTATATGAAATCATTCTATCACTTCTCACAAAACGCTACAGAAGATTCACATAGCATCACCCTGGCATTGCTGAAAAGGTCTACAATCATGCAGAATAGAACATAGAACAGTACAGCACAGAACAGGCCCTTCAGCCCACAATGTTGTGCCGACCATTGATGCTCATGTATGCACCTTCAAATTTCTGTGACCATATACATGTCCAGCAGTCTCTTAAATGACCCCAATGACCTTGCTTCCACAACTGCTGCTGGCAACGCATTCCATGCTCTCACAACTCTCTGCGTAAAGAACCTGCCTCTGACATCCCCTCTATACTTTCCACCAACCAGCTTAAAACTATGACCCCTCGTGCTAGCCATTTCTGCCCTGGGAAATAGTCTCTGGCTATCAACTCTATCTATGCCTCTCATTATCTTGTATACCTCAATTAGGTCACCTCTCCTCCTCCTTTTCTCCAATGAAAAGAAACCGAGCTCAGTCAACCTCTCTTCATAAGATAAGCCCTCCAGTCCAGGCAGCATCCTGGTAAACCTCCTCTGAACCCTCTCCAAAGCATCCACATCTTTCCTATAATAGGGCGCCCAGAACTGGACGCAGTATTCCAAGTGCGGTCTAACCAAAGTTTTATAGAGCTGCAACAAGATCTCACGACTCTTAAACTCAATCCCCCTGTTAATGAAAGCCAAAACACCATATGCTTTCTTAACAACCCTGTCCACTTGGGTGGCCATTTTAAGGGATCTATGTATCTGCACACCAAGATCCCTCTGTTCCTCCACGCTGCCAAGAATCCTATCCTTAATCCTGTACTCAGCTTTCAAATTCAACCTTCCAAAATGCATCACCTTGCATTTATCCAGGTTGAACTCCATCTGCCACCTCTCAGCCCATCTCTGCATCCTGTCAATGTCCCGCTGCAGCCTACAACAGCCCTCTACACTGTCAACGACACCTCCGATCTTTGTGTCGTCTGCAAACTTGCTGACCCATCCTTCAATTCCCTCGTCCAAGTCATTAATAAAAATTACAAACAGTAGAGGCCCAAGGACAGAGCCCTGTGGAACTCCACTCACCACTGACTTCCAGGCAGAATATTTTCCTTCTACTACCACTCGCTGTCTTCTGTTGGCCAGCCAATTCGGTATCCAAGCAGCTAAGTTCCCCTGTATCCCATTCCTCCTGACCTTCTGAATGAGCCTACCATGGGGAACCTTATCAAATGCCTTACTGAAGTCCATATACACCACATCCACAGCTCGACCCTCATCAACTTTTCTAGTCACATCCTCAAAAAACTCGATAAGGTTTGTAAGGCATGACCTACCCCTCACAAAGCCGTGTTGACTGTATTTGATCAAGCCATGCTCTTCCAGATGGTCATAAATCTTATCCCTCAGAATCCTTTCTAACACCTTGCAGACGACAGACGTGAGACTTACCGGTCTATAATTGCCGGGGATTTCCCTATTTCCTTTCTTGAAGAGAGGAATTACATTTGCCTCTCTCCAGTCCTCAGGTACGACTCCAGTGGAGGGCGAGGATGCAAAGATCTTCGCAAGTGGCGAAGCAATTGCATTTCTCGCTTCCCAAAGCAGCCGAGGACAAATCTGATCCGGGCCTGGCGACTTGTCAATCTTAATGTTTGACAAAATTTTCAGCACATCAGCTTCCTCTATCTCTATCCATTCCAGCATGCACACCTGCTCTTCAAAGGTTTCATTCACTACAAAGTTGGTTTCTTTCGTAAAGACAGAAGCAAAAAACTCATTTAGGGCTTCCCCTACCTCCTCAGGCTCCACACACAAGTTCCCTATGCTATCCCTGTTCGGCCTTACTCTTTCTTTGACCATTCTCTTATTCCTCACGTAAGTGTAAAATGCCTTTGTGTTTTCCCGGATTCCTTCTGCCAAGCCTTTCTCGTGCCCCCTCCTGGCTCTCCTCAGACCATTTTTGAGCTCCTTCCTTGCCTGCATGTAATCCTCTCTAGCTGAACTTGACCCTAGCTTCCTCCACCTTATGTAAGCTACCTTCTTCCTTTTCACTAGAAGCTCCACCGCTCTCGTCATCCAAGGTTCCTTAATCTTACCCCTTCTTGCCTGTCTCAGAGGGACATATTTACTCATCACTCCCAACAACTGTTCCTTAAACCGTCTCCACATGTCTATAGTTCCCTTACCATGGAACAACTGCTCCCAGTCCATGCTTCCTAACTCATGTCTAATCGCATCATAGTTTCCTCTTCCCCAATTAAATATCCTCCCATTCTGCCTAATCCTCTCCTTCTCCATAGCTATGTAGAATGTGAGGCAGTTATGGTCACTATCACTAAAATGCTCTCCCACCACAAGATCTGATACCTGCCCCGGCTCGTTTCCGAGCACCAAGTCTAGAATGGCCTCTCCCCTCGTCGGCCTGTCAACGTACTGCGTTAGGAAACCCTCCTGAACACACCTTACAAAAACAGCTCCATTCAAATCTTCTGCTCGAAGGAGGTTCCAATCAATATTAGGAAAGTTAAAGTCACCCATTACAACAACCCTACTGCGTGCACACTTTTCCAAAATCTGTCGACCTATGCTTTCTTCAATCTCCCTGCTGCTATGAATGTATGGAAATGTTCCACTTTTGCAGCAGTCTACTGGTTTTTGAAGTTGCTGTGTAAACACTCAGCCATCATTTTTACAAGTTTACATCTGCTGCCTTTTACTGAAATACAGCTGCAGGTGATTTTGTATTATTGCTATCCTACATTGAATTGCACAACAAAGTACATCTGAAGGCAACGGTACAATTTGATGGCCACCAGGCAGATAAAATTATGATAAATTAATCTGGATTAAAAATTATAATTAATAGATTTCCAAAAGTATTAACCATGCAACCTCAAATAAATTCAAACCCTTTGTTTCTTCCTTCACCCTGATTTTCCCCAAACTTCCTGTCCTTTCTTAAGAAAGACTCTCACACACATAGCACCACTCATGACTTCAGGACATCCTAAGGTGCATCACAGCTAATTTGGTACTTTTGAAGTGTAGTTACTTTTGTAAGCCAAGAAATGCGGCAGCCAGGTTGAGCACAGCTAACTCCCACAAACAGCGCTGTATTAATGGCTGGGGTACTTATTTTCAGTAACATTGTTTCAGGGATAAATATCAGCCAGGAACTGGGGTTGGGGGATGATTACCCTTCCTAAACTAAATTAGTAACATCTGACTGCTCTTGGCCTATATCCCTCCAAACCTTTCCTATTAATGTATCTATCCAAATGCCTTTTACACATTGTAATTGTACTTGTCTCCATCTCGGCTTTAAATCTGAACCTCCATATTCTATGAGTATAACCTCTCACTCCACACGAGGAAACATTTTTTCTACTGCTCCTTTGTCAATCCCCTTTAGCATCTTTTATACCTCGACTAGATTGCCTCTCATTCTTCTATGTTCTAGAGAATATAACCGTAAACTACTCAATCTCTAGTCATGAGACAAATTTCTCACTTCTGGAGAAGATCCAGTGAATTGTCTCTTGAATACCTCAAGTGTGACTTAATTTCTCCTCAAGTGAGGGGACAAAAACTGTATGCAATACTCCAGATGCAGTCTCAATTAATGCCCTGTGCAGTTGCAACAATACTTTCCTTCTATACTCTGTTCCTTTAGCAATGAAAGACAAAATTCCATTGGCCTTCCTTATTACCTGCTGTACTTGCATACAGGTGCACAGACAATACCCAGATCCCTCTGCACTGAAGCATGCTGATGTTTCTCTCCATTTAGAAAGTAAGTTGCTCCTCCATTCTTTTAATAAAAATGGATAACCTCATACTTATCAATGTTGAACTCTATCTGCCAAATTTGGCCAATTCACCTAACTTACCCATATCAATTTGAAAATTTATTCATTGCAACCTTCCCATCTTTTTCATGTCATCTGCAAGTTTGGCTATCATATCTTCTTTCCTACATCTAAATCATTAATGCAGACTGTAAACAGTTTGGACCTGAGGTCCAACCCTGTCATACCTGGCTAGTTACATATTGCCATCCAGAAAAAAGACATTTATCCTAACTCTACTTTCTGTTGGTCCCTCTTCTGAAGCTAATAAATTACTGTTAATCCTGTGTGATCTTATCTTGTATATACAGCTTTTACACAACATCTTGGCAAATGGATGTAAAATGTCAATGCTGTTATGTCTGGAGTGATTATTAAAGAGAGTCTGAAGATTTGTTTTTCTCCTTCAATATTCACAGTAAAAAAAAAGTCAAAGATGGAGAGGGTCTAAGCCTTTGCAAGTTGCAATGTACATAGAATAATCGAATCCCCACAGAGCAGAAAGAGGCCATTTGCACCATCCCTCTGATCAACATCCCACCCAAATCCAGCCCCCTACCTTATGCCTGTAACCTTGCATTCACCAATGGCAATCCATCTACCCTGCACACTTTTGGAGTGGAAGAAAACCAGAATATCTGGTGGAAACCCATGCAGACACCTGCAGAACATGCAAACTCCACAGTCACCTAAGTCTGGAACTGAACCCAGCTCCATGGCACTAAAAGGCAGCAATGCTAATCACTGAGCCACTGAGTCAAAGCATATTTTTGTTCATTCCCTCCTATGCACACCAATTACAATTAGTTTTCTGGCATTTTTGATTTGCCAGCACCACTTTGTGTGATGCATGCCATGTAACACATATTTTACTGCAGTGCTTTCAAGTTCTAGAACTATTACCAAATTTCATCTCACAAAAGAATCCACACTTAAATAACATTAAACACAAAACACAAGAAGGATCTGGATTTGCAGATCTAGCCTTGGAATTATTTTGATCCTGTTGGATTTTTACCTTGACATAAAAGATAAGACAGTGACAGCAATCTTTAATTTCAGTGAGCACCTTGTGCTCAGTGTCCAAATACTGCACGCACTTTAGCCTGAAGCAGCTATTGTTTCTTCAAGTTTTTGAATGTTTTTCATCTTCTAATATGCTATTAGTTCTACTTACAGGCCATAATCATGTTTCAGCAGGAAAGACCAAGAACTTTCAACTTGCCTGTCATAAGTAGGGATAGATTTTTATTAGAAAACAAAGGCAGGCATAGAACAGTTGCGTAACTGCTCCAAATCTCAAAAAAAAACAAACTAACTAAAATAGAACTGAATTTGTGATAGCCATTTGGTTTAGTTTACTTGTGTGCTCAAGCAAGCATGCAATCATAGATAACGGGAACTGCAGATGCTGGAGAATTCGAGATAACAAAGTGTGAAGCCGGATGCACACAGCAGGCCAAGCAGCATCTTAGGAGCACAAAAGCTGACGTTTCGGGCCCAGAGGATGCTCTCTGATGAAGGGTCTAGGCCCGAAACATCAGCTTTTCTGCTCCTAAGATGCTGCTTGGCCTGTTGTGTTCGTCCAGCTTCACACTTTTTTAACCCAGCATGCAATCATGACTGCTGGTTCAAGTAGTTTAAAAAGAACAAAGAATGAAGTTGCAATGTGGCAAGGCAGGTTCTAGCCAAAAGCATCTTAATGGTACATTGGTATCTCTTTCTAGCTATCATTATCTGCTAACCCTTCTTGAAGATATATGACGTGAAACTAGTCTCTAGCAGTAAGGCATAACTGGTAATAGTGGATTTATAGCCACATTTACAACCTACCCAAATTTCTATAATTTTCAAATGTAACTTACAATACTTTGTCAACTTCAGAAATTCAGAGATAAATCTTAACAGTTGTTACAAGTCAACACCCAAGCTGTTCTGATTGGACATATTTCTATACACACATCCTGCAGGGCTAATGGAATATAATGAGGGTTCAATTTTCCTCCTCCCTGATGCAAGGATATCATACCTAATATTAACAGACTTCTTGGGCGAGACCATGATAGCTCAGAACAGGTTGAGGTTTTAACCTGGCATCTGCTCAGCCTGCTGCTTACTTTCATGGTCAAATCTAATTACTCACAATAAATTCTAGGGGTTATCAAGGGAGAGTGCTGATTTTGCATTGTAGTCATCAAACTCACAAATGGGATTTATAACGTTTTCTAAATTTATCTGTTTGCACTGAAATCCTTCTTCACATAAAAAAAAATTGTTACAGTCACAAATTCACCAAGTTCTGTTTTTTTTCCCATGCTGCTAAGTCACTAACAATGCACAAATTACAAATTAAATTAGCCAACTCTACTGTTAAAAAAGAAGCACTGCATAGCTGGTACTAATACTAATTTAAGCATAAAGCAAGGAAAAGTATGACAGAAAAGTCAATATGGGGGCCTAAATTTGGTATTGTTCCAAACTGGGCATGATTCCAATCATGAGTGGTGACAGTGAGATCCAAGTTCATTTTCAGGCCTTGTCTGAAATCAAAGTGGCTTAGTATAATTGTGCGCAAATGGAATATGAACACTGAGCAATATATATCCCCAAAATAGGCTTATCATCAGGATTAATCATCATAAGAAATCTGCCAAGCTCGTCATCATCTAACATTAATATTACTGGGATCTTTCAACCATAGTCTGCTTGCTTCACCTGAAAAAAATCTGATGAACACCTTGCACGTGTAGTTGATGGTCTGAATTAAAATTCTGACAGGACTTTTAGAGTTTACAACACAAAGAGGCCATTTGGTCAAATAATTTATATTAGTGCTTATACTTTTCTGAGCCTTCACCTGTCCTTTTTCGTCTTAATTGATCAACGCATTCTATCTCTGAATTTTTCTCTCATCTGCTGATCTAACTTCAATATATCCATTCCCTCCAACCATGTCATGGTGAACTTCACTCATCATCATTCATCACTTTCCATTAGATCAGGTACCCAGCATTTCTGAACAAAACAGGTCATTCAGGTAGATAAATCAAGATTCTGCACCTGTTGCAGAGCCCAATTGTATTTTTTGTTCTTTCACTGGATGTGGGCATCGCTGACTAGTCCAGAAATTTATTGCCCTAACTGACCTTAAAAAGGTGGTAGTGAGCTGCCTTCTTGAACAGTTGCAGTCCATGTCATGTAGGTATGTCCACAGTGTCATTGGGAATGGAGTTCCAAGATTTTGATCCAACAACAGCAATGTACAATGAAAAACAAAGGGAGCAGGCACAGTGCAAGGCAAGCCCATTTCCACAGACTTTGAGCAGTCAAACTGGTGATCCATAAACGGACTACTAGTTTGAGTAATTTTTTAAAATAATTTTGTGCTATAAGTCGAAGGAGCTCCTCCAGGCAACAAAAAAGTTTTCAGGCCAACGCTTCTTAGTGTCCCTTCACTGTGTCTCTCTGCCACTCCAAGCACTTACTTCACACAGTTGCACTTTCTGGTGGTCTTAGGTCTCTGGAAATTGGCAAGCAACATAGTTCAGGACTGCCATTCACCACTCACTGCTCACTGACAAAATCATATTGATACTCAAATGTTAAAGTGTTCAGGGCTCCCAAATCTACAAAGGTTCAGGACCATGAGTTGGCAAAAACTAAAATGTTACTACTATATACATTGCTCTAATGTTACTTTCAGTGCTACAAATAAGCTGATGTATGCTGCTCCTGTGCCAGGGCAGAATCTTTCAAGAGATTCTCCGAAAGAGAATATTGTCAACTCCTCACTATGAACTGGTTTATACCATGAAAAAGTATTGTGATATTTGATCACTTTCGACGGATGAAACACATCAGTAACCGAGTAATCTCTTTCCTTAAATTTACTCATTTTACTTTACCTTGCCATTTGCAGACTTAAGTGCTCCTTAATTGACTTTTGGGCTGATTGCTATCTGCCTGAGAGAACCAAACCAGCATGCACACTATCTCCTGCAATCTTGGGGATAGGCCTTGAAACCAATTTTTCAAATTTCATAGGTGGTGGACCTAATGCCTAGCAAAATCAGTCACCGAATGAGCTTGAACGCATATCACTTCACTACACCTTTGACCTTTCAGTTCCTGTTTTTACCTGCACCAAGCTCTTGGATAAAATTCGCTATTTTTTATGAATTGATTGAAATGAGTAACCAGTTCAGATTTTGACCTTGATGCGAGAATAATACCATGTTTATCACAGGGTTTCTTTCATACAAAAGACCTCTCTTAATGAAACAACATTTTATCGCAATGTTAAGTTTTACTGAAATTTGAATGGCTTTCTAATTACAGATAGCACTCGTTTGGTTAACTAAATGAATGCAAATGATATACATAATATTATAAAACTTTAATACGACATTTTCTGGATGTGAGTTTGCTCGCTGACCTGGAAGGGTAGTTTTCAGACGTTTCGTCACTTTTTTAAATTTGAAAAAATATACTTTATTCATAAGATGTACAAAAAAAACATATTTATACACCTACCCAGTCATGCAAGCCGCTCCGGGTTACCCAGGGGGTACATACATCAACTAAAGGAAAAAAAACAAACAAAGAAGAAAAAAAAACAAAGCAAAGAAAACACCCCGGCAGTCGTCACCCCGCACAGTCCCAGTTGGCCCCCTGACCAGTTGGGGAAGGCGCCAGCTGGGCCCAGTTACCAGATAGGGCCCTTTTTTCTATTCTGGATGAGGGGTTTCATACCGTGGTCTTTCCCCACCGCACCTTGGCGGCAGCTGCCCCAAGCTTTAGCGCGTCCCTCAGCACGTAGTCCTTGACCTTGGAGTGCGCCAGTCTGCAACATTTGGTCGGGGTCAGTTCTTTCAGCTGGCAGACCAGCAAGTTGCGGGCAGACCAAAGAGCGTCTTTCACCGCATTGATGGTCCTCCAGGCGCAGTTGATTTTGGTCTCGGTGTGCGTCCCGGGAAACAGCCCGTAGAGCACGGAGTCCCGCGTCACGGAGCTGCTCGGAACGAACCTCGACAAACACCACTGCAACCCCCTCCAGACCTCCTGCGCATAGGCACACTCCAGAAGGAGATGATCGACAGTCTCGTCCCCCCCGCAGCCACCTCGAGGGCAGCGTGCGGTGGTGCAGAGATTCCGGGCATGCATAAAGGATCTCACTGGCAGAGCCCCTCACACCGCCAGCCAAGCAACGTCCTTGTGCTCGTTTGAAAGTTCTGGCGATGAGGCATTCTGCCAAACGACTTTGGCAGTCTGCGAGGGGAACCACACGACGGGATCCACCCTCTCCTTTTCCCGAAGGGTCTCGAGGATACTACGTGCTGACCACTGCCTGACGGCCTTGTGGTCAAAGGTGTTTCCTTTCAAAAATTTCTCCACGAAGGACAGGTTGTACGGAACGGTCCAACTACTCGGAGCGTTCCGCGGCAACGAGGCCAGGCCCATCCTTCGCAACACCGGGGACAGGTAGAACCTCAGTAAGTAGTGACACTTGGTGTTCGCGTACTGAGGATCTACGCACAGCTTGATGCAGCTGCACACAAAGGTAGCCGTCAGGGCGAGGGTGACGTTCGGTATGCCCTTTCCCCCATTTTCCAGGTCTTTGTACATGGTGTCGCTGCGGACCCGGTCCATCCTCGATCCCCAAATGAAGTGGAGGATGGCCCATGTGACCGCAGCGGCGCAGGTCCAGGGAATAGGCCAGGCCTGCGCCACATACAACAGTACCAAAAGCCCCTCGCACCTGACAACCAGGTTCTTACCCGCGATAGAGGGGGACCGGAGCGTCCACCTGCCCAGCTTCTGCTTCAATTTGGTGATACGCTCCTCCCAAGTCTTAGTGCATGCTCCAGTTCCACCAAACCAAACACCCAGCACCTTCAGGTAGTCTGTCCTGACGGTGAAGGGGATGAAGGAGCGGTCGTCCCAGTTCCCGAAGAACATGACCTCGCTCTTACCCCTATTGGCTTTGGCACCCGAGGCCAGTTCAAACTGGCCGCAGATGTCCAATAGTCTACTCACCGACCGACGATCGGTGCAGAAGACGGCGACATCATCCATGTACAGGGAGGTCTTGACCTGAAGGCCTCCACTGCCTGGGATAGTCACGCCCTTCAGGCTCATGTCCTTCCTGATGGATGCGGCAAAGGGCTCCACACAGCACACGAACAAGGCGAGAGAGCGGGCAGCCCTGCCTGACTCCAGATCTGACAAGAAAACTGTCCGATTTCCACCCGTTGATCGAGACTGCGCTAACGATGTTGGCGTAGAGCAGCCGGATCCAATTGCGGATGTCCTCCCCGAACCCCAATTTGGAGAGGACGTCCCTCATGGAAGCATGAGAGACCCTGTCGAAGGCCTTCTCCTGGTCCAGGCTGACGAGGCAGGTGTCCACCTACCTGTCCTGTACGTAGGTGATCGTATCCCTGATGGCTGCGAGGCTCTCAGCGATCTTCCTGCCCGGCACAGCACAGGTTTGGTCAGGGTGAATCACCGACTCCAGGACAGACCTGACCCGGTTAGCTATGCCCTTGGCCAGGATTTTGTAGTCCATGTTCAAAAGTGAAATGGGACGCCAATTCTTAATTTCTTCCCTCTCCCCCTTCCTCTTGTAAATGAGGGTGATGATGCCCTTCCTCATGGACTTGCACATTTCCCCTGCCCGAAGCGCACTATCGTACACCTCCAGCAGGTCCTGGCCGACCAGGTCCCACAGAGCAGAATGCAGCTCGACCGGTAAGCCATCGCTCCCGGGAGTCCTATTCCTCTCCAAGGACTTGAGGGCTCTGGTCAGCTCGTCCAGGGATATCGGCCGGCCCAGCCACTCCCTCCTGCCATCGTCTAAGGCCTCCGTGATAGACGACAGGAACGACTCGGAGGCCGTGCTGTCCGTGGGCTTCGTGTCGTACAGTCCGGCATAGAAGGATCTGCTGATCCTTAAAATGTCGGGCCGAGACGACGTCACCGAGCCGTCGTCCTCCTTCAGCCGGCTAAGCACAGAGCTCTCTTTGTGCACATTCTGCAAGAAGAAATGCTAGCACGTCTCGTCCTGCTCCACAGAGCGGACCCTGGACCGGAAGATTATCCTGGAGGCCTCCGCAGCAAAGAGCGAGGCTTGCTGGCCCCTCACCTCGCGGAGGTCCTCCGTGACATCGACCCCCATCAACTGCAGAAGGAGCAGGTTCTGCACCCTTTTCTGGAGTCACGACAGCTTTCCCCGCCTCTCTCTCGCCTTCCGAGCACCCTTGAGGACAAAGAAACTCTTGATGTTCTCCTTCACTGTCTCCCACCAGTCGCCCGGAGACTCAAAGAGGGGTTTCACGGTTCTCCAACCGGTGTACTCCCTCTTAAGCTCCTCGACGTTCTCTGGGGTCAACAGAGTCGTGTTGAGCTTCCACGTCCCCTTGCCGGCCGGCTGGTCGTCCTGTAAGTGACAGTCGGCCAGCAGGAGGCAGTGGTCAGAGAAGAACACCGGCTCGACACCGGTGGACCTGACCAAGAACGCCCGTGACACAAACAGGAAGTCTATCCTTGAGCGAATAGACCTGTCTGGCCATGGCCAGGTGTACCTCCACTGCACTGCGTCTGCAGCGGTGCTGAAGATGTCGAGCAGCTTGGCATCCTTCACCGTACCCATCAGGAATCTGGACGTGACGTCCAGTTGACACCCCCCACCTGCTGTCCCCACGCCAGATCTTCCATCTGCATCGATGATGCAGTTGAAGTCTCTGCCCAGGATGACCGGCCTGGATGTAGCCAGCAGGGGTGGAAGCCGCTGCAGGACGGCCAACCGCTCACTCCGTACCGCTGGGGCGTACACGTTGATCAGCCTCAGGGGAGCGTTCCTGTAGGTGACGTCAGCCACTAGGATGCGCCCCCCCACCACCTCCTGAACCTCCTGAAGTCGCGCCCCCGCAGCAGAATAGCCAGGCCCAAGGAGCGACAGTCGTTACCCCCCGACCAGATCGAAGGCCCACAGGTCCAGGCGCCGGACCATTTCCCGTACCTGCCAAGGTGCGGTATCCCGCACTCCTGCAGAAACAGGAGTTCCACCTTGATGGTGGTCAGGTAGGCCAACGTGGACACACATCTCGCGGTTGACTTGACGCTGCGCACATTAATGCTCGCAACTCGTACCCCCATTGTGGGCAGTGACCGCAGTACCCTCCCCAAGTCCAATGTCTAGCCCCTCCATCTGTCCCTTCATGCCCATTGCCCGGGCTAACTGCTGGACGCTCTCCGGGCTGAGGAAACCGTCCGTGCTGCCTTCCGGGTGGCATCCCCCCGTCGGGGGTACAGAGGCAGGAGGGTCCGGCTCTGGGTCAGGCTGGGGACACGCTGTTTCCTCCTTCCCGCCTGGAAGTTCCGGGGGGCCCTCCAGTGCCCCAGCGGCATGTGACTGGGTGTCGGAGGGAGCCTCAGGACACCTCCCGTCACCTGGAAGCGTGGTGCTGCTTTCCTTCTCCCTGGAGATCTTTAACTTCTGCTTTGGGCGAGCCCTCTCCGAATCCCCCTTGTCAGAGAAGCTCTTATAGCCCCCCTGTAGCTGCCTCTTCCTGCCTGATGGTTGCGGTTCCTGGGCCCGCTGACGCACCTTCCTCCTCGCTTTCCGGACCGTCGTCCACTCCCCTGGGTCGCCTTTCGCCGCCTCCATCGACTCCAGGTTATCGGGGGGGAGCGCAGCCTGCAGGGGCGCTTTGCTGGCCTCGGGCCCATCCCGCGGGGCTGGGCCCTCCTGCACGACCTGGCCCTCCTGCACATTAGTGGGGTCCTTGCTGGGCCCTGGTGCCTTCCTCTCCTCCGGGGGGGCTGGCCCCGCATTGCCCCTGCCGGCGACCTGGGCGTAGGTGGTCCCCCGCTGCGGGCATGCCCTATAGAGGTGGCCTGCTTGCCCGCAAAGGTTGCAGCTTTTCTCTTGTGGGCAATTCTTTGCAAGGTGTCCCTCCTCCCTGCAGATGGTGGCTTTGCAGTCGGTCGCCACGTGACCTGACCTACCGCAGGCATGGCAGACTTTAGGTTGCCCTGCATAGGTCAGGTATCCCTTCCTCCCGCCGATCGCAAAGCTGGACGGTGGGTGTACAACGTTCCTGTCCGCACCCATCCTCAGCGTCACCTTGACCTGCCTCTTACTGGTCCAGATGCCAAAGGGGTCCATGATGTCGGTTAGGTCCCCTTCCACCTTCACGTACCTTCCGAGGAAGGTCAGGACATCAACTGCTGGCACATGCGGGTTGTACATGTGTACAGTCACCATACGGCTCCTCTGCGCTGGCATCACAAACAGCAGAACAGCGGTCAATACAGAGAGGGGGCCCTCCCCTCCTTTCTCCTTGAAAACCTCCAGGAATCACTCACAAAGCTTGGCACTCCCGAAGGTTAAAACCTCCTCCGGGGAAATCCTGCAGGCAGTAAATGTCCGCAGCAGCGAACCCGCAACAGTCCAACAGGACCCTCTTCACGAAGAAGGTGCGGTCCACAGGTGCACCTTCATCCACCTTCTTTACGGAAACACGGATGGTGTTCCGGACCCCCTGACCTGGGGCACGAGCACTTGCCGAAGCCATCGTTGCAGGTTGGCTGCTCCCCTGAACCAGCGTTAGGCCGAAGCCAGCATTAAGATCCACTGGTCGCAAGGGTGCACAGCCAACCCGACGTCTTCCTTTCACCTCCAACACAGCACTCTCCTCCTCTCGGTCCACAAGAGAGTGGGTCTTTATTTTGTTCCAGATGTAAGCTGGTTCACTGAGCTTGAAGGTTTGTTCCCAGATGGTTATCTTATCACCTATACAGCGTATTCAAAAAGAATGGGTACCCTATGAACACAGTCCGCCGATTCCTCAGCAATAAACCCAAACAAACAGACAAAACGGGCTCAGAAACCATAACCACTCTCCCCTACATCAAAGACATCTCGAAATGACTGCCAGACCACTCGGACCTCTTGGCATCAGGGTAGCCCACAAACCCACCAACACACTAAAACAGCAGCTGATGAACTTAAAAGACCCTATACAGACAACAAATAAAACAAACGTCATCTACAAAATACCTTGCAAGAACTATGACAAACACTACATTGGACAAACTGGCAGAAAGCTAGCCACCAGGATACATGAACATCAACTAGCCACAAAACGACATGACCCACTATCACTTGTATCCTTACATACAGATGAGGAAGGACACCACTTTGATTGGGACAACACATCCATCCTAGGACAAGCCAAACAGAGACACGCACGAGAATTCCTAGAAGCATGGCATTCCAACCGGAACTCCATCAATAAACACATTGATTTGGAGCCAACCTACCATCCCCTGAGAAAAAGAACAGGAAATGACATCACCAACGCAGGAAATGACATCACCAACCCAAGGAAACCTAACCAGATAAATAGAAAGCGGGACATAACACCAGCGCTTCATCGGAGGCTCACTGATGATGTTACCTAGAATGGTGACGAAACGTCTGAAAACTAACCATCCAGCTCAGCGAGCAAACTCACATCCAGAACCTCAACCTGAGCTACAAATCTTCTCAAAACTCACTAACAACATTTTCTGATAAAATATTAGTTCATTGGAACTCCTATGACAGGCTTACTGTTACTTAAGTAGTTTTTGGCACAAAGTAATTCTGGGCCACAATTTTTTGGAATTATTTTTACAGAAGACAATGTTTATACAAAAATGAAGAAGTCTGGAGAAATGCTGCTGAAAAAGAAGTAAAACCGCTTTTAAAATTATTTTAGGACTGCTTTCGATTGTGTATTTATATGGCCATTGGACATTGATGGATAGGTTTTTTCTCGCACAATCTGCAAATGTATTCAAGTTAACCAATTATTAAGTGGTCAATGAAATCTAAACAAGCTTTTCGGAATGTTCAAAAATACAAATTCAACTTCAGGACATGAGACTTCAAAGGAGCTAGAAATCTTCAAGCTCTTACAATATGCAAATTTTCCTCATCAAACATCATTTAAACTCTGGCTAGTCTCAAAGACTGCCTGTCAAGTTAATGCATTGCACAATGAATGATGGTTGCAACTAGAAGTAATGAATTAGAAATGCTGTAGACAAATAGTAAAATCCAAAGAACTATTTACATTCAAATATGTCAAGTTTTGACAGGATATCTTTCACGTGGCAGAAGCAGTTTAAACTGTTAAATGATGATGAAAAGTAAAGTAAAACCAATTTGGATGAAAATATGTTACAGAAGACATTAGGTTGGAAAAGATGAGCATAATCTTCCCAAACAAGGGAACTATAAAATCAAGGAGATGATCGCTAACAAAGTAGCAAGGGTTCAACAACAAGACATGAGAAGAATGTAATCAGAAACATAAAGGAGATAACAAACCATTCTCAAAGCTGATCAGGAATAACAGAACAAGGACAGATGAATGTTGGATTATTGACAGTGAGTAAGTAGTTTCTGAGGACTACTAATTTTATTTTAATCATTGAGAAGTTAAATAGTATTGTTTTAAGGCATACAAGATATGGATCTACAATTATATCAGCTGCATACACAGATCAGATAGGTTGGAACTTTTTCCTTTAATAAAAGAAGGTTGAGAGGAAGTCTGATAGAGGATGAGATTTCTCTTCACTGCCTGCAAACACCTCACTTATTTGTTCACTGCCTCTTTTGGGTAACCTCACATTTATTCACATACTGCATTGCCATCCATTTGCCTACTCACTCAGTTTATCCAAATCATCTCTGCATCCTCCGCACAGTTCACCTTCCCACCCAACTTTGTGTCATCTACAAATCTGATTTAACATTCAGGTCTCGCATCCAAATCATTCACATATATTTTGAATAGCTGTGATCCAAGCATTGGTACCCCATTAGTCACTGCTTGCCATTTGTAAAAAGATCTGTTTATTCCCACTCTTTGTTTCCTGTCTACAAACCAGCCTTCTATCCAGTTCAATGCACTAGGCACAATCCCATGTGTTTTAATTTTACTCAGAAAACGCAGCCTGCCAATCATTCCTGTCCTCATCACAGACAACGGCACAGGAAGAGACTGGACCAGCCATTACCTTTGGATGATCTAATTAAGGTTCTTGAGTCCTTTGAGAGGAGTAAAACTCCTGGAACTGACAGCTTACCAGCCGAGTTTTATTCAGCTGGGTGCAACTTGATCAGTTAGGGCATGCTAGAAGCGTACAACAGTACACCGCTGGAAGCAAGTGTGAATTCATGAGGAAGAGCATCATCTCCCTCATCTAATGTGGAAAGGGAATAAGAAACTGACTCACTGGTGAATGCAGATTACAAAATCTTTTCCAAGGTCATCGCCTCTGGGTCAGGTCTGCTCTTGGATTTATGATTCACCCCAACCAAACCTGTGCTTTACTGGGCAGAGAGATCTCTCACAGCTTCACGCTCCTCAGGAATACAATCACCTATGTGCAGGACAGAGGGTTTGTCATCTACCTCATCAGCTTGGACCAAGAGAATGCCTTTAATAGGATATCATATTTTTTACATATGGGACGTGCTCGCCAAAATGGGCTTTGGGGAGGGAATCTGCAATTTGATCTGCTTTACACCAACATTGCTATCAATAGATGGGAACCAGAAAGCTTTCCGATCAGATCTGGAGTCAGGCAAGATTAACAACTCTGTTCTGCCTTGTTTGTGTTCAAAGTGGCCTCGGGAGCCAAGGTAAATCGAGGCAAGAACAAGGCCACGTTCTTGGGGAAGTGGGCTACCCAATCCTTTACCCACTTCACTGTCAGTTCAGATTATCTGAAGGTCCTAGGTAGGTATATGCTTTGCAGAGGCCAGGGCATGTGCCAAAACCTGGGAGAAGTGTATCACCAAGAGGTGCAGAAACTGGGCTTATGGGGGCACTGCAGTTAAAAATCAAGTGTGAGGTACTGTTGGTATCGCTGCACACGGCGCCAGACGGTGCATTCCCCCAATCTGTGCCACTGCAGTCACCCAAGCCATTTTCCATTTCATCTGGAGGTCAAAGATGGCCTGTGTCCGCACGGACACCCATGCACAAAGCTCTGGATACGAGGGGGAAGAATATGCCCAATGCTGTCCTCATTCTGATGACCACCTTTGTGTACGGCTGAATCAAGATGTGTGTACACCCTCTGTATACGAACACCAAGAGTTACTACACACTGAGGTTCTACATGTCCCCCCATGTTGCGAAGGAAGGGTGCTCCAAGCTGGAATGTTCTCTACATGTCTGGATAAGTGCAGATCCAATAACAGTTAAGAAACTTGACATTATCTAGGACAAAGCAGCTGCTTAAGTGGCGCCACATCCAGCACTTAAAAACATTCACTCCCTCCACAGCTGATCCACAGTGGCAGCAGTGGCAACAAGATGCACAGCAGGAACTTACCAAAGTTCCTTTGAAAGAAGCTTATAAACCAATAATCTCTATCACCAAGAAGATCAAGAGCAGCAAATGTGTGGAACACTACCAACTGCAAGTTCACCTCCAAGTAACATACAATCCCAACATGGAATTATATTGCTATTCTTTCGTGGTGGGTAAGTCAAATTCCTGCAACTCCCTTCCTACTTCCCTATAGCATGTAGACTACTGCAATTCATTAAGGCAGATCATCAATACTTTCTGAAGGGCAATTAGGAATGAGCGAAAAATTCTGCCTTAACCAGCAACAGCTATATTCCATGTGAGAATAAGGGGGTCAGGAGAGTAGAACCTTTGAAATCAAGAGCTGCTTGACAGCATGATATTAGAACAGAGTCTCTGGGTCAGACTTGGTATTCCAATACTTGAGCGAGACAGGTTCACAGAATTCAAGGTGCTGTTGGCAATTGACTAGTTTCTTGGTTCAAATAATGGATAAAACATAGAAAACAGCAGTTGTAATTTCTCCCATTTTGCTCCCAGACTACTTGCAATCAAATTTCCTAATGCCTTATCAAAAAACAGGAAGTGCTGAGATACTCAACAGATATGGTGGCAAGTGTGGAGACAGAGAGACAGTGAAAGAGTGAGAGAATGTTAACATTTTGAGGTCAATATTCCTCTTTTTCAGTTTTTTTCCCCACACATGCTAGCATACCTGTTGAATTCCTCCAACATTTTCTGTTTTTATTTCGGATTTCCAGCATTCACATGTTTTGCTTTTAACTTAGTCCAGCAGTGCCTGAGTGCTCCAGGCTAGAGAAGCAGCAGGAAGTGTACAGTTCCATATGTTGATATGGCGTGCAGTTTTGACTGGCTGAACTGAACAACAATGCCTCCTTTGACTTGACATGAACAGAACATGTGAATTTCATTAGTAATATATTTAAAATATTCCACATAACTTGCGCTATTCAACAGTGATTACAATACTTCTTGCTTCCATTTCCGTTTTAACAATATACTAATTTATTTCACCAAAGAAGATTAAATAATTCTTTCGGCACAATTGACTTCCCTTTTAGCTTTTCCTTTCCAAAAAGTATATAAGATAACTTATGAGTATAGATAAAATAAAAAGTCAGATGTAGATATAAACAGTCAAAACTTTTTATGCAATAACTTGTGATTAGAATAATGACTGCCCACATGCAATTTCTGGGGACCCATTTCGCCAGTGCAAGTGCAAAGGAGCAGACAGCCCTTTTTGGCCTTGCCCACAGCTAACACTCCATCCTAAATTGTAAGCATAAGGTTATTTGTAAGTATTGAGTGGGTTTCTTTGCGCCTCTAGTGTGAGCACTTAAATTGAGAGATAAGTTTCAGCAAGACCAACCAGCACCAAACAGCAGCTCATCTTGATTATTAAGATGAGGCCTGAGAGCCAACTTCAGGTGAGCCCATGGGCTCCTGATTCTAGCATGTATTAGAAGTAACCCATCAATTATGTACATGAAAACAAGCAGTACCATTTTTTAGACTCCAAAGTGTTGTGGTATGAATGCACACAGTATAAAATTGGGCATTTAACTTATGCAATAATGTAAGTTATATATTCCAGTATTTCAAGTAAGCAAATATTAACTACATTTAAAAGGAATCAAAGTTGTAAAAGTAATGACCTACATTATTCTGGCAAATCTGATGCACAGGCCTAGTGTGAGCATCTGGCACAGTTACGATACTTTGACCAACGTTCAGATCAAACACCTCCAAAGCACGGTTTGTGCCAGCTGTCAATACAATATCTGCAGTTTCATTTGGTAAAGGTAAAGACTTGTAAATTATCATAGAAACATTCATAACTATAAACACTAAATAAAACTAAGAACACTTTATACTTCCCTATTACCTACAATGTAGAGGTTATGGCCTTCGGAGTTCGTCCTAGGTAAACTTGTTTTCTGTTCAGCAGTATCATTCCAAAAATGCTTCTAATGGGAATGAATTATTTAAAGATAACTTAAATAGTAAGATGAATGTCAATAAAGAAATCATATTTTTGATGATTTTTCTTCTCTTTTCTCTCCTGAAGACATTGCTTCCCTGTACAATGCTAGTCGCCACCTGGCTACTGTCCACGTTTCAGTCTTGGCAATGAATACTGGAAATAACAAAACCACAAACTGCATTAAAATCAAACCCACCTTCAATAGCTACATGTTCACATAATTTGATCAGGGGAGAACCAAAGTACAGCCATCAAGAACCGTTGACAGCCGCTGTTGAGGTGCCGTAAGACTGAAGGGTGGTTAATGTTGTGCCATTATTTAAGAAAGGCTACAAGAAAAAGCCAGGAGCTACAGACTGGTGAGCTTGACATCTGTTGTTGAAGGGGATTCTAAGAGATGGGATCTACTTATATTTGGAAAGGTAAGGACTAATTGGGATCATCAGCATGGCATTGTGAGTGGAAAGTTGTGTCTTACAAACTTAGTTGAGTTTTTTGGAGAGGAAACCAAGAAAATAGATGGAGGCAGAGTGGCAGACTTTGCTGACATGAACTTTAGCAATGCCTTTGACAAGATTCCATATGGTGGACTGCCTACTAAGATTAGATCACATGGGATCCTGGGAGAGCTAGCTAAATGGATGCAAAATTGGCTTGAAAGTCAGAGACAGTTGGTGGTTGTAGAGGGTTGTTGCTCAGACTGGAGGCCTGTGACCAGCAGTGTGTTGCAGGGATCGATACTGGGCCCATTGTTGTTTGTCATTTATATAAATGATTTGGATGGGAATATAGGAGGCATGGTTAGTGAGTTTGCGGATGACACCAAAATTGGTGATATAGTGGACAGTGAAGAAAGTTAGTTCAGAGTACGATGGGATCTTGATCAACCGGGCCAGTGAGCTGACGAATGGCAGATGGAATTTAATTTAGATAAATACAAAGTGTTGCATCTTGGTAAGACAAACTGGAACAGGTGGTAACAGTTAACAGTAGGATTAGAGTTAGGGTCAGGGTTAGGAGTGTAGGTACATAGTTCCTTAAAAGTGTCACAGGTAGACAGGGTGGTGAAAAAGGCTGTTGGCACATATGTCTTCATTCATCATAGCACCGAGTACAGGAGTACATAGAATCATAGAATCCCTGCTGTGTGGAAACAGGCCTTTCAGCCCAACAAGTCCACACCAACCCTCACAGTGTCCCACCCAGACCCATAGCCTTATAACCCACCTAATCTACACATCTCTGAACACTATGGGTATTTTAGCATGGCCAATTTGCCTAGCTTGCACATCTTTGGACTTTAGGACATCATGTTACAGCTCTACGAGGCATTGATAAGGCTACGTTTGGAGTATTATGTGCAATTCTGGTTGTCCTCCTATGGGAAAGAAGTTATTAAACTGGACCTGGTTCAAAAATGATTTAGAAGGGTGTTACTAGAGGGTTTGAGTTATAAAGAGAGGCTGGATGGACTGGGACTTTTTTCCCTGGAGAATAGGAGGCTGAGGGGTGATCTTCCAGAGACTTACAAAATCATGAGGTGCATAAATAAGGTGAATAGTCAAGGCCATTTCCCCAGTTCCCAAAGCTGGAGGCCGTAGGTTTAAGGTAAGAGGGGAAAGATGTAAAAGTAATCTGGGGGGAATTTTTTCACAGAGGGCGGTGCCTATATGGAACGAGCTGCCAAAGGAAGTGGTAGAGATGAGTACAATTACAATATTTAAAACACATTTGAACAGGTTTAGAGGGAGGTTTAGGAAAAGTTTAGAGGTATATGAGCCAATTGCAGTCAAATGGGACTAGTTCAGTTTAGGAAAACCTGGTGGGCATAGATGAGTTTGGCCGAAGGCTCTGTTTCCATACTGTATGACTCTAAGTAGGGATTATCTCAAGTGTTCCCTTCCTTGCCTGAACATTGGACCAATAGTGATTTTGTGATTTAGCCAATAACTCCTCAAAATTATTCTAGAAACTCTGACAGGTAAGTTACTGGAGGACCAACACAACAGTATTATTTTTTATTAACTTTAAGAAAATAGTGAACTTTTAGGTAATCAAATTCTGTACTTCTTTCCGATTCAAATAGACTTTTTTTAATGAGGAAGCTTGCTGATGCCCGAAGCATGGTTAGCAGCTAATTTGTCACTTTACCCAGTCGTGCCTTAATTCAATACAATTTCCTGAGATGAAAACATCCAGCCAGTGCACAATTTGTTTAAAACTGCAAATTCAACTCTTAAGATTTCATGCATAATGTTATAACATTATTTCATTACTTCTTTTTGTATCAGTCCTAATCCCATTTTAAGCAATGCCTGTGATCCAGGTGGGCAGATAGTGATGATAAACATTCCAAGTTTAAGTCACAGCCAGAGATTTTAGAAACTCAGCTGAATTGGTGACTGCTCCAGTGCTATCCTTAGAGTGGGCAACAGGGGCCATGAGTTTCAGTTCAACTGAAATGTTTTCAGACATAAATAGAATGGGAGGCAGCTTCAGACAGCTTCAAACTTATTATCCAGAGAAGTAGAACAAATGTTAACAGCACTGATATATGGGAACTGAGAAATGCCAGTGTCACAAAATTCGACATTGGCCTAGCTTTTCCAATTGCTAGGCAGTTATTCTTCCAGTGTGACTAGGAATTATGCACAGTAAGTCTGCTGAATTACCACTGTTTAAGAATCCAAATGAATTGCACAGAAACTGAAGATTCCATTGGCTAATTCCACCAGGCCTGTAAAACTTCAAAAGACTCCAATTAAATCAGCAAATTTGCAGTGCTCAATTAAATTAAGAAAATAATCATTTTGGAAAAATTAGACTGTTAAATATATAGTCTAACTCCCGAGTAACTATTCACTTGACCTATATACTTAAGGCAAACACCCGACCCAAAACTCCCTCTACTCCACTTACACCACCAGATCCTGACCTAACATTTCTTTCTACCCCCAGACCTAACTCTATTCATCCAGCTTTGTATCAACCATCAATTTACCCAACATCCCCCTCCACCTACTTCAGACCCAGCCACTTTTCTCCCTCTGTACACCTGGACTCCCAATGCCCCTCATCTTTCCAGACCTGACCTTCTTTCACCCCCAGGAACTAACCCCACACCCAAATTCCTTCAACCATTTGCAGACAGGTCCGTTCCCCAACTCTGCATCTGACCTACCTCTACCCCCTCATGCACCAGCTCTCCCTTCAACCATGTAGGACAAGATCTGCCTCCCTCCAGACTCAAGATTTAGCCCAGCTTTCCCACACCATTTATATAACATAGAACATAGAACATTACAGCGCAGAACAGGCCCTTCAGCCCTCAATGTTGCATCGACCTGTGAACTAACCTAAGCCCCTCCCCCTACACTATCCCATCATTATCCATATGCTTATCCAAGGACTGTTTAAATGCCCCTAATGTGGCTGAGTTAACTACATTTAAAGTAAACAAAACTCACCAAGCTGCCAACCTATCAAGCTGGCACCATTGAACCATACCCAGCTGGTATTTTATCCCTTAGTCATCTGACAAAACTACCATCCAGGCACCATAACATCACACTGAACTTACATACTTACTGTTTAACTGCAGCTGTCAACGTGGCTGTCAGTGATTCTGGACTTTAAATTTCGAATACAGCAGCTGACAGCTAAGGAAAGGGGGCAAGCTTTGCTACCCCTCAACAGCCCTGTGCTACAAAAGAACTGTCAAAATGGAAGTACAGCTCTCTCATTTCTTAGGGAACCCTGATAGAAATCTTACATGAAAAATGTAGAGCTCTCTCATTTCATTAAAAAAGGGCTGAGTAGCAATCAAAAAAATGATGCACCAGATTTTCCAAAGAGTAATTGCCCAGAATATCCCATCCTTTTCTTTTCAAGTGAGTGTCACAAAACAGAATTTCTTAGAAGTATTCAGAGATAGAGGGAACTGCCGTTGTTGGAGAATCTGAAATAACAAGGTGTAGAGCTGGATTAACACAGCAGGCCAAGCACCATCAGAGGAGCAAGAAAGCTGACGTTTCAGGGGCAGAGGTAGATCGGATGCAGATTTCGGGAAAGGGCCTGGCTACAAATGGTTGAAGGAATTTGGGTGTGGGGTTAGCTCCTGGGGGTGAAGGAGGGTCAGGCCTGGAATGTTGAGGAGCACAGGGAGTTCAGGTACAGAGGGGGAGAAAAGTGGCTGGGTCTGAAGTAGCAGTAGGGTGAGGTGGAGGGGGATGTTGGGCAAAAGTCATTTCTGAAGAAGAGTCCAGACCCGAAACGTCAGCTTTCCTGCGCCCCTGGTGCTGCTTGACCTGCTGTGTTTATCCAGCTTTACACCTTGTTTTCTTGAAAGTAACAAATCTTTTATGATCAGAAATGTTGAAAGCTCACAAATCAATTGAATTGTCATAATTTTTCTATGAGATGAAAGCATCACCAGCAAGGCTAGCATTTGCTGTTCATCCCTAACTGCCTCTTGAAGTGAGTGATAAGAAAGCTAGATAATGACAGAGAAAGTCAAGAGTCAACCAAATTGTTGTGGATCTGGAGTCAAAGTAAGTCAGATCAGTCAAAGATAGCAGATTTCATTGACTAATGGGGATTAGTGAATGTATTAGTAATGTATGAATGAATTAGTAACCTCTGAGATTAGAACCAGATGAGTTTTTATGACATCTAATGCTAGTTTCTTGGTCACTATTACTGAGACCAGTTTTCAACTCCAGAATTATTAAGAGAAGTCAAATTTCACCAGTTGCCATGGTGGGATATGAAGTCATGTCCTCAAAGCATTTGCCTAGGCCTCTGGATAACTAGTCCAATGACATTATCGCAAAGTCACCATCTC
This sequence comes from Stegostoma tigrinum, assembly GCF_030684315.1. NCBI lineage: Eukaryota > Metazoa > Chordata > Chondrichthyes > Orectolobiformes > Stegostomatidae > Stegostoma > Stegostoma tigrinum. Next base: position 88,059,822 of record NC_081362.1, on the reverse strand, counting down.
CCCTTATTGCAGGTCTAACACAGTAAAACATCCTAAATAAAATAACATAAGACAATGGACCACATGAGTAATAATTTGCAATATTGCTTACATAAATAAGGTTCATTTAAAACAAACAAGATCATTATCTAAGATATTTACATACAACTGTCCAAGTCTGATTCTTTTTCCATCTTTAAATCTGCATTATTCCATGCAAGCACATGATTAGTAGGCTTCTGGTGCTATCTTGAGCCACCAGCTGTAAGGTGGCAAATTGAAGTAGCAAAGTTGATTTGCAGATCACCTTCCCAAGCTTTCTGAGGTGAAGCTCCTCATTTCCACTTCACAAATTCTGCTAGAAATGTATCCAAGGATTCAATAAAACAGGTCAGGAAATGATTGTCACAAACCCAGGAGCCTAGCATTTTCAGATATTGGGCATTCTAATAGTATATATGGGTGCATTACGCTGCCTAGAGTTGGTCATTCAGCTGCACGTTTAAACAACTATACAATAAAAAATGGGCAAGGCCCTGATCCAAATTCAACCTGATCCAAATTCAAGAATTTGAAAATAAACCCAAAACAGACAATTACTGACATTTTGGGCTTTCAACTACTTTGGTTCCATATCTTACAAATTAGTCTAAACCTATCCAGATGCTAGCAAAACATTCTGTTGTTCTGTATGTGCAATTTTGTGTTGAACATTTTAAAGAACATCTTTAAAAAAATGGCTTTAGGGTGTGATTAGGGTGCAAGGAATGATGGGTATAGAAATCCAAACCTGCAAAATTTTAAATGAATTTTATCTGCATTGCATGATGCATAGAACAAGGAGGATTTTTTGGCACTTGCTAGGATTACACTGCCGAAATTGTCGATTCCAATCATCTAACCGAAGGTGGATCATGGTGGCTGGAAGATAGACATGGGCACTTCAGCAAAAATAATAAATCTCTACCATGTGGGCATGAGATCTAACTTGGAAAGTAGGTGAAACTCTCAAGAATTTCCCATAATAAAGAATGGTTTTGGATCTCATTCAGAAAGCTGACCTAATGAAAATGTGAAAGCACACAAGAATTGCAGCAAATTCGAAACAGACCATTGCATGTTTTATCCAGTCTCTTAGAACCATTTAACCAAAGTCTGCTTTTCTAAAATTAACATTTATTTTGCTATGTTAGAAAATATTCTTTTTTTTATTCATTCATTGGATGAGGGCATGACTGACGAGGCAGCATTTATTGCCCTTCCTTAATTGCCCAGTGGGCCATTCAGAGTAAATCACATTGCTGTTGGTCTGAAATCACATGTAGGCCAGACCAGGTAAGGATGGCACTTTCTTTCCCTAAAAGGCATGAGTGAACCAGATGGGTTTTTCCCCAACAATAAATTCATGGTCATCATTAGACTTATAATTCCAGACTTTTTTTTAATTCAAATTCCACCATCTGCAATGGTGGGATTCAAACCCAGGTTCCCAGAACATTATCCAGGTCTCTGGATTAACAGCCCAGCAATAATACCACTAAACCATTGCCTCCCCTATTTCTGATGTTCTACCTATGGGGATGATATTACTTCCAATAATGTTACTTGTAATTTCCTCATAACAAAGAAAACGAAGGAGATTTTACCACGATACCTTTGCATTTGTGACAATAGAACATGACATCACAGGGTATGAGTAAATGCATAAAAGTTTATACAGTCAGCAATACAGGAAAAAGAAAGGAAAGACATGATAATACATGTGATTTGGGACAAAATGAAGAAGAGAAAAAGGAAGATGGGTAGAAAATGCATCCAGACGTTCACCACACACAAATGGAAAATGTGAGATGATTCAAATTACTTGGATTTTTGTAATCTGCATCATTACCAATGCCTTGAAAAGGACAGAAAATTGCAGGACAGCAGTTGTCATATTCCCAACTGCCAGCACACCATAAAGAAATATCTATGGGAATAAATCATAACTTCCAGGTTAGACTATTTTTTGGGAATCTGTGCACATGGGTGATTGCTACACCATTGGGTGTGCTAACTAGGAGTGCACTGGTGTGCAAAGCAGGTGTTTAATACATCTTTACAGTTCTGACAATCACCTCTTAAATCAAGGTCTACCTTTTATGCACCTGGATGTTTTAATCTCTCAAATCATTTGAACCCCTGTCAGATGACCAAGGTAACCCTAAGAAAAATCACATCCTCTGTAGCTAATGGTGCTTTCTCTCTCTCCCCTATTCTTCCTCAACTTCCAAGCATAATTTGGACTTTACAGGGGAAGGTCAAAATCATAGAATACCTACAGAGTGGAAACAGGCCCTTTGGTCCAACAAGTCCACACTGGCTCTCCAATGAGCATCCTGCCCACATCCAAACCCATACCCCTTTTCCCTTTAACCCACCTAATCTAGACATCCCCTAGCCACTACAAGCAATTTAGCACGGTCAATCCACCTAATCTGCACTTTTTTGGACTGTGAGAGGAAACCAGAGCTCCTGGCAGAAACCCACACAAACATGGGGAGAACATGCAAACTCCACAAGGTCACCCAGGGTGGGAATCAAATTTGGGTCCCTGGCACAGTGAGGCAGCAGTGCTAACCACTGAGCCACCATGCCACCCCCTGAGCTCTCTACAGAAGCTGAATGCTCTTTTTGGCAAGATAAAGAATCTATATGAATATATCTAGGGACATACTTGAGAAAGTTAAAGGCAAGGTGTCCTTTGGGACTGTTAAAACTGAATGTACACAAAATAGTTGTACTTATTGAAACTGTCAAGCTGCCAAGGGTATTACCCAGTTGTGAAGACATTTAAATCACTTGGCCTTCAATTTTTTTTAGAAAAACTGCTATATAAATCCATATATATGTGGATATGTTTGGAAGTTTTTCTAAAAAAAATACAAAGGCCTTACTATTTCACACTGCCTGTTTATATATGCCTGAGAATTATCATTATAGGATTTGTTCTATATGACTGAATTCACAATCTATTATCACAGTGGCATATCTGTCAGTGTACAGTTTCAGGACATCTCTGAGTGCTTAGAAACTCTTTGAAAGAGCTGTATTCTTATCAGACACCTGTTTTTATAAATATTAAGTGATTGATGGAAATTAAATGTAGTAAATCGGCTTTTATCAATGAGAGTTCTTTTTTTAATAGTGAATTCATGTATAGGCACTGTAGATATTTCTTTTCTTTCAGTTCAGCATGTGTTCTGAGCTCTGCCAATAGTGGATACTGGATGAGTTGGTGTGAGGGGTGTAAGGGCTAAAAGTGGGAAGCATAGATTAGAATGAGTTTGTGCTAAAATAATGTAGGCATTATAGAGGCCAAGATAACAAAATGTAGAGCCGGATGAACGCAGCAGGCCAAGCAGCATCTTAGGAGCAGGAAAGCTGACGTTTCGGGCCTTGACCTTTGAAATGTCCGCTTTCCTGCTTTTAAGATGCTGTTTGGCCTGCTGTGCTCATCTAGCTCTACATTTTGTTATCTCGGATTCTCCAGCATTTGCGGTTCCTATTATCTCCATTATAGGAGCCATATTTGTTGATAGAGAGGCATAGCTTAGCACGTAGGGTGTGAGGTGGTATCAAAAGTGTGAGGAGCCATGGAGGATATGTGAGAATTGAGGTAGAATAGGTTAGCATGAATAGAGAGGGTGTGAGGCTATTGACTTTTGTTTGATTTTCACGAAGTATCAGAGCACCCGGCAACCCCTCTACATGCCTTCTTCAAGGGTGATGAGCCCAACTCCAGTTATTATGCCACTTTAATGCACCATCCTGCTCCCTGGCCAACATCTCTGTCTCTGGCTTGCTGCAGTGTTCCAGTGAAGCCCAATGCAAGCTGAAGGAACAACAACTCATTTTCCGCTTGGGGACCATACAGCCCTCTGGACTCAATATTGAGTTCAATAATTTTCGGGCCAGATTCTCCTATGTCTTAGCCGCCCACCCCACACACCAGGCCTTGTTTACACATAGCCTGCCATTATACACACACTATTGTTAGTCACTAATAGTCCCCATTAACAACCATTCACCCTCCCAGCCTGATCGTTATCAACTCCTTTGTCTGTCCAACTGTCTTTCTCTCTCTTTGGGCTTTATCTTCTTGTTTACTCCTTAGCCCACCCACCTCCCTATTTCCTGCATATAAACTGGCGTTTTCCCAGCCACTATTAGTTTTGAGGAAGGGTCACCGAACCTAAAACGTTAACTCTTCACAGATGCTGCCAAACCTGCTGGGCTCTTCCAGCAACTTTGTTTTTGTTCGTAAAGGTATAATTCAGTTTCAGTTACTCATGAACGTGTCTTTTTTATGGTTCTTAAACTTTACAGAACTTTATTGAATTCTACAACTTCTGAGCATAATTTCCATATCCTCCATTTTCCTAACGATCAAAACCTTCTAACATTCCACCCACCACCATATGCACTGACAGCTCCTTTTCACAACTTCATTTATACCCTTTTTACGTCTCCACCTTCCTTTCATCACTATTAGCAAACCATTTTCTTTATCTCCAAGCATCCATAAATCTTTTCCACTTCCTCCTCCTCCCCCTCTGTCTACAGCATTTAAAAAAAATCACAATTTGCCAACCGCTGTCCGTTCTGAAGAAGTGTTATATCAGATTCAAAACATTAACTCTATTCTCTGCCCATTGGTACTGCCGGAACTGTCGGGTTTCTCCAGCTAATTCAATTTTTATGTCAGACTTGCATTATCTGCAGTAGTTTACTTTTATTATTACTGAACTCGACTCCAATTGCCATACTTAAATTAGTTTTGCATGCTTACTAATTCTTGATTCTGCTGCTATTAACAATTATGATGATGAGAATATCTTGTGCAGTTTTTACAATACTACTTGACTTCGATGAGGCAGATAGAGTGGCAGGAAATTCAGACAACCTCCAAGATACTTTGTCCAATACCATTCCTAGGTCTGGCTTTTATTGGCATGTCCACATATCGGGGCCATGTCAAAGGTAATTTGTCTTAGTGGCTCTGCTTCATAAGGTAAGCCACCACAGAAAAGATCCCTTGGTGCTGTTTTCAAAATTAAACAGGAGTTCTCACAGCATCATGCCATCCATCCTCTTTCACTACACTCTTTCAGAATAGATCACTGAGGTAGCAAGAACTGCAGATGCTGGAGTCGGAGATAACAAAGAGTGGGGCTGGAGGAACACATCAGGCAAGGCAGCATCAGAGGAACAGGAAAGCTGACATTTCGGGTTGCGATCCTTCTTCAGAATTATAGGTCATGCATCTTTCCTCTGCTTGTAGGACACCGTTACTTGAAGCTGACTACCTGTGTTCTATACTTCAAAAGTAAATTCATTGCATGAAGCATGATAATAAATCAGTGTGACATGTGCAAGTATTATTTACCCCCACTTTGGATAGCTAAAGATCTAAAAGAAAACAAGACCGTTGTCATGCATATTTGTTGTGGGTTGATAACTAAGAATGAAACCACCTCTCTCATCAGATATACTTTGGACTAACAAGATTTCCAACCTGAGACAAAACAAGAATACGCATTGGAGTATATTATCCTGTGTTCACTATTTGAGCAAAAGTTGATGCGAATATAAATCAGGATTGGTTTCACCCAGATCTACTCTCTTGCTAAATATAGTAGAGGAAAATATACCCTATGATGTCTGCTTTGAGGAGTAAAAAGATGATGGGCCAAGCATATGTTTTCCCTATTGAATAAACAAAAGCAAGCACCCAGAGTGTGCATTAACTTGAGGCAAAGAAACTCTGGCATTAAGTTATTTAACTTGGCAACCATGAAGAAACCTAAGGCAGTCAAAGCAGTAATGGCAAAGGCTATAATTCACTACTTTCTTTTCATTCTGTCCGTCTTATAAAGAATTACACAGCGTACAAGTATATATTGCATCTATACATTGAGAATTATATTTATAAAAAGAACTAAATTGCTTTCAGTGTACTAAAGTTAATTTCAGAGCCTAGTTCTAGGATAGAGATATCTGTGCAGTACTCGCCTTATGCAGAGGACTATAATGAAGTAGGACTGCAAACAAGTTCCAATTCCAACATGGTTATTAATTAAGATGTTTAAAAAGTCTAGTAAAGATCATAACGCTACCAGACTATTGTGAAATCTCACTAATGACATTTGGAAAACAAAATCTGCTGTCTTTTTCCAGACTAGCCCATATGTAATTTCAAATCAACAGTAATGTGCTTGCCTCTTGACTGTCTAGGAAATGGCTCAGTAAAGCACTCAGTTGTACGTGGCTCATCAGCAGCTGCTCAAGGATGAACAGGGGCGGGCAATAAATGCTGGCCTTGTCAGCAATGCTCAAATCCTAAATACAAGTAATACAAAAAACTATTAAGTATTTATAAAAGGATACAGGAATAAAAGTCATTCACTGCAGACAGGCAACTGATCTCCTGGGTGTCAGACATCTTAAATTTGCTGACCAATTTGCTTTTGCTCTTCCTTTTGTAACTAGATAAAGAAGATATGTTAACAACAAATCATTGCTTTGTTTTTCACAAATTCAATGCAAACAAGTGCGATGTGATACACATTGGTACAAAGAACATGGAGAAACAATATAAAATGAAGCTTGAGACTCTAAAGGATGCTCAGGAGCAACCAGACTTGAGAGTGTATATGTGCTTAAGTGACTTAAGATAGCAGGGCATGTAGACATAACAGTTAATAAAGCTGCAGTATCTTGGGTTTTTTAATAGGGACACAGAGTACAAGAGCAAGGAGAAGATGCTGAACTTAGAAAAGATAATAGTTAGACCACAGCTGGAGTAATGAGTACAGGTCTGGATGCCATAGTTCAGGAAAGATACACATTGGACAGAGTCCAGAAGAGGTTTAGAAGCATAGTTCAATGAAAGTCAACAGTTATGAAGATAGATTGGAGAAAATGAACTACTTTCCTGGGAGAGAGGAAGGTTAAGAGGAGATCTGACTGAAGTTATTAAAATCATAAAAGTTTAGAGTAGACAGGGAGAGCCTGGTCCCACTCATACACGGAACGAAAAAAAGTGGATACAGACTTAGATTAATTTGCAAATGAAGCAAATGCAACATGAGGAAACAATTTTTCACACAGCAAGTGGTTAGGGCCTTGAATGCACTGGCTGGGAGTATGGTGGAGGCAGTTTCAATTGATGCATTCAGGGAAGCATTAGATGATTATTTGAATAGGAACAATGTGCAGGGTTTATGGGGAAAGGCAGGAGAATGGCACTAAATCAGTACTCATTTGGAGAGCCACTGCAGATATGATGGGACACATGATCCCACGTTGTGCTGTAATAATTCTGTGGTTCAGTAATCCTGCTTCAAAGAAATGTATATATAATCTTTGTCATCTCTAAGGCATCTTTGAAAGATTTAAAGTAAGAGAATCAAGTGTCTCAAATTGTCTCGCTGACAGTGATTCTCAAGCGGATTGTGCAAAGGAAGAGAGGGAATGAGAGAAGGTTGGCACTGATCAGCAGCAACCCTCAGGACTGTTGTGGTACTGGGAAGTGCTGGAGGGTGGGGAAGAGACCTGGCATTGCCAGGAAACATGAGCAGAGCAGCTCTGATGCTTATTAACATTCGCAGTTGGTGTAATGTCTAATTAAGATAGCAGCCTGGAATTCCTTAATATTTATCTAAGGCTATTATGCCATTGATCGATTGAAGGTGTTCTTGGGGCATTGCACAAGGTCCAGTGAAACTGGTCTTCTTTCCTTGTTTCTGCCTGCCAAAGAAGACCATTACTTATCCCAATATTATTTCTTTATTGTAACAAAATAGTATTATCTTCCTGACACTGTTGAAACAAAACTGACTCGACATACCCTGGTGGTGAATAGTTAATTGTTAATTATGCTGAAGAATTTAGTGATAACATTTACTGCCAGGTTATCTAGTTTAAATGGTCTGGCACATATAGCCATGATGTGAAGGTGCCAGTGTTGGACAAAGTCAGAAGTCACAATATATCCGGTTATAGTCCAATAGGTTTGTTTGAAATCACCAGCTTTCGAAGCATGACCCCTTCATCTCTCTTCTCCTGATGAAGGACTATGCTCCAAAAGATTGTGATTTCAAATAAACCTGTTAGACTATAACTTGGTGTCATGCAACTTCTGACTTTGGCACATACAGAAAAGAGTAGAGGCTGAGACAGTCCTTTATGATACAGGACAGAAAGCCTCGGATTGATATGTTGCTCAGGATAAGATAACTACATCCAAATCTGAGGAAAGGAAATGATAAAACCATCCAACCAAAAGTACACATTAACTGCAGCCTTCACATCTTCACCATTCCATCCTACACTGCCTTGCATTGCTCTTGATAAAAAACATGAAATTTTCGATCACACTGCCTGGCCCATTTTTCTCTTTTCTACATACTCATAAGATGTATGCAATGTTGGCAAAGGTAGTACTTAATTGCCTATCTCTATAAATATCTTGATACACCCTCATCAAAAGAATCTGTTTATATTTTCTATATTCTTAAGTATTTGTGATCTATGCATGAATAATACTAAATGTATGCCTTTTTAACATATTCAAAATTGCAAGTCTAAAAGTGGGAAAAATAAGTGAGATAAGTAATCCTAAAAACCATACCTAACTCCTTCGTGAAACAGTCAATGCTTTGGTCTCACATGCTTTCTCTGGCAGAGAATTCCACAGGTGGAAGGTATTTCTCCACACCTTAGCCTACACCATATCCTTAAACTGTGACCATGGTTCTAGACTCCCCAGTCATCAGGAACATCTCTTCTGCGGTTACCCTGTCTAATCCTGTTAGAATTTAATAGGCTTCTATGAGAATCCTTTTCATTTTTATAAACTCCAGGGAATTTAGTTCAAATCAATCTAGTCTGTGCCGATACGTCAGTCCTGTTGCAGCCATACAGGATATTGATTAGGTCGCTTTTTGAATACTGCATACAATTCTGGTAGCCCTTCTGTAGGAAAGATGTTGTTAAACTTGAGACAGTGCAGAAAAGATTTAAAAGGATATTGCTGGTATTGGAGGGTTTGAGCTATAGGGATGGGCTGCACAGGTGGAGCCTTTTTCTATGGAGCGTCAGAAGCTGAGGGGAAGCTGACCTTATAAAGGTTTATAAAGTCATGAGGGGCATGGACAGGGTGAATAGGCAAGGACTTTTTGCTAAGGTGGCAGAGTCCAAAATTAGAGGGCATAGGTTTAAGGTGAGAGGGGATTTAAGCAGGACCTGGTAGTAACTTTTTCATGCAGAGGGTGGTGCTTTATGAAACGAGCTACCAGAGAAAGTGGGGGAGGTGAGTACAATTGCAACATTTGTAAAGCATCTGGATCAGTATGTGGAGATAATAAGAGCTGCCAATTCTGGAGTCAGAGATAACACAGTGTAGAGCTGGAAGAACACAGCAGGTCAGGCAGCATCCGAGGAGCAGGAAAGTTGACGTTTTGGGTCAGGACCCTTTTTCAGAAATGGGGGAGGGGGAAGGGAGCTCCAAAATAAATAGAGGGGAGTGAGGTTGGGGAAGGTAGTTGGGATGGTGATAGGTGAATGCAGGTAGGCAGTGGTGGGGATCGGTCAATGAAATGAGAGGAGTGGATAGGTGGGAAACCCCATCCCATAACACATGTGTTATCTATGGATGAGTATATGAAGAGGAAAGGCTTACGGGGATATGGGCCAACTGCTGGCAAATGGGACTAACTCAGATTGGGATGTTTCGTTGGCGCAGACATGTTGGACTGAAGGGTCTGTTTGCATGGTGCATGATGCTATGATGCTAAGAGTAGAAATTCCAAAATGTACCCCACCCTAAGGATGATTTTAGAATACATTCTAAAGAGAGGCCTTTAAAGCAACATAGCATACAATTAATTCCATGGTGTCCCCAGCACAAATCTGTGATGAGTTAACTGCTTTCCTCTTTGCACGGGAAATCTTCCCCATCCTAACCAAGATGGACAAAGGGAGGAAGATCAAATCTATACACTACTAAGTTTTGGTCCAAATATTGTGGTCAATACTGAAGTACAACACTAAAAAATAAAAGGAACCTCCCTTGTTTAGTAATGACTAATACTTAATGATCTTCAGCAATTTTGTAGAAATCCTCTGCAACACGACTGATTTATAGAACAAATGATTTTAAGCTTTAACAGTGGGATAATTTTGACTTTTACAAAAAAGCAAAAGGAGAAAAATAATGACTCAGCAATCCCTACTGCATTTCTGTTGATGACATCTTCTATTGACTTCTTATTTTTCTCTTTGATTCAATGGAAATAAGAATTGGAAGACATATGAAATAGGCTGCCAAGCAAGATGCAGACTGATCTTCAGTTACCCCTTTGACGGAGAAAGCAATTTAGATGCTTAAATGTCGGCATCTCACAGATTTCTACACAGCTGCATTTAACCTTTAAACCATCCAATTCGAAATTTATTATTTCTTGGTAATTGATGAAATTGCAAAAACAAGTCAAGTTCATACCCAGAAGAATGAATTTAGAACTAAGACCATATGCAGTCTGCTAGGGTTTACTACAATTTGCTGTTCTGCCCTTAGTACTGGTTAAATACTTTATTAATTGCTTATCCAGTGACACAGGCTGAAATACCATGAGTGCTTAATGGCTTTGTATATTTTAAATTGACTGCTAAATATTACTCACCAAGGAGTAACACTGAAGATCACTTCATTTTTCATAGAATAACATAATCCCTACAGTGCAGAGAAGGCCATTTGGCCCAAGAGTCTGCACTGACCCTCTGTCAAGCATTTCAGCCAGACCCAGCCCTCACTCCCCATTTCCATAACCCCGCATTTACCATGGCTAATCCACCGAGCCTACACATCCCTGGATATTGAGGGGCAAGTTAGCAAGGCCAATCCACCTAACCTCTACATCTTTAGAGTGTGGAGGAAACTGGAGCACCCAAAGGAAACCCACGTGGACAGGGGAAGAATATGCAAACTCATACATACAGTCACGCTGGAATCAAACACAGGTCCCTGGAACTGTGAATTTCATGGATATAAACATTCAATTGAGTTCAACAGCATGAAAGTATTACAGATCCTTTGTGAGGTTGTAATGGTATCACAGAAGAGGCAATTTGGCCCATCATGCATCTGTCAGGTATTCTGAAAGAGCTGTCTAATTAGTTTCACATTCCTGTTCTAACTGCCTAGTCCGGAAAATCTCTCCTTTTCAAGTACATATCCAGTTATCATTAGAAAGTTGCAATTGCACCTGTTTCCACCACACTTTTGGGTCATGAGGTAAACAGTTGGAAATTGTCCCACCCCGGTGTAATGTGAGCAATGGAAGAACGTTGGGAAAACAGAGAGAGAATGAAGAAAAACAGAATCTGGATGTCCAGAGAAAGTTTAGCAAATTACCCCTTCAGCCTTAAATGGCAACTGATACCACAACTGGCTTTACTTATAACCACTTCTACTACACTTCTCCTTTCCTAAGCAACTGGATAGAACAAATTCCCAACATGTCATTCAGAGCTTAACGGCGTACCTGACAGCTGAAACCTGCAACTGCTTGATCCAGCCGTCATCCAACTGTTTCTTCACCACAATGTCCACGTATGACCATAAAACCATAAATGAAGAAGTACATGTAGAGCGTTCAGCCCATCAAGTCTGTTCTGCCATTCGCTGAGAATAGGTATTTGATAATCCTCAAATCAACTTTACTCCCTTAACCACATTTGCCCTGATTCCCTTACAGAGTTAATGTTTCGAGTCAAGTGACCATTATTTAAAAACTTCTGAAGAAGGCTCACTCGACTCAAAATGTTAACTCTGCATTCTCTCCACAACTGTTGCCATACCTGCTGAGTTTCTCCAGCAATTTTTGTTTCTGTTTCAGATTTCCAGCATCTGCAGTTCTTTGTTTCATTAAAAACATACTATTAGCAGAGTTATTGTGTCAATCTGTGAACATTAAGCAACATCAGTCGAAATATATAACATTTCCAGTTGACTGAGCATTGTCTTTTAGGTATTTAGTCTTGAGTTCAATTGTCTGGCAGATAGGTTCATGAAATTGTTATTTGGCATTTCATTTAACTTCTCCAAAAGCATTCTAAAATTGGAATTGAATATGGACAAGTAAGGGTCTTGATGAATTAATTATTTACGCAGTCTGATTACATTACGGAATACCCCTCTCCCTCCAAACTGTGACATTTCCCAGTAACCAAGGATCATCTAAATACTCTTGTTTGTGGCATTCTTGCCTGGCATCCAGCCAGCTTCAGCAGTCACATATGAAATGGAATGCACTTTTAAGACAATTTTTAGTTAAACTCAGCAAGATCTGCACCTTCTTGGGTTACCCTTCTTTCCCTCACACATGCTGCTGCTCCAAACTTACAACTGTTGGGGCCATTAAATCAACATTACAGCATTAGCAAACATTCTCGGCGTCACAGAGATGTACAGCACGGAAACAGACCCTTCAGTCCAACCCTTCCATTTTGACCAGATATCCTAATTAAATGAATCCCATTTGCCAGCATTTTGCCCATTACTCTGTAAACCCTTCCTAGTCATATACCCATCCAGATGCCTTTCAAATGTTCTAACTGTACCCGCCTCCACTACTTCCTCTGGCAGTTTATTCCATAGAGACCACCCTCTGTGTGAAAAGGTTGCCACTTAGGTCCCTTTTAAATTTTTCCCCTCTTATCTTAAAACTATGCCCTCTAGTTTTGGACACCCCTACCCCCCATCATCGAGAAAAGACTTTGTTTATTCATCCTGTCCAAGCCCCTCATGACCATTAAGAAAATTGCAGTCAATTGAGATGAAGAGCCAGGATCCCATATTGATAATGCAGTACCTTAATATCTTGGCAAAACTGGCATTCTGCTAAATGCTACACCCCTGAAGAATTACATAAGTCTACAAAATAACAGATGGTAGAATACCATCAAATCCTGGGTTCCTCCGAACACAGTTTACTAGAATGCCAGTAGTAATGTTCTCTTACTGATGTACAAAGCAACATCAACAAACAATCTTCAAGGAAACATGGCCACACTATTCTGAATGATGGCAGATCAAGATCAGAAGCCAGCCACAACAAAGTAGTCTGACAGTCACTAAATAGCAAAGTGCTCACATCGTATGCATCAAGGAATATTTTCCAGCTGTTGTCAAACCATTAGTACTATTTAAAATAACTCATATTGCAAATTATTAATATGAGCTGCAATTAATATAGTACAAATTGGGCAAGTATTTGTAAACAACATCTGCTAGTTAGCAATAATATTCATTGTAGCCATCTAGAGAATGTTTTGTGAATTCACTGTTTCTATTTTGTTTTGAAAATACTGGCCAACACAACAATTTACAGTTATAATAAATTCCATCAGGCACTAATAGGTGCCCATTAGTAGCCTCTGCCCATTTAGTGAATTATTCCTCCATAAGCGAACAAAGGAAAATCTCCCTGACAATGACATTTTGACACTGAATACCCAAAGATTCAGTTTAGAAGGGAAACAAACTTATCATTGAAGAACATTTAATGAGATCTACATTGGGCCTTTCCAAGAAGATCTTTTGGATCAGTTTGGTTTAAGAGGGTAAGAATACAAAAATAGGGTCAAGACGTGGCCTTCCAATAATTTGGCCTGCTGAGTCATTCAGTCAGGTTAAGGCTGATCCTCAACCTCAATTGTACTGTACATCTTTTCTCTCACTTTGATTTCTTTAATGAGAAGGAATCTAGCAATCCTCTGTTGTGAATAAGCTCAACAGCTAAACATTGACAATCGTCAGCTGTACAGAATTCCAAAGATTCATAATCTTGTGAATGAAGATATTTCTCCACTAAATGGTTGACCCATTAACCTGGGTCCATGATCACTAACTCTTGGCTTGGCAGGGGAAACAGCCTATCCACATCTAAATTAAGAATTTTACATATGTCAATTAGATCACTATATGTCCAGTGAACTTTGGCACCTTCTATTCAATTTTCTGTCTCTTTTCTTCACTGTCAGTGTGTAATATGTATACTTCTCATGTAGCCTCCTTAACACATTTCTTCACAGCTTTGATATTGAGATAGAGCGCAGGACAAACAGCCCAAGTTAATCAATCTCTGAAAGTAACTCATTGTGATTAAGGATGTGTGATGTATATATACTAACATTTATTTTAAAGGTTGGATTTTGAACTAGTGACATATGGATTTTATTTTATGTGTATGTGGTAGTTTAATGATTAACTGATCAGTCTTTCAGGAATCACAATATTTAAACCAGTATGTGAGGGACAGCCTTTCCTGGAATGGTAATATGGATTTGTTTACATTGTGAGAGTTTTATAATCAAAGAAAGTAATCATTAATACATTTTCAGTTTCAAAGAATCAGAAAATTTTTTTGGCTCAGGGGAGCAACCTGAAAGATTCTAGGTTCCACTCACAAAATACCTAGTTAAGGGTAGGGTACGAACAGTATTTCATGGAGCAAGGAGTAGGTCAATAACACTTAAGAAATGGGCTACTTCAGTGCAAGGGTTTTACTTTGAAAATTTCACACAGAAGTACTTGGTTAGAACGCTGAACAGATTATTTGAAGCTAAGAAATTTTAATAAATTGGATGACTGACCAAGCAAAAGACTATCAAACTCTCAACATTAGGAAAAAGCATAGTTAAGACAAATTCATAGGTGTGATACACAGAGGAACTCTCTGGTATCTGAATACTGCAAAATGATAGAGTTGAGATAGATGGGATTTTACTTTACAGTATATTCTGATAACTTTCTAATTGTGTTATATTTAAATAGCTTCATTTATTCTATTTCATTTATTTCTTTTGTGCAATAAATTTCCATTTTATTATTAAAACCAAATCTGCAGCATTGCATGCTTGTGTTTCAGTGAAAGATCGCTGTGTTAAATAAAGAAAAACAAACATGATCCATCAAGTGAGATTTCTCATCAAGGTTTCTTAGACAGCACTTTCCAACCCCATGACCTCTACAACCTAGAACAACAAGGGCAGCAGATGCACCAACACCCTGGCTGGGAATTATTTTGCTGTCACAGGGCCAAAGTCCACTTTAACAGCACTGTTTGTATATCTACCCCACATTGATTGCAACGGTTTAAGAAGGTAGCTAGCCATCATTGTCTCAAGAGCAAAATATGGATGGACATAAATGCTGACCTAGGTAGTGACACCCACAGCCCATGAATGGATTAAAAATAATATTAAGCATATCGGTTCCATAATGTAGTTTCAGCTGGCCTCCTCTCAATGTTATCTAACACTTAGAGTACTTTACAATGATGCCAATTGGCATTTTTTGCTCAGGTACTCAATTTTCAGAGATCATAAGTTCCACAGAAGTACATTGACTACAGCTCCACCTTCAACACCACAATCCATACCAGACTAATCTCAAAACTCTGCGACTTAGGTCTTGGCTCCGCTTTCTGCAGTTGGATCCTCAGCCTCCTGACCCACAGACTGCAATCAGCAAAGATAGACAACAGCACCTCCTCCATGATAACTCTCCACACTGGCGCGCCACAAGGAATGCGTTCTCAGTGCCCTACAGTACTCCCTGCACACCTGTAACAGTGGAGCTGAATTCCGTATGAACATTGTCGAAAAGTTTGCTGATGACACCACCATAGTAGGATGAATATCAAACAACAATGAGTCAGAATACAGGAAGGAGATAGAGTGCTTGGTGTCGTGGTATAATGTTAGCAATCTCTCTCTCAATGCAGACAAAACAAATGAATCGATCATTGACTTCGGAAACAAAGGAGGAGAACACACTCCTATCTATATCAACAGAGCTGAGGTAGAGAGGATCGAGACGGTAAAGTTCCAAAGACTGTCAATAACCGGTAATATGTCCTGGATGCAACTGTCAAGAAAGCACAACAATGCTTCTTCTTCCTCAGGCCGCTTAGAAAATTTGGCATTTCCATAAGGAGCCTCATCAACTTTTACAATTGCACCACAGAAAGCATTCTATCTGGGTGCATAACGGCCTGGTACAGCAACTGCTCTAGCCAGGGCAGTAAGAAACTATGGAAAGTTGTGTGTACAGTGCAGACCATCATGAAAGTCAACCTCCCATCCACAGACTCCATTTACACTTCTTGTTGCCGAGGAAGTGCTGCTAACAACATCAAAGACCTCTCCCACCCCAGAAAGGCTCTCTTCCAACCTCTCCTATCAGGAATAAGACACAGAAGTTTGAAAACATCCACCAACAGGTTCAAGAACAGCTTCTTCTGTGTTGTTATTAGACTGCTTAATGGATCCCTCTAACTTCAAATAACGTTGATCTTGCTAACATTGATCTTGCTTTGTGGACCTCCTGTGCAGCCGTGATCTTGTATGCCTCACTCTATCTAAACACCCTATGATCTGTATGTCGTTGTTTGCTATGATCTGCCTGCACCACTTGCAAAACAAAGCTTTTCTCTGTACTTGGGTACATGTGTCAACAATAAATCAAATTAATTCTAGAAAAAATATACCAAGTGAGTCTCAACATGAAATCTAAAAGATTCCTTTATGATTTTCCTTTGGAACTGGACGCATATTGCTAGTTGAGGCCTAATAACAGGCTTAGACAAAGACAAATGGTATGTTTGGATAGGTAGTGGTTTATCTTGTGAATTCAACTAAAAACATTTTTTGCTTTGGTTATATAGTCACAGCATTTGGTTGTGATCCTTTAGAGATTGATTTTGTAACACCTAAATCACTATCTCTTTAAGACCATAAGATCATAAGATATAGGAGCAGAATTTTGCCATTCACCCCATGGGTCTGATCCATCATTCAATTATGGCTGATGTGTTTTTTAACACCATTCTCCTGCTTCTTCCCATAACCCTTGTTCCCCTTACTAATTTCTGTCTTAAATACACTCAATGACTTGGCCTCCACAGCCTCTGCAGCAATGAGTTCTACAGATTCATCACCTCTTGCTGATAGAATTCCTCATTATATCAGTTCTAAAGGGTCATCCCTTCACTCAGAAGCTGTGACCTTGGGTAGTAGTCTCTCCCACTAGTGGAAACATCGTCTCCACATCTACTCTTTTCAGTACTCCCTAAGTTTCAATCAGATCCCTCCTCATCCTTCTAAACTCTATCGAATACAGACTAAGAATCCTCAACTGCGCCTCATATAACAATGCACTTCACCCCTTCTTGATCTTTCTTATAAACCTCCTTTGGGCCCCATCCAACAGCAGTACAGCCTTCCTTGGATACAGGGCCAAAATTGCTCACAATATTCCACATGTGGTCCGACCACAGCCTTACACAGCCTGAGCAAAACATTTCTTTTCTTGCATTCTAGCCATCTTGAAATGAATGCTAACATTGCAGTTATCTTCCTGTCAACTGAAGCGGCACATTAACCATAAAAGAATCATGAACTTTGGCTCTTAAGGGCCTTTGTGCTTCAGATTTCCAAAGTTTTTACTTATTTACAAAATAGTCTATGCCTCTATTCTTCCTACAAAAGTGCATAACTTCACATTTTCCCATATTACTTTCCATCTGCCACTTCTTTGCCCACACTCCTAGCCTATTTAAGTCCTTCTGTGGCCTCCCTGTTTCATCAACGCTACCTGTCCCTCCATCTATCTTTGCGTCATCTGCAAACTTATGACCTGAATACTAATGGTCCCAATACTGACTCTTGCAGAACTCCAACAGTCACCAGTTTCAATCCTGAAAAAGCCCCTTTATGTCTTTTTCTGCTTTCCGCCAGTCAGCCAATTCTCTGTCCATGACAGTGCCTAGCCACTAATATCATAGACTCTTATCTTATTTAGCAGCCTTCGATGCGGCACCTTGTCAAAGCCCTTCTGGAAACCCAAATAGATCAGATCCACTGGTTCTACTTTGTCTAACTTCCTCGTTACCTCCTCAAAGAACTCTAACAGATTTGTTAGGCATGTCCTCCTTTTGATGAAGGCATGCTGACTTAGCGCTATTTTACTATGCACTCAAGGACTCTGCAATCTCATCATTCAGCATGCCCATGGGCATAACACTAGATTTTTATTAGTTACTCATTACATTTCCAATATCTATTTATTAATGAAAATAGTAAACAGCAAAGATCCTAATACTGATCTCTGTGGGACCACTGTTCAACCAGATCTACATCCATTAACATCAATATGTTGCCTGACAGTGCTAAATTAAGAGATCCATCTTATCACTAATTTCACAAGTTTCATAGAGTAGCCTGTTCTGATGTAACAGATCAAAGTTATATGGAAGCCCAAAAAGACAACAGCTACCATTTTAGTTGCATCCACTCTCCTGTAGACCTTTCCAAAAACCTAATTACGACAGCCTGACACACCATCATTTTTGCATTTTACAGTTGCATCTTTTGTTAATTCTCTCTATTTGCAAATCTCCACTGATTTCTTGAATTCCAGTTAATCCATTTATTATTCTGATCACACATTGAACCTGCATGTTGCCCTCACTGTATATCAGCACTCTTTTTATTTGGCCTGAATCTCCTCCTATCTGACTGCCATTTTATTCACCTGTCTGGTTGTTGCATTTATTTCCCTTAGTGCCTTTCATTTTCTGGCCTCCATATGCTCCAGTAGGGCAGTAACTACCCTCCCTCATCCTAGTCCACCCTAAACCCCTCACCAATCTTCTTCTACTTCCCTTCGTCTCTGTTGCTTTCTCTCTGAAATTACAAGTACCTGAGGTCATGTTGCTGCTAGATAAATGGCAACTAGTGGTTGATTGATGCCAAGTGAAATAATAGAGGTAAGATTGGCCCAAGATCAAATGTTAGTGAGCAGAACAGCAATGGCGTGGATTAAAAATGCGAAAAATGTAAATGGAAGGGAGCATCTCAAAGGTACAAAGCTAAAAGGTTTCAAAAGGAAATTTAAGGGCAATAAAATAATGCTTATGTTATTTTTATAATTCAAAATGTAATTCACAAGACGGTGCTACACCATAGCAATATGAGATTTTACATTATTCACTGTTCACTTAACTTCCTTCGAGTTTTTATGGTGTACTTTTTCTCTTTATTAATTATTCATTTATATATGATGGTTAATGAGTAAGAAGAATACCTACAATGAATTTTCAAATGGACAATAAAATTTGAATTGAAAGAAAAATGTATTTTTTGCCTTAAACCAACAGGCGGAGGGTACATTTTTAGCTGAGGGTGTGCTGTCCAACACAGAAACACTACTCATTCACCAGTACCACTTTGATAAACACTAACAAACAAAATAAAATACAGACATTTCAAAACATATTGGCGCTAACCTTTTAATGTCATCCCTGCTTGTATCCAAATGGTACCCATGCAGCTGAAACTCTGATCCTGAAGAGAACAGCAGAAATTTGTCCATATAATAGAACTGAGCTGATCGTGCCGGCTTTGAAAATGTCTCAGTCCCCTAAGAGTAAACATAGAAACAGACAGAGATAATGGGAACTGCAGATGCTGGAGATTCCAAGATAATAAAATGTGAGGCTGGATGAACACAGCAGGCCAAGCAGCATCTCAGGAGCACAAAAGCTTAGCATCTCAGGAGCACAAAAGCTCCTGAGATGCTGCTTGGCCTGCTGTGTTCATCCAGCCTCACATTTTATTATCATAGAAACAGACAGATGTCTTTCTGTGTCTCAGGGATAGAAAATAAGAAACATAGTTTGCTTGATTTACCTATTTTGTTAACTAGGTTAGATGTTTTGTGGTTTGAATATTTAAACTACATTATTCTAAAACAAGGTAAAAGTTCTACTAAATTCACACATTTAACTGGAAAGTTGATTGAGACTTTTAATAGTTTATTTATTTTGACTGGCAACTTCACCTTGGCTTGAAAGACCAAGTATGACTGGAAATGGGTTGACTTTATGTCCTAAGGGACTTGTTGCATTTTATTCATCGGCCATAACTTGAAGCATTCTACTTCATGCGGTTAAAGCATATAGGAAGCAGTGCTAAGAAAATACATAAAATTAAACTCTTACTCAATGTAAGGGCAATTCTATATATCACCCTAACCCAACTGCTATGAATACTATTTCTGAAGAACGGTCCAGACCCGAAACGTCAGCTTTCCTGCTCCTTTGATGCTGAGTGGCCTGCTGTGTTCATTCAGCTTTACACCTTGTTATCTCTGCTATGAAGACTATTTGTGTAACCAACTGAGAAGTTCCACCTAGATTCTCTAATCAAATTAATAAAACCTGGAAATGCAAATCAGTCTCAGTGACAATGACTTTGAAGTAATGACCATGAAACAAACATTGATTATCTCAAAATCAATCTAGCCCAACACTGTTTTTTACAGAAGGGAATCTGCCATCCTTACCTGGTCTGACTACATGTAAGTAAGAGTAACAGTAATGGGTTCTGAAGAAGAGTCATCCTGCATTTGTAACATTAACTCTGCTTCTCTCTCAATAGATGCTACCAGACATGGGTTTCTCCAGCACTTACAGTTTTTAGTGACAACAATGTAGTTGACTTTTAAATGCTTTCTGAAATAGTCTGGCATGTTATTCAGTTCAGGGCCAGTAGGGATGAACAACAAACATTTGTACGACCAGTAACACGCACATCCCATGAAGGAACAACAATAAAGGTACGGAAATCCAAAGTCTCATTTAGTGGATCACTGGATCTAACAGAGACCCTAAGGATTGTGTCAGGAGGGTCTAGGTTCAGAGGTGAAATTTCAACAGAGATTGGGTGGACTGAAATAGGCAAAATGGCATGTCCATTTGAAAATGACATGGTACAGGTTAATTGGAGGAGATTCAGAGATTACATTGGAAATGAGCACAGTCATTTTGGGACGACCAAGGGCATTGTGAACAAAGTGGAAGATCACAGGGTTCAATTCAGGGTCATTTGCATTCTGTTACTGGCTAGGTCCAAAAACCTACTTGTAGCTGCCAAGGGTGAAGTTCCAAGACGGAAGAAGACAGTATCGCATGTGTGGAGATTCAGATGCAGACAATCGGAGAAGTAGAAAATCTCACTATTCAGCAACTCTATGGACAAAACCCCTGGTTCTCAACATTTTTTACCACTGGCTACTTCCAGATCCAGAGTTCCATGAGCAACATGTGTAGCATTTCGCAGTCTACGACAGATAGGTGCATTCAAAGACGTGACCAATGCCCTCTTCTGTCACACAAACAATGTTCACCATCACAGATGATGACAGCCAGATGCTCAGGCCAATGGACTTTGTAGCTGTTGTTTGCTTCCCCAGAATTCCACGGATTGTAAGGGATTATTTACCACACTCGTGTTGCTGTAAATGCTTCCTTGAAACAACCAGCAGGATATATGAGCCACAAACAATTCTACCCCCTTAACATCTAATTAATCAGTGACCAGAGGTGAAGAATTGTGCCGGTCTATGCTTGCTTCTCATGGAATTCTTATAACATACATGTGTCACAGAATTCAAATGCTTGGGTTTTTCAAGGCCCTTGGCTATATCAACAGCAGGATCCTCCAATGGAAATCCATGCTGGAACATAACTGCATGCGTTCCATGTGCCCTCCGCTGGTCCTTTAATTTTTCCTATAAATCACTTAAGTGCCTGCTTTTGACACAAAATCATAAATGGCGCTTACTTCTGACTCTACCATTAGGATAGCTCACCACAGATTTCGTCTGGTGTCATTAAGATTACAAATCAAAAGAATACTTTATTCTGTGGGGTAAAGCAAAGTGGAAAAATATTCAGGGAAAGCTAGTAACGGTAACTCCTCTGAGAAAGAGCCGGATCAAGCTGCAACCAACAGGGCTCTGCAGCTACACAGTTCTCATGTCAGATTAGAGTTAAATTTAACAAATGAAACATAAGTGCTGAAATCGTAAACGGACATGACACCGTGTCTGCACACTTGGTTCATATTTTATAATGAGTAACATCTGACCATTATCCTGTTGTGGTAAATAATTTTTATACAACTGGAGAACAGTTGGTGTAAAAATATCTGTTTAAGATACAGAAGAATGAAGCAAAGATAATTTCATAAACATAACGGTTTTTGTGGTTCATAAAACACAGGTTGTCATCTGTGGAGTATACAACTGTGACTGAAAAATGTAGTTTTTACCGGTCCATTAGCATCCTGGAATATAATCAGTCGTGGAAAGGGTGAGTGGGAAGGAAACATTTGGGATATTTTGCGGCTGGTGAGCTCCCTCAGGAGGTTAAGTAAGTTACACACAGCCCATAACTTCACACATAATAGATTCTGGGTAGCATATATTTTTTAAACTTCCTATAATTTCTTGAAATTAAAATTCTCAATGGTAACTGGGCTTTCAGATTTCAAATATGGATTAAGTACAACTAAATAAACATGATTCCAAAAACTTATTTGATTATTCTTAAGATGATTGTCTCAGAGTGAGTTACAAAATCTCACTACCAATATGGAGCCAACCTTATAAATGTCTGTAATGAACTGCACATGTCTTTAAAAGAACTACTCCATTTTTAATTGGCTTGGTGATGAAAACGAAAATAGTTTTCACTAATAAAATGTTTGTAAGATGCTCCCATTCCATCATTTAACTAGTCAACTATTCTTGCTTTCAGAGATGACATCTGCTATGAATAAATACATACTCACCAGGTTGAGCCAATTGCATCTCCGTTCTAATTGAGCTCTCCAGCCGCATTATGAACTATAAGGCATTTTTAAAGCAATAATTCAGCAATTGCATCTGTAGTTCTATAGCAGGACACGCATCAGACAGGCCAGGATGACCTCTCAAACCTAACTACAGCATACTTAATTTGCTAATTCAGATCAACTCCACATTAAGCAATTTAGAAGGAGTTTCAGGTTAAGTATGAATATATGTGAAATTGTGCAAAACAATTTGGATATTTGCTGGACTGTGAGTAATTTTCTGGTTACAGATTATGGGGCCCATGAGTCACATTATTGTGCACAGATGCTGATTCAACGCACTATGTTCATTTTTAGAAGTTACATCACTATCATAGTGGTCACTCTGGATTGGTCAAAAGTGATGTAATGGAATTATAATTCATCTGGATGGGTGATCACAGCTGTCAACTGGAAAGTTGCAAAAATTCAATCAAGTGGTTATTTCTTCATTTTTTATTCAGGTGAACTGTCACTCGCTTTTTCCTTTGTGCATTTTCATGCAAATTAACAAAATAAATGCTTCTAAATGCTTAGAAATCATTGGAGAAATGGGACATTTTTCCTATCTCAGACAATTATTATCAGCATCAAGAATTCTCTGATCCACTATAATTGTAAATTAAAGAGACCTGAATTATAATTAGTATACTGAAATGTTTATAGTTTTCCAGGCATTTCATTATTCTACACATTATTTTAATTTTGATTGTCAACAACTATATGATGAATTACAATTATTTTACCTATTTATTTCATCACAATTTGCACCTGCTACTATGACGATTTTTAAATAAACCATTTATCTGTCCTGCTCTCTATCTGCAAATAATACAAAGCAGTTTCCTCTGTGTTTCTAAAGCTGCAAACAGTACCTTTTGCTGCAACAATGTAGCATTTTCCATTTCTCAAAAAACAATCATCTTGGAGTGTCTCTGAGTGACAGCTACTTGTTAGTGCCAAATAAAAGGTCATTTCTTGGCTCATGCTCCATGCCAACTAGGAATCTAAACTGCCCAAAGCATGTTACAGCTTCAAGTCTTAAAATCTACAGATGATATAGGCTTTCATCCTCTTCTTCTGGGCTGGCTACAATCCAAAATGCAGCAGCAAGGAAAAAGGTACATTGCAGCAGACTAGCAACTCCCAGGTAGATGGTGCTGTAGACTGTAATGTCAAAGTGCTATCTTTCATGAAGACATAAGTCAGAATTAAAAGGTTTATGGAATTGGAATGGATTGCCTGAAAAGGCGGTAGAAGCAGATTCAACAGTAACTGTTGGAAGGGAATTAAGTATAGTCTTGAAAAGGAGAAATTAACAGGGTTATGGGTATAGCACAGGGAAGTGGAAATAACAGAACTGTTCTCTCAAAGAGTTGGCACAATGATGGGCCCCAGTAGCCTTGGTCTGCAATTTATGATTCTATAAGTCTATGTAACATCGCCATCTGCATTAAGAGATCAAACATGAAGGACATGATCAGAATAAAGCCAATGAGTGCTTTAATAGGATAGTAAAGCCTAAAAGGTAGGTTAACAAAAATATATGTAATGGAAATAGACACAAACGTAACTTGTTGCAGGCAAGAAGTGTGACACATCGAGATTTTAATATAGCTGTACCAGCAATTCATAGTTACCAGCTTCAGTGCAGGCGCTGATCCATGAACTGGCCAGATCCATAATGACCTGTCTTCTGATGCTGTCAAGAGCCATTTATCATTCTGAGTCCAACCAACACAATTCACTGCTCCATCATGACCTGAATGACAGCACAGGATAAAGTGTCGAACACTGTACATGAAAGTACTTGACTTTTAAAAACTATAAAATATACATATCAGAGAACATATTAGAGTGCTGTTCATTAACATTGTGTATTACAGAAAAGTTACTTCCTTCATTTGTCTTCCCTTACCATTGTCACTTTAAAAGATTACCGTTATAGAACCACTTTGAAAAAAACATCAGAAATGCCTACACCATATCAAGGTTATATCAATGCAGTACATGCCTGATTACTTAATTACTGAAGATGTGAGACGGTAATGTTTTTATCTGTTTGTTAGTCAGTTTGTAAACATTCTATCTCAAAAACTAATGGGTGATTTCAACAAAAATTGGTACACAAGGAGGGTATGGTCTAAGAAAGAACTGATTCATTTTTGACAAAAATACAGATCCAATTCCTGCATATTTTTAAAGGATCTGTTAAAACTGGGAAATAGGATGAGCTTTTTTAAAAATAATTTTCTGGTTTGTTTTATTTGGAATATTGCTGATAATTTTGTGTTGTGAATTGTCACGCCTGCCATGTTAGAATTTTGTTGCTTCAAAGCATCAATCAGGCAGGGAAGAGCCTCTAGGTGGAGTTGTAATTGTAATAATGTCAAGTTAACACAATGACGACAGTACGCACACTGCTGGGTCTTCACTTGTTTTACAATACAATTTTGTGAATTAACCTACATAGCAAAACCTTCTGTTTAATGAGATTAATGATTCTTTTGTAGAAAGAAAAATCAGAGAAGCATTCAAAATGTTTGCAGTTTCTGAAAGCTACTCTCACACCATTTAATTGGTAATTCACCAACTGCCTTGCAAACTTCTGATGAAATCACTTTTGAAATAGATAAGGAACATAAGCTAAGATTATACTGTTTTAAAGTATTTTTGTGGAAAGGCAAGTAACAATGCAAAACACAAACCTAACAACTGTGACATTATTAAGCATATCTGTACAAACTATAAGTGAAAATCCAAATACATGTCAAAGGATGAACCTTTACAAGATGGGGTTTATGAATACATTAAAACATCTTTATGCAAAGGGGTGGACGCTAGGAAGTTGTTTCCGTTAGGTGGGGAGACTAGGACCCATGGGCACAGCCTTAAAATTAGAGAGGGTAAATTTAAAACGGAAATGAGACGACATTTCTTCAGCCAGAGAGTGGTGGGCTTGTGGAATTCATTGCCGCAGAATGCAGTGGAGGCCGGGACATTGGATGCCTTCAAGGCAGAGATCGACAAATTCTTGATCTCAAAAGGAATCAAGGGCTACGGGGAGAGTGCAGGGAAGTGGTGTTGAAATGCCCATCAGCCATGATTTAAATGGCGGAGTGGACTTGATGGGCTGAATGGCCTTACTTCCACTCCTATGTCTTATAGTCTTAATGTGCGCAATTAACAAAGTTTGTTTCTTTTAATTTAAATACAGATGCAAGTGTTGTCGAGTTTCAATGCTGCCCTCTTATGTACAGATAATGGAACAATAAGATTAGAAATTTGAACTGCATTATTTGTTTTTAATGTCAATGAAATTTATTGACTTTGAGCAGTAGTCTGGAATAATTTGCCGACTCAACCACCATTCTTTTCCCTGAATCAACAACAGGATTGGCTGGCATCAACATACTTACTCATTAAGGCATTAAAAGGGAAATATTGGAGAATTGCAATGTTGTTATTTGTTTTTGCATGATGGTAGAGTTCATTCACATTCTGTGCCAATCTGAGAAGATGGTAGGTCTTCTCCTGGAATCACTACAGTCTTTGTGTAATAGACAATAGGCAATAAACAATAGGTGCAGGAGTAGGCCATTCAACCCTTCGAGCCTGCACTACCATTCATTATGATCACGGCTGATCATCCACAATCAGTATCCTGTTCCTGCCTTATCCCCATAACCCCTGATTCTTTAAGAGCTCTATCTATCTCTTTCTTGAAACTATCCAGAGACTTGGCCTCCACTGCCTTCTGGGGCAGAGCATTCCATATATCCACCACTCTCTGGGTGAAGAAGTTTCTCCTCAACTCTGTTCTAAATGGCCTACCTCTTATTTTTAAACTGTGTCCTCTGGTTCTGGGCTCCCCCATCAACGGAAACATACTTCCTGCCTCCAGATTGTCCAATCCCTTAATAATCTTATACGTCTCAATCAGATCCCCTCTCATCCTCCTAAACTCAAGTGTATACAAGCCCAGTCGCTCCAATCTTTCAACATATGATAGTCCCGCCATTCCGGGAATTGACCTCGTGAACCTACGCTGCACTCCCTCAATAGCGAGAATGTCCTTCCTCAAATTTGGAGACCAAAACTGCACACAATACTCCAGGTGTTGACAGTCTGCCCAAGGAAATTCTAGGGTTTTGATAAAGCAACAAGTCAGAATGATGTGCTGACTGGACAGAAACATTGGTGTCATCATGATATCGTTTTCTTCTGGGAAGAGGTACGTAGAATTAATTAAGATTCTGGGAAAATAGTTAATTGCTAACATGATTAAGGATAGGATTCTTGGCAGCGTGGAGGAACAGAGGGATCTTGGTGTGCAGATACATAGATCCCTTAAAATGGCCACCCAAGTGGACAGGGTTGTTAAGAAAGCATATGGTGTTTTGGCTTTCATTAACAGGGGGATTGAGTTTAAGAGTCGTGAGATCTTGTTGCAGCTCTATAAAACTTTGGTTAGACCGCACTTGGAATACTGCGTCCAGTTCTGGGCGCCCTATTGTAGGAAAGATGTGGATGCTTTGGAGAGGGTTCAGAGGAGGTTTACCAGGATGCTGCCTGGACTGGAGGGCTTATCTTATGAAGAGAGGTTGACTGAGCTCGGTCTCTTTTCATTGGAGAAAAGGAGGAGGAGAGGTGACCTAATTGAGGTATACGAGATAATGAGAGGCATGGATAGAGTTGATAGCCAGAGACTATTTCCCAGGGCAGAAATGGCTAGCACGAGGGGTCATAGTTTTAAGCTGGTTGGTGGAAAGTATAGAGGGGATGTCAGAGGCAGGTTCTTTAAGCAGAGAGTTGTGAGAGCATGGAATGCGTTGCCAGCAGCAGTTGTGGAAGCAAGGTCATTGGGGTCATTTAAGAGACTGCTGGACATGCATATGGTCACAGAAATTTGAGGGTGCATACATGAGGATCAATGGTCGGCACAACATTGTGGGCTGAAGGGCCTGTTCTGTGCTGTACTGTTCTATGTTCTATGTTCTATGTAAAAGTAGAGGGAACTAACAAACATATATCTCATGGTTGAAAATGTGTTTGGAGTTCAGAAAGGCATGATCAGGTGTGAAGTTTTCAATCTAGTAGCTTGGTTAAAAATTGCTAAAATATTAGTTAACTTGGGCAGACAATTTCAGGGAAATAAGTAGTCTTTTGTGATTGAAGTTAACACTCAATACCTTTACTTTGAAAGCATAATACAGATGTTCATCTGGAAATTAAGCTTGGGAATCTTGCTATGTATTTGGACCAACAGCCCATTATAGAATTTATAATTCATGGGTCCCCATATCCTTTCATGGCCTCTTTAACAGGAGCATTAACTTATCTGAAACAAATGGTTTAAGACTGATGGAAATAATGGAGAAAGGAATTCAGAGTAAACATGTAAATAATTGTACAATAAATTGAATAATTCATGAGGGTCTTGGTGATGACTTATTTAACTGGAGGAAAACTGATATTGCATTGAAATGAAATTTTAGGCTTCTCCTTGGTATTGACATGCTGGAGAAAGCCATTGCTCATAGAAAATCTTTGAAAAAAGTCAGCTAAAAAAGTTGCTAGTTGACAGCTACTACCAGGGTCCAAATGGTTTGTTTACATGTTTATTAGTAGAATAATTGACAGGAAAACTTATTCAAAACCTACTTTTGTAAGTTTTAATTTACTACGAGTTGTTACCTTTAAATACAGTCGGGCATCCAGTAAGTGATGAATTATAAACAAGCATGGATTTGTCAGCCAATCCAACAGCAAGCAGCTTCCCATCTCCTGAAAAATATCATAATATTGGAATGTGAGCAAATGCCTTAGCTATATCCTAGGTAAAGGTTATTATCATGTCCAACTAAGCATTTGAAATTTAGGTTCTTAAATTGATTTTCCTAGACAGACAAATATGGAGGTCACATACACACACAGCATCTACATGCATGTATCATGCCTATCCTCTTTCAGGTTTTTGTTCACCAAATTACTGTCTAGTTAATGAGTACGGTGTTCTACATTCTAGTTGTGCTCAATAATTCATGATTGAAAGCCAGCTTTAAAGACTATGCATTAAAAAGATCACGAAACAATATATTTAATTGTTCTCAGGATCCAAAATGATAAATTTGATTTTTCTCCACAGATGCTGCCAGACCCACTGAGGTTTTCCAGCAATTTCTATTTTTGTCTCTGATTCACAGAATCTGCGGTTCTTTCAGTTTTTAATATTTTTAATTCAGTTGAAACATGGCTCTTACTTCAGGCAAGCTAGTCCCCAGCCAGTAACCAAGTCCTCAATGATCTTGACAAGGATGGACATGAAAACAATACTGTACTAAATCCAGAATTAGAGAATACTGTTTAAAACTCAGGGGTCACTCTTTTAGGATAGAGATGAGGATTTTTTTTAGCTCAGAGGGTTATGTGACTTTGGAATTCTTTGTCTCAGAAAATAATGGAAGTGGGGTCAGTGAATATTTTCGAACAGACCTCCAACAAATCTACTGCCAGCCACCAGGCAACAAGTCTCAGATCACTCACAGTGCAACCAGGCCAAGACCAGCCACTGTACAATCAGACCAGGACCAGCCACTACACAACCAGGCCTGGACCAGCCACTGTGCAAGCAGGTCTGGACTAGCCATTCTGCAATCAGACCAGGACTAGCCACTCTGCAATCAGACCAGGACCAGCCACTGTGCAACCAAGCCAGGGCCAGCCACTGTGCAATCAGGCCAGGACCAATCATTGTGCAAACAGACCAGGACCAGCCACTGTGCAATCAGACCAGATCCAGCTGCTGTGCAACCAATCCAGGACTGGCACTCTGCAACCATTACAGGACTGGCCACTCTGCAACCATTACAGGACTGGCCACTCTGCAACTGGTACAGGACTGGCCATTGTGCAACCAGTCCAGGGCTAGCCACTGTGCACCCAATCCAAGACCAGGCACCTGCAACCAGTCCACAGTCAATCGGCAGCAGCCAATGACCAGCCATGACTTCCCAGGTGACATTCAACAACAAGATTCCAGCATCTGGCTTGCATTCAGCAGCAGCATGGTGAGAGGGTTCAGCTACCACAACTTTATATAGACATACTGTGGCTAGAATCAAGAATGAAAGAGACAGCAGCACTGACACAGTTGTCAATAATAGCAAGTTTCTTAGAGTTGGCAGAGAAACAGAAAAAAACTGCACAACATTTCCATTAACAGGTCCATTTTTTTTACAAAAGCCCATCATCAGCACCACCAACCTGCTTTTAATGTTTAAAGGTTCTGACAACCATATTTGCAGCTCTGTCAAACTGTTAAGAACATTAAGTGTGATGTTAGGGTACTGAGATGGTAAGTGTTAGTTGTTTAGGAGGAATAGGGTGCCAGTTACTGAAAAGAGGAGGTTAAATGAAAGAAAATCCCTGATATTCACTTTATAAGCAACAAGTAACAATTTATTTATCTAACCCTAACAGTGAAAAAATTAACATCACTACTAACAAACCAGATAATCACCCCAAATCCTAACTATTCCCTAACTGAACAAAATTCTAAGGGTGTGCTATTCCAGTAGAACAGAAGTTCCACTGATATAACATAAGTGGCAAGAAAAAATTAATTAAACTTAGTCTCTTAAAGTCCACACAGAATGTGTCTTCCAGAATGCACTACCTTCTCCACTGTCTTTCCAGTCACAAATGTCTTTCTTCTGCTGTTCTCATGTCATAAATGCCTTTCTTCTGCTGATCCTGCTGTCAGAGATGTTTTCTCTGTGAAGACTCTTAGTTAGAAGTGCTGTGGTACGTTTTATGGATATGATGGTGCTTTCTTAGAGAGTTTAGCAATTTCTTGTGAGAGCTAGGTGCTTATTTCTCAGATGGTGGTTCACTGTCGCATTGATTATTGAAAACACTCTCCTTATATACGTTGGATGATATATCAATTTTCTTAGATTAGCATTGGTCCAAGGTTGTCAAAACCATCAGATGGAAAGTCAATTGGCATTCAATCGCTCAGTACTTGGTTTAAATTACTTGGCTGATTCCAGCTAGTTGCCAAAACATCAAAACAAGTCTAACGTTTCCAATCACACAGCCAATTAGTACGTTTCAATTTTAGAACTGGCTGTACATCTTCAGCTACATGCAGACACTTTAATTTATGTATAAATCTTTAAGCTTACTTTATCTCTTAAAGGAACCACAGTCTCTAGGATCATAGAATCCCTACAGTGTGGAAACAGACCATCGGCCCAACAAGTCCACACCACCCCTCCAAAGGGCATCCCATCCAGACCCATTCCCTACCCTCTCCGTGTAACCCTGCATTTCCCATGTCTAATCCATCTAATTTACACAGCCCTGGACACTACGGGCAATTCAACATGGTCAATCCACCTAACCTGCACACCTTTGGACAGTGGGAGGAAACTGGAGCACCCGGAGGAAACCCATGCAGACACGGGGAGAATGTGCAAACTCCACACAGACAACTGCCCAAAGGTGGAATCGAATCAGGTCCCTGGCGATGTGAGGCAGCAGTGCTAACAACTGAGCCACCGTACCATAACAATAGAGTGTCACCTAGAGGGAGGGGTAGTGTCCCAAGGGTTGGATGCCTAAAGGTAAGGGGTCTTGTGCCAGGTGACTTGGGTGTTGGGTTCATAGAGCGCCAGATGAGTAGGGTACAAGCTTGGTAGAGGACAGTGAACAAAACAGCAAGTTGACAAGGTAAGTGATGCAGTGTTTAGAGCATGTCGGGGTGGTTGGGGAAAAAATTGGATTGGGTGGAGTCAAGGAGTTAGTCGTGTCCAGCAGGGGAGGCAGTTACGTTAGGTTATGAATGCTAGCAGGGAAAGTTGGGATGCAGAGATGGGGGGTGGGGAGAAAATGACATGGGATCAGGTGAAGCATTGGGATCATAAGGTGGGGCTGTGGATCTGGGGATGGTTGAGGGGGTTGGGGTGTTTGGCTCCATGGAGGTGGAAGGGAGTTATAAAAGGACTAGGGTAAGTGAAATTGGAAATATATGGCATAAGTGTAACTTTATTTTCATAATTACAGTATGCAAGCACCTAAGTTTGCTTGTTTCTGACACTGAGTCTTCCATTCCTAACATCGAGACTCCTTGATAAGCTCAAAGCTAGGCACACACTCGAAATGTTCATTCTTTGGAATGGCAAGAAATGTGGGACAGAAAGTCTTAAAATCCCTTGCATATTTGGAAGAGCTATGACTTTCCTGTGTAACCATTTTACTTTATTTCATCAGAACCATCCAAAGTCTCCGATTTAAATGCAGACTTTTGAAGGGCTCTAGGTGTATTAGAATTGCCCAGTAAAAAATTCAATTTCCCATGGAATTTCCTCAGAGTATCAATGGGGATTGTGCAAGGTTCCCATACACAACTCCTATCTAAGCTGGCATAACAACTGTCTAGCCAGTGGAAAATCTGGGCAAAAATTTTTTTATCTCTCCATCCATGCTGCCTAAACTGCTAAGCATTTCCATCCTTGAACTATTCGTATTACTGTCCCCATTTTGCACTACAGTTATACCTAACAGAGCTGTAAGACTGGAACTAATATACTGGAAAGAAAAGTTGCTTAAAATGCTGGCCAGGCCCATACTGCATTGTTGTTGTCTATTGTTTTCTGAGACAAGTGGAGATATATTTGCCTGCTTTCAAGCAGAAGCCGAACTCTTCCTATCAATATCCAAATGCACGTTGCATTTGCAATACTATCAAAATCTTGGGAGATTTTTGTCCCCATCTGAAGTTAAACTGAAGGTGGCATTAAGCAGAGGCAATAATAGATTACCTCTTCAAGGTCGCCTTGGCAAAATGCAAGGTCCAGTAATTAATTTACTATTTACCTGCCATTTTGGCATTGAATAAAGCAGCATATCACGTGAAACTGAGCTGGACCATGCAATTCAGACAAGTAAATACCTGAAAGGAAAGGAAATGCTTTGTGTTTCAGCTATTTCCTCCTCAAGAAGTACCACAAAAAATAACTTCTGCATCCCTTCTCTGCACATTACTTCTGTTTATTTATTTTGGTCAAAAATCTGTCAGCTCTAAATATTCATGTTGAAATAAAGAAAATGAAGCAGAATATTTTCCATTCAGAATGACATCAGCACACACAGAATGACCCAATATTTTGGATATGTCACAGGAAACACATTGATTCTGTCAGACTGACTAAAATCAATCAGTAATACACACCAAACCCCCACCCTCCTCTTTTCCCCCACACCTCATTCATTTGGCAGGAACATATCACAATAAAATATTAGCACAATTTTCCACTGCAGTTTGCTGCATATTTTAGCGACAAGGAATTAGCAAAATGTAAATTACTGCACATAATAATTACTTATAACTTTATGCCATAGCCTTGTTCTTAACAGGATTTCACTAAGTATGTTTTCATTGCTCTACATTCCATTTTAGTATTCGACGATATCACTGTTTCTTTACAATGCTGACCTTTAAGCAAGATCTCATTTACGTCCTAGAAATTGTCTTGGAAATTAAAAACTTTTGAATTTTAAACTTTGGCATTTTGCAGAAAGAATGATCTGTTTGTGACCTGATTTATGTTTCACAGTTTATTGAGAATCACTAAAGATTTCAGTTCTGAATGCCCGAAGTTTGGAGCACACTGCACATGGGGAGATCTTATGTGTCTAAATGACAAGCAACACTCTTTCATGAAATGGACTGTTGATGCATTATAGATTGAGAACCTACATGAAATTTTTGCAATTTTGAAATTGGATAGTTTTAAAAACATTTTTAAGAATGTGCATGAAGAGATAAAAACATTTCTGTTTTAAATAAAAGTAGGAGATGATTAACCCTAAGTACTCAGTCAAAATATCATATGGTTGTTCCCTCTTTCTCTGAGATAGTTGTTCTCCAATTATAAAATGAACACTATAACTAAACTAGCTCCTCCAAATATGCAAGGGATTTTAAGACTTTCTGTCCCACATTTCTTGCCATTCCAAAGAATGAACATTTCGAGTGTGTGCCTAGCTTTGAGCTTATCAAGGAGTCTCGATGTTAGGAATGGAAGACTCAGTGTCAGAAACAAGCAAACTTAGGTGCTTGCATACGTAGCCACTTGCTGAGTGAAATGCTAACTCTACTCTGGTCTAAAATTATGTCTCAATTCCAAATTGAGATCAAAGAAACCTACTGTAACAAAGCAAGAGTATTTCCATTTCCCACATTTAGTCAACTAGCTATGTTTAGGAGAAGGTGATGATGTAGTAGTACTGTCTTGGATAGTAAGCCACTAGTAATACCAAATTGCAGGCAATCTTTTGGGGACACGGGTTCAAATTCCACTGTGGCAAAAGGTTACATTTGAATTCAATAATAATCAGAAATTCAAAGGTAATGGTCACCAATTGTTACAAAAATTGTTTATTAATGAATGTCCTTTAGGGAAGGAAAGTCTGCCATCCTTACCTGGTCTGGCCTGCATTTGACACCAGGCCCACATCCATGTTGTTGACTCTTAACTGCCCTCTGAAATGGCCTAGCAAGGCACTTAGTTGTATTAATACAACAAAGTCTCAAAGAAAGAATGAAACCAGATATCCTGGCATCAGCTAAGGCACCGGAAATGACACGAGTAAAGTCAACCCTGTCAATTTTGCTAAGTCCTCCTCACTAACATCTTAGGGCTACTGCCAAAACTGGGAGACCTATCTGACAAACTAGCTAAGCAAAAGCCTGACAGAATCATGCTCATGGAAGTATATTACAGACAATATCTCAGACAAAAGAATTACTATCCCTCATTATGTACTGTCCCACCAGCAGGATGGATACAGAGGTGGGAATACAGTGGTATACAGATGGGAGGGAATTTTTTGGACAGTCATCAACATTGACTGTGGATTATAGCCTCCTCCAGAGGGCCCCAACATTGCAGATGACATTCTTCAACGCATTTGATTCACAGCATATAATTTCACAAAATAGTCAAGCGTACTGTATATACTGCAAAGACAATGGGCCTGGACAACACACCAGCAATAATACTGAAGATATGCTTCAGAACTTTTCCCACCCCAGCCAAGATTTACAATACAGCTACAACACTGACAACTACCTGACAATGTGGAAAGTTGCTGAAGTATGTCCTGCACACAAAAAAGCAAAACAAATCTAACCGAGCTAATTACTGCCTCATCAATTGAGTCCGTCTTTAGTAAAGTGATGAACAGTACTATCAAGCAGCATCCACTTAGCAATAACTTATTTGCTGGCACTCAGTTTGGATTCCACAAGGTCGCTCAGTTCTTAATCTCAATACAATCTTGGTTCAAATATAGAGATGAATTTCAGAGGTGAGGTGAGACTGACTGCCCTGAACATCAAGGCCACATTTGATCTAGTGTTGCATCAAGGAACCTTAGCAAAACAAGTGTCAATGGGAATCAGGGGGAAAATACTCACTGGTTGAGTCATACCTGGCACTAAGGAATATGATTGTGGTTCCTGGAGTTCAGCTCCAGGGCATCTCTGCTGGAATTCCTAGGTCCAAACATCTTCAGCTGCTTCATTGATGATCTTCCCTTCAGCATGAGATCAGAGTAGGGATAGTCACTGATGATTCTACAACGTTCAACGCCACTCACAGCTCCTCAGATACTGAAGCAGTCCACAGCCAAAAGTAGCAAGATCTGAACAATATCCAAGTTTGAGCTAACAACTGGCAAGCAATGTTTACAACTCATAAGTGCCGGGCAATGACCATCTCAAGCAGGATAAAATCTAACCATCACTCGTTGACATTCAACTGTATTACCAGCACTAAATACACTACTATCAATGTCCTCGGAGTTATCATTGACCAGAATCCGAGCTGAACTAACCACATAAATAATGTAGCTACAACAGCAGGTCAGAGTCAAGAAATACTGCAGCGAGTAACTCATCTCTCAACTTCCCAAAATCTGTCCACCATCTACAAAGCACAACTCAGGATTTTGATGGAATACTCTGCACTTGCCTGGATGAGCATAGCTCCAGCAATATTTGCTACCAAGCTTGGTTGACACCAAATCCACGTAGATTCATTCCTCCAAGCACCATTTCTCAGTAGCAACTGCATGCATTGCCAAAATTCACCAAGATACCTTAGACAGCACCTTGCATACCGATGCCTAGTACCATCGAGAATAGACCCAAACAGGAATTAATTCTCGTGTGTATTTTTACAAAAGAAAATGAAAAGTTTTATAAGTCACTATACCAAGCGCCTGTATCAGTGACTGGAATCGTAGATAAGAAGAAACAAAAATAATTAAGACAGAGTTCATCTCAGATCAATCTCATTTTGGGGCAAGTCAATTAAGCCGTCAAATGCTGGAATACTCATGAGCTGCCACCAAAGAAGATCTCCACACCAGGACAAGACTGCCAAACCAAGACCGGCCCTCTGGGCTGAAGCTGCCATAACAGGAGACCGCCATCCCAGGCCAAGACCATAGTGCTGGGCTGAAAGCATCCACTTCGCTGGGTGCGGGCAAGGAGAAGAAACTTAAAAACATGAGATAATAAATAGAAAAATTAAGAAAAATCAGAGAAAGAAAAAAAGTAAAAAGCGGACAGCATAGTCAGGCTCCAGGCTCTTTGGCTGAGGAGCCCACAAGTTGGGCTGCTATACCCCCGCCGTTTCTTAGATGGGCAAGGGCAGCAGATACTTCAGAACAGCATCACCTTCAAGTTCCCCTACAAGCCACTCACCATCCTAACTTGGAAATATATCGTCATTCCTTCAGTGTTGCTCAGTCGAAGTCATGGAACTCCCTCCCTAGCAACATCCTGGGTCTATTTACACTGAATGGCTTTCAGGGGGTCTAGAAGGCAGCTCACCACCACCTTCTCAAGGGCAATTAAGGATGGGCAATAAATGCTAGCCCAGCCAGCAAAGCCCAATTCCCATGAATGAAAAAAAATAGCAGTTTTGTGTTGACAACCACACCTCCACTTGTCAAACCTTAAGTGTCAAACCTTTTGATTTATAGCCTCTAGAAAACATTCTATTTGTTCTTCATTCATGTAATACCTGAATACTGAATGCAGCATACAGGTGTTGGTTGGTTTGAAACAGCAATTCTTGTATGAAGTCTGCTTGGTGCCAGACTGTTCAGCGGGTATTCTTTGCTAACTCCCCTATGGAAAATCAAAGCATTAAGATTTAGCAAC
The DNA here is from genome assembly GCF_030684315.1 of Stegostoma tigrinum. NCBI lineage: Eukaryota > Metazoa > Chordata > Chondrichthyes > Orectolobiformes > Stegostomatidae > Stegostoma > Stegostoma tigrinum. The sequence goes on along the minus strand of NC_081362.1, from coordinate 88,022,813 downwards.
AAGAATTCAATTAGAAATACAGGAACAGTTTAGAACGTTAAACATGCACTAGACCTTACTGATGATAAACACCACTTCTCCCCTTGATTAATGGGAAAGTGTGGGGTGAAATTAGGCATGGCTAAACAACAAAACATCTAGCAGTAAACTTGTACAAGATTGAATATTGGACATGACAGAACATTCAGCAAAACTAATTCCACTTACGCTGCATTATTGCTGGTTTTCACCCCAATGTATTGTATCAAAAAAGCATACAGCATCGCTGTACATTTGAGATGAAACATTGCTGATTACTTGTCAGCAAAATTTCTTAAATTGTGAAAGTATCGTTTGTTAATGATACAGTAAGTAATAAAGAGCCTGATTCAATAATATTTAACATCTTGTCAGTTTACATACCAAATTCAAATGCATATATGCATATCATGCTTGATTTGCATGTACTTGGATGATGAAAATTAAGCAGCAAGAGATCTATTTTTCACAATTGCACAATAGCTACAATCATTTTACAATCAGAATTTTGGGATTAAGACTTGATTGCAAATTGTTTTCTTACTTCAGACTGCAAGTTTTTTCCTTCATCACTGAGCTGACAGATTTTGGGGGATTTACTTTTGGTGTGAACATGTTCACCCTGCAACAAAATCATTAGTATTGCTGTATTAGTAGCAAATAATAAATATTAGAATGAATGAATGAACATATAAAAGTATAAAAATTGGACTTCTGAACTCATTATAAACATAAGAACATAAGAACCAGGAGCAGGAGTAGGCCATCTGGCCCCTCGAGCTTGCCCTGTCATTTAATCAGATCATGGCTGATCTTTTTGAGCCTCAGCTCCACTTACCTGCCCACTCACCATAACCCTTAATTCCTTTACTGTTCAAAAATTTATCTAGCCTTGCCTTAATAACATTCAGTGAGGTAGCTTCAACCACTCCACTGGGCAAGGAATTCCACAGATTCACAACCCTTTGGGTGAAGAAGTTCCTCCTGACCTCAGTCCTACATCTGCTTCCCTTTATTTTGAGGTGATGCCCTCTACTCCTAGTTTCACCTGCTAGCGGAAACAACCTCCCTGCCTCCACCTTATTTATTCCCTTCATAATCTTATATGTTTCTATTAGATCTCTCCTCATTCTTCTGCATTCCAATGAGTATAATCCCAGCCTGCTCAGTCTCGCCTCATAATCCAACCCTCTCAACTCTGGAATCAACCGAGTGAATCTCCTCTGCACCCCCTCCAGTGCTAGTATATCTCTTCTCAAGTAAGGAGACCAAAACTGCATACAGTACTCCAGGTGTGGCCTCACCAGGACCCTTTACAGCTGCAGCATAACCTCCCTGTTTTTAAACTCCATCCCTCAAGCAATGGCAGACAAAATTCCATCTGCCTTTTTAATTACCTGCTGCACCTGCAATCCTACTTTTAGCGATTCATGCACGAGAACACCCAAGTCCCTCTGCATGGCAGCGTGCTGCAATTTTTTTACCATTTAAAACATTTTCCTGTTATTCCTACCAAAATGGATGACCTCACACTTATCAACATTGTATTCCGTCTGCCAGACCTTTGCCCACTCACTTAGACTATCTATATCCCCCTGCAGACTTTCAGTGTCTTCTGCATACTTTGCTCTACCACTCACCTTAGTGTCATCTGCAAATACTGACACACCACACTTAAGTCTCCAACTCCATTATTCAGCAACTGAATTAAATAATCCCAACAGTGCAGAAAGAGGTCAATCAGCCCATCGGGTGTGCACCAGCCCTCCAAACAGTATTCCACGCAGACCCACTCCCAAGCCTGCAACACCCCACTTACCATGGCTATTCCACCTATCCTGTACATCTCTGGACGCTACAGGGCAATTTAGCACGGCCAATCCACATAACCTGCACATGTTTGGACTGTGTGAGGAAATTGAAGCACCCAGCAGAAACCCACACATACATGGGGAGAACTTACAAACTCCACACACACATTCACCCAAGACTGTGAACTGAACCCAAATCTCTGATGCTGTGAGGCAACACTGCTAACCACTGTGTCACAGTGGCACCTGGAACTGATCTGGAAGGAATGCACTCTTTAGACAGATTGTCATCTGGCAAAAGTTGAAGCATGTAAACAGCAGTGATAACTGGAATTAAAGCTGTTCTCTCAACTATTTGGAGCTGAAATCCCATAGCTCTGGTTATGTGCTCCTGCCATGTCTACAACAGGAATGGCAGAGAAGACTAAAGATAGATTGTCTTGTGGATTAATCAGTTCACATCTTGCCTCGGAGTTTCTTGGATGCTTGTTTGGAGGTTGAGCCTGTATCCAACATAAACAACACCACTGATGCAGCAAAAAAGCCCAGGAAGGAATATACAACCTCAAGTGTTCTCACAATGTTGTCCTTATACGGACCTTTGGGAGTTCATCAGCCAGTATGCTCAGAAGCAAGAGACAGCCGAAATGGGGTGTCATCTAGGTCCAAGCCTCACATGGGGCATGAAGAGTAGATCAGCAAAATGTCTGCAAGCATGTGAGCCAGAATACACCAGAAACAAACATCTGAGGTGCTAAAAAGTAATACTATAAATGTCTAAAGTCAGGGTAAATTATTTTGGGGCACATGAACCTTTTTCCTTCAACTATCTAAAGAGGAACGTCAGACAGATTTTTGTTAAAGCTAGGATGTTGATACAATCACACAGAATAATTTCATGGATGACAACCATCCTGTTGACAAAGAAGTGAGCATCTTGGAGGAAGATGTGCAGAGGGATGATGACAGCTGATCAGAGAATCACTATCGTTACAACATCGAATTCCAACAATGTCTTTGAGCAATTTTTCGCTGGATAGCCAAACCATCCCCTCTCCTCTAACCCTTGTCACTTCCAGGATCTTCAACTATAAGATGAATTTAATAATGTATATAATCAAGTTTATTGTTATGTACCATAGTAGCAAAATGCGTGAAGATAATGGTATGTTCCAGGGTTAAGCTTGTTGAAATGAGGGAAAGCAATATTTGAATTCTAAACATTGGCAGGAGTATCAATTACATATACAATGATGGGTTATCAAAATAAAATTATAAAACCTTCAGTTAACACTCCACACTTTAATAGATGATACAGCATAGCTATAACCATTCTCTAGCTGGTCTTAGGTGGAATCTTCCGTATGTAATCTAGGCTCAGGATTAGCATACCCTACCAGAACAGAGTGGTCTTCAGCATAACCAAAGTTTACATGCAATACACAACAGTGAAAAAGCTCAGCTAAGTTGCTTCATTGGTAGGCAGTGACTTTTACCTTGGTGCTGCAGTGTAGCCAGAAGACTTCACTTTGGTATGAAACACAACCGGCTTGTCTTTTATACTGCTGGCACCTAGTTCCAGGATTTCAAAATGGAAATGATGTATTATATTCTGCAAAAGTATTAAGTCCCGACTGTCTTTTGCATTAATAATATTGAAGAAACATCATCATTCACAATAAACATAAATGAAGAAAAAAGCTGCTATATCTGTGTTATCATCACCTAACAAGTAGCCATTTATAATATCTGGTGAGGCAGATACGTAAAACATTAAATGGTAACAAAATAAAGACTAGGCTGTGTTAAATAAACAACATTCTGATAAAGTGTACTGTGGAGTCCTGTCTCTTTAGGACTTTTTTGTTAAATTAACCTGTTCAGGCATGTTTTTACACACCTCCAGAGCAGGTAACACCTGAACTTGGGCCTCTTGGTCGAGAAGTAGAGGCACTACCACTGTGCCACAAGAGCCCTTATGAACACTTCACAAATTTGCAAGCCATCCTATTTAGGATTTAATTTGTTCAGATTTTACAGCTTCAAGATAGTACAGTAACAGTACTGAATTTCCAGAAATTTATTACCCTATAATGCAATAATGCATTAATAACATTGGGGAGCATTTGTGTTATGGTGTTGAGTTATAGTATTATAATTGCATTATAATGTTGACCTACAGTATTATAATACTGCAATATTGTTAAAATTCCACAGTGGTAGTCCAGCTACATGTTAATGTTTTAAAATTTGTGTTGCAGTGCATTAATATATAAGATAAGGATCTTTGTGATCTTACTGACACATGTAAGATCCAGTTGTGGAGGGAAGGGTGAATTTGATAATGTGGATACTGCAACAATTAAAACTTTAATCTAGTCCCATTTGCCAGCATTTGGCTCATTTCCCTCCAGAACCTTCCTATTCATGTACCCATCCAGATGCCTTTTAAATGTTGTAATTGTACCAGACTTCATCACTTCCTCTGGTAACTTAATCCACACACACACACACAACCCTCTGTGTGAAAAATGTTGCCCCTTAAGTCACTTTTACAACTTTCCCCTCTCACCTTAAATCTATGCCCTCTAGTTTTGGACTCCCCTACTCTGGGTAAAAGACCTTGGCTAGTCAGCCTATACATGCCCCTCATGATTTCATAAACCTCTTTAAGGTCACTTTTTAGTCTCCGATGCTCCAGGGAAAATAGCCCAATAGCTCAAACCTTCCAACCCTGACAACATTCTTGTAAATCTTTTCTGCACGCTTTCAAGGTTAACAATATCTTTGCTAAATCAGGGAGACCAGAACTGCACACACTATTCCAAAAGAGGTATAACCAATGTTCTGAACAGCAACAACATGACATCCCATCTCTTATATTCAATGCAATGACCAATAAAGGCATGTATACCAAACACTTTCTTCACGACATAAAAACCAAAAGAACTGCAGATGCTATAAATCAGGAACAGAAAAAAAAACAGAAGTTCCTGGAAAAGCTCAGCAGGTCTGAGAGCAACTGTGAAGAAAAAGTCAGTTAACATTTCAGATCTAGTGACCCTTCCTGAGGACCTGAAACGTTAACTCTAATTTTCTCTTAACAGATGCTGCCAGACCTGCTGAGCTTTTCCAACAGCTTCTGTTTTTGTTTTCGTTACTTTCTTCACTACCCTATCTACCTGTAACTCCACCTTCATGCAACAGTCTCCAGTACCCTACCATTAAGTCTGTAAGTCCTGTCCTGATTTGCCTTTCCAAAATGCAACACCTCACCTTTATCTGAATTAAACTCCCTCTGCCACTTCATAGCCCATCTGAGCAAGATCCTGTTGTACAATGACATAACCTTCTTCACTGCCCATTACACCAGCAATTTTGGTGTCATCTGCAAAATTACTAACTAGTCCTCCTATATTCACATCCAAACTATTTAAATAAATGACAAAAGGCAGTAAATCAAGCACGATCCTTGCAGCGTACCATTTGTCACAGGCCTCCAGTCCGAAAAACAAGCCTCGACCACCACGCTATATCTCCTACCTTCAAGACAATTCTGTATCCAAATGGCTAGCTCTCCCTGGATTCCACGTGATCTAACCTTGTTAACCAGTCTACTATGCGGAACTTTGTTGAATGCCTTGCTGAAGTCCAAATGAACGAAGTCCACCGCTCCGTCTTCAAAACATTTTTCGATTCGGCATTTGTGACTCATTTCAACTGGAATTTTTCTCTCTTCCAGAATCGCAGAATTGTTTCAGCATAGAAGGGGGCTATTTAGCCTATCTCATCTACACCTTCTGTATGATACTTGTGGGCAGTATTTTCCCAGCAAGCAACATGGACAATGGCGAGCAATGTGGGAAAATATGGTGACATCGAAAAATTATGAATCTTGACATTAAGAAAAACATTCTGATACTCCATTCAGGTTTCAAAGTGGGGTCTAAATCTTGCTGATAAGTAGTCTCTACCTCATTTCCATGCAAATGAATAACCAAAAAATTACAGCACAGGAACAGGCCCTTTGGCCCTCTAAGGCTGTGTTGACCATCGTGCCCTAATTAATCTAAAAACAAAACATACCATTTTTCAATCCATATCCCTCTAATCCTTCCCTATTCATGTACTCATCCAGGTGCTTCTTAAAGGTCTTCAAACACCTCTTCTAGTCGTAGATCCCAGGCCGCAACCATTCTCTGCATGAAAAACATCCCTTGCATATCTCCCTCAAACTTTCCCCCTCTGACCTTGAACCTGTGCCCTCTTGTAACTGAAACTTCAAACTCAGGAAAAAGCCTCTGACCATCAGCCTTATTTATTTATTAGTTAAATTCACCTCATTTCCAATTAACAATGTAGCAATTCTCTCCTCCTCTTCTCAGACGCAAGATAGTGACAGCTCCCAACGTGGAAGTTAGAGTGGGTTCCTCATGGATGCAGCTCACCATTTGCTGCTCTGAGCCTCCAGTTTAGTATCTCTTCATCAATATGTCCTTGAATGCTCTGTCTTTGGTCCATCAAAGTAAGCATAAGCAAATCATCAACCTCACCACATTATTGTGGTTGATCTTGGAACAACTCAGAATCCACTTCAGTCTTTCAGGGCTTCAGCTTGGAGTTCAGTGTCATCTTTAACTTGCATGCACCTGCAAAATTGCTTTATACACAAGGATCACAGTCAATCTACACAAGTTGCATTGCATGGCTCTTAACTTCATTTCTTAGTGCTCATTCACTTTGCAATTACTTTGAGGCTCCCAATTTCTGTGGATTGCAGAGTTTTTTTTAGTCAGAGGGCTGGAAGAGTGAGTAGTTGTGGAAGATGAGATGCTGCAACTACGAGACTGGTAGTCCATAAACAATGGTAAAGCTGGTGGCTCATATACTTAAGGAGCACTGAAGATCTTTGACCTTTACCCCATACTACTCTGCATCACATTTAATCCTGGAGGTAGCACTGACCAGGTATGCATCCAGATATTTGGTGCCTTAGCCTCCTCTGGTGGTTGGCTGGGTAGTGGATAGCCCTGCTCTCGATCACTTCTGCCACCAGGAGTTCCATCTGGAAAGCAGGATACCAGATTCTCTTTCTGAGAGATTTCAGTCTGCAACGATGACTGTGTGCAAGGTAATGCAGCTTGCAGCGTCTGATTAGGAGTACAGCTGGGCTTTAAATATGATGCCAGCATCTTGTGTACTGGAAGGTTCCAGTAGTGACAAAAGCTTCACCTCTCCTGATGTGTAACTACTTGAGAAGGACACCAAAGAAGCTGGTTACATAATTTGTGAAGTAGAATAACAAAAGTCATCATGATCCATGATGATCGCCATGAAATTTCTGAAAATAACACAGCCTAAAACTGGGAAAACCCAACCCTGTGTATCTCTCTGGAAACCAGAATCACATCATTTCAAATCTGGTGCTGGGTGAAACAAAAATTGCTTCAACCATACTTTCTGCTCCTATGAAGCAGCTTATCTTAATAACATATGCCAAAACTAAGACTTCCTGATACAAGCCAAACTATCAGAGCGGACAATAGCAGAAATAACAATGTCTGAAATATGATAAATGAAAAAATATGCAGATTTTAACAGTGAACACTCAAGTTCTGCTATGTAGGGCCTTAGTTACACAAACTTGGCACTCTTTCAGACACACAGCTACTATAAAACTATTTCAATTCCCACCAAAAACTTTCATATTGCATTTGCTTCTTGTAGTCTTTGATGTTTAGGATAATGCATTTCCAACAAACTTGTACAGGTCCTTTCAACACATGGATTCAGTTGTTACTCTTCACAATCTATGACTGCAATCCATTACCGCAAACATCTGCCATGTGTTCCGTCGTATTTTTTGTAGCATTACACATTTTTTTCATACAATCAGAGTACAATTGAAAGTATCTCCAAAAGTTGCTAAACATTAATCAATGAAATGGAAATGGAAAAGTATGCATACCTAAAAATTAAAACTGTAAAGAAATTGTTAAATTGCTTAACCTCCACTTACTTTTGGATTGAATTTTTTTGTGAAAAGTTTCCGGATTCAGGAGTAAATCAACTCCATCAAAAAAGTTAATTGCAATATTAAGAACATATGGGAAAAGGAACTTCATAAAATTAAAATCTAGCCCAGTAAGAACAACAAACGAAACATTAGGAGATAGCAAGAACTGCGGATGTTGGAGTCAGAGACAATACAATGTGTAGATAGAGGAACACAGCAGGCCAGGCAGCATCAGAGGGGCAAGAAAGTTATCATTTAAGAACATACAGTACTTACCTGGCATTCGTTTAATCCTTGCATTGGAGAACTAAAAGTCTTAATCAAATGTTGCCATATATTTGGAGCAGATCTTAGATTGTGCACCACCTGTTACAAGTGGTTTGTGTGGTCTTGTTTAGCGTTTGTGTCCTGTTTGTGCCATATTATTGATTGGATTTGCCCCAGGTTTCATTCCAGTCAAATTACTGAGTGGTCAATTTTCCACGTTTATGTAAATGATAATTGCCTAATGGCAAAAGTCAGTTTAATCCACCAAGAGGTATCCAGTTTGAACCTAATCTAATCACTAGAATATCATAAGACACGTGGGAGTGAATTACCATCTTCATAAACATGGTAAATTGACCGCTCAGTAATTTCACCGAAATAAAACCTGGAGCAAGTCCAAACAATAATACAGCACAAAACAGGACACAAACACCATGCAAAACTGCACAAATCATCCATAATAAGTGGTGCACAGTCTAAGGTCTGCTCCAAATGAATGGGAAGATTAGATTCAAACTTTTATTTCTCCAATGCAAAGATTAAACGAACGCCAACTAAGTACTGTATATTCATAAATATATCCCTAAATCTGGCTGCAAAGTCATTGAGCTTTTATCTTTACACTAGAGAAACAGGGAAACAGCACATACCTGCATGGGAATGTCCAGCTGGCTTACTTTTCTCCCTCTGTTTCAGATCATAGTTTAAAGGGGAAGTAGGCAGCAAAGATGATCTGAAAGAAAGATTTGTTGATCAGTGTTAGCTGTCAATAAAATAACTCATGCAGCACATATTAACAAAGTATAAAATAATTTATGATTTATTTTCAAGTATGTAGTAAATAGTCAAAAGTACAGCCAGGCTAAATAAAATGAAAGGCAAACAATGACAAGGAATAAAATTAACTCAAGAACAACTGGTGTTATGATTTCAGCTGATGGTATGACTGGACAAGTCAGATCCCATTGTGTAATCTAACTTGATAGATGATTAGATTTACTTTCGTAATTTGGTTACTGTGGTGTTCAGTGACTGAACATATTCACACAAGGCTGCCAATGTACTTTCAAGAAAAGAACATTAACATATTGCACAAAAAAAGATACACAATACAACATTTAAGATAATTTGTAAAGATCTCACCTATTGCTGCAAGAAGATTCAATCTTTATTCCCAGCAATATCTTTTACAGACACTCACCTCTACAAGAAGTATCATTCCTATTTTAACTTTTTAATTTCTTACTTAACTGAAAATGTTATAAGCGCTTCCTTTCAGATTTTTGCATGTCCAGCAGATGAGATTTTCATTGTTACTCTCTTTCCCTGAGATACAAAGACAAACTCACTGACTTTTCCAAATTGAATATTAAGAAATGCCCTAACTATATAAACTACCAAAGGCTCCTTTGACTCCTTTCCAACTCTGATAGCATGGAGACTCCTTCCCAGCTCAGGCAGCCCTAAGATTACGACAAACTAAATTGTTGTTCTCCGAAGATGAAACTGTACTTCACAGGTGAAACTCGCTTGTGGCCCCTGACATGTCTTTCTGCATGAACAGAAGTTCAGCTTTATAATCATTCATCAATTAACATTCCAAATAGCTCATTAGTCTTTTAACTTAAGTCACAAACTTTCTTGGAAATGCTGTTTGAGCTCCCAAATCAAAAAATGAATCTCCAACCATTTTTAAAATGTCTCCTTCACAGATATAATGGGAACTGCAGATGCTGGAGAATCCAAGAGAACAAAGTGTGGAGCTGGATGAACGTAGCAGGCCAAGCAGCATCTTAGGAGCACAAAAGCTGACATTTCAGGCCTAGACTCTTCATCAGAAAAGGGGGATGGGGAGAGGATTCTGAAATAAATAGGGAGAGAGGGGGAGGCGCTCTGAAGATGGATAGAGGAGAAGATAGGTGGAGAGGAGAGTATAGGTGGGAAGATAGAAAGGGGATAGATCAGTCCAGAGAGGACAGACAGGTCAAGGGGGCGGAATGAGGTTAGTAGGTAGGAAATGGAGGTGCGGCTTGAGGTGGGAGGAGGGGATAGGTGAGAGGAAGAACAGGTTAGGGAGGCGGGGACGAGCTGGGCTGGTTTTGGGATGCAGTGGCGGGGTGGGAAGATTTTGAAGCTTGTGAAATCCACATTGATACAATTGGGCTGCAGGTTTCCCAGGCGGAATATGAGTTGCTGTTCCTGCAACCTTCAGGTGGCATCATTATGGCGCTGCAGGAGGCCCAGGATGGACATGTCGTCTAAGGAATGGGAAGGGGAGTTAAAATGGTTCGCGGCTGGGAGGTGCATTTGTTGATTGCGAACCGAGCGTAGGTGTTCTGCAAAGCGGTCCCCAAGCCTCTGCTTGGTTTTCCCAATGTAGACGAAGCCACAACGGATACAGTGGATGCAGTATACCACATTGGTGGATGTGCAGGTGAACATCTGCTTGATGTGGAAAGTCATCTTAGGGCCTGGGATGGGGGTGAGGGAGGAGGTGTGGGGGCAAGTGTAGCACTTCCTACGGTCACAGGGGAAAGTGCCGGGTGTGGGGGTATTGGAGGGGAGTGTGGAGCGGACAAGGGAGTCCCGGAGAGAGTGATCTCTCCGGAAGGCAAACAAGGGTGGGGATGGAAAAATGTCTTTAGTGGTGCGGTTGGATTGTAGATGGCGGAAGTGTCGGAGGATGATGCGTTGTATCCGGAGGTTGGTGGGGTGATATGTGAGGACTAAGGGGGTTCTCTTTTGGTGGTTATTGTGGGGGCGGGGTGTGAGGGATGAGTCGCGGGAAATGCAGGAGACTTGGTTGAGGGCGTTCTCAATTGCTGCGAGGGGGAAGTTGCGGTCCTTGAAGAACGAGGACATCTGGGATGTGCAGGAGTGGAATGCCTCATCTTGGGAGCAGGCGCGGTGGAGGTGAAAGAATTGGGAACAGGGGATGAAATATTTGCAGGAAGGTGGGTGGGAAGAGGTATATTCAAGGTAGCTGTGGAAGTCAGTGGGCTTCCCCATGCAAACGGCCTAAAGGCCCTCTGTTTCTTCTTGTCCCGCAGACCCGACCAGTCCCCCTCCACCGACACCCTTATCCGCCCAGCCGAACTCGTCCACACCCTCAACAACTTCTCTTTCAATTCCTCCTACTTCCTACAGACAAAGGGGGTGGCCATGGGTACCCGCATTGCCCCAAGCTATGCCTGCCTCTTTATAGATTACGTGGAACAGTCCCTCTTCCGCATCTACACTGGCCCCAAACCCCACCTCTTCCTCCGTTACATTGATGATTTTATCGGCACCTCCTTGCGCTCCCAAGAGCAGCTCAAACAGTTCATCCACTTCACCAACACCTTCCATCCCAACCTTAAGTTCATCTGAACCATCTCAAACACATCCCTCACCTTCATGGAACTCTCAGTCTCCGTCTCAGGCAACCACAGAGAAACCGATGTCCATTTCAAGCCCACCAACTCCCACAGCTAACTAGAATACACTCCCCCCACCCACCATCCTGTAAATAATCCATCTCCTATTCCCAATTCCTTCGCCTCCACCGCATCTGCTCCCAAGATGAGGCATTCCACTCCCGTACATCCCAATCGTTCTCGTTCTTCAAGGACCACAACTTCACCACCGCAGTGATCGATAACGCCCTCGACCAAGTCTCCTGCATTTCCCGTGACTCATCCCTCACACCTCGCGCCCACAATAACCACCAAAAGAGAATCCCCCTAGTCCTCACATACCACCCCACCAACCTCCGGATACAACGCATCATCCTCCAACACTTCCACCATCTACAATCCGACCACACCACTAAAGACATTTTTCCATCCTCATCCTTGTCTGCCTTCCGGAGGGACCACTCTCTCCGGGACTCCCTTGACCACACCACACTCCCCTCCAAACCCTCCACACCCGGCACTTTCCCGTGGCTGTAGGAAGTGCTATACTTGCCCCCACACCTCCTCCCTCACCTCTATCCCAGGCCCTAAGATGACTTTCCACATCAAGCAGATGTCCACCTGCACATCCACCAATATAGTATACTGCATCCGCTGTATCCGTTGTGGCTTCATCTACATTGGGGAAACCAAGCAGAGGCTTGGGGACCCTTGCAGAACACCTACGCTCGGTTCGCAGTCAACAAATGCACCTCCCAGCCGCGAACCATTTTAACTCCCCTTCCCATTCCTTAGACGACATGTCCATCCTGGGCCTCCTGCAGTGCCATAATGATGCCACCCGAAGGTTGCAGGAACAGCAACTCATATTCCGCTCGGGAACCCTGCAGCCCAACAGTATCAATGTGGATTTCACAAGCTTCAAAATCTCCCCTCCCCTCACTGCATCCCAAAACCAGCCCAGGTCATCCCCGCCTCCCTAACCTGTTCTTCCTCTCGCCTATCCCCTCCTCCCACCTCAAGCCGCACCTCCATTTCCTACCTACTAACCTCATTCCGCCCCCCCTTGACCTGTCTGTCCTCCCCGGACTGACCTATCCCCTCCCTTCCTCTCCATCTATAATCTCCTCTCCACTGATCTTCTCCTCTATCCATCTTCGGTCCGCCTCCCCCTCTCTCCCTATTTATTTCAGAATCCTCTCTCCATCCCCCTTTTCTGATGAAGAGTCTAGGCCTGAAACGTCAGCTTTTGTGCTTCTGAGATGCTGCTTGTCCTGCTGTGTTCATCCAGCACCACACTTTGTTATCTCCTTCACAGAACTATGTAATTTACCTTAGAATCCAGAATTCAAATGATAATATAATATTTATCACACTGGATATGCAATATATATAGATAAGCAAACAGAAGTAATACAATTGAAGAGATAAGAATATCACAGTTAGTTAAAACTTGAAATTTGTTTCCTTCCTTTAATAGTTTTACAGTTTCCCATTCTTTCCTGTTCAATTTTATTTTTAAGTACACTTCAGTTTCAATTTTTCCCAATTTCTGTTAAGAATTTAATATTCTTGAGGAGGACAGACTGTGACATTCTACAGCTGCCCAACTAAAAATGTTCAGGTACACACAGGATCACTGTAAACGAGCAATGGTGTGGAGGCAAATCATCCTTCCAGATCACGTCTTGGTTTCAAATTCCTAACAGCCTTACAGGCAGAAAATCAGATAGCCCTTCCTTTCCCATTTACGTGCTTTAGTCACAGATAAAAATGGTATATAAAAATGTTAAACTTGCAGTTTTAGGATACTGCTACTTCTAACATTTTGTTTTGCTGTGCAATGGATTGTTTGCTGTTTATTAACCTACACAAATTATCATTGTGCACTTCACCTAAAATATGAAAAGCATACATATCGAATGGATCTTAAGTTTTTAACATTTCTTTTATAATATCTAATAAGGAACTGTTTTACCTGGCAATGACACTGAGTGATTCCTCCTCATTGATATATTGCAGACATATTTTTGCAAGTTCAAGCATATGAATTTCCAGTAGAGCAATATGTTTTCCAAACATGGAAGAGAGCAGACAGAAAATCTGCAGGAGTAAAACTAATTGAATTCTAATATAGAGATACATGTGTAAACATTGCAGTAAAATGTTTCCTTTAAAGTCCATTTTATCACATACAAATGTTGAGTACTTTTATCATCAGAAAAAATACTTTTAAAGACGGTGCAATGACCAGGCACAACTGAAAATCACATAAATGTGGAAGAATGCCAGCCTAGATTTTTCTGACTTGGGACCTTCCGCCCACCTCAAAGAGATACTTCGAACTGTGGTCAATGCTCCAGCCTCAGAATCTCTATTATGCTTTCTAGGGCACCTTCTAGACTCCCAGAACTGGGAGTTTAGCCAGAGATTTGCTTCATCACAATTCAGAGATGAAAAAGTATCATATTCCTGCTGTGGAAATTCAGGCAATTTTTACACAGACTTTGCAGTCGAGAAACTATGCCACAACAAGGCTGGATGTCTGGAATTAACAGGCATCCCAATGATGTTACAGTCTGAAATGTCGGAAATGTGTCACCTGACATAACTAGTTCCCCTGACATAACTGCACTGGAAAATCTCTCTCTCATTACTCTAAAACAGTAATTCAACACGCTTTTAAAAAAGTGAGGCTAGAATACTTATTCATGAAGAAATGTCCACCTGTAATAACTAAATCAATGGTACTCAATTTGTTAATAATTTACATTTTCATACTTGTACTTATACATCTGTCACATTGTCAAACTAGTTCTAAAGCAGCATTACTACACAATATCCCTCACACAAAGTTTATTAAGTCTTAAAGTAGTTTTTCTTCCCATATTCCAAAATGTTTCTTTAAGAGAATAGAGTGATCCAGCTAACAGGAATTTTACTGACAATACCAATACTATTTGCAAGTTAACTGAACGCACCCATGTGATGCAAGAAATTATCATTTTCTATTCCTAATACAGAAGAACACACAAAATTTAGTCTTGGGGTAACCCAAAGAAGAAGGACCATTTCTGGCCTGCTTAATTAAAGTTTATCTTCAATGTAACCAGGTTAGTTACAGGTGTTTATGATAGCTTCTTGTGTACCTTTTAGGCTCGAGTGCATGTGGGCTATTGGCTTACACAGTTCTGCAAATATTGCCCAGAAATATTTGCATTTTCATTTTTATGTAAGGATAATACTCTGGCTGAAATTTTCATGGAGTCAAAACTCCAGATCCTTAAACAAAAGCGCTAACTAAATTGGTCTGAATTCACAGCCTAACTAATAAAAGCACTAGTTTAGTCAGAAGTTCTGCACAACTGAAATAAATTGTTGGCTTTGCTTGACTGGTATCTTTAAGTGGTTATAATACTAGTGTGATCTGGTATGTCAAAGTCTGAATATTTATTTGGACAAGATCAAGAAACAAAGTATTCGAAGCTTCTGTAATTGATAGTTTAATGGTTGATATGATTGATCCTTTAATCAGTTTGTAGGAAATGCTGAGATAGTAAGAACTGCCGATGCTGGAGTCAGACATAACACTGTGTGGAGCTGGAGGAACACAGCAGGCCAGGCAGCATCAGAGGAGTAGGAAAGTTGACGTTTTGGGTCGGGACCCATCTTCAGAAAATTCAGAAAATGAAGAAGGGTCCCAAGCTGAAACATCAACTTTCCTACTCCTCTGGTGCTGCCTGGCTTGCTGTGTTCTTCCTGCTCCTCACTGTGTTAAGTAGGAAACGCTGTGTTTTTTAAGGAAGATTTCTGAACAGGTGTTTTTCTTCCTCAGCAATTCCAAACTTTGGTTTTGTACATAATGTATACTGAATGAATGGGAATACAAGGCATGAATTGCCAAGGACAGCATGAAGAATGACATGAAATGGCTGGGGACACACAGTAGAATGGGTAATAGGAGGAGCCTTAGGGACTGGCTGTGAGAGGTGCATAAAGTGGTGTGTAGAATATAACAAGCCATGGGAGATTGATTGGAGGCTATGTGTTGGCATGCAAGAGAAGGGTTACAGTGAGGGATAAGTCTCCAACAGACAGCATTATTGCACTGACATATAATTTATTGCCATAGGGATAAAATATGAATTCTGTGACATGATAAATACAACATATACAGCATAAAAATAATACATTTTATTCATTTCCAATTAAAGAGATTTCTAAGTATTTTCTCTTGCCTTGTTAGTGTTTCTGTTTCCTATGGCATAACAGCCAGCTGTCCGAATGCTTAAACCTGGATGATCTGAAACAAAATATTTAATGCTATTAATGTACTGAGACTTTTGAGCATCTTCTATCTAAAAAAAAGTTATGAAAGATGACAAATTATTTCAGTAAAACTGGAAATGGTTCAGCACTTAAGTAATTAAAATAGGATCACAATAGCTAAGAACTGAATAGATGATAAAAAGATACACAGATAATACAAAAATTACCTTCAAAATGGACAGCAGCATCAATTTCTCCAGTGGCCAAATTTACATTGAATAAGCCATTTATAGTCCCTACCCACAGACTGCTGGAATTGTTTGATGTAAAACTGAAATAGAAAGCAAAGGATTACAAGTAAAAAGTTAAAATGACCAAATAAGAACAACCAGCAAAATCAAATAATTGTGTCATACTACAGTACAGAAAGAAGTTATGCTTGCCTGCACAAACCCCTTGAAAGACCTATTTAATTAGTCCCATTTATGGGCACTATGCTAAAATAGTGGTAATGATGATAAGACACACACGCTTAACACTGTCATGACCCTGGTGGGAATAATGCACTGAAAGTCGAGCTTCATTTTTTTTGAATTGTCACAACATGAAATATAACCAATGTAATCATTGGGGTGGCTATTGCCTGACTGCGACCACTATCTATGATAAGGCCAAGTACACAACTATATTTATTATAATAATCTTATTCTCTAATGTGACAAAAACAGATTATCAATCACTAACACAAACTTAAATTTCACACACACACACAAAGGATAGACTGACCTTTTAGGAATATCATAGCCCGAAAATATCGAAACATTTGTGCAAAAAAAGGCATAAAGTCTGTAGATTAAAGTCCAGAACAAAAGGGCCAATGAGGTGACTTTTCTTGAAGTCATGTTGTTGCTGACTGGAGCAATCCCCAATTCAGTAGCCAGTCAGATAGAGATCAGAGATAATGGGAACTGCAGATGCTGGAGACTCCAAGATAATAAAATGTGAGGCTGGACGAACACAGCAGGCCAAGGAGCATCTCAGGAGCACAAAAGCTGATGTTTCGGGCCTAGACCCTTCATCAGAGAGGGGGATGGGGAGAGGGAACTGGAATAAATAGGGAGAGAGGGGGAGGCGGACCGAAGATGGAGAGTAAAGAAGATAGGTGGAGAGGGTGTAGGTGGGGAGGTAGGGAGGGGATAGATTCAGGTCTTGGCTTGAATTAGAAGGTAACAAAGTGTGAAGCTGGATGAACAAAGCAGGCCAAGCAGCATCTCCGAGATGCTGCTTGGCCTGCTATGTTCACCCAGCTTCACACTGTGTTATCTTAGATTCTCCAGCATCTGCAGTTCTCATTATCTTTGAATTAGAAGGTTTTTTTTTGCTTTCTGCAAGCTTTTCATTGTTATTTCTGTTCCAATTTAAAAAAGAGGGACAGCACAATTTTATTTGCTGCAGGTTTTTGGATGTCAATGCCCCAACTGATCTCTCTTCTGATAATTCTCCAATTTATTCTCAACATTCAATCCATTTATTTTACACTGCACTGAAGTAAGAATGATAAAACTGTAGCGGTTTGTGTTTACTTTGTTAATCCTTCTAAAATTAGACACAAGGTTGACACCTTTGCATTGTATTAATCTGTTTAAATCAGGTATCGTTATGAGGAATTGGCATCAAAGAATCCCTACAGTGTGGAAGCAGACCATTCAGTCTATCTAGTCCATACTGACCATTTGAAAAGAATCCCACCCAGACCCACTCCCCTACCCTATCCTTGTAATCCTGCATTTCCCACTGCTAATCCACCTCGCCTACATATTCCTGGACACTACGGGCAATTTAGCATTGTCAATGCCCATCATCTACACATTTTTGGACTGTGGGAGGAAACTGGAGCACCTGGAGGAAACCCATGCAGACACAGGGAGAATGTGCAAACTACACACAGAAGCTCGCCTGAGGGTAGAATCAAACCTGAGACCTGTGCATTGTGAGAGAGCAGTTGATAAACTGTGAAGCACCCTGCTGCCCCAAAGTGGATGAATAATGTCTCACTAATATCATCCTTTGTCACTCTAAGTAATCTGGATTAGGTACTATATCACAGCCAGAAGGAAATATGCAGAGAATAATGTCACAGAGAACATCCATCAATTGTTTGGCAATTGTGTATAAATGGAGCTGCAAATGCTGGTACAACTACATCTGAATAGTTTGTATCAATCAATGTACAGAATCTTACAGTGAGCTGAATGTGGTTATCTGAAAATTCTTGGGTGGGCAATGTTAGACTGCTGACCCTCAGTCGGGCAATATCCCAGTCTCTGGATCTGCTGTCACAGTTCCATGAGTCCCAAGAGCACCAAAGCTCGATACTGAGTACTGCCAGGACTACAACCAGTTTCAAGAAGAAAGCCGAACAGAACACTTAACCTGGACAACACATAAGAGTTTTAGGTGAAAGGGTTTGGCGCCGTTATGGTGGGGCAAAAGGTTCTAGAGCGGTGGGTTTTAAAGTCTATTCAGGGAAAATGGAAGAGGAGGTACTAACTTATGGGGGCTGCCCCAATGCTCACAGGGAACCGTCTGAAGATAGTGCCTGCCCTCCTTTTCCACCCTTTCTAAAATGTAAGCTACCAGCTCACTTGCCAATGCCAACAGTATTATGGTGGGGGCAGGGTAATATTGGGGTCAATTGAGTTTTTACACAAATTCAACACTTTCTTATTTAAAGTAGCATCCATTAACAATTTAAAATGAGTGAAAAGACATACCTTGAATCTTTTTTCAGTAAACTACTTAATAAATATTCACAATGAGACATTCTGAGGATTGGAAGTTCAATACATGCATGTGGTCTACTTTCCAAATTATTACCATTAAGGTAGGATGAAGAATAGTGAAGATTCTTGCAATCCCTCAGGCTGTTAATACTGTCAACATCTGTAAATAAAAAAATTAACAAGAGGGATAAAACGTGAATATGGAAGTTACAATGAAAACTAGGAATTATGATGCTACAATATTGGTTGTGTATATAATGTAATGTACAAAATGTTAAAAAGTGTTCTTTTTTCAGCTGATTATTCAGCAGCAGAGCCTACTACATTTCCAGCTTTGGTCCTGAATATATTATCTCTATCTCAAAGACATAGACTCTGCCCATAAAATGTACATGTCTATTCTCTGAATATACCTTAATCAGAGGGGACACGGTGGCATGTCACTGGACTAGAGACCCAGGCTAATGCTCCAGGTTTAGGGATCTAAATCTTACCATGCTTGTAGGTAGAATTTAAATTCAGTTAATAAAAATCTGAAAATGAAAGCTGGTCTTGTGAAATGATCACTGAGTGCCGTAACAACAGATCTGATTCACAAATGGAAAGGAGATCCATTTGCCTAGCCTGTGCTTTCAAACCCGCAACACTTGTTGACTGCTAACAACCTCTGAAATGTCCTAGCAAACCACTCACTTCAGAGGCAGTTATGGATGGGCTTGCCTGCCAGCAACACATCAGTGGCAGAATTTTTAAAGAAAATATAAGTAAAACAACATCTACATAAATATAAATAAAACCTAAAGAACTGTGGATGCTGTAAATCAGAAACAAAAACAGAAATTTCTGGAAAAGGTCAGCAGGTCTGGCAGCACCTGTACAGAGAAATCAAAGTTAACATTTTAGGATGACTGACCTTTCCTCACTTCTGAATTTAATCTGTCATCTATTGAACCATTCCCAACTGTATCCAAACTATTCTGCAGCTCATCCTACTGTTTGGGACAGGATTGCTGTGTACTGCTCAACGAAATCAAACTTCAAATATCTTGTACTACCGCTTTTTCAAATATCTATTCAGTAACGTTAGTCCAGCACAAGAAAAAAGGCTTTTATAAGAAAATTGCCTGGCTTTGGAGCAGCATTGTCACTAATGGACTAAGAATACAAATTGACAACCTTTAAAAAAAAGGTAATTAGGAACATTTAAATCATGGAGTTATACAGATGTACAGCATGTAAACAGACCCTTCAGTCCAGCTCCTGTGGGAAAAAAATCATTATATTTCAGAAGGGGCAACTTTCCTTTATAGACTGAAAATGCACTATCACAATCAAACAACAAGTAGTCAATTCAATTGATCCAATCAGCATTCTAATTAGGATAGTGAATTAACTACTCAGTCATGAAGGCAACACTTCCACTGTCCTGTAAAGGCTGTAAATATATAGTCACACCTAGCTCAAGATGATCAAGTTATCCATTGTGTTCAGGTTTCCATTAGTCAAGGACTGCCTAACTACAGTTTATGTCACTATTTTATCATGCGCAGAGTGAGGATGAAGGTCCCAAGTGTGTCTCATCTGGAAAGGGAAATCAAACCCCACATTACTGGTATGTTTCAGAACTACATTCTAGTCATCCAGCTAACTGAGCTAACTATTCCTTCCTGACATAAGAATATTAAACAAAATAATAAGGCTGGACTGAGTGAGGTTCACATTAATGAATCCTATTGAGTACCTGAATTCTCTGATAACCTAACTTTCCGCTGGATCTTGCAGCAGTATTTCTGCTGCTCTTTCGCTAGGTCAATGTGCAGCACACGGCGGCATTGTTGCTCATGTAACAAAGTGAAAACATCAAGCTGTAAGAAGCAAATTAGAATTAATTAATAAAACATAAATTATGAACATATGTATCTGAAGTTATTACACTAATAAGTATCTGCTTCGTAAGTTGCAAACAGCCGCTAACTCGAAAAAGCTTTAAGAAGCTTTAAGACAAATCCACTCGATTTTCCTCTTCCTATTCTATATAGTTAAATCAATTTCACTACCGGTATTACAACAGTGACAACACTTCAAAGGTATTTTGTTTATTTTAAATCCTCATTACATCTACCATACCTGTGCTTACTGGTGTTTATTGCTCCCACTCAAGCAATGCGTCAATTTTAAAATTCTCAGTCTTGTTTTCAAATTCCTGCATAGCCTCAGCCTCCTCCCTTATTCTATAGTCTCCTCCAGGTCAACAAATACCAAAATCTCTTCATTCTTACAATTTTAGCCTCTTGAGTACCTCCCAAATGTTATTATTCCACTATTGGAACTTGGGCCTTCAGGTCCCCGAAATCCTAAACTCTGGAATTACCTCCCTAAATCTCTGTTACTTATCTTTCCTTCTTTAAGGCATTCTTGAAACCAATGTGTTTGACCAAGCTTTTGACATCTATGCTAATAAAACCTAACATAGCTTACAATCAAAGATAATGAAATGTGAGGCTGGATGAACACAGCAGGCCCAGCAGCATCTCAGGAGCACAAAAGCTGACGTTTTGGGCCTAGACCCTTCATCAGAAAGATAGAAGGGTCTAGGCCCGAAACGTCAGCTTTTGTGCTCCTGAGATGCTGCTGGGCCTGCTGTGTTCATCCAGCCTCACATTTCATTATCTTGGATTCTCCAGCATCTGCAGTTCCCATTATCACTCATAGCTTACAATCACATTTTTTATATAATATCACTGCAAAGTACCTGGGAAATTTCAACATTGCAGGTATTATCTTGCTGTAAAGCATTAAGTGATTAGATTAGATTAGATTAGGTTCCCTACAGTGTGGAAACAGGCCCTTCGGCCCAGCAAGTCCACACCGCACCTTGAAGCATCCCACCCAGACCCATCCCCTTATAACCCACACATCCCTGAATACTATGGGCAATTTAGCATGGCCAAGCCACCTAGCCTGCACATCTTTGGACTGTGGGAGGAAAGCGGAGCACCCGGAGGAAACGCACGCAGACATGGGGAGAATGTGCAAATTCCGCACAGACAGTTACCCGAGGTTGGAATCAAACCTGGGTCCCTGGCCCTGTGAGACTTCAGTGCTAGCCACAGAGCCACCGTGCTGCCTTGATGTCATGGCATTATGAAAGACAGCATATATGTGCAAGTTATTCTTCATTTGCATTACTGGAGGGAAATTTTAGCATATATATAAACTAGCACTGAAAACTGCAATCCCCCAACACAGGCACTTTCCAGCTGATGTACATGACTAGAAGTTGTACTGAATCATGTTCTTTTCTACTAAATTGCTAAATGATTAATCATTTGATTCATGAATGACCTTAGCCAAGGACTTCACAATATAACATGTAGATCAAAAATTCAACCTTTACCAATCTTCTTGGGTTCTTGTTACTATATATGAAAATGTTATACTGTTGAAAGGAGTTATGCTGATATTTGGAAGAGGAAGGGCAATTTCAAAATAACTTTGTAAGGGTTTTTCTTGGAGACAGAGTAGCAAGTCTTTTTGATTTATTTCTGGAAAATAAACATGACTTATTGATTTAGCTTAAATACTTGTTTTTAAATCTAGGAGTTATATTTTGCATCAACTTCAGCTTATTTATATTCACCATCTACTTTGCTGGCTGTTTTTGAGAATGGAAATGAGCATAAATGAAAGTGCAGCACTATTTTGGCATAACTTACAAAAAGCACAGATTAAACAATACCACGATGCCAATTTTCATACTCACTATTTGTTCCATTGTGATATGTTACAATTTTATGAAAATGAAACTTCAGCTGATTTAGTCACAAGAACAATATATACTTTGCATAAGGTGTGATTCCCTGAGTTACAATACTTGAAATATAACGAAGCAAGGAGATGTTGGTTACACATAAAAGGCTGATTAATACAATGTTAGTAAATTGCAGGTTATATTGAAGATTGAAACCAAATTTGACTCAGAACTATGCTTTTACAAAACACATTTGGCATGGGAAGAAACTTTATTAGCATTTCTCCAAACAAAAATCTGAAAATCACTCCTCCTACCTGACCATTAGCAGAGCCAGTAATAAACTGATTAAGTCTGTTGTCCATGCACAAGCTTAACAGGGGAGAGCCTAGACATAAATGAAATACTTCAGGATTATATCAGGAGCAATACTATCAAACATACAGCTTAGAAATGGTTCCATGTTAAATAATCCACGCATCTGGGGTGACCTTATTGAAGTTTATAAAATCATGAGGGGCATGAATAGAGTGAACAGCCAAGGTCTTTTCCCTGGAGTGGGGGAGTCCAAAGCTAGAGGGCATAGGTTTAAGGTGAGACGGGAAAGATTTAAAAGGGACCTAAGGGGCAACTTCTTCATGCAGTGGGTGCTGTGTGTGTGGAATTATTTGACAGAGGAAGAGGCGGAGGTTGGTGCAATTACAACATTTAAAAGGCATCTGGACAGGTACTTGAGTTGGAAAGGTTGAGAGGAATATGATCCAAATGCCGGAAAATTGGACTAGATTAATTTAGGATATCTGATCAGTATAGATAAGATGAACTGAACGGTCTGTTTCCATGCTGTAAAGGTCAATGATACTATCCTCGCTGATGAAAACTTTAATAAGTCTGATGCATACTTACCTGATAAAACAGACGACTGATACAGTTGTACATTACTAGTGAGATCCCAAACCTTCCATAAAAAACAGAAATACCTCTGGTTTAGAAAAATGTTTGTTATACTGCACAGCAATACATTTCTAAATAAAAATTTCTATATCTAGTAAGGATTTTCTAAAGGATATGTGCCTTAGAATTCAACTTTTAAAAGCTTAAATGTTTCACTAATACTCATGATTTGGTAATGCATCAAACCTAGTTTAATTCCTGCAAGGCAACAGATGGTATATCAGAGGGCAGATGCCCAAGGGCCAAACTACTTTGTCCTCCCATCCTTGTCATCTGTTTTAGGCATAATTCTACTGGACTAAGGAGCTGATCTCTCATTATAAAGACAGCTGATGGAGGTTTAACCTCAAGGTTACCACACCTCAGGCAAGGGGAGAGTTTCAGAAGGGCAGTCCTTCATGTAACCTCAGCCAGAACTGAACCCGCACTATTAGCATCATTCTGCATTGCAGACCAGCCATCCAGCCAACTGAGCTGACCAACTCCCTGCTTTAGGCACACTTCAGGTACCAATCAAGAACCAAAGTAATATTTAACTTTCAGGACACAATAATTTCAGTCAGTGCCCAGCTAGATTGGACAGCAGGATGGAGGTGGTGGGGATTCGGGGGGGTGTATTTTGCTGGCAACTGTCTGCAGTTTAGTTTTGCAATCTTGCAATTCTACAATAATGAACAACAGATCTAAGTTCTGCAGGGTTTATGACAGAAAACTTGACTTTCTTGCTCTGAATGCATTTAATAGTCCTCTAAACACTACTGACAGAGTTGCTCTTCCTCAAACTCAACTTCAGCAAAATAAGTGCCCTTTATCACACATTGAGTGAATCTGGCAGTATAAATTATAAGTGATTTTACAATGTGGATGTGCATCAGCTATAACTGGTGAGTGAATCCCTAAACTAATTCTAATTAGCTACAACTTTTCCAAACAGCAGCATGAACAGCAAACAGTCACCTTTTCTGGTGCTTGGGAGGTTGAGCAACTCATGGTGACATTCCAAGCCAATGAAGTGTTTTGTACTTAAGGTACTCTTCCAGTAATTAGGTAACATTATGACACTTGGATATACATTCTTCAACTGTGGCAAGCTTTCATGAGTTTATGCTGTTCTGGCTACACGAGGATCCACAATGTAAACAAAACAATATCAAAAAAAGAGATAACAGAGTGTGGAGTTGGAGGAACACTGCAGGCCAGGCAGCTTCAGAGGAGCAGGAAAGTTGACATTTTTTCAGAAAAAGGGTCCAGACCTGAAACATCAACTTTCCTGCTCCTCTGATGCTGCCTGGCCTGCTGTGTTCCTCCAGCTCCACACTGTGTTATCTCTGACTCCAGCACTGGCAGTTTTTACTATCTCTCAATATCAAAAAATGCCAAGATTTGAACTGGTGCTTCAGGATTGCTCACTAAATTGATTCTGAGTCTGATCATGGAGTTGGTTTGATAAATTGGCTGATCAAGACTGAAACAGACAGAGTTTTAATCAGCAAGGGAATCAAGTGTTAAGGGAAAATGGCAGGCAAGTGGAGTTGATTATCAGATCAATCATGATCTCACTAAATGGCACAGCAGACTATTAAATGGCCAACTTCTGCTCTTCTATCTGTGATCTTCATAAGTTGCTATTAACCCTGCTTCTGAGATGAACACCATGAGGTAATGTTGAATCTGCACAAGACAATGATAATTGGGAGTATAGTATGTAGTCCTGAATTCCCTAATATACAAAGAATATTGGAACCAAATGAAGGGTTCAACAGGAATGATATCTGGAAGGGCTAATAAAATGAGTCTTTTGTGAAAATTAATAGGGGAATCTAATACAATATCAGTTTTAAAGTTAACACAATGTTTGAAAACATTGTAATAAGAGTGGAGATTCTACATCAGCAGGATGTATGCTAACAGTGGAACTTCTCTACACCTAAGACAAATTCAGCCTCAGTTCTCACTAGAAGGGAGCTACAATGAACTGAAGGTGCTAAAGGACTGTCACGAGGCAATTTGCTGGGTTGCAGCCCTGTCAAATTTGAGTGGCTCTGGCATTGAATCAGTCTGCACGCAGGGGAGGCTGGAATTCAGGCTGTTGTCAATCCTCAGTATTTTTACTCTTGTTTACCCCTTTTGGTTTCATGATATGGTAAGTTTTATAGAATTATAAACAGGTATAGCACAAACATGCCTGCACCAGGTTTCTGAATGAGTTACCCAATTAATCGCCCTTCCTTGCTCCTTCTCTGCAACTTTGCAAATGCCTCTTTTTAATGTAGCAGCCTCCTGGTTGTTAAAACACAGATAAACTGCTAATTTGGCCTAACAGCAAGAGATGATGGGGTACATTAGCCAAGTAAAATGCTGCAGTCACAAAACCCACACACCCGACACTGTGCAAACACAGCACCCAGGTGCTAATGACATTAGCATAATGTAAAAGGCAACAGTTATCCTGGACAGACATATCCCCAACAATTTATCTTGCTAAACAAAGGAGGGCCTAGACAGAAAGGCACCAGGTCCTGCTATACAAAGAAACAAACAGTGGCGGCCCCCAAATAATTGACACGGTTTCAAACTATTGTGTGAGTCTCTCAGATTGGCCAGAACTATAGAAAGTTCCAGAAAACAATTTAAAAAGATAAGAATCAGGGTTCACCTGCAGACCACACTCTTGAATCATCTGGAGGCCTTCCAAACCAGCCAGCATGGCAAAAGGCCTCTGCTAGCCATCCAGAAAAACAGAGAGAGAGAAAGAGAAAAAGCAGCTACGCAGTCCCAGAGTCAGAGAGAAAGCGACTGCATAAAGCTACAATAGATTCAATAATTATAGTAAGCTTAAGGGGCTAAATAAAGCTATTGTAACTTGTTTCCTAATAAAGTTAGGGCTGTTTCACATTACATTTATTGTGATTTGATTGCTTTGTTATTGTGGGAATCTGGGCAAACTCATTCATAACTTTCTGCTTGGAGTTATCCAACTTGTGTTAAGGAGGAATTAGATAACATTAAATATATGCACAATTCCCGCTGAAGGTTACAATTGAACCTGTCTTCATCATCCTTTCCAGGCAGTGCATTATATGTCAGACCAACTCCCATGCAGAAAAGAATATAATTTCCTCCACTTTTGTTGCCAATTGGAATGGATTTTCTCTATCAAAACGACTTTGAGAAGGAGTTTCTTGACTGGCCTGCAATGGTCTCTTCAAAGAATAGGGATTAGGTCATTCAAGACCTCAGTACAAATGGGAGGGCTCGGCACAATGTGCTTTTTATTTTTGCACTGGGGTCCTACAAGCAGCCTGCCCATTTACAAGCCTGCCTATATATAGCATTAGACAAGCTTTGGCTATCAACAAGACAACTGAGAAGAACACAGCCCTTTCACCAGGCAATTTTGGAGTCCTGGCCCCCAGCTTTTCAGACAATAAATAGATGCATGTTGAGCTGAATTTCTCCCCCATTGATTCAGTGCGAAGGAGTTGTATATAGATGTTTTGTCAAGGACAGTGCACTTCGAATTTTTATTGCTCTACCAGAAGTGGCTATTGAAACGGAAATTGCAGCATAATTTAACCAGAAATGGACAGGGGCACTTTAATTGCGATCACAGGCAAAAATACTATTTGTAGTTATGGTTTGAATTTAGTTACGCAGAGATAGAAATAACAAATAAAAGAGGCAAAGCCTCTCACCCATCCCTTCCACCCACCTCAAGCCACACCTCCATTTCCTACCTACTAACCTCATCCCGCCCCCTTGACCTGTACGTCTTCCCTGGACTGACCTATCCCCTCCCTACCTCCCCATCTATACTCTCCTCTTCACCTATCTTCTTTTCTCTCCATCTTCGGTCCGCCTCCCCCTCTCTCTCTATTTATTCCAGAACCCTCTCCCCAACCCCCTCTCTGATGAAGGGTCTAGGCCCGAAACGTCAGCTTTTGTGCTCCTGAGATGCTGCTTGGCCTGCTGTGTTCATCCAGCTTCACACTTTGTTATCTGTGAAGTGAATAACTTGTCTTTGGAGCCTGGAAAATAGACAGTAACAAAACAAGTGATACTATGAGAAATGAGTGGGAGTTGGACACGTTTAGGGTGAAAATTGAATATGTTTTCTGATTGAGAGCATCAAGGCAGGAAATAATAAATTGAGACAATTTTTCTACAAGAAAAATAACTTCATATATTGAAGAAGTGTAAAAACTGGAAACTCCATACCTTAAAAGTCCTATCTTCAGAGATCGATACAAGTATGTTCAACTGCCAAGGACAAAATTCTGCAGCCGTTACGACACCAAGATGACCTTCTAAGATTGCCAAAATATCTTCCTGCTAATGGAGCATTAAACACTGCCATATAAATAGGCCAGTTTCACAAGATTATGAATTTCTCTTTTTAACCTAATAACTTATCATCTGAATATTAATGTTAAAAAGTTATATTTATTTATCATTAACAATTTATTTTAAAAAATCTTGATGGTTAACTTTCTTTAAGCATACATAAGAAAAACAGATAAGATTTAGATCATTATTTTAATTCATTAAATATGCATAACAGCTTGATGCAATGAGGATACACAGTTTATGAAAGTTTACGCATTCAAGTGTAAAGTGATATATTTTGATGGGAAGAATGAGGAATGAGGAACAAACGAGAAAAAGGGGTGCAAGACCATGGATACCCAGAGAGCTGCATGCACAAATCATTGAACATAGCATGGCAGATTAAGAAAGCGGTTAAAAAGACATATGGAATCCTGACTTTTATAAGTAGCAGTGCAGAGTACAAAATCAAAGAAGTTATGGTGAACCTTAATATCGTCTCAACTAGAGCACTATGTCCAATTCAGGGCATCACACTTTAGAAAGGATACAAAGATTTGCCAAGGGCATAAGAAAGAATTTTATGAATAGTTCCGGGTGTGAGAGATAACAAAGTGTGGAGCTGGATGAACACAGCAGGCCAAGCAGCATCTTAGGGGCACAAAGGCTGACGTTTCGGGCTCCTAAGATGCTGCTTGGCCTGTTGTGTTCATCCAGCTCCACACTTTGTTATATTGGATTCTCTAGCATCTGCAGTTCCCACTATCTCCAGGGATGAGAGATTTCAATTATGTGGGTTGACTGAAAAAGATGGACAAGTTCTCCTTCGAAGCTTGAGAGGGGATTTCAAAGAAGTGGTTAAAATCATGAGGAGTGTGGACAGAGTAGGTGGGAGAAACTGTTTTCATTAATGGAAGGGCTGTGACCGAAAGGGCATTGATTTAATGTGAATGGTAAAAGAACCAAAAGCAACTTGAGGAAAATCATTTTGACGCAGTGAATCGTTTGGATCTGGAATGCACTGCCTTAAAGTGCAGTGGATTCAGAGTCAATCATGCCTTTCAAAACAGAATAAGATAATTAACTGAAGATTTAAATAAATGCATTGAAAAAACATAGGCGAGTGGTAATAGCTGAGTTTCTCTTGCAGAGAACTGACACAGATATGATGGAATGAGTGGACTCCATGGTTAACCACAATATGATTATAATAGCACAATAATAAAGTGTTACCAATGTAGTGTTCTTAAGCCCTGTTCTGCCAGCTTATGGCTAATTATATTCAAATTATATGCAGTACACCACTGATTTTGAAATAACAGTCAGGTAACTCTGGGGCAGAGTGGTGACTCAGTGGTTAGCACTGCTGCCTCACAGCACCAGGGGCCTGGGTTCAATCCTGGCCTCAAGTGACTGTCCATGTGGAGTTTGCACATTCTCCCTATTTCCTCTGGGTTTCTTTCGGGTGCTCCGGTTCTTCCCACAGTCCAAAGATGTGCAGGTTAGGTGGATTGGCTATGCTAAATTGCCCATTGTGTCCGGTGTGGTTCTGGGTGGGATGCTTTTCAGACTGTCAGTGTGGACTTGATGGGCTGAATGGCCTACTCCCACACTGTAGGGACTCTGTGAACTCAGAAAACTGACTTATTGTGTGAATTCAAATGCCACACTGGTGAAAATGAAGAGGTTTATTAATATTATGATTGAGTCTTATTGTATAATCGGCAGTTTCAATGAAGTCTTTCTCTCCAGGAAAGACCTAATGAGAGAGCTCAGAAGATCCAGGAGGAGACATGAGAAGTTGTTGGCGGATAGGATCAGGGTAAACCCTAAGGCTTTCTATAGGTACTTAAGGAATAAAAGAATGACGAAAGTAAGATGAGGCCCAATCAAGGATAGTAGTGGTAAGTTGTGTGTGGAGTCAGATGAGATAGGGGAAGTGCCAAATGAATATTTTTCAACAGTATTCACTCCAGAAAACGACAATGTTGTCGAGGAGAATACTGAGATACAGGCTACTAGACTAGGTGGGTTTGAGGTTCACAAGGAAGAGGTGTTAGAAATCCTACAGAGGGTGAAGATAGATAGGTCCCCTGGGCCGGATGGGATTTATCCTCGGATCCTCTGGGAAGCCAGGGAGGAGATTGCCGAGCCTTTGGCATTGATCTTTAACTCCTCATTGTCTACAGGAATAGTGCCAGACGACTGGAGGATAGCAAATGTGGTTCCCCGTTCAAGAAGGGGAGTAGAGACAACCCTGGTAATTATAGACTAGTGAGCCTCACCTCAGTTGTTGGTAAAGTGTTGGAAAAGGTTATAACGAATAGGATTTATAATCATCTAGAAAAGAATAAGTTGATTAGGGATAGTCAGCACGGTTTTGTGAAGGGAAGGTCGTGCCTCACAAACCTTATTGAGTTCTTTGAGAAGGTGACCAAACAGGTAGATGAGAGTAAATCAGTTGATGTGGTGTATATGGATTTCAGCAAGGCGTTCAATAAGGTTCCCCACAATAGGCTATTGTACAAAATGCGGAGGAATGGAATTGTGGGAGATATAGCAGTTTGGATCGGGAATTGGCTTGCTGAAAGAAGACAGAGGGTGGTAGTTGATGGGAAATGTTCATCCTGGAGACTAGTTACTAGTGGTGTACCGCAAGGGTCGGTGTTGGGTCCACTGCTGTTTGTCATTTTTATAAATGACCTGGATGAGGGCGTAGAAGGATGGGTTAGTAAATTTGCAGACGACACTCAGGTCGGTGGAGTTGTGGATAGTGACGAAGGATGCTGTAGGTTGCAGAGAGACATAGATAAGCTGAGCTGGGCTGAGAGGTGGCAAATAGAGTTTAATGCAGGCAAGTGTGAGGTGATGCACTTTGGTAGGAGTAACCGGAAGGCAAAGTACTGGGCTAATGGTAAGATTCTTGGTAGTGTAGATGAGCAGAGAGATCTCGGTGTCCACGTACACAGATCCTTGAAAGTTGCCACCCAGGTTGACAGGGCTGTTAAGAAGGCATACAGTGTTTTAGCTTTTATTAATAGAGGGATTGAGTTCTGGAACCAAGAGCTTATGGTGAAGCTGTACAAAACTCTGGTGCGGCCACACTTGGAGTATTGTGTACAGTTCTGGTCACCGCATTATAAGAAGGATGTGGAAGCTTTGGCAAGGGTGCAGAGGAGATTTACTAGGATGTTGCCTGGTATGGAGGGAAGGTCTTTCGAGGAAAGGCTGAGGGACTTGAGGCTGTTTTCATTAGAGAGAAGAAGGTTGAGAGTGACTTAATTGAAACATATAAAATAATCAGAGGGTTAGATAGGGTGGATAGGGAGAGCCTTTTTCCTAGGATGGTGACGGCGAGCACCAGGGGGCATAGCTTTAAATTGAGGAGTGAAAGATATAGGACAGATGTCAGAGGTAGTTTCTTTACTCAGAGAGTAGTAAAGGAATGGAATGCTTTGCCTGCAACGGTAGTAGATTCGCCAACTTTGGGTACATTTAAGTCGTCATTGGATAAGCATATGGACGTACATGGAATAGTGTACTTTAGAGGGGCTTGAGATCGGTATGACAGGTCGGCACAACCTCGAGGGCCAAAGGGCCTGTACTGTGCTGTAATGTTCTATGTTCTATAACTAGCAGTCACCATTTGACAAATACTTCCTGTTCTCTTCTTCATCTATTTCAGAAACAACCCCCTATTCAAGTGTAGAAATGTAGGGAGAGGTTTGGTGACAAAATGATCTGGGTTTTCTGCCTGAATGAAATAGAATATTACTCCACCAATTGAAACACACTTCCTACCACTTTCCGTCTCTGGATCCTGGATACAGAGACCAGTTCTTCTGCTCTTAAGTCCAGATTTCTGGCATAAGGTTCACTGCCTTCATTTTGCAGACAATTCACCCTTTCCCTTCTGCAAGACATTCTCTAACCCCCTTACTTTGGTCAAAACAAAGAACAACAGATGCTGGAAATGTGATAGAAAAGCAGAAAGTGCTGGAGAAACTCAGCAGGTCTGGCAGCATCTGAAGAGAGAAAAACAGAGCTAATGTTTCGAGTCCAGTGACCTGTTACAGTCACTACAACTCCATCCCCACAAACGTTTGGTGGCAGCCAGTTGTTCAGTGACTGGTTAAACCAAGCAGCCAGCTGCTACCTTCTACCTATTTTTGATGAGCAGCAGACAAGCAAATACAGATAAGCTTGGCAATTAAAATTATACAGGGCCGATGCACTCTGCACTCACCTGTTGTCCAACTTGAACCGTTCTGGAAGTTAAAAGTGACCCCAATAATTCAGTATCACTGAGCTCTAAAATAGGGTAAGCAATTATGATATTGTTTTTAAACTCACCTTGCAGCTCAACACATAGATTTTGTTGTCTGCGCAGGTTGCCAATGTTTGGTCATCTGGACTGAAACATAAATATAAAACTTTTCCTAGCAGAGTTCCTATAATAGTTCCTCTTGGGACCAAGCCTGCAAGTATCAAGTCAAAAATTACAACCACACAAACAAAAATAGATACAGTCATTAACCCAAGGTTTTAGAGACAAGTAATTCTTTCTACATTCGCAAGGTTATGCAGCAGCTCTACAAAACTCTGGTGAGACCACACTTGAAATATTGTGTCCAGTCTGGTTGCCCTATTATAGGAAAGATGTGGAGGCTTTGGAGAGGGTGCAAAGGAGGTTTACCAGGATGCTGCCTGGACTGGAGGGCTTGTCTTACGAGGAGGGCTTGTCTTACGAGGAGAGGTTGACTGAGCTCGGACTTTTCTCTCTGGAGAGAAGGAGGAAGAGAGGTGAACTGATTGAGGTGTACAAGGTAATGAGAGGCATGGATAGAGTCAATAGCCAGAGACTTTTCCCCAGGGCAGGATTGACTGCCACGAGGGGTCATAGTTTTAAGGTGTTAGGAGGAAGGTATAGAAGAGACGTTAGATGGAGGCTCTTCACCCAGAGAGTTGTGAGCGCATGGAATAGTTTACCAGTCGTAGTCATGGAAGCGGAGTCATTAGTGACATTTAAGTGACTGCTGGACATGCACATGGACAGCAGTGAATTGAGGGGAATGTAGGTTAGGTTATTTTATTTTTGGATTAGGATTATTCCACATCACAACATTGTGGGCCAAAGGGCCTGTACTGTGCTGTACATTTCTATGTTCTATATTCTGAATAGAATTGCAGAAGATATTTGAAAATCGGTCCCACAGAGAAGACAACACCAAAAGAAAAGATTAGATGTAGGTTAGCACATTGGATCAAAAAACTGACAACGGGGAGAAAACAGGAAATAACGGCTGAAGACAATCTCTTCAGGCAGTGAGAAGGGTATTGCATTACTCCTCATGATTAACATAGAACATAAGAAATTGGAGCAGGAGTATGCCAGATAACCCTGTGAGCCTGCTCCCACATTCAGTGAAATCATGGTTGATCTTCTACTTCAGCACCAGTTTCCTGCACTATCCCTGTGTCCCATTAGAAGATGAGGATTTCCTTTCGTAATGACAGGACATACTTTATACTCAAAGAAGAAGTACAGATTATTCACAACATTTGGGGTCATTTGTCTTTGTGTGATAGTGTGAAGTAGATGGTTGCAAATTATTGCATAAAATGGAAACAAAATTTGGGAGAGATGCTGCGATAACAAGGTAGAGGGTCCAGGCCTGAAACGTCAACCTTCCTGCTCCTGTGATGCTGCTTGGCCTGCTGTGTTCATCCAGCTCTACACCTTGTTATTTCGGATTCTCCAGCATCTGCAGTTCCTATCATCTCTTGGGAGAGATACTGTTGATTCACTGTTATCCACTTTGCACCATCATGGTCAACTCATTCTGATTCTATCTCGACACAGATTTTTCTATGATTTCTCATTGTCTTAACAACTGTACAACTTACCCAGGCAATAGCATGATCTCATGTCATTGCACCAGGCTATCCAAGTATAAATTGCTTTTCTCTGTATCTAGATTTCATGATTAAATAACTCCATCTTTCTCACTGTGCACATAAAGAATAATTACTAATCCTTGGTGTTATAATCCTAGCCAATAACCTATTTCATATAAAACAGATATGGGATAAGTCAAGGAATCAGAGCTATTTTAAAATTCATTGCAAAATATTAGAAAAATGTTTAACCTTGTTGTAAACTCATTCGACATGCTTCCACATCCCATATAATGGCATAATCTTCAGCTGCAGAACACAGAAGTGTTGGTTCATTGTGGTTTCCAAATGCTAGTGCAGTAATTAATTGATGGTGGCCTTTTAACTCCAGGGTCTACAGAAAATAGATGCATGGAATTATGCATTACTTGAGACTTAAATAAGAATACTGACTTAAACCAGTGCATTCAGAATATTCCAAGTGCAGAACATAGAATAGAATAGAACACTGAATAGAATACCATCAATTAACTATGATGGAAAGATTCTGGATTAATTGCACTATGAAAATGTGAGGCTTTTTTGCCATTTTAACTTACTTCCTGTTCAACTGAGGCAGTCAAACAAACTTGGTTCTAAACAAACAAGATTGATCTTTGTTCCAAGATAACAAAGTGTGAAGCTGCATGAACACAGCAAGCCAAGCAGCATCTCAGGAGCACAAAAGCTGACATTTCGGGCCTAGACCCTTGATGAAGGTGGGATGAGGTTAGTAGGTAGGAGATGGAGGTACAGCTTGAGGTGGGAGGAAGGGATGGGAGAGAGGAAGAACAGGTTAGGGAGGCAGAGACAGGTTGGACTGGTTTTGGGATGCAGTGGGTGGAGGGGAAGAGCTGGGCTGGTTGTGTGGATGCAGTATACAACACCATGCCAATGTGGTATATTGCATCCACTGTACCCGATGTGGCTTCCTCTACATTGGGGAAACCAAGCGGAGGCTTGGGGACCGCTTTGCAGAACACTTCCGCTCCGTTCGCAATAAACAACTGCACCTCCCAGTCGCAAACCATTTCCACTCCCACTCCCATTCTTTAGATGACATGTCCATCATGGGCCTCCTGCAGTGCCACAATGATGCCACCCAAAGGTTGCAGGAACAGCAACTCATATTCCGCTTGGGAACCCTGCAGCCCAATGGTATCAATGTGGACTTCACCAGCTTCAAAATCTCCCCTTCCCCCACCGCATCCCAAAACCAGCCCAGTTCGTCCCCTCCCCCCACTGCACCACACAACCAGCCCAGCTCTTCTCCTCCACCCACTGCATCCCAAAACTGGTCCACCCTGTCTCTGCCTCCCCAACCTGTTCTTCCTCTCACCTATCCCTTCCTCCCACCCAAAGCCGCACCTCCATTTCCTACCTACTAACCTCATCCCACCTCCTTGACCTGTCCGTCTTCCCTGGACTGACCTATCCCCTCCCTACCTATACTCTCCTCTCCACCTATCTTCTTTTCTCTCCATCTTCGGTCCGCCTCCCCCTCTCTCCCTATTTATTCAGAACCCTCACCCCATCCCCCTCTCTGATGAAGGGTCTAGGCCTGAAACATCAGCTTTTGTGCTCCTGGGATGCTGCTGGGCCTGCTGTGTTCATCTAGGCTCACATTTTATTAACAGAAATTCACGTTACTGAATTTGTACTGAGACACTGATGCATGCTAAATTTCTTATATCATTTGTGATGCTTCAAAATATGTGAAAAACCCACAGCCAACCATTTAAATGCTCCACCTCCTACTAAAGGCCAGCTTGAGCATGTCATCTGTATTTACATCATTAAAACGCCAACATAAATTTATATTTATTGATATCAGTACAGCTGAGATTTCTCAAATTTGTTGTGAATAATTTTTAAATTTTCCTTACAGAGACCTGAAAAATGTTTGGGACCCCATGCATTTAGATGAACGAGCAGCCGAAATGGTCTCTCCATAGATCATAGCCCTGTTCTGCACAATAATGGAAAAGAGGATCAAAGTAAACAATGTCTAAAGCCAAGGAACAATGGCAAAAGACAGTAGCCAACTGGATGGTACCCTTTGGTGGTAGTGCATTTTCATTTCTGGCAGAGGACAACCTGCACCACAGGAAATTTTGGACCTAGCCTAGCATGATGGTATTAAGAACGAAATGCTCCAAAATCAATTCCAAGCCACTACTTCAAATTAAACAATGACACGAGTACATAGATTGGGAAGGTCAAGTTAAGCAAAAGACGAGTTTAGCCAATAACGGAAAGCACTCAGTCATTACAAACTGTGATTAATATATGGGCTGGACAATATGTGCAGTTATTCAAGAAGTGATAGGAGATTATTTTGTGTTTTTGTATAATTGGGATCAGATATGACAAATTGTTCTGCTTAATAATATCTAGGTTGTATCAGAAACCACTTATAGTGTTACTTAGTGATAATGGGTACTGCGGATGCTGGAGAATCCAAGATAATAAAATGTGAGGCTGGATGAACACAGCAGGCCCAGCAGCATCTCAGGAGCACAATAGCTGACGTTTCGGGCCTAGACCCTTCATCAGAGAGCAGGGTCTAGGCCCAAAACGTCAGCTTTTGTGCTCCTGAGATGCTGCTGGGCCTGCTGTGTTCATCCAGCCTCACATTTTATTATAGTGTTACTTACATTATCACAGTCACTCAACAATACAGATTGGATTTTCAATTTGCCACGTAGGCATATACAGTGGAAGTGTTGATCAATAACCCACTATATAATCAGCTCAATTTTTACAGTCATTAAAATTAATTTCAATGATGGATGATAAACCTGCAATGTATTTTAAACCCAAGCAGCAAGCTGAAAATCTATCCCTCAGCAACCAAGTAAACTAATTCTGTTTTCACTGACTATTTGGGAACTTTGCATGGTGCTGAGACATTTTATGTAATTTTATTGCCAACTTATGTTTTGTTCATTCACGGGGTGTAGATGCATTAGTTTGTCCTTTTATTGCCCAAACCTAATTGCTTTCAAGAAGGTGATGGTGAGCCATCTTTTACAACCACTGCATTCTGTGGACGGTAGGTACACTCACAGTGATGTTACTGAGGGAGTTATAGGATTTTGACTCCGTGACGGATACATGGTGATACATTTCCAGTTCAGGATGGCACATGAATGGAAGTGATGATGATGTGCCCAAGCATTTGTTGCCCTTGCCCTTTTAGATAGTAAAGACTGCAGGTTTAAAAGGTGCTGTCGAAGGAGTTTTGGGGCATTGCTGCTGTAAATCTAGCATGTGTTACACACTGCTATCACTATGCATCATTGATGGAAAGACTAAATGTTGAGGTTGGTGGCCACGATGCCAACCAAGTGGACTACTTGTCCTAGATGGCATCAATCTTGTTGCAGCTGCAGTCATCCAAGCATGTAGCGTGGACTCCATCACATTTCTGACAGGTGATCCGGTTTCAAGAAATCATGAGATGAGTTGCTTGCTACAAAATTCCCAGCCTTTGACTTTCTCTTGTAGCCACAGAATTTATATGGCTGGTCAGTTCAGGAGGCTGAAATTCAGAGTAAGCATTTAAACAACCTGAAAAATGGATGTGAGTTTGCTCGCTGAGCTGGAAGGTTAGTTTTCAGACATTTCGTCACCATTCTAGGTAACATCATCAGTGAGCCTCCGATGAAGCGCTGGTGTTATGTCCCGCTTTCTATTTATCTGGTTAGGTTTCCTTGGGTTGGTGATGTCATTTCCTGCGTTGGTGATGTCATTT
This sequence comes from Stegostoma tigrinum, assembly GCF_030684315.1. Lineage (NCBI taxonomy): Eukaryota > Metazoa > Chordata > Chondrichthyes > Orectolobiformes > Stegostomatidae > Stegostoma > Stegostoma tigrinum. The sequence continues at coordinate 87,985,529 of NC_081362.1, read as the reverse complement.
CCTGTTCTTTTTCTCAGGGGATGGTAGGTTGGCTCCAAATCAATGTGTTTATTGATGGAGTTCCGGTTGGAATGCCATGCTACTAGGAATTCTCGTGCGTGTCTCTGTTTGGCTTGTCCTAGGATGGATGTGTTGTCCCAATCAAAGTGGTGTCCTTCCTTATCTGTGTGTAAAGATACGAGTGATAGTGGGTCATGTCGTTTTGTGGCTAGTTGATGTTCATGTATCCTGGTGGCTAGCTTCCTGCCAGTTTGTCCAATGTAGTGTTTGTCACAGTTCTTGCAAGGTATTTTGTAGATGACGTTCGTTTTATTTGTTGTCTGTATAGGGTCTTTTAAGTTCATTAGCTGCTGTTTTAGTGTGTTGGTGGGTTTGTGGGCTACCCTGATGCCAAGGGGTCCGAGTAGTCTGGCAGTCATTTCGGAGATGTCTTTGATGTAGGGGAGAGTGGTTATGGTTTCTGAGCCCGTTTTGTCTGTTTGTTTGGGTTTGTTGCTGAGAAATCGGCGGACTGTGTTCTTAGGGTACCCATTCTTTTTGAATACGCTGTATAGGTGATTTTCCTCTGCTCTGCGTAGTTCCTTTGTGCCGCAGTGTGTGGTGGCTCGTTGGAATAATGTTCTAATGCAGCTTCGTTTGTGGGTGTTGGGATGGTTGCTCCTGTAGTTCAGTATTTGGTCCGTATGTGTTGTTTTCCTGCAACCCAAGGAAACCTAACCAGATAAATAGAAAGCGGGACATAACACCAGCGCTTTGTCGGAGGCTCACTGATGATGTTACCTAGAATGGTGACGAAACGTCTGAAAACGAACCTTCCAGCTCAGCAAGCAAACTCACATCCAGAATCTCAACCTGAGCTACTAATCTTCTCAAAACTCGCTAACCTGAAAAATCTGCTGTGAAACAAGTTTCAAAACTCCTAGGCCAGTCTGCAGTGAATTCTAGTCCAAAATATAAAAGCTGTCCACTATTTGGTACTAATTTGAGCTTATAGTCATTCTTCTTTTCAAAAATAGCTTCCATTGATATTTAAAAAGGAGCATAAACATTGCAATGAATGTTTGCATTAACCTAAAATAGATGGTGCAGGAAATTCCAAATAACGTACATGGAATAGTGTAGGTTAGATGGGCTTCAGATTGGTATGACAGGTCAGCACAACATCGAGGGCCGAAGGGCCTGTACTGTGCTGTAATGTTCTATGTAATGAAAATCAGTAAATTCTACCAGTGGAACTAGAGTTCCAACAACATTGTGTTTTGTGGTCTACTGGCTGATCCCACCAACATATACTGAGCTGAACATTAACCACAGTTGCAGAACCATCAGCTTCATGAAGAAGTCCAGACGTTTCTGATTTTCAAGAGTCCATAACCAAGTACTGCTCATTAGCACAGTTCACAATTCAAGATTCTATGCCAAAGGCGTACTAAAGCTTGGGTAAACAGCCACAGAGACACATGAGAGGCCACAGTCTAGGCCTTTCAGCCATAGTATGCCAAGGGGCCATAAACTGTGCAGAATCCCTGAATCTGAATGCTGTCATGAATGTATATTGTGAAATATCAAGAATATTGCAATGATATTGAGACATTTCAACATAGAACCTGCATTATGGACAGAAGTTTAATTTTATTGCATTTTCTATATTATTCAAGTTAAAATATTTTGGAATGTATCTTTACAAATTTTATGAATAATGTATATTTTTGGATTTTAAAAATATGTCTTTAATTTATGTCATTGGGTCTGAAATGGTGGATTGTTGCACCTGTGCTACAGTTGTTGAAGAGAAGCTGCTGCCTTTACACTCTCTATCCTTCTCCTTCTGAACCTAGTTCTCACAATAAAAGCTACAGTGAAGACTTATAAAGGATTATAAATAACTATAACATTCACTATGACTGACTTCATTCAAAAAACCAGCTAGTCAACATCAGGTTGAAACCCTACGCCATAAAGACAACCGAAGAAATCTAAATTGCATATTCTTTAGATAACAAGGTGTAGAGCTGGATGAACACAGCGGGTCAAGCAGCATCAGAGAAGCAGGAAGACTGATGTTTCAGACCTAAACACCTCTTCAGCTATTTCTGAAGCAGGGTCTAGGCCTGAAACATCAGCCATCCTGCTCCACTGATGCTGCTTGACCTGCTGTGTTCATCCAGCTCTACAGCTTGTTATCAAAAGAATTTGCAGTTTGGATTTCTTCAGTTGTCTTTGTGGCATAGGGTGGCTTTGGGTGGCACAGTGGTTCAGTGGTTAGCACTGCAACCTCACAGCGCCAGGGACCCAGGTTCAATTCCAGTCTCAGGCAACTGTCTGTGCAGAGTTTGCACGTTCTTCCCGTGTCTGCATGGGCTTCCTCCAGGTGCTCCGCTTTCCTCCCAAAGATGTGCAGGCTAGGTGGATTGGCCATGCTAAATTGCCCATAGTGTTCAGGGGTGTGTGGGTTATAGGGGGATGGGTCTGGGTGGATGCTCCAAGGGGCGATGTGGACTTGTTGGGCAGAAGGGCCTGTTTCCACACTGTAGGTAATCTAATCTCTACACCTTCTTATCTCAGATTCTCCAGCATCTGCAGTTCCTACTATCTCTGAAACAATTTTAACCCCACTGCGAAACCATTTCTGAAGAAGGGTCTAGGCCCAAAACGTCAGCCTTCCTGCGCCTGACCTGCTGTGCTCATCCAACTCTGTACCTTGTTATCTCAGATTCTCCAGCATCTGCAGTTCCTACGATCTCTGCATATTCTTTAGTCTTCTTTTGCATTGGACATTGCCTCCTGAAATAAATCCACAGAAGCTGATATCCCATCACCACATCACCCTTTATTTACACAAGAACAGTGATTGACTTTAGTACTGCCTCAGATTCAGACAACAGAGTGTCAGTATCTCTGACACTCCTCTTTTTTATTTGTCAGCCAGAGTTCCCTGAATGAACCTGACTAACAGTCCCAAACAGGGAACTCATATTGTATGAGATCCAGCTGGCTGACTTTGCTACCACCATTGGACCCCCTTTAACTTTGTACTTGTGTGTGGGCCTAAGAGACAGTATGAAGGCCATATCCTTGATTTCACATTTTCATTGTTTTCCTCAGGTTTAACTGGCCTCTCTCTTTGAATCAAGAAAACACTGTCAATTGACACTTTATTGTTCAGAAAAAAAAAGTTAATTACTATTGAAGGGTGTAAACTCGAAAAGTTGACTTTCCTGTTCCTCTGATGCTGCCTGACCTGCTGTGTTCCTCCATCTCCACACTTTATTGACTCCAGCATCTGCGGTTCTCGCTATCTCTAATTGGAGTTAGGTATAGCTTTATGCAAAAAAAAACTTAAACTTTCACTGGGACGAAGGAAGGAGGCTGAACAAGTGTTAGTTCATCCCTGCTCACCCACTCAGAACATAGTATAAAACTGACCATTTTATTTAAACGTTTTGATCACAATCCAGCAATTATATTAATACTATTGTCAGTTGCGATTTAATATGAACTTAATTTCATTCCAGCTTCTACTTAGCAAAGCAATGCTTGACCCACTGTACTCTTAAGCCACATCTCTCTGAAATAAAAATTACCTGCAGGATAGGATTGTGGATATCCCAAACACACACTTGTTTATCACAAGGGAAAGCACAATATTTCCAGCAGCAAGCAAGTTGAATATGTGGCAATGGAGTACAGGAATGAACACAATGTTTTTCTGTAATAATTTCTTTCAAATAACCATTCTTCGCACTCTGGTGGATAGTGGTACTTTCCCACATTCTAAAAACAAAATGAGAAGCATTATTAAATGCGCAAAAAGAAAAGTCTAATGGATTTTTACAGATATGAAAGAGGGACTGGACACCATCTCTACTATAATGCATTAAAGTGCTTTTGCCAGTATTACTTCATAGCAAGTCACAAGAAGCCAGAATGACTCAGTGTGAACGTCTCTTTCTGACTACAAAGAAGGACCAGCATTGCTCACAAGTCTCCCTTGACAGGATAACAGATTGTAAACTCATTTTGCCAAAAATTCCATTCATGATCTAAGTGGTTTACAACTACCATATCCACCCTGGGAAATCTCAATTCTGATCCCACTGACCATCTAATCAACTCATCCACAATCCCTGCCTTTGTCCAGCCTGATTCTGATACTGGATTTTTTTTTTGTCTTAAGCGCATTAGCAAATGTAGATAAATATTCCCACCGATGTAACTCCAGCCTACAATTTTCCTCCTCCGGTTTCAATTATAGGGAAGTCATGGGCTGATGAATGCAAAAGCAGAAGACCATAGTTCCAGTTTGAAGTTAAAATCTTAAGTAATCCCTGGTGCAGTTTAGTGAATTGCAGACCAAGATAGGCTACAGTTACACAGGGGAGATCCTGTGACAGGTTACCAAGATCACACTTCCGGACATCAGATGAAGGCTATTAAGTCTAGTTTAGAGTCCAAGGAGATGTCTAGTTGCCCAGTGTCCAGATTTGTGCAGACAGTGGTGGGGCATGGTAGAGATAGTCAGTACCCAGCCTGGCTGAACAAAGAGCAAGGAATTAGTATGGTTGCTGTCTGACCATTCAATGACACAGAGTAGGCAACACATGGTCTATTTGCTCAGTGCTAAGTTTGGAGGCAGAAAAGAAGGAGGATCATGGTCTGGATGCCTAGTATTCAGTCTGGTTAAAGACACAGCACGAAAATGGTATGCTTGCTCAGTGCAACGTCAGTGGCAGAGAGTGGCCACACATGGTCCAGTTGCTCAGTGCTGAGTCTGGTGTCAAAAAGGAGCTGATTCACAGTCTGGGTGCCCAGTGCTCACCCTGGTTTAAAACAGACAAATGATGTTTGCTCAGGGCCAAGTCAATGGCAGAGAGAGTGGGACGCATGGTCTGGTTGCTCAATGTTCAATCTGGTGGCAGATGGCCAGGAGGGGTGGGTAGACTCAGACTGGTTACCCAAAGTCTACTCTGGTTTTTCAGTATCTAGTCTTGTTGCATATAATGGAGGACATGATCTGCTTTTCTTCAGCAGAGAGCGGCAGGAGCTGGGCGGAAGTGAAGTCGGAGCAGAGAGGCAGTTGGGAAGGTAAGTGATTGTTATTTAAGCACTTACCTCGAAGCCCCAGGTCCTACACAGGAGGCCCTCCCTCCCTCCTCCTCTAACCTAATTAAAAGTCCATAGGCTCGCAGCAGAAAGAGCGGGAGTGTCAATCAGAGGCCCACAGGTGGGTGAATCTCTGCTTTAAAGATTAGAAAATACCTACCTTGACCGGCGGAGCCCTCCATTCCTGTTTCGGCAGAAGGAGCGGGAGCTCTAACCAAGGACTCTTGTGTGTTGTTAAGGTAAGGCTTTTCAATTTATATCCTTGTGTGTTGTGAAATTGATTAAAAGTTTAATTGCTTAATTGAAAAAGAGTGTAGCAGAGAAGTACTAGAAATTATTTAATACATAAATTGTAAAAGTTAACTAAGTAAGTAGTAATGGCTGGACAGGTGATGTGCTGTAGCTGTATGATGTGGGAGCTGGCTGATCCCATTGTGAACGGCAGCGACCACATCTGCAGCAAGTGTTGGTTGCTGGAAGAACTCCGAATCAGAGTAAATGATCTGGAATCTGAGTTTCAAACTCTGTGGCACATTCGGGAGGGGGAGAGTTACCTGGACACTTTGTTTCAGGAGGCAGTGACACCCAGTAAATTAAATAACTCAAATTCAAAAAGTGTTCAGGTACAAGGTGTGACTGTAAGTGAGGCAGGTAGGGGGATTCCGAGTTCACGAGTGCAGGAGCCTCAGCCCTTGACCTTGACCAACAGGCATGAGATTCTTGCTCCCTGTACGAATGAGGAAAAGGACTGTGGACAGGATGAGCCAGCTGACCACGGCATCAAAGAAACAAAGAAACCTACAGCACAGGAACAGGCCCTTCGGATCTCCAAGCCTGCGCCGATCTAGATCCCCTGTCTAACCTGTCATCTATTTTCTAACAGTCTGTGTCCATTTGCTCCCTGCCCATCCATGTACCTGTCCAAATATATCTTAAATGACGCTAACGTGTCTGCGTCTACCACCTCCGCTGGCAACGCATTCCAGGCACCCACCACCCTCTGTGTAAAGAACTTTCCACGCATATCTCCCTTAAACTTTCCTCCTCTCACTTTGAACTCCTGACCCCTAGTAATTGAGTCACCCACTCTGGGAAAAAGCTTTTTGCTATCCACCCTGTCTATACCCCCCATGATTTTGTAGACCTCAATCAGGTCCCCCCTCAATCTCCGTCTTTCTAATGAAAATAATCCTAGTCTATTCAACCTCTCTTCATAGCCAGCACCCTCCATACCAGGCAACATCCTGGTGAACGTCCTCTGCACCCTCTCCAAAGCATCCACATCCTTTTGGTAATGTGGCAACCAGAACTGTACACAGTACTCCAAATGTGGCCAAGCCAAAGTCCTATGCAACTGCAACAGAACCTGCCAACTCTTGTACTCAATACCCCGCCCAATGAAGGAAAGCACGCCATATGCCTTCTTGACCACCCTATTGACCTGCGTGGTCACCTTCATGGAACAATGGACCTGAACACCCAGATCTCTCTGTTCATTAATTTTCCCTAGGACTTTTCCATTTATTGTATAGTTCGCCCTTGAATTTGATCTTTCAAAATGCATCACCTCGCATTTCCCTGGATTGAACTCCATACATTTGCCCGGATTGAACTCCACGCATTTGCCCAGATTGAACTCCATCGTGGTGCAGAAGGCCATTCAAGAGGGGGGAGCAAAAAGACAGGTAGTTGTTATAGGGGATTCTATTATTAGGGGGACAGATCGTATCCAATGCAAGCCGGATTGGGAGTCCCGCATGGTGTGTTGCCTGCCCGGTGCCAGGGTGCGGGACATCTCCGACCGGGTTGAAAGGATATTGGAGCGGGAGGGGAAGGATCCAGTTGTTGTGGTCCATGTTGGGACTAACAACATAGGCAAAGCTAGGGTAGAGGACCTGTTCAGGGATTATGAAGCACTAGGAAAGAAAGTGAAGTACAGGTCCTCAAGGGTCATAATCTCCGGATAACTGCCTGAGACACTGCTAATTGGCATAGGGATAAGAAAGTTAGGGAAGTAAACACGTGGCTAAGGGATTGGTTTGGGAAAGAGGGATTCCATTTCATGGGGCATTGGCATCAGTTTTGGAACCAGGGAAATCTGTACCGTTGGGACGGTCTCCACCTGAACCGATCTGGAACCAGTGTTCTTGCAAAAAGGATAAATAGGGTGGTCAGTAGGACTTTAAACTTCTGAGTCGGGGGAAGGGAAAGTGAAAGAGACAGGGAGTATGGAGTTAAATGGAAAGATAAGCAACAGGATAGCATGTGTACAGGTGGGTTTAAGCTCGAGGCAGACTAGAAATACAGCAAAAAGGAAGGATAGCTTAAGACATCTTAGGATTTCCAATCTCTCTAATAATGATAAGAAGGTTAGCATTAAGGTACTTTGTGTAAATGCTCGTAGTATTCGCAACAAAGTAGATGAATTAACAGCACAAATCCTCTTGAATGATTATGATGTGGTAGATATCACAGAGATATGGTTGCAGGGAGTTCAGGACTGGCAGTTAAACATCCAAGGATTCACAACATATCGAAAAGACAGGGAGATGGGCAGAGGGGGCAGGGTTGCCTTGTTAGTTAAGAATGAATTTAAATCTACGGCACTGAATGACATAGGGTCAGAAGATGCGGAGTTTGTGTGGGTGGAGTTGAGGAAGCACAAAAGCAAAAAAACTATAACGGGAGTTATGTACAGACCTCCTAACAATGATCAGGACCAGGGGCGCAAGATGCACCGAGAAACAGACAGGGCAGGTCAGAAAGGCAAGGTCACGGTGATCATGGGGGACTTCAATATGCAGGTGGACTGGGTGAATAATATTGCCAGTGGATCCAAAGAATGGGAATTCATGGAATGTTTGCAGGATGGCTTTTTGGAACAGCTTGTGATGGAGCGCACAAGGGAGCAGGCTATTCTGGACTTAGTGCTATGTAATGAGCCAGCCTTTATAAAAGACCTTAAAGTAAGGGAACACTTAGGAGGCAGCGATCATAATATGGTAGAGTTCAGTCTGCAGTTTGAAAGAGAGAAGGCAAAATCGGATGTAATGATGTTACAGTTAAATAGAGGTAATTACAGGGGCATGAGAAAGGAATTGACGAAAATCGACTGGAAGCAGAGCCTAACGGGGAAGACAGTAGAGCAACAATGGCAGGAGTTTCTGGGTGTAATTAAGGACACAGTACAGAGGTTCATCCCAAAGAAAAGAAAGATTCCCCGGGGTGGGATTAGACAGCCATGGCTGACAAAGGAAGTCAGGAAATATATCAAAGAGAAAGAGACAGCCTATAAAGTGGCCAAGACCACTGGGAAATCAGAAGATTGGGAAGGCTACAAAAACAGAGGATAACAAAGAGAGCAATAAGGAAGGAGAGGATCAAATATGAAGGTAGGCGAGGTAGTAATATTAGAAATGATAGTAAAAGCTTCTTTCAATACATAAGAAACAAACGAGAGGCAAAAGTAGATATTGGGCCGCTCCAAACTGATGCTGGAAGGCTAGTGATGGGAGATAAGGAAATAGCTGAAGAACTTAATAAGTACTTTGCGTCAGTCTTCACAGTGGAAGACATGAGCAGTATGCCAACAATTAAGGAGAGTCAGGGGGCAGAGTTGAGTATGGTAGGCATTACAAAAGAGAAAGTGCTAGAAAAGCTCAAAGGTCTAAAAATTGATAAATCTCCTGGCCCTGATGGGCTACATCCTAGAGTTCTGAGGGAGGTGGCTGAGGAAATAGCAGAGGCTTTGGTTGTGATCTTTCAAAAGTCACTGGAGTCAGGGTAAGTCCCAGATGATTATAAAATTGCTGTTGTAAACCCCTTGTTTAAGAAAGGATCAAGGCAAAAGGTGGAAAATTATAGACCGATTAGCCTAACCTCGGTAGTTAGTGAAATTCTAGAATCCATTGTCAAGGATGAGATTTCTAAATTCCTGGAAGTGCAGGGTCAGATTAGAACAAGTCAGCATGGATTTAGTAAGGGGAAGTCGTGCCTGACAAACCTGTTAGAATTCTTTGAAGAGGTAACAAGTATGTTAGACCAGGAAAACCCAGTAGATGTTACCTATCTAGACTTCCAAAAGGCCTTTGATACGGTGCCTCATGGAAGGCTGCTGGGCAAGGTGTGGGCCCATGGTGTTCAAGGTGAGCTACTGGCTTGGATTGAGGATTGGCTGTCTGACAGAAGGCAGAGAGTTGGGAATAAAAGGCTCTTTTTTGGAATGGCAACCGGTGACAAGTGGTGTCCCGCAGGGTTCAGTGTTAGGGCCGCAGCTGTTCACCTTACATATTAATGATCTGGATGAAGGGACTGGGGGCATTCTGGCGAAGTTTGCCGATGATACGAAGATAAGTGGACAGGCAGGTAGTACTGAGGAGGTGGGGAAGCTGCAGAAAGGTTTAGACAGTTTAGGACAGTGGTCCAGGAAATGGCTCATGAAATTCAATGTGAGTAAATGTGAGGTTTTGCACTATAGAAAAAAGAATACAGGCATGGACTATTTTCTAAATGGTGAGAAAATTCATAAAGCAGAAGTACAAAGGGATCTGGGAGTGTTGGTCCAGGATTCTCTCAAAGTTAATTTGCAGGTAGAGTCCGTGATTAAGAAAGCGAATGTAATGTTGTTGTTTATCTCAAGAGGGTTGGAATATAAAAGCAGCGATGTGCTTCTGAGGCTTTATAAAGCTCTAGTTAGGCCCCATTTAGAATACTGTGTCCAATTTTGGGCCCCACACCTCAGGAAGGACATACTAGCCCTGGAGCGTGTCCAGCGGGGATTCACACGGATGATCCCTGGAATGGTAGGTTTAACATATGATGAACGGCTAAGGATCCTGGGATTGTACTCATTAGAGTTTAGAAGGTTGAGGGGAGATTTAATAGAAACTTATAAGATAATGTATGGCTGAGAAGCGGAGGACGCTCTGAAGTTGTTTCCGTTAGGCGGGGAGACTAGGACCTGTGGGTACAGCCTTAAAATTAGAGAGGGTAAATTTAAAATGGAAATGAGATGACATTTCTTCAGCCAGAGAGTGGTGGGCTTATGGAATTTATTACCACAGAGTGCAGTGGAGGCCGAGACGTTAGATGCCTTCAAGGCAGAGATTGACAAATTCTTGATCTCACAAGGAATCAAGGGCTACGGGGAGAGTGCAGGGAAGTGGAGTTGAAATGCCCATCAGCCATGATTTAAATGGCGGAGTGGACTTGATGAGCCGAATGGCCTTACTTCCACTCCTATGTTTATGGTATTAACCAATTATGATTTTTTAGCAGAGAATGTGTCGTAACAGTGGAGCACAATTTAGCTATCCAGTGTCCAAGCTGATGGCAGAAAATAGTGATATTGATTACTGTCTTGTTGCCAAGTTCCCACTCTGGGAAGATGAGTCAGGTTACCCAATAAGCAATCTGGTTATTCAGGGCCAAATCTGAGTGCACAGAAAGGGGAGCACAGAATCTGATTACCCAGTGCCCAGTCTGGTTATCTAATGCTCAGTCAGATTACCAGGTGAGTAGTTTGGCTGCACAGAAATGGGAAACATTGTCTGGTTACCCGGTGGCCAGTTTGGTTAATCAAAGTCCAGTCTGCTTATGCAGTGCTCAATCCAGTTACACAAAGTGGAGACATGGTTCAATTACCCAATGCCTAGTCAGGAGGCAGAGTCTGCATTTTTAATGAGTGCGGGGGCATGGGGGTGGGTGGACACAGTCTTGTTGTGCTCCTGAGATGCTGCTTGGCCTGCTGTGTTCATCCAGCCTCACATTTGATTATCTTGTTATCCAGTTCTCAGTTTATGATAGAGAGAATGGGGGGAGTGAATGCAGTTTGGTTGCCCTGTTCCCACTCTAGTGGCAGAAAGGAAGCAACATGGTCTGGTTACCCAACGTCTATTCTGGCTATCCAGTGCTTAGTCTTAATCCCAGTGCCCAGTCAAGTTCTCCAGTGTCCAATCTGGTCAACCAGTGTCCAGTCTGATTATCCAATGTCCAGTCTTGTTATCCAGTGACCAGTCTGGTTCCCCAGTGTCCAATCTGCTTAGCTAGGCTCAATCTGCTTAGTCTGGTTTCCCAACATTCAGTCTGGTTACCCAGTGCCTAGTCTGATTATCCACTGGCCAGTTTGGTTCCCAGTGTCCAGTCTAATTCCTCAGTCTCCATTGTAGTACTCATAGCCCAATCCAGTCTAGTTGTCTCGTGTCCAGTCTGGTTACCCCATGCTGAGGCCAGTTCCTAGTGCTCAGCCTGGTTCCCCAGTGCACCGTCTGGATACTCAATGCCGAGTCTGGTTCCCGAGTGTCCAGTCTGGTTCCCCAGAGCCCAGTTGGGTTATTCAGTATCCATTCTAGTTCTCCAATGTCTAGTCTGCTTCCTCAAAGTCTAATCTGGTTCCCCAGTGTCCACTCATAGTTCACAGTAAATGATCAAGGTACCCAGTGCCGAGTCTAGTTCCAGCATCCTGTCTAGTTCCCCAGTGTCCAATCTGGTAGCCACTGTCCAGTTTAGTTCCCCACTGTCCTCTGGTTATCCAATCCATTCTAGCTCCCCAAATTCTAGTCTAGTTTCCCAGTGTCAAATCTGGTCAGCCAATGTTCAATTTGGCTCATAATGTCTAGTTTAGTTCCCCGTTGCCAGTCTGAAAGCTAGTCTAATTTCCCTGTGTCCAACCTGATTAGCCAATGCTCAGCCCAGTTCCCCTGTGTCCAATCTGACTACTCATTGCTCAACCCAGTTCCCAGTGCACAGCCTGGTTTCCCATAATACCTACGGCACAATCTGGATACCCAGTGACCAGTCTGGTTCCCAGAATCCAGTCTAGTTCTCCATTTTCCATTCTGGTAGCCAATGTCCAGTCTAGTTCCCTGCTGTCTTCTGGTTATCCAATATCCATTCTAGTTCCCCAATGTTCAGTCTGGTTATCTAGCGTCCAGTCTGGTTCCCCAGTGTCCAAACTGGTTATCCAGTGTCCAGAGATAGTAGGAACTGCAGATGCTGGAGAATCTGAGATAATAAGGTGTTGAGCTGGATGAACACAGCAGGCCAAGCAGCATCAGAGCAGCAGAAAGGCTGACGTTTCAGGCCTAGACTCTTCTTCAGAAATGAGGGAGGGAAGGGGGTTCTGAAATAAGTAGGGAGAGAGGGGGAGGCAGATAGAAGATGGACAGAAAAGAAAATCAGTGGAGAGGAGGCCAACAGGTCAAAGAGACAGGGATGGAGCCAGTAAAGGTGAGTGTAGGTGGTAGTTAGGGAGGAGACAGGTCAGTCCAGGGAGGACAGACAGGTCAAGGGGGTGGGATGAGGCTAGTAAGGAGGAAATGGGGGTGGGGCTTGAGGTGGGAGGAGGGGATAGGTGGGAGGAAGGATAGGTTAGGGTGGCGGGGATGTCCTGGGCTGCTTTTGGGATGGGGTAGGGGGAGGAGAGATGTTGAAGCTTGTGAAGTCTGCATTGATATCATTGGGCTGTAGTGTTCCCACTCGGAATATGCAGGAACAGGAACTCATATTTCGCTTCGGAATCCTGCAGCCCAATGGTATCAATGTGGACTTCACAAGCTTCAAAATCTCCCCTCCCCCTACCGCATCCCAAAACCAGCCCAGTTCATCCCCGGCTCCCTAATTGGTCCTTCCTCCCACCCATCCACTCCTCCCATCTCAAGCCCCAACCCCATCTCCTACCTATTAACCTCATCCCGCCCCCTTGACCAGTCTGTCATCCCTGGACTGACCTAACTCGTCCCTAAATCCCCACCTACACTCACCTTTACTGGCTCTATCCCCACCTCTTTGACCTGTCTAAGTGTGGGGCTGGATGAACACAGCAGGCCAAGCAGCATCTTAGGAGATGCTGCTTGGCCTGCTGTGTTCATCCAGCCCCGCACTTTTTATCTTGGCTTCTCCAGCATCTGCAGTTCCCGTTATCTTTGACCTGTCTGTCTCCTCTCCACCCATCTTCTCCTCTATGTATCTTCTTTCTGCCTCCTCCCTCTCCCTATTTATTTCAAAACCCCCTTCCCCTCGCCCATTTCTGAAGAAGGGTCTAGGCCTGAAATGTCAGCCTTCCTGCTCCTCTGACGCTGCTTGGCCTGCTATGTTCATCCAGCTCTACACCTTATTATCCAGTGTCCAGCATGGTTCCCTACTGCCCAGTCTGGTTATCCCAGTGTCCACTCTAGCACCTCAGCAGCCAATTTGGTAATCCAGTGTCCAGTCTAATTCCCCAGTGTCCAATCTGGTTTCACGGTGCCCATTCTGGATATTCAGTGCTGAGTCTGGATACCTGTATGCAAATTGGTTTCGCAGTGTCAAAACTGGTAAAACCCAGTGTCCTGCCTGATTCACAGTGAACAATCTGAATACCCAGTGCCCGGTCAGAAGACCAAGTGCCCAGAGGGTTCCCAGTGCTCTGTGGTTCCTCCTTGTACCCAGCCCGGATAGTGTCCAGTTTGGTTCATTGCCCAATGTCCAATCAGGATACTCAATATCTGGTCTACATACGCAGCGCCCGGTGTCAATATCTAATGCCCAGTCTGCACACCCAGTGCCCAAACTGGATACTCAATGCCTGGTCTGGATACTCACGACATAGGCTGGCTACCAAATGCCCAGCGTGGCTACCAGTGCCCAGTCTGGTTTATCCAATGTCGAGAAATGTTGCACACTGTGTCACCAGGTGCCGCACGTGCCCGAGCAAGTGCACGTGCCACAGGAGGCTCGCGGAAGGCACGCCGCAGTCCTCGCACGTGCGCCGGCCGTTGGTGTTCGAGCTCGGCCTCTGGCCCTTCTCCTATTCTATTATCATCATCCCCATCCCCGCTCACTCCCCGGTCAAAGAAATCGCGCTTTACAGACTGGCCCTCGGGGCTTCTGAGCTGCTTCCCCCCACCGCCACCGAAACCCACGTTGTCCGGCTGGAAGAGGTTGGAAACAAACTTCAGTAAAAACGTACTTCGGTGATGACCGTGGCCGCGTCCCTCAGCGTCTCCCCGGCTCTCCGTCTCCCATGGCAGCGATGCCAAGCGACGGCACGTCCCGAGGGTCAGAAGGGCGGCGAATCAGGGCCGAAGCTGACTAACTCAAAACCGTAGGAGTTAAACATTTCGAGTCCCATAGTGGCAGTAATGGGAGGGCAGAGAAAGAAAAAAAAAGTAGCAGGTATTTTCCAGCCATGATTCGCAATTGTGCTTTTTAAAATCAAATTTGTGGGAATCCACGTGCTAGAATAACAATGATAACTTAAAGGTGGTCCAAAAGCAGCATCTTCTCTCAAGCCAACCTGCCCAGCAATAAAATAAAATGTGAGGCTGGATGAACACAGCAGGCCAAGCAGCATCTCAGGAGCACAAAAGCTGACGTTTCGGGCCTAGACCCTTCATCAGAGAGGCTCTCTGATGAAGGGTCTAGGCCCGAAACGTCAACTTTTGTGCTCCTGAGATGCTGCTTGGCCTGCTGTGTTCATCCAGCCTCACATTTTATTTTCTTGGAATTCTCCAGCATCTGCAGTTGCCATTATCTCTGCCCAGCAATAATTTAGGCAAAACACTCCACAAAACCAGCACTGCTGTGCAGAAGCATGTTGGTTATACGTACTTTTCCAGTCAGGCTGACCAAAAATGTTATTGCACATTTCTGGAGCAGATGAGACTTGAACTCAGGGCTCAGACATAAGGACACTACCAGTGCACCATTACAGCCTTTATGACGTTAATATGCCTGGCAACAGTCTTCCCAAAGCAATGGATCTATTGAGAACTCATTCGGCTAGGAGACTCCCAAGACAACAGCAGAAATACTTGTTGGGAATTCCCTGAAGAAGTCAAATATGTCCATCAGCTAAAATGAAGGTTGACCATTCTCATGAATACCTAAAGAGACTTTGTTGGCAAAGTGCTGCAGTGAAGTTGAGGCCTCAGGGGAACCATAGAAACCTCCAAACAACCTATCTACCCAACCCATTGAGCACCTGAAAGATAAACAAAATATTCGCACCAGTGGAAAACCAGTATATTATGGTATTTAAGACCAATATTCCACAAATAATGCTAACTATGATGTGAGTAAAGCTGTTTATGGTGCTGGTAATGCTGGCCATTGCACTGTATATTGGCTGTGGAGCCCATACTGGTTATGCGGCCAGTAATACTGATCATGTGGTCAGTGGCATTGGTCATGGCACCTGTCAGGATGCAGCACTACAAATGGATGCTATGATGCCAATGCACATATAGTGCCAGTTCTATTCACTTTGGCACTTTGTGTAGGTGTTAGCCAGACAGATTTTCCACATTTTGTAACAAAAGGAACTAAATATGAAATGCATATGAGCAGGCATTTGTGTGACAGATGAGGATGCATATAACAACATCAATTGCTCGACTCATTGAACTCATTGAAGAAGTTGAAGGCTATTTTATTGAACGTGAATATTATTAAAGGGCATGGCTATATAATACAGGGCCATTAACACTGTAGGAAACACCATTACAACAACCAAAAAGAACATTAATAATGGGCCAACCCTCACACCATCACTATGACATGGGTTGTTGAGCAAAGGGATAGCAAGAACTACTGATGCTGGAGTCAGAGACAATACAGTGTGGAGCTGGAGGAACACAGCAGGTCAGGCAACATCAAAGGAGCAGGAAAGTTGACGTTTCAGGTCAGTAATTTCCCTAAATTACTCATTGGATCGAATCCTTTCAGTTTTTTGTTTGTATTTAAGTGTTTATTAAGTTCTTATTTGTAGCCTCCCTGGAATTTATCTTTAAGTGGAACCCTCTCCCCACCTAAAAGAATGATGCTGGAGTCACTTAATCAGTCAGATGCCGACAAGTGAGTAAATATTGGTCAGGAGAGTTGGTTGATGGTAGTTAAATACCATGTAAAATGGCCAAAAGTATAAGAAACAACCAATCTTTGTTTAATAAATAAAGGTATGCTTAAATGAACCTGTTATTCCACTAAAGTTCATTTGAATTCCTTAAATGGGAAAATATGTGTTTGGAAATGGTATCTTCTATTAGATACAGTACATGTTAATCAATTTTTGTGCATAAAGGAGCAAGTGAGTATTGTATGGTGCAAAAAAAAGCAAACCTACTTCAGTTTTTGGACTAGGGATGCACATCATGCCAAATAAAAGGAACAGTTTGAGATTACCATGAAATTTTTCAAGCTGCCAAAAACACAATTAGTCACCGACTCATTTTTCATTTGATGTGATTTAAAAAACACCTCAGCTTTTCTGAGAATTTCCAATAGATTCAATGCCAGGTTTTTGGGGGTCATTAATATTTCTTTGACACGTGCATAAAATATTTATGATGTCGGGATTAGGACAGACTGATTTAATTCAGTCTCTCAAAATTCTCTAAAGGCAGAAACTTTCACAAAGTTTGTGTAAAGTGGTATTAAAATATAACAAAATTTGGAAATCTGAAATCGAAATAGAAAATGATGGAAATGCATACCTCAAACTGATCCAGAAGCCTAACTGTTTCAACTATCTCAATGCTATGACTAAAAAAGCAGGGCAGACGCTGTGTACTCTGCAAACAGAAACTCACTTTCTGACGCTTCAATTAGCTTCATCAGTTGATGGTGATGGAATATTCACCAAAAATCATGATGGGTGCGACATAAATGACACTGAAGAAGCTTGACTTCATCTAGATCATCTGTTGGACACAGCAGTTGTGAGATCAGCACTCTGCCAATATAAGGACTAACTATCAAGTAAGCCTGAAAGGAAAGAAAGTGTTTAAGATCATAAAGGAAATGGGACAGAATTAAGGTGGATTTAACGCTAAGTGGCATGCCTTGAGTGCTAAACAGGTCATTGAGATGACAAAAAACTGAAATTGAATGGAACAAGAAAAATGAACAAATATAATGGAATTGGTGTGGACACAATGGACCAAATGGGTTTTTTCTGTTCCATACCAATTTTGTAATTTGTGTACAAAGTGTCAGTAATGAAAAGGTGGAAAGGAATGGAGTGGGACCACTAAAAGTGGCATTGAGTGACAAATCTGTGATGGACAGGCTGCAGAAGTATTTAATCTGGTCAGGAAACTAGAGATCTTACAGCGGCAATTAATATTTATTAACACATGGCAACATGGCTGTTGAACAGCAATGCAATCTAAATGTAAATAAATCTCAGAAGCCAGTAAGACGTAATTGAGAATCTTTATGGAAACTAGATAGGAACTTTGGTACGAATCTTCCAGAAATGAGAGAACTGTGCCTGAGCTGATGCTCCTATCTTAAGAAAAATTGCACAAGTGACCAAGAACTACAAACTAGTGTGTCTGAAATCCCTTGTGGGTAAAATTTATTGAAAATCTTACTCAAGATAAAATCATGTAGCCACATGGTGGAAATAAAACATAAAAGAGAGCCCATATAGTTCAAGGAATTGTACCACTGGCACTTTCTCTTGACTAAGGATGAGTAGTGAATGCAGTTCTACAACTTACAAGCAAATTAAGTTCAGCAAAGTGTTGTCAGTAATACTCGAAACATAAAACCTCAATTTCTTCCCTTGTGGGTTCTATTATGAAGTGTATTATTGTACCTTTTAGTTCTGGTTACAAATGGAAGGGATTGTGAGATGTAGAAACACCACGGGATGGATTTTAAATACTTTAATCAATCTGTTGGAGATGTATTATACACCTTGGCAGCGATGGGGCTTGAACCAGGCCTTCTGGCTCAGAAAGAGGGACACTACCACTGCACCATAAGATAGGTCTTTATTTTGTGTCATAATACAAAACAAACGACAGCACTCAACTACAATGGAGATAGAAATGAAGAGATCTGGAAGACAGGTTATTGACTAACATCCATTTTTACAACAGTGCACAAAGTAAAAATTTATCCTGGTGACTTTGTGCCTGGAAATCTTCTAGTAACTGCAAAATTTCATGTTAAACATTTTCCTCCATACCACCACCCAAAAAATTAACATTGCTCAGTTATTAAGTTGCTAATTATAAAGAATATGTAATCCAAATGTTGTCATAATATCTTATACATTTATATAATTTCATGGTATGATTCAGAATATAACATTGCAGCATATGAACGATGCATGAAAAGCCAAGGCACTTATTCAAAAAACAGATGTCAACAATTTTCAACACTTAATCAGGAAGACTTCCATCTTGAATACAATTTTAGAGGATGATGTCAAAAGGAACATGACACCTTAAAATCTGACAAAAAAAATGTTCAGCTTAAATCAACATGAGGAACTGTGCCTTTCTCTGCCGAAGTGCGTAACCACCAGTAATCATTTCTGACTTTAATCAGTAGAGTTTCCAAAAGGTAATTGGAAAGAAAATGTATTGGTTTTTCCAAAAAATATTAATAGTAAATCATTAGGTAAATATTGTGTAAAAATGTATTACTTATTGTCTGTTGGAATCAATTCTATCAGTATCAAGTTAACATTGGGCATAAATGAAAACAGTTAATGATAATTGCATACTTGAGCGCACAAAGGTTTTCTTTTGCACTTAAAATTCTGAAATTTGAACAATTCAATCAGATTTTTTTAAATACCAACACAGAGTAATAGGTATTCTAGCTAGATAATATATTTAATGTTCTCATTACAATCTATTCATAAATAAATACAGAAAACAATAATTAAATTTGACAATAAAATGTGAGGCTGGATGAACACAGCAGGCCAAGCAGCATCTCAGGAGCACAAAAGCTGACGTTTCGGGCCTAGATGACCCATCTGATGAAGGGTCTAGGCCCGAAACATCAGCTTTTGTGCTCCTGAGATGCTGCTTGGCCTGCTGTGTTCATCCAGCCTCACATTTTATTATCTTGGAATTCTCCAGCATCTGCAGTTCCCATTATCTCTGATATTAAATTTGACAACACTGTCTAAGAATTACATATAATGTAACTTCTACATATTAAAGGATACGTGCATATTTGGATTCCACATTGTCCCATCTACGTAATGTTCCGTGAATACATTTGAAGTGAATGTGTACTTTAAGGTTCAAACAACATCTTGCATACATTGCACTGTCAATTTGTCCCGCAATTCTGCTTTACTTAACGTAGTCACAAATAGCACACCTAATCTGATAATGATCTTTATTGCTGCAATTGTGTAGAGCCTCAGAGAAATTGCTCCTGGAGTATTGTGTACAGTTTTGGTTTGCTTATTTGAAGAGGGATAAACCTACCTCTATTGCCTTCAAGGGAATGCAACAGAGCTTCACCAGATTAATCCCTGGAATGGTAGATTTATTTAATAAGAAGACATTAAGGAAATCGGGCATATATTCTGACAAGTTTCAAGGTATGAGAGGCAATCCCCAGGCACACAGACTGTAGAAATGTTACATATCTACAGATGTTGCCAGACCTGCTGAGTTTCTCCAACACCTTGTTTTTGTTTCAGATTTCCATTTTTTAGATCATGGCTGGTCATCAACCTCAATTACACTTTCCAGTATTGTCTCCATATGGCTTAATGTCTCAGAGAATTCTAAAGATTCATCGCCCCCCGAATAAAGACATTTCTCCTCATTTCAGTATTACATGGTCATGACCTGACATGTCATTTCATTCGTCCCTAAGTGGCCATCTTCCTACAAGTCTCCGCTGTTCTAGGCCTTACATTGTATTAAGCACAGGGATGAGAATGTAGTGTTCTACTGGAAGGAATGGGTGCGATTTGGGCAAGCCAATATCAAGGATGATGAGCTGAGAGTTGGATGGTTACACAAATGGTATGTCTCCCTCAACAGCTGGTATGTTAGACTGGGCAAGAAGCAGGAGGCAGTGCATGTCGGTGCCTTCAGTCCCATATCTCTCATCAGTGACAGTAATCATCAAACCTCTACATGAGTGACAGTGATGGCAGGGCAGGGTAGTAGTGAATGGCAGTGTGCAGGGGGAACTGAGTAACTGAGGGTGGTCGATGAGTTAGTGTCAGTGGGAGGAACTGTGTACCTGGGGTTGGATCAGTGAGTGCCAGACTGATTGAAGAAATATACATTTAGTTTAGTGACAGATGGGGTTGATGAGTATGTGACTGGTGGTGGTAGTTTGAATGACTGGGACTGAGCAAACATAGACTTGTGCTTCCCTTCTGCCTTCTTTCTCATCCATTCTTATCCTATAAAAACCTGTTTTCAAAGAAGGCTTTGAATTTCACTGCCATGCAATGCTCAGTTTGTAGCATGTATATCCTAAGTATTGACAGATCATATCAAACAGCATATCCCTTTGGGTGTTCAAATCAAACAAAGCTGTCACCATTACCAACAGAGATAATGAGAACTGCAGATGCTGGAGAATTCCAAGATAATAAAATGTGAGGCTGGATGAACACAGCAGGCCAAGCAGCATCTCAGGAGCACAAAAGCTGACGTTTCGGGCCTAGACCCTTCATCAGAGAGGGGGATGGGGAGAGGGAACTGGAATAAATAGGGAGCGAGGGGGAGGCGGACCGAAGATGGAGAGTAAAGAAGATAGGTGGAGAGAGTGTAGGTGGGGAGGTAGGGAGGGGATAGGTCAGTCCAGGGAAGACGGACAGATCAAGGAGGTAGGATGAGGTTAGTAGGTAGCTGGGGGTGCGGCTTGGGGTGGGAGGAAGGGATGGGTGAGAGGAAGAACAGGTTAGGGAGGCAGGGACAGGTTGGACTGGTTTTGGGATGCAGTGGGTGGGGGGGAAGAGCTGGGCTGGTTGTGTGGTGCAGTGGGGGGAGGGGACGAACTGGGCTTGTTTAGGGATGCAGTAGGGGAAGGGGAGATTTTGGTTTCGGGATGCAGTAGGGGAAGGGGAGATTTTGGTTTAGGGATGCAGTAGGGGAATCTGCCCTTCCCCTACTGCATCCCTAAACCAGCCCAGTTCGTCCCCTCCCCCCACTGCACCACACAACCAGCCCAGCTCTTCCCCCCCCACCCACTGCATCCCAAAACCAGTCCAACCAGTCTCTGCCTCCCTAACCGGTTCTTCCTCTCACCCATCCCTTCCTCCCACCCCAAGCCGCACCCCCAGCTACCTACCAACCTCATCCCACCTCCTTGACCTGTCCATCTTCCCTGGACTGACCTATCCCCTCCCTACCTCCCCACCTATACTCTCTCCACCTATCTTCTTTACTCTCCATCTTCGGTCCGCCTCCCCCTCTCTCCCTATTTATTCCAGTTCCCTCTCCCCATCCCCCTCTCTGATGAAGGGTCTAGGCCCGAAACGTCAGCTTTTGTGCTCCTGAGATGCTGCTTGGCCTGCTGTGTTCATCCAGCCTCACATTTTATTACCATTACCAACAGACTGAGTTTGCAAAACTCACAACACTGTCTCCAATATTAGATCTGTTTCTGTGATTAGACAGCATTTGCTAAATAATTCTGAATGTGCAAAGAATTATGCTGATGACCAATTTAAGGTTATTTGCCATGTTCATAGTGTGGCAATATTTGCATATATCAGAAGGTGCATATATTAATACACAAGGCCTTGTTTATTGCAGACAGAAATCACATACATCCACTACACTGCACTTGTTTCAATTTAACAAAATAGATGATTGCCATTCTCTGCTGCATTTGTTAGGGCAACATGTTGATAAAATCTGCCTGATTAAGGTATAAACTAAACTTGGTACTTCACTGTAGTAATCATTAACTCATGCATTTTCGAAGACAATGCTGTATCAATCAGAGTCCATTTGGCAACCAGTCAGTTCTGTCTTATCATATAACAATATAAATGTTGTTGTCTCATTATTTAGGGATTTGTTGTGAATTATCCTAATAAATCCAAGGCAAAAAAAGGTTTTTTTTAAAAATCTGCCTTCTTTCAATGATAACTAAGTTTGAAATGACTATCTGGAGTAAAATTCATTATAAAGATGAGGAAAATCATGGATCCAGTATAAGTGTTAATGATGAATAATGGTCAGCTCACACTGGAAGAATAAATGTGGAAACAAGATACTGCTTTAATGTAGTGTTTAATCAATATTGTTTTCAGTTCATTTGTTACATGAAATGTCTCAAAACTTGAAATCTTGTTTTCAATTTCTTTAGATTGACCATTGGGAATTTTAATGATATTTTGATTTATTCATTCATGACATTTGGGCATTGCTGACTATGTCAACATTTATTTCTGATCCCTAATTGCCCAAAGAGCAATTAAAAGTCAACAACATTTCTACGGGGTCAGAGATAGTAAGAACTGCTACTACTGGAGTCATAGGTAACACAGTATAGAGCTGGAGGAACACAACAGGCCAGGCAGCACCAGAGGAGCAGGAACGTTGACATTTCAGGTCAGGACCCTGGATTCACATGTAAGCCAGATAAGATAACTATGACAAATTCCATTCCTAAAAAACATTAGTGAAACAGATGGCTTTTGTAATAATTGACCGTGATTAGAACAAAATTAGAAATTGCTGGAGAAACTCAACAGGTCTGGCAGCATCTTTGGGGAAAAAGCATAGTAAATGTTTTAAGTCCAGTGACTCATCATCAGAGCCATGATTATAAGGTTAGATTTTTATTCCAGGTTTGTATTGAATTCAGATTTCACCATCTATATTCTCGGATCATCAAGATCTGGATTTTCTGATAACTGGTCCAATGATACAACAATTTTGAAAGTTCTTGGTCTTTGTGGAGTTAGTGATGGTAAACCTTTTGTAGCACAATTAACTGATAGAATAGTTTTAATTAAATAATTTAAATGTGTAGGAGAGTGACAGAGTAGGGAATGGAAAATTTATATTGACAAAGTAGTGTTGGAACATCAATTGGCTACAAAAAGGCATGACCAATACTCACCCATCTCTATCCACATGGGTAAGGAGAACCACCAATTTGACTGGGACAACACCAAGATCCTGGGAAAAGCAAAGCTGAGACAAGCAGGGGACGTCCTAGAAGCCTGGTACTCCATGAAGAAAGCCATTAACAAACACATAGAGCTTGACCCCATACATACTTCACTGCAAAGGAAAACCAGAAGTGAGGTAATTCAGCTCAACGGCCTCCAGAGTTTAAATACCAGGTGGGAAAACACAACAGTTCTTCATTGGAGGCTGCACTGATGATGTTACCCAGCAGGGTAATGAAACATCTGCAGAAAAACAACGAACCAGCTCGGCAAGCCAATCAACCACAACATCCACAACCCGAGCTACAAATCTACTCTAAGACCGTTAATAACAGTTGGAATCAATGAAGTACTTTTGAAGTAATGTGGTGTCATGACAGGGGTTAGAGGAATGCACTATTGCTCTAGTCTCTCTACTCCACAAGTCACAACAAAACAGTATTTCTTCAAGTTACCAAGATGACCAATTAAATACCTTATCTATGTTAGGTTTTAACCAACAAGATTCATCAACTAGGCTCCTTAATAAATCAGAATATTTGTCTATTATCAAAGCAGACTTTTTAAAATGAAGATGTGGTCATTGGTCAAAATACACAAGTAATAATGCAGAATTATAAAAGCATATGCCTCTTACATATATCCAAAACACACTTGCAAACTCTTCACAAAAAGAATTCTGTATATAGATTGTCTTTCTGGAAAATAAAATACTTTGAACATAGAACATTACAGCACAGTACAGGCCCTTCGGCCCTCGATGTTGTGCCGACCTGTCATACCGATCTCAAGCCCATCTAACCTACACTATTCCATCTACGTCCATATGCTTGTCCAATGACGACTTAAATGTACCTAAAGTTGGCGAATCTACTACCGTTGCAGGCAAAGCGTTCCATTCCCTTACTACTCTCTGTGTAAAGAAACTACCTCTGACATCTGTCCTATATCTTTCACCCCTCAATTTACAGCTATGCCCCCTTGTGCTCGCCGTCACCATCCTAGGAAAAAGGCTCTCTCTATCCACCCTATCTAACCCTCTGATTATTTTATATGTTTCAATTAAGTCACCTCTCAACCTTCTTCTTGCTAATGAAAACAGCCTCAAGTCCCTCAGCCTTTCCTCATAAGACCTTCCCTCCATACCAGGCAACATCCTAGTAAATCTCCTCTGCACCCTTTCCAAAGCTTCCACATCCTTCTTGTAATGCGGTGACCAGAACTGTACACAATGCTCCAAGTGCGGCCGCACCAGAGTTTTGTACAGCTTCACCATAACCTCTTGGTTCCAGAACTCGATCCCTCTATTAATAAAAGCTAAAACACTGTATGCCTTCTTAACAGCCCTGTCAACCTGGGTGGCCACTTTCAAGGATCTGTGTACATGGACACCGAGATCTCTCTGCTCATCTACACTGCTAAGAATCTTACCATTAGCCCTGTACTTTGCCTTCCAGTTAGTCCTACCAAAGTGCATCACCTCACACTTGTCTGCATTAAACTCCATTTGCCACCTCTCAGCCCAGCTCTGCAGCTTATCTATGTCTCTCTGCAACCTACAGCATCCTTCATCACTATCCACAACTCCACCGACCTGAGTGTCGTCTGCAAATTTACTAACCCATCCTTCTACGCCCTCATCCAGGTCATTTATAAAAATGACAAACAGCAGTGGACCCAACACCGACCCTTGCGGTACACCACTAGTAACTAGTCTCCAGGATGAACATTTCCCATCAACTACCACCATCTGTCTTCTTTCAGCAAGCCAATTTCCGATCCAAACTGCTATATCTCCCACAATTCCATTCCTCCGCATTTTGTACAATAGCCTATTGTGGGGAACCTTATTGAACGCCTTGCTGAAATCCATATACACCACATCAACCGATTTACTCTCATCTACCTGTTTGGTCACCTTCTCAAAGAACTCAATAAGGTTTGTGAGGCACGACCTTCCCTTCACAAAACCATGCTGACTATCCCTAATCAATTTATTCTTTTCTAGATGATTATAAATCCTATCCCTTATAACCTTTTCCAACACTTTACCAACAACTGAGGTAAGGCTCACTAGTCTATAATTACCAGGGTTGTCTCTACTCCCCTTCTTGAACAGGGGAACCACATTTGCTATCCTCCAGTCATCTGGCACTATTCCTGTAGACAATGAGGAGTTAAAGATCAATGCCAAAGGCTCGGCAATCTCCTCCCTGGCTTCCCAGAGGATCCGAGGATAAATCCCATCTGGCCCAGGGGACTTATCTATCTTCACCCTCTGAAGGATTTCTAATACCTCTTCCGTGTGAACCTCAAACCCACCTAGTCTAGTAGCCTGTATCTCAGTATTCTCCTCGACAACATTGTCGTTTTCTGGAGTGAATACTGTTGAAAAATATTCATTTAGCGCTTCCCCTATCTCATCTGACTCCACACACAACTTACCACTACTATCCTTGATTGGGCCTCATCTTACTTTCGTCATTCTTTTATTCCTTAAATACCTATAGAAAGCCTTAGGGTTTACCCTGATCCTATCCGCCAACAACTTCTCATGTCTCCTCCTGGCTCTTCTGAGCTCTCTCTTTAGGTCTTTCCTGGCTACCTTGTAGCCCTCAAGTGCCCTAACTGAGCCTTCACATCGCATCCTAACATAAGCCTTCCTCTTCCTCTTGACAAGAGATTCCACCTCCTTCCTAAACCATGGCTCCCACACTGTGCAGCTTCCTCCCTGCCTGACAGGTACATACTTATCTAGGGCACACAGGAGCTTTTACTTGAATAAGCTCCACATTTCTAATGTGCCCATCCCCTGCAGTTTTCTTCCCCATTCTATGCTCCCTAAATCTTGCCTAATCTCGTCGTAGTTGCCATTCCCCCAGCAATAACTCTTACCCAGTGGTATACACCTATCCCTTTCCATCACTAAAGTAAACATAACAGAATTGTGATCGCTATCACCAAAGTGCTCACCTACTTCCAAATCTAACACCTGGCCGGGCTCATTACCCAGTACCAAATCTAATGTGGCTTCACCCCTTGTTGGCCTATCTACATACTGTGTCAGGAAGCCCTCCTGCACACACTGGACAAAAACTGACCCATCTATAGTACTTGAACTATAGTGTTCCCAGTCAATATTTGGAAAGTTGAAGTCCCCCATGACAACTACCCTGTATCTCTCACTCCTATCGAGAATAATCTTTGCTATCCTTTCCTCTACATCTCTGGAACTATTCAGAGGCCTATAGAAAACTCCCAACAGGGTGACCTTTCCTTTCCTGTTTCTAACCTCAGCCCATACTACCTCAGTTGACAAGTCCCCAAACATCCTTTCTGCAACTGTAATACTGTCCTTGACCAACAATGCCACACCTCTGCCCCTTTTACCATCGTCTCTGTTCTTACTGAAACATCTAAATCCCGGAACCTGCAACAACCATTCCTGTCCCTGCTCTACCCATGTCTCTGAAATGGCCACAACATCGAAGTCTCAGGTACTAACCCATGCTGCAAGTTCACCCACCTTATTCCGGACGCTCCTGGCATTGAAGTCGACAGACTTCAAACCAACTTCTTGCTTGCCGGTGCCATCTTGCTTCCCTGAAACTTTATTTCGGACCACCCTACTCTCAACCTTTTCTATAGTCGAACTACAATTTTGGTGCCCATCCCCCTGCTGAATTAGTTTAAACCCACTTTGGCCAATGGGTTATTCTTGAAAGCAAAAGGAAAAAGCGAAGAATGTTTTTGAATCTGTTGATATGATGTTCTGACATATCTGGTCAAGTTACTAATGTTACTAAACATGGTTGTTTCTGAAGTCTTGCAGACATTGCTTTCTCAATAAACATGATCATCAGATGTTCTTTTAATCAATCTTTCAAAAGAATACATAGGTTCACCCTGAAGTCAACAAAAACATTTTCTTTTAAGAAATGTTAGAGATCAGCCTGACAGCTTGTTCTTAGCAGTATTTCCTTCAGTTGAAGCAGTAAAAATATAAGAACATTCTTCCAGCCAGTTTCTACTCAGAAAAGCTTCTCCAGGGGCCCACAGGAAAGCAAGCAGTTGTCACTACTTATGGGATTTACATGTACTCATGTTTGGGGAAAAAAAACAAATATCCAGCGTCCATAATGAACTTACAATGATATCTTCCAAAGAAATAGCTTTAAATAAATCCGTTTTCAATAATCCTTCAAAATGCAAGTCTAACAGTTAATATTAAATATAAATCTTCTTCATAATAATCACTTTGTTAATGTAAGAAATCCTGGAACTCCTTACAGCACTGTGGGTGCACCTGCAGCATGACTTTGTGATTCAGTAAGGTAACTCACCACTGTCTTCTCAAAGGTAATTGGAGATAGGCAATAAATGCTGGCTTTACCAATAATACTCACAAGTATTATTGGCTTGAGCAAATAAAAATAAATGTCCCCAGCAAGCTGCCATAAATACCAACATGATAATAACCAAATCTGTGTTATGGAGATTTTAGTTGAGCAACAACTATTGGCCGTTGCTCATCATTGAAATCATGAAATGGGACTTTTTAATATAGCACCTTGGTCTAATGTCTCATCTGAAAGATGTCACCTCCAACAATGAGAACTGCTTCAGTGCTGCACTGGAGCATTTGCTTACATAAAAATCGAAAGAACTACAGATGCTATAAATCAGGAACAAAAACAGAAATTGCTGGAAAAGACCTGAGGAAGTATCACCAGACCAGAAATATTAACTCCGATTTTTTTCTTCACAGATGCTGCCAGACCTGCTGAGCTTTTCCAGCAATTTGTGTTTTTGTTTCTGATTTACAGCATCCATAGTGCTTGCACATTTGTTTTCAGTTCCCGCAGTGGAACTCTGAATCTACAACAACTAAGCCATGGTTAACACAATTGCATGTCTCTCTAAGTAATATTACAATGTGTTAAATCATTACAGAGACTGCAAAATACTGAATCAGGCATCCCACCTTTTCTGGTTTCATAAATTATTTGGCACAGAATCTTTAAATTGAACTTAATTGAAAAAGAAGTGATGCGCACTGGATTTCTTTAGTCTATGTATAATAGATTTAAGTCAAGAAACTTAAAACGTTAACTGCAGTACCAGTAGTGTTTCTTAAGATTGATTGCCAAAGCATTTGTCCTGGATTAAGTTTTTCCCAACATCCAGAGCTTCCTTTTAATCTTCATTATAGATATTCTCAAAAACTATCCAAGGGAGCCCTCTTCAGATCACTTTGAATGTTTCCAAGTGAGGGAAATGCTGGGTAATGCAGCTTTTTTCCCTCACTTTTGGCCATAGAAAGTGAGCTAGCCTAATTTAGATACAGTGAAATGAAAAGCAAATGCCAACCTAATGCCTTTTCATTCTGCCTCACACTCAGTCCTTAAAGTTCAAAAAGTTAGTCTACAACAAAAACAGAAGTTGCTGGAAAAGAACACAGTTCTGAGGGACACCCGACACAAAATGTTAACAAGATAATAAAATGTGAGGCTGGATGAACACAGCCGGCCCAGCAGCATCTCAGGAGCACAAAAGCTGACGTTTCGGGCCTAGACCCTTCATCAGAGAGGGGGATGGGGTGAGGGTTCTGGAATAAATAGGGAGAGAGGAGGAGGTGGACCGAAGATGGAGAGAAAAGAAGATAGGTGGAGAGGAGAGTATAGGTGGGGAGGTAGGGAGGGGATAGGTCAGTCCAGGGAAGACGGACAGGTCAAGGAGGTGGGATGAGGTTAGTAGGTAGGAAATGAAGGTGCGGCTTGGGGTGGGAGGAAGGGAAGGGTGAGAGGAAGAACAGGTTAGGGAGGCAGAGACAGGTTGGACTGGTTTTGGGATGCAGTGGGTGGAGGGGAAGAGCTGGGCTGGTTTTGGGATGTGGTGGGGGAAGGGGAGATTTTGAAGCTGGTGAAGTCCACATTGATACCATTGGGCTGCAGGGTTCCCAAGCGGAATATGAGTTGCTGTTCCTGCAACCGTCGGGTGGCATCATTGTGGCACTGCAGGACGCCCATGATGGACATGTCATCTCCATTCTTTAGATGACGTGTCCATCATGGGCCTCCTGCAGTGCCACAATGATGCTATCCGACGGTTGCAGGAACACCAACTCATATTCCGCTTGGGAACCCTGCAGCCCAATGGTATCAATGTGGACTTCACCAGTTTCAAAATCTCCCCTTCCCCCACCGCATCCCAAAACCAGCCCAGTTCATCCCCTCCCCCCACTGCACCACACAACCAGCCCAACTCATCCCCTCCCCCCACTGCATCCCAAAACCAGTTCAACCTGTCTCTGCTTCCCTAATCTGTTCTTCCTCTCACCCATCCCCTCCTCCCACCCCAAGCCGCACCTCCATCTCCTACCTACTAACCTCATCCCACCTCCTTGACCTGTCTGTCTTCTCTGGACTGACCTATCCCCTCCCTACCTCCCCACCTATACTCTCCTCTCCACCTATCTTCTTTTCTCTCCATCTTCGGTCCGCCTCCCCCTCTCTCCCTATTTATTCCAGAACCCTCACCCCATCCCCCTCTCTGATGAAGGGTCTGGGCCCAAAACGTCAGCTTTTCTGCTCCTGAGATGCTGCTGGGCCTGCTGTGTTCATCCAGCCTCACATTTTATTATCTTGGATTCTCCAGCATCTGCAGTTCCCATTATCACAAAATGTTAACTCTGACTTTTCTTCACAGATGTTGCCAGACCTACTGAACTTTTCCAGCAACTTCTGTTTTTGTTCCTGATTTACAGAATCCGTAGTTCTTTTGGTTTTTAAAATGTTAATCTAACTCACTATATTACTATCAATCAATATCCCAATGAATGCTATTGTCATAGAAAGCCAAGATGCAGGAACATCATCTGGATAAGTAAACTGCATTGTTTTAGCTGCTTTAAATTCTAGCATTCCTCCTTTCCACATTTGTGCTTTCCCAGGGATTTGCTAAGTTTTTCCTCAGGACTGTGCTACTGGGAGTAAATGTGTACTGTTTATTGAACAAATAGAAATTATCTATGTGGATATCTCGGTAATCTTTCACAAACATCTTGTTATAAATATCTTGCATTATTAATTCTTCTCACTATTGAATTAATAAACTCACTCTTGATTAAGTCAAGAAGACTGAATTAAATTGGTGATAACACAGTGTAGAGCTGGAGGAACACAGCAGGCCAGGCAGCATCAGAGAAGCAGGAAAGTTGATGTCCTGGGTCAGGACCCTTCTTCAGAAACTATACAAGTCCTGACTCGAAACATCAACTTTCCTGCTTCTCTGATGCTGACTGGCCTGCTGTGTTCTGCCAGCTCCACACTGTATTATCTCTGATACCAGCATCTGCAGCTCTTGCTGTCTCTGAGTGAATTAAATTGGCTCCTTTTCTCTTAATGGAGTTTTTAAGTTTTCTTGGGTCTGGGTAAGGGAGAGACTCGATGGAAGGGAACTGTTTTCAGTTAATCTCATTGTGACCAACTGAGGGGTTAGGTGAATAAAGAATGGGAGCCAGTTCATACTTTCTCACTTGGGAGCTTAATGATTTAGGGTTTCTCCTCTGGAATCGTAACAAATTAGGGAATCATATTTCTGAAGTCAGAATAGGAGCATTCTTCTGTTGATTCATCTGACTTTGCCAATTCTTCAGTTTCTCATGTCTTGCTTCCACATTGCCAAGGTGTTATAGCTCAAACCTTCTTGTCCCTGTTTTCACTCCAGTATGTCACTGATATACATCTCTGGCCAAGGGTTTCAGGGTCACTGATGATGTCCACATGTACCTTTGTGGTACACCCTGCTTCCTTCCCCACCATCCATCAGTTCTGCTCAATAATAAATGCAAAAGTGGATATGTTCATACCACTGCTGATATGCTGTTAATAGCATTTTTTGTTTTTGCATCAAAAGGTCACAGACTGAAACATCACTGGACACTTGAGTACACAACTCTAATGCTCCAGTGCTACACTGAGGGAATACTATATTGTCAGAAGTGCGATGATACGGATGAGAAGTTAACCCAGATCCCTTCTATCAGCTTGAATATGTTAAGCAAACTGAAGGCACCTTTCAAAGAAAAGATGGGTATTTTCCAAGAGTTCTGGACAATAGAGTCCCCTCAACAAAGACAAAAGATAGATGGTGTAGAGCTGAATGAATATAGTAGGCCAAGCGGCATCAGAGGAGCAGGAAAGCTGACGTTTCGGTCCTAGACCCAGTATTTGCATTGAGGCAACAAATGAATGCTCTTCAAAAATGATAATTCCATTGGATTTGGAATACATTGAGAATTAGAAAGGCACTATGTAAATGTAAATTATTTCTCTTTTCTCTGCAACTTAATAATTTGGTAAAGTCCATTCAGTCCCTTGCCAGCCTCCATATAAGTTGTTACAAGTTTTGAGTTGACAGTAGAGTGGACTTATTACCATGCACAGTATCATCCTTTGTTGTCCAGTAATATCAAATCTAAACAAGCAGTAAAGCTGGCTGTCTTGCCTAATTTCCCACACCTAGTTAATTGTACTGTTGGTCATGCTATATGCACTAATTTTCCAAGCAAAGGGAACCTCTTTAAATTGAACAGGGCTAGCCCTCCTTGCTACCAACGCACGTGGGCAAGATCAGCCTTAATTTTGCTGACATTGATTTCTGATACCATTGAAATTGTGCTCATTGTGTTTGCATCAGAAGCGTGATCAATGTAAGGTTGAGGATGGTATAGAATGCATTCAACATAGATCAGTTTCAAAAGTATGAGACGTGCAAGGCTTACTGTTGTACAAGATAAAATGAACATAAACAAGCTTTCAATCTGAAGGGAAGCAGCAGAGCACAGAACATAAACCTCATAAGAATTTAATTGCTATAAAGAGCTTTGGGAGATCCTAAGATTGTGAAGAGTCTTAATTTTGAAAAGTTAATTTTTTTTATTAACTGAAACATCTGATGTGATTAGCAGTGTGCAACATTTTTGAGAATCAGCATCAGTGTCGGAAACATTACTACGCTCAAAAAAAATCAAGGGTGGGAATTCTGGCCAGAGTTAAAACTGGCTCCACAGGATTGTGTCAGCGGGCAGAATGGATCAATTGCATAAGCTAAGGCACTGAAATTGTAGAATGTTTTAGCCAATTCCAATGGTTAGCATTGAATGCATGCTACAGCCATATCCCAATCCCACCCATATGAGGGGATTCTCTAGCGGAAGCCTGTCCAAATTGTTAAACCTATTCTGGCTCTGAGAAATCAGAAGGGCTGAACATTGTTTGCAACATATGGAAATTCTGCCCAGCTGGAGATGTGCTGGAATTCCGTCAGAATAGAAAACATTTGCCCAACACATGTACAAAAATTTCCTGCACAACACATTCATCATCAAGACTGTAACCAATTGGTTCAAAAGCACACATTCATTATTCATGTTGCTCTCATATGTTTCTGCCCCACCATTTCCTATCATGTTGACCAACACATCATCCACATGGTCAACACACCATACTTGACTGTCCATCATAAACTTCAACATTATGAAAGTTTTAATTATGGTAAATAATGAGGAATCTTTTCAATGGCTCAAGGTTTGTAACCCAAAGCATACAGATTTATGGAGACTGACCAAAGAATCAGAAGTGTTGACAGAAGATAATTTTGATGTGATAAAAGGTTTGAAATTAGAATGTACTACTTGATGAGATAATGGGTAGAGATGCAGTTTTAGTGTTCAAAAGGGAATTGGATAAACACTTGAAGGGAAAAAGATCATTTTGGAATATGGGGAAGAGCAGGGGTGTTGAATTAACTGAAAGTCCTTCAAAACCACCAGCACACATTGAATGGATCAAATAATCTTCTTCTGCAATATACAATACTCTGATTCTAGGCTATTTTGCACATGTTCAGGGGGTCCCCAATTTGCGAACATCCAACTTACAAACACTCATACTTAAGTAAGTGACACAATGCATGTTTGTAATTTTAAAGACCCGACATAGGAACATTTCCTGTACTTGCGAACAGCTGCTTTCCATTGTCCTGCATTGTGTTCTGACTTGTGTACATTTTGATTTGCAAACAGATTCCAGAATGGAAACCATGCACAACCTGGCCACTGCCTGTACAGCCATTTTTTCCATATGTGACAGGTACAGATTTACTATCATGGCGTGAGGTGAACTTCACTGCTACAGAAACAGTATTTATGACTGGGATAGTAGGAACTGCTGATGCTGGAGAATCTGAGATAACACAGTGTGAAACTGGATGAACACAGCAGGCCAAGCAGCATCAGAGGAGCAGGAAAGCTGACGTTTTGGGCCTAGACTCTTCTTCAAAAATGGGGGAGGGGAAGGGGGCTCTGAAAAAAATAGGGAGAGAGGGGGAGGCGGAAGGAAGATGGATTGAGGAGAAGATAGGTGGAGAGGAGACAAACAGGTCAAACAGGCGGGGATGGATCCAGTAAAGGTGAGTGTAGGTGGGGAGTTAGCGAGGAGATAGGTCAGTCCAGGGAGGACGGCCAGGTCAAGGGGGGCAGGATGAAGTTAGTAGGTAGGAAATGGGGGTGGAGCTTGAGTTGGGAGGCGGCAATAGGTGGGAGGAAGGACAGGTTAGGGATGCAGGGACGAGCTGGGATGGTTTTGGGATATGGTCAGGTCCCCTTCCCCTCCCTCATTTCTGAAGGAGGGTCTAGGCCGAAATATCAGGTTTCCTACTTCTCTGATGCTGCTTGGCCTGCTGTGTTCATCCAGTTCTACACCTTGTTATCTTATAATATATGACTGGGGCATTTTTTTTCCCTTTACTTGTTGATCTCAGGTACTGCAAATAAAAAATATTATAACATTCAGTAATGCATTAGCATTTAGGAATAACCCCACAGGTATGACTTCAACTGTAGGCTGCAACCAGAGTGATAAATATAGAGGGAGACAAACATAATTACTTTAATACTCTGCCAAAACCCATAACCAATCCATCGGAGTTCACAAATAAAAACAGAAATTGCCAAAGAAGCTCAGCTGCTTTGGCAGCATCACAAATCATACACTACAGAAGAGGCCCTTCATCCCATTATTGGCTCCAAAAAAATCGCTTCTAAATCTACACTAGTCCCATTTTCCAGTACTTGTCCTGCAGCCTTTATTGATATAGCATTTCAAGTGCTCATCCAAATACTTTTTAAAAGGTTGTGAGGTTTCTTGCCGCAACTAGTTTCCTCGGCAGTGTATTCCAGACCTCTACCATCCTCTTGGTGAAGAGAAAACTTACCTCAAATCCCCTATAGACCTCCTACCCTTCACCTTAAAATTATGTTTCCTAAAATTGACCCTTCAAACTAAGGGGAATAGCACGTTTCAATCCACTCTATCAATACCCCTCAATCTTATACCCCACAATTTTGTCTTCCCTCAACCTTCCTTGTAAAGAAAATAACTCATGCCTATCTGAATGTCAATGGGAGTACAGTAAAAATCAAGCAAAATGAAACAAAAGCAGAATTGTGGGTCAACTGCATCTCCATTGTCTCCCACACCCTATAAATGAGGCTCTTGCCATCTCCTAGGCAATGTCAAGTGCACGATGTAGTGACCAACAAGGAGAGAGAGAGTCCATGTGTTTCAGTGGATCCCATAGGGGACTAATGGGTAAACCCATTTCTGAAGAAGGGTCTAGGCCCGAAACGTCAGTTTTCCTGCTCCTATGATGCTGCTTAGCCTGCTGTGTTCATCCAGCTCTACACCTTGTTATATCTCACATGCCCATCTAGCCTCTCAATCACAGACAACATCCTGGTGAATGTCCTCTGTACCCTCTCCAGTACAATCATATCTTTCCTATAACGCAGGGACCAGAACTGCACACAGTATTCCAGCTGTGGCCTTACCAAACGTTTTATACGGCTCCAATATAACCTCTCAGCTCTTTTAGTCTATAAAGGGAAGTGCCCCGTATGGCTTCTTAAATATCCTGTTAACCTGTGCTGTCACCTTCAGGAATTGTGGATAAACACCTCAACATCTCTCTGTTCCCCTGAGCTTTCTATTCATCCACCATTCACTGAATATTCTCTTGTCTTGTAACTTACAAAGTGTGTCACTTCACAGTTTTCATGGTTAAATTCCGTCTGCCACTGATCTGCTCATCTGATCAACCCAGTCATATCCTCCTGTACCCGAAAACCTTCTTTCTCACTGGTAGCCATGATGTGGAGGTACCAGTGTCGGAATGGGGTGGACAAAGTCAGAAGCCACACAACACCAGGTTATAGTCCAACAAGTTTACTTAAAATCACGAGCTTTTGGAGTGCTGTTCCTTCATCAGATGAAGCTTTATCATCCTCCCACAATCTCAGTATATATTATGAACAATAAGAGACTCAGTACTGATCTCTGTGGTACATCACTGTATTCATGTTTCCAAAAAAAAGTCACACAAAAAGCCTTATCCCACCATTGTGTCTCCTACAACTCGTGCAACTTTGGACCCATCCTGACTTTTGATCCAATCTGCCAAGTCACTCTGGATCCTATATGCTTTTACCTTCTTTATCAGTCTCCCATGTGGGACCCTGTTGAAGGCGCTGGTGAAATTCATATAAACTACATCAACTACATTACACTCATCTACACACCTGGCCATCATCTCAAAAAGATCAATCTTTTTTTTAGGCACGACTTCCCTCTGACAAAGATAATAAAATGTGAGGCTGGATGAACACAGCAGGCCAAGCAGCATCTCAGGAGCACAAAAGCTGACGTTTCGGGCCTAGACCCTATCCCCTCCCTACCTCCCCACCTACACCCTCTCCACCTATCTTCTTTACTCTCCATCTTCGGTCCGCCTCCCCCTCTCTCCCTATTTATTCCAGTTCCCTCCCCCCATCCCCCTCTCTGATGAAGGGTCTAGGCCCGAAACGTCAGCTTTTGTGCTCCTGAGATGCTGCTTGGCCTGCTGTGTTCATCCAGCCTCACATTTTATTATCTTGGAATCTCCAGCATCTGCAGTTCCCATTATCTCTGATACCCTTTCCCTCTGACAAAGCTGCGCTGACTATCCCTGATCAGACCTAGCCTCTCAAGTGGACAATAATTCTCTGCTTAAGAATTTTCTCTAATCATTACTCTACAACTGATGTGAGACTCACTGGTCTGTAATTCCCTAGTTTATCCCCATCACCCTTCTTGAAAATGAAATCATATTAACTGTCATCCAGTCATCTAGCACTTCCCCTGTGGCCGGAAAGGAATTATAAACTTGGGTCAGAGCCCCTGTCATTTCTCTCCTTGTCCTCAGAGGTATGTGGAACATTCCTTGTTCTGATCCCATTCAGGATCCCTTCCACAAATCTTTCTCCAGCAAATTGATGGCTGCTTCCCTCTCTTTTTCCAATATGGTAAGATATTAGGTGGCACAGAGGTTAACACTGCTGCCTCACAGTGCCAGGGATCTGGGTTCAATTCTACCCTTGGGCAACTGTCTTGTGGAATTTGCACATTCTCCTGTGTCTCATGGGTTTCCTCTGGGTGCTCCAATTTCTTCTTACAGTCCAAAGATGAGCAGGTTAAGAGGATTGGACATGCTTAATTGCCAGAGATGATGGGAACTGCAGATGCTGGAGATTCCAAGATAATAAAATGTGAGGCTGGACGAACACAGCAGGCCAAGCAGCATCTCAGGAGCACAAAAGCTGACGTTTCGGGCCTAGACCCTTCATCAGAGCTAATTGCCTTAATTGCCCTCGGGTTTAGGGATATGCAGGCAATGTGGATTGGATGGGGGAAGTGCAGGGTTATGGGAATAAGATAGAGGGAGTGGGTCTGGGTGGGATGCTCTTCAGAGAGTCAGTGTGGACTTGATAGGCTAAATGGTGTGCTTCTGCACTGGAGGAATTCTAGGAACCAATTTTACAGCTAATTTCCATCTCTTACCTACACCTGGTTCAACTCTGACTCTTCCCTTCGTCGACTTCTCTATTTCCATTTCTGGGGATAGGCTGTCCACTAAGATCCACTGTAAATCCAATAAACCCAGTTACATTGGCTGTACTTCCTCGGTCCCTGTTTCTTGCCACCTCTAACTGTACACCACTAAGTAAATCTTCCAAACACCTTCCCCTCCCTTCCTTATCAGCAGTCGGCAGGGACTGTTCCTTCACAGGGTTCAACAACATGGTGGCTCAATGGTAGCACTGCTCCCTCACAGCGCCAGGGACCCAGGTTCAATTCCACCCTTGGGCAACTGTCTGTGCGGAGTTTGCACATTCTCCCTGTGTCTGCGTGGGCTTCCTCCGGGTACTCTGATTTCTTCCCACTGTCCAAAATTGTGCAGGTTCAGTGGATTGGCCATGCTAAGTTGCCTGTAGTGTTCAGGAATGTGTAGATTAGGTGGGTTATCGGGGGATTGGTCTGGTTGGGATGCTCCAAGGGTTGGTGTGGACTTGTTGGGCCAAAGGGCCTGTTTCTACACTGTGGGGATTCTACAATTCTATGATCTCTTTAACCATTCATAGTAACTGCTCATGCAATTACAGTTGGACCTTTATCTTCTCATTCTGCTCCCTCCTCACTGTCTAAGGCCCCAAACTCAACTTCCAGATGAAACAGAACTTCTTTTAATCGAATTGCTGCTCACAATGCAGTTTTCTCTACTTGGCGAGACTAAATACAGAGTGGCTGTTTTGAGAGAACACCTCTTCTTTAGCCATAAGAATGTTGCTGACCTTCTGGTTGTTCACCATTTCAATACATCATTTTGTTCTAATTCTGACATCTTTGTCCTAAATCTGTTCCAGCGAAGCTCAATGCAAGCTAGACGAACAGAACCTCATTTTCCACCTGGGGACTTCACAGTCTTTAGGATTCACCATTGATTATACAACTTCAGAACACGAACTCTGCCCTTCATTTTTATTCTCTCCACACTCATGCCTCGTTTATATGGATTTGTTTTCAGTAAAGCTGATCAGTGACTTCAGGGAATGAGGAGGAGGGCACATTCCTGTCTACATCAAAAGGAGGTGAGGTGGAGATGGTTGAGAGAATCAAGTTCCTAGAAGTGATGATCATAACAATCTGTCCTGGACTACCCCTGT
The DNA here is from genome assembly GCF_030684315.1 of Stegostoma tigrinum. Taxonomy (NCBI): domain Eukaryota; kingdom Metazoa; phylum Chordata; class Chondrichthyes; order Orectolobiformes; family Stegostomatidae; genus Stegostoma; species Stegostoma tigrinum. The sequence continues at coordinate 87,947,439 of NC_081362.1, read as the reverse complement.
TGATGTGATAGTCAAGAAGGCACACCAAAGCCTCTTCTTTCTCAGGAAGCTAAGGAGGTTCGGCATGTCCCTAAGAATCCTCAGCAACATTTACAGATGCACCATAGAAAGCATCCTATCTGGATGCATCATGGCTTGGTATTGCAACTGCTCTGACCTGGGACCATAAGAAACTGCAGAAAGTTGTGAACACCGCCCAGACCATTACACAAGCTAATGTTTTCTCTATTGACTCCATCCACACTTCCTGCTGCCTTGGAAAGGCAGCCAACATCAACAAGACCCCTCCCACCTCGGTTGTAATCTCTTCCAACCTCTTCTATCAGGCAGTAGTTACAAAAGCTTAAACACATGTACAAACATGATCAAGAACAGTTTCTTCCGCATTGTTATTAGACTTTTCAAATTCCAAATCTAATGATCTTGCCTTCTGTGCACTTTCTTTGCAGCCGAAACTTTGTATTCTTCACTCGGTTCAATCACTCTATGATCTTTGTATGTTACAATCTGCATGTAGTGCATGTTAAACAAAACTTTTCATTGTACTCAGGTACATGTGATAACAATAAATCAAATCAAACATCTCTACTATTAAAACCTAGTTTTCATCTATATAATCTACTACCATGGGCACTTTCCATTTGCCTTCTCCTCTAGGTATCTTTACCATCTGTTCCATTTATTCCTCCTCTGTTTCTCTACAGTGTAAAACCCATATTTCCAGCCTCTCTTTCATGCCCAAAAAGGACTGTGGCATGACTCAAACATTAACTCTAACTGTCCACAGCCCCTGCCAGACTTGACTTTCTCTAACACTTTCTATTTTCAGATCTCCAGCATCCATAGTACTTTGCTTTTATCATTGAAGTTTTCTAAGCCCTTGTGGTTTCCCCATGTACAACATGCAATAAATCGCTGACACTATCACATACTACAATTGTATGTCTTCAGTATTCAGGACATGGCGTGTAATCTATGTATTTCGGAGTCTTGAGTGCCATGCAAAGGATGGGTATACACCTCAATCACAATATTGTTTCTGGGAAGCCAGCTAATTGTTTTACTTCAGATTTCTTAAGGACTGACATTTGGACAGCCTTCACAAACTTTGCATAGGACTGCACGCTGGACTAGACACACCAGTTTTGCTGGCAGAGCATTAACACAAAAGTTGCAAGATACAAGCAATAAGCTCAAGTTGATTTTGGTCAGCCACCACTCACCTCAAATCTCACAGCCCCTGGCTTGTAAAGAGCTGATCCACCACAGTGCATCTGCTTCAGTAGCTGCTTAGAACTTACAGTGTCTGCTCAACAATGATGGAATTTCACACATCAAGCAAACAGAAGAAAAAAGAAAAAAAATCTCAACTGTTGCTTCAACACACAGAATGTAAACATTGCCGAAATGAGGCATGTTGTTGAAACTTTTCCTCTTGCACTCATCAGAACTGCAAGAATATTTAATTTCAAACAATAAGGACAATTTATGCCAAAAGCAACAAGGGTGTTGATTGTTTGGCCAGTCAATCCTGATCACTTTCTCCATGGTAAGATCAGAACCAACAGAAAAATACAGGCTCTTCAATCTCCTGCGTAATTTGTAAAAGATACAAGGCTTGAACATTTTCTTTTTCGCAGAGAACAAGTCCCTGTGTGTGAATGTTTATCACCCCAGCAAGAATAAATGAGCTACATTATGAGCACAACTAATTGTCTTAAATTGGTTGTTAGCATAGCTACTAATGTGTATAAGATTGTTCCACAAGTGCTGCATAATTGGGAATCACTGAGTAGCAGATGTTTTTCTTTGGATGTTGCAAGTGCAATCTTAATTCTGCTGAAAATGCAGTTTGATTTGATCAGCCAATCTTTAGAACACATGGCCCACATATATGTCATCAGAGTGTTCGTACTGAAAGGTAGCTCATCCCAGTGTAAAATATCACTGGGTCTTCAGGTCATTCAGTTGCATTGATGGATCATGTGTTACCACAATAGTGCCGGTGCGACACCAGTGAGATTCTTTGCAATTGCTCAGGAAAAGAATCAGTAATCCCTCCCTGCGACACTGTACTTCCCATCTGTGGCATATCGAGACCAGAAAAGTGAGACACGTTTGGAGTGGCAGATAATTGAAAGGAATTTTATTTGTAGATTAACTGAAAAGTCAATATTATTGAATAAAAGTTCAATATAATTAAGACATTTTTTTAAAAAAAAATCATTTGCAGGGATGTGAGGCCAGGCCAGAATTTATTGTCCGTCCTTAAAATCAGCCAGAGAGTAGTTAAGCGTCAAGCACATTTTGTTATGGATTTGGAGTCATACGTAGACCAGACCAGGAAGCAAGGACAGATTTTCTCCCAAAAGGATGGTAGTGAACCAGATGGGTTTCATGACAAGCAACAGTGGTTACATGATTTCCATTAGAATGGCATTTTTAAAAATTGAATTCAAATTCCACCATCCTTCAAGGTTGTATTTGAACCCTTGTCCCCAGAACAATAGCCTGACGCTCTGATTGAAGATTTATTCACCAGTGAGGAAATAGTCCATTGATTTCCAACCCACATTGGGGTAGCACAATGAATGTAGCAGAAAATCTTAAGGCAAAACACTGAGCATCAAGCAGTTCAAGACCTGAATAAGATAGCTAAGAGGTAGCCTTTGAGGAGGCTTTTGAAGGTGGGAAGAGAAATAGCAACTTTAAGAACGTTCCAGAATTGTGTTAAGGTATTTAAAGCTAAAAGAAGAGTTTGATTAGGTAAATATGAGGAGGTTTCTTCCTCCTGTATGGTAAGCCATACAGAAATCAATAAGCACTTTTTCCACTCAAAAAGATAGTAGCAATATGGATCTTTCGTTCCAAAAGGCAGTAGATACTGGGACAATTGGAACTTTTGATGCTAAGATCAACTGATATTTGAAATAAAATAAATATTCAGTGCACCAAGCAGTATCTAATGTTTCAAGACAATCACTTTCATCAATCGCTATTGGGTGCAAAGACCAAAGATGTGGGAGGAAAGGTGGTAAAATGGAGTTGGAGGTACAGACCAGCAATGACATGAACGATCGGTGGATCAGGCAGAGAAGCTGAATGAAGTTCTATCAATGAACTTTGCTGAATTTGGCAACCGGCTAAAAAAAAATCCACACAACATATCGTTATTCCAAATAAAATTCATGCAAACACACGGCATTGCTTCATTCTGTCATTTTATTTGTTTCAAAATAATTTTTCATACAAATAATGTAAATGATATTTATAAAACACATTGATATCATGTAAGCACCTGATATTCCCAGTCAACTAAAGCTTTGATAAGGACTTTAATCTGGCCACACATTTTCTTGGATTGGTTCTAATATTGTAGCTTTATCCTTCTTTGGTATTTTTTGCTTTCCGCCCTCTTTTCTTAGCCGTGGAAGGAACATTTGCACAGCATGCACAAATCCAACGACCTGAAACAATTCAAAAAGAATCTTACGTTGCATAACGAAACCATCATATACGGAGGCAAAAACATACAACAGGTTCAGTGAAGCGGGATCCAAAAGGGTCCAGGTCTTAGCAGGCAACATTCTATCCTAACTATTCTGATCCTGCTATAAATAGCTTATTTGATTTTGTTGAGCCATCTAAGAGATGAATACTAAGAGATAGAGGTGACCTTAGTTGCACACTATTCTGATAGTTCATCTACAAATATGATTTTAGATCCAGCTTTCCCATTCACTGTTGACTGTTTACTGTCTTGGGCTGTGCACAGTTTCCTCCGATACACTTCAAATACACAAGTGTAAGATTGCAACTTGATCTTCATATTGCAGTTAGAATTAATAAAACACTTCTAACATAAGAAAATATCTGTTCAGTAACTTATAATTGAGTTTATACATTCTAAATTCTCACTGTGCCACAGACTAATTCACCTACATTCAGCTTATATAAAGCCTTGGTTCGATTGCACTAAGATTACTGTGATCAGATTTGGACAGCATATGTTACAGAAGCTAGATTGGCCTTACGGGATGTGCAACATAAGCATACCAAAATGATAGCTAAACTTCAAGTATTAAAATGTAAGGATATTCAACAAGTAGACTCACAGCCCCTAAAATTTAAGAGGTAATGGGTGATATGATCAATGTTTTTGAATATATTAAAGGGAACACATAAGGCAAAGAGGAAGTTATTTCTGCTGATTGGCAGATCTAGGACTATGAGCTCTGATGAAAGGCCATGAACATAAAAAGCAAACAATTTCTCTCTCCAAAGAAACCAATTGAACTGCTGAGTGGCTCAGAGAATTCCTATTTTTATTGTAGGTCTGAAAATTAGACTAAACATTAGAAGCAGATCTTTTATGAAAGAAAGTTAGAAAACAGTTCTTCAAACCTATTATAAATAGAAGTTTAGAACACTCTTCTGCAAATGGGAATTGATGTTAAGCCAAGTGTAAATTTTGAATCAGAGATTGATAGGTTTTTGTTAGCCAGAAGGTATTAAGAAATATGGGGCAAAGGGAGTTACGTCTTAAATCAGCTATGGGCTTACTGAACGGCAGTAGAACTGGCTTGAACAGTTAAATGGTCCACTCCTGTTTCTCAGTAAAATTCTCTCAAAGACACAAAAGAGAACAAGACTACAGATAATTTGTACTGTGTATATCACACTACTGCTCTTGTAACAGTTATCTTGTAAGTTATTGTGAACAATATACTGGAGATCCAGAAATATAAAATAATTTTATTTTTTACGTAAAAGTTCAGTAATAATTAAACAATTATTATTTTGAACTCTTTAGGTTAATAATCTCAGCTATCAGACTGAAGGAACATTTAGACATTTTCTATAGCTGGCAATTAAAATTTCAACAGGCATTGCACAATGCTTCAAAATGCATGTGCACATTACCTGAGGGGATGGAAGCAACTCCGACACAGAAGGTGTGATACCCTCGGTCACACTGATCACAGAACATCATCTCTTCCTCGTGATGTGGCTGGCCACACACTATGCATGTCTTGCATTCCATACACTGCCATGGATACGTTTTTATTACAGCCACCAACTCCGACAACATATCCAAGCAGGACGGATGACCTGTGGGAAGCATTAGCAAGTTATCTACTCAAAAGTATGCACTTTTTATGAATCAGTCACCGTGTTGCTTCAAATAAGAATTGCCAACTATGATGAACCAGCAGAACAAAATGAATTGTCTGCATCAGAGATAATGGGAACTGCAGATGCTGGACAATCCAAGATAACAAAGTGTGGGACTGGATGAACACAGCAGGCCAAGCAGCATCTTAGGAGCACAAAAGCTGACGTTTCGGGCCTAAGGTCTAGGCCCGAAACATCAGCTTTTGTGCTCCTAAAATGCTGCTTGGCCTGCTGTGTTCATCCAGCCCACGCTTTGTTATCTTGAATTGCCTGCATGTTGGTTGCAAATACTTGAAATAAAAGCTGCATCTATCCGCTAGTGTTTTAAAAAAACAAAAACAGAATTTAAGTCAGAGAACCAGGAATTCAATCCAACAGGTCTACGCTGTGATAAAGACAGAAAATGCTGCAAATATTCAGCATATCAGGCATTCCTGGTAAAAAAAAAGGATGTTTCATCAAAATTTCATCATAAAATTATATGACTAATTTCTGCAAAAGATCATCAACCCAAAACATTGTTTCTCCCTCCAACTTGTTGAGCATTTCCAGCATATTCAGCTTTAATTTCAGATTTCCTTCACATGCCTTTGCAATAGGACTATGGTAGTATTTCTGAATCTTCTCCCACCCCATTTCAGTTCATCCCATCATCAAATACAGTTATTCTCTTCTCTCTTCCAACCAATCCATCCACAAAAGGCACTTGCTTAGTTTTATCTTAATGCACATATCATATTTTCCTCGTTCATTTCATATGTAGCAAGTTCCACGTTTTAATCAAAGTAAATTCTTGATTCCATAATTAATGACTTTGTTTGCTTTTTTAAATGGCCCCCTAATTTTGAACTCATAACAAATGAATAAATTGTCTCCACATCTCCCTTATGACATGCTTCCATAATATCCAAAATCCTTAAAACACTCCTGAAGAAATGAGCCCTCAAAGCATTTAGACTTCATTGATAGTTAGATCCTCAGTTCAAGCTCAGTTCATCAGTCCAAACTCTTTGAGCATTTTTCCAGAGCACTGACATTCTTTTAGAAATGTGAAGTGTGGTCTAACCAATTTAGTATAACATTGAAGTTTAATGTTAATAACATTTTTATAACATACAATTTTTTAGTAACATATAGAACAATTAACCTTAAGAAACTGAAGTGTTACACTGATACAATTGAGCCAATTTTTAAAAATAGGTAAGATGCTTGCATGGCATAACAATACACCACTAGTAATTTGAAGTGCCTATTTTCTGTTCTGTCTTGCCAACTTAGTGCAACTAGTTCACTGTCACTTTCAGTACGATACAAACTATATTACATATAATGTACAAGATTGAATAGTTTTCATCAGTTAGATTGGGAAACTTACCACTATTGTCACACTGGGAGCAGTGTATGAGTGCCTCAGGTTTGTTTTTCTTGTTGGATTCTCTACCCTTTAGACAAATTCCACATATTGCATTTGGAATGATCTTAGGCTGGAAGGGCAATAGTTAGAACAGCACTGTAAAAATCATGTCAGTGGAACTAGAATACAGAGTAAGGGCTCGGCAGGAGCAAAGAGAATCCTGGTTTTAAAAGATTTTCTTGCATGTGGGTGCAAAAATGCAAACCAGCTATTTAGTTTAAAACCAGTGGATCAACCTTAAATGTTATTAAAATTACACTACGCAGAAGGCACAGACTGATAAGGCTCTTAAAACACAGATGGGGCTTTACTTTAGATCATGCATACAAAAAGCATTAAACAGACAGACAATCATGACCAAAGATTGAGTAAAGCATACATAGAACAAGCTTTGAAAGCAGGCTGCTACTAAATTTAAAAATTGGCAGAGACATCCTTAAAATAAAATGTATGCAAATATAAAATTAGTACTGAAAATTCAGAAACTAAATTAGAAATTAAAACTAAAGTGATATATTTGGAAGCATTTATTCCAAAACTCTCATTTTCTAAAGGCCTTTAGTAACTACATATGCATGCAAACACGCATGTACACAGAAAAAAAATGCAATAGGCACATTTCCATCACGTTTCCAAATATCAGATGTATTACAAAACTAAAGGGAAACAAGCAGGCATTTTCCACTGGAAACGAGAAATTTGCAAGGATCTGCTGATTGTCAAACTTTCCTTAGCAATAGCAACTGACTTCTAGATGTGCCCATGTACAGAAAATTGATCTTGTGATCTTAAAGTAGCGAGGGAGAGGAATAGACCAGAAAACTATGCGTTAAGTGGCGTAATGGTCTCATTATAAAGAGTATGGCAACTAACCTATCATGAGCATCTTCAGTAGAAGAGCATCTAGTATTTAAATAATTTTATAACTATCAGTAGGTTTCTTCCCCTTCCTTCTAATTAAATAGATTATGCTATGTTAAGGATATTCCTACAAAAGAATATCAGTAACACTGCCATAGTAATTTATTTTAAAAATAAATACTCCTTCATAAATTCTAATGATCAAAATTGAAAGTTGTGACGTCTGTTTTCAGATTATCAATCTAGTTATACAAAATATCCCCAATCAAATATTTCACAATAAATGAATGCATCTGATAACAAATTCATGTACCAGTACCCAGAGATGCTGCTGTCAACTCAGCATTTAATACATAACTGCTCACAAGAATTGTTCTGGCTGTAGAGGATTCTGCAGAGCCACAGTGGAATGCTACTCACTTTCTAAAAGATGACAGAGGCACTCTTAAAATCGGCTTAATGTTTTATTAAAAAGTTGTTCAGATGTGAAAAGTTTACATCAAAAATTTGGTAACAAGTGTTTAAGTACTTTTTAAACTGAGGCTGCAGAACTGAAAGACAGCGCCTCTTAAATAATCATACTATAAAAAAAGTTCTACAGTTTGGAATCTATTGAAACAATGAAACATCTTACTATTTTTTACAGTTCTAAAATTATTCTACAATTATTTAAAACAGAAAACTAGTGTAAAACTGTTGCTTGAACATCAAAACATTGTAAAATTCACTGTACTAATACCTAGAGTGCCAGCCCTCAGCAAAATCAGAAACACAGTTCAGGTTCAGATTGTTTACAACTTTCTTTCATTTTACTGTTTCTCCACAAGTTCTGCTTCTCTCGGAGAAACTATGCACCCAACCACTCAATAAATTACGATCATTCTACAACTATTAGCATAGCCACAAATAGCTACTTATGTAGAAAAAGTGCTTATATGCAAAGGATGCAAGATATTAAGATAAACTGTATCTATGTTGGTTATTTAGCATGTTAAAAAAGTGCAGTTTGATGGATGATCATGAATTATATTTATCCCTTATTTCATGTCTATATCACAATAAAAGCTAAAGTCACATTCTTGCGTCAGCAGCAGCTTAATAATGTTGCAGTTACACTGACCAAGAACTAAATACTAACGTTGTATATGTAAAATGCACATTGTATTACATTTGCCAATACTCAAGAATTAAGACCATTAGAATTTGTTTGCACTCTGCTCAGGACTTGCACACTTATTGTTCAGGGTTTGTTCACCAGTGGTTACTGTGGTCCAGATAATCTGAATAGCAAGTCCAACTCTCTAACTGGCTGAGATCCAAACCATTGCTGCTGCCTTCCCATGGTGCTTTTGTTTCCACCCTACTCCACACTTCCATCAACTCGTTCTTCACACTCACACCCAACTTCCCAAGTTGTTATTTTGCTGGTCAACTCCAAAAGAAATATCATGGTAATCCCCAATATGTTAATTGTTACAAACCCATATTTTAAAAGTGAATAAAAAAATGCAAAGTGGAGAAAGTACTATACAGCACAAAAGAAGGACACTTTACCTATCATGTCAATCCTAACACTTTGAAAACAGCTCTCTCTAATTAGTCCCCTGTTCTTTTTGATGAGTCAGGTGAACTCAATCTGAGGGCTAAATTCCCTACTTACTGTTAATGAATTGATAGCTTTAAAAAAAGTCAAAACACATTTAAACAAAAAAATCCTCTTCTCAACAAATGGATATTCTAACATCCTGTCTCACAAGGCCTGGGATTGACTATTATGCTACTACTTAAAATTATTTTTGAAACAAAAATAGATCTTCAAACATAATGAAACTAACTTGTTTCCTCCAGCATGAAATAATCTGCATTTATGTTTCAGTCTTCATACCCCTAGAATACCTTAAAATACTTCATATCTACTGAATTACATTGAAATACATTCACATTTATTTTCGCAAATAAGACAGCCACTTTGCATACAGCAAGATCAACGAACAGTAATAAGATAAATGATGTGCCCATCTAATGATAGTTATGGAATGATACCATGGTATCTTTGACATCTGCCTGACACAGACAGAGAGAGCCACAACTTTATGTCTCATCTGAAAGTCTGCACCTTTGAAAGTACAGCAGTCCCTCAGTACTTCACTGAAACACCAGTCCAGATTATGTGTTCAAGGCTTTATTTGAGACCATGATGTTCTGACACCAACAAAAGCATACCAGGCCATACTGCTGCTTCTGGGAGAAAGTGTCACCCTGCAAGGAAAACCTCCAATCTTCTCTTAAATTCCATCTTAACTATTGGTATACATACAACAAATTGCATCCATGACACAATGTCCTAGTTGCTGGTGAAGTATGCAACTATCTTTCTGGAACAGTACAGAGATGGGTTTTTGGAAATGAAATGTTTTGCTTTATTTCTAGCCCAACAGCACAATCATATCAAGCCTAACCAATTTTTAGAGTATGAAAATGGAAAGCTCCACAATAACTTTCTACACCAAATTGAAGTGACCAGAGGAAAGCAATTATTTCAATCATATTTCATAGGAACCAACAAAATTGGTTAAGAGACAACTGCTACTCACTTCAAATTGTCCTTTACAATGGCTTAATGCTGTTATCATATTCATCAGTCCTTAGACAAAGGAGGATAAACAGAATTAAAGAAAGAATAGTCTAATCTTTTCTTACAAATGTTTTTGCTGCAACAAATTGTTTCTCTACCTAGAAAACTGAAGATCAGAACTTTTGAACGCCTACCAAACTAAACAAAGTGTTCTATTTTCCAAGTTCAAATGCGGCACCTATAGGAAACCAGAAAGCCAGGTTCAGAAGTAATTTCAGCCAATATTAAAAATAGTAAGGACTGCGGATGTTGGAAGTCAGAGTGGATAAAAGGTGGTGCTGGAGAAGCACCGTAGGTCAGACAGCATCAGAGGGGCAGGAAAAATTGATGTTACAGGTCTGGTCCAGTCCTAATGAAGGGTCCAGACCTATAATGTTGACCTTCCTGTCCCTCTGATGTCACTTGACTTGCTGTGCTTCCTCAGCTCCACATTTTATCAACTCTGCCAATATCAGGCTCTAGTTCAAGAAGGACAAAACATTCACATTACACTGAGAAGGATGTCACTACCATACTAGTTGTCTTGTATTGTGAAGTTCTAGTGATAAAAAATAAACTAACGCTGGTGTGAAACTGCTGCTGTAACCAGTTCACATTACGAATACTGAACTGCACCATTTCAATATAGTTATCCAAGTCGACTAGATCGCATTCCAAGGCAATTCGCTAATTGAAAGTAGTTCCTCTGAACAGAGGTGAAGCAAAGCAATTTTCTACGTAGGGCTGAGAAAAAGCATTGAAGCATTATGTTTAGCTCAAAAGTCTAACAATGAGCACATCTGTCACTTAGCTAACTGCTCATTTGGATTCAAGCCAACAAATAGAATCATAAACCTTATAGCATGTCATGGAGAAAGCTCTTTTACTGAGCTTTACTCTTACTATCTGCCTCCAAGCACCTCAATACAGGAAAGGATTTCTTTTTACAATAACAAAGATAGATGATACAGAACAAATAAATAAAAGCATCAAGATTATTTTTCATTAAATCTTGCAAAAAGGATAGAGCACTAAAATACTAATTCACAGTAAACTTAATAAAAAAAACACATTCATGAACTTAACAAATGAGGTCAACTTAAATGCTCAGTGAAAATAATTCCCCCAAGAATACACTGATCATATTTAAAAGAAATGTAATAACCAAATTTTGCTGCTCTTCCCAGGAAAGCAGGGATGCTGCTCAATTGTTGTGTCAAATGCAAACAGAATCATTTTGTTTGTATTTTAGCACAAATGCAGCCAAATGTCTGAAGTTTTCCCTACAAATCTTCTCTTCCCACTTGAAAACATTGACTCACTCTGCATTCATAGGCAATTTGGTAATTGAATTAATTGCCAGCGATAGATATGACCTTCACAGGTCACAGCTGTTGTCCTAAGGATTAGGAGGTAGAATCCTATGGTTGACATTCCCCTTCTTCGCCTGCACAGCTGAGACCAATCCTCGGAACTAGCACCCCTACTATAGGCCCTGTTAAGGTTAGCTAACTTAACATATCCAAGTGATCAAACTTGGGACCTCCTGGATGGCATATAATACTCAGCAGGTCTGTTAAGATATGGGAAAAAGTATTTCATCTAGCCCGCATAAGTGTTGCCAAACTGAGTACTTTTTTCCTCCAAAATTGAGTCCTGTTACCAGAACTTGTATGATATTTTGCTTCTTGATAATTCACTGTCAATTATTACTCAGTAATCGTCAGTGATTAATTTGTTAACCTTTCTACACGAATCACTGATGTTCATTTTGACATCACCAAAAGAAACTACACTGAATCTATTTCCGAGGAGTAATTCCAGCTTGGGCTGTAGATGAAGTTTGCAAATTAGAAAAGCATCAGAACCCCACAATGGGGATAGCTGCTTCCAGGTCTCCATTTTGTTTATAAGCCTTGATACACTTTCTATCAAATGTGCATGTAAATGGAACAAAATGCAATGAAGCAGCCTTGAAAGCTGATACTAAATAAAAATTCTGTAATAACTTTGTTTTTAAAAATCTTCAAGGTCTAAGGAATAAGTATTCTCCCTTCTACTGACTAATAAGAATAAATCACAAACTCTAAACTCCAGTAAAGCTCACACTTCATCCTAATTTTTTTATTCTAAGGCTGGCTTGAAAATAAGAGAACTAAACAAGTGAATAAGATTTACTCTCAAGCCCTTACATAGGCTGAGACTCACCTGGGGCAACAAACAGTTAAACCTCAGATGTAATGAATACTTCATCTATAAAAGGAAGTAATAACAAGCTACGCTTCTCCTAAACGAGGTCATTGCTGGGCAGAAATTGAACAGAAAATATATATATATTTATAATTTAGTAGAACACATTCTTTTGGCTAAGAGGTAAAACTGAGTGTTAAAACAGTTATTGTTTGGCCAGAGATAGACATTTGCCAAATTTCAGTTAATGCTCATTGGATATTATAGTAAATCACTTGCAGTAGTGTTGTTCCAAGTACCAGACAACTGGAATCTTTAAATTCTGAAGACTCCAGAAGTCCAAAGACATTCTGTAGCCTGTTCTATTGAACGTTACGTGCATAAAACACAACAGTGGACTAAAACACCTGATGGTAGATGTTGAAATTAGAAAAAAATGTAAATATACCAGGCTACATGGAAATATAAATCAAAACACAAAAGTATTTCAAAAATACAACTTTGACTCTTCATATAAAGTATGGTCTTTAGCAATAGAATCAGCAGAATCTAACAATAATAAAGTTAGTAATTAAGTGTGACATGTAGTACAGATGTGTATAAAAAGAGAGCAGTAGCTTTAGCAGAAAATAGCAAGCCCCAGGGGAACAAGATACAAGCCTAATTCAGTTCCAGTAGAAAAAAAAATTCAGATAACTTCACCAGTGAGTGTCAGATGAAATAAAACAGGGTAAGGTAAGGAAGCAGAGGCGAGAAATAGCAGGAGATGCATTAGTGGACTGTGGCTAGTACAGGCTGACCAATTCTACCCAGTACAACAAAAAAAATGAGGGAGAGGTTCATCAGAAATGAAGTCTCAGGGGCTTTTATCTTCTACCTTGTACCCAGTAACTGATTTGGGTGTCACACTTCGTTTTGCATCTTTCCATGGCCGTGTTCCTTTTTCTTTTGGTGTCTGCTTTCCCTGTGAGGAATCATCTTGATGTTCAATAGGGCTTTCACCATCTGTTGTGCTCCCTGAAGAGGTATCCTGAAACAAAAGTGAAACAATAATCCATTGGGAACCACAGTTTGACAGGATTTAACACAACTGTACTCACATGAACTGAAAGTAACAAAAATACAAAAACGCCACCATGAGTTGAAAGGTGATTCAGGAAAAATCATTCAAAAGCAATACAATATGCCAAGAGAAACACAGACAAGTGTGGAAATGTCTTTAGAAACTAGAAATCTACTGGCGTAGAACTTACTGAAGGTGATTACACTGCCAGAAAGTACACTAAAAAGTAACAAACAAAACCTCAAGGAACAGCAAAACTCTTCCAAATGTCCACAACAAAGGGACATTTCCTTAAAATTGGAGCTATGTCATTCAGAGCTGATGTTAGGAAGTATTCCGTCAAACGAAGGTGGAGGAAATTTGGAATTCAAAAGTCGAGAGGCTGGAAGTCAATTGAAAATTTCAAAATGGAGATTAATAGATTTTTGTTAGACATTAGGATTACAGAACCAAGATGGCTGCATGGAGTTAAGATTCAGATAAGCAATTAAAATGAACAGTGGTGAAACAGGCTCAGTGACAGATGTCTGTTTTCTCCATGCAGTCAGCAACTGAAAGCAATGAAATTTCAACTAAATACCCAATCCTCTGACAAATTACTGTTAATATTTAACAGTATTTAAATATATACAGTATTTAAACTGAAGTAGCATGAATACTGAACTGAATTGGAACGAAAGTTAAAATTGGCTGATTTGGGAAGTTCCAAATGGAGCCCACAGATCCATAGCAATTAGTTCACTATCTAAAGGTCAGAGAGAAAAAAAGTCAACTATCTATTGATGCAGTTTTAATACACTGAAAGAAGTGATACTATGTACTTCATAACATGAAGTAGTGATTTCTAGATCCTTATATGCATCTTGCAAAGCAAAAAAAAATTATGTGGCAAGAGAAGGTCTATTGCAAGTAAGTATTCACAAGTATTGCTATGTTACGACTTAAAATCATATGGGCAGACACCCCAGTAACTCCAAGGATGTCCAGAGATTTCATAAATTGAGAAAAACACAAGTGTGTACTCAGGAAGTGAAGATTCCAGGCAGGACAAAATGATTGTTTTCAAAAAGGAGCCATGCTTTTCATGTTCCTGGAAGTTCAAGAACATGAAATTAAGTGTTTTATTTGAGCACCATAGGCAAATACATAGCTGAACAACGGTATGGAAACTTTCCAAAGGAGAGTGATACCTGATTGACTTATGATTTTGATTTTAAAAAAGTACCAAAATTGGCAGAATAATTTACCACCTTTAAAATTACAACTGATTCAACTTAGCTAAATTAAGCTAAGTTGTATAGGAACTCCTTCTCTAAATACACTAAAGGTGGTTATGAATTGGGATTAAACTTGGTGAATAAATTCCTTTTCCAAACAAAAGGGGGAGGCATAGCTTCAAATAATAAATGTTGAATAGATGGCAAAACACCTCTACTATCTGAGCACTAGCACAAAATAAACTCTGAACATTAATAATGGGTTTAAAATTCAAGTTTTCCACTTACTAGGCCGCTGCCATTAACTGTAGCAAGAACCTCGTTCGCAGCGTTACCGTGCGAGGTTCTGACGTCACATCACCGGCTGCTAGAAGTTGTGTGCAGATGTAATAATATAAATTATTCCTAATATTTAGATACCAGTAGTAATAGCATTATTCTATACACTTAGCCAAAGTACACGCTTATTTGCTACACACTTAGCAGAAGTAGATTGTATTGGACTAGAATGGAGTTGTTTTTGATTCATACATTTTGTTAATCTTTTACTCAAAATACACTTAGTGTGCAGAATAGACTGGGCTTTTTAAAAATTTACAGAGATAAAGTTTTAAATATATTCAAGTTTTTTGGTTAGCTTCTTACTGAAAAGCCTTTGTCTTCCTTTCGTTCATCCTCAGCATGCCCGTCTTCCGCATCATCAGAATCTCCATCACTGTCAGGTGCTGGCAATTCTGGGTCCAAAGGCGGCTCATACAAGGCTGTGTTTACAGGTAGATAACGCAACTCATTGGGAGAGTACCTAGGTAGACAATTAATCCATAATTCAAATTGACATCCAAATGTTTGCATTCATTTTTGCTTTAAATCTCAGCTTATAAAATGTTAGTTTGTCCTATAGATCAAATTGAACTAATTTTGCAAATTCTGCAAATCTCCAGGAGACCTCTCTTGAACAGAAATCTCTTTAGCACTAGTCCAAACTGTACTGTACAATGAAGATCTCAGTTCCTCCATCTTTCTGAAGACCCTGAAAAACCAGGCAATCAAACATTCGCTTCAAATATTCTAGCCCAGATTTTTGAGTCACACATTAGTTTGATTGCGAGCTTTCTCTCTTTTGTCTCCTTTCCATTCTAACTCCAACATCCAACTTACTCATCTCTCCCAGAGAATATTACTGTATCAACACTGCGACAGAGAAAGCTTATCCACTTCCTCATTAGTGCTCAGAATGCTGGTTAAACTCGACCTCTAGAAGACCTACCTAGGAATAAACACATGTGAACTGATTTACAGTATCAAAGCGAAAGGTTCTTCTCATCTTAATGCATTTTTTGTGGGTACCTGGTTTTCCTTAAGTATCACAACTTTTAGTTTTATTCTCAGGAAACCTCACAGTTCCTTGTTTGGTCACACCTCATAATCTCTCCAGAGTTCAGCAATTCCAATGTGAAGTGCTTGGAGATTTTTTGCATTGCACAGACAATAGATTAAAATTCCTATATTAGAATATTCACTGAGCTTCAAAGTACTTCACAGGCTGCAAATCTCTTTGCCTCAGGACTTCCCAGTGTTAAACCATGCTGATGCTAATTAAGTAAAAAAAACACTTTCTTTTTATATATACACGGCAAGACAATGCCACACTATTCACAAAAGTACCACAAACAAAACTATTCAAGTGATACTGTAATCAATTCACCATTACATCTTATCAACTTATTCTAACTTCACTGGAGGATGGGCAAATGTATTCTTCATTGACATTTACTCTTCAAGCAAAACAGAATAACTAGTCATTCATTTCATTTCTTACTTGTGAGACCTTACTGAATGCAAATTGCCTACATATCAATAGCAACCGCCATTCAGAAAAGAATTCATTGTCATTTTTCCCCCAAGTGTAATCTTCACAAGACAAACTTGAAGAAATTCTCATCAAATGCAGATATCAGTTAAATATTCAGTTGTTAAAAGAAGAATACAGGCAAGACAAAAGTTTATTTAAAGTTGCACTTTTGTTTCTACACTTCACCATGCAATTATAGAATCATAGTGTTGTAAGCACAGAAACAGATCCTTCGATCTAACTTGCACTTTTTATGCAATAAGCTCTTTAGCACAGGGTTGTTCTTAGTTAATAAAAAAAAGGATTTTGTTCACCTTTTGTAATATTCCTGAAATTGGCCTGGTATGAGAGCAACTGGATAAGCCCCAACTTTTGTCCTCTCTGGTGGAACAACTTTGTACTTCCCCTGTGGCACCTGGATTACCTGTATTGAGAAAAACAATAGAAAAAGAAATTAAATACAGCATAAATACGGATTCCTTACCCTGTGTCACTCAAGTTTGCAAAACAAAACAGGCATTTTCACACGTCACAAAAAAAGCTGCCAAATTTGGTGCAGTACTTGCAGGCTTCAAAATGGCGGTTCACTATAGGGCAAGAACCAAAATGCTTTTGAGCTGTTCATGAAGATGCTATTTAAATATCTCTTTCAGAGGGCGGATTCTGCCTCAAATTTCAGACATACTGAACCCACACTGTGAACGCTGGATTCTGGCACCATCTGATTGACATTGAAATTATTCTATTCTCAAAACTGGAAAGAAAATACACAATAAGCACAGAACATCAGCAAAAGAAGAAAAGATTTCTGAACAGATTTTCTTCTTGCACAAAATTTTCACAATTCTGAATAGAATGTGTGAATTAAAAAAACCAAATTTTTAAAAGAAAATGTTGACTAAAAGGAAGTTTTTTGGATAGTGAAAAGTGCAGGGTGTAATGTCCAGATGGACCTTGCATCAGGAGGAGGAGGAGATCCATCTGTGCAGAGAGGAGAGGGGTAGGGTCTACTATGTACTCAGCAATGGACCTCCTCCTGATGTCAAAGATTACAGAAAGTGTCTGTAGTTGTTATTTGCTGACCTTTCAATGGCTACCAGACAGATCAACCAACCTGCGCCACCCAAATAGCAGATTATGCCTCTCCCATTTGTCCACAAAATCGCATGAACCCTGCAACAAAGAATAAGGCTCATATACTAGCCACAGCTTTGAGGCTTGCTTGAGAATAGTCTTTTTTTAAATTCATTCATGGTATATAGGTATTACTGACTGGGCCAATATTTACTGCCCAACCTTAATTGACTTGAGCTGCCTTCTTGAATGCCACAGTCCATTTGGTGTAGATAGAGCCACAATACTATTAGGGAGGGAGTTCCAGAACTCTGATCCAGTTTCACAGAAGGAACAGCAATATAATTCCAAGTCAGGATGGTGGTGAGCTTAGAGGGAAACTTACAAGTGGTGAGTTTCCCATGTAGCTGCTTAAGACAATAATCATCCTGAAACTATCTCCCTGCTTCTGTAGACAATGTACTATTATATGGAAGGAAATAGTATCAATGCTAAACGCAAAATATCACAAGTTTGAACTTATGCTGGAATTTTACTTTCTACTCCTCTCTGGCAATTGACAGAATGTTCCCAAAATATATTACATGTCAGCAACATATTAATTTTCAAAATATAAAGTGCTGGAGGAATTCAGCAATCTGGCATTATCTATGGAGAGATAAGTAAGGTTAACATTGAATTGAATATGACTTCTTCAGAGTTCTGAAATGTTAACTGTTTCTCCCGCTGCAAATGATGCCAGACCCGCTAAATTCTTCCAGCACTTTCTGTTTGTGTTTTAGATATCCATCATCTGCAGTACTTTGTTTTTACTTTAATGTGTTATTATCCAATTAGTATGGCTAATATCAAAGTTAAGATAGCTGCTGATTGAGATTGGAACCTAGGGACTTGTTTCTTTAGAAATGCAAGTTACAATCAGGTTCGATAATTGGTTGCTTGCCTGCTTTTGCATTTCAGGATTCCACTTTATGCTTGAAGATATCTCAGACTAGGACCAATGTGGCATCCATCTTACCTGTGTCTGTAAATCAAAGTAAGCTCGCCTTTCCTCCATCCGTTCCCTGTTGAAATTACTGTTGAACTCCGCAGCTTTCTTTGCAGCTTTCTTGATATATTCTGGAACTTTACTGGGCTCAACCTTCTGTGTGTTTTGCAACTGCATTTGCTGCACAAAAGAAAAATCATAAATTAGTTGAGCGTTAATATTTGAAACTGTGCTGCAGTGACTCACTATGGAAATTATTAAGAAATGTCATAATCTTTCAAGTTCATACATTTTCACAGACCATTGTAAAAAAACACAATTTTTTGCAAAGAAAAGATGCTAGAGTATGAAAAGAGAAAGGTAGCCTTGAATGATGCATTGTGCAAATACTCTTAAGTGGGGTGAGTCTGGGTAGTTTTAGAGTCCAATTCAATATAGTCCAAAACAATTCAAAATTTAAGGAATTTAAGAAAATGAAGAGCAAAATCAGATCCAAAATGCACAAATTTAGACATTTAAGTTGATCATGTCAGATTGAAACTTGAGATTAGGCAACTCCTAAATAATTGTGGATCATAGACATAATTGGAAAATCATATCAACTTTCGAACGGGATTTGGATCTATATTTGAAAAGGGAACACCTTCAAAGCTATGAGGTAAAGGCAGGGGAGTGGGGATAACTGAATAACTCTATCCCTGTGCAGAGACCTGAAATATTGAATGCCCTGTGCTTGCTGTATGATCCTGTATGCCAATATATTACTTTTCCATGGCTCAATAAACCTTCAATTTCACATGGAGGCATAAAAATGATAGTGTTTAATCTGATTTTTAAAAAATATTTAATCTTCTCCTGTGCAATATGGCTTCTGGAAAATAAAGTTCAAAAAAACTTCAATTTTCTATTTAAGAGACATCAGGTTTACACTTTTTTAAAACTTTTCCAAAGACAAAAGATAAAGTTCAAAAGATAAGACAGTTAGAAGACAATTACTATTAGTACTAGCAATTACCAGTAGAACTACCATTCGCTGCTGTGATTGAGAATACCATGGAACAAGATGGTGTGTGTAATTTAGCTCAACAGAGCAACAAATTGAAAGTATATGATATTTAAAAAGGGCAACATTTCACAGACCAGAGGTAGAAGTAGAGGGAAGACAACTGTGGACAACAGTCTGTATATGTTTATTTTTTAGCACAGAACAATGAACCAAATGTCATATCACAGCTTTCAATTTGCAGAAGTTGCAGGTGGTGCAGTGGAAGAAGTTAGAACTTTATGCATCAAAACATACTTTAAGTCCACTACCCCAGTACTGACCGAGTATTCCTTGTAGCGATCAGTGATCTGCTGCCGCTCTCTGTCCTGCAGAACCACAGCATATTCAGCATATTTGGTCGGGTATTCCTTGATCATCAGATCGATAACTTCATCACTTCTCAGAGCTGTTAAACCTAAAGGAAAGCATTTATTGTTGGTCAGTGGTCAGGAATAGGAGAGTGTGACGGTGAGGGGACCCAAAGTGACAGGAATAACAGTCATTCCAATTGTCCAATTGACTAAGGTTTCTCAGTCAACTTTGATGAAAACAGGAGCTTCAGGGTGGATAAGCAAACTGACCATTCCACCATGGTACAGGAAGCCATTCAACAGGGGGAGCAACAAGGAATATAGTTATTGTAGTGTACAGTATAGTGAGGAGGACTGACACCGTTGTCTGCAAAAATGAGAGCGGGTCCATGAGAAAGTGCTGCCTACTGTAGCAGGATTTCAGACTTCTCCGGAGGGCTGGAAAGGAATTTGTACTGGAAACAGGAGAATCCAATGTTTATAGTCCATGTAGATATCAATGACATAGATAGAAATAGAAAAAGTGTCCTGCATAGAGAGTATGAGAAACCACGGAGCTTTAACACACACAAAGAGGCCCTTCAGCCCTCTATGTTGTGACACTCATCAGGCATCTATCTTATCTTAATCCTTTTTTTTCAGCACTTAGCCTGAAGCCATGGCATTTCTAGGACTCATCTAAATTGTTCTTAAATATCTTGAGGGTACCTGCCCCTACCACCCTTGGTAAATAATAAGAAAATGGCTGATGAAATAAACAAATACTTTATCTTCACTGCAGAGACTATAAAAGTCACTGCAATAATAGTTATATATACGCAAGGTGGAAGAAGGTGGAAAATTTAGTGAAATTACAATCATGAGGAGAGCGATAGTAAACCAATGGAGCTGTGGGATTACAAGTCTCTGGGTCCAGATAGATTTCACCCTAAGGTCTTAAAAGAGGTTGAAAATGAGGTAGCAGATGCACTGGTGTTAATTTTCCCAAATTGCCTAGGTTCATCAAAGGTTCCACTGGACTCAAGTTGCAAATAATGATTCCTTTATTCAAGAAGGGATAGGAGGAGGCAGAAAACAGGAAACTACAGGCAGGAACAAAACTAAAGTTGCTGGAAAAGCTCAGCAGGTCTGGCAGCACCTGCGGAGGAGAAAACAGAGTTAACGTTTCTGGTCCAGAGACCCTTCCTCAGGTTAGCTTGATTTTTTTGTGGAAAGGTGCTAAAATCAAACATTAAAATGACTCTAGCTGTATATTTAGGAAAAACTCAATATTATGTGAAAGAGTCAGCGGGGCTTTGTTCTTCAAGAGAGTGACACATATTGTAGTTAAAGGAATCTGTGGATATACTGTAATCCATATGGTTGTGATATATCTATGATTGAACATCATTTACTTGAGTATGGATTGGAATTAGTGCCACGTGAGTTTTTGTCTTGCATGCCTAAACAGTTTTAATTATAAACTTTTAGGGATTTCAGTAGCATGATAATTTCTTCTAGAACACACAGTCAGAGAAAATAGTTGTTGGAGACTAATGGAAATTACTTTTTATTGTTTACTTGTAAAAATTCTCCCAAAGTTTGCATATGTGCATTAGGTTTTCAGCCAGAAGGTCAGATATTGATTTTATTTTCTCTTTTAATTAGGATCAACACCCATAACTTCGGAAAAACTTCATAGTTTCAGATTTGCAAAAGTCTTGGCTGAAGCTGGATGTGTAAGGAAATTAGTCCTGCTGAAAGGAGAAGGTTTAGATCTGTTAGGAAATAGGCTACCTCAGGTGAAGTTGAAAGTTTCAAGTATTTATTCAAACCTTAACAGGGTAGCTTGAAGCGGAGAAAGTCTATTCTTAGTTGCATGAAGATTCAAGGAAGAGTCATACAACACAGCAACAGTCCTGTTGGCCCAACTTGTCCATGCTGACCAGGTTTTCTAAACTGAATTATTCCCCTTTATCTGTGTTTGGCCCATATCCCTCGAAACCTTTCTTATCCGTATTCCCGACCAAGTGTCTTTTAAATTTGTAATTGTACCTGCCTCCAACCACTCCGTCTGGCAGCTCATTCCATACATGCACCAATCTGTGTGAAAAAGTTGCCCGTCAAGTCCATTTTAACTATTTCCCCTCTCACCTTAAACCTATACTTTCGTGTTCTGGACTTCCCTGCCCTGGAGAAGACTGTAGCTATTCATCTTATCTATGCCTTTAATGATTTTATAACCTCTATAAGGTCACCCCTCAGCCTCCTATGCTCTAAGTGTTTGTTTAATTGCTCTGTCATTTCCTTATTCACTACCAATTCTTTTGTTTCAGATGTAACGGGTCTACATTTGTCTTCATTAATTAAGTAAAAACAAAAGAAAAATTAAAGAAGCTTGTAACAGTCAATTTTACATTCCTTGCAAGTTTACTTTTATCACTATTTTCCCTAAACCACTCGTTGGTTCTTGACTGAATTCTAAATTGCTTCCTAGGCTTGTTTATTTTCTTCTTGCAACATTTTACAACTCCACTTAGGAACCAAATATGATCTTTAATTCCTTTTGTAAACCATGGTTGGGCCACTTTTCCTATTGTATTCTTCTGTTGGAAAAGAATGTATAACTGCTGCAATACGTGCAATAACTCCTTCAATAGCAACCATTCCTTGTCCACAATCATGCCTTTGAATGAAGTTCCATAGTCTCAGCCAACTCTCCCCTCATAGCTTCATAGTTTCTTCTGTTTAGATTTGGGACCCAAATTTTGGTTATGACTATTTTCTATCCCAAAGAAGAATTCCATCATAACAGTTGTTTGATTTTCATTTTAGAAAAAGACCTTCTCACCCCAAGATTATTAACCCCTTTGCATTGCTCAAAACTAAATCTTGGATAACCTGCCCCAACTTGGTTCCTTAACTTATTAGTTTAAAAATCAATCTTGTACACACTCCAGGAATTCATCCACTACAGTTTTATTGCTAAAGTGATTTTCCCAGCTTATGTGTCAATTAAAATCAACCATGAGTATTTACGATATGCATCTCTAATTTCCGGTTTGTCATCCCCTATCTCACCACAATAGTTTAAGAGGTCAAGTCTCACAAAAGTCTTCTGTCCCTTATAGCGCTCAGCTGCACTCCTTGATTACACAGCCAGATTCCCTGTGCCAACATCCTCTCTTACTAGGACACGTATTTCATCTTTCATCAACATTTCCACCCCACCTCCTTTTCATATTTGTCTGCCCCTCCTAAAGATGGAATTTTCTAGGATGTTCAATTCCTACTCTCGGTTACCCGACATCTCCACCATCGCAATCATATCATATCAGTGTAAAACTATTTGCACTGTTAAGCTGTCTATGATATGACAAATGATCTATGCAACTTAGATATAGAATCTTTAGACTGTTTTTGTTTTGACATTTTCGTTCATTTACTTAGTTGCCATTATTTCCTCGGCCTTCCATTTTTGCTTTCTACTTTATTTTTCATTTCTACCATTTCCATCTTTGATTTCCTATTGCTTCCTTGCTCAAGTTCCTGTTCCATGCCACACTTGTTTAAAATTCTCCCCACACTGTTCAAGCAAATGCCACTGCATGAATATTGGTTCCATCTAGTTTGGGCAGGTCCTCTGTTCCCCAGAATCTGATCACGTATTCATTTGGTCAATCATCCTCCTCCTGATTCCACTAACACGTGGAACTGGGAGTTATCCTTAGATTACAACCTTTGAAATCCTGTTTTATAATTTATCTCCTAACTCCCTATTTTTGGCTTGAGGGACCTCATTCTCTATTTTCATCTCTCTCATTAGTACTGACAGGGACCACAATCTCAGATTCTTCTCTCCTGACCTTCAAAATGTTCTGTAGCCTCTCAGTGGCATCCTTGACCCTGGCACCAGAGAAGCTCCAAACTATCCTGGCCTCATGTCTGCAACCACAAAAACTATCTGTTCCCCTTACAATAGAACCCTCCCTCAATTATTCTTGCAACGTTGGCCCTTGCCACACAGCTAAGCCACACCTGGTGCAACACACTTGGCTCTTGCTGCATTCTCCCGAGAAACCATCTTTCTCAGCAGTATCCAAAATAGAAAATCTATTAGACAATGGGAGATAGATCCAGGTTCGTTGTACTCACTTCCTTGATCTATTACACTATCAGGTGGTCACCCATTGCCTTTTTGCTTGTGAACTCTTTACTAACTTGTGTGACCATGGCAATCTCAGCCATATGGATATTTGACAGTGAATCCAATTGCTGCTCCAGGTCCAAGAGGTGGATGTTCAGAAGCTGAGGCTGGATATACTTCCTACACACGTCAGACACCAGATACATTCCTGACTTCAGGCATTGTAAGGAAGGATCCTCCAGCAGGCCGTACTGACTTGCCATGATTTAGTCTTAAATTACTCTTTCCATTCACTTCATTAACCAAATCATGTCACAGCATCCTCTCCTCGCAGAGGTTGCTGAATATATATGATAAGCCCTCAATTCACTCACTTCTCTCTGCTCAGTGAATGTATACCACCAAAACCAAACCTCCCTCTCCCCATGATAACTCACAAAAGCAAACAGACTAGGATATTTCTAGATCACTGAGCAAAAGTACAGTATTTACATATAGCACAGATTTTTGTTCTATGTTTCATTGTACAAAAATATCAACTATATCTTTAAGCACATATAATTCTGAACTAAAATTAATAGCATTTACCTTAACACATAGGGTCCTTCAAATCTTATCAGTTTTGTTTGGCATTTCAACATAAAGTGGACTATTACAGTTGCCCTTTCAGGAGAGATGACT
This sequence comes from Stegostoma tigrinum, assembly GCF_030684315.1. Lineage (NCBI taxonomy): Eukaryota > Metazoa > Chordata > Chondrichthyes > Orectolobiformes > Stegostomatidae > Stegostoma > Stegostoma tigrinum. The sequence goes on along the minus strand of NC_081362.1, from coordinate 87,922,828 downwards.
ATTTTTCCTCAGAGGGCTGTACAACTTTGGAAATCACAGTCTCAGAAAATAGTGGAGGCAGGGGTCATTAAATTTTTTTAAGACAAAGGTGGACAGATTCTTGATAGGAAGGGAAAATCAAATGTCAGGGAAGCATGGATTCAAAACACAAAAGAGATCAGCCATGGTCTTATTGAACAATGCAGCAGGTTTGTGAGGCTGAATGATCTACTTCTGCTCCTATGTATTCATATGTTCCTATGTGACATTTTAGCCAAGTGACAAGTTGAGCCTTGACCTCTAGCTAACAAAGGTCAAAGTTAAGGTAACAAGTCAAGGATCCTGTACCAATAATCACGTAGTCAGAATTTCTATGCTGTTCCCACAAGATAAACCAGATTTCTGTTGAAAAGCTAGATCACATTTGTATTCCAGTTCCCACATTTGGATCAAAGATTTCTTTCAAATTGACTTTTATCATCCTCTACCAAGTTGTCTGCAGAAAAAAAATACTAAAGGCTTGATACACAGCCATCCATCCATCCCCTCCCACCCATAATAGAAAGGGGGTAGATTTCAGCAAGTAGACTATCCTGAACCACAATGATATGCTCACCAGTGATTCTTCATCAGATACTATGGAAAAACCTCCCTTCTTCCAAGTGAGAACAGAATCAGAGGAAAACATTAGAAATGGCCTCTAACAATGCCATTTTGGATCATTCATGCCAGTGAATATTGTTTTATTCAAAATTAATTCATAGTCAGTATTGAATACCTATTTTGAATTGTCAGACAGCAGTTAAGAGTCAACCACATTTTTGTGGTGGACCTGGAGTCACAAAGAGGCCAGAGCAGGTAATAATGGCAGATATGCTTCCCTTAAAAGGATGGTAAATCAGAGGGGTTTTCACGACAATCTACAGTAATTATATGATTGCCATTAGGCTAGTTTCATTAAAGTATTTAAATTTCACCATTTGTCATGTTGGGATACAAACCCATGTCCTCAGCTGGGGTGTTTGTGGATTACTAGTCCAATGATATAGCCTGACACCATCGCCTCCCCACTTGAGCTTTCTTCCATTATTCATCTAATTTCCTTCTCCTCATGTTATCTAGCTCAGTCTTCAATGTATCTGAATCATTTATCTCAACCACTCCCTCAAGAAGCATTCTCACCAACACTCTTAAATGTTGCTTCTGCTTTCTCTCCACAGATACTACCAGACCTGCTCAGATTCTCCAGCAATTTCTGTCTCTGTTTCAGATTTCCAGCATCCACAGTTCTTTGTTCAGGTAAAATAGTTCCTTCTGAATTCCCTGTTGGATTTCTCGGTGACTATCTTATATTGCTGTGAAGATGTGTTAAGAGATTAATTCTGTGGGGCACGAGCAGGCTGAAACAATGGGTCTACCTGGACAATCTTATATTGTTGGTCTATCGTTATGGTCTTGCCCGCACGAGGAAATGTCTGTTCTGTAACGGAACCTACTGCCATTATAAAAACACCGTAGTCTTTCGCTAATGCTATTGGGAAGGCTTTGAAGTAAGTTGGTAGTGGTACAGGAGCCGAGGGAGAATAGCAAGAAGACCGGATATAACTGACACTAGCATAGACAACAGCAAGTTAGAAGGTGAAGTAGAGTTACAAGGAAAACAACTAAATCCAATCAGGCCACTATGCATGTATGTGAAAGCACTGATCATATAATAAGATTTGGGATGGTTGGGGGTGGGGGATGAGATGTCACAAGCACAAATTGCCATGTCGAATTTTGATGATGTGGCAATAACAGAAACCCAGCTTAAAGAAGGGACACAACGTTATGTTAAATATTCCTGGGTACAAGGTGTCCAGAAAAGATAGAAAATGAAGGGAAGGAGGAGGAATAGCAGTATTGGTAAAGGACAGCATTGCAGCGCTGGAGAAAGAGATGTTTCAGAGGGTCCTAACCCTAACCCTATCCATTTGTCTAGAACTAAAGAACAAACAGGGTAAAAATCTGCAGGAAAAACACAAAGAAACATCAACATTATAGAGTAGTTATAATGAGAGACAACAGTTACCAAGCATAGACTGGGTTACTTGTAGTTTGTGGGGCAAGTGTTCCAGGATTTTGTGCTGGAGAGTTCCCTACAGCAAGTTTCCAGCCTAACAAGAAAGGATACATCATTGAAACTGGTTCTTGGAAATGAGGTAAGCCGAGTATTACTTCGGGACCATTTAGGAGACAATGGTTATTGTCTTGTATGATTCAGGATGGTGGTGGTGACAGACATGCATTAATCCAGAGACAGAAAAAGCAAATAGTAGACAGCATACCTCAATGGGGTAAGAGTGGAGCCACAAAGGATTGGCTGAACCAAGTGGTTGACAGCAAAAACAGTAATTGAACAATGGGCTACCTACAAAAGAGGAGACGGTTTGGTACAGTCAGGGTATATTCCCACAAATGAGAAAACTAGAACAAACAAATCCAGAGCTTCCTGGATGACGAAGAATATCAGAAGAAATTTATGACAAGTGTCAGATAGTGAACGAAGAAGTATTTGGAAGGTTCAGAAGGTTTGAAAATGCAAATAAGAGAAGAAAAGAAAAATTATGAGAAAAGAGTGGCAACCAACATAAAGAGACATGCCAAAGTCTTTTGTGGACTTAAAAAATATCAATAGCAAAAGAGTGGTAAAAGGAATAGAACCAAAAAGGAGATTTACACCTGGAGACAGCATACATGGCTCAGAAATTGAAAGAATACTTCGTACCCGTCTTCACCAAAGAGAGAAGCGGTACCCAGGTGATTGTGACATAGGAGAGCTCTCAGTCACGAATAGGGCTCAAAACTGATAGGGCTGAATTGTTCGATAGATTGTTAGTACTTAAAAGGTGACAAGACACCAAAACTGGTTGAGATTCATCCAAAATTTTGAAGATAGAGGGTGTGGAAATTGCAGAGTATTCGCCACAACCTTTCAGTCTTCCCAAGACTCAGGAGAAATGCCAGAAGACTGGAAAATTGCTAACCTTATGGCATCATTCAAGAAAGGCTGTAAGGGTAAGTCCAGCGATTACAGATGACAGTCAGTTTAACTACAGTGATGGGGAAGCTTCTACAGATTATTCAGGGTAGAATCAGTCGTTACATGCAATGACGTGGTTTGATTAGGAACAGTCAGTGTAGATTTCTAATGGGAAAATCATATTTTACTAACTTACTGAAGTTTTTTTGAAGAGGTAACAGAAATGTTTGATGACATCAATGCGATTGATATGATATATATGAGCTTTCAGAAGGTATTTAAAACAGTGCCACACAACAGACCAGGAGAAAAATTATAGATCGTGGAATAAAAAAGGTCAGCAGCAATATGACATTCAATGGCATTACTACCACTGAATTTGCCAATACAACATCCTTAGGACTACTATTAACAAGAAAATGAACTGGATTAGCCATATCAATACTGTGGCTACAACAGCAGGCCAGAGTCTAGAAATTCAAATCACCTCCAGACCTCTCAAATCCAGCATTTACAAGATACAAGCCAGGAGTGTGATGGAATACACTTCTCATGAAAGGTAGTCTGGGAAGTATTAATGGAAAATAAGAAGATTGTATATCTACTGAACTAGTGTTTTGTATCAGTCTTCATCATAGTGGATGCAAGTAACTAAGGTTTTGGAGTAGATCTGTAGCTCGGGTTGTAAGTGTTGAGGTTGGTTGGTTTGCCGAGCTGATTTGTTGTTCTGCAGACATTTCATTACCATGTTGAGTAACATCCTCAGTGCAGCCTCTGACGAAGCGTCGGTATGTATTCCCGCCTGGTTGTTAAAACTGTTACGATGGATTGCCTCACTTCTGGCTTTCCTCCAACATGAAATGTATATGGTGTCAAGTTTAATGTGTTTATTAATAGCCTGCTTCGTGGAGTGCCATGCTTCCAGGAATTCTCATGCTTGTCTCTGCCTACCTGTCCAAGGATCTGGATGTTGTCCCAATCAAAGTTGTGGTTCTTCTTGTCCGTGTGGATTGAGATGAGCGAGTATTGGTCACATCTTTTTGTAGCCAGTTGGTGTTCATATACTCTTGATATGGAATACAGAATATGTATTGTGGATAAAACAGACATATTGTTCTTCAGTTTAGAGAAGACATCTGATGAAGTGCCATGTCAAAGGTTATTGTGGAAAATGATGCAGTGGGCAACATATTGGTTAGGGAAAAATTTGTTTCAAGGAACAGAGTAGGCATAGAAGGTCATTTTCTGATTGGCAAGACGTGACAAGTTGTATTCAACAGGGACCACAATTTATTTAACTGACTTGGATGAAGAGTTGGATTTGGTTGCCAAATTTGCCAATGACATAGAGATATGTAGGGAAGTAAGTCATGAAGAGGATATAGGAAGCTACAAAGGGATACAGGCAGGTTAGATGATCTCCCAAATGGAGTATAAGGTGGGAAAATGTGAAAATGTTCATTTTGGTAGAAAGGTTAAAACACAAGTACATTATCCAAATCATGAGAGGCTGCAGAGACCCGAAATGCAGAGTAACAGGGCTGCATGAATTACGAAAGATTTGTATACAGGTTGAACAAGTAGGAAAGCTAATAAAATGTTATTCATTGCAAGGGTAACTGATTACAAAGTAAAGGAGGTTATTCGTCAGCTAGACAAGGCATTGGTGAGTCCACATCTAAAATGCCGTGTAGACTATCAGTCGTCTTATTTAAGAAAGGATGTAAATGCGTTGGAAGCAGTTCACAGAAAGCTTACTGGACTGTTATCTGGGAGGGGAGAGATGTCTTCTAAGGAAAGGATGGACAGGCTAGGCTTGTATCTTTTGGAGTTTAGAAGAGTAAGTGGTGGCTTGGTTGAAGCATAAATGACCGTGAAGAGTCTTGACAACAGCACATGGCAAAAGATCTTTTTGTTTTGTGGAAGAATCTAGACATAAGAGTCACTGTTCAAAAATAAAGAGCTTGTCCATTTACGTTAGAGCTGAGGAGAAAGCTTTTCTCTCAGAATATCATGAGTCTTTGGATCTCTCTTACTTAAAAGGGGGTGGAAGTAAAGATTTAAATTTTTGAAGGTAGATTTGTAATAAACTAGGGGGTGAAAGGTTATTGGGACAGGCAGGAATGTGGAGTAATTAGATCAGCCATGATCTTTTTGAATGGCATAGCAGGTTCAAGTGCTGAGTGGCCTGTTCTTGCTCCTAATTGTTATGGTTGTATACATCTAAAAAGAGAGAATGAGGAGATATTCACACTGAATCACACTGTTATTCACCCCAACATGTTTACCAAAAATTTTCCCATGAGTGCATCTCTATTATTCACCTACACTATTTCCCTATTATAGCAAGTTCCACATTCTCACCACTCAGGAAATTCAGAAGAAAGCTATTTACCCAGTGCGACTACTTGGTAACTATTTCATGCTGATCATTTGACTTAGTATATGCAATCACACACTTATATAACACCCATTGCTACGTAAATACATTCATAATAATGATCCCATTCAGACAAGGCAAAAAACAAGTCGAACATGATGACAACTCAGCAGACAACTTACCTAAAGTGCACTGGGTTTCTGTGATAACATTCATCTCCCTTAGATATAATTTCTCTTTGTGAGATAGATCGCGTCTTTCCAGATCTGGCAAAGAACATGTTATCGTTTATTTGAAAGCATTAAAATTAATTAATTCTAATGGCAGGCTGCACCTTCTTCATAATCTTTTCTGTCAGACAAACACAGGCATAAAATGACCAATAGTTTACACTGTTAATTTTATTCTTTCATGGGATGTGGGTCTCACTGGTAAGGCCAGCATTGTTGGTCTCCCCTAAGCCCTTGAACTGAGTGGCTTCCTAGGCCATTTCAGACAGTAGTTAGCAGTAAACCACATTACTTTGGGTCTGGAGTCACACATAGGCCAGATCGGTTAAGATTTGCAGATTTCCTTAAAGATATTATTGTTAGAGGATCCTTGGTACACAATGGCTTTCCTGTGGATTTGTGCAGGATAGAGTTTCAATCAGAGGACAACAGTGGTGTAGTAGATACAGAGAACTATTACTTTGAGATTCTGAAGGCTCTACCTAAAAGTAGCAGTGTGCCACAAAACAAAATGACCTGTTTCAGAACCATGATGGCCAAATGATAGTTGCATGGCATTTACAGCAAATTTATCAAATGCCAATCTAAATGTAATGAATGACATTTGACATTTTTATGATTACACATAACATATCCCAATACATAAAAAATTTTCTGAACATATTACATTCCAAACTGAAGCTTAAAAACCCTACCTGGGTATTTACGCTTGAATGATGTCACACCTAAATATTCACTAACTTGTTCCTGAAGCATGTAATATTCCCCCGTGTCATCAGCTGGCCACTTATATTCTGTTAACATCTCTGCTGGAAAATAGCTGGAGCTGAGAACAAAAAATATCTTTCAGTACCAAGCAATCCTTACAGCTCAGCTAGAAAGAAAGGTAATGGTGTCAATATGTGCGAGTGCATCGCAATCTCAGTGGTGAGATTACATGGAGATAATAACACCAGCTAAATAATATGTTCCCAATTTCTCAAGGAGGACAAAGATGGATATTTTACCACAGCATCAACACCTGTATTTTTCCAACCAATTCACTTCATTAGGGAAAAACATGGAAGCTTTAAAACCAAGAATAAAAGTGTACCTGAAGTCCTGAGTTGTGTCACTGCTTTTTGAGCTATCTCCAGATCCCATACGTCGGCGCTTGGCAGGCTGGCTTGTGGCATCATCATTTGAAGTCTCCTCTGTATCTTCCTGGAGTGGCGAGTGAAACAAATAACAGACTTGTACTTATAAAAGCACTTTGCATGGCCATTGTACAGCTCAAAGCTCTTCGTAATCAACAAAGTACTTTTCAAATGAAGCCACTGCTGTGACATGAAAAATATGGCAGACAATTTGCACACAGCACCTCTGAGAGGGTAGTCAATCAATGGAATTCTTTATGCAGAGGGCTGTTGATACTGGGTCATTAAATACAGCAAACCTTTATTAAACTGCACCTATGGGATCAGGAATGAGCCAGTTGATCAAATGTTCCAGCGGATCAAGAGGTCGAATTAATCAATGTAAAAATACGCATACTAAGTAATAGAAACATAATGTGGGGTGTATAACCATCACTGTTATATTTTATTTACAACATAAATCACTTAAATAATAATGCAACTTTGCCTGAGATAAAACTTTCTGGAGAGAACCTTCTCACTCACACTGTCAACCGAGTGCTTGGACGTTACAGTAGATTGCGGCATTTGAGGAGAAATTGACTTGGAAATTAATTAATTGTTGATATCTCGTGTGGCCATTTGATTGAACAACAGGCATATGTATATGGAGGTAAATAAATTTAAAAACTACAATAATTGGACAGAATAATACTTTGTGGTATTTTAGGTAAATAATTTTCACTGGTTTTTTGAGACTGCCAGATCATAAGGTGCTGGTTAAAACAAAGTTTGCTGTATTTTCAAGGCTGAGACAGATTGCCAATCAATAAGGAAAGCAAGGATATGGAGGAAAGTGGAACTGATGATTATCAGATCAGCCACTATTTCATTCAGTGGCAATACAAACTTAATGGGCAGGATTGCCTACTTCAGCTCCTATGTCTCATGGTCTTAATATGGCCTCTGAAATATTCTGACAGGACCTTGTACATCCATTGCATCAAAGGCCTCACTTTAATTTTTCATCCAACATATAGCATGCCCAATTCTGCTGCCCTCCCTCAGTACTGCACTGGAGAGTCAACTTTGATTTTTGTCCTTGAGGTCAAAAGTGGGACTTGAGACAGGGGTCCTGTGATTCAGAAGCAAGAGTGCTATAATTGAGTCACAGTACAGTCACAAGAAACTCAAAAATAAAACAGACAATTTGTTTGGCTGGATCCTTCAAGATGCTCAGCAAAATCTCTCTTTGAGCAAACATTGGTCACTTGTCCCCATGTAACCTTATACAGCTCAGTGTCAAATTTTGCTTTATAGCTTTCTGCAAAATCACAGATATTTTGTTAAGAGAAATGCTGTCCAAATTGGTATGCTGTCTGACCCAGAGTGCTTCCTCTACATAGCTAGGATTTCAAACATCTGTAGTATTTTGCTACTTATTCCCTTTTACTGAAATAACAAGGGATTAAATAAAAAGTTTGAAAAAAATTGGGGGGGGGAAAAAAGTGAATTTTCCAATGAGTGGCAATCTCCACTTTTATGCAACAAAAGCAGTTCGCATTTCTGACAGATTCTGATCAGGGTTCCTTCAGAAATGTGGAGCTGTATTTCCATTCTGACAGATCTCGCAAAGTGCAGAAGTGTTAGGGGAAGGCAACTCACACTCCATTTCTCAAAGTGGTCAACAGGTGTATTCTGAAGTGTGAAGGTTTAGAATCTCAGGCAGCCATTGACAGCTGGTGCCAAACAGCAAGTACGTAAGACAAAGTCAGAAGTCACACTACACCAGGTTATGCTCCAACAGGTTTATTTAAAAATCACAAGCTTTCAGAGTGCTCCTCCTTCAGCAGGTAGCCACTCCACCCTGATGAAGGAGCAGCACTCCGAAAGCTTGTGACTTTAAATAACCTGTTAGGACTACAACCTGGTGTCATATGACTTCTGACTTTGTTCACCCCAGTCCAACACTGGTATCTCTATTTCATATGCAAGGCAAGTGTGGGGTAGGATGCCAGAAGGCTAGGAATATCAGACGGGTCGGGGACACAAAGGTCCAGGTATATAAGATGCCAGATGAGTGGGGTACCAGGTAAGTGGAGTGTTGAGGGTAGGTGGGAGATATCAGATTGAGGCATGGTCTGACTGCAGGACAAAGTTGCAGTTAGATCCAGCAGTGGGGATGGGGTGACTTGAGGCGCGCGCACGCGCACACACACAGGGAGGTGTCAGGTCTGACGACAAGGGGAGATGTTGGGTCTTAAAGTGGAGGGGAAAACAATGTTAGATCAGGGTCTCGAAGGCGTTGAGAGTATGAAGGAGATATAGTATGGGTGTGTGAGGCAAGTGGGATGCAATCAACCAGAGATGTCTTGACAGCCAGCAGCACGGTGGTTAGCACAGTGCCAGATGGGCTAAATGGCCTGTTTCCACTCAGTAGGGATTCTATGATTATCTCTGAAGCAGGTGGAACTTGGACGAGGGAAAGGACACTACCGCTGCTGTCACAAGAAGGCCCCTTTTTCAGTCTGATAGTTACTCGGCCGTTAAGAATGGACATTTAATAACTTTTCCTGAATGTCTACTTGTTTAATCGAAACCCCCTGAATTCTCCAATTTAAAGGGACAGGGATTTTCCAAAAGAAAAGTCAACTTCCCGGGCAATTCCTTCAGAGTGTCCTACACTGAAGAGTTTACAGGGTCCCCTTAAACAACTCGCACCTTCAATTCAGAAAAGGTTCTGACCATCAGAAAATCTGGGCCAACGTTCAAATTATGAATTTAAAAAAAAACATCCTAGGAATCGTGATGATTTAACTTTACAAATACTGAACTGGGAGGTAGAGATGAACAACTGGTGACAGGACCCTACTTTGAACAGTTTGAGAATAGAGTATGTAGAGACCTCACCGCGCGCGTCAGTACCAGCTGGCTGTGCTGAGCGAGAAACACAACATCAATCGGCCGCTCTGCTCTGAGCGGACGGTTTATTGCACTTGAACGGTCCCAGTTTCAACCCAGAGATCGGATAAAATCTACAACGACGATCGTACATCTTCCCCTTCCCACATGCTGGGGGAACCATAACAACACCAGTCCGAGCACCGTTTCGCCGCAGCCTCAGTCACCCACCTTGCTGGACTGTACTCCCGGAGTTGCTGGGTTACTGTCGCACAGGCGACTCGACGATACCGCGGCGGCCATTTCAACTGCAGTGCGCTGCGCTGCCGGGAGGCAGACAGGCCGACCATTAGCCTTCCCGCGCAAGGGGCGCCCCAGCATCGGGTTCAACTCCAGGATCCTCACGGTCGGCCCATCAGAAGCTCTTCTCCTCCACCACACCCTCCCCCCCCCCTCGCCGAGACCTGACCGCTGCCTTCCGCAGAAAAGTGTCCTCTGGTCTTAACACAGGGAGAAATAACGGACGGTTTACGGACAGAAAAGGAGTCGAAGGCATTGCAAGCTTTATTTTCAAGTGTGAAATGTCTAGAGGTAGATGATAATAATGAATCTGAACCAGAAGCAGCAGTTTATCTTACAAGATACAATGCATCGAACATCCTTCCAAACCAACGGACCATTAACATGGACCAGGGCAAAAAAAACCAAAACGATAAAATTCGATGCAATAATACCGATTTAAAAATTGATTTTAAAGAAAGTGCACGTTTAAGATTACAAAGTAAAAGCAGAACTCCCCTAGCAAATATGAGATTTATCGTCTATTTTTAATTGATGTTGAGGAGGGGGTGGTGAAACCGAGATAACAAAGTGTGGAGCTGGATGAACACAGCAGGCCAAGCAGCATCTCAGGAGCACAAAAGCTGACATTTCAGGCCTAGACCCTGAGAAACCTCAGACTTGCAGGTTTGAGGAACTAAATGGACAACAATTGTTGTTACGTTCCGATGCTGATTGAGTCAGCAGAACTTTTTCAATGTGGGATAGTAGTAACTGCCGATGCTGGAGTCTGAGACAACAAGGTGTAGAGCTGGATGAACATAGCATGCCAAGCAGCATCAGATGAGCCGGAAGGCTGACATTTCGGGCCTAGACCCTTCTTAAGAAAAAGTTCTAGGCCCGAAACGTCAGTTTTCCTGCCCCTAAGATGCTGCTTGTGTTCATCCAGCTCCACACCTTGTTATCTCTACTTCTTCAAGGTGAGCATGCCTAAAAGAGATGTGGCAGTGAGTTAAATACTAAATAAAACCTGAAAGAACTGTGGATGGTGTAAATTAGAAACAAAAACAGAACTTTCACGAAACGCTCAACAGATCTGGCAGGATCTGTGGGGGGAAAGCATAGTTAACGTTTCGGGTCCAGTGACTCCGTTCTGAGGAAAGGTTTGTGGACCTGAAACATTAACTGATTTCTCTCCAAAGATGCTGCCAGTTCTGCTGACTTGTTCTAGCAACTTGTGTTTTTGTTTCGGATTGAGTCAGTCACTTGTGGTACAGGAATCCATTCTTTCTGCATCTTTTGCCCAGTACTTGTACTGCCAGCGAATGGTGGATTCTGCTGGTCTATCTTATCCAAATGTTTTATGATCTTGTAAAGTTCCATCAAATCTCCCACAATTACCTGCTCAAATAATACCCCCATATTTTCCCAGATTACCTTGTAGAGAAAATTCCTGGTCAATAGTAAATGTCTTCTACACATTCTCAATGATCCTCAGATCCTTCCTAAAGGGTGATAATCAGAACTATGGCAATACTCTACTTGTGGCCTAAACAAAGTGTTTTATAGGGTGAGCAAAATGTGCCTGCTTTTGTACTTAAGTGTTTTTATGATGACCAAGATGGTTTGCAAACTACTCTTGCCTGTCACCTTCAAAATCTGTGCACATTAACCCTTCATATTTGTTCTTGTGCACTGTAGGAGCCTGCCTTGTCTATTGTCAACCTCTCCTTTCTGCCAAAGTGCAAGTATTTGGAAGTGAATGACAAGTGAACCTGCTACCTTTGTTCTTCTAGGTGATGGATATAATGCCTTTGGAAGATGATCAGAGGATTAGACAGGGTGGACAGTGAGTCTTTTTCCTAGGATGATGATGTCGGCTTGTATGAGGGGGCACAGCTGCAAATTGACGGGTGATAGATTTAAGACAGATGTTAGAGGCAGGTTCTTTACTCAGAGAGTGGTAAGGGCGTGGAATGCCCTGCCTGCCAATGTAGTTAACTCAGCCACATTAGGGGTATTTAAACAGTTCTTGGATAAGCATATGGATGATGATGGGATAGTGTAGGGGGACAGGCTTAGATTAGTTCACAGGTCGGCGCAAAATCAAGGGCCGAAGGGCCTGTTCTGCACTGTATTGTTCTATGTTCTAAGGTAATGCAGTCTAAATTTTGCTGCCACTGTAAAGTACTGGTGGAGAGACTGAATATTTAAGATAGTGGATGGGGGGGCCAAGTAATCAGGCTGCTTTATGTTAGATGATATCAAGCTTGAGGATTCTTGTCTAAGCAAGTGAGAATAATTCAATCACATTACTGACTTGTGCCTTGTAGGTGGTGAGCAAGCCTTTTGGAGAGTCAGGTGAGTTGCCTGCTGCTGAGGTTCCAGCTTTTGATTTGCTTTTCTGACCACAGTAATTTATGGCTGGACTAGTTGACAGTGGGGGATTTCAATTAAGGTAATGTTGCTCAGTGTCATGTAGGCGTATTTAGATTCTCTCTTGTTGGGAGGTAGTCATGGCCCAGCCCTCGAGTGGTGTGAACACTACTTTCCACTTACCATCCTAGGTCTGGCCATTCTTGCTGTACTTGCACTGATTGCTATATTATCTGAGAAGTTACAAATGTGACTGAAGACTGCGCAATCATTAGTACTGCACAAAACTGGATTTTATAAAGAGCAGTTTTGGTCCATAAGTAGTAAAATATCAAGTTCTAAATAAAAACCAAAAGAACTGCGGATGCTGTAAATCAGGAACAAAAACAAAGTTTCAGGAAAAGCTCAGCAGGTCTGATAGCATCTGTGAAGGAGAAAACAGAGTTAACGTTTCGGGTCCGGTGACCTTTCTTCAGAACTGATAAGTGGCTGGAAAAATGCCAGTTTATATGCAGAAAATAGGGAGGTGGGTGGAGTCAGGAATAAACAATAGGATAGATCCCAAAGAGAGAGAAGGAGAGTTGGACAGACAAAGCAGTTGCTAACGATCAAGCTGGGAGGGTGAATAGTTGTGAACGGGGACTGTTGGTGACTAACAACAGGGGGTGTGTAAGTGTCAAATTCTGTTTCCGATAAATAATAATGTCATTGTATTCCAGAGAATACCTAATAAAGCAATGACAGTAATAACAACTTACATTCATAAGACACTTTCCATGACCATTGATATCTCAAGGTGCTGTTATAGCTAAACAATTTTATTCTACAGAATATGGGAAACATAGTGATCAACTTGTACACTGACAGCTCCTCCAATAATATGGTAATAATGTGATAATCTCTTTATGTGAGGGTAATGAAAAGATATTTGAGAACACTGCAATAATTCCAATTTTTTTAAAAATAGTGCAAGGACAATCAGGGCATTGGTTTAATATCCCATCTGAAAATGGCACCTCCAACATTGATAGATTTTGTGACTTGGTTTCTAGGTTGGGCTTTGAACCCATAAACTCAGAAGTATTATCACTGAGTTTAATACAGAAACCAGCCTGATAAGCGCAAAATAATAATGCATTGTTCAGAAATATTTTAGATGGAATGTTGTGCCCTACCTCAGTGATCAGAGATAATGGGAACTGCAGATGCTGGAGAATCCGAGATAACAAAGTATGGAGCTGGATGAACCCAGCAGGCCAGGCAGCATCTTAGGAGCACAAAAGCTGACGTTTCAGGCCTAGACCCTTCATCAGAAAAGTCCTCCTCCTGGACACCACCCCCAGGCCTCCTACCCTCCCTCAGTGAGTTTGGTGGCAGGGAGAATATAACTAGGCGGTTGGCTAAGCAATCCAGATGAGTAATCAATCTGAGCCTGACTGAGCCAGTGATGCTCACTTCCCGAAAACAAATGAACAAAAATGTCTAGGTTGTGGTGAAAGAAGTAGTATTTCAGATGGGTGAAATGATTAAAATAGATATGTTATTGGCCACGTGATTTTATGGAATCAGGACTGGATGAGGTGCATCTAAAAAAACCAACGAAAGCAAGTACAGAAAGCATATGGTCCGACATTTTCCAGTCCTAGATTCTAGGTCAGAGCCAGAGGACTGAAGAATTTGAAATGTTACACCTTTTTTGAAATGTAAAGATATACCTTGCCGACTACAGGAATCCTCGGTTAAGGAAGAAGGTCGGCATTTTCATAGACTCTCTTGTCGAAGTTGGCCTCATCTGAACATATGCAACGGAGACTGAGGAACTGAGAGAATGGGATGGAGTCTTTACAGGAAGTGGGGTGTAAGGATGTGTAGTCCAGGTAGCTGTGGAAGTCAGTGGGTTTGTAATGGATGTTAGTGGCCAGTCTATCGCCAGAAATAGAAATAGACATGTCGAGGAAGGGAAGAGAGGAGTCGGAGATAGACCAGGTGAAAGTGAGGGCAGGGTGGAAATTGGAGGCAAAATTGATTAAGTTTTCCAATTCCAGACAAGAGAGTGAAGCAGCACCAATGATATCATTGATGTACCAGAGAAGGAGTTGTGGGTGGGGACCAGAATAGAACTGGAACAAGGAATGTTCCAAGTACCCCACAAAGAGATAGGCATAACTAGGGCCCATGTGGGTACCATGGCAACCCTCAACAACTTCTCTTTCAACTCCTCTCATTTTCTTCGTAAAGGGATCCTCCAAAATGTCCACCTTCTTCCTCAACCAAGGATTCCCCAGCTTCATTGTCGACAGGGCCCTCAACCAGGTCCGACCCATCTCTCACACTTCCGCCCTCACCCTTTCTCTTCCTTCCACAACAGCTATAGGGTTCCTTTTATCCTCATATACCATTCCACCAGCATTCACATCCAGAAGATCATCAGATGCCATTTTCGCCACCTCCAGCAAGATGCTACCACCAGACACATATTCCCCTCCCCTCTCTTGTCCGCCTTCTGCAGGGACCATTCCCTCTGGGACACCCTGGTCCACACTTCCTTCACCCCCAAAACCTCCCCACAGCCCAACGGTACCTTGCCCTGTAACCGAAGGTGCAACAGCTGCCCATTTACCTTCTTCCTCCCCAGTATCCAAGGGCCCAATCATACCTTCCAGGTGAAGCGACACTTCACCTGCACGTCCGAGAATCTAGTCTACTGCATTCCCTGCTCACAATCCTCTACATTGGGGAAACAAAGTGTAGACTTGGCAACCGCTTCACAGAATATCTATGTTCTGCTTGCAAAAACGACCCTGAACTACCTGTTACCCGCCACTTCAATGCACCCCCCTGCTTCCTGGCCAACACCTCTGTCTCTGGCTTGCTGCAGTGTTCCAGTGAAGCCCAATGCAAGCTGGAGGAACAACACCTCATTTTCCGCTTGGGGACCATACAGCCCTCCAGACTCAATACTGTGTTCAATAATTTTAGGGCTAAACTCTCCCATGTCCCAGCCCCCCACAACCAGGCCTTGTTACCACATAGCCTGCCATACACACCTCCTGTTGTTAGTCACTAACAGTCCCCATTAACAACTATTCACCCTCCCAGCCTGATCATCAGCAGCTCCTTTGTCTGTCTGACTGTCTTTTTCCCTCTTTGGGTCCTATCCTATCGTTCACTTCCTACCCCACACCCCTCCCTATTTTCTGCATATAAATTGGTGTTTTCCCAGCCACCATCAGTTCTGACAAAGGGTCACTGGACCAGAAATGTTAACTCTTCTTCACAGATGCTGCCGCATCTACTGAGCTTTTCCAGCAACTTTGTTTTTGTTCCTGATTTACAGCATCCACAGTTCTTTTGGTTTTTAATTAAAATTAATAGTCACTTGGGTAAATGCAGGTTATTTATATTTTTAAAAATGACTCGTTAAGGGGAAATCCTGTTGAACTAACGTGTTGTAGATTTTGGAAGGGGTAACATAGCAGGTTTGTGACAGTCATGTTGCTCCTATGATGTTCATAGACTCTCAGAAGACATTTGATAAAATTTGTAATTTAACTGATATGTGAGCAAAGTTGTTCGTGATAGAATAAAAGGACATTAGCAATGTGAAATCAAAATTGTTTGAAGGGTAGGAAACAGATTAGAGGTTTTAAGATAACAAACTGGAGCTGGATGAACACAGCAGGCCAAGCAGCATCTTAGGAGCACAAAAGCTGACGTTTCGGGCCTAGATATGTTTTTTTTGGAGAAAGGTTTGTTGTTGAGTTCCCTGGGACAAGTGCTAGGATCCTGCTTCTCCCTGATACATATTAATAACTGAAGCCTCAGTGTAGAATGCACAAATTTAATATTTGTGAATGATGCAAAACTTGGAAACATTGTGGTCATTGGGAAGGATAGGATACTCAAAAGGATGTAAAACATGCTGGTGGGATAGAGGGCAAGTAGCAGATGAAATTTAATGCAGTTAAGTATCAAGTAGGAAGAAAATGGAGAGACAATACAAAATCACAGATACAACTGTATAAGGGATGCAGGAACAGAGATCCAGATGTGAGCATAAACTATTGAAGGTAACAAGACAGGTTGAGACAGCAGTTAACAAAGAGTCTAAAGACAGATAAAGACAGGTTAAGCAACTGGGAAAAGACTTGGCAGATGGACTATGTGAGAAAATGCAAGGTTATGCACTTTGGCTACAGGGCTCAAAACTGTGTAGTTTTCCAGATGTGGAATACCTCCCTACTTTTATACACCATTTTCTTTGAATTAAAGGCCAATATTTCATTTGTCCCTCATATAAGGAACAAAATGTTAGCACATAAGGCAAAGAAACATAGAAAACAGGAACAGACCATTCAATCCTTTCAGTGTGCTCCTCTATTCAGTATGCCATTGCCGCTTTCATTCCATATACCCTTTGATCCTTTTGGTGCTAAGAACAATGTTGCCTTTTCTCTGTAAAGTATCCAATGTTTTAGTTTCAACTGCTTTCTGTGGCAGAGAATTCCACGGGCTCATCACTCTCTAGGTGAGTAAATGTCTCACCTCAAGCCTAAATAGCTTAGTTCATATCCTTACCAAGTCAAAGGAAGGTTCACTCAGCTGTTATCAGATACCAAGGGGCTGTCTTATGAGGAGACGCTGAGTAGATTGGGCTAGTACGAATTGGAATTTAGAAGAATGAGAGGCTAGCCCATGGAAAGATACAAGATTCTTAAAGGACTTGACAGGGTAGGTCTGGAGAGGTTGTTTCCTCTTATAGGTGAGTCTTGGACCATAGCAATAAGGAGTTGCACATTTAAGACAGAGATAAGGAGGAATTTTTTCACTTAGGGGGTAGTGAATCCATGGAGATAACAAGGTGTAGAGCTGGATGAACACAACAGGCCAAGCAGCTGCTACAAGTGAATCCATGGAACTCTTTATAGCACAGTTGAGGCTGAGTCATTAAGTACATTCAAGATTTTTAATCAGTGAGGGAATTGAGAGTTAATGGGAACTGCAGATGCTGGAGAATTCCCTGATAATAAAATGTGAGGCTGGATGAACACAGCAGGCCAAGCAGCATCTCAGGAGCACAAAAGCTGACGTTTCGGGCCTAGACCCTTCATCAGAGAGGGGGATGGGGAGAGGGAACTGGAATAAATAGGGAGAGAGGGGGAGGCGGACCGAAGATGGAGAGTAAAGAAGATAGGTGGAGAGAGTGTAGGTGGGGAGGTAGGGAGGGGATAGGTCAGTCCAGGGAAGACGGACAGGTCAAGGAGGTGGGATGAGGTTAGTAGGTAGCTGGGGGTGCGGCTTGGGGTGGGAGGAAGGGATGGGTGAGAGGAAGAACCGGTTAGGGAGGCAGAGACAGGTTGGACTGGTTTTGGGATGCAGTGGGTGGGGGGGAAGAGCTGGGCTGGTTGTGTGGTGCAGTGGGGGGAGGGGACGAACTGGGCTGGTTTAGGGATGCAGTAGGAGAAGGGGAGATTTTGAAACTGGTGAAGTCCACATTGATACCATATGGCTGCAGGGTTCCCAGGCGGAATATGAGTTGCTGTTCCTGCAACCTTCGGGTGGCATCATTGTGGCACTGCAGGAGGCCCATGATGGACATGTCATCTAGAGAATGGGAGGAGGAGTGGAAATGGTTTGCGACTGGGAGGTGCAGTTGTTTGTTGCGGACTGAGCGGAGGTGTTCTGCAAAGCGGTCCCCAAGCCTCCGCTTGGTTTCCCCAATGTAGAGGAAGCCGCACCGGGTACAGTGGATGCAGTATACCACATTGGCAGATGTGCAGGTGAACCTCTGCTTAATGTGGAATGTCATCTTGGGGCCTGGGATGGGGGTGAGGGAGGAGGTGTGGGGACAAGTGTAGCATTTCCTGCGGTTGCAGGGGAAGGTGCCGGGTGTGGTGGGGTTGGAGGGCAGTGTGGAGCGAACAAGGGAGTCACGGAGAGAGTGGTCTCTCCGGAAAGCTGACAGGGGAGGGGATGGAAAAATGTCTTGGGTGGTGGGGTCGGATTGTAAATGGCGGAAGTGTCGGAGGATAATGCGTTGTATCCGGAGGTTGGTAGGGTGGTGTGTGAGAACGAGGGGGATCCTCTTGGGGCGGTTGTGGCAGGGGCGGGGTGTGAGGGATGTGTTGCGGGAAATACGGGAGACGCGGTCAAGGGCGTTCTCGATCACTGTGGGGGGAAAGTTGCGGTCCTTGAAGAACTTGGACATCTGGGATGTGCGGGAGTGGAATGTCTTATCGTGGGAGCAGATGCGGCGGAGGCGGAGGAATTGGGAATAGGGGATGGAATTTTTGCAGGAGGGTGGGTGGGAGGAGGTGTATTCCAGGTAGCTGTGGGAGTCGGTGGGCTTGAAATGGACATCAGTTACAAGCTGGTTGCCTGAGATGGAGACTGAGAGGTCCAGGAAGGTGAGGGATGTGCTGGAGATGGCCCAGGTGAACTGAAGGTTGGGGTGGAAGGTGTTGGTGAAGTGGATGAACTGTTCGAGCTCCTCTGGGGAGCAAGAGGCGGCGGCGATACATTTTTCCATCCCCTCCCGTCAGCTTTCCGGAGAGACCACTCTCTCCGTGACTCCCTTGTTCGCTCCACACTGCCCTCCAACCCCACCACACCCGGCACCTTCCCCTGCAACCGCAGGAAATGCTACACTTGTCCCCACACCTCCTCCCTCACCCCCATCCCAGGCCCCAAGATGACATTCCACATTAAGCAGAGGTTCACCTGCACATCTGCCAATGTGGTATACTGCATCCACTGTACCCGGTGCGGCTTCCTCTACATTGGGGAAACCAAGCGGAGGCTTGGGGACCGCTTTGCAGAACACCTCCGCTCAGTCCGCAACAAACAACTGCACCTCCCAGTCGCAAACCATTTCCACTCCCCCTCCCATTCTCTAGATGACATGTCCATCATGGGCCTCCTGCAGTGCCACAATGATGCCACCCGAAGGTTGCAGGAACAGCAACTCATATTCCGCCTGGGAACCCTGCAGTCATATGGTATCAATGTGGACTTCACCAGTTTCAAAATCTCCCCTTCTCCTACTGCATCCCTAAACCAGCCCAGTTCGTCCCCTCCCCCCACTGCACCACACAACCAGCCCAGCTCTTCCCCCCCACCCACTGCATCCCAAAACCAGTCCAACCTGTCTCTGCCTCCCTAACCGGTTCTTCCTCTCACCCATCCCTTCCTCCCACCCCAAGCCGCACCCCCAGCTACCTACTAACCTCATCCCACCTCCTTGACCTGTCCGTCTTCCCTGGACTGACCTATCCCCTCCCTACCTCCCCACCTACACTCTCTCCACCTATTTTCTTTACTCTCCATCTTCGGTCTGCCTCCCCCTCTCTCCCTATTTATTCCAGTTCCCTCTCCCCATCCCCCTCTCTGATGAAGGGTCTAGGCCCGAAACGTCAGCTTTTGTGCTCCTGAGATGCTGCTTGGCCTGCTGTGTTCATCCAGCCTCACATTTTATTATCAGGGAATTGAGAGTGATGGGTAAAAGACTGAAAAGTGGAATTAAGGTTTATCAGATCAACCATGATCTGAAAGAATGATGGAGTATACTTCATGGCTTGCATGGTCTGCTTGCATTACTACATCTTTTAGTCTTGAAAAATCATACAGCGAACTACATCCAGATTCTGGTGTCACAGTCTAAAGAATCTGATTTGGCCTCATTGGAGCCTTGTGTCCATATCTAAGCTGCACATGTTAAGCATGCATTAAGAGAAGGTAGAGAAAATAAAAATGAACAAGTACAGTCCTAGGGATGTTGAACTTCAGTTTGTGGGTAGATTATAGAAGTTGAAGTTATTTTACTTGGAGACGACTGCCAGGAGATTTGATTGAGGTAGACCCAGCTATGAAGAGTCTAGATGGTGGCTAGCAAAAAAAATGTTCCTATTGATAGAAAGATCAAGAACAAGAGAACACAGTCTTAGAGTAATTCGTAAAATATGCAAAGGCAGCGTAAGCTAAAACTCTCAAGCACCAAATGGTTAGGGTCTGGAGAACACTGCCTAAAAAGTATGGAGGCAAGTACAAGAGAGGCATTTGTATTGTTTTCTGAAAAGGAAGAATGTGCAGGGCTGAGAGAATGCAGGAGAATGGTGCTAGACAATTTTCTTTTGAAAGATGGTGCAGACAACACGGACCAACTGGCTTTCCATGTTGGAACCATTCTGTGACTAATGTGGAATTCCCTGGACTGAAAAAAGTTGTATATTTGCCAAACTTACAAAGAATCACAGTTGCTGGAATTCTGAAAAAAAAAAGAAAGGCTACTGGAGAAACTCACCAGATCTGGCAGCATCAGTAGAGGGAGTTGACTCTGTTTTCTATCTACAGATGCTGCCAGACCTGTGTTTCTCCTCACTATGCATCAGTCTTTAAGATTTTGCCTCAAGGAGCAACAATACATGCAACAACAAAAAAATCAATCAATCAGAAGGAAAATAGCACTTTTAATGACATCACAGACTATTAACAACTAGAGGTTTCTCTGCAGGAATCAGTTCTGAAAATGTGTGCCTAGTGTCTTAACAGACCTAGTATCATCTTAGAAAACTCCTCTCCAGTCTTAATAACTTACCAACTACTTTGTTATTACAGCAATTATTTCATACTCTAAACTATTCTATAGTTTGTTGATGAGACTGGAGACCCCTCTTTGATGCTGTTCATGCTGGACATCAAGTTTGGTCCTTGAGATTAAAAGCACCACAGAACATATTATTCATTTTTAAGCCAATTTAAAAACCGAAATGAAGATTGCGATCCAGATACTGTAATTAATAATTTCAAAAAACAAAGAAGTGCAGATTCTGGAGATCGGAAACAAAAACAGAAATTGGTGGAGAAACTCAGCAAGCTGGAAGAACAACACCTCATTTTTTGCATGGGGACCCTGCAGCCCTCCAGACTCAATATCGAGTTCACTAATTTTAGGGGTAAACTCTCCCATGAGCCAGCACCCACCTCACCCACACACCAGGTCTTGTTACCACATAGCGTGCCATTACATGTTACCTGCAATTAGTTACTAATAGTCCCCATTAACAGCTATTCACCCTCCCAGGCTGATTGTTATCAACTCTTTGTCTATCCAACTGCTCTTCTCTCTCTCGGCTCTATCCTATCATTTATTCCTTACCCCATCCCTCTCCTTGTTTTCTGCATATAAACTGACATTTTCCCAGCCACTATCAGCTCTATCGGACCAGAAACATTAATTCTGTTTTTTTCCTTCACGGATGCTGCCAGACCTGCTGAGCTTTTCCAGCAACTTTGTTTTTGTTTAATAAATTCAGCAGGTCTGGCAGCACCTGTGGGGAGAAAGCAGTGTTAATATTTTGAGGCTAGTGACTCTACATGAGGTTCTGATTTCATTTTTTCCCTAAATTCTACTGCACAATTTGCACTACATGCAAGTGTAGTTCTACTTTACGTACAAACCTGATGTTTTTCCTTTTTCAATCAGAGGATATTGTCAGAAAAGAAAAGGCTATTTTTAATTACAAACAGATGCACTTATCCCAACACGGGCAATAGCTCATCTAGCATCAAACTTCTGACAGTGAATTTTTAGTCTGACTTTGTTTTAGCTTTATAAGAGTATTTAGTACCTGACCACAGATTTCAGCTAACACTTAAGACATGCAAGGAATCTGTCTGCTGATTCTTTCAATCACTTATTGGCAGAAACCCAATGAAATGATATAATGAGCTGTCTCCAACATTTATTTTCAGTTTCTACTGATTTTCTGTCAAAGACCTAGTGCAAGATTTGAAAAAAACTGCAGAAGTTTTACCCCATTACGTTAAATAATTCTGCCTTATCCAATGACATTTGGCAAGTTCTTTTAAAGAAAATGAGATAAGGATCTAGAAACAGCAAACAAGATCAATCATTAGATATACTTAGATAGAGAGTAAACTAGTTCAGAATATAAAAACAGGCAGCAAAAGTTTCTATAAATATGTAAATCATAAAAAAGTGGCAAAGGTAAACATTGGTCCTCTGGAGGATGAGAAGGCCAATTTCATAACTGGGAAAGAGAAAATAGCCGAGACATTAAAACAGTTATTTCATGTCGGTCTTCACAGTAGAAGACACAAACAACATGCCGAAAACTAATGGCAAGAAGGTTATAACAGGTGAGGACCTAGAAACTATCATTATCATTAAGGATAACAAAGTCTGGAGCTGGATGAACACAGCAGGCCAAGCAGCATCTTAGGAGCACAAAAGCTGACGTTTCGGGCCTAGACCCTTCATCAGAAATGAAGGAGGGTCTAGGCCCGAAATGTCAGCTTTCCTGCTCCTAAGATGCTGCTTGGCCTGCTGTGTTCATCCAGCTCCACACCAGGCTATGCTGCAACTGTTTAGGGTCCAGGTGAGGCCACACTTGGAGTACTGTATGCAGTTTTGGTCTCCTTACTTGAGACGAGATATACTAGCACTGGAGGGGGTGCAGAGGAGATTCACTTGGTTGATTCCAGAGTTGAGAGGGTTGTATTATGAGGGGAGACTGGGATTATATTCATTGGAATTCAGAAAAATGAGGGGAGATCTTATAAAAACATATAAGATTATGAAGGGAATAGATAAGGTTGAGGCAGAGAGGTTGTTTCCGCTAGCAGATGAAACTAGGACTAGAGGGCATCGCCTCAAAATAAAGGGAAGCAGATGTAGGACTGAGGTCAGGAGGAACCTCTTCACCCAAAGGGTTGTGAATCTGTGGAATTCCCTGCCCAGTTAAGTGTTTGAAGCTACCTCACTGAATTTTTAAAGGCAAGGCTAGATAACTTTTGAACAGTAAAGGAATTAAGGGTTATGGTGAGTGGGTGGGTAAATAGACCTGAGTCTCAAAAAGATCAGCCATGATCTTATTAAATGGCAGGGCAGGCTTGAGGGGCCAGATGGCCTACTCCTGTTCCTAGTTCTTATGTTCTTATATTTTAAGGGTTGTAAACCATAGGGCACAAATATGAGGTCCTTTGGAAAAACAAAAATCAAGAGACAACATGAGAAAAATATCTTTATAGGCGAACAGTGATTGAGTTCAGAATATACTATGTGATAGAGTGGTGGGATACAGATTATATAGACACACTGAAGCTCTCCTTGATCTGTTTTTAAATTTAACACCAATGTCTGAGGAATCTGCAATCCACCGTTCACAGTTGTGACAATTTGTCTGTCAAGCTTCATCACACTCAAGTCAGAGTGTGTTAATAATGAGGCACAGTTGCAGCACAGAAGGAAAAAAAAAGGAGGCAATCCTACACTTTGGGTCCCATTACCTCATGGACCATCCTGCTCCATGTGCACAAAGATCAGCGGGGTCAAGAGCTGACTTGTTCAGTAATGTGAAGACACATGAATGACCCAGTCATCAAATCAGGGGACAATCACTCAATCAATGACAGTAGATTCAACTGTAGCCTTGTATTTGATTGGATGAATACTTGGGTGGCACAGTGGTTAGCACTGCTGACTCACAGTGCTAGGGACCTTCCACCCTCGGGCGACTGTCCATGTGGAATTTGCACATTCTCCCCCGTCTGTGTGGGTTTCCTCCCAGACTCCAAATATGTGCAGGTTTGGTGGATTGGCCATGCTAAATTGCCCGTTGTGTTCAGGCATGTGTAGATTAGGTGGGTTATAGGGGGATGGGTCTGGGTGGGATGCTGAGGTTCAGTGTGGACTTGTTGAGCCAAAGGACCTGTTCCCACACTGTACAGATTCTACAATTCTAAAATGGGAAATAAGCGTGGTGAGTGGGACTAACTCGACTGCCCCTTGAAAGGACCTTCAGGCTCAAAAGCCTGAAGGCGTCCTTTGGTAACATTCTATGATTCTCTAATTAGACTATTAGAAACAGTAACGTGCAACTGCCACTGGTTCCAAGAATATATCTAGAAAAATTGTTTGGAGATAGTCCGCAAAAGGAAGAGCATTAACATTACAGGATAAGCAAACCACATAGTATATGTTAGTGCCATTTGTTTACTGTATGTGAATTTGCAGTTTTCATAAATAATGCAAGTTCTACTTACAAATGCTTTCAAATTTTGAAAGTTTATTTGTAGACTAAAATAGTAACTAAAACACAAAACAGTTAAATTTCAATATCAAAGCAATCCTTTCAATGAAAAATCTTAAAACAATCTTTTTAAACTGCAAAAAAAAGATGATACTACAGTTTGTATATCCTCTAAGCATTGTTAAATTTAGGCTTAGTTTCTACAGCAACCTACATTGTACCTTTTTAAACAACTCTTGAATTTCCAAATAAAAGTAAACATTTTATTTCAATACTGCTACTCATAATATACAGCATACACAGTTCCCACAACAAAAAATGTACTGGTATAAAATTGGCTTTCACACCAGCTGTCATGTTCTGGATCCCAAAGAAATCTGCTGGCAATCTATGTAATTAAAGCAAAATATGTTCAAATTGACATAAGACACTTTCAAAAGCAATGTACTTTGTATTCTTAAAATAAGTATGATCAAGAATTTAATGATACATTAAGTTGTTTCAGAGTAAATTTAGTTATGACTTTTTTATTGCCGAAACAGACATGCTGTCTTGCATTTTTCAGAATACACATAAGAATACCAATTTAGAGGGAATGAGATACAGGGTGCTGACTGGTTCGCAAATGGATTTGTTAAAACCACTTATCAACAAGTCAGCACTTTGTTCTCTTTGAAATTGGTATTCTCATTGCTGTTCTGATAAGTACAAAACAAAAAGCTTCAACATGTCATTTTTCTCAGCGATACTCAAGTTCTGTACTTCTAAATGACAAATTTTTTTACAACTGTTATCAAAAATGAACCCCACTCAGTACCACTTTTAAAAGGCTTTTTGGTCAATATTACCACTAGATGGAGCACCATGCAAGCATGTACAGCATCAATGTTGCTTCTAAATTGTATCCCACAGGAAATGCAGGGTATTATAAATGCATCAAAATAACCAGGGCCAAAGAAATGCAAATATATTTGAGAGCAGCCCTCAGAAGTAGGGCCTTCAAAATGCTGTGTTTGGAATTTTGTACAGATCGGTTTACCTATTTAAATAGCCCCAATGTACTTTTGTGTAATTTGCTGAGCACAGATTTCCCTAGAATCTTCCCGTATATACCCAAACTTAGCACTTCCCTTTTACTCTATTCCTATTTTTTCAGAGAGAATACTATTTTTTAATTGAACTAAACTCAGTTTTTTAAAAAAAATTCATACACGGAATATGAAAATCACCAGCAAGCCAGCACTTTACTGCCAGTACCTTGTTGCCCTTGAGAAGTGGCTACTGAGCTGTCTTCTTGCACCATTGCAGTCCAAGTGTCTTACGTAGATGCTTAATACCCTTAGGGATGGAATTCCAGGTTTTTGACGCAACAACACTGAAGGAATGGCGATACATTTCCAAATCTGGATGGTGGGTGGCTTGGAGGGGAACTTGCAGGTGGTGGTCTTCCCATATATCTGTTACCCAGTCCTTCTCAATGGAAGTTATCATGGCTTTGAAAGGTACTGTCTGAAGTTGTGTGAATTTCTACAGACATTTAATTGAAAGCACACAAAGCTACGACTGAGTGTTGGTAGTGGAGGGAGTGGCTGAGTATGTGGTGACAATCAAGTGGGCTGTTTGGTTCTCAATGATATCAAGTTTGAGTCTTGCTGGGGCTGCACTCATCCAGGCAAGTGGGGCATATTCTATCACACTCCTGAGTTGTGCCTTGTAGATGGTAGGCAGGCTTTGGAGATTCAGGAGGTAAATTATTCATAGCTTCTAAACCCATTCTGCTTTAGTATCTAAGGAGTCACGATTGTGGCTGGACATTATGCAGTCATCAGCAAATATTTCTACTTCTGACCTTGGGAGGTAAGGTCATTATGAAGCAGCTGACTATGGTAGGGTCTTCAGAACACTACCGTTAGGGACTCATACAGAGATGTCCTGGACCTGGATCACTGAAATCCAACAACCGGAACTAATCTCTCTATGTGTCAGGTACGATTCCATTCAGTGGAAAACGTTCTCTCAAATCCACTGGCTCATTTTGCTAGGGCTCCTTGATGCCACACTGAGACAAATATGACATTGATATCGAGGGATATTATTCTTGCCTTATAATCCGGAATTCAGCTCTTTTGTTTATGTTTAAGCTAAGGCTGTAAAAAGGTCAGATGCTAAGTGGTCCTGGTGGAACCCAAACTGGGCTTCAGTGAGCAGTCATTGCAGCATCTGCTTAGCTCGATAGATTTGTTGATTCCATCATTTTACTGATGATAGAGAGTAGACTGATGGAGGCTGAAATTGCCTGGTTAGATTTGTCCAGCATTTCGTGTACAAGATGTACCTGGACAATTTTCCACATTGTCAGGCACATGCCAGTGTTGTAGCTGTACCAGTACATCTTGGCTAGGGATGCAGCAAGTTCAGGAGCACAAGTCTTAAGTACTTTTTTAAAACAATTAATTCACAGGATGAGAGTGTTACTGGCTAGACCAGCATGTCTTGCCCATTCCTAACTGGTTCAGAGGGCATATAAGAGTCACTGTGAGTGTGGAGTCACATTCAATACCATCTTTTGTGCATGTCTGCAACAAACTGTGCATAGATCCTCAGTACACAGACACCTTATTTCACTACGTACTGAGGCTCTACCTGTTCCTGGTGAGCAAAGAATGTGTCCGACTTCATGTTATGGAATGTCTCAAGTAGGTGGACTGTTCGATATCACCTGTCCTGAGGTTAGCACTGTTGCCTCATAGCATCAGGGACCCAGGTTCAATTCCACCTTCAGGTGACTGTCTGTACGGAGTTTGCACATTCTCCCCATGTCTGCGTGGGTTTCCACTAGGTGCTCCGGTTTCCTCCCACAGTCCAAAGGCGTATGGGCAAGGTGGATTAGCAATTGGAAATGCAGAGTTATAGGGAAGAAAGTCTGGGTGGAATGGTTGGTATGACTTGACGGGTCGAATGGCCTGCTTTCACACCGTAGGGATTCTATGATTGGCAGAATGCCTTATTGCCATAACTTTTCTACAAATACCAAGATGTAGCTTGGCTGGTGGTGAGAAGGGCACTACAAGTCAGATCCTTCACGTACTTCTGACTCTCTCTGTCAACTCACACTGCCCTAAACTGACCATGGACAGGAACATACTGTCATACATCGTCTTCTGGAATGTGCCTTTGCAAAGAAGATCTAAGGTAAGATGTAGTTTTTGTTGATGTTTGTCCCAAATAGTTTCATGACACAGGACTCTGTGCTCCATGGATTGTTCCCTTGTCAAAAACGCCCTTGACCACAACTCTTGCATTTCCCGCACCTCAGCCCTCACACCCCCTCTCCACAATAAAAACAAAGACAGAATTCCCCTTGTCCTCACATACCACCCCACTAACCTCCGGATTCAACACATCATTCTCCGCCACTTGCAATCTGACCCCCCTGCAAGGGACATATTTCCCACCCCACCCTTATCTGCCTTCCAGACTCCCTCGCCTGCTCAACACTTCCCACTAGCCCACAACCTCTGGCACGTTCCCTGCAACCTCAGGAGGTGCTACACCTGCTCCTACACCTCCCCAATCACCTCTATCCCAGGCCCCAAAGAAACCTTCCACATCAAGCAGATGTTCACCTACACATCCTCTAATGTGGTCTATTGTATCCGCTGTTCCCAGTGTGCGTTCTCTACATCAATGAGACCAAGTGGAGACTCAGAGACCACTTTGTAGGGCATGTACGCTCGGTTTGCGACAAATGACAACATGTCCCAGTTGCAAACCACTTTAACTCCTCCTCCCACTCCCTGGACAACATATCCATCCAGGGGCTCCTCCAGTGTCACCCAGAAACTGGAGGAACAGCACCTCATATTCCGCCTTGGAAGCCTACAACCCTATGGGTCTCATTGTGGACTTTAGTAGCTTCAAAACCTCCCCACCAGTGACCTCATATCAAGATCAGTGCACCCCCACCCTGGCCTCATTAAATTGTCCGTCTTCTCTCCCACCTATCTGCTCCTCCTACCTCAATGACCAATCCCCACCACTGCCTACCTCATTCATCTTTACTAGCTTCATCCCTGCCTCCTTGACATGTCCATCTTTTCTCCCACCTATCCACTCCACTATCTACCTGCTATCACTGCCCCCTCCCATTTATTTCAGAGCCCCCTTCCCCGGCCCCATTTCTGAAGAAGGGTCCCAACCCAAAATATCAGCTTTCCTGCACCTCTGATGCTGCCTGGCCTGCAGTGTTCCTCCAGCTCCACACTGTGTTATCAATGGAAGATGCTCTTTGGTTTTGCTGAAATTTGTTGGTCTTCCAGTGAATAAAGAGTTGACCTCAACTGAGTGTTTCAGGCTGGCACATTCCACGGTCCAGGAATGCATGCTGAAGGATGCGCTAAAGCTTGGGACAGCTGGTGCCAAAGCAGTAGGGCAAGATATTCGTCTAAGGTTTCTGCCCACGTAATATTGGGCGGTGGGGGCAGGTGGGGAGGAGAAAGGGTCAGTTCAGTTCAATACACAGACCAATGCCACCCCCACTCCACCACCCCCGTTACCCTCAAAATAATAAATATTTTTCTTGCACTAATTATAGATTTGTTCTTACAACTACATGGTAGCTCATTGGGATGTCAGATTTGAATATTTCATCTGTGGCTATTTTCACTATGCAAAGACTGTATGGAATGTATTGAGACCTCCTTGTATGTACTTAAGACATTTTTTGAAAAAAATGAATGAAGAATATTTTTTGCAATTTAAAATGTCCTGCCCTATGGAACTGCCAGGAAGTCAGATAACAGTCTCAACTGCACCTGAGCTTGGTAGTAGACATTGCCAGGACTGCAAGCAGGCCCAGGAAGATGACAGACATGGATTCTGGAGTGAGATAGCCAGGGGGGAATGTTGGCTGAGGAGGCTTTGCCCTCTTTAGGGCATAGGTTGGGGTGGGGGTTTTAATGTATAAGCAGGTAGGGAGAGGGTTACTATCTTCTCAAAGGGTGACCTCAATGGGCAAAGGCCATCCTCCAAAAAGATAATACACACCTTCCTTCCCACTCTTACAAAAATTCACACTCTTGTAAAAATTTGAGAACAAAAAAAATCTGCCAACTTGTGCCTGCCCACATCAACCGTTTTATGTCATAGTCAGAGTAATACTGGATTAGTTCAACGTTTATTTACACATGATGGGTGGAATGCTGATTTTGCCACCATCTACATTCAGGGAGAGCTCAAGGGTAGGTGGGAATGTGATAGCCCGGACACTTGCCCTATTTTGCATGCCTGCACACTGAAAACATACCTGCCAGGTGCAAATAATATTAGTCTATGGTCTTTAGTACTAGAATATACAGTAGAGAGACACCTACAATAATGGACAAAAATCACTTGTAATCAAAAAGATCATAAAAATGCATCATAGATCTCTCATGTAACGTTTCAATAAAGAAGTTTTTTTCTTGAGAAGTATTGTTAATTTGAAACTTTTACTCACCATTAAACCTTGATTTTTCAGTTCTCCAGTGAAAACTCTAGCAATTAATTTGAACCGTTCAGGTGCTAATTCTTTTGCTATGGCTCTTATGTCATCAGAAAGGGAAAGAGTCAATGCCCTAAAATTGTGAATTTCCTTATCTCTTAGCTTAGCCTTTAGAAAAGAAATAAAAAAACTTACTATTGTCTTTTAGCAATTCAAAACAATTTTGTTTTATAGCAAATAAAAATTAAATGGTTTATTTTCCTCATTATGCTATCAAAAGTACAGTGTTATAATATTTTACAAGGATTATTTTCCTACTGATACCATTAGTGGCAAGCAAGCGCAATTTTTTTGCCATGGATTTAATCTGCTTCCTCTAATACTTGCAGTCCAGCTGACTGTATGAATTGAGTTCCACTACCATTTCCTATTGACAGTGATGTTGCCATAAGATGCTCTCAAAAATCCAGATTTCTATTTGTAATTGACTGTTTATAACTGTTAAATTTAGAAATTATTCCTATATTCTCCTAGCTGCTTCCCCAACAACCCCTCTCCCAACTCACTGAACATCACGTTCACTGACGACTTATCCTGGACCTTGTACATAAGTATGACAGTCAAGAAGACACAACAATGCCTCTTCTTCCTCAGGCGGCTCAGGAAATTTGGGATGTCCATAAGGTCCCTCAACAACTTCTACAGATACTCCTTTGAAAACATACAGTCCAGGTGCATAATGGCCTGATACGGCAACTGTTCTGCCCAAGACCGTAAGAATCTACAGAATGTGGTGTGCACAGCCCAGATCATTATGGAAGCCAAGGTTCTATTCATGGACTCTATTTACATGGCTCAATGCCATGGAAAGGTGGCCAACATCATCAAAGACCTATCACATCCTGGTAATGACTTCCTAAAATCTCTTCCGTCAGACAGAAGACACAGAAGTCTGAACACATGCACAAGCAGGTTCAGGAAATGCTTCTTTCCGGCTGTGATCAGACTGATGAATGGACTCTAGCTTCAAATAATGTATCCTGTATGCCTCTAAGTCTTTTTGATTTGTAGATCCTTTGTTTAGTGTGATCTGCCTGTACCACTCATTAACAAAGCTGTTCACTGTCCTTCAGTAAACATGACAATAAAAACAATCTATCTGAAACTCAATATTTCAAATAAAGTCCCACTGTGACCACTAAACAACATTTGCTTACCACCTGCTCTCAGGGACAATTAAAGATTCCCATGAAGGAATAACAAAAATCATTTTTTAAAAACTGTACTATATTATACGTTACCTCCAAAAGCTCATCTACCCTTCTCGCAACTGCAGCAAAGTCAAATTCTTTATCTGGAACCATTTTATAGGTGTTAGCCATTTTTTGCTTCACAAGACTAGGTTTCCATGTTAAAGGTTCTTCAAAGACCTCATCGTCATCTTCGTCCATTTCACTCTTGTCTATATGCACAACTTGCAGGATTGTGTCATGTAACCTTTCCTTTAAGATCTCATGAAACTTCACTCAAGAGAAAGTAAACAACAAGGGAGGATTAGATAAAGTAATAAACAATCTGCTCAGCACTTATCGGTGGTTGTGGTCACTTTAAAATATAACATAGAATGGATAGTTCTAAAGAACACTTGCAGTTTAATAGCTGCTTATGAATGGATGAAATTAGGAGAAGCAAGCCATTCGGGCCCTCCACTGTTCAAGAAGATCATGGCACATCTGTTTGTGGTTTCAATTCCGCACTCACATCTAAATCATAATCTTAAGTAAGAGCATTAATCTGCCCCCCTCCTAAAAATTTAATAGCCTTCCTCCATTTTCTTGAGATACAGAGTTTCAAAGATGCTAATCTTAGGAGAAATTGGCCCTGATCTGTCTCTGCAAAGCAGAAACCTTAATGATATAAACAGTGACCGCTAGTTCTGGGCTCACCACAAGAGAAAAAAGTCCTGTCCACATGCACCTTGTCAAAATCATTTAGGATCTTTCATGCGTCAATCAAATAACCCCTCATTCTTCTAAACTCCAGTGGAAATAAGCACAGACTGTCCATCCTTTCCTTATAAAATCAATCCACACATTCCAGGTGGCAATCTTGCAAATCTCCTCCGAACCACCTCCATCACATTTACATTCTTCCTAAATAGAAGATTAAAACCATACACAGTACTTGAGATTTGGCCTCACCAGTGCCTTGTACAAAGAAAGCATAATATTGTTACTTTCAATTCAATTAACCTTCTTAGACTCTTACTGCACTTCCATACTAACACTTTGCCAGTTAGCCCTACTTTAGTTGTTGGTAAGAGTTGAATTTATTATTGAGGATGAAGGGTACTAAGGGGTACATTAGTAGGTGGATTGGCTATGATAAATTGCCCCATAGTGTCCAAGGATGTGTAGGCTAGGTGGATTAGCCATGGTAAATGCAAGGTTACGCCAATAGGGTAGGGGGCTGGGTATACATGGGATGCCCTTCCAATGGTCAGTGCAGACTCGATGCATGGAACAGTCTCTTACCACACTGTCAGAGTTCTAAAATAGGCTCTGTCTGCATGGCTTTGTCAAGGCGAGGCCATGCCTCAGAAAATTATTAGAGTTGAATGAACCAGCAAGGCTGTGCTGTGATCTATTTGGATTTCTAAAAGCCCTTTGACTCATGCCACAAACAAGACTGCTAAAGAAGAGCCCATGGTGTTAGGGGGCAAAGTACTGGCATGGATAGAGGATTGGCTGACTGGCAGAAGGCAGAGAGTGGAGATAAAGAGGCCTTTTTCAGGATGGCAGCCAATGACTAGTGGAGTTCTGCACAGGTCTGTATTGGGACAACTATTCTTGTTACACATTAATGATCTTGACAAAGGACCTGAGGGTACTGTTGCTAAGTTTACAAATGACATAGGTGGAGGGGCAGATACAATTGAGGGAGTATGGAGACTACAGAAGGACTTGGACAGGCTAGGAGAGTGATATAGTGTGAGGTTATGCAATTTGGTAGGGAGAATAGAGTCAGACTATTTTCTAAATGGGGAAAGGCTTTGAAAATCTGAAGCACGAAGAGAACCAGGGGTCCAAGTTTAGGATTGTCTTAAGGTTGACATGCAGGTTCAGGTGGCAGTTAGAAAAGCAAATGCAATGTTAGAATTCATTTCAAGTGGGCTAGAATACAACAGCAGAGATGTACTGTTGATGCTGTACAAGGTTCTGCTCAGATTGCATTTAGAATATTGTGAGGAGTTCTGGGCCCAATATCTAAAGAAGGATCTGCTGGCTGTGGAGGGGCTCCAGAGAAGGCCTACAAGAATGATCCTGGGATTTGGGGTCTTGTTGTTTAAGGAATGATTGAGGATTCTGGGCCTGTATTCAATGAAATTTGGAAGTATAACGGGGGGAATCTGATTCAAACTTAGAACACTGAAAGGCCTGGATAGAAGCTGTGTCCAGTTGTAGGAGTGACTAGGACCAGAGGGTATAGCCTCAGGTTAAAGGGAAAGCCGTTCAGAATTGACAAGGAATCTCTATAACCAGGGAGTGGTTAATTTGTGGGATTCATTCCTGCAGAAGGCTGTGGAGACCTAGTCATTGGGCGTCTTTAAGACAGAGATAGCTAAGTTCTTGTTTAGTAAGGGGATCCTGGGTTATGGCGAAAAGGCAAGAATATAGGGTTGAGAAACAATTGAATGGAGGCACGGGCTCGATGGGTCAAAACTAAAATCTTATAAAAATCAAAAGACGCTGATGCTGTAAATCAGGAACAAAAATGGAAATCACTGGAAAAGCTCATCACATCTGGCAACATCTGTGGAGACAGTGAACATTTCAGGTCAAGTTCCGGAGAAGGGTCATTCAACCTGAAGCTCTGATCTCTCTCCACAGATGCTGCCAGACTTCCTCTGCTTTTCAAGCAATTTCTATTTTTGTTCATGAAATCTTATGGTTTGATGATGAATGCACAGGACAGCAAATAACTGAAAAGTGGGTCAGGGCTCCATGTGGTGGACCTGTACATGAACTAATGACGTGAAGGTACAGGTATTGAACTGGGGTGGACAGAGTCAGAAGTGACATGACACCAGGTTATAGTCTAACAGGTTTATTTGCAGTCACGAGCTTTTGGACTGTAGCCCCTTCATCAGATGAAGTGAGAGAGGACACAGAATTTATACGCAGAGAGATCCAGGATAAAGAGATCAAAAGATCATACAAATGGTGTGAGTATTGAATAATAAATCTCTGCAGGTGATCAAAAGCATCAGATGATTTGCAGTGATGGACACCCAGTAAGTGCTGTAGTGTCGGACTTACTGGTCACAGACAGCATTGTTGAGGGAAATGGAGTGCTACAGGACAGTGGTTAAACTACAGTTAACACTAGTACATGAACTTAGGCACAACAGTTAACACTTGGACAGGAATTTAGTCACAGATGTGATAGCAATAAGGAGAAGTGGTGAGGCGGCAGTGCACAGTATGGGGGATCAGTTTGAGTCAGCAGAAGATAACAATAAGGAACGATTAAGAACCAGCAAAAACCGGATCCAGGAAACACTTGGGGCTAACTAGGTGAAAGGTGAGGAGTATGTGGCCACAGGCAGCTATGGCACATGCTTAGTAGAGAATAGTAAAAGCCAGAGCTGAACTACAGATGGGGACACCCACTTAGGGAGGCCCAAGGGAATACAAACATTGGCGCCTGAATACATAATGAATGGGATGTATAAAAGAAGACTGAAAACTCTGTATCAGGGTCTCTCCGGTTCTCCAGGAGCACCCGACTCTGCAGACTCACAATAAAAGAACTTGTTTCCACGACTTTGCCTCCAGTAGTTCTGTGATTGTGAGCATGGGTGTTTTGATAAATCTCACAAATTTGGGGGCTCGTCCGGGATCGCCACTCCGAGACGCCCGACGGCGGGTCTAGGAAGAGGGGGAGGTGCACCCCGCTGAGTTCAGTGGTCCCTGAAGTCCTGGCCCGACGTTGGGTGGTCTGAGTGAGTGATATCCGGACAGGAGATTCTGGAAACAAGTGGTGATAGGACATCGGTAGCGCGCTGCGATCGAGCAATTCTTGTGCACAAGACCCGGGTAAGAAAGAAAGACTATTAAGTACTACTTGGGCAATCGGGGGGAACGTCTGCCTAAGAGCGGTTGGCAGGGTCTGGGTAACAAGACCCAGGGGAAACAGGCGCAGGAAGGACAAGGTGCGTCTGGGGCAGCTCAGCCGATAGTCCGTGGGTTGAGGGCTGTGGGAAGTTGGCAAAGACTTCAGGGTACCGGTACCAGGGAAGAAGTAGACATGGGAAACACGTGCACGAAACCCCGAGGGAGGAAGGAAGAGAAGGGCTTTAAGGGAGAACGCCCCGTGATCCCGCCTGATAGTCCGTTAGGGCGGCAGCTAAGGAATTGGGACACGGGGCGGACGAAGGGAAGAAGTAAGGAAGTTATGATAAAATACTGTTATTTTGAATGGCCAAAAACCCCAATCCGCGGACCCTCAGTATGGTGGCCACGCTTGGGGTCCAACGAGGATTGGGTTTGTCAGAACTTGAATGTCTTTGTGAGTCAAAGGAGTCCTCCTAATCCGGAGGAGCAGGACTATGCAAGGTGTTGGATACCAACAGCAAAGTTATTTAAAATGGATGAAAACAAAGAGGAGAACTCGAGCGGTCCCACATGGAACCCCCTTGATCACCTGCCTCCACCCTACCAGGCAGACCATCACGGTTCGGGGGCCGCAGGTGTGGAAGCGGTGGGGGACGTAGACCCGAATGTACCTAGCAATGAGGGGGAATATGACCTAAGGGAGGATGGGGATGATCAGTCAAAAGGGAACGTCTCGGAAGACCTTCCTGATGAGAGGCTTCAGAAAGAAGGCAGGGGACTGAAAAGGATAAGGAGAACTGAAGTGGAACTGTTAATGGAAGGCACCCAGAACCCTATTGCAATGAATCCACTCTGGAAAACGGCGACTTGGGATTCGTAAGCATTCCCCTCACTAGCATGGAAGTCAGGAATTAAGAAGGAGATGAAGAATCTTTTAGAGGACCCCTTAGGGTTGGCTGAACAATTTGATCAGTTTCTGGGGCCTAATATTTACACCTGGGACGAGATGCAAGCTATAATGGGGACCCTGTTCACCTCGGAGGAAAGGCAGATGATCCGGCAAGCTGGAATGAGGATATGGGAAAGGGACCACCTGCCCCAGCAGGGGCACCGTGGGGTTTTACCTGAGGCGAAGTTCCCCGTGGTGCGACCCGATTGGGATAAGCAACAGGAAGGTTGGGGGGGGGGGGGGGGGGGAGGCGAAGTATGCAGGATCTTCGGGATCTCATAGTAAAAGGGATAAAAGACGTGGTACCGAAAGGTCAGAATTTCGAGCGAGCCTTTGAGAGTAGACAGATGAAAGAGGAAGCTCCGGCTGTCTTCTTACAGAGACCACGGAAAAATATACAACAATACTCGGGCGTAGACCCAAACTCTGAGCCGGGACAACAACTGCTGCGGGCGAATTTCGTTACCAAATCCTGGCTGGATATTAAACGGAAGTTGGAAAAATTGGAAGACTAGAACGAAAAGTCGCTTGATCAATTACTCAAGGAGGCCCAGAAGGTTTATCTGAGACGGGAGGACGAGAAGCAAAAGGGAAAGGCTAAAATGATGATGCAGGCAGTAGAGCATGCCGTCGGGAAGAAATGGGAAAGAGAGGGGGGGTGGGAAGCCCTGAGACAAGAAGAGTGGGGCAAGGTGGAGGGCGAACGGAGGGAAGGAGGGAGAGGACAGAGTGATAGAAGAGAGAGAAAGCAAGGCTGGAGGACAGGACCCTCTAGCTGTTACTACTGTAATGAAAAGGGACACTTTAAAAGAGAATGCCCCAAACTGCGGGAAGAGACCCGTTCTTACGCGTTGACGGAGGAGGACGATTAGGGGGGTCAGGAGTCCCCGCCCACTACGGGGTCCGTGGGCGGTAGAGGGGAACCCCTGGTAAATTTAAAGATAGGACCCCAAGGAGAGGAGATGGTATTTATGGTGGGCTCTGGAGCTGAAAGGTCGAGCGTGGTCCATACTCCACACGGAACATCGTTGGGAGAAAATAAAGTGAAAGTATGTGGAGTAGGCAGGAAAATAATTGAAACAGTCGTAATTGAGAACGTGAAAGTAACATACCAAGACCGGGCAGTTACTGAGGACCTGATCCTAGTCCTACAGGCAGGGGTAAACCTTATGGGGAGAGATTTACAAGTACACCTGGGGGTAGGGACTGCTCCTGTTGGAGGACATATTGTGGCTCAGTTATGCACCCTGAGGGAGGAAGACGAACGAGAGATCGGGGACCTGGTCTGATCTGGAGAGGGCAACAGAGGGGGTTTACAGACACCTCCCCTCCGAATAACCCTGAAGGAAGGATATGGCCCAGTACGAGTGAGACAGTATCCCATCTCTCTTGAAGGGCGAAAGGGGCTCCAGCAGGTTATCGAGGGTCTTCTGCGGGATGGAATGCTGGAAGGATGTATGTCCCCCTTCAACACCCCAGTGTTACCTGTGCGGAAGCTGGACAGGACGTTCCGTCTTGTTCAGGACCTGCGGGAACTAAATAAGATAGTTCAGACCCGACATCAAGTAGTCCCGGACTCCTATACTATTCTGAACCGGATACCCCCAGAGCATGCGTGGTTCAGTGTAGTCGACTTAAAAGATGCCTTTTGGAGCTGCCCCCTGGCTGAAGAAAGCCGGGATCTGTTCGCCTGAGTGGGAGGAACCCCGCACTGGAAGGAAGCAGCAATATCAGTGGGCTGTTCTTCCTCGAGGATTTACGGAATCACCTAAACTGTTTGGGCAGGTACTGGAACAAGTACTGGAAGCATACTCTGGGGCCCCGGGAACCCAACTGATACAGTATGTAGACGATCTCTTACTCTCCGGGGAAGAACAGGACAGTGTCCGGGAATCCACTATACAGTTACTAAAGTTCCTCGGGACAAAGGGTCTGCGGGTGTCCAAAAGTAAGCTCCAATTTGTCGCCCAAGAAGTGAAATACCTGGGACACCTGATTAGGCATGGGAAGAAGAGAATAAGCCCAGAGACGATCACAGGAATTGTCGGCTTACCCTTGCCTAGCAACCGGAGGAAAATAAGGAAGTCCTGGGACTTGTTGGATATTGTCGGCTCTGGATAAATGAATATGCCCGGCGGGTCAAGTTCCTCTATGACAAACTAGCTAGCGAAGAGATGGAGTTAGCCTGGAGTACTGAGGAACAGCAAAAATTCGGCCGCTTAAAGGACAGGTTGGTGAGCGCTCCAGTACTGGCTCTGCCCTCAGTTAACAAGCCTTTTTACTTATTTTTGAATGTTGATGATGGAGTGGCCTTGGGGGTGTTGACTCAAACACGAGGGGGGAAGAAACAACCGGTGGCCTTCCTCTCGAAAATACTAGATCCGGTGTCCCGAGGCTGGCCCGTATGTGTCCAGGCGATAGCAGCCATGGCTATCTTGGTTGAGGAAAGTCGGAAGCTCACCTTTGGTGGATATCTAGTAGAATGTACTCCCCACACAGTCAGGACAATCCTGACCCGGAAATCCCACAGGTGGCTGACAGATTCGAGAATATTAAAATACGAAACGATCTTGATAGAAAAGGACAACTTGACCATAGTCAAGGATAAAAACGCGAACCCCTCATAATTTTTATACCCGCCTGCGGCAGATGAAGAGTCGGGAGACTGGGAACATAACTGTTGCGACATCATTGACTTACAAACTAAGAGCCGAAACGATCTGGATGAGGAACCCCTCACAGGAGGGTGCAGATGGTTCATAGACAAATCATCGTACTGCATGGAAGGAAAGAGGTACAGCGGATACGCGATAATCGATGGGATTGCGGGAACCGCAGTAGAATCGGGGCGCCTACCCGGGAACTGGTCGGCACAGTCCTGTGAATTGTACACCCTGATGAGAGCATTGGACAACCGGGAAGGCACGATCTACACTGATTCAAAGTATGCATTTGGAGTAGTGCATACATTTGGCAAAATCTGGAAAGAGCTGGGGATGATAACGACAAGGGGGAGGGAGCTGGCCCATGAACAATTGATTAAAAAGACCTTGGACGCGCTCAAGAAACCTGCAAGAATAGCGGTAGTACATGTTCCAGGGCATCAAAAGGGAAATTCACTGGAGGCCAGAGGGAACCGAATGGCCGACGAGAACACCCGAAAGGCTGCCCAATCCGCGACGGTGCGAATGATGTCCCTGATCCCGTTGGGGGAAGGGTTAAAGAAGGTACCGCTATTCTCAGACTCCGATAAGGAGCGGATGAAAAAGGAGCTGGGAGCCAGACAAACAGCGGACGGGAAGTGGTGGCTTCCGGATGGTAGACAAATACTAAACAAGGAGGTAACCAGGCGACTGCTGCACGAATTGCACTCCCAGTCCCATTGGGGAACCCAGGCGTTATGTGACATCCTTTTATGAACTTACGCATGTTCCGGCATATATACCTTGGCGAAACAAGCGGTGTCCGGATGTATAGTCTGCCAGAAAGTGAATAAAAAGGTGATGAGGGCACCGCCAAAAGGGGGACAGCCATTGGCAGTACAACCATTTCAATGAATACAGATGGACTTCACTGAACTCCCTAGAGCCCAGAGGTGGGGGTATATACTGGTGATAGTAGACCACTATACCCGATGGGTGGAGGCCTTCCCTGTCGCTAGTGCGACCGCCCAGGTGGTGGCTAAGATCCTCTTAGAACAGATAATCCCTAGGTACGGAATAGTAGAATCCATTGATTCAGATAGGGGAACACACTTTGCGGCAAAGGTGCATAAATTGATTTGTGGTACATTGGGGATTACCTGGAAGTTGCACACCCCCTGGCACCCACAAAGTTCGGGAATGGTAGAGCGAATGAACGCCACCTTAAAGGCACACATAAGGAAGCTGGTAGAGGAAACAAAACTCCCCTGGACCAAGTGTTTACCGCTAGCTCTGCTCAGAATATGCACGGCTCCCTGGAAGGATAGAGGGGTGTTGCCATATGAAATGTTGTTTGGACTCCCCTATCTAGGAGGGGTGGAAGGGGTCCCCACCTTTGAAAGTAAACATGCGTTTCTAAGGAACTATTTACTGGCAGTCTCTCGTTCACTTACAGAGCTTAAAACCAAAGGCTTGCTGGCACAGGGCCCTCCTCTGGATTTCCCCATCCACCCAATAAAGGCAGGAGATTGGGTCCTTGTCAAGTCGTGGAAAGAGGGGAAGTTACGGCCGCAGTGGTCTGGCCCATATCTAGTGTTGCTGACAACGGAAACAGCGATTCGAACAAAATAAAAAGGGTGGACGCACGCGGCGTGAGTAAAGGGACCAGTGGACCCATCAACTGAGGGAGAGTGGGAAGTCCGAGCGGAGGACAATCCGTTGACATTACGGATTAAGCGAAAAGGATGATGAAGGACAGTAACCAGTTCAAAATTGTATATCACAGTCTGTTTACTATACTGTACCTTGTGTGCGAACTATGCTAGACAGAAGGGACAGACCAATTGTTGGGTACGTGCGGCCATCCCACATCATGGGGAGTCCGGAATCCCTCTTACCATTCTGCCTATGACTAGGGAGGAAGTAGGCGAGGCGCTGCAGTTCAACACCTCTAAGCGGTATGTGGGAGTCGGGCGGGGGTACATGGAATTCTAGTTACGGGAATTGGTGGCCGCGTTGGGGTAGATGGAAAGGGAGCAAGGGGAATTACAGTTTCAAGGGATGGTTTCCCCGACCGGCCCCACGGACCCAAGGGGCAATTGACGGTCTCAGAGTTACGCCACCTCGGGGACAGGTTAACTCAACGTGTTTCTGTAACTGGAATGTGAGCGCCCCGTTCCAATTGGGGAACTCGTCCTGTAAAGTGCACCAAGTGGCCCACAAATATAGCCTGTCCATACCATTAAACGGGACATATTGGGTATGTGACACCAGAGCATATCCATACCTGCCCAGGGAACAACATGAACATCAGGGAGACCAGGGATCTGGCATAGAGCGGACCTTGCCACCTGAACAGAAGGGGTGGAGTGGTTGTTGTTACCTAACCTACCTAGTCCCTCATGTACACATCCCGAAAGAAGTCCCATGGACTAGAAAGGAACAGGGGAAAGAAGAGGCGCAAACCCAGAAAAGTGATGGAGACTGACCGCTTGTTCTGGACCCTCTTTCCTCCTTATGGGACGGCTCAGGCAGGGGTAGAAATTCAACAGTTAGCTGCTTCCTTGGAGGAATTGGCCAATGGCACGGCCATAGTTCTAAGCGAGACACAGACCCAGGTGCGGGCCCTCACTACTGAAATGATTGCCCTCAGATTAGTGGCCCTCCAAAACCGAATGGCCTTGGATTTTATACTCGCTGAGAAAGGGGGGACCTGCATTCTGATAGGGAATGAATGTTGTACCTATGTCCCTGACAAGTCGCAAAATATTACTAACCTCTCCCAACATATTCGGGGTCAAATTGGTAAAATACGAGAAGCGGGGAATAGGTATCGCAAGGAGGCAGGGTGGGAATGGGGCAGTTGGGGCTTGACTGGATGGGGTAATTGGTTGGTGAACCTAGCGATTTATGGCCTAATCATAGTGGTAGGACTAATAATAGGCCTGAACATCCTGAAATGTCTATTGGCCCGTATGATGCCGGCCTCCCTGACCAACATGAGAACAGCACTATTTACGATGAAAATCCCGGACAGCAAGCATAATGACGATACCCAACGGAGAGAGATTAAATACATGATGGCCAACTTAGAAAACAACTGAAGGAACGGGGAGGGAACACTGAGGTGTTTAACCAATAATGCGTGGCAAAAGAAAAAGGGTGGAATTCAGAGAAGCTACAGGACAGTGGTTAAACTACAGTTAATACTAGTACATGAACTTAGGCACAACAGTTAACACTTGGACAGGAATTTAGTCACAGATGTGATAGCAATAAGGAGAAGTGGTGAGGCGGCAGTGCACAGTATGGGGGATCAGTTTGAGTGAGCAGAAGATAACAATAAGGAGCGATTAAGAACCAGCTAAAACCGGATCCAGGAAACACTTGGGGCTAACTAGGTGGAAGTTGAGGAGTATGTGGCCACAGGCAGCTATGGCACATGCGTAGTAGAGAACATTAAAAGCCAGAGCTGAACTACAGATGGGGACACCCACTTAGGGAGGCCCGAGGGAATACAAACATTGGCGCCTGAATACATAATGAATGGGATGTATAAAAGAAGACTGAAAACTCTGTATCAGGGTCTCTCCGGTTCTCTGGGGGCACCCGACTCTGCAGACTCGCAATAAAAGAACTTGTTTCCACGACTTTGCCTCCAGTAGTTCTGTGATTGTGAGCACGGGTGTTTTAATAAATCTCACATTGTGAAGCGAGGCTTTAATGATGGACGTACAGGTCAGGCAATGACAGAAGACCGTGGTAGGCTGGACACAGAGGTAATAGGTGTGCCGGTACCCAATGACCTAAGATAACAAGGTGTAGAGCTGGATGAACACAGAAGGCCAGGCAGCATCAAAGAAGTAGGAAAGATGACGTGAGATGAGAGATAAAGGGAACTGCAGATGCTGGAGAATCCAAGATAAAAAAAGTGTGGAGCTGGATGAACACAGCAGGCCAAGCAGCATCTTAGGAGCACAAAAGCTGACGTTTCAGGCCTAGACCCTTCATCAGAAAAAAAGAGATGAAAGGTCTTTTTTCTGATGAAGGGTCTAGGCCCGAAACGTCAGCTTTTGTGCTCCTGAGATGCTGCTTGTCCTGTGTGTTCATCCAGCTCCACACTTTGTTACCTTGGATTCTCCAGCATCTGCAGTTCCCGTTATCACTAAGAGTTGGGGAGAGCTGTGTCCACAGAACAGCCCATGACCAGAAGGGGCGGTCTGGGCTGGAATGATAGACTAACAGACTACCTAATGACAGAAATGATGCGATTGTCGGCGGAGGGTCACACCTGGCAGACGAAGAAAACAGGAATTGCCAGACGGCGGAGGTGGAAGTAGACAAGGTAATGCACGTCCAAACTTACCGCGTTTTCCTCGAATACGCTGGACCTCCTTTTCCGACCCCCGGTACTTCTACGACCGTCTGCATCGACGGACGGCTTGACGATCTTCTTACGTATGGGCAAACCCATTCGTCCCAGCGGCACCTGCCCCTTCAATTCTTCCATGTCCATGGTGTCATCTGACTGTTCTCCCAGGCTCTGGAGAACTTCATCCTCATCGTCGTCCATTGCTGCCTTTCACTTCTTCGCCCGGCCGCTCGACTGTTAAACCGTCGTCGCCGACTTTGAACTGGGGCCCGCGTGCTGAGCGGGTCGGCCACGTGACCACCAGACTCCGGCGCGCTGGTCTCTATCACGTGGCAACCGGGCGGAGCTCGCGTCACGACCCCGCCCCCATCTGGTGACAGGAGCGCATGCGCGGACAATTGAACTTCGGGAAGAGTTCGTACCGTCGCAATGTTGCTTTTAATGGAGGGTGGGCTCTCCGATATGGACCCCTCAGTTGCTCAGATAATGATCGTGGACAGTCCATTCCTGTCACTACTTTGTCGCTGTATCTAATACTCAGGCGGTCAGCAACCCTCACTAAAACAGACATTTTGTGGTGGCCGCGGGCCACAGGACGTAGGAGCAGAATTAAGCCGTTCAGCCCATTCAAGGAGATCGTGGCTGAACTGATATTAATTTTCTTTACGCATTTTTTCAGAAATACTTCCTCCTCTCTATTGTAAATCTCTTTTTTTCTGAGGCTGTGCGCCCTGAGAAAATGATAGTGGACTGTCTTCTTCGGGAACCGCAGCAAGAATGGTTTGATAGAGTCGGCCTAGCAAGTTATGAGTTAAATAGAATTTGCAGCACAGAAATCGACCATTCGGTCCAGCCAATCTGTGCTGGTTGTTGTAATAAATGTCGCTGTATTTGCTCTTTAATAACGAGAGAGATGTGCAGTGGTGTAAAGTACTGAAAATTCTGAATGGATAAGAAATGGTGTATTATTTCCAAGAATTAATTAAGCCCACTGTTTTTCTAAGATGATAAGATGGCAACATTTGAGCCTATAAAGACCTGCCTTTCAGCAGAAGTGCATCATGTGGTTTGCAGTCTTGGATTGACGGTGTTGAATAGCCCAGGGCTTGACCGCGTCATCACTGTATCTGGAGAAATTTGCTGGGAGGCTATTACATTTTCTCTATGCACTTTAGATGCAGGTTTTTACTTTCTTTGTTATTCAAATTGCCTGTAAAATTACTTTGCAAAATTGCATTCTTGAGAGATGGGAAAAGGTGTAATCATGCTTTCTAAAATCACGTTACAGAGAAACATGACTTGGACTACATAGAAAGTGTGAGAAGTCTGGGACCTGTATGTAAAACTGCCCATTTATACTTACTGTCACTCAGTACACAGCAGTTCAACAATCAATATGGACTGTGGTTTAAATGGACTAACAACAGAGAGGTATGGTTCAGAAAATTGACTTTGTACTTTTTTCACCCAGAATAAACTTTCTAGACAAGCTAATTTTCTTGTGCGCCAGCATCCAAAACTTCCCAGAGTTATGACATGTTTTTATAAGTAACTTTTTTTCATCTTTCTAGTATCTTAATTGATTTTTATAATGTCTAAATTTCAGTATGAGGTGTTTTTCTTCTGTCAAATCCTGCTATTGCATCTTGATATTACAGGAGCAGCATTATGAAGTTCTCCAACTAATCTGTCCTGTACCCACAACAATGTTTAGTTATGTGGTGAAGAAAAATTGCAGAGCACGGAAGTGTTCTAGTGACAGAGCTATTAGAAATAGGAAGTACGAGGTAGCAAGAGGCACGTTCCAGCGGGAAATGTAAAGGGGAACAGAGTCATAAAGAAAAAACAACAACTAAATTTTCTGTATAATA
Source organism: Stegostoma tigrinum (assembly GCF_030684315.1). Lineage (NCBI taxonomy): Eukaryota > Metazoa > Chordata > Chondrichthyes > Orectolobiformes > Stegostomatidae > Stegostoma > Stegostoma tigrinum. The sequence goes on along the minus strand of NC_081362.1, from coordinate 87,878,063 downwards.
TTAAATAACACCCTCATCATTATGATTTGCTTAAAGGCAATTTCATAACTAGAGCTGACACTGCCTCCTACTGTAATAGTTCAACCTCTGGTTTGATTTTTGGCTCAATTTGCTTGCTAACGTAACCCACTATCTCATTTAAATAAAACAAAGAACTGCAAGTACTGATGACCTAGTCTACTGTATTTGCTGTTCAGTGTGGCCTGCTCTACAGGTGAAAGACAGACAGGTGACCACTTTACAGAGCATCTGTGTTCTGTCCATTAAAAATGATCCCGAGCTTCCAGTTGCCTGCCATTTCAGCACACCATTGTGTTCCTACATTAGCACTCCGTCACAGGCCTGCTGCAGTTTTCCACCAAGTCTCAGTGCATTGGGGATCATGCAGCTTCTAGGACTTGGCTTTGGGTTTGATAACTTTGGAGCCTGATTCTGTTCATCCTTGCTTTTTACATGCCCTGATCCTGTCACGACATGGATTGCTTTCAGCACTGCCACTCCGTCCTCTGCTAAGCTCAGCTCTCATTGCCACTTAGTCAGCTTCTTTTCTGTCCTGGCCTACTATCAACAATATCCTTGACAGCCAACCCCTTACATAGCTCCCTGTTGGTTCCATTTCCACCTATCCACTCACATCATCTTTCCTTTCTTCCACTCCATTCCCCTCCCCAACAAAATACCACTTTTTCCTAGCTGCTATCAGTTGTGATGAAGAATCACTGCACTCAAAACATTAGCTCTGCTTTCTCCCTGTAGATGCTGCCAGACCTGCTGAGTTTCACCAGCAACTTCCGCTTTTTGTTCTTACTTGCCCTTCATTATTATGATACCCAACTTGAGCGATTGCACAAACATCAACAAAAAAAGACTTATGTTTGATTGAGTCGATATTATATTTGCTGAAAGAAAATTTAAGCCTTTTTGTAAATTGAACAAGAGTAGCCATTTACGCCCCTTGAGCTTGTTTTACCATTGAGCTAGATCATGATTGTTTCCACACACGTATTGCACCCTTGCTATTTCATGTATGTATTGCTTCAGAGTGTTACATATCGAATCTAAACAGAATAACTTCTGAGAAACCTGTGTGTTTCCTTGGTTTTAGTTGTTTGTTGAAGCATTTGAAGCCATCAGGAGTGTACAACCCACCGCTGTGTCCCTCAGCTTGATGAAGTTAACGGCTTGTCTAGAACGAGCTTTGGGTGATGTAAGTATACAAGCAACTTTAAAAGAAAAATTACAAGTTATTCTTAAGTGCTGTGACATTGCGGGATGGCAGCACTTTTACTTCCATCAGTATAAAAAATAGAAAGGTTTGAAAGAGAGAAATAAATTGACATAAGTCCTCTTGATGCCCATCCTGTCTAATAAACAATTGAATCAGGTGCACCGTCCAATGTAGACTAGTCATATTGACTGCTTGTGATGCCAAAAACACAAAAAAGTCTTTGCCTCTTCTGGAGTACTTTGTGAGGTTCTGGTTGCCCTGCTATAGAAAGGATATTATTAAATTGGACGCAGTTCAGAAAAGATCTACCAGTATGCTGTTGGGAGTGAAAGGTTTGAGTTTATAAAATTAGGCTGTGACTTTTTTTCTCTGGAACATAGGCAATCGAGGGATCACCTTAAAGAGGTGTATAAAATCATGGGGGGGTGTAGATATGGTGAATAGCAAGGGTTTTTTTTCCCCCTCAGATGGGTAGTTCAAAACTAGGGAGACATTTTTAAGGAGAGGAGAAAGATTCAAAATAGAGGAGAAAAACAGAAGTTGCTGGAACAGCTCAGCAAGTTCGGCAGCATCTGTGAAGAAAAAAATCAGAGCTAACATTTCAGGTCTGGTGATCCTTCCTCAGAAACGTTAACTCTGATTTTTTACATGAGACTGATTGGTGTGTGGAATGAACTGCCAGATGAAGTGGTGGATTCAAGTACAGTTAAAACATTTTGAAGATATTTGGATAGGTACGTGAATGGGAAAGGTTTGGAGTGATTTAGGCCAAGTGCAGGCAAATGGGGCTAGTTAATTTGGAACACGGTTGGCGTCGACTAGTTGGGCTATGTTTCCATGCTGTATGACTCTGACTATAATAAGGCAAAGTAATAGCTAAGAGACCACCATGATCCATGAATTATCACTAGATATATGGGGTGAGTGGAGTTAGCTATTTCACCTTTCCTTGAGTAATAGTTCTGTCAAAGTTGGAGCTACCACTTCTTTCCCAAAGCCAAACTTCTAATCTGAATATATCTGTTACTACCCTGACTTTTAAGGAGACCATTGTGAAATTTATCCAGCAACATCAATGCCAAATATAAAGTGTACATTATCTTTGGCAACTTCTCTACTGATCAGAATCAACTTACAATGAATTAGCACCACCTTTTCATGTAGTATAAATTGTTCCCTTTTTGAGATTTAGTTTTCAAGCAACTCTATCCTGATAAATGTAAAATGAAAAGCTTCAACAATATTTCTCTTTCATTCACCAATACTCATGTACAGCACATTTCCTGCCGTGCACTGCCTATTCCACCTTTTTATCACATGCAGAAGTTATACCTTGACCATTCTCATATATGTTTGAATTCATGTCCCTAAGCTTGTTCTAATAGTGTATATTATTCTAAAATCTAATTTTTCCTTTGATCATAAGGTCACCTCTAAGCTGGCTGCATTATTACTCCACAATAATATTTTAACATTTACCAAAGCCTTTTCAAATTACGACTAGAGTAAAAAGCAAAGGAAAGGTGAATCCATGAGTGAGGCCTAAATAGAGCCTCTATTTTTGCAGTGAAACATCCAAAGTCTTGGATTGTGAGGGAACTGGGAGCTAGGACACCTTTCTCATTAGAGCATGGTGCACTGTACTTGCCATAACTATAGCCAGCCTCAGCCATACCATTGCCTATTGCATCCACAAGGTTATTTCTTGATTGGGCCCCCCTGAGGCCCCAATCGTTCCTACAGTGTTATAGTGTTCAGAACTGTTCTTCATGTGAAGTGTATATGCTTATTTAAATACCAAAAGCTGGTGTCGGTATCAAATTGAAAGCAGTTGTGCTCAAGCGTGTTTCTAATATGAAAGATATTGTAATCAGAGGTGGCTGATTAGCATTTCTACTTGAATACAAATTTCCTACTGCTGTGGAGAAGGGAACAGGGGAGGCCATTTTGATATCCATTTACAGGCTTCCCGAAAAAGTCAAGAAAATTGCAGACAGACAACAGGTTTTGGTCTTTGGTGATCTGTAGCTGATTGGGATGGAACACAGCAGATGTTGATGTTGGCCAGCCCTAAGTTCTTCATTCATGAGTGGGAGCTTGTACCTAGTTTGAAAACCTAGTTCATGAGGATTTAAAACAAGCTTGGAAGAAATTCTGAAGCTGATGGTGTTGGGAAAGAAAAAGAACAAAAGTAAGATCTGTAGGAGATGCAAAGTCCTTTGAGTCAGTTCCAGGAGAAATGAATGACTCAAGTCTCGAAACTTTAACAAAATCAGAGTTATTGTTAATCTGTAAAGATAAAAAAGGGACAAATCATGTTTGTCTGTTCAAACTGCTGAAGGTGGAGAGCCCAGAATCTATCTTTTGCTGTGCATCTCTCCATTACTCACAAAAAGAAAGTTGTTTTGACTTGAGTTATTGATACAGTAAAAGTTATCTTTTAAAAGATGTAATAATTGAAAGTTCAAATTGCTCCAAAACTATGGCTTTAGTCTTCTTGGGCAGTTCCTTGTGATTGAAGATAAATTGCTTCCACACTAAGAATGAATTCTCAGGTGTCTGAAGAGTCAAATGTATGACCTACAGCCTCCGTCATAGATGAGGCATTTGTGTGGTTGGAGGAATGAGAGGGTGGGATATCTGGGTTGCTGCACAGTTCTTTCTCTGATGTTTGACTTCAGCTTGTTGGGTTGAGACTTGAGATGTACAGATGCTTTCACTCCATTTTGGGCAATCTTGGGCCAGGATTTCCCAGATGTGTTAAAGGGGTTATTGTTCTTTTTCAAGGGTGCCCTTGAAATGTTTTCTCTGCCCTCCTGGGGCTTGATTGCCAGGTTGAAGCTCCGAGCAAAGTTCTTGCTTCAGGGGTCTCATATCAGGTGTGTGGATGGTCTGGCTTGCCCAGTGGAACTAATAGAGCTAATTAATTCAATACTGGGAATGTTATCCTGAGCCAGAATGCAAATGTTTGTGTAACCATCTGGTCAGTGGATTTGCAACATTTTGCCGAAGCAGTTGGTGGTACTTTTCCAGGGGGTTTCTAGCCATAAGGAAGGGATGTTTCACAATTACTCCGTAGACCATGAGCTTAGTGATGGGTTTTGTGTTCAGGAAAGGAGTAGAGTGGCACTTTCTGTAAACTAGCTGTAGCTTATTTTCAGGAAATATGACGGTTGTTATGAAAAGTTTTCTTCTGTCTTTTCCCCAGTTTTTAACCCCTCTTGAACAGAAAGGTCATGAATTATGCAGCCAGAGATAAGGAAGTGTTCTTTTCATGATGGGACAAAATGTCTTGCCTTGAAAATGAGCTGTGTGTCTTGTCTTCTGGTTTGTAAAGTATTCAGCGTCCGATTGCTTCATTACAACAACTTGCATATGTGCAGCACCTTGCAGTGTACTAGAATATCCCATGGTACTTTGTGGCCTTGTCAAACAAATTTTGACACTAAGCCGGATAAGGAGATATTAAAACTGTTCACCAAAATCTTGATCAGACATAACCTTTAAAACATCTTACGGTAGTAAAGAGAGATAGAAAGTAAGTTTCGGATGAAAATTCCAGCGTTTAGGACCAAACAGCTGAAAGCACAGGAAGCAATGCTGGAGCTATTTTAATTGAATTCTGCTGACTTCTCAAGTTCCTTCCTATATAAGCATTTGGTTCAAAAGGCCACTTTGCATTGTTTCCATTTGTGTTTCAGTTTCATTAAGTCTTGCACACTGCAATGTCATGCTAAACGTGAGATGAGCTCTTGTCATTCTTTGCATTCCCAAGCCTTGGCAGAGGTGTGGGAATTGGAGAATGGAAGAATCTAAGTAGTGAAATGATATGATTAGAATTGCAGAGGTCTAACGAAGAATAAACATTAGCATGGTCAACTGGCACTTGGGTCAGCCTTACCTGAAGGTGGATACGTTTAACCTCCCATGCCTTCCTGATAAGCGTGCATTCTAATTGTGGACCTTGTAATGCAGATCATTCTCCTGTACATTAGGTATTCCTAATGATTGGCAATGAATGTCCCTTTCTCCTGAGGGATCTACTGGCTTCACAAGAGCTGGCTGCTGTATTTGGACAGAGTGTGGTAAGAATTTATTTTTGTTACTAAACTTGCTGCTTAAAATAATATTTTTCTGTTTACCTTTTCAACAACACGTTGCTACAGCTTTATCATGTCCCCTCTAATTAAATTTGCCTTAATGGTATTTCCATGACTGGTGTTCTTTGTGAGATGCGTATTAGTGCATGTTCTAATGAATGAATTCCATATGTGTCATTATCCAAATGCAGATGAACCTGCTGAGAGTGTTCTTGGGATCACCACGAAGCTTAAATCTCCGCAACATCTTGTGGCATGGATTTGCAGCTCCTTCAGAAATCCCTCCTATGTAAGCATTTGGTTCTAAATGTCAGTTCTGCCATCCTCACATTTATGTAGTAGTGTAATTCAGAATAAATTTCAACAATTTGCTTTTAAATGGGTGAAAGTAAGGAATTTCCTAAGTGCAAAGTAGATGAATGGCCCTTTAGAAGATGCAAAGTTACCTGATCAGGTGTACTCTAGAACTCTGTGGGAATCTAGGAAGTGGTTGCTGGGCCCCTTTTGAGATATTTGTATCATCAATAGCCACAAATGAGGTGCCAGAAGACTAGAGGTTGGATGACGTGGTTCTAATATTTAAGAAAGATGATCAGGAAAAGCCAGGGAACTATAGACCAGTGAGCCTGACATTGGTGGTGGGTATGTTTTGGAGGGAATCCTGAAGGAGAGGATTTACATGTATTTGGAAACTGATTAGGGATAGTCAGCATGGTTTTGTATGTGGAAAATCATGTCTCACAAACTTGGTTGAGTTTTTTCCAAAGAAGTAACAAAGAAGATTGATGAGGGCAGGAGCGATAGACATGATCTAATGGACATCAGTAAGGCGTTCAATATGGTTGTTTGTGGTAGACTGGTTAGCAACCTTAGATGATGTAGAATACAGGTAGGACTAGCCATTTGGATACAGAATTGGTTCAAAGGTAGAAGACACAGGGTGGTGGTGGAGGGTTGCTTTTCAGACTGGAGGCCTGTGACCAGTGGTGTGCCACAACGATCGGTGCTGTTTCCACTGCTTTTTGTCATTTATGTAAATGATTTGGATGTGAACATGATTATGGTTAGTAAGTTTGCAGGTGACACCAAAATTGGAGGTGTAGTAGACAGTAAACGAGATTGCCTCAGATGGGCTAAAGGGCCGAGGAGTGGCTGATGGAACTTAATTTAGATAAATGTAAGGAGTTCCATTTTGGAAAGGCAAATCAGGGCAGGACTTGTATGTTTAATGGTAAGGTCCTGGGGAGTGTTGCTGAACAAAAACCTTGGAATGCAGGCTCATAGTTCCTTGAAAGTGGTCTCACAGGTAGACAGGACAGTGAAGGTGGTGTTTGGCATGCTTGCCTTTAGTGGTCACTGCATTGAATATAGACGTTGGTATATCATGTACAGGACAACGGTTAGGCCACTTTTGGAATACTATGTGCAGTTCTGATCTCCCTGCTATGGGAAGGATGTTGTGAAACTTGAAAGGGTTCAGAAAGGATTTACAAGGATGCTGTCAGGTTTGGAGGGTTTGAACTATATGGAGAAGCTGAATAAGCTCGGGTTATTTTCAGTGGAGAGGTGATCCTATGAAGTTTATAAAACCATGAGTGGCTTGGATAGGGTGAATAGCGAAGGTCTTTTCCCCGGGGTGGGGGGAGTCTAAAACTAGAGGGCATAGGTTTAAGGTGAGGGGGAGAGATTTAGAAGGGACATAAGCGGCAACTTTTTTATGCAGTGGTGTGTGTATGGAATGAGCTGCCAGAGGAAGTGGTGGAGGCCGGTATATTTACAACATTTAAAAAGCATCTGGATGGGTATATCAGCAGGAAGGGTTTAGAGGGATATCAGCCAAACAGGACTAGATTAATTTAGCATATCTGGTAGGCATGGGTAAGTTGGACTGAACGGTCTGTTTCCATGCTGTACAGATTTCTGACTATATGACTCTAAATGGATTTTAAGGAGTTTCTTAAACAATGAGGTTAAGGATGACCTTCCAAAGAGTAGGTCTGAAGGTTTGCAAGATGGACGAAGGGAGGGACACAGAGGCGAATGTTGATAGAATGGCAAGTGTCAGGAACTAACAAAGAATTGTGGGAAACTACAGACATAGATTGGAGGTCAGCTTATGATGGAAGATGTAAACGACAATGAGGATTTAGGGGTGGTCCATTGCTGAGGTTGTTAGCCCATATAGTCAAGAAAAAAAAATCACTAAATGACTGTAATTTTGTTTTCAGCACTAGAGGACCACAGTGTATTCTTGTTATTTGCATGACTAATGATTTTAGTCTCAAATCAATTGAACACTGATTTGAATATGAAGTAGGACAAATTTTGACTTGCTTCTTGTGGACCAAAGATATGCAGGGGAAGGAAAGAGCTACAATTTCTGAGATCTGCAAAAATGCGCAGCTTTCAAATAAAACCCTATTCCTAGTATTTTCAGAGATAATGGGAACTGCAGATGCTGGAGAATCCAAGACAACAAAATGTGAGGCTGGATGAACACAGCAGGCCAAGCAGCATCTCAGGAGCACAAAAGCTGACGTTTCGGGCCTAGACCCTTCATCAGTCTGATGAAGGGTCTAGGCCCGAAACGTCAGCTTTTGTGCTTCTGAGATGCTGCTTGGCCTGCTGTGTTCATCCAGCCTCACATTTTGTTGTCCTAGTATTTTCAGTTTTTATTCGTCCACTGTGTTATTAAAGCAGTTTATTCAATCTTTTAGAAAGCAGTAGTCAATCTTTGTTTCATTGTTATTAATTGTGTCTAGGTACACCTCTATGCTGCTGTTACTAACAGCTGGATTAGGGCAGATATTGAAGGATTTCCTGGCCCGCAACAATCTCTCTCTTCTCCATCGACCTTACTTCCAATTGACACAGCTGAAGGAGCTTGCTGTCTTCCCTGGTGAGCCATAAGAAATTGAACTGGAAATTAGTTGTAGCAGTTGTACTGTCTCACCTGGTTAAGGGAAGGAGGATCTGAGCTGCAAAAGTAAGTTAATTGATTTCCTGTCTCCGTGCTTCAGATATTGTGAGGGGAGACGCTGTGGCCATTGGACATCAATCCACACCACACCCCACCCAACCTATGCACACACGCCACTCCCACATTTGAAGTGTCCCCTTTTTAAAAAAAAGCTTCAAACAAGTGAGTTGTTCTGGATTAAACTGCCTGGGGCTTCTGTTCATTATTGTGACTGCACATTGGAAGGATGGCCATTTGGTGACAGTGTCAAAGATAGTCAGGTACCTGTAGAATACTGGTGCAGTCAAAACCTTCAGGAATGGAATGAAGAAAAGGCTTATGAAAACAAATAGACTCATTTTGCCAAAGCTTTTCATCTTGCACTCATCAGGATAGTTGGAAGAATACTACATTTCAAACAACAATTTATATTACAAAAGGAAAGAATGTCTATTCTCCTATTGCTTTTTCCATGGCAACACCTCAGTCATTCACAGTCTGACTTGCCAACCAATTAGCACACAACAGAAGAAAAGGAAACTAATTGATTTGTAAGTCAGACTCTAATTCAGCTGTTTATATGGAGAAAGCAATAGGAGAGTAGGCACACCTTTTTTTTCTGACAATTTATTTTGACTACTTGAAATGTAACATTCCTACATCTATCCTGATGAGTGCAAGACAAAAGACCTCAGCAACACAACCCTCTTTTCATCAATATTCAAGGTGTGAAATATAACTCGTACATAGAATTTACCAATCCTAACATTTAATGTTTTGTGATAATAAAATGTGAGGCTGGATGAACACAGCAGGCCAAGCAGCATCCCAGGAGCACAAGCCGACGCTTCGGGCCTAGACCCTTCATCACCTCTCTGATGAAGGGTCTAGGCCCGAAACATCAGCTTTTGTGCTCCTGAGATGCTGCTTGGCCTGCTGTGTTCATCCAGCCTCACATTTTATTATCTTGGAATTCTCCAGCATCTGCAGTTCCCATTATCTCTGATACTATTTAATGTTTTGTGTTTTTTTTAAACAGATATTAATGAGGAGGCTATTGCTGCTGCAAAGGGTATTATTGAGAAATCTGATTTTGTCATGGAAATCATGCTGCCTTACTGGAATGATGCACTTGAGGCTTATAAAGATCAGCGGTAGGATTGAAAAAAACAGTTGATTTATTGTGGCATTGCTTGAAATTGAAGAATGTGTCCCAGGAAGTTTTGAAAAAAAACTCATTTATTAGAGAATGCTGCACTGCTGGGAGTGAGAGGTTAAGTTAGGGTCTTGTCTACTTCGTCAGGTAGATTTAGAAGACCCCATGACATTATCTCAAAGAAGAACAGGGGTGTATGTCCCTGACTCTTGGCAAAGCAAATCACAGATTGTCTGATTATTATGCTGTTTGTCAGACTACATTTCACAAGTAGTTAATTGGCTTTAAAGCATCTGGGATATCCCATGATTGACAAATCCCACAAATATAGGGTCTTGTATTTTTGGAAATTGTTCGAAATCTTTTCATAATTCACACCAATCACAAGTTTGACCTTGTGACTTTTATAAACAAGGCATTGATGGTGGTATTTTGGTTTTGAGTTAAACAATCAAAATCCAAGTATTTATCAATCTTGGGAATTCACTGTCCAAGAGGGCCCTGTAAATGTATTCGATCAATAGATTTCTGGGTTCTAGGGGCACCAAGGAAATCAGATTAGGTGGGCAAATGGAGATATTCATCTACGTTTAACCAGGGATTTTACAGAATGGTTGAGCAGGTTCAGTGGGTCCTATAACGTCCTCCTGGGTCCACTTCTTATGCTTTTCTGTAATCCTGCAAGAGAAATCGAAATAACTGCGGATGTTGTAAATCAGGAACAAAAACAGAAGTTGCTGGAAAAGCTCAGCAGGCCTGGCAGCATCTGTGAAGAAAAAAAATCAGAGTTCATGCTTTGGGTCTTGTGACTCTTCCTCAGTTCATTTATAATTAATTATTATCAATTACAATTAATTATACAAATAAACTATTTAAATTAAAAACAATACAGAGGAAGTGCAAGACAACAAAATGTGAGGCTGGATGAACACAGCAGGCCAAGCAGCATCTCAGGAGCACAAGAGCTGACGTTTCGGGCCTAGACCCTTCATCAGAGAGGGGGATGGGGGGAGGGAACTGGAATAAATAGGGAGAGAGGGGGAGGCGGACCGAAGATGGAGAGTAAAGAAGATAGGTGGAGAGAGTGTAGGTGGGGAGGTAGGGAGGGGATAGGTCAGTCCAGGGAAGACGGACAGGTCAAGGAGGTGGGATGAGGTTAGTAGGTAGCGCTACCTACTAACCTCATCCCACCTCCTTGACCTGTCCATCTTCCCTGGACTGACCTATCCCCTCCCTACCTCCCCACCTACACTCTCTCCACCTATCTTCTTTACTCTCCATCTTCGGTCCGCCTCCCCCTCTCTCCCTATTTATTCCAGTTCCCTCCCCCCATCCCCCTCTCTGATGAAGGGTCTAGGCCCGAAACGTCAGCTCTTGTGCTCCTGAGATGCTGCTTGGCCTGCTGTGTTCATGCAGCCTCACATTTTGTTGTCTTGGAGTCTCCAGCATCTGCAGTCCCCATTATCACAGAGGAAGTGCAAATGGGGGTAAATAAATAGGCAGAAGTTCTTTGGCTAGATTTATGTCTCTTAGCAAAAATGCTGAGTTTATGCCTACTGACAATCAATAGCAAAAACCCAGACTTATAGTCAGTGGTTAGGGGAAAGGATGATAGAGCTCTAAGAGCTTCTCACCTCAGCAGTGAAATATTTTAGTTTAAAGGACTTTGTGCTGATGCATTGTAATGGTGAACTCCTGCACAAGGAGTTTATTTTTGATTGATGATGGGATGGGGGTAAGGGTGGAAGGGGACCTACTGGATTGTTGCAGAGAGCGCTGACATAGAATTGATGGGCTGAATGGCCTACTTTTATGCCTTGATGATTTTGACTTATTTTCCAAGTTTTAAACAATTTTCATTCCTGATTTTAATCTTTTTAAATATTTAAAAACTACAGTGAATACACCACAGAAACCAAGATTTAGATCTGATGAACATTAGCTCAGACTAAGCATCAGAAGTTGGAGTACATAGCAACTTTCGACATGATGATGCTGTCACTAACATTTAGTGTTGATTCAGTGTCAGGAAGTTATGCTGCTGAAACTTTTTTCAGTGCACGTGAACCTTATTTCCACAGGTATGCAGACTGTACAATACTACTTTTACCTCAACTGGAGATGGGTCTCCGCAAACATTTTACCATTGTTAATAACTGTCCCAACAGGGTGCTGACTGCAGAGGTAAGTCCATTCACTCCTGAGAGACAATCTGCTCGCCCCTCAGACAGTTGTAACCTTTGCCTTACCCATTGAGAATGCTTCAAGACTGATCCATTGGTTACAGTGCGATTTGCGATTTCTTGAATTTTTTTCTTTCTTTGCAAGTCTCTTTCTCTAGCATGAGAAAGGGAGCCTCTGAATCTCTGCCACCTCATGTTGTTACTTTTAGCACTGTGGATATGAGGATATTAATGTCCATGTGAAGGCTAGATTATGTGAAGTTCAATTTGTTTATGCTATGCAGTAAATCTTAAAAACATTGAAGTCCACAACTGAAAGATCAAGAGAGAGTAGGAACTGCAGATGCTGGAGAATCTGAGATAACAAGCTGTAGAGCTGGATGAGCACAGCAGGCCAAGCAGCATCAGAGGACCAGAAAAGCTGACGTTTTGGGCCTAGACCTTTCTTCGCTTCCTGCTCTCTGTGACCTCAAATCGCTACACTATCTCCCATTTGGTACCTCTTTCCCTCTTTAGATTTTAAAACTCCTTGCTCATTTCAATTTCCGTTGGCAAGCTTGAAACTCCAACACAACAAACTTGACATCATCTAATCTTTGATTCCTGATTTACCTTATCCCTTATAGGTTTTGTTTTAACCCGGTGAATTCTTGACAATCCCTAATGCTCTTGAGCCTTGAACTCCAGGTTAATTGTCAAATGGTGTGATGGTGCAATAATACAAATCACTGCCTCACTTATAAAATGCTGGACATGTAGAGCTATTCAAAGTCAACAGTATCTTTCTAATGAAGGCTCTGGGCCTGAAACGTCAGCTTTCCTGCTCCTAAGATGCTGCTTGGCCTGCTGTGTTCATCTAGCTCTACACCTTGTTATCTCGGATTCTCCAGCATCTGCAGCTCCTATTATCCCCAGTATCATGTATTATACCCTGTTTTATATTCTGCTTCTTGACTTCAGTAGGAGAGGTTGTCAGGTTCATTCAATTTATCAGATGGCAGAAGTGATTCTGCTTGTCTTCTGTTTCCAAACTTGTCTATTCCACTACCATTTTCTGTCTACGTGACCAAGTAAACTGAGGCCTATATCAGCAAATTAACTGCGCAAACTGACTGCCGTATTTAGTCCCTATGTTTAGTGTTTTGGTGGGGAGCGAGGACACGTCCCATCTGTAGTTCCAAATGGGGTGGACTCTTCATTTAATAGGCCATTCAGGTATAATAGCACTGGAGGCTATTGAGTCCATACTGGCAAGCTGTGCAGCAATCCTCTTGGTCTCATTCACCCTCACTTTAACACCTTACCCCTCTAAGTTTATTTCCCTCAGTACTTATTGCCTGTTGTAATTATTCATTGTCTGCACTTGCTGCAGCTCTGTAGGTGGAGAGTTCCATGTCATTACTACATACTGTGTTCAAAATTGAAATGTTTCCTCACATCCCTTTGCATCTCTTGTGCAAAACCTTAAATCTGAATTTCCCAGCCCTTGTAACTGCAGCTAATGGAAACAGATTTTAATAGCATCATTGACGGCCAAACCGATCTGATCGCTGTTGTTTTTTGTGTTTAGTAGATGAAGGTCAAAGCACAAACCACCACTATGAATTGGTTAACACAGAAAATGCACAAGCCTTTTATGGAACACAAAAAATATATCAGCCTTTTATGAAGGATTTGAAAGTTGGTAGCAGTACATTGCAATCGGAGAATTCGTACACGTCTGAGTTGATAGCTCCCATGTGACCCATTGTATCATTTCTTCCCCCAGTGTTGTATTTGAAAAACATAATTATAACCACTTAACGGTATACCACAGCACCCCGCAGAAAGAAAACCAGGGAATACATTTATGAGATGTTTAAGTTGCAGCATGTCTAGAGCCAGTCATTGGTTCTTCTATGGGGTATCCGAAACAGTAGAAGTGGTTTGAAGAAAGAGAATTCGAAATGTGAATTCCCCAGCAAAAGTGGTGATGTTGTTGGTGTGAACCAGGGACATTGTTTAAAGTTCTTACAACCAGAAAATTCACATTTTTGTGCACGTAATTTCTGTTTTGCTTTTCCACAGTCCACAACACTATACACGACTTTTGATGAGGTAAGTTTGACATCTCGGATGATTAGGAAATGAAGCTTTAGCTGCTTCAGGGTCATCAGTGTAAGAATCTTCTATTGATAAATTATGTCCTGTTTTCCTGATCCATGCCTTAAAGATGCTGGAAATTATGCAGGCAATTTTATTAGCCTTGTAGTATTTTGACATTCAAGCAATGTGATTTCTTGGACTTCACTATCACAGGAATTGGCACCTTTTAGTGCTATTCATGTTGGCACACACTGTGGAAATGGCACGTTCCTTGCTTCACTTTCCATGATCTCTCATTTAACTTTTAAACGTAAAGGACAAACTTGTAACAAAAAAATAGTGTCAACAATTCAATTCCGTCCACATTAAAAGTTTCTCTTGTTGCATACTAGTTCAGAACGCGAATGAGATCATTTTGCAGCCAGTTCTGCAGGCTTCCTCAAGATATGAGCCTCTAGAGTGGCTTGGCTTAACTCCACACCACACGGTTGGTGCTGTCATATGACAAGCACATGCGAGTTCGGCTATTCCAGAGTTACCAGTCTGGAACTTCAGCTTAACATGAGTATCCTTCTATTGGATTTCACTGTATATGTAAAAAGTCAGTTTACAGTTGCATTTGTACAAAATCATATTTCTCCAATATTGCACTGTTATGGGATAGCATGTGAATATGGCAATTGTGTATGCCCCTGTATGCAAATTCAAATTATCACAGGCCATCTGGTTTCATGTGAAAGCATCAGATAATATCCATGCATTTAGTATTTATTCTTTGTTATGAAATCACAAGTTACAGCTAATTACTTTTCCTGACAGATGCTGGCAAAATATCTAGACAACGGTGTTATAAACCGCCTTCCTTCAACTTTGGGAGAACCTATAATGGTATGTCCTTTTCTCATGGTAGTGACATGCATAATAAGAATTCTAAAACAGGCTATTCATTGATTGTACTTACTCAGGAAATAAACAGATCAGAGCATGAAGTGTAGGAATTTCCTCTAAATTTCATCCCTTAAGCCTTCTGTAATAGAACGTAGAGCAAATAACCCAAGCGCCTTTTGTGATGTTGTTCAGGGACTGCAACCCGTGGTAAAAGGGGATTTTTAAAAAATGATCTTTCAAGCAAGGACTCACTTTGGGATCTGATCTGTCCAGTATTACTATCAACTGGGATCATAATCTCTTTTCTCAGGATCTATTTAAGTTCGTCATCCCTAGAACCTTTCTTATAAATCATGTCAGTACCCTTTCTAAAGAACGGAATTCAGCATTGGCAAAATGTTCCAAAGTGAGTCTGAAACAGTGGCTTTCTTAAAATTTATCATAATTTACATGATTTTGTACTTTATGCCCTTATTTTGTGAAGCCCTGGGTCTTTGAAAGCATTTTAATCACTTTCTCACTCTTCCCTGCCACCTTCAATGATTTGTGCATGTATATATTTGTATTAGCCCCACATCTTTATCTCTACACCATAATATTTCAAGCAGGAATTAGCAGCAGTGGTTTCCTTCTAATTGCCTTCAGCAATTTGTAAATTGCTGTAATGGCCTTATCAAATCTGTCTGCCACAGCCTTGAAAGGGCCAGACCAGCTAAATATTGCAAATGAGCCTGTCATTCTTGATTTACTGGTGAGCAACCCCAGAGAAGATCTGTTAGCAGGATAAAACAATCTTGTCTGCATCTTCTGGGAGATTACATGGCTGCCTGGACAGGGTTTTGGAGAATCTTATCGTAATGCTCAAGCCATTAGGAGTGACCATTGATACCCATCCTGGCCATAGGCAGCAACCTGTTGCAACATATTTTAAAAAAAACTGCTAGCATAGGTGTAACAAATACAACTTAATTTCAAAAAAGTGAAACCTGGAATTTAGCTAAATTATGAGACAGGTACCCCCTAGATTCAATTGGAAATAAGGGGTCGCCCATTTAAAATGAAAATGAGGAGAAATGTTTTCTTTCAGAGGATTGTTTTTCTGTGGAATTCTACCCCCCCGCCCCCCCAAGCCAGCAGTGGAGGTTGATTCTTTGAATATTTTAAGGCAGAGTTGTTGTTTGACAAGGGTACCAAAAAGTATAGCAGCTACAAAAGAAAGTAGAGGATACATTCAGATCAGCCATAATTTTGCCAAATGGTGGAGGAGGCGTCAGGGACTGAATGGCCTACTCTTGCCCCCAATCCATACATAAACATGCATGTAGGGTGTGGTAGCGCAATGGTGATGTGCATGGTCCTGTGAGATATAGAGCTCAAAACCCATCAAATAATCTGATAATTTTGTTGAATTTAATTGGGGGAAAATGGTTTTGGAAACTGCCAAATATTATTCTCTTATATAAGTTTTTTTTTGTTTATTATTCTGTTTGACATTCGAGTGCAGTAGGGCATTCAGCCCATTGAATCTGCTCTGCCATTCAGTGTGTTCATGGCTGACCTGATCATCCTCAACTCCACCCTCCTGCCTTTTTCCCATAACCCCTGTTTCGCCCACAGATCTGTTTATCTCAGCATCATGAGGGGAATCGAAACTAAAGTAGGGAGGCTGGATGAACACAGTAGGCCCAGCAGCATCTCAGGAGCACAAAAGCTGACGTTTCGGGCCTAGACCCTTCATCAGAGAGGGAGATGGGGTGAGGGTTCTGGAATAAATAGGGAGAGAGGGGGAGGCGGACCGAAGATGGAGAGAAAAGAAGATAGGTGGAGAGAGTATAGGTGGGGAGGTAGGGAGGGGATAGGTCAGTCCAGGGAAGATGGACAGGTCAAGGAGGTAGGATGAGGTTAGTAGGTAGGAGATGGAGGTGCGGCTTTGGGTGGAAGGAAGGGATGGGTGAGAGGAAGAACAGGTTAGGGAGGCAGAGACAGGTTGGACTGGTTTTGGGATGCAGTGGGTGGAGGGGAAGAGCTGGGCTGGTTGTGTGGTGCAGTGGGGGGAGGGGACGAACTGGGCTGGTTTAGGGATGCGGTGGGGGAAGGGGAGATTTTGAAGCTGGTGAAGTCCACATTGATACCATTAGGCTGCAGGGTTCCCAAGCGGAATATGAGTTGCTGTTCCTGCAACCTTCGGGTGGCATCATTGTGGCACTGCAGGAAGCCCATGATGGACATGTCATCTAAAGAATGGGGGGGGGGGAGTGGAAATGGTTTGCGACTGGGAGGTGCAGTTGTTTGTTGCGAACCGAGCGGAGGTGTTCTGCAATGCGGTCCCCAAGCCTCCGCTTGGTTTCCCCAATGTAGAGGAAGCCACACCGGGTAGAGTGGATGCAGTATACCACATTGGCAGATGTGCAGGTGAACCTCTGCTTAATGTGGAATGTCATCTTGGGGCCTGGGATAGGTGTGAGAGAGGAGGTGTGGGGGCAAGTGTAGCATTTCCTGCGGTTGCAGGGGAAGGTGCCGGGTGTGGTGGGGTTGGAGGGCAGTGTGGATGCCGCTCGGTTCGCAACAAACAACTGCACCTCCCAGTCGCAAACCATTTCCACTCACCCTCCCATTCTTTAGATGACATATCCATCATGGGCCTCCTGCAGTGCCACAATGATGCCACCCGAAGGTTGCAGGAACAGCAACTCATATTCCGCTTGGGAACCCTGCAGCCTAATGGTATCAATGTGGACTTCACCAGCTTCAAAATCTCCCCTTCCCCCACCGCATCCCTAAACCAGCCCAGTTCGTCCCCTCCTCCCACTGCACCACACAACCAGCCCAGCTCTTCCCCTCCACCCACTGCATCCCAAAACCAGTCCAACCTGTCTCTGCCTCCCTAACCTGTTCTTCCTCTCACCCATCCCTTCCTCCCACCCCAAGCCGCACCTCCATCTCCTACCTACTAACCTCATCCCACCTCCTTGACCTGTCCGTCTTCCCTGGACTGACCTATCCCCTCCCTACCTCCCCACCTACACTCTCTCCACCTATCTTCTTTTCTCTCCATCTTCGGTCCGCCTCCCCCTCTCTCCCTATTTATTCCAGAACCCTCACCCCGTCCCCCTCTCTGATGAAGGGTCTAGGCCCGAAACGTCAGCTTTTGTGCTCCTGAGATGCTGCTTGGCCTGCTGTGTTCATCCAGCCTCACATTTTATTATCTTGGAATTCTCCAGCATCTGCAGTTCCCATTATCACTAAAGTAGGGAGGTTGTGCTTAAATTATTCAGGGCATTGTGAGACCACATTCAGCGTACTTCGTAAAGAATTGGTCTCCTTACTTAAGGACGGGTGTAAATGCATTTGAAACCGTTCAGAGAAGGTTTCCTGGCGGCAATGGATTGGTTGTCCTCTGAACAGACTGGGTTGATGGACTTCCAACAATCACAGTCATCATCCTTTGTGTGAGGTATGACTCCAGGCTGCAGAATGTTCTCTCCTCGATGCCCTTTGACTTCAGTTTTGTTGGGGCTCTTTGGTACAATCCTTAATTTCAAGGGCAGTCAGTCTCCCTTCTGGAGTTCAACTCTTGTCCACATTTGGACAAAAACTGACAAGGTTTACTAGTTTAATACCTGGTTTGCGGGTTATTGTATGAGGAAATGTTGTGGAGGTGCTGGTCTTGCACTGGGGTGAACAAGGTCAGAAGCCGCATGACACCAGGTAATAGTCGGTTTATTTGCAGTCACAAGCTTTCGGAGCAATATCCCTTCATCGGGTGAAGCTTAAGGGCAGTCCTTTTGACAGCTTGTGATTTCAATATATCTGTTGGACTATAAGTTGTGTCATGGGTCTTCTGACCTTGGAAATGTTGGGCAGGCCTGGCTGGTACCTACTGGAAAATTAGAAATGTAAGAGGCAAACTGATTGAAACATGTAATATCCTGAGGGTTTTGACCGGATGTTTCCTCGAGGTAGAATCTAGAATGATGGATTCCTTGTTTTAAAAGGACCACCCTTTGAGAGATGAGAATTATCTCTCCTAGAGGGTCGGTAGTCTTTGGAACCCTCTTCCTCAATAGGTGGTGGAAGCAGAGCTTTAAAAATTTTTAAGGCAGGTGTAAATAATCTCTTGATAAACAAGGCAAGGGGTGAATGGTTGTCAGGATAGGCGGGGGTGTGGAATATTCGGTTCTTATTGCATGATGGAGCACGTTTGAAGGGCTGAGTGTCATGATCCTGCTCTTATTTTGTACGTCCATATAATTTCCTTCAGGCTTGCTTTTTCTGACTATAGTTCATTACTTATACACTTGTGAATTAGTTGACCAATCCTTAGCTTAAGAAGCATTCAAAGAACCAGGCGTGGACAATAAACATGGTCTTGCCATTTAGCTCATAACCTGTAAGCAAATAAAAATAATGGTAAAAAGCAGCTTATTTCACATCATATTAGTGTATAATCTTGGTAAAGGTAAGGTCACCAAAGAATTACCAGAGCATTAGGCTGCTCGTTATTAGAGACCTTAAGAAATAGAAGCAGAAAATCATTAGGCTCATTGGGTTGGTTCCACCATTTGATAATGTCTGATATGTTTCTCAGTCCCATTCTCCTACCTTCTCTGCATAATCCTTGATCTCCTTACTATTCAAGAATCTATCTATCTCTGTCTTAAGTGGGGTGGCACAGTGGTTTAGTGGTTAGCACTGCTGCCTCACTGCACCAGGGACCTGGGTTTGATTCCACCCTTGGGTGACTGTCTGTGTGGAGTTTGCACATTCTCCCTGTGTTTGCATGGGTTTCCTCTGGGTGCTCTAGTTTCCTCCCATTGTTCAAAGATGTGCAGCTTAGGTCGATTAGCTGTAGGAAATGCAGGGTTATAGGGAAGGGGTGGGTCTGTGTGGGATGCTTTTTGGAGGGTCAGTGTGACATCAATGGACCAAGTGGCCTGCTTCCACACTAGGGATTCTGTAGTTCTATAAATACAGTCAATGACTAGGTCTCCACAGCACTCTGTGTCAATGAGTTTCACAGACTAACCATTCTCTGGCAGAAGAAGTTACTTTTTATCATGGTTCCTCCACTCTGAGGCTGTGCACTTGGGTCCTTGTCTCTCCCACTGGTGGAAATATCACCTTCACTTACACTCTATCCAGTCCTCCCCGTATTCTGTCAGTTTTGATAAGAATCCCTCCATATCCCTCTAAACGTCACTGAATACAGGCCCAGAGTTCTCAACCGCTTCTCATGTAGCAAGTTCTCCAATCTGGGGATCGTACTTGTGAAGTTCCTCTAGAACCCCTCCAGGGCCAGCACATCCTCCCTTAGATAAGGGCCCAAAACTGCTCTCAATATTCCAAATGCACTCTGACCAGAGCTCAGTATAACTTCAGCAGTACATCCCTGCTTGTATATTCTGGCCGTCTGAAACAAATGCTGACATTGCATTAGTCTTCTTAAGTGTCAACTGAAACTGCATGTTAACCTGAAGAGAATAGTTAACTAGGATTCACACATCCTGTTGCCTGTCAGGTTTTTCAAGCCTTTCTCCATTTCAAAAGCTACCTCTTTCTACCAAAATGCATAACCACACACTTTCTAAAAGTGTACGCCATCTACTGCTTCTTTGCTCACTCTCCTAGCCCATCCAAGTTCTTCTACAACATCCTGCTTCCTCAACACTGAACCATCTGTACGTTCATCTATCTTTGTGTCACCTGCAGACTTAGCGACAATGCAGTTATTTACTTCATCTACATCATTATTGCCTCGTGTAAATGTGGTGGTCCCAACACTGAACCCTGTGAAACTCCACTAGTTGGCTCCTATCTGAAGAAGAGCACTTCATCCCGACTCTCTGCCTTCTGCCATTCAGCCAATTCTGTGTGTGCCAATCCTTGCCCCAATACCTCAGAGTCATAGAGATATACAGCACAGAAACAGACCCGTTGTTTCAATTTGGCCCATGTCCGTCTTAAACCCTTCCTATTCGGCAGAAGTATGCTGCAGTGATAAGGAAGAACTGTAGGAAAGGAGAGAGCCAGCCATGGATGTCTAAGGAAATAAAAGAAAGTATCAGTTGAAAAAAAACACATTCAAAAAAGCAAAGAGTGATGGGAAACTAGTTGACTGGGAAATCTTTAAAGGCCAACAGAAAGCCGCAAAAAAAGTTATAAAGAAAAGTAAGATAAATTATGAGAGTAAAATAGCTCAGACTATAAAAACAGGCAGCAAAAGTTTCTGTAAGTATGTAAATCGTAAAAAAGTGGCGAAGGTAAACATTGGTCTCACAGAGGATGAGAAGGCCAATTTAATAATTAGGAATGAGAAAATAGCCGAGACATTAAACAGTTATTTCATGTCAGTTATTTGTGTTATTTCACAGTGGAAGACACAAATAACATGCCAAAAACTAATGGCAAGAAGATTATAACAGGTGAGGACCGAGAAAATATCATTATCACTGAGGAGGCAGTGCTGGGCAAGTTAATGGGGCTAAAGGTAGACAAATCTCCTGGCCCTGATGAAATGCATCCCAGGGCACTAAAAGAGGTGATAGGGGAAATAGCAAATGCACTAGTAATTATTTACTTAAATTCACTGGACTCTGGGGTGGCTCCCGCAGATTGGAAAACAACCAATGTGACGCCACTGTTTAAAAAAGGAAGTAGACAAAAAGCAGTAACTATAACCGAAGAAGGGTCTCGACCCGAAATGTCAACTTTCCTGCTCCTCTGATGCTGCTTGGCCTGCTGTGTTCATCCAGCTTCACACCGTGTTATCGCAGATTCTCCAGCATCAGCAGTTCCTACTATCTCTGTAACTATAGGCCGGTTAGCTTAACTTTGGCAGTGGGGAAAATGCTTGAATCTATCATTAGGGAAGAAATAGCAAGACATCTGGATTTAAGTTGTCCCATTGGAACACCCAGCATGGGCTCATGAAGGATAGGTCAGGTTTAACTAATTTGGTGGAATTCTTTGAGGACATTACTTGCATGATGGACAATGGGGAACTAGTGGATGTGCTGTATCTGGTTTTCCAGAAGGCATTTGACAAGGTGCCACACCAAAGGCTAATACATAAGATAAAGTTGCACAGTATTGCAGGTAATGTATTGGCATGGATAGAGGATTGGTTGACCAGTAGATAGCAAAGAGTAGGGGTAAATGGATGTTTTTCTGGTTGGCGGTCAGTGGCTAGTGGTGTGCCTCAGGGATCAGTGTTGGGACCACAATTGTTTACAATTTACATAGATGATTTGGAGTTGCGGACTAAGTGCGGTATGTCAAAATTTGCAAATGACAGCAAGGTGAGTGGTAGAGCAAAGTATGCAGAAGACACCAAAAGTCTGCAGAGGAATATAGATAGTCTAAGTGAGTGGGCAAAGGTCTGGCAGATGGAGTACAATGTTGAAAAGTGTGAGGTCATCCATTTTGGTAGGAATAACGCAAAATGGACTATGTTTTAATTGGTAAAAAATTGCAGCACGCTGCTGTGCAAAGGGACTTGGGTGCCCTTGTGCATGAATCACTAAAAGTGGGATTGCAGGTGCAGCAGGTAGTTAAAAAAGGCAAATGGAATTTTGTCTGCTATTGCTGGAGGGATGGAATTTAAAAACAGGGAGGCTATGCTGCAGCTGTATAGGGTCCTGGTGAGGACACACCTGGAGTACTGTGTGTTTTGGTCTCCTTACTTGCAAAGGGATATACTAGTACTGGAGGAGGTGCAGAGGAGATTCACTCGGTTGATTCCAGATTTGAGAGGGTTAGATTATGAGGACAGACTGAGTAGACTGGGATTATACTCATTGGAATTCGGAGGAACCATGGACTTGAGGGGTAGATCATGCTTCACAAACCTTATTGAATTCTTTGAAGAGGTGGCCAAACATGTGGATGAAGGTGGAGCAGTGGATGTGGTATATGTGAATTTAAGTAAGGCGTTTGATAAGGTTCCCCATGGTAGCCTCATGCAGATGGTAAGGAGGCATGGGATAGGGGGAAATGTGGCAGATTGGATTCAGAATTGGCTGACCCTTAGAAGACAAAGGGTGGTATTGGATGGAACATATTCAACATGAGTTATGAGTGGTGTACCACAAAGATATGTTCTGGATCCTCTTCTATTTGTGATTTTTGTAATTGACTTGGATGAAGGACTGGATGGGTGGATTAGCAAGTTTGCAGATGATACAAAGGTGGGTCACGTTGTGCACAGTGTGGAGGGCTGTTCTAGATTACAAAGGGACATTGATAGAAGGCAGAGCTGGGCTGAGAAGTGGCAGATGGAACTTAACCCTGAAAAATGTGAGGTGATTCATTTTGGAAGGACAAACTTGAATGCAGAATACAGTGTTAACGGAAAGATTCTTGGCAGTGTGGAGAAGCAGAGGGATCTTGGGGTTCATGTTCACAGTTCCCTGAGAGCTGCCACCCAGGTGGATGGAGTTGTTAAGAAGGTGTATGGTGTGTTAGCTTTCATTACTAGAGGAATTGAGTTCAAGAGCCGTGAAGTTATGCTCCAACTGTAACAAAGCTTGGTTCGGCCACATCTGGAGTATTGTGTCCATTTCTGGTCACCTCATTACAGGAAAGATGTGGAAGCATTCGAAAAGGTGCAGTGGAGATTTACCAGGATTTTTCCTGGAATGGAGGGGAGGGTCTTACGAGGAAAGGTTGAGAGAGATAGGGCTTTTCTCTTCAGAACGACGAAGGACGAGAGATGACTTGATGGAGGTGTACAAAATGATCAGAGGTATAGATAGAGTAGACAGCCAGAGAGGGTGGAGGTAGCTTTTACGAGGCGACATAGTTTTAAAGTGAAAGGCGGTAAATATCGGGGAGACGTCAGAGGTGGGTTCTTTACTCAGAGAGTGGTAGGGGCGTGGAGTGCATTGCAGGAGAGGATAGTGGAGTCAGCCTCATTAGGGGCATTCAAACAGCTATTAGATAGGCATATAGCGGTGGAGTTTAGATAGACCTTAGGTTTAGGTTAAAAGTTTGGCACAACATCATGGGCCAAAGGGCCTGTACTGTGCTGAACTATTCTATGTGCTAAGAATGAAGAGAGATCTTATAGAAACAAGTAAGATCATGAAGGGAGTAGATGAGGTGGAGGCAGAGGTTATTTCCGCTCGCAGGTGAAACTCGGGCTAGAGGGCATCGCCTTAAAATAAAGGGAAGCAGATGTAGGACTGAGGTCAGGAGGAACTTCTTCACCCAAAGGGTTGTGAATCTGTGGAATTCCCTGCCCAGTGAAGTGGTTGAAGCTACCTCACTGAATGTTTTTAAGGCAAGCCTAGATAAATTTTTGAACAGTACAGGAATTAGGGGTTATGGTGAGTGGGCGGGTAAGTGGAACTGAGTCTCAAAAAGATCAGCCATGATCTTATTAAATGGTGCGGCAGTCTAGAGGGACCAGATGGCCTACTCTTGCTCCTAGTTCTTATGTTCATATACCCATCCAAATGCCTCTTAAAACATGGTCATTGTACCAGCCTCCTCTGCTTCCTCTGGCAGCTCATTCCATACATGCACCACCCTCTGCATGAAAAAGTTACCCCTTAGGTTCCTTTTAAATCTTTCCCCTCTCACCTTAAACCTGTGCCTCTAGTTTTGGACTTGCCCCATCCCAGGCAAAATACCTTATCTGTTTACTTATCCATGCCCCTCATGATTTTATAAACCCCTCAGCCTAGTCAGCCTCCTCCTGTAGCTCAAACGCTCCAACCCTGGCAACATCCTTGTAAATCTTTTCTGAACCCTTCCAAGTTTCACAACGTTCTTCCTTATGGAGGGAGACCAGAATTACATGCAGTATTCCAAAAGCGGCTGAACTAATATCCTGTACAGCCGCAACATGACCTCGCAACCCCTATACTCAATGCAATGAGATTACTATCTCAATGGAGTCAAGTTAGGTAAAGGGGAAGCACAACGAGATCTAGGTGTTCTTGTACATCAGTCAATGAAAGCAAGCATGCAGGTACAGCAGGCAGCGAAGAAAGCTAATAGCATGCTGGCCTTCATAACAAGAGGAATTGAGTATAGGAGCAAAGAGGTCCTTCTGCAGCTGTACAGGGCCCTGGTGAGACCGCACCTGGAGTATTGTGTGCAGTTTTGGTCTCCAAATTTGAGGAAGGACATTCTTGCTATTGAGGGAGTGCAGCGTAGGTTCACGAGGTCAATTCCTGGAATGGCGGGACTATCATATGTTGAAAGATTGGAGCAACTGGGCTTGTATACACTTGAGTTTAGAAGGATGAGAGGGGAACTGATTGAGACGTATAAGATTATTAAGGGATTGGACACTGTGGAGGCAGGAAGCTTGTTTCCGCTGATGGGTGAGTCCGGAACCAGAGGACACAGTTTAAAAATAAGGGGTAGGCCATTTAGAACAGAGTTGAGGAAAAACTTCTTCACCCAGAGAGTGGTGGATGTATGGAATGCTCTGCCCCGGAAGGCAGTGGAGGCCGACTCTCTGGATACTTTCAAGAAAGAGATGGATAGAGCTCTTAAAGATAGTGGAATCAAGGGTTATGGGGATAAGGCAGGAACAGGATACTGATTGTGGATGATCAGCCATGATCATAATGAATGGTGGTGCTGGCTCAAAGGGCCGAATGGCCTTCTCCAGCACCTGTTGTCTATTGACCAATAAAGACAAGCTTACCAAACGCTGCCTTCATGATCCGATCCATCTCCAACTCCACTTTCAAGGAACTATGAACCTGCACTCCAAGGTCTCTTTTCCTTATTTAGCATTTTCCTCTGCAGCACTAAGTCAGAGGCCTTCTAGAAATCAAAATGACTCTCCTTTGTCTAATTTGCTCGTTAGATCCTCATGTAATTCTGACATTTGCCAGGCTTGACCTCCCATTGACAAAGCCATGCTGACTCAACCCTATTTTAACACACACTTCCAAGTACTCTGCAATCTCATCCTTAATAATGGACTGTAAATCAATGGCTGAGGTCAAGCTAACCAGTATGTAATTTCCTGTCATCTGCTCCTTCCCTCCGTAAACAGGAATGTTATATTAACCATTTTACAGTCCTCTGGTATCCTCCCTGACTCCAGTGATTCCTGAAAGATCACCACCAGTGCCTCCGCAATCTCCTCAGCTATTTTCTTCAAACCCCTGGGGTGTAGTTTGTGTGGTCCAGTTGATTTGTCTACCTTCAGACCTTTCAGTTTCCACAGCACCTCCTTATTGATGGCCTTTGCCACCATTTCTCACGTACTGGAATGCTGCTGCTGTCTTCCATGATGAAACCTGATACTTAATCACTTTTTTTGCCATTTCTTTGTTCTCCATTACTACTTCTCCAGCTGTACTTTCCACTGGTCCACTGCCCACTCCCCCCCCCCCCCCCATCTCTCTCTCTCTCTCTCTCTCTCTCTTTTATATATCAAAAAACACTCTTGCAATCTTCTTTTATATTACTAGCCAGCTTGCCCTCATATTTCATCTTGTCTCCACCTTATTGCTCTTTTTAGTTACCCTCTGCTGGCTTTTAAAGGCTTTCCAATCCTCAGACTTCCCACTAATCTTCACAAGAAGATGCTTCTTCTTTTATTTTTATGCTGTCCCTGACCCTTAGTACATCTCTTCCTTGGGATGAATTTCTGCTGTTCCTTCTGAATTACTTCTTGAAACTTAAACGTTCTTGCGAAGATTTGTAGTTCAGGTTGTGGGTGAGGTTTTTGACTTGCTCGCCGAGGTGGTTGTTTATAGTTCAACCGTTTAGTGACCATGCCAGGTAATGTCATCAATGTGGCCTCTGTTGAAGCGATAATTGTTCTGCTCCGCATGGCATTTACATGATCTGGTCTGTTGAGGTGCTTTGGTTCATTTCCGTTTTTTTTACAAGGACTTGTATATGGGGTCTAATTCTACATGTTTATTGATTGCGTTATGAATGGAGAACCAGGCATCTAGGAATTCCCGTACTTGTCTATAGTTTGACTTGAGCTAGGATGGTCACATTGTCTCAGTTAAATCGATGGCCTTTGTTGTCAGAGTATACTGAAATGAGGGAAAGTATGTCCTGTCGTTATGCTGCTAGCTGGTGTTTGTGTATCCTGATGGCTAGTTTCCTTCCTGTCTGGCCAATGTAATGTTTTTGGCAGTCCTTGCATGGTATTCCATACACTACATTGGCCCTGCATGTGGTGGGTATGGGAGGTGTCAGTCTATTAGGTCATATTGAGTCATCTTGGTGTTGTCTATCTAGTAGGCGGGTATTCTGCAGATGAAATTGGTGGAGTTTATAGCAAAGATCTTTTATGGGTGCTCTTTCTCCTTCATGCAATGTTCAGGTGTGTTGCAGCCTGTTTAAATAGTGTCCTTACACAGCTTTGTTTGTGGATGTTGGGGTGATTGCTGTGGAAACTGAGTATTTGGTCAGTGTGGGTTGCCTTCCTGTATATTGTAGTTTGCAATTCCCTGTTCGTCATTCATTCTTCTCTGACATCTAAGAACGGAAGTTGATTATTGTTTTTCTCTGCTCTTGTGAATTTGATCCTGGTGAATATGTTGCAATAAGCCCTGAGATGGTGGCCCCCATAGAATGCATTCAAATAAACCTAGACAGACCCCATAAAAATTAAACTAGAAGGCTGGAACACTCCCCGCTTCAACAGACTCCCCAAAGTTCACAAACCGGACAAAGTTCACAAACCCCTTAGATTCATTGTCTCCCTCCCAGGCACACCTGCATACAAGCTAGCCAAGGACCTACTACAAAGACTAAAACACCTGGTCGACAGATCACCTCGACTGTATCCACTCAATCCAGGAGTTTCTTAATAACCCCAAGAACATCAAAATCAATAACAGTGAGATTATCGCATCCTTTGATGTGATATCACTATTCATGCCCATTGACATCCCACTAGCCAAAGAAACTCTGGCCACATTACTAGTGGAAACAAGAATGCAAACCGACGGCTCAATCAGCAAGGGCAACATACTCAGACTGCTGGACCCATGTCTCACCACACAATTCACCTTTAATTGCCATGCAAACAAACAGATTAATGGCACATCTATGGGGTCACCCATCTCAGGACTTATTGCAGAGGCAATCGTGCAAAGATTGGACTGCACAACCCTCCCCTGGATACAGCCAAAAACAGTGGATCTGATACGTGGATGATACGTTCGTCATCATTAAAAGCACTAAGTTAGAAGAGAGACACCACCTCGTCAGCAACATATTCACCAGGATCAAATTCACGAGAAGAGGAAAACAATAATCAACTTCTGTTCCTAGACTCAGGGTAAAATGAATGACGAACGGGGAATTGCAAACCACAGGATACAGGAAGGCAGCCCACACTGACCAAATCATCAATTTCCACAGCAATTACCTTAATGTCCACAAACAAAGCTGTGTAAGGACACTACTTAAACGGGCTGCAACACACCTGAACATTGCAAGAAGGAGAAAGAGCACCCACACAAGGTCTTTGCTATAAATGGATACCCCACCAATTTCATCTGCAGTTGCCTACTAGTTAGACAACATCAAGAGGACACAATATGACCTAATAGACTGGTCCCCCCCCATACCTACGACCTCTGACAACAAAGGCCATCAATTTAACACCTGACAATGTGACCATCCTAGCTCAAGTCAAACCATAGACACTCGTGGGATTTCCCAGACGCCTGGTTTTCCATTCATAATGCAATCAATACACATGTGGAATTAGACCCCATATACAAATTTTTGCAAAACAGGACAAGAAATGACACAAAACACCTCAACAGACCAGATCATGTAAATGCTAAGCGGAGTTGAACGACATCACTTCATTGGAGGCTGCACTGATGATGTTACCTAGTGACAAAACGTCTGAACTATAACCAACCACCTCGTCAAGCAAGTCAACAACCTCACCTCCAAAAACTGCTCATTGCTACTCCTTCATCTTCCCTGCTAGGCTGTTCTTCCAGTCACCTGTGGTCAGGCCCTCTGTCATGTCTTTGTAATTACCTTTGTTTAGTTGTAATACTGTTATGTTTCATTCCAGCTTCTCCCTTTTAAACTACGGGGTGAATTCAATCACATTATGGTCACTGCCCCCTAGGGGTTCCTTTATCTTCCCCTCATCAAGTCTGCCTGATTACACATCACCAAATACAGAATGGCCTCTTCCCTGATGGCCTCTACCACAAGCTGCTCCAAAAGAGTCTTGCAGACTCTCCACAAATTCTTTTTTAGTGGAATCTGAAGCAAACCTGGTTTTCTCAGTCCGCCTGGAGATGGTGGTGGCTTAACCTGAGGGTGGTCACCACAACTCAAGCAAGGGCAGAGGTTGGAAGATGGAAACCTTACCCAGTGCAGGAATTAACTCGTGTTGTTGACAAAGTTCTACATCGCAACCAGCCGTCCAGCCAACTTAGCTAAATGACCCCCAATATGGAGACTGTAAGAAAAAGAAAAAGCTGAGTGGCTGTGCGATCAAGGAACATTGCAAAGATGTGCAACTGGAATTGGGTATGAAAGGAGTGATATTTTTTCACAGCCTTGGAGCATTTTGGGAAAGAAAGGTGGAGGACATGTAGTGCCCCAGAATCTGGGAACGCTGGAGAGGGATGTTGTGAGATCACAAGGATAGTATCTGGTAAAAGTTTGTTTTTGAACAGCTGTTTGAGTAAATTGACAAATTTTTGCCGGGTCTCTTCTGCAGGAAGTTCTCTGGGACCTATTAAACCACCAGGAGGGTCCTCGGCTCCGGGATCACCTAAGTCACGGTGAAATAGACTTGAAGTTGTTTCCCAGAGAAATGGCTAGTCACGTGGTGGCACTTGCTATCATTTTATTACATCATTGTCATAAAGGGGCAAATGGAATTGCTATGGTAACAATATATTCTTCTACTTATTGCGTACAAACAGTTGTTTTTTGGATGTGTTCATCGTCTAATGAATTAATGCTTTTTGTATGTCCAGGAAAATGAGTGTCTGAGAACAATTGTGTGTTCTACACACTCATATTGCTCTCGATTCCATCCCGTTGGACGGCTTAAACAACAGGTACCTGTCACATTAAATTGCTCTGGAGATTTCAACTTCTTTTCCTGTCTAATGCAAAGGCTTAGTGAAGGTTGTCTGTTACTCACTGGGCAGAATAGTGATACACTGATCTACTTGCATAAAGTATTGGGAGTGTAAATGGTAAAGTAATCATTGTCTTATTAGAGCATGGGGTTGATTTCTCATTCGAGAGAGATAACTGGTGGTGGTTTAACCTGTGGGTCACAACACCTAAGGCAAGGGGTACGATTGCGAAGGAGAGCCCTTCATGATAATGTTAGCTGGTGGCGTCACAAACAAGAGGTCTGCCAACTGAACTAACCAACCTCAATTGGGTGTACTCCTTATGCATTCTGTGGTTTATTTTGTTAAAACTTGCATGGTGACAGAATTTCTGGTTCGCAGCACTTGCCCAAAGGTCGACAAAGATTCTGTATTCTTTTGGCTCACTTAGCCAAACTCAGTGACAGACAGCATTTACAGGAATAGCAACAAGGCAAAATTATTCATGGGATCATCAAATAGCATATCAGAGGAGGATGCCATCAGGCCCAAAGAGGCAATGCCAGCTGCATCAAGGAGCACACAATTCTCCCTGAATCAGCATCACTGGACGGATTATCTTGGCAACTTTGCTGTTTCTTGGAGGGTGTTGTGAACAAATTGGTTTTTGCATTTCTGCCATTACAGCAGTGACTGCACTTCACTGTGTTCTCTTTCACTCTTCGTGGTTATCCTTGTTGCCTGAGTAATCATGAGACTGTAATTTTGCTGTGGGGTTGTTTGTGGAGGTAGGACCCAACAGCTATCTCAGCCAGTACAGGGACTAAACCCACTTTGTCATCATTATTTTGCACCACAATTAGCCAGCTTTGCTAACAAGCCCTGCATTGACTGTGAAGTGCTTTAAGTAAATAAGTATAAGGTGTTGTCTTTTTTTTTCTGAAAGGTTGGGCTTGCTTTCTTGATTCTTAACATTATGTAATGACATAAACTGCATTTGCTTGCTTCCAATATGTTGCTATAAACAAGACAATGATAGAATTTTTAATTCTAGATTACAGCTATAATCATGCATATGAGACAGTAAGGGACAGAAATCTACATAGCTAAAACATTCAAAACATCTTCATGTGATTTCTTTATAGATGGCTTTTGTAGGGACTTTATTCACTTTCTAAAATAATGTGTTGACCTTGGTTACATCCTGTAGTATTGCATTTATCAGAGTTGAAATGGTCATGCTTGTTATGTCTCAGCAGCAAAGCTGCCAGCCTAGCAGGAGGGGAAGCTACCAGTTCGTTAATTTCTGAGCATCTGATTCCACTGCATGAATTTGGCCCATCAAAAAGTGAGAGAACCTATAATTACATTTATCAGTTTGCCGAGTCAATCGAAGAGATTTCTTTTTCCAGCTTCGACGCTGCCTTGAAAGCCTCCAGAAATGGGGTGAGATACCAAGACCCACACTGGAACAAGTATCGGATAGACCTGGGTAGGAAGTCTTTCTATCAGCAATGCTGTTAAAACTTATATTGCCGGCCTGACTGGTAAAAATACTGAGTAGCTGGAGACTACAAGTCTGTGATGTGGTATCTAATGCCGTATGGCTGGCATTATGGGTGCTGAATTTGGATCGCTTAGGTAGAACAGGTCACCCAAAGCTTTCCTGCTGCTGCTATTGCTATCTGGTAAACTCTGTTGTGGTGTTTGTATTAACTTACATCCATACTTGGCTAGACGTTGCACATTGTCCATATGAGGTTTTTCTAAATGGCAGTATGTTTCTAACTGGCAATTCATGGGCTGAGTTTTGGCCAGTGCTGAACTAGCTAATCTCACTCAACATTGGGCCTCTTCAAAATTGACTTGGCAGTGTGGAGGAACAGAGGGATCTTGGTGTGCAGATACATAGATCCCTTAAAATGGCCACCCAAGTGGACAGGGTTGTTAAGAAAGCATATGGTGTTTTGGCTTTCATTAACAGGGGGATTGAGTTTAAGAGTCGTGAGATCTTGTTGCAGCTCTATAAAGCTTCGGTTAGACCGCACTTGGAATACTGCGTCCAGTTCTGGTCGCCGTATTATAGGAAAGATGTGGATGCTTTGGAGAGGGTTCAGAGGAGGTTTACCAGGATGCTGCCTGGACTGGAGGGCTTATCTTATGAAGAGAGGTTGACTGAGCTTGGTCTCTTTTCATTGGAGAAAAGGAGGAGGAGAGGTGACCTAATTGAGGTATACAAGATAATGAGAGGCATAGATAGAGTTGAAAGCCAGAGACTATTTCCCAGGGCAGAAATGGCTAGCACAAGGGGTCATAGTTTTAAGCTGGTTGGTGAAAAGTATAGAGGGGATGTCAGAGGCGGGTTCTTTACACAGAGAGTTGTGAGAGCATGGAATGCGTTGCCAGCAGCAGTTGTGGAAGCAAGGTCATTGGGGTCATTTAAGAGACTGCTGGACATGCATATGGTCACAGAAATTTGAGGGTGCATACATGAGGAGCAATGGTCGGCACAACATTGTGGGCTGAAGGGCCTGTTCTGTGCTGTACTGTTCTATGTTCTATATTCTAAGCCTCCTAAACAAACTTTCCATGTTTCAGATGCTGAAGTCCATTATCACGTTTGTAAGGAATTGGAGCAGAGTTCTCTCCAGTTTCCTTTATCCCCTAAACAGCATCGGAAAGTTAAAATGTCTGGTCATTATCACATTGCTGTATTTGACAGCTGAGAGGAGAGACATTTAAAAGGGACCTGATGGGCAACCTTTTCACGCAAAGGGTGGAATGAACTGCCAGTGGAAGTGGTAGATGCAAGTGTAGTTACAACATTTAAAAGACATTTGGACTGATACTGAATAGGACAGGCTCTGTGAGATATAGGCCAAATGCAGGCAAGTGCAACTAGTGTGTGAAGCTTGCTTAGCGTGGATGAGCTGGACGAAAGGGTTTGTTTCCATCCTGTATGAATCTATGGCTCTATGGATGCCATTTTTCCTTTGTCACAACAGCGAGTACCCTTCAACAAGTACTCCTTGGCTGTAAGGATCTTTGGGATGCTCTGAGGTCATGAAATATGCTCTATAAACATGAGCCCTTTTCCTGGTCTATCATAATTTTTTTCTAGTCACCATACTGGACCAAACAAGTTGATGGAGCTTAGATCAAGGAGATACTTGCCATTAGCAAGTCTGCTGGCATCTGACTATCTGATATGAGGAAGCTGAGCAATGTCTTTGTTGCTGGTGGAATCACAGCTGAGTGCAGGTCACTGTGCCCTTACGAAAGCAAGTAGGAAAGAAAACTAAAGCGGAAAAGGGAAATGTATTATAAAGGGAAGGATACAATTCGTGTTTCTCTTCCATGTGCAAGTTGACAACATGGGAATTGTATTGATTTCTACATTAAATTAATAATGCAGCAACTTGATTATGTTAATAGGAGCAACCTTAAGTTACTGACAGGACAAATGTATACTAGCTATTAAATTAATAGTGGGGCAAATGCATCATTAATTTAATAACAGGAAAGTGTGTTGATTAGGAAATTATGAGAAAATGTTGTTATTGCTATTTAAAATGGTTGCTTTGTACCATCACCTCACAGGTCTGATTGTTTGAATCCTGCAGCCCAAACTGTTCACCAGTGCCTGATGGAAGGACTTGTTTCTGCACTAATAAACCGATTGAAGATGGTTTATGGTGAAGACCTTAATCCCTTCCATTATTTGTTGGCGGAGGCGTGAGTGTCATATTTCAGGAATTGTCTTAACTGAATATTTTACTGCTGATTTGTTTTTTCCTATTGCGTATTCATGCATATTTTTAGTGTGAAGTTGGTCACTGCATGAGCGCGGTGTCCTAGAATCGTAATGTGCATGATGGACGCAAGAGGTGAACAGGATTAGCTGTTCAGCTTCTTAAAGCTAATTGATTTGGTGTCCCTTTATTGATGGTCAGTTTAGCTTAGCTGGCTGTGCAGCAGGTTTGCAGTACAATGATTCAATCAGCACTGTTTCATTTCCCACATTGGCTGAGGTCACCATGAAGGCCCTGCATTCTCTGTCTTGCCCCTCAACTGAGACATAGTGATCCTCGGGTTAAACTAATCAATCATCTGTTTCTGATAATGATCCTATGGGACTATGATGACTTTCAGTTCATACCTCTTAATGGCTTTGCTCAAAAGAAGTCTATCCAACTTTGACATTACACCAGCAGTTTGGAAGTAGGCCATTCAGCCCATTGAATCCATGCCGACCCTCTGAAGGGCACCCCTCTCAGATCCAGCCACATACCCTATCCCTGTAAGCCTGCATTTCCCATGTCTAATCTGTCTAGCCTACACAACCCTGGACGCTAGGACCAATTTAGCATGGACAATCCATCTAACCTGCATATATTTGGACCATGGGAGGACACCGCACTACCTCGAAAAGACCCATGCAGACATGGAGATAATGTGTAAACTCCAGGCAAACGGTTGCCTGAGGCTGTAATCAAAAGCAGGTCCCTGGTGTTGTGAAGCAGCAGTGCTAACTGCTGAGCGAGCATGCCTCTCATTCGATATTTTTAATTGACCGCCAGCTTTAATAGCTAAAATTCTCCCCCTGCTTATCCAATTCTTTCATGGCCTTATACTTCACTAATTTGATAACATGTTCAAGACAGTTCTTTTGAAATCACTATATGCCTCCAACCCTGGGGCTTTCCACATTTGGTTTTAATTTCTTCAGTCTTAGTTGCCATGCTATTAGCTGCTTGGACCCTAAATCTCTGGAACTTCCTAATCATGTCTGCTTGTTTCGCCTTTTACGCCAGTCCTCAGAACTTATCCTTTTGACCAAGCTTACAGTTGTCTGTCATGACACACTTCACCTTCCAAGTCAATTTTTGTTTGGTAACACACTTGTGAAGTGTTTTGGGGTATTTTGCCACATAAGAGACTTTATAAATGAATGTTCTCATACCCTTTCCAAGCTCTTTGCAATAGATGTGAGAATTGTTCACAGTGTTGCAGAGTTAACTGAAGATGCTGTTTCTCATTGCAGGCAGCTTCATCTGGTGGCTAAACTGCTGGCCAACCGCATTGGCACTTTGTTTTGCCCACGTGTTGTTTTGGAAGTGGTGTCGTTGCTGAGAAAAATTACCTCGCAATGTCTGACTGTTTCAGAGCAGATTATGCATGGTGCTGTGTCTCGCCACCAACAGTGGCTGAACAAATCTCTGCGCTCACGACAAAGGCAGAATTATCTTCGAATGCTGGGCAGGTGCGATTTTGATGCAAGGTTTTTTAATGTTTTGAAGTTATTCCACTGACTATTATTTTGGCAGTCATCTCGTTCAAAAATGCAAAAGACACTTCTATGAAAATAGAGCCCCCGAGCAGCTGTGTATAATACTAACAAAAGAATTGACCAGCCTGCATGACTAGAATTGTCTAAATAGAATTTAGAATAAGGGTAACGTATTATCACTCTACCTACCTATACAACAGTGATTTGGTCCAATTTGACATCTTGTGTCAGGGCACATATCACCAAAGAATTTCAGTCAGTTACCAGCCATTATACTGTAAATACTGAATACAGTGAAATTGTTGATTTTTTTGAATACACTGGAGATATATAAAAGAAAATCACAGGTGCTTCTTTCCCTTTGCCTTTCCAGCATGTGGTCACAAATCCCACATGGAGGTCATATCCCACGGATGAGTCAGCATTATTGTAAATCAGTTGCTCCTTTCTGTCGATCTACTATTCTCTTCAGTTTCATCCTTTTTGTCTGTTTTTCACTCTTGCTGTTGGTTAACTTGTTGAGGCCTTGTCTGTCTTAGCCACGATGAGATGAATGGAAAAGTTGTGTTTTTCTGTGTCTAATTATTTCCAAGTCAGTTTCAGAAAGCACAAGTCTAGTTAGTGACCTTATTAATAGCGTCACTACATCATCATATCCATGACCAAAAGGCACTCAAAGTAAGCATTCCTTTTTTCAAAGTGAAGGCAGTGATAACTGTGCTCAGGGCAGGGAAGGACCATCTTAAATCTATAAAAGGGTCAACAAATACTTAAATATCCTATACCCAGTTGCTTTTCATTGTCATAGAGTCATATCGTCATAGAACTATACAGCATGGAAACAGACCCTTCGGTCCAACTTGTCCAAGCTAACCAGATATCCTAAATAAATTTAGTCCTGTTTTCCAGCATTTGGCTGATGTTCTTCTAAACCCTTCCTATCGATATACCCATCCAGCTGCTTTTTAAATGTTGTAATTGTACCAGCCTCCACCACTTCCTCTGGCAGCTCATTACATACATACACCACCCTCTGCGTTAAAAAAAAAGTTGTCCT
Source organism: Stegostoma tigrinum (assembly GCF_030684315.1). Classification (NCBI taxonomy): domain Eukaryota; kingdom Metazoa; phylum Chordata; class Chondrichthyes; order Orectolobiformes; family Stegostomatidae; genus Stegostoma; species Stegostoma tigrinum. The sequence continues at coordinate 87,842,079 of NC_081362.1, read as the reverse complement.
TGCTGTGATTGTATTAAAAAGTACTAGCCATTGAATAATAGCTCCGGAAGCCCAATTGAAAAGAATAATTTTTTGTTGAACACCAAAGTAGAGCCATTGCTTGTGGTGTATGTAGGCTGGTCCCAGCCTAGGATAGACAGTTCTACTGACCCGTCCCTGTGTCTACCTTTTAGTTTGTTTAGTTAATCTATTTTTCTAACCAACCTGTTCAGTGGAGTTAGTGGGACTTAAATCCAGGCTTCCTGCTCCAGAGGTAGGGACACTATCATGGCATCATAAGAGGGCCTAAAAATGCAGGTACACCCCACATACATGTTAAACACACAACTAAAGACTTTTTTTCATTAACCTATTCAAACATAGTGTAACACATCTCTGGATACAGATGGGATACGAACCTAGACTTTCTAGCACAGGGTTAGGAGCAGTAACCTGTTCCACAAGAGTCTTCTGGGTCTGGTATATAATTATAAAAAAAATCAATGTAACCTACTATTCTAATCACTGTTCAGTGATGTTATCATGCATCTAATGGAACAGTTGAGACTTCAACCTGGGCCTCCCAGATGAGAGTTAGGGAAACTACAACTGCACCACAAGAGGATCTCCTGGATCTGATTTTTTAAAATTTAAACCAAGGAAACTCATACTCAATGACCATCACAGGAAGATTAATTAGTGATTTTCCCCATCGGCCATGTATGGGTTATCATATTGTTTAACTTTCAACTACAGGCCGTGGTTGACATCTGCGTTTTTGTCTTTATCTTACACCCACCCTACTCCGGACATATGTTATGCCTGTGTGTATTGTATGTGGACATGCACCTATATGTGTAAATATGAGTTACTTTACAGATATCTACACTACATTCTATATTATAACATCCAAACACATTTTCTTATTCCTTTGTTCTTGTTGAAGTTTGTTGACAACTTTTGCTATTGTTGTGAAATAATGAAAGCTCCAGCTCACCGTGACCAGGAACAGTACCAGAGATTTGCACACCTGTGTGTGTGTGTGCGCGTGTGTGTGTGTAAGCAAGCAGCAAAAGTCCAGTTATTTTTAATTGTTTGAATCAAATTGACAGGTAGTTCCAAGTAAGCAGGTAAACGAGTAGACTATTTCTCCAAAGGTGCTGCCACACCTGCTGAGTTTCTCCAGCATTTTTGTTTTTATTTCAGATTTCTGCCATGCACAGTATTTTGTTTTTATTCCATTTTACTTCCTCGGACCCTTTGCTACTTCCAGAATATCTTGGTAAATTGTGCGTGGAGAGCATGTTAACATTTCAAATGGATTTGCTCAGTGTCAGGATTTGGTATCTTTTCTTTTCCAGTGTCCAGTACTTGCACCATATTTTCAGTCTACTTACTCTACTTGTAACAGTGGAACTGCTCAATGCACAGACAATGACGGATGAGACTTCTTCTGAATATCACCACCACTTGAAGTAAGTACTGCAGCCTACAGGAAAATGTCACAAGTTAGGCCATTACAAAACACAGTATTGAATCTAAAAATGTTGCTTCCGGTCTCATTTCTAATGTGGTACTTTGCTGATAGAGCTGAGCAATTCCATAATCAGCAGATAAGATATAAGCTCTGTAGTCCTGCCTCATCCGGTGGTGAAAAATGATGGGAGACAACTAAACAACTTACTCGCAGATGAAGTTCCACAGATATCCCCAGTGATGGTGGAGGCAGCACATGGTGCAAAAGAAAAGACTGAAACATTTGCAGCAATTTTCATCCTGTGGTGCAAAGTGGATGATCCTTCCCGGGTGTCCTCCAGAGGACCCCAGCATCAGAGATGCCAGACTTCAGCCAATTTGATTCGCTGCTTGTGATAGCGAGAAATTGTTGAAGGCATTGGATATACTGCAAAGGCTGTTGGCTGTGATAACATTCTAGAAATAGTTTTGAAGATTTCATAGAATCCCTACAGTGTGGAAACAGGCCCTTTGGCCCCACAAGCCCACACTGACCCTCAGAGCATCCCACCTGGACCCATCCCCTAATGACCTGCCTAATCTACACATCCCTGAATGCTATGGGCAATTTAGCATGAATAATCCACCTAGCCTGCACATCTTTGGACTGTGGGAGGAAACCGGAGCACCCGGAGGAAACCCACGCAGACTCAAGGAGAATGTGCAAACTCCACACAGACAGTCGCCCGAGGCTAGAATCAAACCTGGGCTCCTGTTGCTGTGAGACTGCTGTGCTAACCACTGAGCCACCGTGCTGCCCCCTAATTTCTGCCACAGAAGTTGTTGCACCTATAGCCAAACTAGCTTTCCACCACAGCCACAGCACTGGTATCTACCCAACAATGTGGAAAATCACTCAGGTATGTCTTGTACACAAAAAGCAGGGCAAATTCAATCTGCCCAATTTTTAAAAATTCATTTTGTGGCGTATGGGCGTCATTGGCTGGGCCCAACATTTCTTCCCGTCCCTAGTTGCCCTTGAGAAGGTGGTGGTGAGCTCCCTTCTTGAACCGTTGCAGTCCACTTGCTGTGGTTTGACCCACAATGCAGTTAGGGACGGAATTCCAGGATTTTGACCCAGCGACAGTGAAGGAATGGCAATATATTTCCAAGTCAGGATGGTGAGTGGTTTGGAGGGGGCCTTGAAGGTGATGGTACTTCCGCATATCTGTTGTCCTTGTCCTTCTAGCTGAACGTGGTCGTAGGTTGGGAAAGTGCAGTCTGAGGATCTTTGTTGAATTTCTGTAGTGCATCTTGTAGATAGTACACACTGCCGCTACCGAGCGTCAGTGGCTGAGGGAGTGGATGTGATGCCAGTCAAGCGGGCTGCTTTGTCCTGGATGGTGTCAAGCTTCTTGAGTGTTGATGGAGCTGCAGCCATCCAGGCCAGTGGGGAGTATTCCACTGTGCCTTGTAGATGGTGGACAGGCTTTCAGGAGTCAGGAAGTGAGTTACTCGCTTCAGCATTCCTTGCCTCTGACTTGCTTTTGTAGTCAGAACATTGGTGTGGTAAGCCCAGTTGAGCTTCTGATCAATGATAAGTTCCAGGATGTTTAAAGTGGGCGATTCAGTGAAGATAACACTATTGAATGTCAAGGTCCGGTGGTTAGATTGGTGATAGTCATAGCCTAGCATTTGTGTGGCATGAATATTACTTGTCACTTGTCAGCCCAAGCCTGGATATTGTCCAGATCTCGTTGCATTTGGACACAGACTGCTTCACTGCCTGAGGAGTCATGAATGATGCTGAACATTGTTCGATCGGCGAACATCCCCACTTCTGACCTTATGATGGAGGGAAGCTCATTGATGAAGCAGCTGAAGATGGTTGGGTCTAGGACACTACCCTGAGGAACTCCTACAGAGATGTCTTGGAGCTGAGAAGACTGACCTTCAACAACCACAACCATCTTCTAATGTGTCAGGCATAACTCCAACTGTTCCCTGGCGGAACCCAAACTGGGCATCACTGAGCAGGTTATTTCTGAGCAGGTTGATAGCACGGTTGATGACATCTTCCTTCACTTTGATGATTATCAGAGTGATAATTGGCCAGATTGGATTCGCCCTGCTTTTTACGTACAAGACGTTCTTGGGCAATTTTCCACATTGTAGGCTAGATGCCAGTGTTCTCACCGCACTGGAACAGCTTGGCTAGGGGACCAGTGAGTTCTGGAGCTCAAATCTTCAGCTCTACTACTGGAATGTTGTCAGACCCCATAGCCTTTGCAATATCCAGTGCTTTCAACCTTTTCAATTCGCTGCACATGATATCAAGAATTGGCTGAAGACAGGTACCTGCTGGGGACCACCGAAGGAGGCCGAGATGGATCTTCAACTCGGTACTTGTGGCTGAAGTGCTACAAATGCTTCATACTTATCTTTTGCACCGATGTGCTGCGCTCTTCCATCATTGAGGATGAGAATATTTGTGGAGCCTCTTCCTCCAGTGAGTTGTTTAATTGTCCACCACCATCCATGACTGGATGTGGAAGGACTGCAGAGCTTAGATCTGATTCACTGATTGTGGGATCACTTAGCTATGTCTGTCACTTGCCGCTTATGCTGTTTGGTATGCAAGTAGTCCTGTTTGGTAGCTTCACCTGCTTGACACCTCATCTTCAGGTATGTCTGGTGTTGGTCCTGGCATGCCCTCCTGCACTTACTGTTGAACCAGTGTTGATCCCCTGGCTCTATGAGAATGATTTGAGTGGGGGATATGCTGGGCCATGAGGTTACAGATTCTTCTGGATTACAATTCTGCTGCTGTTGATGGTCCACAGTGCCTTATGGATGCTTAGTCTTGTGTAGCTAGGTCTGTGCGAAGTCTGTCCCATTTAGCACGGTGATAACACAATGTAAGTTATTTTCAATGTGAAGGCAGCACTTTGTCTCCATAGGACTGTGCGATGGTCACTTTTACCAATATTGTAATGGACAGATACAACTACAGCTGGCAGATTGGCAAGGATGAGGTCACGTATTTTTCTCCATCTTGTTGGTTTCCTCACTATCTGCCGCAGACCCAATCTAGCAGCTATGTCCCTTAGGACTCGACCAGCTTGATCAGTAATACTGGTGCTGAGCCACTCTTGGTGATGAATGTTGAAATCCCCCACCAAGAGCGCATTTTTTGCCCTTGCCATCCTCAGTGCATCCTCTAAGTGTTGCTCAACATTGATGAGTACTGATTCATCAGCTGAGGGAGGATGGTATGTGGTTATCAGCAGGAGGTTTCCTTGCCCATGTTTAACCTGAAGCCATAAGACTTCATGGGGTTGGGAGTCAATGTTGAGGACTCATTAGAGCAACGCCCTCTCGACTGTATACAGTTGTGCCGCCACCTCTGCTGGGTCTGACCTGCTAGTGGGACAGGACATAGCCAGGGATGACGATGGTGGTGGTGGTGGTATCTGGGGCATTATCTGTAAGGCCTGATTCCGTGAATGTGATTATGTTAGGCTGTTGCCAGCTCTGAGCCCCAGATGTTAATAAGGAGAACTTTGCAGGGTCGACAGGGCTGTTCCTGCCTTTGTATTTTCTGGTGTCCAAGTCGATGTCAGGTGATCTGTCAGATTTCATTTCTTTGAGACTTTGTAGTGATTGGCACAACTGAATGGCTTGCTAGGCCATTTCAGAGGGTGATTGACAGTCAACCACATTGCTGTGGGTCTGGAGTCGTATGTTGGCCAGACCAGGTGAGGATGGCAGAGTTCCTTCCCTAAAGGGCATTAGAGAACCAGTGGGTTTTCCGACAATCTGCGGTGATTTCACGGTCATCAGTAGATTCTTAATTCCAGATTTCTTTTCATTGAATTCAAATTGCACTGTCTGCTGTGGTGGGATTTGAACCTGGGTATGTTCACTGATGATACAACGTTCACCGCCATTCATGTATCCTCGTGTAATGAAGCAGGCCATGCTCAAATGCAGCAAGACCTGGATGATACTCCGTCTTGGGCTGAAAATTGGCAAGTAACGTTTGTGCCACATAAATTCCAGGCAATGGCCATTTCCAAAAGCAGACAATGTAAATCACTCTTCTTGACATTCAATGGAATTAATATCTCTGAATTCCCCACTTATCAATATTCTCGGGGGGGGTTACTGATGACCGGAACCTGAACTGGACAAACTATTATAAATCTAAGAACAGGTTAGAAATTAGCAATACTGCAGTGATTAATTCATCTCCTGACTTCGCAAAACTGTCCCTATAAGGCACAAGTCAGGAATGCGATGGACTACTCCCCACTTGCTGGAGTGAGTGCAATTCCAGTAATGCCCATGAAACTTGACACTATCCGGGACAAAACAGCCCAATTGATTGGAACCATATCCACAAACATCTATTCCCTCACCATGGAGGATCAGTACCAGCAGTGTGTACTATCTGCAAGAGATAATGGGAACTGCAGATGCTGGAGAATCCAAGATAACAAAGTGTGGAGCTGGATGAACACAGCAGGCCAAGCAACATCTCAGGAGCACAAAAGCTGACGTTTCAGGCCTAGACCCTTCATCAGAGAGGCGGATGGGGAGAGGGTTCTGGAATAAATAGGGAGAGAGGGGGAAGGCAGACCGAAGATGGAGAGAAAAGATGATAGGTGGAGAGGAGAGTATAGGTGGGGAGGTAGGGAGGGGATAGGCCAGTCCAGGGAAGACGGACAGGTCAAGGAGGTGGGATGAGGTTAGTAGGTAGGAAATGGAGGTGCGGCTTGAGGTGGGAGGAAGGGATGGGTGAGAGGAAGAAGCCCAAAGAGGATCCCCCTCGTTCTCTCACACGACCCCACCAACCTCCGGATACAACGCATCATCCTCCGACACTTCCGCCATCTACAATCCGGCTGCACCACCCAAGACATTTTTCCATCCCAAGCCTTGTCTGCCTTCCGGAGAGACCACTCTCTCCGTGACTCCCTTGTTCGCTCCACACTGCCCTCCAACCCCACCACACCCGGCACCTTCCCCTGCAACCGCAGGAAGTGCTACACTTGCCCCCACACCTCCTCCCTCACCCCTATCCCAGGCCCCAAGATGACTTTCCACATCAAGCAGAGGTTCACCTGCACATCTGCCAATGTGGTATACTGAATCCATTGTACCCAGTGTGGCTACCTCTACATTGGGGAGACCAAGCGGAGGCTTGGGGACCGCTTTGCAGAACACCTTCACTCGGTTCGCAATAAACAACTGCACCTACCAGTCGCAAACCATTTCAACTCCCCCTCCCATTCTTTAGATGACATGTCCATCATGGGCCTCCTGCAGTGCCACAATGATGCCACCCGAAGGTTGCAGGAACAGCAACTCATATTCCGCTTGGGAACCCTGCAGCCTAATGGTATCAATGTGGACTTCACCAGCTTCAAAATCTCCCCTTCCCCCACCGCATCCCAAAACCAGCCCAGTTCGTCCCCTCCCCCCACTGCACCACACAACCAGCCCAGCTCATCCCCTCCACCCACTGCATCCCAAAACCAGCCCAACCTGTCTCTGCCTCCCTAAACTGTTCTTCTTCTCACCCATCCCTTCCTCCCACCCCAAGCCGCACCTCCATCTCCTACCTACTAACCTCATCCCACCTCCTTGACCTGTCCGTCTTCCCTGGACTGACCTATCCCCTCCTTACCTCCCCACCTATACTCTCCTCTCCATCTATCTTGTTTTCTCTTCATCTTCGGTCCGCCTCCCCCTCTCTCCCTATTTATTCCAGAACCCTCACCCCGTCCCCCTCTCTAATGAAGGGTCTCGGCCCGAAACGTCAGCTTTTGTGCTCCTGAGATGCTGCTGGGCCTGCTGTGTTCATCCAGCCTCACACTTTGTTAAGACTGGAAGGTGTTCGTTTTCTAGGAGGTTGGATTTGTAGAAAGCATCAGCTCTCATTTAGCTGACATGATGGTTCCTTACACTACTCCAATCTATTAAACTGAAATAGGAAAAAAAGAGAAGTAATTGGCACCCTTTTGTTTTTAACAATCTTCAGATGTTGGTCGCCTTGTAAATAGAATGAGGAAACCTTTCCAGCAGTAGTTTTTGCTCCATGTTTTTTTTTCTGGAGAGGTGAACCCTGAAGACTCTTCAGGCTCATAAACTAGAAGATGAGTTTCCTTTACTAACCTGTAGTTTTAGGAGATTTATCAATCATGGCTATGCCTTCAGCTGCATGAGCCCTGAACTTTGTAATTCTCTGATTACATCTGTGCATCCTTTTTCCCCTCTTTTTGTAAGATATTCATCAAAACTTACCTGTTATTGTCACCTGGCCTCCTGTCCCTATGTTTTGATGTTGAATGTTGTTTGATAACACTCCTGCAAAACAACATGTCTACAGGTGCTATATAAACAAATGTTATTGTTTTTGTTATTGTGGAAAATTGTTCAGGTGTGTCCTGTACACAAAAAGAAGGACAAATCTAACCTATCCAATTACTATCCCATTTGTCTGCTTGCTCTTCATAATGTGATGGAAGGTATCATCAACAATGCTATCAAGCTGCACCTGCTCAGCGATAACTGCTAAGTGACACCCAGTTGTGTTCTGCCAAGGGCATTCCGCTCCTGACCTCATTACAGCTTTGTTCAAGTATGGGCAAAACAGCTGGATTCCAGAAGTGAGTTGAGAATATTGGCCCTTGCCATCAAAGCTGCATTTGATCGAGGTTGTTGGATAATCCCATTTGTCTTTTTTATGTCCTTAATTAACTGTGCTGCTTTTAGAGCTCTATGTATCTACTCTTTTACATACCTCTGTTTCTCCACGTTGGAAAGAACATGTGATTAATCAGAACGTATACTTTCTGGAAAGTAAATGTCATAGTTGACCCTAAACGTTTCTCTAATACTGAGTGGATTTACTGCCTGCCTTAATGAGTCACCCGCTCTATATTGCTGTTAAATGAATGGGTTTAAAAGAAAACCAGTCTTTTTTAATCACAGTGCATTTGCATTTGCAGGTTTCTGAAGTTGGTGTTGCAATACACAGAAAATATGGTCACATACACAAGCCCAGACAAAAATAAATGGAATGAGAGCTGGGATCTGACAGAGAAAATGTTATTGAAAGTTAAAAATTTTTACAACAAATGATATAGCAAGACTGTACAGCTTGAATACAGTGGGACTATCTGGTTATTATCTAGAATGACCAAAACGGGAAATTGTATTGCATATATTAAAAACAGAACATATGTACTCAGAAGAAATGTGTGGTGAATTATATTTATTTCCAGGGACAAAAAACTAGAGGTAAAAACAGAACAAATTTATGGTATGCTAACATTCTGGCACTGTGTTGGAAAAGGCCCTACAAAATGTCACGGATCAAGGAAAACCTGAAAGTTTGAGACCTTTGAAATATGGATGCTAAAATTTATGAATAAAAGCACATATACAAATCAGCTGAAAAGCTGTAGCAATCTCTTCTGGAGGTTAAGGTGAAAGAAAATGGAACGAGCAGTTGACCTCTGTGTTGGATGTCAGAGAGGTTGCCAATGAGCTACAGTAAATTTGTGAGCATTGATCAACTTTGAATTTCTTGACAGCAGATCTCCTGGCAGCAGTGGCCACAAGCAGCAGCTGCAACACACACACATTTTAAGTTTTCTTTCCCTTTGCTACTAGCAAGGTTTTTTAACAGTTCTTTCAGGGTAGGCATGTGCGTGTCTGTGTGCGCGCAAGAGAGAGAGAAAGAGAACCTTAGTCAAAAATAACACAACACCAGGTTGTAGCCCAGCAGGTTTATTTGAAGACATAAGCTTTTGGAGTCTCACTTCTCCTTCAGGTGTCACGGGTGAACCTTGAGCAGTAATTATGCAAAGAATTATAAGGGAAGCCATCTCAATCATTCTCAATCAGTCTGCTGTTGTACACCCTAACCTGATTACCCTGGTGCCAGTGAAAAAGGTAGCACTGCTGACAGTTAGGGTTGCCTAATTGAACAAGTATCAGAAATTGGACCCAGAACCTCCTGATCTTTGTGTTTTTTTTGTGCTCGGTTGGGTGATGCAAGCTCATCCAGGGAGCCAGTATTGTCACATTGTTCACACTACTAACATTTTTTAGTAGCCCTTCCACCCCTACCAGTGAGCCACCTGCCTTCTCTGGAACTGAGAAATAAGCAATTAGGAAACATGTCTGTGGATTTGATGGTGATTTCCCCGAGTTTGGGGCTTTGACTGTTATACTGAGATATGAAAAAATCCCAATATACCTCATTTGCCTATAAATGCTGACCAGTGAAAACCTGGGACCAAAGAATTTAAAGTGACTTGGAGACCAACCATGGGGATTACACTGGGAAAATAAAATCATTTTTCCAATGCCAGAAGGAGGAGCTTGCTCAGCAGCAGTCTTTGAGGCTTGTAAGCATCTCTGAATGTGCTGAAAGAGGATCATCTGAGGTGAACAAAGGATAGCCTTATGTAATTGCAGAGACTTTGCTGTTAACTGCTGCAATCAGAGGTTGAAAATGTTTTTGGGAGGAACAAACAGAGACTTGCAAGTGTGATTCTGTCAAACAGCCCCATGAAGTGGAGAATTGTGGCAATTGAAGCTGATTAAAGAGTCAACACTGGTGGAGCACCTGAAATCTACACCCACCTTTGCTCTTCAAATTGATGATAAGCAGGAGGTCTGGTGCATAATCGTTAGCTTTGGTGTGATGTATTCCTGAACATATTGATTCAGTTTAACTCCCACTTCTTGAACATAAACATGCAGAGAATATTCTGCATGTTACATAGCTACATGGAAGAAAGAAATGTTCCTTACAACTGTCTGGTTGAATTCTGTATGATGGCACTTTGGTAATAGCATGATGCAAGCCAGCCTTTGTGCTTTGGTGCAGAGAATTGCTCCATCTGCTACTCGGACCATGCAGGATTCACAGGGAGCAACTGGCTCACTGTTTCATGCCAGGTCACATCCACTGGGAGCTGCATTAACCTTGGCCTCCTTTAGCGCGTCTGTTTGCAAAGCTGTGTGCAAACATGGAATCTGATCATGATGACATGTTTCACAGAGGTCGACTGTCAGTTGAGAGGAAGGCTGCTGCAGAGATATTTGGGTCTCTCCTTAATGAATCGTTCATGGAAGTGGGTGCCCCTGACTGGTTCAGCATTTATTGCCCATCCCTAGCTGCCCTTGAGAAGGTGGCCGTGAATTTGAACCAATACAGCACATTTGGTGTCGGTAGACCCACAATACCATTAGAGAGGGAGTTCCAGGTTTTTGACTTAACAACACTAAAGGAATGGTGATATATTTCAAAGTCAAGATGACAAGCACCTTGGTGGGGAACTCGCATGTGGTGATGTTCTCTTGTATTGTGTCCTTCTAGATGTTAGTACTGTTTGGTTTGGAATGTGCTGTCTAACGAACAGGAATTAACTGATTACAGTTTCAAATGCCTGGCAAAAAATTGATTGACTGATTTCCTCTGTAATCGAAACATAATGTGTGTCCTTGCATGTACGACATATTTTGGAGGCTAAATGAACGGCTTACCAGAATGCTAGGAAAGACAACAGATGTTCTTATGATTGTGTTAGATTGTGAAGAAAATTGCATTCTGGAAGAGGACCATGCTGAAGTTGAACTATTGAGTGTTTGCATCCATTTTCTGAGACTTTGAGAACACTGCCTCAAACCATGTCCCATTCCTGTAATGACCAACCATCTAAGACACCCGAAGATAGACTTTGCATCTATTTTTTGCCGCCAGATTTAGATATGGCAACGTTTGCTTGGATCCAAAACCAGAATGGCTGGATTTGCGTGCTGCTGAAATTGAGCATCTCATTAAAATTTCATGCAATTAAAAGAATATTTCCCAGACTTTCTCCAACAGTGTTATGTTTTTGTGTAAAGAATTACTACTCTGACATTACGTTGTGCAGTTCCTTTTGCTGATACGTTAATTGTACGAAGCTGGATTTAACACAGTGGTTTGTATCAAATCTTAACACTTCATGTCTTGCATCGGAGATGAAATATCTGTAATAACTGCTGTGCTGTAATAAGTACACAACCAGATTTTATCATTAGGATCAGACCAGCATGTTTTAAGCTTAATTGTAGTAGCCGCTGTTATAATGTTGCTATTTTGTTACTTTTAACGCTTGGATATGCTAACAGTTCTGTTTCATTTGAACACATACAAAATCAGTGAAAGTTCTTGTGCTGCTATTCTGTTTCATTTGAACACATACAAAATCAGTGAAAGTTCTTGTGCTGCTATTCTGTTTCATTTGAACACATACAAAATCAGTGAAAGTTCTTGTGCTGCTATTCTGTTTCATTTGAACACATACAAAATCAGTGAAAGTTCTTGTGCTGCTATTCTGTTTCATTTGAACACATACAAAATCAGTGAAAGTTCTTGTGCTGCTATTCTGTTTCATTTGAACACATACAAAATCAGTGAAAGTTCTTGTGCTGCTATTCTGTTTCATTTGAACACATACAAAATCAGTGAAAGTTCTTGTGCTGCTATTCTGTTTCATTTGAACACATACAAAATCAGTGAAAGTTCTTGTGCTGCTATTCTGTTTCATTTGAACACATACAAAATCAGTGAAAGTTCTTGTGCTGCTATTCTGTTTCATTTGAACACATACAAAATCAGTGAAAGTTCTTGTGCTGCTATTCTGTTTCATTTGAACACATACAAAATCAGTGAAAGTTCTTGTGCTGCTATTCTGTTTCATTTGAACACATACAAAATCAGTGAAAGTTCTTGTGCTGCTATTCTGTTTCATTTGGATACTTTGGCACAGTACTGTTGGTTGTTATGTACTGGCACTTTCATTTTATTACAAAAAATAAATGCATGTACTAACCTGACATGCTGTTTGGCTTATTTTGATGCCTGCTCACAATGAATCACCCCTCCTGTCTGCACCCACTGTCGCCAACCCCGCCAATTTGCACCCTTTCCCCTGACCCCACCTCCACCTAAACATAAAAGCTACTTGGGGTCCTGACAATTTTCAGTCCTTAACTGGAGTTGTAGGAAAATGCTTTATAATGAAAGGAAAGACAGTGATGACCCAGATGAGACTGTGTATATTTACGGAATGGCTGATTTGCAATGGAGAGTGATAGTAACAGTGCGGATTCAATTTGTGCACTGGGTGAATAACAGCTGAGGCTTCTTATTCATAGATAGATTCATAGAATTCTTACAGTGTGGAAACAGGCCCTTCGGCCCAGCAAGTCCACGCTGACCCTCAGAGCATGCCACCCAAGACCCGACCCCCCTATAACCCAACTATGGGCAATTTAGCACGGCTAATCCACCTAGCTTGCACATCTTTATACTGTGGGAGGAAACTAGAGCACCCAGAGGAAACCCACCCAGACACAGAGGGAATGTGCAAACTCCACACAGACAGACACCCGAGGGAGGAATTGAACCCAAGTCCCTGGCACTGTGAGGCTGCAGTGCTAACCACTGAGCCACCTTGTCGCCTAACGGGGGACTTTTGGCCAGCTACACAATTCCAAACATGATCCTCTCTGTGTGCTTTATCCCCAAGTGGAGTATTGAGTTACAGTTTGCAAAGGCCCTCAATCGCAGTGAATGTCCAGTTAGCAGACCAGTCGTGGGATGTTATAATATTGACTGAATTTATCTTAGTGCTAGATTCAAGCAAATGTGGCCTTGATGTCAAGGGCAGGCACCATTACATCCCTTCTGGAGTTGAACTGTTTTGTCCCTGTTTGAACCAAGGCTGCAATGTGATCAGGTGTTGAGTGGCCTTGGCTGTGCCTAATCCTAGTGTCAGTAAGCAGGTTATTGCTAGGGCAATGCTGCTCCTTGCGTCAGTTTACTGCTGATCAAGAGCTGACTGATGGGGTGGTAATTGGTTAGATTAGATTTGACCTGCTTTGTGTGTACAGGAAATGCCTGGACAATTTCTGTATTGCTGCACAAGATGCCATTATTGTAGCTATACTGGAAGAACTTGGTAAGGGCACTGCACACTGTAGAGCACATGTAAGGACCTACAACTTTTGCAGTATCCTCTGCCTTCAAAAATCCAGTGCCTGATATCACATGGAGTGAATTGAATTGACTGAAAACAGGCAACAGTGATGCTGGGAACATCTAGAGGAGGCCAGAATGGATCTTGATTCAGCACTACTGGTTGAATATTGTAGCAAATGTTTAAACCTTATCTTTTGTATTGAAATGTTGGGTGATGGATATGTTTGTGGAGCCACCTCCTCCAATGAGTCGTTTGTTTATCCACCACCATTGGATTTGGCAGGACTGCAGAGCTAAGATTTGATCCGTTGTGTTGTGAAATCACTTAGCTTTGTCTCGCTAAGTATTCCAGTTAAAAAAGGCAACAGTAACCTGGTAACAAACATGGATAAATTCAAAGGTAACATGAAGATGTTCATCAGAATATTTTGAAAAAAGGATACAATTGAATTAAAAATTAAACACCATCTTTACAGGCAGTCAAATGCATTTAAATTTCATCCTTACAGTATTTAATTGAAAACCTGAGCCATGTAAGGAAAAGGGCTACACCAACACTTTTCTGTTCTGCATCCCATGAGACCGAATGTTGTGGACTTGTTGAGTCGGTTGAGCTGATTACTCTGCATGTGATGGAAGTATCGGTTCTGAAATTGGGTACAGCGCATAAGCAATTTTTCTGAACCTAATGTGACTATTAACTCTTGTCTGTAGAGTTTTGAACTTTGTAACATAAAGGACAGTGTTGTACGTACCAAGAACGTATGCTCAATCTTGGTGTGCTCTTCTTTCAATTAGAACGGTTTGTGCCTGAGAGAGGCCAGGGTTACACACAGTGTATTCGACCAAAGAACTGATGTGTCCAGTGCATAGAAGATAATTCTCTCCTGCAAGAACACGTAAGCATAAAATCTAACCTATGACATTGTTGGCAGAAGTTTAGCTTCTTTAAAAAGGGAGAAAGGAGAAAATAATACTCTGGGTCTGTGAAGTAATGGATAGTGTTGTTAGGTGCAGTTAGGTCATGTTGCCTTGAAGTGGCAGTATATACCAGCAAATATTTCGACACATGCTAGCCCAGTTGTGCATCTTGGGTCCTGACATAGTAAAATCAGTATTTTACTGAAAAATAGAAGAATGCTGTTCACTTAGCAGCATGTTCAAAAATCACTTTCCCACAATTTTTGTTGGGGGGGGGTGTTGTTAATTATAGAGAAAATGAGATATTCCTTTTTTTTCAAAAGAGCAAGTTTGGCTGCTATTATTGTTAACAAATAGGAAATGAAAGCCGCAAAACTTTTGACTGGACTGGACCCAAGGCTATAATTACGAAGAGCATCTGCCAGTCAAATTACAAAGGATGCTATGAGCTAATATGGGCAGAATGTGTCTCAAGTATGTAAGGCTTGTTTGCTGTGGTTATTCTATCTGGATTTTACAATAATGTAAAATAAAGCACTGTTAGTACATTACATAGTGTACTATTTCTGATACAGGAATGCAGCTTAATCTTACTGTACTCTCTGGTTTCTAGGAAAGCCATGACTGGACTCAATGTGCTTTTTTTAAAAATGTGCTCTCTAGACTCTGAAGTCCTCCCTCTTCCTCTCCGTCTCCATTCTCTCTTCAACCAAGAAATTATCATCCTGACAGAATGTACACCCCTTTTGACTTGGTATGAAATTGTATGATTGCACTCCTATGAGATGTATTAGGATGTTGCATGAAGGGTGCTATATCAATGAATGTTATGTATGAAAAATTTTGATACCATGTGGAAGTTTGTTTCCTTATTGTGGAGTATTGTTAATGAACAATTATTTAATTTATACCTACCTGTAAACAAATGTGATTAGCAATAATTTGCCTGAGTATGCAGTTGTAAGAGAGCCCATTACATGTTTTTTTTTAATATTGGATAAGCAATGAAACAGTAAGTGGCAGGTTGGTAGTAATGGGGAAGGCCCATGTGAAGTGATAACAGTAAATGATGAAGGTGAGAGAGCCCTTGAGTAAAAAGGGCGAAGTGATGAAAAATGTCCTAACATGAAGGGGTTAGTGACAGTGTTATCGTGTTTGAAGGGGGTACCGAGGGAATAATTCCGTGCATACATGCAGCTGTAATGTCAACACATTCCCAGCATTGACTGTATGTTAGTAACTATTACTTCTAGTCTATTAATGTTTTTTAAGTGAAGTTTGTTGAAACATTTGTGGTTTATACAAATTAGTGAACTAGCCTTGTTGGCTTCTGCATTGACTAAACCTCTGCCAGAATTGTCCTTTGCTTTTATTTTGAAAACCTTTTATTTCCCTTAGGTTTTTCACTGATTCGTTCTGTCTCCCTCAGCCATGCCATTTCATCACATCACATTTGCACCATCATGCTACTTGGTGAAATGACACCTCACAATCTAGTCTAAATCATAAACCCCACTAGTTTTAAGAAAAAAAGGTCCAAATCAATTCCTAAAATTCAAATTCACTGGGACTGATGATTTACAAAGCATAGTCCTCTTTATCTGAATCAATCAACTGGTAAAAATACTGAGTATCTGGGAGTGTATGATGAGGTATCCGATGCTGTATGGCTGGCATTATAGGTGCTACAGAGATAATGGGAACTGCAGATGCTGGAGATTCCAAGATAATAAAATGTGAGGCTGGATGAACACAGCAGGCCAAGCAGCATCTCAGGAGCACAAAAGCTGACATTTCGGGCCTAGACCCTTCATCAGAGAGGGGGATGGGGGGAGGGAACTGGAATAAATAGGGAGAGAGGGGGAGGCGGACCGAAGATGGAGAGTAAAGAAGATAGGTGGAGAGAGTGTAGGTGGGGAGGTAGGGAGGGGATAGGTCAGTCCAGGGAAGACGGACAGGTCAAGGAGGTGGGATGAGGTTAGTAGGTAGTGGGGGGTGCGGCTAGGGGTGGGAGGAAGGGATGGGTGAGAGGAAGAACCGATTGGGGAGGCAGAGACAGGTTGGACTGGTTTTGGGATGCAGTGGGTGGGGGGGAAGAGCTGGGCTGGTTGTGTGGTGCAGTGGGGGGAGGGGACGAACTGGGCTGGTTGAGGGATGCAGTAGGGGAAGGCGAGATTTTGAAACTGGTGAAGTCCACATTGATACCATATGGCTGCAGGGTTCCCAGGCGGAATATGAGTTGCTGTTCCTGCAACCTTCGGGTGGCATCATTGTGGCAGTGCAGGAGGCCCATGATGGACATGTCATCAAGAGAATGGGAGGGGGAGTGGAAATGGTTTGCGACTGGGAGGTGCAGTTGTTTATATTATAGGTGCTACAGTTGGTTCCAGTAGCCATTGCTTAGGAAGAACAAGTCATCCAAAGCTTCCCTGCTGCTGCTTAATGCTATCAGGTAACCTCTGCTGTGGTGTGTGTTTTAATTGACATCCATTCTTGGCTGAAAGTTGCACATTGTCCATTTATGCCTTTCTAACTGATATTTTTTCCAAGGGCTGATGGCTGAGTTCTGGTCAGTGCTGCGCTGGCTAATCTCACTCCACTTTGGCTTCTTCATAGTTAACTTCCACGCTTCCTAAACAAACTTTCTGTCTTTTGGATGGTCAAAGTTCATTACCACAATCGGAAAGAAATGGAGCGGTGTTCTCTCCAGTGTCCCTTATCCCTCAGCCAACATCAGGAAATTAAAATGACTGGGCAGTATCAAATTGGTTTATTCAGCAGTTGAGAGGAGAAGATTTAAAAGGGACCCGAGGGGCAACTTTTTCACACAGGGTGATTAATACACGGAATGAACTGCCAGAAGAAGTGATAGATGCAGGTACAGTTACAGTATTTAAAAGACATTTGGACAGGCATGTGACTGGAAAGGTTTGGAGGGATATGGGCCAAACAGGAAAGTGGGACTAGTTTATTTTGCAAAACTTGGTCAGCATGGATGAGTTGGACTGAAGGGTATGTTTCTGTGCTGTATGACTCTGACTATTCCAACCCCATCGGTGCATGCACAGTGTGCTATTTGCAGAGCTGTAATTAGCCCATGAGCCATCCTTACATTTTTTCCCTCAGTTACCGGTTACATTACTTCATCCAGATTTCATGAAATATTGTTAATGTGCCATTGTGCAACAAACAAACTTACAGAGAGCTGTCTCAGACCCAATGAGCGGAACAGCTTCTTTTCGTCTTGTACTCAAGATTGTACTTTATCATTTATGTCTCTTGTGCTTTCTGTGTGAGGCCAAAGCACTGTAACGTATGCCTGTTATTAAGTAAAGTGATGTGGACTCCTGGCAGTAACATCATTCAGATGGTTACATGGCATTAAAAGCCATTAGTTTCCAGCAGTCATTGTGAAATCACAGCCCTGAAACAAGTTGGAATATGGGCATCTGACTGACCATTTAGTATTGGGTTGGTTATTTTAAAAAAAGTCAGGCATGTCAAAAAATTATTGATCTCCATCAAAGCTTTTTGCCTCTTGTGCCCGAGGCCTTCTAGCACCTTTCATTCACATGTATATCTTTGAATCAGAAGGTTCAAGTCTCGCATGAGGACGTGAATTTGTGACCAGGCTGACACTCCAATTTGTTGAGACTGTGGGCAGCCATTGCCCAAAATCCGCTCGGTGCAGGATAATTAAATCAAAGGCACTTTCTTTGCTTGCATCGCATTACTAGGATAGATGTTCGAAATCCCATGGGACTCCTTTTAAAGAAGGGCAGGTCTGCAAACCTCAACAATCAAATCTGTTGGTCCTTTCCCCTCTTGCTACTTATAAGTATTTTTTTCCATGCTTCTCTCTCCATTCTCTCGAGGTTTCTATGCAGACTGGTAACCAGAGCCCCCAGTTGCTTCACTTTAAACCCATGAATGTTCAGGCCTGTGAGGTGTCTTAAATAATTTGAGCCCTTCTCTTTCTTACAGAATTCATCTGCTCTTCGAATATGTATTTCATAGGAGCGCAAATAGGCCATTCAGCCCATTGAGCCTGCTCTGCCATTCAGCTGGATCATGCAATATCAGCTCTGTTTCCCCATATCCCTTGATGTCTTTGATATCTAATTTTTTAGAAACAAAAACAGAAATTGCTGGAGAAGCTCAGCAGGCCTGGCAGCATCTGTGAAGAGAAATCAGAGTTAACATTTCAGACCCAGTGACCCTTCCTCAGACCTGGACCTGAAACATTAACTCTGATTTCTCTTCATAGATGCTGCTGAGACCTGCTGAGCTTTCCCAGCAATTTCTGGTTTTGTTTCTGATTTACAGCATTTCCATTTCTTTCAGTTTTTGTCTAATTCTTTAGACTGTAACACTGCCTGACAAATTAATACAGGTATCTATCACCCTTTTGATAAAGAAGCCCATCCTGATATTTATCTCATTTAGCATTAATTGAAAGTGATGCTTTCTTGTTTCATCATTTGTTTGCTTTTGCAGCAATATTCTCTGCACCATTTGAGTTTACGTGTGCACACTTAGCTCAGTCTTAGACCTGTTTGTTTATCCATGCTGGTTACCGTGGTAGCTATAGAGACTAATTCATCCAAAATTGATAATGCAGTGTAATGAAGCTTTATAATTGTGATGTTTGCCAAGTGCTTGTCAAGACTTGATCACTGAGAAATAGCCGTGACCATTTCATACACTGGGTAAACCTTCACTATTTTATAGTGCAGCTCCTTGGATTTTGTAAATAATAGGTTCAATTCTCTAGGAATCAGGTGTTGGCAACAGAACAGGCTTTCAGATAGTGATTGCAGAAACTGGAGGAGTAGCTGTGTACTAAACTCGTCTCCTCTGTTCCAGTTGAGTTTTAATCAGACCTCAATACAGAGTCAGACATTCAATGGGAAATACATTGAACTGCCAATATTTTTGTGTCTGATTAATATCAGCCTTGATCTCACATGTAATATTCTCTGGCCTCTTAGAAAAGTATGGGTTCAAGTCCCACTCTGGCTCTGGAGACTCGAGGACAAAAGTTGAGGCTGAATCTCTAGTACAGTAGTGAAGTGGTGCTGCAAGTTTGGAGATAAATCTTTCAGATAAGATGCTAACCCAAAGACTCATCAGTTCTCTTAAGTGGACAGTAAAAGAACTTCTTGACTTGAGGGCCTGGCACAGGCAGCTGAAACAGGGACAAAGCCAAATGTACTGATGGATGACCCTGAATCGAAACATTTTCAAGAAGACCAAATGCTAAAATGAGATGTGCAAGGGAGAGAACCTTGGGTCATTTTTGTTTTGATTGGATGAGAAGCACAATAAACAAATAAAACAGTCAGAAACCCAATAAGCGGGGCACAACACTGATTTTGTTTGCAGTGTGTTGCAATATTCAACTCTTCGATGGATGGCCAAATTGGACTTGAAACAACATTAAATGTGCATTGGGTACATTATCCAATTTGGCACACCAAGCCAACTTCCTTAACAGACAGTATGCACCATGCCTACTGGAAGGCTGTATTTGGGGCCACTGTTTTATAGTAGGAATGTCTTCACCATGTGGAATGTAATGGCTCAGGAAGGTGGTTTGCCAATATAAAGCCTTGCCATGAAACTTACATCTTAAGAATTAATTCAAACATTTTTGTTAAAAATCTGGAAACAGGTATATAAAGCACACGAGGAATCCTCTGCCAGAAGGCTATGGATACCAAGTTACTGAAAATATTTTTAAAAAATAGAATCCTTAAATGAAATATGTGAGGGTTATGGGAAGGGCAGATGAATCACATTGAGATAGATGGCCCATCAGCCTTGATCATGCTGATTACTAGAGAGCATGCAATTGGCCACATGGCCCTACTCCTACTTCTATTTTCTATATTTCTTTAGAAGGATTTGACAAGGATGATCCAATAATACATGGATCAGTTCTGGTCTCCGAGCTATAGTAAGCATGCTGTGAAACTTGAAAGGGTTCAGAAACGTTTTGCAAGGAAGTTGCCAGGGTTGGAGGGTTTGAGCCACAGGGAAAGGCTGAATAGGCTGGGGCTATTTTCCCTGTAGCGTCGGAGGCTGAGGGGTAACCTTTTAAAAGTTTACAAAATCATGAGGAGCAAGGATAGGGTGAATAGCCAATGTATTTTTCCTGAGGGTAATGGACTCCAAAACTAGCAGGCATAGGTTTAACTTGAGAGGGGAAAGATTTAAGAGAATGAAGGGGCAACTTTTTTCATGCAGAGGGTGGTTTGTGTATGGAATGAGCTGCCAGAGGAATTGGTGGAGGCTGCTACAATTACAACATTTAAAAGGCATCTCGATGGGTGTATGAATAGGAAAGGTCTAGAAGGATCTGGGCTAAATGCTGGCAGACAGGGCTAGATCAATGTAGGATATCTGGTCAGCATAGACAAGTTGGACCGAAGGGTCTGTTTCCATGTTGAACAACCACTGAAAATAGAAGGCTCAGGTCAGCATGTCAGTGTTGTATATTAGTGAGCTGTATATATCTCCACTAATGCAAAGCCTTAACACAACTTTACAATGCTTCCACTGCCTATTATGCATACCACAGTTTCAAGCTAAAGCATGTAACTGAAAATATCATTAACTAATACTTTTGAAAGTCACTGAACCTTAAATCATTGTAAAGTAACCAACGTGTATGATGCGCATTGACTTGCTAACTGCGAAGTCTTGATTGTCATTATGCTGTGCACCTTCACCCTGTAACATTTGGGGACTAAATCTAGAATCTCAGTGACACAATCAGAGTTGCAAATGTCAAAAATGCACATTTACCACCTCACTTCCCACAAAGTGCTCTGCAGACTATCATGCTAATCTCCAACCTTCCTTTCCTTTCCAAAGTCTTTGAATGCACTACCGTCTTCCAAATCCATGCCCATCTTTCTTGCAACCCCTGTATTTGAATCTGTCCAGTCACATTCTGCCACAGGGCAGATCTAGCTTGAACCAAGGTCACAAGCGACATTCACATCACAGCAATGATGTTCACTTATTTCTCTTTGTCCTCTTGAACAATTGTGAAGCCTTTGATACGGTCAGTAACAACATCCTTTACTCCCTTCCTCTATAGTCCACTTCAGCGCTTAGTTTGGGTACGTTCATTTCTATCCATTCATAATCAAAGCATCTCCAGCAATGGCTTCTCACCCCTTCTAGGAACCACAATATTCCCTCAAGCATTGTTTCTTGGCTCACTCATGTTCAGCTGTGTGCTGCTCTTGGCCATACAGTCCAAAGATGCGTCAGTTTTCATGTGTACGCCAATGACATTCAACTCAAGATCACCATCACCTTTCCCTTGGCTCATCCACTGCCAATTGCAGTCAGATTGTTATCCAGTCTTAAATGAGCGATAGTTTCCTCCAGTTGAATTTTGGGAAAACTGAAACCACTGACTTGCTGTTGCAAAATTCCACCCTTGGCACAATTATATATTTTTAAAATTCAATAACCTCCTAAATACATGTTTTGTCAGCTACTTCTTAAGTCGTGAAAGTTGAAAGAACTGCAAATGCCGAACTCAGCAATTCTTGCAGATTCTGTGGAGTTGGTACATTTTCCCTATGTCTGTATGGGTTTCCTCGGGGTGCTCCAGTTTCCTCCCACAGCCCAGTGATATGCAGGTTCGGTGGATTGGCCATGCTAAATTGCCCGTAGTGTCCAGAGATGTGTAGACTAGGTGCATTAATCATGGGAAATGCAGAGTTACAGGGATTGGGTGGGATGCTGTTTGGAGGGTCATTGTGGACTCAATGGGCCAAGTGGCCTGCTTCCACACTGTAGAGATTCCATGATTCTCTCACTTTCTGTCTTTGTGTAGGCTGTTACAATCCTCGGTGAGCTCCAGTTCTGACTTCTTAGGCCTTTTTGAATATCAGTATAAATGTGGCTTAAGCAGTTATTTGGATTCTTGGTGAAACCATACCTGGAGCTTTGTGGTCCTCTTACAAACAGCTGATTTATTCCCTGCAGAGGCAGTACATCAAATGTTCACCAAAATAATTCCAGGATGGAGGCCATGTTTCAGAAGGATAGATTAATTAGATGGGACTTCTATTCTCTGGAGATTAGAAGAATG
Organism: Stegostoma tigrinum; assembly: GCF_030684315.1. Taxonomy (NCBI): domain Eukaryota; kingdom Metazoa; phylum Chordata; class Chondrichthyes; order Orectolobiformes; family Stegostomatidae; genus Stegostoma; species Stegostoma tigrinum. The sequence continues at coordinate 87,819,556 of NC_081362.1, read as the reverse complement.
AGATAGAACTTATTTCAATGCACAAAATAATTGCAAACAGGATACAGAAAGGATGCCTCCCCTAACATGGGAGGGAGGGATTATGGGGGGGCGTTGGTGGAATCTACAACCAGAGGACACAATCTCAAAATAGGAAGCAGCCCGTTTAGGGCTGAGGAGCAATTTCTTCACTTGTAGGATGGTGAATCTTTAGTATTCTTTGCCCCAGAGAGCTGTGGAGTCTCAATCATTGAGTATGTACAAGATGATAATTGATAGATTCCTATATGTTAAGAACACCATGGAATAAGTGTGAAAATACTTAATAAAATAAAATCTGACAAGATGAACCATGATTTAATTGAAGGTGGAGCGAGATCAAAGGTTTATTCTTGTACATTGGCAATCACTGAGATCCTCCACAAAAAGCACTGCACCTTCCTGCTGAAGATTCTACTTAAAAGTCCCCTTTTTGTTCAAGATGTTGCTCAACTCCTCTGATCATGGCTTAATCTCAGTGGCTGTGTTTGTCCGATATTAGGTTATATTGTACATTTTTTCACAGGTTCAGGGAGGCGTAATGGACACGAGTCCATGAGCTCCCATTCCATCACCCCCACTTCCCCACCCCAACCTCCGGATAGCCCATTGAGTGCTGGATACCAATTAGTGGAAGGAGCTGGAAAGTGGTACTGAGTTCCCAATGGACACTGTAAGCAGAGGAGTAACACAGCAAACAGCCATTCAATCATGACGAGCATTGTGAAGAATACCCCCCACTCTCCTGGTTCCCACAGTGAGGCTTTACTTTGCATTAAAGGCTCCAAAAAGATCAAGAGGTGAGCTTTTCAAAAATCTCTCAGATCCTGCCACATTTCCCTACAAAATCGGCTGCCACATTCAACTAGAGTTCCAGAATCAGGGCCACTTTTCCTTCCACTCTGTATCACCTCAGTATGACTGTGCTAAAACAAACGCTCGCAAAGCTTTTCCACATCTGATGCACAAAATATGGAGTAGGCAGTGAAAAATCGTAGGTGCTGTGTTGTTAATAAGATAAATACATCAGTTTGGAGGGGCCTGGGAGAGGGCAGCCCTCATGATTTGAAGCTGTCAAATCTAGTCCCACATCTGTGTCATGTGTTTGGGAGGTTTGTCTACATCAAAAGTGCTCTGTGAGTTGTGCTCAGGGGAACTGTTACCTGACCAAGAGTCTCTGCTGACGATGCAGCTTTCCTGACATAATCCAGGAGCTCAGGCAGACTCTCTGGACCTTCATGGTTGGCTGCAGTGGCACTCTGCAATTTGCCTCAGGCAGGCATTAAATGAATTATCCATTCAACAGCCACTGGATAGATAATCTGTGAGTGGACCTTCTGATAAAACAGGGGTGTTTAATGGTTGGGGCAGAGTAGTGGGAAGTGGTGGAATATTTCCACTTGCCTGGATGAACGCAACTCCGACAACACCTGAGAGGATCAATACCGTTCAGGACGAAGCAGTCTGTGTGATTGGCACCCCATCCACCAACTTAAACACTTGCTCCCTGCAGAACAGTTGGGCAGTAGCAACTGTGAGATATCTGGGAGTTGTACTGCATCAATGCACCCAGGATCCTTCAACAGCAACTTGCACATCCTCAACCTGTGCCATTTAGGACAGGGTTAGTAGCACATGAGAATTGAAAGCGGGAACTGTGAGTTCCTCCAAACCACTTACCATGCTGACTTGAAAATATTGCTGTTCCTTCGCTGTCACCGAGTCAAAATCCCGAAACTTACTCCTTAACAAAATTGTGGATGTCCCTTAGCCAAAAGGACTGCAGTGATTTGAGAAGGCAGCTCACCATTGCTTTCTCAAGGATTTTTAGGATGTGCAATAAATGCTGGCTCAGCCAGTGACACCCACATCCCATAAGTGAACTTAAAAACTCGGGATCTCTGGCATCTCACAAATTTACAGCCAATGAAAGCAGAGACAGGATACAGACTCATAACGTACTGATCCGAATCTGAAACCACTTTATATTGATTCAAGATATAAGTCACTGTAGTAGGCATAGCAAAGAGGACAATGATTGTGTCGTCCCCGGCCTGGTCTTGCTTGAAATGTTGTACATTTAACCTGCTCATAATCTTGTAATTGTGAGGTGAATGTTTGAATAGGGTGCCTTTTTGTTTTGCAGTTAAGGGAGATTAAAGCATTTACCAGGGCAACAGGTGTGCACTTAGATTAATTCTGTAAATTATTCTTCTCTGTCTGATAACAAGAATTGTAAGCATGATTCGATTTGGTTAATATTTCTCTCTTTGCTCAGACATGCTCACTGTTTCACCTAGATAAGGTGCGTCAAGTTGAGTGTGTATGAAAGGGATTGAATGGGAACACTGCTCTAGCTCCCACCTGCTTATCTCCCTTTCCTATTCTAACTACATTTGTTATCAGTCACATTTCTCACATTGATTGCACACAGCACAATGAGCTGTCACTCTGCTTAATGCTTGCAGTGCTTTTAAAATGGGTGCAACAATGGATTCAACACAAACTTTTCTTCCACTTCAAACTATTTCATCAGGCATAAATTTGTTACAGTGCTTTTGAGAAGGGGGAATCTGAAATACAGCAGTCTTGCTGTTCCTTCGCTGTCACTGAGTCAAAAGCCTGGAACTCGCTCCTTAACAAAATTGTGGATGCCCCTTCACCAAAAGGACTGCGGTTGTGGCAATATGCATTTTTACATGCATGTTGTAGCCTGACACTATGAATAGTGATGGTAAAGACTCCAATGTTCTTGCCATTGTATGGCTGTCCAGGGATCTCTCCTGCTGTACCCACCTGCAATTGATCTGGGTCAGAAGGATTTACAAATCGATAGGATAATGTCACTGGATTAGTAATCCAGAGGAGTTATTCACCTCCTGCTCTGCCATTCTAGATCGTGCACTTTAAAACCACATTGTTTTATTCATGCATGGGATGCAACATCACTGGCTATGCCAGAGGTTATAGCCCATTCCTAATTTGCCAGAGGGTAACCTTATTGCAATAGGTCTGAAGTCACCCATAGGCCAGACCGCTTAACGTTAGTAGATTTTCTTCACTAAAGGAATGAACCAGATGGGTTTTTTTTTAAAAAAACTGCCAGTGATTACGTGGTCACCATTAGGTTAGCTTTTAGTTCCAAATCTTAAAAAAATTATTTCAAATTTCACCATCTGTTACATTGGGATTTCATCCTGAAGCTGTGGATTACTTGATTAATGACATTACCACTGTGCTACCACCACTTCCCTTCACTCTCACAGAGTGTACCATAAAACCTTGTTGAAAAGCCATGTTACCTCCTCCTTGTCTTCATCCAAAACAATGTCACCCACTTGCCCAGCTGAGCAAATGCATTGTAATACAATGCAGGTAAGAATCCCAAGCTGGTTTACAGCCATGATAACAAGGTGTGGGGCTGGATGAACGCAACGGGCCAAGCAGCATCAGAGGAGCGGGAAAGCTGACGTTTCGGGTCTGGACCCTTCTTCAGATCCTTCTTTATTCTGAAGAAGGGCCCAGACCCAAAACATCAGCCTTCCTGCTCCTCTGATGCTGCTTGGCCCACTGTGTTCATTCGGCTCTGCACCTTGTTATCTCAGATTTTGCAGCATCGGAAGTTCCTACTATCTCTGGTTTGCAGCCAATGTAGTTTTATTTTTGAAATAAAGTAGGGTAGGAAATTTGGCAGCAAGATCCCACAAACTGCAATGTGATGATGATTTAAGAGGACAGCCAGGTCTCCATAGTTCTAACCATCTTTGACTGCCATGTGGCTTGGGCCTTTTCATTTGAGCAGCTGCATGGGGATTCTGTGCAACTCCAAGGCCATTTCAGACAGACTTTAAGAAGCAACCATGTTGTTTTGTGTCTGTAATCTTCAGAGCTATTGGCCTGATTGGATGAGGACAGCAGGGAAACAGGAATGAGAAGTGATTAAATTGAAGCACATGAAATTCTTGGGGAATTTGCTCAGTTAGATGCTGAGAAGTGTCTTTTTTCTGGTTGGAGGTCTAGAACATGGAGATACAATCTCAGAATAAGAAGTTGACCTTTCAACACCGAGATGACAAAGAATTTCTTGTCAGAGAAGGTTGCGAGTCTTTGAAGCTCTCTAGCCCAGTGATACTCAGTTGTTGAATATATTCATACTGAGATGCAGAGATATTTGTGTTCGAAACTTTGAGGGGTATGAGCATAGTACAGGAACTTCCTGTTCTTATTTCTTTTGTTCTGTGACATTTGTACTAAGTCTACCTGCATCGAACTACAGTTCGCTTTCTCTCAGTTAGATTAAGGGAAGGAAGCAGTGGAAAGGTTTCATAATACGGTCCGCTAGATTGAGGGGAGGTGGTGGTAGTGTCATTAATCTAGTGATTCAGACCCCCAGACTAATGTTCTGGGAAGATGAGTTTGATTCTCACGATGACACACAGTGAAATTTGAATTCAGTTTTAAAAAGAAAATCTGAAATTGAAAGATAGCCTAATGGCAACAGTATAACCACGGTCAGGTTTTTCTAAAAATCTACCTGCTGGCTCTACCTGGTCTGGTCCACATGTGACTCTAGGCCCGCAGCAATGTGGTTGACTCTTAACTGTCCTCTAAGCAATCAAGGATGGGCAATAAATCCGTACCTAATCAGCAATTCCAGCATCTTGTGAATGAATGAATAAATGAAAGAAAAAAGTTACCCCAGGATCCAGCACAAGCTCAAACATTTATGGCTCTGTGTATAACTCACTGTTCAGCTTAAACCCATTTATGATCAATAAATGTTGTAATGTCAGCAGGTGTCAGAATAGACACACATAGAAAACTACTTTCTGCTACCAAGATAGTAGGAAGTGCAGATGCTGGAGAATCTGAGATAACAAGGTGTAGACCTGGATGAACACAGCAGGCCAAGCAGCACCAGAGGAACAGGAAGGCTGACGTTTTGGGCCTAGACCCTTCTTCAGAAATGGCGGGGGGAAGGGGATTCTGAAATAAATAGGGAGAGAGGGGGAGGCAGATAGAAGATGGATAAAGGAGAAGATAGAACAAAGAACAAAGAAAATTACAGCACAGGAACAAGCCCTTTGGCACTCCAAACCTGCGCCGATCGCGATCCTCTGTCTAAACCTGTCACCTGTTTTCTAAGGGTCTGTATCCCTTTGCTCCCCACCCACCCATGTACCTGTCCAGATACATCTTAAAACACACTATCGTGTCTGCGTCTACCACCTCCACTGGCAACGCGTTCCAGGCACCCACCACCCTCTGTGTAAAGAGCTTTCCTCGCATATCTCCCATAAACTTTCCTCCTCTCACTTTGAACTCATGACCCCTAGTAATTGAGTCCCCCACTCTGGGAAAAAGCTTCTTGCTAACCACCTTGTCTCTACCCCTCATGATTTTGTAGACCTCAATCAGGTCCCCCCTCAATCTTTGTCTTTCTAATGTAAATAACCCTAATCTACTCAACCTTTCTTCATAGCTAGCACCCTCCATACCAGGCAACATCCTGGTGAACCTCCTGTGCACCCTCTCCAAAGCAACCAGAACTGTACACGGTACTCTAAATGTGGCCGAACCAGGTGGAGAGGAGACAGACAGGTCAAAGACGCAGGGTTGGAGCCAGTAAAAGTGAGTGTAGGTGGTAGTTAGGGAGGGGATAGGTCAAGGAGGTGGGATGAGGTTAGTGGGTAGGAGATGGGGGTGGGGCTTGAGGTGGGAGGAGTGGATAGATGGGAGGAATGGTGAGGGAGGTTGGGATGAGCCGGGCTGGTTTTGGGATGTGGTCGGGAGAGTGGAGATTTTGAAGCTTGCGAAGTCCACATTGATACAATTGGGCTGCAGGGTTCCCAAGTGGAATATGAAATGCTGTTCCTGCAGCTTTTGGGTGGTGTCATTGTGGTGCTGCAGGAGGGCCAGGATGGACATGTCATCCAAGGAGCAGGAGGGGGAGTTGAAATAGTTTGCAAATGGGAGTTGCAGTTGTTTATTGCGAACTGAGCAAAGGTGTTCCGCAAAGCGGTCCCCAAGCCTCTGCTTTGTTTCTCTGAACAGCAGATACAGTATACCACACTAGCAGATGTGCAGGTGAACATCTGTTTGATGTGGAAGGTCTTCTTAGATGGGGTGAGCGGGGAGGTGTGGGGGCAGATGTAGCACTTCCTGTAATTGCAGGGAAAGTGCCAGGGGTGGTGGGGCTGGAGGGGAGTGTGAAGCGGACAAGGGAGTCACAGAGAGAGTGGTCCCTCCGGAAGGCAGACAAGCGTGGGGAGGGAAAAATGGCGGAAGTGTCAGAGGATGATGCATTGGATTTGGAGGTTGGTGGGGTGGCATGTGAGATGAGGGGGATTCTGTTTTTGTTGTTAATGCAGGTCAGGGGTGTGAGGGATGAGTTCCAGGAAATACAGGAGACATGGTCAAGGGCATTTTTGGCCATTGTGGAGGGGAGGTTGCAGTCCTTGAGAAACAAGGACATCGAGGAGTGGAATGCCTCATCACGGGAGCAGATGCGGCGGAGGTGAAAGAATTCAGAATAGGGGATGGCCTTCTTTTGGTAAGATGGGTGAGAGGAGATGTGTTCTAGGTAGCTATGGGAGTAGGTAGGCTTGAAATCGATATTGGTTTCCAGGTGGATGCCATGGATGGAGACAGAGAGGTCCAGGAAGGAGAGAAATGTAGTAGAGATGGTCCAGGTGAACTTAAGGTTGGGGTGGAAGGTGTTGGTGAAGTGGATGAACTGTTCGAGCTCCTCGTGGGAGCTCGAGGCGGCACCGATACAGTCATCAATGGAACAGAAGAAGAGGTGGGGTTTGGGGCCAGTGTAAGTACGGAAGAGGGCCTGTTCCACGTAACCTACAAAGAGGTAGGCATAGCTTGGGCCCATGCGGGTGCCCATGGCCACCTCCATTGTCTGTAGGAAGTGGGAGGAATTGAAAGAGAAGTTGTTGAGGACGAGGATGAGTTCGGGTAGGCGGATGAGGGTGTTGGTGGAGGGGGACTTGTCAGGCCGGTGGGACAGGAAGAAGTGGAGGGCTTTTAGGCCATCTGCATGGAGAATGCAAGTGTATAGGGACTGAACATCCATGGTGAAAATGAGGTGTTGGGGACCGGGGAAATGGAAGTTTTGGAGGAGGTGGAGGACATGGGTGGTGTCATGGACATATGTGGGGAGTTCCTGGACCAAGGGGGAAAAGATGGAGTCGAGAAGGGTGGAGATAAATTTGGTGGGGCAGGAGCAGGCAGAGACAATGGGTCGACCAGGGCAGGTAGGTTTGTGGATTTTGGGAAGGAGATAGAATTGGGAGGAGCTGACTCCAACAGCTACCTGGAATACACCTCCCCTCACCCATCTTCCCGCAAAAAGGCCATCCCTTATTCCAAACTCCTTCACCTCCGCCACATCTGCTCCAATCAAAACAGAATACCCCTAGTCCTCACATACCACCCCACCAACCTCCAGATCCAACGCATCATCCTTTAACACTTGCGCCATCTGCAATCCGACCCCACCACTAAAGACATTTTTCCCTCCCAACCCTAGTCTGCTTTCCAGAGGGATCACTCTCTCTGGGACTCCCATGTCCACTCCACACTCCCCTCGAGCCCCACCTCACCCAGCACTTTTCCCTGCAACTGCAGGAAGTACTCCACCTGCCCCCAGACCTCTTTCCTCGCCCCCTACCCAGGCCCCAAGAAGACCTTCCACATCAAACATATGTTCACTTGCACATCTGCTAATGTGGTATGCTGTATCCACTCTTCCCGTTGAGGGATCTTCTACATCAGGGAAACCAAGCAGAGGCTTGGGGACCGCTTTGCGGAAAACCTATGCTCAGTTCACAACAAACATCTACACCTCCCAGTCGCGAACCATTTCAATTCCCCCTCCCACTCCTTGGACAACATGTCCATTCTGGTCCTCCTGCATTGCCACAATGATGCCACCCGAAAGCGGCAGGAACAGCAACTCATATTTCTCTTGGGAACACTGCAGCCCAAGGGTATCAATGTGGACTTCACAAGCTTCAAAATCTCCCCTCCCCTGACCTCATCCCAAAACCAGCTCAACTCGTCCCCGCCTCCCTCACCATTCATCCCACCTCACGCCGCACCGCATCTCCTACCCACTGACCTCATCCTGCCTCCTTGACCTGTCCGTCCTCCCTGGGCCAACGTAGCCCCTCCCTAACTCCACACCTGCATTCACCTTTACTGGGTCCAACCCCACCTCTTTTACCTGTCTGTCTGCTCTCCACCTATCTTCTCCTTTGTTGATCTTCCATCTGCATCCCTCTCGCTCCCTATTTATTGCAGAATCCCCTTCCCCTCCCCCATTTCTGAAGAAAGGTCTCAACCCGAAACGTCAGCTTTCCTTCTCCTCTGATGCTATTTGGCCTGCTGTGTTCATCCAGGTCTCTACTTTCTGCTATCTCCCAGTCATGACCACCATCTAACGTTTAGTACCAAGCCAATTACAAGGCAGGCCAGCTAATTCTTCACTCATTCTTTAGTCTGAAAAACCCAAAGGCTGTGTCTCCATCAAACAGTTTGTTCAAACAGTTTATTAAAGTAAATGCAAGGAATTTCTTTTTGCCCTCCAGCCTGCCTATTAATTCAATTATGTTTCTCAAAGATTTTGCTTAGTGTACAAGGCTGAACTCACTGAATCCAGAATCACATCACGCATTTGTTCAGGTTCTAGGATCTTTCATTCAATCTTAAAATTGGCCTAGAATTTGTGGGAAGAACAGCAGTTCAATGGCGCCTGCTGTTATTGGCATGTAAATAAATGGGCAACTTGTGTTCAAAAGAAAGTCTTATACCTTGAGTTGCAAATTGCCACGAGTTGCTGTATGGCTTGCAGTGCTCTGCCATTAGCCTCCTAGTTTGCTGTCACATACCTGTGTGTTTCACAAAGTTGCAGCATTATGTCTCGATTAACTCACAACAGAAAATTACAGCTTGTATTTGACAATGTTAGAACCCACTTAATGTCAAGATTTATGATGACCTCTGAAACTTTCAAATTCAGAAAAGGAACAATTTAAACTGTGGTTATATGGAGAATCACGACCACAGTTTTAAATTGTTCCTGGAGATTTTAAAATCATAGATGCTTTCTTATCTTTAATTTCTGTCTCCCCTTTTCTTCTCTTAATCCCATCTTTCTTTGCATTTATTTTAATTTCTGCACCTGATTTGAATCTAATTCAATTTATTTCCCCCTCCCTCAGGGGGTCTTGTGATGCAGTGGATTTGTCCCTACCTCTGAGCCAGGAGGCCCAAGTTCATGCCCCACTTGCTTCACGATGTTGTACCGTCCCTTGACAAGTTGGTTAAAAAGATCTTTCATCTCCCTCACCATCCATGGCTCGAGAGCATTGAATCCCTACAGGTTGGAAACAGGCCATTCATCCCAACAAGTTCACAATGACCCTTTGAAGAGCATCCTACCCAGATCCACTCCCCTACCCTTTCCCTGTACCCCTACATTTCCTGTGGCTAACATACCTAATCTACACAACCCTGAACACTATGGGCAATTTAGCATGGCCAATGCACCTAATTTGCACATCATTGGACTGAAGGAGGAAACCCAAGCAGTAATGAGGACACTGCAAACTCCACACAGTCAGTCGTCTGAGGCTGGAATTGAACCCAAGTCCCTAGTACTATGAGGCAGCAGTGATAGCCCCTGTGCTGCCCCTGAAATTGGTTAAGAAGATAATAGTTACATTATTCAACAAAGTCACAGATAGCCTATTGTCCTTGTCCATTATCAGCCAGCTGATGGATGAGGAATAAAATCCAGCTACTGTAAATTCTGAGTCAATGAAATATTCTCTAACGCCATAGAGTCATAAGAAACAGACTCTTCAGTCCAACTTGTCCACAGTGACCTAAATTAATCCTAAATTAATCTAGTCCTATTTGCCAGGATTTGGGCCATGTCCCTCTGAACCCTTCCTATTTGTGTACCCATTCAAATCTTTTAAATGTTGTAATTGTACAAACTCCACCACTTCCTCTGGCAGTTCATTCCATACATGCACCACCCTCTGTGTGAAAAAGTTGTCCCATAGGTCCCTTTTATATCTTTCCCCTCTCACCTTAAACCTTTGCCCTCTAGTTTGGAGTCCCCTAGCCTGAGGAGAAGGCCTTGGCTATTCACCTTATCCCTGCCCCTTTTATGATTTTACAAACGTCTGTAAGGTCACCCCTCCGCCTCCAACACGCCAGCGAAAATAGCCTCAGCTTATTCAGCCTCTCCCTACAACTCAAACGGCAACAGCTTGTAATCTTTTCTGATCCCTTCCAAGCTCAACAATATCTTTATTATAGCAGGGAGACCATAATTGAACATAGTATTCCGAAAGTGGCCTAACCAATATCCTGCAAGTGTAGTCACTTTTGCAATGTAGAAAATATGGCAAGAAATTTCCTGTAAAAAATCTCCCACAACCCAATGTCATTTGTTTAATTTTGTTAATGAAGGGACAAAGTTTGACTAGGGGAGCTAGAAAAACTCTGCCACTCCTCTTCAAAATAAAATGTTTTAGGTCCATCTCAGAAATGAGATCATGCGTCAGTTTAGAACCTTATCCAAAAGTATACCTCCAAACTGTTCAGCAGTGCTTCATTACTGCAGTCGTCCATCAACCTTAATATGAAAATATCTTTTAGGAGCAGGTAATTTGGTACCTGAAGCCCTGCTCCGCTATTCAATAAAATCACTTGCGCTGATTGTGGATATATCACTACATTCCTACGTACCTCTAGTAATCATTAATGCCCCTGTTAATTGACACAAAACTTTGGGGTCAGACTTCAATACACGATCTGCTAATAGAGTGGCAAGTGTACGGCCACCGCCAACAGGTCTGACATTCTAGCCCAGTTCAAACTTGCTTCGCCATCTCTGAGCATTACATTCAATGATCCTCAAGGTTAACTAAACAGGTTCAAAATCTGAGGGGACTAAGACATTTGGTCCTGACTCAGGTTCCCTAACATTCATCCATTATATTAACTAGTTTGCGTTTGACCAGCAGAGGTGAACATCTGGGATTTCACAGAGCAGCAATTAAACCTATTAAGGAAGGAGAATGTTAAACCTTTTATATCGACTTGCACAGTGGGCTTCGCTGTCCAGTTAATCTGAACATGGGATTGGCTAATGCTCTGGGCGCGTGAGTTTGAATCCTGTCATGGTAGATGGTGGAATTTAAATATAATGAAAAGGTGGTCTAACGGCCACTATGTAACCACTGTCAACTGTTGTAAAAAGACCATCTGATTCACTAATGTCTTTTAAGGAAGGAAACTGATGTCCTTACCTGGTCTGCCCTGATGTGACTCCAAATCTGAGCAATATGGTGGACTCTTAACTGCCCTCTGGAAAGATTATAACTGCTCAGTGGGCAATAAATGTTGACCTAGTCAGTGAAGGCTGCACCCTATGAACAACCAAAAACAAACCATATTGATCACCCAACATCTGGCCAACACCGTGAGAACTAGAATGGGTTTGTCGGGATACAGATAAAAGACAAAATACAAACATTAGCATCCCCACCCCCAAAAGAAAAAGTATAATACTTGCATGGAGAATCATTGACATTCAATAAATTAAATGACATCAAATTCATAATCTCTTTCAAATGTGATTGTCCATTCCTCTTCCAAGCCCTCTAATTATATTATAGTGAATGTAAGCATAAGGTTGCAAGACTCCACTTGGCTGACTAACACAATTGGGTGACTGTTTATAAGGCATCTGCTCAGTTACCTATTACCTGCAGCTTGGCACTAAAATAGATGTCTCAAATGGTTTAGGTGAACATTAATGTTCATACCTTGATGCTAGGTCTCCAGTCAATTTGATAAATAATGCATTGAGTTGCATTCATCTTTTATGTCACCCAGCTGTTGTCAATGAATGAAGTTGTGTCGACAGTAAGAAAGCTGCAAAACTGCAGCTGGTATGTCTCTCCCATTGACTTTCTCTGAAATCCAGACATGGAGATGCACCACGGAGATAACTGTGACATCTGGGAAATGTGGGAATTCGGCAAGCAATGTACCTGTTGTAAATAATCATGTTGTATAATTAACCAGCGGTGTAATTAGATCTAATGATACTGAATACATCGTGCAACCATTTAAAAACACAAAACATCGGATGTCACCTGTTCTTAATGAAGGGATCACTGACCTACTAAGATATGCATCATCTACATCAGTCAGTACATGGCACAGAAGAAAGGCAATGTTCATGCTAAGCAGCCACGAGAACTTCATAATCAGATACAGTTGTGAATTTTCAAACGTAAAATTATTTTCTAAATACCTTGATGACTGTTTCATTCAGCCTGTTATTTTTCTTAGATGCTTTTGGAGGATCTGGCTGTTGGAGAAAAGTAAATATCATTATTTTATGATCAGCAGAAGTTGACCATTAAATGGAACTCAATACTCAAGCTGCTTCTGTGCTGTGTCCTCACTGAGCTTTGTTGGATTAAAAATAATCTGACATATAACATTGAGACATTAAAATTACAGTCTGCAGATATTGCCAGGTTAACACTTGAATTCATCATGTGAAATTTCTTTTAAATTAAATTACAGTAAAATAACAAAGGGATTTCCTACTGTAACATTAATCTTGGGAGCATTACAATTATAATTTATAATCTGTCTCGTGAAAAATGTTATAGTTTAAAATAAACGATAAACCCTTCTTAAAACTCTCTGCAAATGAAAGGCAAGACCTTTATTTGAGCCTGTAATTTTAGCTTGCGTCAACGACATTGTATATCTTCATACAAGAAGGATAGCGCAGACAGCAGCGAGAAGTGATGTGTCCTTGCAATTGATAAAGGCACATCCTTATAGAAGTATCTGTTGTGTCAATTGAGTGGGTCCATATATTTCTTTCCCACCGGCCAAAAGTCTTTTTTTCTGTAATTTTCTCCTTCACAATTTGGTTTATTTCCTACTTTTATAAATTACCAGTAAGATTACACAAGAATACTTTGCACAATTTCAGTTTAAATAAAAATCAGAGGAAGAAACATATAACAGTTCTTTATTCTTCTTTGAGAGCAGTACCCAGGGATTGAAGGCGACCTGTCTCCACTCTGGTGTGATGGGTTTGGAGATGCGCAACAATTGTACAATCTGCAGATACTGCATGATAGGTCTCTGGGTGTGTATTCAATGGAATTTAGAAAGATCAGGGGGGAACCTACAGAGTACTGAGAGGCCTGGATAGAGTGGATATGCAGAAGATGTTTCCACTAGTGGCAGAGACTAGGACCCAAAGGCACAGCCTTAGAATGAAGAAATGACTCTTTAGAACCGAGACAAGGAGGAATTTCTTCAGTGGATTTATTTCAGCTGCCTCAACATTGTGTATGCTCCTGATAGTCTTTCAGATGCACAATGTCCGGTGCCACGCCGAAGAGACCGTTGCATTTTGGTTCGGTCATGAGCCAGGGTCACTCACGGACTCAGTGAGATGTTTGACCTCTTCAGTAATGCTTCAGAGACATTCCCAAAGCATTCCGCTGCATTCCTGGAATCTCCTGCTGCAACCAACTCTGAATATACCAAATGCATTTGAGGTCTGGTGTCAGGCATACACTTGACACGACACACCCAGCAGGTTAGTTTCTGTCTGAGTAATGCCTCGATGCTGGCCAGGTTGGTTTAGAAGAGGATCCTGCTGTTGGACTGTCATTCTTGCTGCTGCATTTGGAGCATCTTGCAAAGGCAGACATTTCCAGTTTGAGATGTCTACTGTAGGTCGATCTCATCTCTAAAGCATGTCAGAGTGCAGGGTATCACTAGTCCCTGATAAACCATGACTTTGGCCTCAATTCTCAAATGCTGTTTTCTTCACTAGTCAAAGGCTGTGCTGGAACATTGGAGGCGATAATGAATTTAATCCTCTTCATCCACAGGAGGCTTCCTAAGATATAGAAAACGGATAACATTTTCCACAATCTCATCATTGAGCCTAGTTGACAAAGGGGAGTACTTTGCTGCAGGAGTTGGTCAGCTACCAAACAGGTCGGGTGATAGCCTAGTGGTATTAGACTGTTAATCCAGTGACCATATAATATTCTGGAGACTCAGGTTTGAATCCTGCCACAGCAGAGTGTAGAGTGTGAATCCAATGAAAATCTAGAATTAAGAGTCTACTCCTAACCAAAAATCCATCTGTTTCACGAATGACCTTTAGGGAAGAAAGCTGCTGCATTTACCTGCTCTGGCCTACATGTGACTCCAGACCCACAGCAATGTGGTTGATTCTTAACTGTCCTCTGGGCAAATAAGAGTAGGCAATAAATACTGTCTAGTCAGTGATGCCCATATCCTGTGAATGGATCTTTAAAAAAAGGACTTTCACTTCTTTGGTGTTTCAGGGCATATTCTTCACCCTTGCGGATGAAATAAAATGCATCATCCAGAAAACAGCAATTGACTATTACTCACAGATATGGTCACCTCTGACCACATTTTTGTACCATTCACCAATCACACCCACCTGTAAATTCTGATTTCGCCCTTGCAACATATGATCTCCCAATTCACTTAGAATAGTACTTTCAAAATTGCACCAGCCTTCATTCACCACAAGATATATTTTTTAATTCATTCACGGGATTTGGGCATCGCTGGCCGGGCCAGTATTTATCATTCATCCCTAATTGTTAAGGGGGCTGTTAACAGTCGACCACATTCAAGCATCTTCTTAAACTTCTACCTTCTCAGTGCTCACCTGCAACAACAACCACAAGGCACTCATGAACTTTTTTTGTCACAAAGATCAGCTGCCTCTGCCCACCCCTGTCCTCCACCAGCCCATCCTGCCAAACGTCATCTCCTGGCTCTCATTTCTAGTTTCTTTCCTATCTCCTCTCATGACCTATCTCAGCTCAACTTATCCATGAGACCCACCTCTTGCTCTCTTGACCCTATTCCCACTAAACTGTTGACCATTCAATTTCCTCACCTGGTCCCCGTGTTAATGGTTTTTTCTTTGGGCACTCTCCTCTGCTGCTTCATCCACTCATCACCCACTCCTCAAAATTACAAACTAGTCCAGAACTTCCCTTTTCTCTCCAAAGTCCTCAATTGCTTCTTAGACTTGTGTCCATCTTTCCTAGAACCCTGTGTTTGGATCCCTTAAAGCAGCAATCTACCCTACCGCAGTGTGGCTCTTATCGAAATGATCATTGAAATCCTGTTTGACAAGAGTAAACATCATCACCTCATCCTCATGACCTTCCTGCAGAATTTGACACACCTGAACACACCGTCCTGCCCCTACATTTCTCCACCAATTTCTAGCTGCTAGTGACCGCTTCTGGTCTTAGCTACCTAGTTGTGTGTAGAGAATCATTTACAAAGTGTTTTCTTTCTGTCCCCACACTGGTGTTCTCACCTTTGTTGTGCCATCCGTCTGTGGCCTCGTCCTATTTCTGAGCAACAAGCTGCCCCTAGCCAAATTCATCCTAAAGAACAGCTTTTTTTAAATATATATTGATGACACCCAAGTCTACCTTAGCAGCTCATTTTTTTTTGGTGTCTTCACTGTTGTTAAATTATTAGCTTGCTTATTCTGGATGAGTATAATTTCCTTTGATTAAATATTGGTGTGCCCAAAGCCATCAGTTTCATTCTCTGCTCCAAGCCTTTCCTGCCATTGACTCCATTCCTCTCTCCTGCAGACAGATGCCTGATACCGAAAAAGATCATCTGAAACCTTGCTGTCCCATTTGATCCTGAGATGTTTCCAGCCACATCTTCACACCAATTTCTACTTGTATAACATCACCCCACTTTATTTTGTCTCCGCTGATCTGATGCTGAAACCCTAATCCATGCTTCTGTTACTTCCAGGCTTAGTCACTCCAATGCACTCTTGGCTAGCTTCCCGCATTCAACCCACATTAACTTCATATTGTCCAAAGCTCCACTGCTCGTGTATTTACTCACTGCAAGTCCAGTTCTATCATTATCTGTGAGTTTGCTGACTGACATTGGCTCCCAATTAGGCATACCTCAAATTTGAAATATTCATCCTTGTTTGCAAATCCTTCCATATTCTCAGTCCTCCCTAGCCCTGTAATCTCCTGGAAACCGACAACTCAACTGTTGCTGCTGAAGTGGTGTACATGTACTTTAACAGGCATTTGATACAGTGCTGCACGACAGACTTGTGAGTAAAGTTAAAGCGCGTGGAATAAGAGGGACAGTAACAAAGCAATTGGTTGAGTAATAGGAAACAGATTAATGCTTCATTGATATTTTTCAGGCTGGAGGTAGGGTTGTTGTAGGGTTCTTTCAGAGTCGATATTAGGATCTTTGCTTTGTCTGATTTATATTAATGTTTGCGATCTTGGAATGCGAGAAACAGTTACAAAATTTATACACAACACAAAACATTCTGAGTTGTGAGGAGGTGAAGGCAGATCTTCAAAAGCATATAGACAAGTTGTTGGAGTGATTAAATAGGTGACAGTTGATGTTCAATGCAGAGAAGTGCAAGGTGATACATTTTGGTGCCAAAATGTGTATAAACGGTACAAAATAAGGAGTACAATTCTAAAGGGTGTCCAGGAGCAGAGAGACTTGGCTGTATATCTGCATATGTCATTGACAGTGTCAGGACAGGTGGAACAAGCAGTTAATAAAGCATGCAGTATTCTAGGATTCATTAATAGGAGGATAGGGTACAAGAGCAAGGAAGTGATACTGAACTGTAATATGACACAACTTAGACCTCAGCTGGAGTGTTGTGTATAGGTCTGGAGCTACATTTTAGGAAACGTGTGATTGCATTGGAAAAAGTTCAGAAGAGGTTTACCAGAATGTTTCCAGGGATGAGATTACAGTTTTGAAGATAGATTGGAAATGTTGAGACTGTGCTCCTTGGAGAGAGAGGGCGAAGTGGAGATATGGTAGAAGTTTTCAAAATCATGAGAGGTATGGACAAAATGGCAAGGAAGAAACTGTTCCCACTCATAAAAGGATCAAGAAAGAGAAGGTACAGATTTGTAGCAACATGCAACAGAAGTGAACATAATGTGAGAAAATATTTTTTCACACAGTGAGTTGTTTAGGTCTGAAATTCACTGCCTGGAAGGCTGGTGGAGGCAGGTTCAATCAAGGCATTCTGGTGGGCATTAGATGATGACTTGAATAGGAACTATAAATGGGATTACATGGAAAAGGTAAGGCAAATGGCTCTATCTCATTATGCTCATTCCAAGAGCTGGTACAGAGACCATGGGCTGAATGGTCCCCTTCTGCACCATAACAATTCTGTGGTTATCTCTGCTGGTCTAATCCTGGCTTCTTAAGGATCCCTGATTTTAACCAGTTCACCATCAATGCCGGTGCCTTAAGCTGCCTTGGTCCAAAACTCTGTCGCTCCCTGCCCAAAACCGCCCCGGCCTTCTTTTAAGATGCTCCTCCTGTTTGACCAAACTTTCGACCATCTGCCCTGACAGTGCTTTCAATGGTTTGGTGTCAAACCGTCCCTTATAACACTCTTGTGGAGCGTCTGGGTCATTTTGTGACGTAAAAAGCGCCATGTAAATACAGATTATTGTTGTTTGCACTGCAAAACCAACAGTCTCCCAGACATCAGCTATCTTCCAATCATTCCGTCACAGCATTGCTATGCAATCTGACTACACAAGCAATGACAGATGGCAACACTCTGCCAAAACTCAAAGCAGATTAGCGAAGGCCCCTCTGTGTTGGAGGGACCAATTACCACACACTACCCTCAGGGAACGATATCAGATGTTCGCTGGGGCTAAATAATATTTGAATTGAAAAAAAATCTTCCTCTGAACACCGTATTCAGTGTTTAGTGTCAGCAGGTTGTAATTAGCTAATTAAATGAGTGGGACTGACAGAATGGCCCAGTGGGGGATGATGTAACACAGGCAGCTCCTGAAATATGAGGAGGAAGCATCGTGGAATATTAAGCACCGAGAGCAGTTAACACCTTGTCCTTTAATGAATACCTTTTGCTGCAGGTTCAGAGGTGGAGAGTGGTGTCTTAAACAGACCCAAATGGCCTGTAGGGTTTCTGGTTTCTGAAGCTAACAAAATATATTGTCAAGCCATCTCAGAAATAAAACAGTTTTCATGCGTTAACATACTTAATTATTAATATTGGCCAACACAAACTCAGCCTTAAGCTTTTTCTTTCGTTGTTCAACATTTCTGCCTTCCTTTCCTGAAGGTCTTGACTCTTTATGCACTAGGGTTTCAGAAATGATATTGAAGCCTGCAACCTCTCCTCAGTAGCCGTCATAGAACTTACACAGCTAATGTTAGGACTGTGGGGAGTGTTGTTGGACAGGAAAATAGGAGTACAGGTACACAGTTTCTTGAAAGTGGAGTCACAGATAGACAGGGTGGTGAAGAAGGCATTTGGCATGCTTGCCTTCATCGTTCAAAGAACTGAGTACAGGAGTTAGATATCATATCTCAGCTGTGCAAGACATTGGTAAGGCCATATTTGGAGCACTGAGTACGATTCTGCTCACCCTGCTTCAGGAATGATGTTATTAAACTGGAAAGGGTGCAGGAAGATCTACAAGGATGTTACCAAGACAGGAGGATTTGAGTTATAAGGAGAGGCTGGATAGGCTGGGATTTTTTCCCCTGGAGCGTGGAAGGCTGAGGTGTGATCTTATGGAGGTTTATAAAACATGAAGGGCATAGATAAAGTGAATTGTAAAGGTATTTTCCCCAACGCAGGGGAGTCCAAAACTAGAAGACACAAGTTTAAGGTGGGATGGGAAAGATTTAATAGGCATTCATGTGGCAATGTTTTTACACAGAAGCTGGTGTGTATGGAACTAACTGCCAGAGGAAGTGGTGTAGGTGTGCGCAATTATGATATTTAAAAGACATTTGGACAAGTAATGGTCATGAAAGGTTTAGAGGGACGAATGCAGGCAAATGGGGCTAGTTCAGCTTTGGAAACCTGGTCGGCCTGGACAAGTTGGCTCCGAGGGTTTAGTTTCTATGCTGTGTAACTCTATGACACTATGACTGGGAGTGTCTGCAAACTCAGATTGTGAGAGTTTACTATGCACATGCTGTCTGCCACACATCCGACTGTGATGCTTGTGCTTCAAAAGCACTTCATTGGCTGTAAAGCATTTTGGGACATCTGGAAGGTCAAAAGGTGCAAGCCTTTCCAATTTTTTTTTAAATAAACAGGACAATGCCAAGGTGGAGCACTGTCAGACTGAATGTGCTAATGTTTCATCATCTCACACTCATTTATGGAGGGATAAATGCAGCCAGCTGTAAAGCCACAATTAAAAATTTGAAAAATGTTCAATCTGATTTTAAATGGCTGAGCAAGTCTGTTTAATTCACATATGAAAACATTTTAAATGGACATGGTGTGTCAGTACATGCAGAGGTTGTGAAAGGCACTATATAATTATAACTACAGACGCTATATTTACAGGGAGATGATGGCACAGTAGTAATGTCACTTGACTGAAAACCCAGAGGTTCAGGCTAATGATCTGGGGACATAGGTTCAAGTTAACTGTATGGAATTTCCATTCCATTAATAAACCAGGAGTATGAAGCCACTCAATAATAGTGACCATTATAAATAGCATTACTTGATGTAGGGAAGGAAACTTGCGATCATTGTCTGGCCTAAGTGTGAACTTCAGACACATAGCTATGTGATTGACTCTGAACTTTCCTCAAATTACTCAGCTTAAGAGCAATTACGTATGGGAAACAGATATCCGAATCCCACAATTTTTTTTCAAATGCAATTCATTGTATTTTACTTGCTTCTCTCCTGAACTGCTTTTATACACTTTTCTCCTTTCTCCTCTCATCCTATGATGTTTTTGATGACACACTGTATTCATCCACACTTATCACCCTTTCTCTGCCTTTGGACTGACCTCATCAGCCAGGATAGTCATTATTAGTAAGTTTTAGACTGGTCGTTGAGAAATCCCTCAACTACCTGGGCGTTAAGTTCCAGAACTCTGTCCTCCCTCTGACCAAGCCTCCCTACATCTCAACCTCAAATTCCTTCTTAATCCTTAGATCCTTAAAATCTATCAGAGATAATGGGAACTGCAGTTGCTGGAGAATCCAAGATAATAAAGTGTGAAGCTGAATGAACACAGCAGGCCAAGCAGCATCTCAGGAGCACAAAAACTGACGTTTCGGGCCTAGACCCTTCATCAGAGAGGGGGATGAGGAGAGGGTTCTGGAATAAATAGGGAGAGAGGGGGAGGCGGACCGAAGATGGATACAGGAGAAGATAGGTGGAGAGGAGAGTATAGGTGGGGAGGTGGGGAGGGGATAGGTCAGTCCGGGGAGGATGGACAGGTCAAGGAGAGACCACTCTCTCCATGACTCCCTTGTCCGCTCCACACTCCCCTCCAACTCCACGACACCTGGCACCTTCCCCTGCAACCGCAGGAAGTGCTACACTTACCCCCACACCTCCTTTCTCACTCCCATCCCAGGCCCCAAGATGACCTTCCATATCAAGCAGATGTTCACCTGCACATCTGCCAATGTGATATACTGTATCCACTGTACCCGGTGTGGCTACCTCTACATTGGGGAAACCAAGCGGAGGCTTGGGGACCGCTTTGCAGCACACCTTCGCTTGGTTCGCAATAAAGAACTGCACCTCCTAGTCACGAACCATTTCAACTCCCCCTCCCATTCCTTAGATGACATGTCCATCATGACCCTCCTGCAGTGCCACAATGATTCCGCCTGAAGGTTGCAGGAACAGCATCTCATATTCCATTTGTGAACCCTGTAGCCCAATGGTATCAATGTGGACTTCACAAGCTTCAAAATCTCCCCTCCCCCCACTGCATCCCAAAACCAGCCCAGCTCTTCCCCTCAACCCACTGCATCCCAAAACCAGCCCAGGTCATCCCTGCCTCCCTAACCTGTTCTTCCTCTCACCTATCCCCTCCTCCCACCTCAAGCTGCACCTCCATTTCCCACCTACTAACCTCATCCCGCCTCCTTGACCTGTCCGTCCTCCCCGGACTGACCTATCCCCTCCCCACCTCCCCATCTATACTCTCCTCTCCACCTATCTTCTCCTCTATCCATCTTCGGGCTGCCTCCCCCTCTCTCCCTATTTATTTCAGAACCCTCTCCCCGTCCCCCTCTCTGATGAAGGGTCTATGCCCAAAACGTCAGCTTTTGTGCTGTTAAGATGCTGCTTGGCCCGCAGTGTTCATCCAGCTTCACACTTTGTTATCCTTAAAATCTACCTGACTGACTGCGTTGTTAGCTATTTTGCTCATTTTAACACATGTAGCTATATCAAATGTAGCCTCATTAAGCTACTGTTAAGCACCTTGGGTTGTTTTATTGCATTACATGTGCCATACAAATGAAACATTTTGCTGCTGACAACCTGTGTAGTCAGTGGTACCCCAGACCAGCAGGAGAGTCCATCTCCTTTCAGAATCTTCCCTGGCTGGTCTTCGAGAGAAGATTGTGGCAGATTTAGAACGGAGTTGCTGTTGAGTCACTCAATCTTTGTGCTGGGAAATGTAAATGAGCAAATGGAAGAACTGTATGCTTAGTTTTCAGCCTGGCAGTCATTGATGGTGGTATAGTGGTGAGCATAGCTACCTTCCGAGCAATTAACCTGGGTTTGGTTTACAGCTATCACAAGTGGTGAGTTCAAATCATTCATCAAAACCGACAAGCTCAAATTAATTAGGTTTTTTTTGCTGTTGTGCTGCTGTGGGAATGGTGGATGTTAAGAGAGAAAATTCTATGAATGATCTCCACATTAGGAAACTGCATCTGAATGTCAGTATTGTGAACAAGGTGACAGATTCACCAGAGTCCTAAAGTGTTGAAGCAACTTACTTGCCAGACCCTAATGTTTTCCAAAGCTTGCTTGATGTTAGAAAAAATGATAAGATTGCTGTTCATTGAATATTTCGAGGAGCCAGACCTGAAAAGAGTTCAGACGAATGTCTCAAGTTTCATTAATATGACTGAGGAAGAGGCTTCTGTAACACTGGAAAATTTGGCTTTGGAATCCAGAAGCACTCTCATCTTGGTATCAGGTATAATCTAAACATTGAACTTTATGGTCTCGGTATCTATATGGTCATGGAATGAGAGATAATGGGAACTGCAGATGGTGGAGAATCCAAAATAACAAAGTGTGGAGCTGGATGAACACAGCAGGCCAAGCAGCTTCTTGGTCTAGGCCTGAAACGTCAGCTTTTGTGCTCCTAAGATGCTGCTTGGTCATGGAATGGCCTGGTTTCAGCATTTCTGATAAAAGGGTGAATTGGTTCAAAATGTAAGATTTCCAAAGAAGAATTGA
Source organism: Stegostoma tigrinum (assembly GCF_030684315.1). NCBI lineage: Eukaryota > Metazoa > Chordata > Chondrichthyes > Orectolobiformes > Stegostomatidae > Stegostoma > Stegostoma tigrinum. Next base: position 87,797,136 of record NC_081362.1, on the reverse strand, counting down.
TGGGGTGATTTCAGCAAAAATATGAAGACGTCCTGCTGGCTAGAAAGTTATTTGAAAAAGCAATAAAACTAATTTCTAACAGTAAACATTTTCCCCCTTTTTCATATTTCCAATATTGGTGATTATACCGTCAGCTGCCAGGGTTCTAAGCTTTAGAATTTCCTCTTTAAACCTCTCCACCTTTCACTTCTGTCTCTTCTTTTACGTAACTCTTTCTTTGACAAAGGTTTTGACCATTTACCTTATTATCTATTGATATGACACCAGCCAAATAGTTACTTCCCTGGAAATCACTTTGGGTCAATTTACGACATTAAAGATGCTTTATAAATGCAACTTGTTTTGTGCAAGAGAAGTTCACGATAAATTAAAGTCATAAAAGCTTAACTAGCTCCTTGCTACCTGTCTTTAAAAATTGATTTGAAATGTTTTGGAAAATCAAACATGATGACCCAAATTTCAACATCCTAGGGTTAGGGTTAGCTTAGGGTTTAGCTGAGTTGAATAGTTTGATGTGACATCAGAGACCCTGGGAAGTTGTTCAATGGTAACATCCCAAAGCTCATGAATCTGACATCACCTAGATTTGTTTGTCCTGATCAAATGGAAGACCTCAATTATTAATGGACACATTCTCATTTACGCTCATTACAAGCAGTTCATGTAATGCCCTCAGTAATGCCTGCATGCTGACAGGGTGTCATGATTCACTCTGCGTGCCAAAAGTTTTATTTCCACACTGACTCCTGAACAATCACACTTCCATCAGCTGCAGGCCACGTCAATGAGCTACTTCATGTATATTTCATGGTACATACCCAGGGGATTGGGAGCTCTATGCATTGGAGCTCTATGCATTGGAAAAGCACCTAATACTCAGGAATAATGGAGCAGGATTCATAGTCTGTGCATCACCTCAGCCTTGCGCTGTTATTTAGTTTCACTCACAAGCCAAGTACAGACCTGCTGATTGCTTTGTCGAACGCCTCCATTCAGTTGGCAAGCATTGCAACAAATGTTCACATTGCTTGCCATTTTAATTCTCCGCCTAGATCCCACACTGACATCTCAGTCCTCGGCCTGTTTCTGTGTTCCATTGAATCTCAGCCCAAGCTTGAGGAATAAATCCTCATCCTTAAGCTAGGCACTCTGCAGCCTTCTTGACTCAAACAAATTTGCGTTCAACAATTTAAAATCCCAGCCACTTTCAGAATTTTATGTTGTCTTTTATTTGTCTTTTTTCTCTCCTTCTCTTATTTCTTTTACTGTATAATCAAACAGCAAGAATGACCGTTCTCTGGACACATCTTTTGTTCCTTCATTTGTCCCCATTTCTGCTCCCTTTGGCTTTGAAATTTGACCCTTAGTCTGTTAATCTCTTCTATCCTCCACACTATCATAAATATTCCTTTTTGTTCTTCCACCCAACTTCCCCCTCCCCCCCCACCCTACTGCTAATCCCTTCACCTCTTCAAAACATATTATAATTGTAATTTTTAGAACATAGGAACTAGGAGCAATCGTAGGCCATCTGGTCCTTCGAACTCGCTCCACCATTCATTAAGATCTTTTTGTGACTTCAGCTCCACTTACGCACCCTCTCACCATAACACTAATGACTAATCTGATGAAAGGTCACAGATCTCTGGAATGTTAGCTTCATTTCCCTGTCCACAGATATCAAATAAGACCATAAGATTAGGAACAGAATTAGACCATTTGGTCTTCTCAATCATGGCTGATGTTTCTCAACCCCATTCTCCTACTTTTTTCCTGTAACCTTTGATCCTCTTACTAACTTACTAAAGAACCTATCTATCTGTCTTAAATACACTCAACAACTTGGCTTCCACAGTCTTCTGTAACAATGGGTTCCTTAGATAAATCACCATCTGGCTGAAGAATTTCCTCCTCATCTCAGTTTTAAAGGATCCTCTCTTCACACTCAGGCGGTGTCCTTTGGGTCCTAGTCTCTCCTACCGATGGAAACATCTTCTCCAAGTCCATTCTATCCAGATCTTTCAGTATTCTGTAAGTTTCAATCAGACACCCTACCAACATCCTTCTAAACTATATTGAGATCAGACCCAGAGTCCTCAACCATTCTTATATATAAGCCCTTTATTCCTGGGATCATTCCTGTAAACCACCTCTGGACTCCCTCCAAGGCCAACACATCCTTCCTTGATTTAGGGCCCAAAACAGCTCACAATGTTCCAAATGACCAGAGTGTTAAAACCAACAGCAGTATATTTCTGCTCTTGTAGTGTAGCCCTCTTGGAATGAATGATAACTTTGCATTTGTCTTCCTAACTGCCGACTGAAACTGCATGTTAACCTTAAGACAATCCTGAACTCAGGCTCTGATGTGTCTTTGTGCTTCAGGTCTCCAAAGCCTTTCCCCATTTAGGAAATAGTCTCTGTCCTTATTCTTCCAACCAAAGTACTCCTCCAACATTGTATTCCATTTGTTTCTTCTTGGCCCACTCTCCTCGCCTGTCCAGGTCCTTCTGCAGCCTCCCTGCTTTCTCAACACTGCCCATCTGTCCACCTATCTTTGTGTCGTCTGCAAACCTAGCAATAATGCCCTCAGAGATAGTAGGAACTGCCGATGCCGGAGAATCTGAGATAACACGGTGTAGAGCCGGATGAACACAGCAGGCCAAGCAACAGAGGGGCAGGAAGGCTGATGTTTCGGGCCTAGACTCTTCATCAGAAATGTGGGAGGGGAAGGGACTTTTGAAATAAATAGGGATTGAGGGGGAGGCAGATAGAAGATGTATAGAGGAGAAGGTATAGAGGGGATAGACAAGTTAAAGAGGCGGAGATTGAACCAGTAAAGGTGAGTGTAGGTGGGGAGGTAGGTAGGAGATAGGTCAGCCCAGGGAGGATGGACAGGTCAAGGGGACAGGATGAGGTTAGTAGGTAGGAGTTTGGGGTGGGGCTTGTGGAGGGAATAGGTGAGAGGAAGAACAGGTTAGGGGGGCTGGGACAAGCTGGGCTGGTTTTGGGATGCGGTAGGGGGTGTGGAGTTTTGAAGCTTGTGAAATCCACACTGATACCATTGGGCTGCAGGGTTCCCAAGCGGAATATGAGTTGCTGTTCCTGCAACCTTCGGGTAGCATCGTTGTGGCACTGCAGGAGACCCATGATGGACACGTTGTCTGCAGAATGGCAGGGGGAGTTATAATGGTTCGCGACTGGGAGGTGCAGTTGTTCAGTGCGAACCGAGCGTGGGTGTTCTGCAAAGTCTTGGGGACCTCTAGGTCCAAAACGTCAGCCTTCCTGGCCCTCTGATGCTGCTTGGTCTGCTGTGTTCATCCAGCTCCACACTTGTTATTCTCTACAATGCCCTCATTTCTTTCACCCAGTGAATTAATGTATAATGTGAATAGTTATGGTTCCGTCATTGACCCCAGCTGAATTACAATAGTCACCAACTGCCATCCTGAAAAGACCCCTTTATCCCTATTCTCTGGCTTCTGCCAGTCAGCCAGTCATCTATTCGAGCCCATACTTTGGACCTAACACCATGGACTCATTGAATTTGGCAGCCTCTTGTGCACACCTTGTCAAAAGCCTGGTAGTCCAAATAGATCAAGTCAACTGGCTCTCCTTTGTCTAACTTGCCCATTATCTCCTCAAAGAATTCTAACAGATTTGTCAGGCATGGCCTCCCCTTGATGAATCCATGAAGATTCAACCCTATTTTGCCATGTGCTACCAAGTAACCCACATACACATCCTTAATAGTGGACTCTAGAGTCATACCATTGACTGAAGCCAGGATGATCAGCCAATATTTTCCAGTCTTCTACCTCCCTCCCTTCTGAAACAGGGTGTTAGATTATTAATTTTGCAGTCCTCTGGGACCCTCCCTTACTCCGCTGATTCCTCAAAGATCAGCAATGCCTCTGCAATCTCCTCAGATATCTCCTTCAGAACTCAAGGTGTAATCCATCCAGTCCAGGTAATTTATCCACCATCAGATCTTCCAGCTTCCCTAGCACCTTCTCCTTAATGATAGCCACTACAGTCACCTCTGCCCCCAACTCCCTTGAAGTTCAAATATATTTCTGCTGTCTTCCACTGTGAAGGCTGATGCAAAGTACCTATTCAGTTCCTCCACCATTTCTTAGTTCCCCATTACAACTTCTCCTGCCTCATTTTCCCAGTCGTCCAATGTCCAGTCTTGCCTCTAAAAACTCTTGCAATCTTCTTTTATATTACCAACTAGATTATTCTCATATTTCCTCATTTCCCCATTTATTACTTTTTAGTTATCCTCTGCTGGTTTTTAAACGCTTCCCATTTCTCTGGCTCCCCATTCATCTTCACCACATTGTATGCTTTAACTTTTGTTTTTATGCTGTCACTGTCTTCCCCTGTCAGTCTCAGTTGCCTTGATCCCCTCTTGGTATGTTTCTTCTTCCTTGAGATGAATTTCTGCTGTGTCTCCTGAATTAGCTCCAGAAACTCCCACCATTGCATCTCCACCATCTTCCCTACTCGGCTCCCTTCTGATCAACTCCAGCCCAGCTCCTCTGTCTTGTCTTTATAATTGCCTTTACTCGATTGTAATACCACTACATCTGATTCCAGCATCTCCTTCTCAAACTGCAGGGTGAATTATAACATTCTATGTCACTGATCCCTTGGAGCTCCTCCACCTTAAGCTCCCTTATCAAGTCTGCCTCATACAGTCCACCCGCATTTTGAAGTCCCCCATGATTACTATAGTAGTAGAGAGATAATGGGAACTGCAGATAATCTCATCCCACCTCGACCTGTCCGTCTTCCCTGGACTGACCTATCCCCTCCCTACCTCCCCACCTACACCCTCTCCACCTATCTTCTTTGCTCTCCATCTTCGGTCCGCCTCCCCCTCTCTCCCTATTTATTCCAGTTCCCTCCCCCCATCCCCCTCTCTGATGAAGGGTCTAGGCCCGAAACGTCAGCTTTTGTGCTCCTGAGATGCTGCTTGGCCTGCTGTGTTCATCCAGCCTCACATTTTATTATCTATTACTATAGTAGTGCCTTTTTTATCTGCCTTTTCTATCTCCTGGTTTATTTCCTTGACCACATCCTGACTACTGCTAGGAGGCCTGTACAAAACTCCTGTCAAGATCTTTTGTTCCTTTGTGGTTCCTCAACTCTATCCAAACATGTTGCAAGCCTTCCAACTCTATATCACTTCTTGCTATTGATCTCCTACAGACAAGGTAGCCCTGTCCTCTCTGCCAATCTGCCTGTCCTCTCGATAAGATGTGTGCCCTTGGATATTTAATTCCCAGCCTCGATCCCCTGCAGCCATGTCTCTATGATACCCACAACATCATACCTGCCAAATCTTTACTTCCCCCAGGAGTGGCACGGTGGCTCAGTGGTTAGCACTGCAGCCTCACAGCGCCAGAGGCCTCAGTTAGATTCCACCCTCGGGCGACTGTCTGTGTGGAGTTTGCACATTCTCCCTGTGTCTGCGTGGGTTTCCTCCGGGTGCTCCGGTTTCTTCCCACACTCCAAAGGTATGCAGGTTCAGTGGATTGGCCATGTTAAATTGCCAGCCATGTTCAGGGATGTGTAGATTAGGTGGGTTATAAGGGGAGGGGCCTAAGTGGAATGTATGAGGACGGTGTGGACTTGTTGGGCTGAAGGGCCTGTTTCCACACTGTAGGGATTCAAAGATAACAGCTTGAAACCACTAACTTATTTAAATAAGAAAAGGCTCACATCCTTCTTAAAGTGTGGAGCCAAGAACTGGTTACAATTCTCCAGGTGAAGTAGAAATAATGTTTTAATAAGGTTCTGCCTTAATTTACTTACTTTTGTATTCTATGGCTATTTTTATCAGGTCCAAGGTCCCGTGTGCCACATTAAATGTTTAATTCTCAACTCTGTCCTGCTATCTCTAATGCTTTGGGCATAAACCTCTGCTCCTGCATCCCACTTTAGAACCGCAGCTTTTATTTTATATTGTCTCTCTTCATCCTTCTTACCTAAAATGCACCACTTCACACTTCCTAGCTTTAGATTTATCTGCTACTTTGCCACCCACTTCCACCAGCCACTCATGACTGCTGTCACCATCCTCCCCATTATCCATAACACTTGCAATGTTGGCGGCATCTGCAAATTTTGACATTATGCCCTGAATTCCTAAGTGTGGGTCATTAACGTTGATCAGGAAAAAGAGTAATTGTTACACTGATCCCTGGGAAACACCAGCTTCCTCTCATCCTCCCATCTATCTCCCTCCAGTCTGTTTATTAGTTTGAAGAATTTTGAAGATGGGCGAAAGAAGGTCTGATGGTGAGGAATCATCCAGGTAGGTAATGACGAGGCTCTGAGTTGGACGAGGATGGAGAGGCAGGGCAGAGTGAGGGTGAAGATGTTGGACATCCAATGGCAGGAGTGTGGGCTCAGGGTATTAAGAGGAAGAAGCCATGTGATGAAAACTACAGGAATGCTGTCAACCAGATTTGGCAGCTCTCAAATTAAGTCACTTGAGTTTTGATGCGTGGCCAATTTCTCATGTGATAGAAGAATGAAACAGCATGGGGCCTCATGTGTCATTAACTTGCTGCACCCTTGGCAGCTCCTGAGAAGCCAGGTTTCTCAGCTTCTTTATCCAAGCTTGGCTTAGCCTCTGTAAGTGGGTTGTTGGCTCCTGTTAGCTTGAACAGCTCGTTGCTGTGTTGCAGCTTAATGTTGTAGCTGTTATATAATGCGTGTAAATTAAGGGCACGATAATTAGTCTGTTAATTGACCAGTAATTACCTACAGCTGTAGTTGCCTTGTCCTGTTTGCAAATGAACATGCCTGTGTTGTTTTCACACCAATTTAGAATGTTTACAAAATGCAAATAGTTCCATGATTCACGCAATGATTGGTAAAAGAGTTCCTGCCTAATTCTGGTTTTCTCATTTCTAATTGGGAATGTTTCGATTGTAAAGTCCCAGGATTTTGTCTCCATGACGTCATTAGCAGAGTACTCTCAAAATTTACAATCTCACTTTACACGGGGCCACATTGATTTTACAGAACTGGAATAGGGTCATGCTGGTGTTTGTGGTCCACAGGAGCCATCTTCCACCCCTACGTCACCACACCCGGTTACACTAAAGGGATGGATTCTATAGAACCTGCACTCTGGTTGCATGCCTAACACTGAATGTGCATCATGAACATCAATACTATTACACTGTGCTGGGGTACCTTGGAGTGGGACATGTCATATCACACAAAATTTAATTCTCTTGCACTTTTTGTCATTTTCTGTTTGAAATGATTTACCCTCAAGCCCTATGACTGACGTGGAATATTTTTGGATAATATTAAGAGTATTACAATTTGTGTTGAAGAACCTAAGATGTATGGAGAGAAGTTGATTTTTTTTCGTTAACATTTTGGGTCCAGTGGCTCTTCCTCAAATAATTCACAGATGCTACCAGCATGCTGAGCTTTTCCAGAAATTTCTGTTTTTGGTTCTGATTTCCAGCACCCACAGTTCTTTCGGTTTTTACTTTGTATTTTATTTTACTTGCTGTAATTTTCAAGCTGAATGTTTTGTAATGAGCTTTTACAAACCTTACAAATAAAGAGTATTTTTGGAAAAATATTCTTGCCGTCAATTCCTTTTCTCTCATGTATTTATCGAGCTCACACCAAAATACTTTAGCATCATACCATCCTATTGTAAGTATTCAAATCAACCCCATTCTCCTTAATGATTTTTCATGGAGGTAATTTCTAATCACTCCTGAATCACTTGCATTCCTGATTTAGTTTATTAATAAATGATTATTCATCCAATAGTTCTGGCCACTAATTTTGGACTCCTCCATTAACAGAAAGATCCAAACTATGAATATCCCACCAAAACTTTTCATAATCTCAAAAATCTTGGTCTTTTTTCACGCTTCTCTTGCTTTAGCTAGTGATAGCATTATGCTGCCATAACTAGGGAAGGATAGTAGAACATTGTCATCTTTTAAGTGGTCTTTCACTTGTCTCTTTAGCCTCCAAACCCTCTCTGTCGCAGAATAATACAGATAGCAAGTTAACACAAATGCTTTAAATTGTTCACAAAAAAAGTTTCCAGAAGCACAGCATACCCTTCCCTTCCTCCCCCATCTCCATTCAATTGATCTCTGATGGGTGAAGCTGAGGAATCACATAAAAAGAATGCCAGTGCAAGAAATTCCTTACCTGTCCTGCATTTTATCACAATTTTTCCAAGTGTTTAGAAGATATCTTTACCATAAACCTGTAAAGAATAAGCATGTGATACAAAAACCACCCATACCCAGGGGCCTGGGATTGTTAAGAAGGCATACAGTATTTTAGCTTTTATTAATAGAGGGATCGAGTTCCGGAACCAAGAGGTTATGGTGAAGCTGTACAAAACTCTGGTGCGGCTGCACTTGGAGTATTGTGTACAGTTCTGGTCACCGCATTATAAGAAGGATGTGGAAGCTTTGGAAAGGGCGCAGAGGAGATTTACTATGATGTTGCCTTGTATGGAGGGAAGGTCTTATGAGGAAAGGCTGAGGCACTTGAGGCTGTTTTCATTAGAGAGAAGAAGGTTGAGAGGTGACTTAATTGAAACATGTAAAATAATCAGAGGGTTAGATAGTGTGGATAGGGAGAGCCTCTTTCCTAGGATGGTGACGGCGAGCACGAGGGGGCATACCTTTAAATTGAGGGGGTGAAAGATATAGGACAGATGTCAGAGGTGGTTTCTTTAATCAGAGAGTAGTAAGGGAATGGAACACTTTGCCTGCAACGGTAGTAGATTCGCCAACTTTAGGTACATTTAAGTCGTCATTGGATAAGCATATGGACGTAGATGGAATAGTGTAGGTTAGATGGGCTTGAGATCGGTATGACAGGTCGGCACAAAATCGAGGGCTGAAGGGCCTGTACTGTGCTGTAATGTTCTATGTTCTATGTTCTATGAGCCCTGGGTCATCAAAGGAAGAAAACACAAAACTTTCCCCTTTTTGCAATGCATTAAACATTTGCAACTGTTATCTCTTTCTGTATTCGGCCAACATAGTGTGGAGCTGGAGGAACACGGCAGGTCAGGCTGCAGCAGATGAGCAGGAAAGTCATTGTTTCAGGTCAGGACATCTGATCCTGTTGTGTTCCTCCAGCTCCACACTGCAGCAACTCTGACCTCCAGCATCTGCAGATCTTGCTATCTCCTGTTTCCATATCCTATCATTTTTGTGTGATCCTCTCTGGCAAACAGTCATATTCGTTCCAAATGACACTCAAAACAAACTGCTGATTTTTACAGGTGCAAGCATCAATGATGTTGCTGCTTGTGTCCTACCTGATACTGATTCTCATTCTCCCTCACCCAGGCACTCACTGATCTACATTGGTTTAGCCATTCATTAATGATACCCTTCTCATCCTTGTGCTCAAGTCCCTCCATGATCTGCTCCTTCTCTATCTCTGCCACCTTCTCCAGCCCCACAGCCATCCAAGATAACCATCTTCTTCAATTTTGGTACTTTGCTGATCACCATTGCACCATCATCAGCAGAGCCTTCACTCGCCCAACTTTAAGCTCTGGAGTTGCTTCTGTAAACGTCTCCGCCTCTCTACCCCTCTGTCCTCCTTTCAGACAGTCCTTAAAAATTACCACTTTGACCATGTGTTTGGTTACCCATAAGGCAATTCTTTTATGCAGCTCAGTGTCCAATGCTGTTTGTAATCACTCATCTGAAGAGATCCTTGGTTGTTTTTACAAAGCCAAAGGCACTACATAAATTCAAGTTGTTGTTGTTTTTACTTGGCTGAAAGCTTAAGAGAAACGTGACGTTTGCCCAAATGAAAATGTCTCAAAACAGGACCCTAACATGAATGTATTATTTTCCTTGTTGTTTGTGAAATTAAAACTCATGCCAAAACAAAAAAAAACTTTAAATCTTTAGTGGCTATACAGGAAAATTACTATTGGGCCATTCTGAAAGAACTGCAAATAGAGAGAGAAAGAGAGGGGAGAACGCACAGCAGCTGCCTGTAGTGGTCTGGCACTGAATACTGTCCATCTTTTCTCCCAAGGTCACACGTACTATTTGTCCAGAGCCCCCACAGGCTTTTCACACTCCCTTTTATTTTTCTGTTTCTCTCTCTTTCCGAAAGAAAGCCATAATCAAGCTGGAGGGCAATTGAGGCCATAATACTTTCTCCTGCACCTGCTAGCTAGGAGGACACCTGCCAAAACTACGGCTTAAAAATCTTATTGCAGCTACTGGCAAGTAAATCTCATTTCCAATTCACCACTGCAGCTTACTCGAGCAGTCGACAATGTTGTTAAGAAAATTTCTCTCATTTTCTCTCTCCCTCGCTTCTGGAGATAACAAGGCAGATCAATGAACTACAATATTGAAATCGCAGAATGCTGACTGTCAGGAGCTCGAGAGAAGGACGCGTTATCTTTGCTGTTGAGGTTTCCAGGGTAATTGTGGTGAAAGGACTGGAATAAACAGCCACTTGAACCGTGTGCAATCAAAAGGGAGCATTGTGTTTGTCTTTGAAAACCTGTGTGGGTTTAACTTTTTAGCTATATATTTAAATTTGGTTTAAATAGTCACCTAATACACAAGGTGCAATTATGAAACATGTGGGCGTGCAAGTGAATTACACCACATAGTGAATTATGTTTGGCAACATTGTAGCTGGATAGCCATTCGGCCTCAGCTATGTCTGCTGGCTATTTATATACTGAGTCTCAATCCAATGAAATCATCAGCATCAGTGTATGTCTATGTAAAAACAGAATGAAATATGGTGCAAAATGCAAAGGTGCATTGTCAGGTGAAATCTGACCGTGAGCTACATGAAGAAGTATTCAGTCAACAGTGCCAGTGGTAAGTGTTATTGTACCATTGATCAGGACAAAGAAGTGGGAGAGGATTAAAGATTATACCTCATGGCTAGATCGGAGGCAGGTGAAAACATGGCCACAACGATAAATGAAAGTTGCAACTGGCAGTGTTTTTTTTTCTAAGAATGTTATTTGCAGGATCTGGACAATGCTGATAGGACCAGCATTTACTGCTCATCCTTAATCGAGAAGGTGGTGGTGAGCCATTTTCTTGAGCCACCACAGTCCTTATCCTGTGGGTAGACCCCCAATGCTGTAAAGGAGGGAGTTCTAGAATTTTGACCCAGTGACACTGAGGGAACAGCAATAGATTTCCAAGCCTGGACGGTGAGTGACTTGGAGGGCAACTTGCAGGTTGGTGGCGTTCTCATGTATCTGCTGCCCTTGTCCTTCTAGGTGGCACAGATTTGGAAGAATTGGATGAGCCCAGGGATCTTGGAGCGTTGTCGGGCTAGAGGTTGTTACAAGTAGAAGGTGGGAATCTGCCACTGGAAGCAAATGTGGGTCAGTGAATCTGTGTGTGCTTAGGTTCCTCATGAAGTTGACATCCCATAAAAGGCTAATTCCACTTTGTCTTCCCACACATCAGAATCCTGGCAGATTTTTCATTCAAACCTGTGATCATAGAGCAATATAACCCAGGAAACAGGGTTGACTGTACCCCAGGAATGAAGCAACAATCTCCCAGACTTTTGATCGGAAGTGGCCCCAGAAGGAAAATCATAAAGGCATGTACAAAATGATGGGACAGAAAAGGTCTGCACTGTTTTAGGGATGCTAATGTCCCATCTTGTCATGCCGCTGCCTCTTTTATGTAACATTGTTCTGAACGGGGCACACACCGCTGGTGTCACAGCGTTAGCAGAGACCATACTAAGATGGTAGCGCATGTTGCAACTACCCTGCTCCGTAAATATGTAGGCTGCCCCTCTCATCAGAGATCTGCACTCAGGGAAATTGATCTGCTGTTGGCTGCATGTAGGAGCTGCACAAATGAAGCATGGGTGTGACCTTGGTGTCCTTAGGGCTGGTGTTGGACTGGAGTAGAAAGGCTGTGGTTTCACAAAGTGGGCAGGAATCCACCCTTGGAAGGCAATGAGAACAGGTGGTCATGAAAGTCAATGTAAGGATCCTGGCCTGGCAGTAGTGTTTCACAAAGTTTAGTCTCAGATGTCGCTATACTGAAGGACAGTGACTATATCTTCACTTGACATGTCCCATCACAGTTCCACCAATCTCTCTCATGGTTCAGTGCACCTTACTCATATTATTCACGAATCGGGGCCCCAACACTAAATTCTTGCATTCGGGATCCAGAATCTTCACCTCATCCTCACACACATTGCAATGATTCCCAGCATCTCACCCAGCTCCAGTGGTTTCCATGTAGCTCCAGCTCTTCCACTGTGGCAGGCACATCACCGAAAGACAGTGAAAGGCCATCACTGGCATTCTGCTCCTTCACTTGCATGACAACTGGAGGGTTTGAGTTATAAACTGAGGCTGGAGAGGCTGGGACTTCTTTCACTGGAGATTGAGTGGTGACCTTCCAGAGGTTTATAAAATCATGAGAGGCATAGATAAGGTGAATAGCAAGTGTCATTTCACTAGGGTGGGGGAATTCAAACCTAAGGGACATATTTTTAAGGTGAGAAGAGTTAGATTTTAAAGGGATCTGACAGACCATGTTTTCACATAGAGAGTGGTTTGTATATAGAAAGAACTGCCAGAGGAAGTGATGGATCCAGGCACAGTTACCACATTTAAACCACATTTGGACAGGTACATGAATTGGAAAGGTTTAGAGACACATGGACCAAACACAGGGCAAATGGGAGTAGATTGGGAAACTTGGTCAGCGTGAACAAGCTGGGGCCTGAGGGTCTGTTTCTGTCCTGTATGACTCAATGACTATAACTGTGAGTGATAAGTATTTGCATCTTCTTGGCCTAATGGAAGAGATTTGTTCTCTGATTCACAGGCTGGCTACCACAGAATGTGTGACAGCAAATGTTGTAGAGAATAACAGGGAAAACCTCCTTAGATCTTGTCACAACCCGTGGCGAATTATCATCATGCTATCACAAATGGTGAATAATCTGTAGATGATGTGGTTGTGAACCTAGATGCAGAAGCCATCATGCTATTTAAGAAGTATTTAGATATACACTTGTGACGCCAAGGTATAAAAGCCTATGGGCCAAATGCAGCAAAATTGGATTGGAATAGTTACGGATAGTAGGAACTGCAGATGCTGGAGAATCTGAGATAACAGATTGTAGAAGGGTCTCAGCCTGAAACGTCAGCTTTCCTGCTCCTCTGATGCTACTTGGCCTGCTGTGTTCATCCAACTCTACACTTAGAATATCTTAGAACGGTTAGGTGCTGTTTTTGAAAGGTATGCACACAAGGGGCCTTTTTTTCTGTGCTGTTGACCTCTATGCTTGTATGACCTGTGTTTTCCACCCCACCAACGTTTGCCATTTGGCCTTCTCTTTCCAACCCTCAGGAACTGCCCCCAGCCAGAAACAGCTCCACCAGAAGGAGGAGTGACAGCAGGACCCCAGCACTCATAAGAAAGGTCCTATTATCTGGTGTGATAGTCACAGGCCTGGCTAGATACCAGGTTGGATTCAAACACGTGCAGCAGAGGTTGATATGGAGTGAGGAGTTACTGGGCACCAATGCCCTGCACCCAGGCCAGTGGGAGGCATGGATTGGTCACATGCCCAGTCACAGGTGGTGGCCGATGCATTCTGCTAGAGAGAACACTGATGAGGACCTCGCGGAGTGCCATGCAGGTGAACACTGATGAGGGGGCACACTGAGATGCTGGGGACATTGGCAAGCCTCCTGTGACTGTTCAGGATGATGGAGGGACCTGGCTTCAATTTGGCAAAGGCCGTCAGATAGGGCTTATCCCCTCCTCAGCCCTCTTGCAGCCTGTGCGTGGTTAAGCCAGCTCATCACCCACCCTCCCTGTGAGTATGCAGTGACACTCCCTGCAGAATCTGACCACTCACTCCACTGACCCCTTCACCTGCTTCCAACACAAGTCCTCCTCCTGGACACCACCCCCAGGCCTCCTACCCTCCCTCGACCTCTTCATCTCCAACTGCCGTCGAGACATTAACCGCCTCAACCTCTCCACCCCTCTCACCTACTCCAACCTCTCCCCCGCAGAACGGGCAGCCCTCCGCTCCCTCCGCTCCAACCCCAACCTCACCATCAAACCTGCAGACAAGGGTGGCGCAGTGGTAGTATGGCGCACTGACCTCTACATCGCCGAGGCCAGACGCCAACTCTCCGACACCACCTCCTACCGCCTCCTCGATCATGACCCCACACCCGAGCACCAAACCATCATCTCCAACACCATTCACGACCTCATCACCTCAGGGGACCTCCCACCCACAGCCTCCAACCTCATTGTTCCCCAACCACGCACGGCCCGTTTCTATCTCCTTCCCAAAATCCACAAACCTGCCAGCCCTGGTCGACCCATCGTCTCAGCCTGCTCCTGACCCACCGAACTCATCTCCACCTATCTGGACTCCATTTTCTCTCCTTTGGTCCAGGAACTCCCCACCTACGTCCGTGACACCACCCACGCCCTCCACCTCCTCCAGGACTTCCAATTCCCTGGCCCCCAACACCTCATATTCACCATGGACGTCCAGTCCCTGTACACCTGCATTCCGCATGGAGATGGCCTCAAGGCCCTCCGCTTCTTCCTGTCCCGCAGGCCCGACCAGTCCCCCTCCACCGACACTCTCATCCGCCTAGCTGAACTCGTCCTCACACTCAACAACTTCTCTTTTGACTCCTCCCACTTCCTACAGACTAAGGGGGTGGCCATGGGCACACACATGGGCCCCAGCTATGCCTGCCTCTTTGTAGGTTACGTGGAACAGTCCCTCTTCCGCACCTACACAGGCCCCAAACCCCACCTCTTCCTCCGGTACATTGATGACTGTATCGGCGCCGCCTCTTGCTCCCCAGAGGAGCTCGAACAGTTCATCCACTTCACCAACACCTTCCACCCCAACCTTCAGTTCACCTGGGCCATCTCCAGCACATCCCTCACCTTCCTGGAGCTCTCAGTCTCCATCTCAGGCAACCAGCTTGTAACTGATGTCCATTTCAAGCCCACCGACTCCCACAGCTACCTAGAATACACCTCCCCCCACCCACCCTCCTGCAAAAATTCCATCCCCTATTCCCAATTCCTCCGCCTCCACCGCATCTGCTCCCACGATAAGACATTCCACTCCCGCACATCCCAGATGTCCAAGTTCTTTAAGGACCACAACTTTCCCCCCACAGTGATCGAGAACGCCCTCAACCGCGTCTCCCGTATTTCCCGCAACACATCCCTCACACCCCGCCCCCGCCACAACCGCCCAAAGAGGATCCCCCTCATTCTCACACACCACCCTACCTACCTCCGGATACAACGCATCATCCTCCGACACTTCCGCCATTTACAATCCGACCCCACCACCCAAGACATTTTTCCATCCCCTCCCCTGTCTGCTTTCCGGAGAGACCACTCTCTCCCTGACTCCCTTGTTCACTCCACACTGCCCTCCAACCCCACCACACCCGGCACCTTCCCCTGCAACCACAGGAAATGCTACACTTGTCCCCACACCTCCTCCCTCACCCCTATTGCAGGCCCCAAGATGACATTCCACATTAAGCAGAGGTTCACCTGCACATCTGCCAATGTGGTATACTGCATCCACTGTACCCGGTGTGGCTTCCTCTACATTGGGGAGACCAAGCGGAGGCTTGGGGACCGCTTTGCAGAACACCTCCGCTCAGTTCGCAACAAACAACTGCACCTCCCAGTTGCAAACCATTTCCACTCCCCCTCCCATTCTCTAGATGACATGTCCATCATGGGCCTCCTGCACTGCCACAATGATGCCACCCGAAGGTTGCAGGAACAGCAACTCATATTCCGCCTGGGAACCCTGCAGCCAAATGGTATCAATGTGGACTTCACCAGTTTCAAAATCTCCCCTTCCCCTACTGCATCCCTAAACCAACCTAGTTCGTCCCCTCCCCCCACTGCACCACACAACCAGCCCAGCTCCTCCCCCCCACCCACTGCGTCCCAAAATCAGTCCAACCTGTTTCTGCCTCCCTAACCGGCTCTTCCTCTCACCCATCCCTTCCTCCCACCCCCAAGCCGCACCCCCATCTACCTACTAACCTCATCTCACCTCCTTGACCTGTCCGTCTTCCCTGGACTGACCTATCCCCTCCCTACCTCCCCACCTATACTCTTTCCACCTATCTTCTTTTCTCTCCATCTTCGGTCCGCCTCCCCCTCTCTCCCTATTTATTCCAGTTCCCTCTCCCCATCCCCCTCTCTGATGAAGGGTCTTGGCCCGAAACGTCAGCTTTTGTGCTCCTGAGATGCTGCTTGGCCTGCTGTGTTCATCCAGCCTCACATTTTATTATCTTATCTCTGATGCAAAAATACTCCGCTGCATTGCTAGACTTTGCAACAACAGGAGTTATTTTGAAGTTATGTTACTTGCAAATCCAGTGCATTGCTGCTCAATAATGCTGGGCCTCTGTCAAGATGAGTTTGGTAAGTGATCAGTGATTACCTCAAGTGGACTCATCTAATCCAAGTTTTGTAAATACAGTGTCAGAGTCAGCTGGCAAGGTTTCACGTTAGCACCAGCTGGGAGGCTCCTGGCACAGGCAGTGGATAGAGTTGGCACTGGTGGAAAGGTGTCACATACACAATTGCCTTTCCTGTGCTGAAGAGTAAGCTGTGATGAAACAGCTGCAAGCACAGTATTCCTCACTGAGAGTGCTTCTGGCTATAACAGCTTTTAACAAGTACCTGTAACTAACAAGGAGAGAAACATGTCATTGATTCTGCGACCTGAAGAAACACTTCTTACTTACTCATGCAATCAAAAATTTCCACAATGTTTTTAAAACCCTATTAAAAGTCCTCAGCCTTTCACCTCTGTCCTACCAGCACTCCTCACATCTCAAATGTCTCCTTATAATGATAGTTTCTCAACCCTGGTACCTCCCTGTCAAATTGGGAGGCCTATTCGCCCTAATTCATGCCCACTGGGTCACAAGTTCAAATCATAGTCTTGGGTGGTTGTCATTTGATCAGTGCTGCTCTAGTTGGATGCAGTCTCACATATACCTAGCCTGGATGCAATTGGAATACTGTTAACACTCTGCAAATGTATGGAAGCAAAATCAGAAAGAGAGAGAGAGACAGAGACAGAGACAGAGACAGAGATAAAGAGCAGAGAGAACTATGCAAACAGCAACAGCCCCACCATTGGTAAGTGATCGCCCTTTCTGTGAATTATACCCCATAATTGCCCAACTGACAGACAACTCTCCAAGGTCTCTGCACTCCTGCAACTGAGGCCTGTCTCTTGCCTCT
This sequence comes from Stegostoma tigrinum, assembly GCF_030684315.1. NCBI lineage: Eukaryota > Metazoa > Chordata > Chondrichthyes > Orectolobiformes > Stegostomatidae > Stegostoma > Stegostoma tigrinum. The sequence continues at coordinate 87,779,800 of NC_081362.1, read as the reverse complement.
GACCTCACTCCACCATTTCCAGGCTACGATCTGGAATGGACAGATTGTTTATCAGGAAAGGTTGGATAGGCTAGGCTTACACATGCCAGAGTTTAGAAGAAACTAAGAGGCGTCTTGATTGAACCTTGCAAGTTCCTAAGAGATCTTGGCAGGGTGGATGGGGAGAAGACATTCTCCCTTTTTGGGAGAGTCTAAAGGTAAGGGGTCACTGATTAAAAATCAGGGGTCAGGTATTTAACACAGAGATAAGGCGAAATTGTTTTCTCACAGAGGGTCTTTGATCTGGTGGAATCAAAGTCTTTGAATATTTTTAAGGCAGAGGTAGATATGTTCTTGTTGAACAAGGAGATGAAAGATAACTTGGGGGCAGCCTGTAATGTGGATTTCAGGTTACATTCAAAATAACCATTATCTCACTGAATGGCAGAGTTGGCTTGTTGGGACTGCCTGGGTTATTACTGCTTCTTGGTCATATGACACTAAGATCTGGAATTCTTTCTCTAAACCTCTCTACCATTCCTGATACTCTTTAAAATTTCCCTGGCTGGCCAAACTTTTGGTTGTGTGTTTAAATTTCTCTTTCCGTCACTCCGTGTTCAGTTTTATCTGATTATCCTCATGAGAAGAGTTTTGGGAAATATTGTTACATTACAAGTGCAACATAAATGCCAGTTCTTATTGTTGTGATAATGGGAAACAGCAGTGGTGAACTAAACAGGAAACAATCTAAGTCAATAAATGCTTTGAACAGACAAAAGAGGATGCTATTTAAAGCAACTTGTGCTATACTTTAAATAAACTGCACTTACAGTAGCTTTTAATTATGCTTTGATTTTAGCTATACTTATGTTACCTATTAGGTTCTGGTAGCCCTTCTATAGGAAGGATATTACTAAATTGGAGAGGGTTCAGAAAGGATTTACCAGGATGTTGTTAGGACTGGAGGGTTTGTATTATAAGGAGAGGCTGGGACATTTTTTCCCTGGAGTGTAGGAGGTTAAGAGGTGACTTTATAGAGCTTGATAAAACCATGAAGGACCGAGATAAGGTGAATAGCAAAGGTCTTTTCCCTCGGGGTGGGGGAGTCCAAAACTAGGGGGCATATTTTTAAGGTGATGAGAAAGATTTAAAAGGGCCTTAGGGACAAATTTTTCACACAAGAGGGTGGTTTCTATGTGGAATGAAGTGCCCGAGGAATTGACAGTTGCAGGTCCAGCGACAGCATTTAAAAGACATTTGGATAGGAAAGGTTTAGAAAGATATGGGTCAAACACAAGCATGTGGGACCAGCTCAGTTTGGAATTATGGTTGGCATGGACTGGATGGACTGAAGGGTCTGTTTCTGTGCTGTATGATTCTATTCCTCTATTCTGGCCTGATGTAATACCATAGTATTGCTGGCCATTTAAAGTTGGGATACTTCCAAGATTCAGGTGTATAGTCCTTGTGTGTAACCAAGGGAGACCCGTGCTGTCAGATGAGTGCAAATCTCTGGTGTGTGCACAAAGGCCCTCTTTCAAAAAAGAATGGATGAATTCTCCGTTGTGTCCTGACTTGATGCATGTCTCACGACCACAACATCATATTTAAGAACAAAATCATCTGGCCATTTATATAGTATCAGAGATAATGGGAACTGCAGATGCTGGAGAATCCAAGATAATAAAATGTGAGGCTGGAAGAACACATCAGGCCAAGCAGCATCTCAGGAGCACAAAAGCTGACGTTTCGGGCCTAGACCCGTCATCAGAGAGGGGGATGGGGTGAGGGTTCTGGAATAAATAGGGAGAGAGGGGGAGGCGGACCGAAATTGGAGAGAAAAGAAGATAGGTGGAGAGGAGAGTATAGGTGGGGAGGTAGGGAGGGGATAGGTCAGTCCAGGGAAGACGGACAGGTCAAGGAGGTGGGATGAGGTTAGTAGGTAGCTGGGGATGCGGCTTGGGGTGGGAGGAAGGGATGGGTGAGAGGAAGAACAGGTTAGGGAGGCAGAGACAGGTTGGACTGGTTTTGGGATGCAGTGGGTGGGGGGGAAGAGCTGGGCTGGTTGTGTGGTGCAGTGGGGGGAGGGGACGAACTGGGCTGGTTTAGGGATGCGGTGGGGGAAGGGGAGATTTTGAAACTGGTGAAGTCCACATTGATACCATTAGGCTGCAGGGCTCCCAGGCGCAATATGAGTTGCTGTTCCTGCAACCTTCGGGTGGCATCATTGTGGCAGTGCAGGAGGCCCATGATGGACATGTCATCTAGAGAATGGGAGGGAGAGTGGAAATGGTTTGCAACTGGGAGGTGCAGTTGTTTGTTGCGAACTGAGCGGAGGTGTTCTGCAAAGCGGTCCCCAAGCCTCCACTTGGTCTCCCCAATGTAGAGGAAGCCACACCGGGTACAGTGGATGCAGTATACCACATTGGCAGATGTGCAGGTGAACCTCTGCTTAATGTGGAATGTCATCTTGGAGCCTGGGATAGGGGTGAGGGAGGAGGTGTGGGGGCAAGTGTAGCATTTCCTGTGGTTGCAGGGGAAGGTGCCGGGTGTGGTGGGGTTGGAGGGCAGTGTGGAGCGAACAAGGGAGTCATGGGGAGAGTGGTCTCTCTGGAAAGCAGACAGGGGTGGGGATGGAAAAATGTCTTGGGTGATGGGGTCGGATTGTAGATGGCGGAAGTGTCGGAGGATGATGCGTTGTATCCGGAAGTAGGTGGGGTGGTGTGTGAGAATGAGGGGGATCCTCTTTGGGCGGTTGTGGCGGGAGCGGGGTGTGAGGAATGTGTTGCAGGAAATGCGGGAGACGCGGTCAAGGGCGTTCTCGATCACTGTGGGGGGAAAGTTGCGGTCCTTGAAGAACTTGGACATCTGGGATGTGCGGGAGTGGAATGTCTTATCGTGGGAGCAGATGCGGCAGAGGCGGAGGAATTGGGAATAGGGGATGGAATTTTTGCAGGAGGGTGGGTGGGAGGAGGTGTATTCTAGGTAGCTGTGGGAGTCGGTGGGCTTGAAATGGACATCAGTTACAAGCTGGTTGCCTGAGATGGAGACTGAGAGGTCCAGGAACATGAGGGATGTGCTGGAGATGGCCCAGGTGAACTGAAGGTTGGGGTGGAAGGCGTTGGTGAAGTGGATGAACTGTTCGAGCTCCCTCTGGGGAGCAAGAGGCGGCGCCGATACAGTCATCAATGTACCGGAGGAAGAGGTGGGGTTTGGGGCCTGTGTAGGTGCAGAAGAGGGACTGTTCCACGTAACCTACAAAGAGGCAGGCATAGCTGGCGCCCATGCGGGTGCCCATGGCCACCCCCTTAGTCTGTAGGAAGTGGGAGGAGTCAAAAGAGAAGTTGTTGAGGATGAGGACGAGTTCAGCTAGGCGGATGAGAGTGTCGGTGGAGGGGGACTGGTCGGGCCTGCGGGACAGGAAGAAGCGGAGGGCCTTGAGGCCATCTCCATGCAGAATGCAGGTGTATATGGACTGGACGTCCATGGTGAAGATGAGGTGTTGGGGGCCAGGGAATTGGAAGTCCTGGAGGAGGTGGAGGGCGTGGGTGGTGTCACGGACATAGGTAGGGAGTTCCTGGACCAAAGGGGAGAAAATGGAGTCCAGATAGGTGGAGATGAGTTGGGTGGGGCAGGAGCAGGCTGAGACGATGGGTCGACCAGGGTCCTGGAGGAGGTGGAGGGCATGGGGGGGGGTGGTATTATCTTGGCCATTTATATAGTTGCTGTTTGTGGGTTCATTTTATACCCCTATTGACTGCCTCATTTCCTGCATAGCAACAGTGACTAACTGCACTTTGAGGGAAGTCACTGGCTGCAGAGCACTTTGGGCACCTTCAGGCTGTAATTGGGTGCTATATAAATGCAAAACGTTTACTTCTTTCTTTGGAAAGGAATGGAGTGCAGTTATACTGAGTTACCCACTTACAGCACCTGGCCTCACAAGCTCATTCCTGCAGCTTTTGTTCAAAGCCAAATCAAAGGAAATGTGTAAAAGGTAATTTTTCAGTCATGTTTTCAGGAGCATTAGAAAATGCATAAAAATAACCCTCCCTAAAAATAAACAATTTTAGGTGGGTGGGGTGCAGTGTGCATCATCAAAGGTGATAAACACAACTCTCCTCCTCCACCCCCTCTTTCAAACAGTGCTGCTAACGATGAAGATCAACCTGATTATTTATTATGACGAAGATTTCCCTTTAATCAGGACAATGGGAACCGACCTCCCTTCAGACCTGCTGAACTCCTGAACAGCTACTCCCTCAGGCATTTTTAACTGTGTGCCAGAGTTGTTGCATCCATGTGGCTTTATTTGTTTAGTGTGTGCTACTACAGACATGATGGGACCTTTCTCATGACCCGCCACTTCCTCATAGTAGCCATTTGCTGCTGCCAAATGAACAGACCTGAACTCTGCGCCATGAATTAGGAAGCAGTAGGATTCCCATTGCTCTTGATTTATGAGCGATCAGAGCCCGGTGAAATCTAAAGGGAGCTTTGGTTTGCAATTTTTTATTGATAGGGAGCACAGCACAAGATGCCCTGTGCAGATATGACAATCTGCATGGATCATGGAAAATGCAGTGCTCTCACTTTTGTAATATTCAGCGTTGCACCTTTCTGTGCTCCGCTCCTAAGACTCGGAAAGCAGTATATTGTTTAAATGGAGAAAGAGATTGCAGAACTAGGTGCTACAGAGGGATCTGGGGATCCTAGTACATGAGGCACATAAAATTAACATCCAGATACAGCAAGTGATTAGAAAGACAATTGGAATTGTTTAGTGCAAGGGGAATGGAATATAAAAGTAGAATGTCTTGCTACAATTATACAGGGCATTGGTGAGACCACACCTGAAATACCATATACAGTTTTGGTCTTGTTTTATAATTGCTTTAGAATCAATTCAGAGAAGGTTCATTTAACTCATTTGTGGGATGAAGGACTTATAACAAAGGTGGAAGAAGTTCAGACTGTATCCAACAGAAAAACAAATTGCTGGAGAAACTCAGCAGGTCTGGCAGCATCTGTGGGAAGAAAGCAGAGTTAATGTTTCGAGTCCAGTGACTCTTCATCAGAACGGTTTTTGTTTCATATCTCCAACATCTGCAGTTCTTCGTTTTATTTCAGACTAAATCCTACGGAGTTTAGAAAAATGAAATAAAACTAAGAATTGTGGATGCTGGAGATTTAAAGAAAACTGAAATTGATGGAGAAATTCAGCAGGTCTGGCAGCAACCGTGCAGAGAAAGCAGAGTTGATGTTTTGCCTCCAAATATCCTTCTGTAGAACTACTTCAGGTTCTTAAGAAGGGTCACTGTACTCGAAATGTTAACTCTGTTTCCTCATCAAAGATGTTCCCAGACCTGCTGAGTTTGTCATACTTTTCTGTGTAGGAAAATAGAAGGAGATCCTATTGAAACATAGATGATCTTGAGGGAGCAACAGAGGGTGGATATTGGAAAAATGTTTCCTGTTGTGAGAGAGACTAATACCAGTTTTAATAAGAATAAGAGGCTTTTTATGCGAGAGATGAGGAGAACATTTTTCTTTCAGTGTCAGTAAGCTGTGGACTTCTCCAGAAGATTGTGACTATTTAAATTCATTCAAGGCTAAGGTAGCTAGATGTTTGATGGAGAAGGGAATTGAAGGGAATTGATGTGGTGTGTTCAACAGGAAAGTGGAGCTGAGACCCCAACCAGATTGGCAATGATCATATTGAATGGTAGAGCAGGCTCGAAGGGCTGACTGGCCTATTTCTGCCGTTATGTGCTCGATGACATTTGCAGCTCTCTCACGTGATACTTTCAACCTTCCCCATTTTTAACAAAAGTCAGCTGAAATAAAAACCACGGGAAAGACTGGCTGGCAGCTCGCTATTGACCATTTTTAAGATGTCAAATGAGGTAAAGTGATATGATGGTAAACATTGATTACAAAGCAGACATACAGAGGAAGAAGAGTATGTAAGGGAACACACTGACAGTTTTGAATAAACAAGACTGGAAAGGCTATAGACAGCCAACCAGAATACAAGCAGCAAAGCCAAGAGACTCGCAATAGAGATGGAGGTAGATTCTCTCGAGATGTAGTTTTCTGTACGAGGGGGCAATTGAGGAGCTTGGGAAACTTCCTCAGGTTCTATGTGACATGCACACAATTTTGATTTTTCTTGTAAACAGAACTAACCCCATGTATTTTAATATCATATAAGTGCATACTTCTAGAATATTTCATCGACTGAACTTTTTAATTCATTCCTCCTGGTGATTTGCTGCGGTGTATCTCACACATACTGCTGTCACTGGGAGAAGGAGTGAATGCTTGTGGATGTAGTGCCAATCAAGTGGGCTGCTTTGGCCGAGATGGTGTTCTTGAGTGTTGTTGGAGCTGGACCCATCCAGGCAAGTGGGGAATATTCCATTGCACTCCTGACTTGTGCCTTATAGCTGGTGGACAGGCTTTTGGGGAATCAGGAAGTGAGTTACATGCTGCAGAATTGCCAGCCTCTGACCTGCTGTTGTGGCCATAGTATTTATATGGCTGGTCCGGCTCAGTTTCTGATTAACAATCTTCAGGATATTGATAGTGAGTGATTCAGGGAGGGTAATGCCACCATACACTGTGAGGATTGGATTCTCAGCTACTGGAGATGTTCATTTCCAATCACTTGCCATTCTCCAAATCCAAATATTGTCAGGTCTTACGGCACATGGACATGGACACTGCACTGACTGTGGAATCAGGAATGGCGCTAAACATTGTCCTTTGGGATATCCTCAGGAAGTGATCAGCAACATAGAAGTGCAAGTTTTTTTTGTATAGTTAGGTACAAATGGAAGAAAAAGTCTAATATAAATAAGACACCTTTCATTTGCTCAGGTGATCCTGAAATACTTTATAGTCAATGAGATAATTTTGAAGTATAGTCACTGCTACTTTTTGGGAAACACAGTTAAATTTCCCATTAAAAAAGCAATAAACATCAGATAATGTATTTTATTGATATTGGCTGACAGTAAAGAGTTCACTTGCTTTTCTTCGTAATAGTGTCACAGGATATTTCACTTCCACCTTTATTATTACTGAGTAACCACCTACCATACAGAAAAGTGCAGCTTTCTATTGCATGAGTGAGTCCTTATTTTCCTTTTGTGGCAGACAGCAGGCACAATTAAGACGAGTAGCAACAGAACAAATCAGGACTTAAGAGCAGGTAAGCAATTATGCTGAGAGCTCTGAATACAGCACAAAGGAGTTTTCGGTAACCACAAATTATCAAGATTCAGACTGTGAAATACTGCCAAATTTGAAAAGGGTGAAAGAGGAAGTCAGGAGTAAGTCAGGTGGACATCATTGTTGTGATGTGATAATGGGAACTGCAGATGCTGGAGAATCCAAGATAATAAAATGTGAGGCTGGATGAACACAGCAGGCCAAGCAGCATCTCAGGAGCACTCTCTGATGAAGGGTCTAGGCCCGAAACGTCAGCTTTTGTGCTCCTGAGATGCTGCTGGGCCTGCTGTGTTCATCCAGCCTCACATTTTATTATCATTGGTATGATGGCAGGATTGGGTTTTAAAACTCTGTAAACTGAAAAGGATCAACATTTTCCTCAGAACAATTTCCATTTGATTTCCATTTCCGGTAATCACTGGTCATTGTGTGAGACATCAGCCCGAGAGCCAACATCCGACTTCTGTTCACATTTTACCAAAATTCTGACCATATCAAATGCATCATTAAGATTTGTTTCACATGATCTTTGATTTTGTGACTTGGAAAAACAATTGCATGGTTTCATCTTACCATTGCATCAGAATATCATTGTTTTCATAATAACGCCGTTGCTCCTTTTTACTGTCCATTACTACCATCTAGGGCTCAAGATGTCAAGCGCAACAACAACAACTTAAATTTGTGCAGCGCCTTTAACAGAAAGTCCCAAGTTTATGAAACAAAGTCATATATTGAGTGACAAAAGAAAATAATTAGGTCACATGCCCAAAGGCTTGATCAAAGTAGTGGGCATTAAGGAATATCCTAAAGGAGGAAAATAGAGAAAAGAGGCAGAAAACTGTACAGAAGAAGTTCCGAAGCAACTAAAGACAAAGTCATCAACAGTAGTGAAATTATAATTGAGAATGTAGAATAGGCCAGAATTTGAGGGGCCCAGGAATCTTAGAGGGTTGAGGGTCTGGAGGAGATTGCAGAGATAGGGAGGGGAGAAGTCCGAGGTGAGTTGAAAACAAGGATGAAAATTTTACAGCCAAGGCGTTGCTGGACAACAAGGGTGGGATGCTCTTCAGAGGGTTGTGCGGACTCGATGGGGCGACTGCCCTCTTTCTGCATTGTAAGGATTCTACGACTGCATGAATTGGATAGAGAGCTGGAACAGGAACAATGGGCCAAATGGCCTGTATACCCTCTGTTCAGGAGGCAAGAACAGATTGAGGATACGAAGGAGAGAATGCATTTGGACAGAACAGATGGGACATGTGGGACTCAGTGAAATTGAGGTTTCCTTTTGTGATGGGGACAGAGAGGAATGGAGATGGTTGGTGGTTGAGGTGAATGATGCCTCACCGTGTTGCAGTGGCACTGTGATAATCCTTCACCATTTCGACAGTTTAGATATACCTAGGCTGAGCTACAATAAATCTTTAATCGCTTTACTGGCAAAAAAATGTAAGCAACACCAGCACCATTTAAACAATTCCCAGTGTGTGGTACATCCTGCTCAGTTTTAAATGCCACTCTTTCTAAACAGTAACAGATGTTTTAGCGCAGAATCGGAACAGGGAGAAGTTTTCTCAATAGCAGATTAGAACATCTGTCAGAGATATTCCACAGGGCAAGTTAAATGCCAGAAATATCAGCTGTAGCTGTCAATCAGCACACATAATGCATTAAAACCCTGGTTTGATGTATAATTTGCTTTCTCCTGGATTCTGCCATAATTAGGGAATGCTGCAGCTCAATAAAATGGATAACGTTTTCAGTTTATCAGAGTTCTGATGGAGCATCTGAACAAACACAAAATGTCAGCCCTTTTTGTTAATTCCTCTTTCCAGATGTTGTCGGACTACATTACATTTTTCCAGCCTCTTATTTCTTGTTTTCATTGAGCTCTTTCAAAACCCTCATATATCATTCTGAATATCTTCCTGCTCTCAGTCAGTTGTTTAGATTTGTTGCCTTAAGGGTGACATGCTGTGCACTATTTGCCCCGGCTGGAAAGCATTTATCTTTGCACGTGGCTCAGTTTTGCTTGAAAGCCTGTTTTAAGACTCTCAGTGCTGCTAGTACAGCATTCTATTTGCCAGAAATGTTTCTCAATACAGGGATGTTCAGAGGATAGAAACCTGGCGTGTGGGAGATGTTGTAGACTCTACCAAAAGTGTGAGTCAAAAATAAAGGTCACAGATCGACCTTGCTGGTTTGAAACAAATATTGCAGAGCAATGATATCTCTGAAATTAAATGGGTGGATATAAGTCATCGACTGTCTGATTGTTTTGCAAGGGGAAATACATGCACAAAGACATTGCCAGGAGACCTGGAGGAACGCTGTATCGCAATGCAACAAATGTAATTTGTTTTGAAATTTTTGTTGCCCATATCCACTCTAATTTTTATTTAATGTGAGAGCAGGGAATCTGTTAATTGCATATGAATTGTATTTAATTGTATGCAGGTGGTGGGCATTAACCGCAGATTTGTTTGAGCCTCCAGAAATAGACAGGGACTAAAAGTGTAGTTGTTTGACAGGAGGTCTGTGTTTGTAATGCGTAACTCTGTTAACAAATCTTTATTAAAAAAAGTTGACTCCAGTTCTATCTTTCACTGGACCTGAAATGTTAACTCTGTTTTTTGCTTCACGATGCTGCCAGACCTGCTGAGCATGTCCAGCAACTTTGTTTTTGTTCCTGATTTACAGCATCTGCAGTTCTTTTGGTTTTCAAATGTCTGGAAATACTCGACTGATACCAGGAAATCATAACACAAATGTGTCCATTCATTCAGAGTTGGGATCCTCTCTCCTCCTGGCAAGTGTTTCACACTTGTCTCCAGTCATTATAACACAAAGATACTCTAATAATTCCTTAAAGGCACATTTGGTAAGTTTTTAAGTGTCACCTATTTGTATTTGTGTGAATCACTAGGAAGAACCTATCAACCTTCTCAGGCGAACAAGGGCTGGTGAATAAATGCAGCCTTGGCTCGCATTTCTGGCAGCTCATATAAAGATTTTGTAAAGGGTATAATGAGCAGTGGAATAGTTATGTGGCCCTATAAAATATGACATCACTGGCTGGATTTTCCATTTTTGGTTTAGACTCCCAAAATTGGGATCAAATAGTTCTGAAATAGTCACTCAACAATGATGTCTTAGGATTCACCAATCAATGGCCAGAAGATATGCTTGTCATCCAATCAAGGTTAGAGGGCAGGATCCAGACATTAACAGGCCAATAGGAAGCTGTCCTATAGCCAAAAGGATGCACCCTGCCATTGCAGGTAAGAGAGTGAGAGAGCTCCTCAAGATGGAGCACTCTGATAATGCATCAAAGTTAGAAGGAATCGCTGCTTTTAGATCTCTCTGGAACATTGCAGCACTGTCAGGACAGGGGGTTGTCCCGTGTGTCCTGCCCCGATATTTATCCCTCAAAGCAAATTACGTAGTCATCACCACATAACAGTGGGGTCGCGCTGTGCACAAATTTCTGACATTATAGTTGGGGATCCGCTTCAAAAATCTTTCATGGTTTGCTAAGCTCTCTGGGAAAGGAGCTATACAACTATTTCAGCTTTTATATTTTTCTGTTTCAGTAATTTTGCCAGGGCTTTTAAATTAACAAGGCACATGAATAATGTAGACGTAAAGAAATTATCTAACTTAGATTGTGATCTTGTAGCGAAGGGAGAAAATTAACATGTCTTAATTGAGGAAGGAGGTCAGAAATCTTTTTCTTCCCACAGATTAACATATGTGGCAGACAGTCAGCAAAATCAATGTTACAATTATTGAATCTCATTGAAGTACATAATTTAGCAACTGAACTCTTGTGGTGTGATGATAGTGTCTCTACCTCTAAGCCAGGAGGCCTGGGTTCAGATTCCCCAGAGGTGTGACATGACACTCATGTTTCAGGTTGTTCAGAAAATATCTCGACATTAGCCTCGGAATGGGTTAAAAATAAACTGTCACTTCATCAAGTTGAAACAATGCTGCTGGCCAAGGAATTAGGATTAAGCTGTCAATTTTAATTTAGACCTCTGTCAGGATCAGTACAAGTTTCATCACCATGCTGTGGTGAGAGTGAGGGTAGGTATGGTGACAAAATAGGGTGAGGATGAAAATATCACATTCTCAACATCAAAAAAAATCTCCCAGTTTTCCCTTCAAATCTTAAATGGTGGACTGTTTGCCTTGAGTGGTGACTGCCTGATTTCTATGTGTCTGCATCTTTTTAAAGCTTGACTCGTCCTATGGATATCCCGCTATCACTTCTCCTTTCCTGAACGGTGCAAATTCCCAACTGTAAAACGGAGAAGGGACTTCACTGCATCTTGAAGAATGTTCTGTCCTGGCCATCCCTGCATCTTCTGAACAACATTCCTCGACACCCCAAGGGCAGAATGCCCCTCAACCCTTCACCCATTCAACCCGGCATTGGTAGACCCACCAGCTTCACACATCGTCATGCCTTCTCTTGGACCAACTCAGCTGCCACTTCGGGTCACCAATACTATGTCGGAGCTGATGGACAACAACATACAGTGACAGCCATGCATCTTATGCATCTGCACAGGGTTCTTCTGTTCTGACATACACACACATGACTCTTATGGCTCTTATATTGCTTTCTTAGTACTCACTCACTTTAGTGCTTGCTTGGAGGCTGCCACCTCTGTATGGGTCACATTGCTTTGTTATCACACGGGGTTTATTAAGCACTTAGTTATAGCCTCTATGGTTTAGCTGGCATTTTAACATAGAGGGGCAGGCGGGCAGCTTGTGAGGGTGGAAACTCGATCTATCAGTCAGCTGAAGGTGGCTGGACCTAAGTCACTATCCCGAGGAACTCCTGCAGAGATGTCCTGGACTTGAGATGGCTGACATCTGAGAATCACAGCCGTCTGCCTACGTGCCATGTATGACTCCAAACAGCAGAGAGTTTGCCCCCTGGTGCCCACTGATTCCAGTTTTGCTAGGGTTTCCTGGTGCCACACTTGTTCAAAGACAGGCTAGATGCCAAGGGCTGTTACTCTCACCTCACCTCTGGAATTCAGCTCAATTTGTCCATGTTTGAACCAAAGCTGTAATGAGATCAGGAGCTTTCTCTTTCCCAGAAAAAAGAAATTCTCAGCTTGTTCAGACTTCCAGAGAGTTCAAAGAAAGATCTTGCATTGTACCTGAGTGCTGCCTCTAATGAATCTTAATGTAAGTGAACCCTTTTGTGTCTGTTTTCAATTAACTTTGGGACAATTTAATCTGTATTTCTGCAATAGCCCTTTAAAATAAAGTTTCGTATAATACAAGCTGACAAATAATAATGCCTATTTTAACAATATTAATCATTGGACTTATCCTCCATACTGACTCCCTGTTTATCAATGGTTTCTAAGATTTATGGTCAATTTTTCAACCATACCAGTTTCCATTCACAGTGACTCTATTGTAATCACCAATATATAAACCATTAGCTAACAAAAGTACAGGTAGTTCAAACAATCTTCGTCTTAAATGTCAATATCAGGTGGTAGTAGCACATTTTGAAGTCCAACCCTCTGTTTGTATAGTGCACTGGCTTAGCCTTTGGACTCAATAACTATCAGCTGTCATGAGAAATAGCAAAACCATTTTGGAGTCACTTGGCAGCTGTGGTAAGAATTCATCCTTGTACCTCAACAGGCCACCCTACAATAAATAGAATTATTCTTCTTCATTAGTCAACAAAAAATTATTTACTCTTGCCTAGCTCAGTGCAACATATTGTGTTCAAACTGCTGCTCCCTCTTTTGAAGCCATGATGTGGAGGTGCCGGTGTTGAACTGGGGTGGACAATGTCAGAAGTCACACGACACCAGGTTATAGTCCAACAGGTGACTTCAAATAAATATGTTGGACTGTAACCTGGTGTCATGTGACTTCTGACTTTGCTCTCTATTGGAGATAGACAGGATGTTAACTTTCCCTTTAAATAAGTTCAAAACCTCAAGATCGAGTGAAAAGGAGGGAGCAGAGCGCAAGTAGAAATGAGAGAATGAACCCAAATATAGAATTTCAGTCCAGATTTTGTGCTCAATATGCTGGAGCTAGATTTGAACCCAAACCCTGCTTGTTAAAAAGCTGCCCATTGAGTCACGTCTGACATCCCAATTTCGAACCAGGATCCAGATGAGCTAGTACAATATGAGAGTTGGGATGAAAAAAAGTTCCAGAACAGAATTGCTTTTTATCTCATTCGCAGGATAGAGGCTTTATTTGCTGGGCTATCCTTAGATACCTAAAGGGCCGTTGTGAGTCAACTACATTGCTATGGGTCTGCAGTCACGTGGAGGCCAGACCAGCTAAGGATACAGCGTCCTTTCCTTAGAGAGCACTCATGAACAACATTTCCCCAACAATGGTTTCATGGTGATCATTAGACTCTTAATTCCAGATTTATTTTCCAAACAATAAATTCAAATTCCACCCTGGTGGGATTTAAACCCAGGCCTGAGAACATTACCTGAGAGTCTCTGGATTAATAGTCGAGCAATAATACCACTAGACTATCACTGTCCCCTCAATCAGATGTGAGATATCCCAGGACTGGAGTATGGAGTAGAAATGGTGCTGTGAACTTTCTGTGCTCTGTGGTTAAATTCATTTCTACTCATTCTAGTGATTGACATGAGTAGTTGAATGATTTTTAATTGTTTATTTAATAATTAGACTAATAGAAACTCATCTCTGCTCCATCCTCAGTTACAATCAGTGGGAGACATTGGGCTGAATCTTATTATTTTTTGGCCAAGTGTGAGTGGCAGGATTCTCACCATGAGGCTGAGCAAGTTTTCTTGCTGTTATCTTACCAAACTCATTGCTTTAATCCCTGATTGAGCCCTCACAGTGAGAACCATGCTGTACTTCAGCCCTGCCATACTGTTGATACGTCTACAGTGGACTTACAGAACATTGACATGTTTCACGTTTGTAGTCTGTAAGTAGTGTTAATATTTGTGTTTCACCATTCATGTGGTTGTCCCTATTCTGTTGTGACTCCAGATGCTTTGTTCCATCCTCTGGCATCAGTCCTTCGCCATTAACAATGTGTAGTTTTTCGGAGTCTGTGGTGATCTCCAAATACATCCTGTGGGAGCAGGGGTACCATTGTGTGTATATGTGGCATTGGCTCACTCGGACACCTTGGGCCTACCTTCCCATCATTGCCTACTTTTCGGCTGGTTGAGTGCCATAGGAGTGAACTCCCCAGAAATGACAGTCCCAGGGAGTTGTAACTGAGACAGTCAATGCTGCAGCTTGGTAGAAGCTTGGCACCCCGCATGCCCACGTGGCCAACATCTCGGGTTGGTGGACAATATTGTTCTCCTGTGAAGGCCCAATGAATGTTTGCAGATTCAGTACCCCACCACGCCCAACCCAACAAGGTGGCTCATGTACTCTCACCTATTATGAGTCCTTTCTGGCTGTTGTCCCCTACATTGCATTCGTTTATGTACTTCACAACTGGCCGGACAATAAACAATCCTCGGAGTAGCTTTGAGTCTCAATATTAACATGTCACTGAGATTCCAACATCAGGGTCTCCTTCCTAGGTGCCCATTCCATTAACCTCACAGCCTTCACATTTCTCCAAGTCATCACCGAGCCATGTAAATAAGCCTGCACCCACAAACCTAGACCCATTTCCCTGGCTCCTGTTCCTCCTGATTTCTGTGAACAGAGATGTTGGCAGAATCGTTGCCTACACCGTCGGGTGATCTGATCTGCCAGCACCCAGAAACCTGGCTGAGACACACACATGACTCCAGCTGTGATAGTCCTCAAACTTGCACTAGCCTCTATGGAGAGTGACCATGACCCTCTCCTTGTTGCATAGAAGCATGGTGCCCATTTTGTAAAACCACCTTGACAGGAATTCTGAGCATGACCAAAGGGAGGGCGGTTCTTCCTGATGGATGCCCCTATGGACGTCACTGCAGATGACTCCCCTAAGGCTTTCGCACTGCTTGCTGCAGATACCATGGGTTTGGTGTGACCACACGGTGCAGATGTTAGAGTGATATTTGCACAGTGACGCACAACAAGATGGACACACTCTTGAATGAGGACTGCTGCTTGGCACAGACCTCTGCCCAGCTGTCTGAATGTGCCAATCACCAAAAAGACAAGGAATAGGAGAGCAAGGCAGAAAAAGCATGCTGAAGGCATATTAGTGGTGCCAGCTAAATACGCATTTTACAAAACCAGAATGTTGTGATGCAGAAGGAGGTCATTTGGCCCATCATGCCTGTACTGCATCATTAAATAGGCATCATTACCTAGTGCCAGTCTCCAGCCTTTTTTACCTTAACCTTGTACATTACTTTTATCCCAATAATCATCCAATGCCTCTTTGAATTCCTCAGCTGAAGCTGCCTCCACCACATTCCCAAGCAGTGCATTCCAGACCCTAACTAATCACTGTGTGAGAAAGATCTCACATTAGCCTTGCTTCGTTTCTGAACCACTTTAAATCTGTGCCCTCATATGAGCAGGAACAAATTTTCTGTATTTACTTCATCCAACCTGATCATGATTTTGAAAACTGTATCAGATCTCCTCTTAGCTTTCTTCCCAATGAGAATAGCCCCAACCTGGTCATTCAATCCTGCTACCTGAAGTCCGTCATCCCTGAAACCATTCTTGTAAACTACTTCTGTATTCTCTCCAATGTGTTCATGTCCTTCCTATAATGTGGCTCCCATTAATTACACAGTACTCCAGCTAATGTCTAACAAATGTCTTGTACAAGTTCAGTGTCACTTCCTTCCTCGTGGACTCTATGCCCCTATGAATAGGACTGAGGGTACTGTATGTTTTATTTCCTGCTCTTGCTGCCTGTCCTGCCACTTCCAATGATCTCATGCATACTGAGGTCCATAAGACCAGAAGAAATTGGAACAGGAGCAGGCCATTCAGCCCCTCAAACCTGCTCTGCCATTCAATGGGATCATGGCTATTCCTACATCCCTCACATCCACTTTCCTCCATTTTCCCTGTAACTTTTGATTTCGCCCACTGATCAACAATCTATCTGTCTATCTCAGCTTTAAATATACACAAGGACTCTGCCCCAACAGTTCTCTCTGGTGAAGAGTTCCAAAGAATCACAATCTTCTGAGGAAAGAAATTCCTCTTTGTCTCAGTCTTAAATTGGTGCCTCTTAATTCATAGACTATGGTTTCTGCTCCTGCAGACGTCCTTATAATTGTTCCACCTATACTTAGGCAGCAAAGTGCACAGCCAGGTAAAAACTGATAATAAGATGGCACAGTGGCTCAGTGGTTAGTACTGCTGCCTCACAGTGCCAGGTGACTGAGTGGCGTTTGCACATTCTCCCTGAATCTATGTGGGTTTCCTCCAGGTGCTCCAGTTTTCTCCCACAGTCCAAGGATATGCAGGTTAGGTGGATTGGCCAGCGCCCAGGGGTATGAATTAGCCATAGGAAATGCAGAGTTACAGGGATAGGGTAGGGAATGGGTCTAGGTGGGATCCTCTTTGGAAGATCGGTGTTGACTTGATGGGCTGAATGGCCTGATTGCACACTCAAGGAATTTGCTGTTTCCTCGTGCAATGCAGTTGTATGATTCTGGCTGTTGGTGTGCCCTCCTACACCACTTTCCCCATTTGCAGGGCACAATGCCACCGTGGAGTGCCAATGTATTTTTTCCTCTTTATTCATTAACAGGATAAGGGCATCACCAGTGAGACAGCATTTATAGCCCATCTCTAAATACTTAGAGGGCACTTAAGAATCAACCACATTACAGTGAGTTCTGGAGTCACATGTAGGCCGGACCAGCTAAGGATGGCAGTTTCCTTCCCTAAAGGGCAGTAGTCTATCAGATGGATTTTCCCCCAACCAGCGGCAATAGGTTTGTGGTCATCATTAGATTTTTAATTCCAGGTATTGGTTGAATTCAAACTCCACCATTTGCTGTGAGCAGGATTTGATCCTGGATCCTCAGATGTTGTCTGGGCCGCTGGATTAACAGTCCAACGATAAAGCCACTAGGCCATCGCCTCCCCATGTTTGCAGTGGAAAGCTGGTGCTGGTGGAAAACCCCTGTGCTATTACTGTACCCTTGCTGGGCAAAGCAACATTTCCTTCTGGATCATTCCTGATCTGATGATTATGACAAAGTTGAACTGGTGTTTGATTTCCATGGAAAAATAGAATTGCGGAATGCAATTCCCAAAGCATTTGGGGAAAAAAACAGAAATAATATACATGGAATTTAAATTATTCATGAACAAATTTGGATATCAACATGCAGTTGATGGGAAATAAGATAATGATGCAGCAAATAGCACTGACCAGTAATCTTCAACTTGATATTGTTTAAATATAGAGGGGATGTCAGAGGCAGGTTCTTTACGCAGAGAGTTGTGAGAGCATGGAATGCGTTGCCAGCAGCAGTTGTGGAAGCAAGGTCATTGGGGTCATTTAAGAGACTGCTGGACATGCATATGGTCACAGAAATTTGAGGGTGCATCCATGAGGATCAATGGTCGGCACAACATTGTGGGCTGAAGGGCCTGTTCTGTGCTGTACTGTTCTATGTTCTATGTTCTATGTTCTATGTTCTAAATCACTCTTTCGTGAACATAGTTTCTGTGAAATTTATGAGAGATTTAGGGGATTGACCAAAGTGTTGCTATAGCATGGTTCAGGTTAACAAATTACTATCACAAATTATCTAGGATATTTTATTACATTTACACACTGGACTGACTGCCGCTGACTGTTCCAGGAAATATCTTTACCTCCACTTCCTGTCTTCTGCCCATAGTTTTTCCTTTCTTTTTTATATCCAGAAATGTTATCACACATAACTGAACTGTTTTACTCCTCACCACAAAATATCTTGTCTTTTGCCACTATTTAAATCACCTGCCTTTCCAGTTAGTCAGGGGAAGTGATGGCCTAGTGGTATTATCACTGGACTGAGACCCAGATAACGTTCTGGGGACCTGGGTTCAAATACTGCCACGGCAGATGGTGGAATTTGATTTCACTAAATAAATCATAAATCTATTGCTGATTGGTGGTGGGGGTGGGGGGAAATACCCATCTGGCTCATTAATATCCTTTCAGAGGGAAACTGCCATCCTTACCTGGTTTGGCCTACATGTGACTCTATACCCAAAGCAATGTGATTGACTCTGGGCAATAAATGCTGCTTGGTCAGCAATGCCCACATCCTGTAAATGAATAAAGAAGAAAACAAAATCAATTCACCTGCAAACCGATAGCAACAAGCATGAGGGAGAGGATAAATCCAAACGAAGCTGGAGGAGAGATAATACACTCCCATACACTGTGGTGTTTACCTCTCTCTAAAGACATTAAAAGTGTTGGTGCACACTGTGTGCTTTCTATCCAAGGACTCCCAGGATAAATGTAACCATGGAAGAGGGGCAGAGATTTGGAAACTAAGACCCTGCCCATAGTTTTATCTTATTATATGCCTGGCATTATTAAAATTTTTTTGTTCTTGTATCCAGAAGTGTTCTTACAGACAACTGGGCAGTTATTTTTTTTTTCCCCATTCACCAAATCACCAAGACTTTTTTTGTTTTTTTAAAGCTGTTAACCGCCACCAGTAAATCACCTGTGTTGCCCCAATTAGATATTTACATGCAAAACTCATTAAGGGCGATACAAACCATCAGAAGTGATGGAGGGTGGAAAAGGTCTAAATCAAAATGGAGTTGGAGGGGGAAATGAAACACTGCATCCCCTGTGGTGCCCATCTCTCTCTAAAGGTATCAGGAGCATTGACTGACAATGCATGCTCCCTTTCCAAGGACGCCTAGCCATGAACATAACCATGGAAGACAGTCATTAGAAACCTATAGTTTTATGCATTTTGTTTCAAATAGCTGCATCTGGAATCTCCTGTGTGTTGATCATTGGAATTACATTCCATGTGAGACAAACTTCTGCTTGTTACTGTCATTACCTGCTTCTGCTTTCACGGCACTGAAGGCTTGCAGAAAGAGAAATCATTTCCTTACTTCAGGAAATGTATCTGAAAGGATGAGATGGGGGCTGGGGGAGGGTGAGCGTCTGCCTGGAACGAATGGGATCGACCTGGGTGGGCAGAAACTTTGCAGTGCTCCTCAGCACAAATCATCTTTAAGAATCACTGACTTAATAGCACAAACACACATACATTACATTCAGACATGAAACACTGAGGTCAAGGGCTAAAGGGCACTTAACAGCTTTATGTTTCCAGCGTTGCACAGAAGGGTATTTACTGAAGCAATTTTTTTTACATTACATTCTTATGGTGTGTTTAAGCACATGCAACCTGACCAGCTGAAGCTGTGCTTTAAATGTTCTGTAGCCAAAATGTTCCTTGCATAAAATCAAAATCAAAGGAACCAACTTTGCCCTATTTGAGACAAAGCACCCTGGCTGTTTTTAAGGTGGTACAAACTGTCGTGTTGCAGGTCTGTAAAACAAGCATTGAAACCAAGTTTCTGAACACCTTGAATTTAAATTACCCAGGGTCTCCTTCTGGAGGTAAAGCTGGGTAAACCCTGGGGAGCTCACCATCTTGATGAGGTCTACATGAGTCTTCTGAAGTTACAGTGGATGATTGGGACAGAAATTTGAGCCCCTTTTTAGAAAAACATTACATAAAGACAGTGCCCCCTTCATGACCTTGGAGCGTCCCAGAGCAGTTACAGCCTGAAATAATTTTGTTTTAACTGCGGACAGTGTTGTAGTTAAAGAAACATGGCAGCTAATTTGCAAACTGCAGGATTCCCAAAGTATGTCATAAGGAAGTAGGAAATAGGAGCAGGAATAGGCTATTCTGCCCCTCAAGAGTGCCCTGCTATCGGAGACTGCAAGCAGGTCCTGCGATCAGAAATTGCGAGAGGGTCCTGCGATTGGAAGCTCTGAGCTGCGAGCAGGGCCTTCCAGAGGCAGCAGGAGGAGACCAGCAGCTGAAACTTCAGCAGCAGCAGTGCAGATGGCATTACAGCCTGACGCGGGAAGGGCAAGCAGTGAGAGAAGGAGACCCTGGTCATTGAGAACAGGCAGCAGAGATCTTCTGGAGAGTGAGCTTAGCAGAAGACATTGGGGCCCCAGCAAGCACTCATCAAACACTGTTGAACTTTAAACTTTATTCCTTTGGTTTTCTCATTTATACTAAGTAGGATTTTAATTGTCACCTTATTTCTTTGCTTTTCTTATTCTAAAGATCTGTAATGCTTAGCATTTTAACTGTACTTCTTTTACTAATTTGCACTGAAGTTTTTTGTACCTAGTTTCCTGTATACTTGAGGTGCACCGTGTACAGCGATATTAGACAATTTTCATTGTACTCCTGTACTTATGTACATGAGACAATAAAATCTAAATCTAAATCTAGCATCTTTGAGTTTTACCTTGATAACATGCCCAAGTGTCTGGACTGAGACTTGAACCTATAACCTAACACCAAGTCTTGGGTGATAGGTGCTGACAGGCACTGAAGTATGAACATTCCCTGACCATACCAAGCAATCTCCCCAGCCTTGTAGTCCCTTGCTTGCTAACTTTATTTTGTCTGTCTTAATTTTTAAAGGCTCCTCTTCCCAACCTGCAAAATTCAAAAGAGCTTGGTTAAGGCAAGATAATGCAAGTCTATCTAAATGATCAAACACTGACAATAAATTGCTGAGTGTTTAGTCTCAAAGAAAAAAAACATTCATGGAATTACAAGTCTGCACAGAACTGTTCCAGGACCTTCTAGCCTGCTTTTACTCAGAATGCATATTAAAATTGCATGCGAGGTTTTGTTGACTTTGAGTGACAGTATTTATTGATTGATGTTGGATCTCTTCTGTTCAATGTTTCTCCTGATCTTCATTCTTACTGACTTCAGTATCCAACACATCTAAGTATTTCAGAAAGACAAAGGTTTGCTATTATCTAAATAAACTCTCGTGCCTGTACCAGAAACTGCACCTAGTGGCTTCAAAATGCTTCAGGCCCTGAAAGGCACTATATAAATGCATATTCTGCCTGACTCTATTCTGTATTCTCTCCCCACACCTTCATACTCGCTAGGGTGAGAGGAATAGAAATTACAGTTGGATAGATTCAGAAGGAAGTCAGGGCGTCAGGTCCAGCTACACTGCAGTAATCAGCTGTTGAAATTGTTGAAATCCTAGCCACAATCTTTATATAATTCTCAAACATTTGGGGGGCATGCTTGTGGAGCAGAAAATATCTATTGTAACATTTAATTGGACAGAAACCAAAGATCTTTGCTTGGATTGCAGTCAGTGAAAAGAAGGTGGGGTGCAGTGGTAATATTATACAAGTGAGACTCCTGAGCCCCAAGTTAATGCCTTGGGGATATATGTTCAAGGCCTGCCGCACCAGAAAGTGAGGTTTGAATTCAATGACATTTTTGTTTAACGGTGACCATGGTCACTAAAACCCATCTGGCTCAGCAGTGGCACTTCAGCATCAGGGAATTCCTGCAGTGTGGAAGCAAGCCGTTTGGCCCATCGAGTCCACACTGACCCTCTGAAGAGCTTCCCACCCAGACCCAACTCCCTACTCTATTCCTATAACCCTGCATTTCTCACGGCTAATCCACCCAGCCTGCATATCCCTTGACAATATGAACAAGTTAGCACGGCCAATCCACCTGCCCTGCACATCTTTGGAATGTGGGAGGAAACTGGGGCATCCTGAGGAGACCTACATAGACACGAGGAGAATGTGCAAACTCCACACAGACTGTCACCGAAAGGTGGAATTGAACCCCGGTCTCTGGTGCTGTGTGGTAGCAGTGCTAAACATTGAGCCACCGTGCCACAGCAATTGGAAGAAAAAGCATCTGCCATCCTTACCTGGCCTGGCTTACATATCACTCCAAACACACAGCAATTGGATTGGCTCTTAATTGTGACGCAAAATAGCTGAGTAAGCTGCTCAGCTTTTGGGGAAATTAAGAACGGGCAATAAATTCTGGCTTTTCTGTGGGTCTGGAGTCATATGTAAGTCAGACCATGTTAGGGAGGCTGATTTTCCTCCCTAAAGTGCAGAAGTGAACCAAATGTATTTTTTAAATGACAGCCAAAGAAAGTTGTCATGATCGCAATTACTAAGACTGACTTTGTATTCCAGATTTACTTATTGAATTTAAAGTTTTTAGGCTGCCATTAGGCGATTTGAATCTTAGCACGCAGCACCCGTGTCCCCCCTAACAACTCCCCCCCCCCCCCCCCTCACCCTGGAGCATTAGGCTGGGTGTAACTAGATCAGCGACAATTACCAACCTGCCACCAACTTGGACCTCAATAATCTTTCAGAGATTGCCATAGAGCCTGGCCTAGAACCCATGGGCTCAATCTTTAGAAGAATGAAGGTACTCAAGCAGTTTAGCCCAAACAATGTTGTGTAGAGGGTAGTGCAGGTGGAGAATAGATTATCCGGGGAGCTGGTGGACAGTGTGCAAGTGGAGAAGGAGGAGAGTGATGAGATGGACTAGTTCTAGGAACCTTATTGATTGACTGCAGCCTTTTCTGACTCTGGGCCTTTCAGTATCCTAAATGCTCACATGTTTTTTCCCAAAATGTTAATATAAATGCTAAAAAGTGTGGAAAAAAAGCATCCATAACCTTGTTCTTATTTGCTTTTACTTTTATTCATTCGTGGGCAGCGGGGTACCATTGGTTGGGCTGGTCTTTATTGCCCGTCTCTAATTGCCCTGGTGAACGTGGTGGTGAGTGTTCCATTTGTAATCACAATGTAAACGTCTGTTCTTGGTATCCAATATTCAAATGTCCACTGTTGCCTATTACATCTACCTGCTACATTTCTGTCTAAGGTCTGTGCACCACATATGATTCACACCAATAATCTGAGCTTGTGATGGTGTCTGGGATCTGCATTACCCCTCTTCCTCAAATATCTTTGTCAATATTTTGATCTGCTATTTTGTTTCCCTGATTAAATGAAATGTCCACTGTCCAAAAATATTGTAAATTACACATTTGACAATAATTCATGCAGTCAATTTATCAAAAGTGAAGTTTCAAGTGGCATTTATGAAACATTCACTCTTAATATTCCTCTCCTGTCTTCCTCTTGAAAATGTTTAATGCTATGCCAAGATGTCGCTGTATGAGCACCAGTTGATCTCATCTTCTGGTCAAATTATTGCCCCATGCTGGTATGGCATGCTTTAGAAATCTCAGGATATCCCTGTTAGCTTGGTAACAAGTTGGAAATCAGAAACAAAAGCAGAAATTGCTGGAAAAACTCAGCAGGTCTGCCAGCATCCGTGCAGAGAGAAACAGAGTTAACACTTCCGGCCCAGTGACCCTTCTTTGGAACTGCAAAACGTTAACTCCGTTACTACCTTCACAGACCCTGTTCAGACCTGCTGAGTTTCTCCAGCAATTTCTGTTTTTTTCTTTTGCATGCATGCTGAAGTTTGGAGTTATGGATATTGGCTCCAATGTACTTTCTATCACATGGCTGCCCTGGTTTCTCTACTGCTGTTACAGGCCTCTGTTGGAAGAGTTTGCAGATTGATACTTGTTACTTGTTTGCATTATGAGGATGCAGGAATAGGTAATTCAGCCCCCTCAGGTAATTTCCTCCATTATCGATCTGAATACTATTTAACTGCCTATCCCTTGAACAGCATGGGGGGGGAGTGGTTGCAGGTGGGAGGCAGTACTTTCATGGTAATGTCACTGGATAATAATCCAAAGTGCTAGACACCTGTTCTCAGGATATGGGTTCATAATCCCACTAGACAGTGAAGCCTGAACTCGTCAAAACTAAACAAAATTAAAAGCTACACAAATAGTAGCAACTGCCGATGCTGGAGAATCTGAGATAACAAGGTGTGATGCTGGATGAACACAGCAGGCCAAGCAGCATCAGAGGAGCAGGAAAGATGACGTTTCGGGTCTCAACTTCCTGCCCCTCTGATGCTGCTTGGCCTGTTGTGTTCATCCAAAATTAAAAGCTCGACCATGTATCAATGTTAATTGTCATAAAAACCCCATCTTGTTCACTGATATCATTTGGAGAAGGAAACCTGCCATCATTACCTGGTCAGGCCTATATGTGATTCCTGACTCACAGCAACATTGCTGTCTCTATAGGAAAGATGTTCAGTAAAGATTTACAAGGATGTTGTCAGGTTTGGAGGGTTTGAGCAATAGGGAGAGGCTGACTAGTCTGGGGCTATTTTCCCTGGAGCGTCGGAGGGTGAGGGGTGACTTTGTAGGGGTTTGTACAGTCATGAGGGGCATGGATAGGGTGAGTAGCCAAGGTCTTTTCCCCAGGGAAAGAACTCCAAAACTAGAGGTTTAAGTTGAGATCTCTAAGGAAGGAGATAAAAGGACACTAAGAGGCAGCCTTTTCTCACAAAGGGTGGTGCGTGTGTGGAATGGCCTGGGCCAGAGGAAGTGTGGAGGCTGGTACAGTTACAACATTAAAAAGGCTTCTGGATGGGTACATGAACAGGAAGGGTTTAGAGTGATATGAGCCAAATGCTGGCAAACAGGACTTGATTAATTTGGGATATCTGGTTGGCATTGATGAGTTGGACCAAGGGGTGTGTTTACATGCTGTATGACTCTATGACTTTTACGTGTCCCCTGAAATGGCTCTAGCAAGCCACTCAGTTCAAGGAGTAATTAAGGAGGGGCAATAAATGGCCCTCCTGCCTGCAACGGTAGTAGACTCGCCAACTTTAAGGGCAGTTAAATGGTCATTGGATAAACATATGTATGATAATGGAATAGTGTAGGTTAGATGGGCTTCAGATTGGTTTCACAGGTCGGCACAACATCGAGGGCCGAAGGGTCTGTACTGCGCTGTAATGTTCTATGTTCTATGCCAATGTCACCCACTTCCCAAGAAAGAATAAAAACAATGTCTTTACAGACACAGGATAATAAAATGTGAGGCTGGACGAACACAGCAGGCCAAGCAGCATCTCAGGAGCACAAAAGCTGACGTTTCGGGCCTAGACCCTTCATCAGAGAGGGGGATGGGGGGAGGGAACTGGAATAAATAGGGAGAGAGGGGGAGGCGGACCGAAGATGGAGAGTAAAGAAGATAGGTGGAGAGAGTGTAGGTGGGGAGGTAGGGAGGGGATAGGTCAGTCCAGGGAAGACGGACAGGTCAAGGAGGTGGGATGAGGTTAGTAGGTAGCGGGGGGTGCGGCTTGGGGTGGGAGGAAGGGATGGGTGAGAGGAAGAACCGGTTAGGGAGGCAGAGACAGGTTGGACTGGTTTTGGGATGCAGTGGGTGGGGGGGAAGAGCTGGGCTGGTTGTGTGGTGCAGTGGGGGGAGGGGACGAACTGGGCTGGTTGAGGGATGCAGTAGGGGAAGGGGAGATTTTGAAACTGGTGAAGTCCACATTGATACCATATGGCTGCAGGGTTCCCAGGCGGAATATGAGTTGCTGTTCCTGCAACCTTCGGGTGGCATCATTGTGGCAGTGCAGGAGGCCCATGATGGACATGTCATCAAGAGAATGGGAGGGGGAGTGGAAATGGTTTGCGACTGGGAGGTGCAGTTGTTTTTTGCGAACTGAGCGGAGGTGTTCTGCAAAGCGGTCCCCAAGCCTCCGCTTGGTTTCCCCAATGTAGAGGAAGCCGCACCGGGTACAGTGGATGCAGTATACCACATTGGCAGATGTGCAGGTGAACCTCTGCTTGATGTGGAATGTCATCTTGGGGCCTGGGATGGGGGTGAGGGAGGAGGTGTGGGGACACCCTCTTTACAGACACAAACTCCTTGACCATCAAGTGCTAGTATTCGATGACAGAAATTTTGTCACAACATCTCTGAACAGGTTGACAAAGGAAATACCCACAATCCGTTCTGTAAATTGTGTCCATGATTCCACACGTTCTGAGTAGATCAAGAGAATGCTGAGTGAGGAGTGGAAAATCAGCAAAAGGACTTCCGCCTGTTATAAACAGTCTTCAGAAAATATCAAACAGCAGTTTGCAGACCTGAGAATACTGAGAGTGTGTTTACAAAGAACTGTAACATGGAGTCATAACAGTTTTCAAAGGTTTGCCAGGCACACAGGCTATTACAGTTGACTTCAATCACATCACCATGATTCAAACTAAACATGAGTAAATACATCGAGGAAACCCAACTTCATCTTTAACTTCCTCTCTGTCAGCTTCTCAATACATGTGCATGTCATTAATATCCACACAGTTTTGAGAATCAATTTTGAGCTCATTTTAAAGCAAGTAACAAAGGATTCATGGTGTTTACTTCTGTAGATTTTGGGAACCAATGGATTTGATGAAGCTCTTTCCAGACAATGAAGGACTTTTGGAAATGTCACTTTCATAATCCAGCAAACTCAAAATCCAATTTGTGTACCACAAGATCCCATAAACAATAATGCAATTTCAATCTGATGATGTACTTTTGTGATGCTGATAGAGGGACAAATGTAGGGTCAGGGCACTGCAGAAATTGCCCATCCTTTTCTTCAAGATAATACCACCTGAAAATGCCAATGGGAACTCTTCAAACAGCAATGGTTTCAGCAGTGGAACTGTCTGCTCGTACTGCTCTGTTGTCATCTCAGATTTGCACAGTGAAGTCCCGCAGGCAAGTACTGATCAGAGGCCCCAGGGGAGGGGTAGGGAGACGGTGCATTTGTGTGTGTGTGTGTGCGCGCGTGTGCGTGTGTATATGTGTGTGCGTGTGTGTGTGTGTGTGTGTGTGTGTGTGTGTGTGTGTGTTTCTGACCAGAGCCACCCTGAATCTGAATCATTTTCAATGTACGCCATATTTGAGAAAACCTCCAACCTTGCTCTCAGATGGACACTTCTATTTCCTTTGTCGAAGAATGTACCAGGTTGTATTTGTTTGTTTTCTTTTCATGTCCTTTTACTGTAAGCTGTGCTCTGAGTGTGTGTGTGCTTAGGGTGTAAACAAATTCTTTTAAACCAAACTCCAGGAACCTCCTGTCCTCATCTGTACACAGAAGCTGGCCATGGGTTACACAAAGCAGCTGTGTCCCTCAACAGATGAAAGATGTCCACAGTTTACACTTCAAGGTCTGTGGTTAGACAACTGTAATCACATGACTCTTACATATATTACCTGCTTTGTGTAAATATTTTAAATGACTTAAAAACAACACTGCTTGTAATAGAAGTGTTGGAGACACCAGCATAAAACCATGGAGCCAAGCTCAGGCTAAAATAGCTTCCTCGGAAATTCTGGAAACATCCAAACTAGTCCAAAATGGAGGATCACAATTCAACATTTATTTGTTTTACTCCACCCTATTGTTTCCCATCTCCTTCCTCCTACCCTCTTACAGATTGTCCCCATGATATGGAGGTGCTGGTGTTGGATTTGAGTGGACAAAGTCAGAAGTCACA
Source organism: Stegostoma tigrinum (assembly GCF_030684315.1). Lineage (NCBI taxonomy): Eukaryota > Metazoa > Chordata > Chondrichthyes > Orectolobiformes > Stegostomatidae > Stegostoma > Stegostoma tigrinum. Next base: position 87,752,140 of record NC_081362.1, on the reverse strand, counting down.
CAACACCAGGCTATAGTCTAATGGAGGGGGAGCAGTGTTCTGAAAGCTTGTGATTTCAAACGAACTCGTTGGATTGCAACCTGGTGTCGTGTGACTTCAGGCTATCTCCAGTTTCCCACTGAAGGGGCAAGCTTTAAAAATTATTCCTTGTAATTTGGGTGTCACTGACTGGGCCAGCATTTATTGCCCATCCCTAACTGCTCTGGAGATGGTTGTGGTAATGTGCCTTCTCCAACCACTGCAGACCTTGGGGTGTGGGGACATGGTTTCATGCCTCACTCGAATTCATTGGCACATTTGGAAATGTCATTGTTCTGTCACACTTCCCAACCAGCTACCTCTTCAAATCTCTCCCTGTCCATTCCCTGCTGTACCTTCACCCATGGAACTGCAAACTCTAAACCAATATTTCTGGGTCACTCTTCCTTTCCCATTCCAATCCAGGACAAAAAAGAAAACAATAAAGTCAGAAGTAGGAGGGTAACTCTCTGATGAAGGGTCTAGGCCCGAAATGTCAGCTTTTGTGCTCCTGAGATGCTGCTTGGCCTGCTGTGTCCATCCAGCTTCACACTTTGTTATCTTAAGTCAGAGGTGGGGAAGTTCATTGATAACTGTACAATGTTCAGTCTTCAACTCCTTAAATTCTGAATGAGTCCATGTCCATATACAGGAAGACCATTCAAGCCTGCCTGATAAGTAACAAATAATGGGTCATTCATGCAACTCAAGTACTTGTTTCCCCAGAGCAAGAATCTGCCTCCCCTTGACTTGCAATGGCATTTAACGGTTTGAAAGGAGATAATGCTCATGTTAAAATGGTTCCACCCATTCTGCTGATGCCACTCAAAGATACTGCATGTCTGTATAGGTGAACAGTTTTCAAGAGGAAGTAGATTAAAGTCTCTTGCGTAAAAAGATTACGGGATATGGAGGGAGGTCGAGTCTAGAGTATTGAATGACAAGCAGACTTGAGGGGTTGAATTGCCTACTTCTACTCTTATTTCAATGTTTTTATAAACTAGTTGGGCACCTAGGGCACTAGACTTTAAGGGGCACCAAATGCATTATTTTGATTGCCAAGTAAGTAAGGTTAAAATTTCATTCTAGACTTTCCATATTTCTCTATGTGAACATGAAGGGCATCAACGTCAGCGTGTGCCCTGGTCATATACAGTCTCATGGCTGGAGACAAAGGACTGCCATAGCACTTAAGGTTTTTGGAGGGTTTTTAGCATGTTTTCTTGCTGAATCTTATCAAACGCAACTTATTAATTACCAACCCCATCCCCCTGGTGTCCCTTTTATCCAATTCTAATCCCATTTTACCATATGCCCATTTATGGAACAAGCCACCACTGCCAGGATATAGCGGACTTGCTGAGATCCCCAGGTACCGATAGCATCTTTAAAAGATCATTGTGCACCCAGATGTCCTGAAACCTTCCTGGCCATTCCACTGTGCCCCACTGTGCAGGCAGGTAAATGGGCAGGCCTGTGGGTGGGGTGGTCCACAGGAGGGATGTCCCACAGTACGGGTGTGGTCTGAGGCCACCACCCAGGCCAGTGCAGTCTCGGTTGTACGGACCAACACACGGCACTGTAGGAATAATGATTTTATCCATTCTACCAGCTTAAATGTCATCATCTTCTCTCCAATAGCTCACATTCTCCCTCTATCTCTGCCACCATTGACACCTCCTACTAAGGTTCTTGTTCTGCCTTATTTGCTATTGCCTGTAACAGCTTCCCTCACTGACTGCGACCAAGCCTAATAACCGATACCACTCATCCTGCATGTCCTCTGTACAGCTTATTCACTCACTCGGGACACCTCCCCACTTCCAGCTCCCTTCCTACATTCCTCCATCTCAAGCCAGCAGGAAAACAGCCCACAACAGGGCAGAAGGAGACTAAATGCATGCTGACTTGCTATTCAGCTCCTCACTCCTTCTGTAGGCAGCATGTGTACTCTGACCACTCTGAGTGGCTGACTGAGCGTGTCGAAGCTGCTGAGCTGGTATCAGAAGCTGCCCTTGAGATAAGAGTGCATGGTCAAAGCTACCCCTCTTGGCTTTACTGAGGACCGCAGATGCCCACAGCAAGTTTCCCGATTTTGTGTCTGCATTAAACACAACAGTACAATAGTATTGTGAGCCTCACCCCTCTGGCTGAGGTGGTGGTGGGTGGGTGGGAACAGTTAGCGGAAAAACACAAGACAAGGCTCACACCCAATGGATCAGACCTAATCTCAGCAGTCCTGCCGCTTCCAGTTGTGAATGAACAAAGAACAAAGAAAATTACAGCACAGGAACAGGCCCTTCAGCCCTCCAAGCCTGTGCTGATTGAAATCCTCTGTCTAAACCTCTCATCTATTTTCTAAGGGCCAGTGTCCATTTGCTCCCTGCCCATCCATGTACCTGTCCAGGTACATCTTAAAAGACGCTAACGTGTGTGCATCTACCACTTCCACTGGCAGCGCATTCTAGGCACCAGGAAATTCCACAGGTAACCCCATCCCCAATGATGGAAGAACCCAACACATCAAGGAAAAAGATAATGTTGAAGCTTTCATGCCAATCTTCAGCCAGATAATCCATTTTGGCCTCATCTAGAGGTCCCAGAATCACAGATATTTGTATACAGCCAATTCGATTCGCTCCACTTGATATCAAGAAATGGCTGGAGAAATTAGACATCTGTGTAAAGAACTTTCCACGCATATCTCCCATAAACTTTCCTCCTCTCACTTTGAACTCATGACCCCTAGTAATTGAGTACTCCACGCTGGGAAAAAGCTTCTTGCTAACCACCTTGCCTCTTACCCCTCATGATTCTGTAGACCTCAATCAGGTTCCCCCCTCAATCTCTGTCTTTCTAATGTAAATAATCCTAATCTACTCAACCTCTCTTCATAGTTAGCACCCTCCATACCAGGCAACATCCTGGTGAACCTCCTCTGCACCCTCTCCAAAACATCCACATCCTTTTGGTAATGTGGCGACCAGAACTATACGTAGTATTCCAAATGTGGTCGAACCAAAGTCTAATACAACTGTAACATGACCTGCCAACTCTTGTACTCAATACCCTGCCCAATGAAGGAAAGCATGCCGTATACTGGTTGAATGGTGGTAGAAAATTAAACAACTCACTGGAGAAGGAACTTCCACAGGTAACCCCATCCCCAATGATGGAAGAACCCAACACATCAAGGAAAAAGATAATGTTGAAGCTTTCATACCAATCTTCAGCCATATGATCCATTTTGGCCTCATATAGAGGTCCCAGAATCACAGATACTTGTATACAGCCAATTCAATTTGCTCCACTTGATATCAAGAAATGGTTGGAGAAATTAGAAACTGCAAAGGCTATGGGCTCTTCAAGGAGGGTGTTATAACCCTGGTGTCAAGATGTCTGTTCCTTAGAAAGCAAAGTAAATAGCTTTAGCTTTAAAGTAGATGAAAGAAGCATGAGTGGGTGGAGCCAGGCTCACATAGACCCAGGGTTTCAGCTTTACTTTCAGTTGTTGAAATGGGGTTTTGGAGTTGAACCTGCTACATACAGCCCTGTCTCTGCTGCTGCTGCAAAAAGCTTGAGTTCTGCCTCTGCTGCTACATTCGTTCTGACAGTATTTCCTTTCTCCTGGACTGGAGGAGATTGATGAGTGAACATCGTTTTCTGAATGTGCCTTTGCCAAGATGTGTTTATGGGATGCTGCTATATTGGAACAGTTGATGAATAGTAGTTAAAAAATACTTCATTTTGTTAAGTATTTCGACCGAGTTAGAGTTATGCCAATTCTTCTTTTTTTGTTTGTATTTTAACTGCGGTGTGAAAATAAAGTGTGTTCTGTTTAAAACCTAGTAGTTTGACCTATTGAATCACACCTGGAATGCAGCACCTTACACTTGTCTTTAAATAAGAAAGAAGTTACAGTCCAGGCTATCATCTTGTTATGATTTAAGGGGGTTTGGTCTGGTCCATTACAGCCCTGACAACATTCTGGCAATAATACCGAAGACCCTTGCTCCAGAACTTACCGCTCCAGCCAATCTGCTCCAGTACAGTTACAACACTGACATCTACCCAACAGTGTAGCAAATTGCCCAGGTATGTCTTGTATTTAAAAGGCAGGACAAATCCAACCTAATCAATTACCACCCCATCAGTCACCTCTCCATCAGCAGTAAAGTGATGGAAGGTATCATCAACAGCGCTATAAAGCAGCACCTGCTCAGCAATAACCTGCTCAGTGATGCCCAGTTTGGGTTCTGCCAGGGACACTCAGCTCCTGATCTCGTTACAGCCTTGGTTCAAACATGGACAAAAGACCTGAATTCCAGAGGTGAGGGGAGAGTGATAGCCCTTGACATCAAGACCACATTCAACCAAGTGTGGCACCAAGGAGCAAAGTGGAAATAATAGGTATCGGGGGCAAACTCTGGTAGTTGGAATCATGCCTGGCCCATAGGAAGATAGTCATGGTTGTTGGAGTTCAGTCATCTCAGCTCCAGGACATCTCTGCAGGAGTTCCTCAGGAGCATCCCAGGCCCAACCACCTTCAGCTGCTTCAGCCTGCCCTCCATCAAAAGGTCAGAAGTGAGGATGTTTGCTGATGACTGCACAATGTCCAGCACCATTTACTACTCCTCACATACTAAAACAGTCCATGTTCAAATGCAACATGATCTGGACTCTGTTGTATGAATCTTGCGATGTCTGTCTCAATGTAGATGAAGTCATAAGGCCATAAGATATAGGAACAAAATTGGGCCATTCAGCCCATTCTGTTCTACCATTGGATCATGGCTGATATGTTTCTCAACCCCATTTTCCTGTTTTCTCCTCTATCTATCTCCGTCTAAATACATTCAATGACTTATCCTCCACAGCCCTCTGCATCAATGAGTTCCACAGATTAACTTCCCTCTGGCTGAAGAAATTACTCTTCACCTCTGTTCTAAAGGGTTGATCCTTCTCTCTGTGGCTGTGCCCTCAGGTCCTTGTCTCTCCTACTAGAGGAAACATCTCCATGTCCCATCTATTCAGGCCTCTCATGTTGATCTGTGGCTCTATGTTACATGTGCATCCTGAGATAATGGTGTCTGATTTAAGTTCCCTTTCCCTATTATAGTCTGGCTATTAGTCAACTAATAGACCCCAAATCCCTAATGGTAGTCATTTCATTCCCCTGCCTGTAGATCCTCTTACTGCTGTTAGCCCTGGCTGTGTTGGTCGTATATTTACCTTTGAGTTAGAAGTCATATGACACCAGGTTTTAGTCCAACAATTTTATTTAAAATCATAAGCTTTTGGAGCATTTGTCAGGTGAACTGGGGAGAGGGGTGCAGGCACAACGCTCTGAAAGCTTGAGGTTGTAAACAAACCTTTTGGACTAGAACCTGGTGTCATGCGTCATGTCATTGTCCACCCCAGTCCAACACCGGCACCTCCGCATCAAGCCTTGCAGTTAAGCAACTGTGGGTTCCAGGTCTACCCCATGACTTGGTCACAAAGACTAACCAAGACAGTTGCAGGTACCTTTTTTGGTCCCGTAAGCTCATATAAGTTAAAACACAAAGATCCAAAATCATTGTGTCGAGGAGGAGCAGGGACATTTTCCGTGCTGTCCTGGCTGTTAGTTTTGCCTTGGCCAACATTATTAACCCAGATTATCACATTGCTGTTTGTGGCAGCTTGGTGTGTACAAATTCCTGCTGTGTATTCCCCATCATTGCAATGACTGTACTTCATTGACTTGGAAAGTCTCATGATTGTGATAATTGCAAAATAAATGCAAGTTATCTTTTTAATTCCCAGCCTTTTCAACTTGTTCTCAGCTTGTTCTTCTTTGTTGGTTCATCAATTCTATTTGTTTTTCTTTCATTCAGCATTTCTAAGTACTATATGTGTCTCTCTGTTAAAATTCTCTCACATTCACAATTTTTACCAACATCTAAAAATCTTTTATTCTCTTTCACATCAGGCTCATGGTGTTTAATAAAAATTCAACTTCCTAGATTTTATATCGCAACAGAGCTTATTGTCTGCAGATGTTTAAGGGGCGGCACAGTGGCTCAGTGGCTCGCACTACTGCCTCACAGCACCAGGGATCCGGGTTTGATTCCAGCCTTGGGTGGCTGTCTCTGTGGAGTTTGCACATTCTTCTCGTGTCTGTATGGGTTTCCTCCCACAGTCCAAAGATGTGCAGGCTGGGTGGATGGACCATTCTAACTTGCCCATAGTATTCAGGGATGTGTAGATGAGGTGGGTAATAGGGGAATGGGTCTGGGTGGGATGCTCTGAGGGTCAGTGTGGACTTGTTGGGCCAAAGGGCTTGTTTTCATACTGTAGGTATTCTATGATTCTATGATTTTGTTTCTTTTGACTCTGTTCCTTGACTTTCATATTTTTGTGCTTTCAATTTATTTTCTTTAACTGATGACAATTTATTGTTGTAGGCTTCTTATTTTTTCCAGTAATTCCAATGTGTTTACTTTCCCTCGTTCTTCAGTTAATCCTGTTTCCGTCACATAATCTTTCCTTCTTTGTTGCGTTCTTCAGTTGGCCTTTTTCATTTTCCTGCTACCTTTGCCCTTTCTCATGCACTTTCTCCCTGTCTTTGTAAAGGCCCCTGAACCCACTCAAACTCTTGAAAGGACCAAATGAATTTCTTGTCAGGTATATGGACAGAGTGACTGTTGAGAATTTTAGGCCACCAGTTAGTAAAGAGAATCTTAACTAATGTGTTCACCAAGCCAAATGAGATTGCTTCTGTATTTACATTTATTTTTGTTGTATGAGTTAATGGCTCTGAAAGGTTAATGGTCATTTTACGTTTTCTACTGGGGTCACTCATTGGTCTGTGGGTAGACACAAAGCGTTCTACTTCAGCTTACAGAGGGGACAGGTGTATCTACACTGGATCCATAAGGTCTTAGTAAACTCCCTGACCAAATGTAGTTGTATTGTTATAGTGTAAAAACCTTGTTATTTAAGAACTATGCCACTTTTGTTGGTACTGTATAGTGGTGCATCATCTACCAGTACTCACAGCAATCAAAGACAAAGGAGGATTGATGACAGCCAACAACCTCAAACAACCCTTACCCAGCTCCACATTCTGGTAGAGGTAGTAAATCTCTCAATGTACTGGGAATAGCCATCTGGGAAAGTATCACGTTTTGAAGTTATGCAGACCTGACCTCTAACACATCGAGAAGAAGTTCAGATAGCTAGGAAGAAAAGTGAAAAATTCAAGCAAGAGAGTAAACCACTTCAAGGAAGCAAAACTTCATTCAGAAGCTGGTAAGAGCTGTGATGGCATGAATATGGACAAGAAAATGAGATAAATGACAGCCCCACTTAGAAAATCCAAAGGTTTAGTGAAGGAGGTTTAGATAGGAGCAAGTGAGGTAAAGCTAGAGATCCTGAAAGGAGAAGTGAATAACTTTATGAAAAATAGCACTAAGGCCAAGAAGGAATGCTCCAAAAATTTTGTGTAAACAGAAAATGAGCAAATTAAAAGAAATCTAATGAAAGGATCTAGCAGAAGAAGTAAAGTTCAGGCATATTAAAGATTTAAGAAGACCTGCACTCAGTGATTAAGTCACGATTTTGGTAACAAGATATTGAAAGGAAGAAAAAACATAAGTTTTTCTTGGACAGAAGTGGAAAACTCCATCTTGGTGGTGCAGAAAGCAGGAAAACCTTTGAAGAAATATCAAGCCACAATTTTAATTGTTAAAATAAATTAGGAGAAGACTGAAAAGGTGGAAAACTCAATAAATAGTAAAGAGAATTACACAGGTTTTAAATCTTGAAAGCAGTAACTTACTACAGAATAGCCAGTTGTAAAATTTAAAGATCAATCGAAGAATTCAATGCAATATATCTGAAACATTGAGTTAAAAAGACTGGCAAATAAAGCAAACACTGCAACATTGCTATGGTACAGAGCCTAATAATCTCTAGAGTCATTGAATTTAAAACAGCACTAGTGAATACAAGAACACAAGCTCAAGGAACGGCAGATTTAAATCAATATTGAGATGATAGAGATTTAAAATACCTTTAGAGTAATAACATTAATCAGCTCATTGAGGAGGCATGGAAGAAGATATAACAGTTCATTACAGAATTTAAGATTAGACATAGGCCAAAGAGAATACATTCATGGACATGGCAATTCTTAAGATACAGCATTGCCCCAAAATCAAACAGTAAGTGCAGAAATAGTACACTGTTACAGAGCTGTAGAAAGGAGGAGGTCACACATGCGAAGGCTTTAATATAGTATATCAATCTACTTCAGAAAAGGTAAGCAAGGCATTTATAGGGGAAATTGGTGATCTCAATGATCTGGAACTCACAGATGCTGCTTATGTCAATGGAAACCTGATTGGATTTAAGTTTCACAGCATGTTTATGGCACAGAAGGGGGCCATTCAGCCCATCATGTCTGCGCAAAGGAACTTCATTACCTTGTGGCAATCTCCTGTTTTCTCCAAAAACTTGATAACAGTGCCAATGTCACTATCCTATCTGACCTGGTAACATGGTTGAAAAAGAGGAAACTACAGTCTACAGTGATGAGAGTGTGTGGTATAGGTGAAATAACAGTGAGGAGCATTGGAATTCAACTAAAAAAATATCATATGTAGGCAGCAGGTCTGACAGTATTCAGGTGGGTGAGCATGAGGCTCAGTTGTAAGTTGGCAAGTATGATGTTGTGGGGATAACTGAGACGTGGCTTCAAGTGGACAGGGCCTGGGAAATGAATATTCAAGGCTATACATGCTACCGAAAGGACAGACTGATGGGCAGAGGTGGCCCTGGGTGAGGAATGATATTCAGTCCCTTGCAAGGGGGGACATAGAATCAGGAGATGTAGAGTCAGTATGGGTAGAGTTGAGAAATTCTAAGGGTAGAAAGACCCTAAAGGGAGTTATCTACAGGTTCCCAAACAGTAGTCAGGATGTAGGGTGCAAGTTGAATCAAGAGTTGAAATTGGCCTGTCACAAAGGTATCACTACAGTTGTTATGGGAGATTTCAACATGCGGGTAGACTGGGAGAATCAGGATGGTACTGGACCCCAAGAAAGGGAGTTTGTGGAGTGCCTCCAAGATGGATTATTAGAACAGCTTGTACTGGAGCCTACCAGGGAGGAGGTAATTCTGGATCTGGTGTTGTGCAACGAACCGAATTTGATCAGGGACCTCAAAGTAAAGGAGCCATTAGGAGGTAGTGACCATAATACGATAAGTTTTAATCTGCAGTTTGAGAGGGAGAAGGGAGAATCGGAAGCGTCAGTATTGCAGTTGAATAAAGGGAACTATGGAGCCATGAGGGAGGAGCTGGCCAAAGTTCAGTGGTACAGTACCCTATCAGGGATGGCATTGGAACAACAATGGCAGGTATTTCTGGATATAATGCAGAAGGTGCAGGATCAGTTCATTCCAAAGAGGAAGAAAGATCCTAAGGGGAGGCAGGGGCAGCCGTGGCTGACGAGGGAAGTTAAGGACTGTATAAAAATAAAAGAGAAGTATAACATAGCAAAGATGAGCGGGAAGCCGGAGGACTGGGAAGCTTTTAAAGAGCAACAGCAGATAACTAAAAAAGCAACACACAGAGAAAAAATGAGGTACGAAGGAAAACTGGCCAAAAATATAAAGGAGGATAGTAAAAGCTTTTTTAGGTATGTGAAAAGAAAAAAAATGGTTAAGACTAAAACTCGGCCCTTGAAGTCAGAAACGGATGAATTTATTATGGGGAACAAGGAAATGGCAGAAGAGTTGAATAGGTACTTTGGATCTGTCTTCACTAGGGAAGACACAAGCAATCTCCCAGATGCAGTAGTGGCTGAAGTAGAGTAATGGACGAACTGAAGGGTATTTATATTAGGCAGGAAATAGTGTCGGATAGACTGTTAGGTCTGAAGGCTGGTATGTCCCCGAGACCTGATGGTCTGCATCCCAGGGTACTTAGGGAGGTGGCTCTAGAAATCGTGGACGCGTTGGTAATCATTTTCCAAGGTTCTATAGATTCAGGATCAGTTCCTGTGGATTGGAGGGTGGCTAATGTTGCCCCACCTTTCAAGAAGGGAGGGAGAGAGAAAACAGGAAATTATAGACCGGTTAGCCTGATGTCAGTGGTGGGAAAGATGCTGCAGTCAATTATAAAAAATGAAATTACAACTCATTTGGGTAGCGGTAACAGAATAGGTCAGAGTCAGCATGGATTTACGAAGGGGAAATCGTGCTTGACAAATCTTCTGGAATTTTTTGGGGATGTATCTATGAAGATGGAGAAGGGAGAACCAGTGGATATAGTGTACCTGGACTTTCAGAGAGCCTTTGATAACGGCCCGCATAGGAGACCGCACCTGGAGTATTGTGTGCAGTTTTGGTCTCCCAATTTGAGGAAGGACATTCTTGCTATTCCTGGAATGGCAGGGCTAACATATGTTGAAAGATTGGAGCAACTGGGCTTGTATACACTTGAGTTTAGAAGGATGAGAGGGGATCTGATTGAGGTGTATAAGATTATTAAGGGATTGGATGCTCTGGAGGCAGGAAGCATGTTTCCGCTGATGAGTGAGTCCAGAACCAGAGGACACAGTTTAAAAATAAGGGGTAGGCCATTTAGAACAGAGTTGAGGAAAAACTTCTTCACCCAGAGAGTGGTGGATATATGGAATGCTCTGCCCCAGAAGGCAGTGGAGGCCAACTCTCTGGATACTTCCAAGAAAGAGATGGATAGAGCTCTTAAAGATAGTGGAATCAAGGGTTATGGAGATAAGGCAGAAACAGGATACTGATTGTGGATGATCAGCCATGATCATAATGAATGGTGGTGCTGGCTCGAAGGGCCGAATGGCCTACTCCAGCACCTATTGTCTATTGAATATTGTCTATTCATGAAGAGGAATACAGTTCGCATTTCATGTCCAACAACACTGTTCTTTGAAATTCTATAAGTGGCACTGCAACATGAGAAGTGTGCCAGGTGAAATTATGGTTGGAATCTTCTAGGGGGTCTGTGCAATGTGACCTATGATGGGATTTTTTTGCAGAATTGGAAGAGCTGTCCAATGAGATTGGTTACATCTTTGGGAGCACCTTGCTCTGTCCTTGATGCTTTTTATGAGCGACGGAGCGTGTTTCTCAAAAGGCAGTGGTGAGACGCCAATTAAAAGGACCATTGTTTGTTAAACCAGAGATTGTAACAACTGCCGATGCTGGAGTCAGAGATAACACAGTGTGGAGCTGGAGGAACACAGCAGGCCAGGCAGCATCGGAGGAGCGGGAAAGTTGATGTTTCGGGTCAGGAAGAAGTGTCCCAACCCGAAACATAAACTTGCCTGTTTCTCCGATGCTGCCTCTCCTGCTGTGTTCCTCCAGCTCCACACTGTGTTATCTATTGCTGGTTAAGCCACCTTGTTGACAGCAACTCACCTTTTTAATGTTCAACTTTCTATCTTACCAAATGCACCAAACAAGTTAGACATCGAGAAAACCCAATATGGAAATCAGAGCAGGTATCTGATGGATTCAGCTCACCATATGCCCTGAACGACCTCCAGGTTGGAAACCAGGCATAGGCATCTCATGACATCTACAGGAATTGGTCACATGCACCCCGCTTCCATGGACATTACATCCAACATGTCCCAGTCTTTTAGAACTCTCTTATGGCACATTTCTGAATCACTACAGGACATGTCTGTACTTTATTGCTGTGCCCCAGGCTGCAAGGACACTGTGCACTCAGAAGTACACACCCAGCTCATGGACCAGGCTGCATCCTTTGACTCTCCATTTGCTCTCATAGCATTCACTGACTGAGTCTACCTGGACACTCACAGCATCTCTGCTCCTCCTTGCCTTTTTACACTTTGCCCCATCAGCCAGAGATACCAGGATCATATTATTCCTGACTTGCTTTGCCATTTAGTGCAGCCAGAAAGGAAGGAAGCTTGTCACAGTTGTTAGCAGGCCTCAGTGAAGTCAAAGGGGAATAGCCTTCTTACGGGGGTCCCAGCGTGGCAAGACAAGTTCAGCCTCCAATACTAGTCAGAGACTTGGACACTGTCAGTCAGCCACTTGGGTTGGTCAGAGTTAAGATCCTCTCCACATAATGCTTGAGTTTATGGGAGACCACAAGCTGTCTCAACATTTTCTGCGCCACTGAGGATTCATTTAATCCTGGAAAGAGAGAGGAGAGTATTACTAGAGTTGAAAGTGTGTGGCACGGCTAATACTGTTGACACAGTTGGGAAGGTGTCCTAAGTGAGAGAGTAGGCAGTGCGGAGGGCATGTTGGGGTTAGTGGTGTCAACAGTAGGGGTGGATGAGAGTGAGTGAGAGAAGATGTTGCAGGCAATAATGAGAGCAATAGAGCTTGGGCCTTGATGGATACAGTGCTGATATAGAGTAAGGGAGAGGTATCAAAGGAGAAGATGGTGTCACTTATGCTGACAGAGCAGAGAAGGTCATTGACTCTGCTCCTATGCTACTGAGCACTTCTCCAGATGGCAGACACTGCACTGAGCTGGGTGGTAAACTCAGAATTGGTCTGGTGTCATGGCCTTCTCTGCTGGGCTTTGGGAAGAGGAGTCCTGCTTGTGCACCACCCATCCAGCAGGAACTCCAAATCTCAGCCCCACAAAATAGGTTATTCTCAAACCTGCCTTGTCTGGGGCAAGTGTCAGAAAACTGTTCAGGGCAACTCCAGACTGACAGTGCTTGTTCAGGGCCACAACAGGTGTTTAACGGTAAGGGATTCTGCTGAATTCTGGGATATCTGCTATTTCCAGAAGTGGTGCATGGTAAAATGGAGCTGTAGGGCCTAGTAAGTATCTAACAAGGCAAGGTTTGGAGGATGTGGAAAGAAAATCTATGAGGCCTCACTGCAGCAACCTATCTCAGTGGCCCAGCACAACTCAGATTTGGCCTAAGAATGGTAAAATCATCCCTACATGTGTAATTTGTGATCAACACTCCTCATTTTTGATCTAACCAACAATTTTAGATCTCAATATCCTTAAAAAGTCAGAAAATTTCCCACAGTTCCAAGAAAATAACCAGTCCAGAACCAAACAGTCATTGACCAACAGCTCAAGAGGCAACCAGGAGAGAATTTCATTCCGAGACTCACCATGGGAACCCAAGTGAGGAAAGAATTCATTGAGATTCCTATGATGGAATAAAGGAGATGTTTCACAAAGCCAAGAGGAAGAGATGGTCAGCAAGCCAAAAGAAATTCAGATTAAAAGAGTGATCAACAATTTGCTACCATTCACCAATGCTGCTTTGAAAGAAGACCCCAGCAAGACTCCAGTGAATTGACTGAGAACATGTGCTTTGGTCAATGGCAACATATCACAACTGTTAGAATGCTAAGACTAATGATCCCACCTTCCCTTCAAGAAGATGTTTTGTAAAGAATACATTGGGGATACTTAAGTATTGCCAGATATACAGCCAAGGCTCAGATAGCAGCATCATGAACAGAGTTTTTCAATGCAGTTTAACATTTCATAACTCACTGTGAAATCTGTGATTCTACAGGATTGACAGGCATGGAAAAATATCTTGTCATTAGACTGTAAAATTCGGTTTATTTTGAGAAAAAACCAATACTGAAAACAAGAATGTGTAGTACAACTCACTTGAGCTCATTGAGGAATATTTAATTGGGGTTGTTCAGGCAGTAGAACACTTTGATGAATGACTTGATACAGGAGAATTGTTAATGCCAGGGACATAGGTCATTTAGAGTGAGTAACATGACTGAGGGTATGAGAAAATCTACATCAGTAGTCAAACAAACACAAACAAAAACTGAAGACATCCAGCCTGATGAATAATTCAAAAGAGATTAATTGCATACGGCTCCTTAGCATCTATACAAATATCCAGACCCAGAAATGGTCAACAGGGAGGAATGGTTTAGACTATCTCCAGAAAACATTGCTGGGAAAATCCAGCATATTACAAGGAAGAACTTATTTCTTTCAACATTGCAGTTGTCATCCAGGAAGGAGATTTGGACATTTAGAATATTCCAAATAAGGTAATGTAACCAACAGCAATAGCTATAAAGAAAACTACCATCCAGCGAAGGATATCTGAGTAACAAGAGATCCTCCAGTGGAGAAATGATCCACAGATCAGAACCAGGGTCAATAGTCCTAAGAATAATAGGAACTGCAGATGCTGGAGAATCTGAGATAACAAGGTACAGAGCTGGGTGAACACAGCAGGCCAAGCAGCATCAGAGGAGCAGGGAGGCTGATGTTTTGGGCCGAGATCCTTCTTCAGAAAAATGGGTCTAGGCTGGAAATGTCAGCCTTCGTGTTCCTCTGATGCTGCTTGGCCTGCTGTGTTCATTCAGCTCTACACCTTGTTATCTCAATAGTCTTCAAGCAAGGGGCTAAGCATTTTTCAAAGTCTGAAGTTAATGTGCCCTGAGAAATGTATGAAATGCCCAGACTGTTGGCTTTTGTGAAGTGAAAGACTTGGGGAGATTTGGAGCAGTGAGTGGTAATGATTGAATTACGGATTAACTGTTGGAGAAAATTACTTTGTCGTAAGATGTATATAGTAATTGTTTTGAGTTTGCATATGGTAATTGTTTTGTCAAACTCAGTGAGGTTAGCTACTGGAGAAAACTATCACTTTCTCATTCTCTCACTGTCTCACAAACACATACACACAAAATTACATGCAGCTGAAGATGAAAAGGTACTCACAAGGTTGGTATTAAGATCAGTCTCTATTTTTGTGCAGGCTTGTTGATTCATAGTCGAGTTGTTACGTCATCAGAAATGGAGAATTTGGAGGCGCAGGAATATCTCACAGCAATGGCTTCTCAAGTTGATCAAGTTGTCAAAGGCTGTTTTCAGAGGTGGGTTCGAAGGTGGAACAATGTAGGGATGAAGTTGAGCTTGTGAAGAAAATCTGTTTACTTTAGCAAGGGAGGATTGTTCTATGTGCACTGGGCAATCTGGCAAATTATCCTGTAACCAGGCAGTAAGCAATTCAAATATCAGTTAGTCCTTCTCCCATGTGTTGTGGTGGCTTTTTACACCTTCAGGCTTCTTATCCGTTTCTGTGCTTGAAAGAAGTCAAAGCCGCTGGGGTTTATTTGCATTTGTGGTATTCATTGAATACTGATCCATCTTTCTGGTTTCACAGTGTCCCATTGTTGTTATCTTTGGAGGTAAGGGAGAGTTTGAATCCACAAGAAAAGTCAAATGATCCTGAGAATCCATTTTCAACCAATTCTTTTAAAATTGGTCCGAAACATAATCATTAGAAATAGTTTCCCAGATTTGCAATTGAGAGCAAATGAAAACAACCTTAAGAAGAAGATTAAATCAATGGTTTTACAAATATTATAATCAGATCGAGATGACAGTGATTGCAGGGGACAGGGAATCTATGGGAAAAACTGCCCAGGGAGTCTGTGGAAATAGACAGTGTTGGCAAATTCATGAGCGATAAAGAAAGGTCATTGGCAGAGAAGGATACTGGAGGCAGGGAGGTTAAGATGCAGCGTTGCAATGGCGTCTTCCCATCCTGTATTAACAAAAGAGTCAGTTACAAGGAGAAAAATTCCCTTATGATTTTTGACCTTGTAATGTGCGGATAGAGGCTCAGAGAGGCTTAAAAGGAGCGCGCTGTCAATAATCTTGTCTCCCGCTGGAGCAGATGAAAGCCGGCCAGCAGTAGCAGCTGCGGTTTGTGTTGAAGGCTTGAGCCTGTGTTGATGCGAGCATACTTTAGGCTTGTTTCATTAGTGCAAGGCCCGGCATCAGTTACCATGCCAAAAATAGTCTCGCTCTTAAAAGATCGTCAGTGTGGCCCAAAAGTCCTGGAACATTTCATCCCTTTTACAGCTCCACTGTTTCACAGAAACAGAACTATAGAATCAAGCGTTGTCGCTCAAAGGTTTCTTTGTGTCTGTGCTGGCATTAAGCACTTCAGCTTCTGTGAGGCATGGGAGAAAACAATGTCCTCACTCCTTCATATACGTCAATTCAGCAGTGAAACCCATCGCTCACTGTAGAGCCCAAGTTCTCTTCATCTGACCCGCTTTTAAAACTAATTTCTAGCCTCCAATTCCACACCATACTATAGGATTCCCCTGTACCACTGACAGCTCGCTGAGAGATCTTTCCATCACCTCCAAGGTATTTGTCCCTGCTGCTCTGTAAGAGTCAAGTAGATATTCCCAGAGGACTGCAGGCCTGCTCTCTCAATAGAGAGACAGAGAGACAGAGAGAAGTGGTATTTTAGGCAAGGAGGCAGATTGAGAAGGAGGGTCCTATGTGGTAATTTCAACTGTGTGTAGGAATCAAACCTGCATTGTTGGCATCACTCAACAAGGCAAACCAGCTGTCCAGCCAACTGATCTGGCACTGTTCAGTAACAGCCCACTGAAGGATATGCCACTCAAATTGCTTTCCTTGTGTTAGGAAGGGAAGGTCAAACCTCTTTGATAATTGAAATCAAAACACAAGCTCCCAATCTGTTAGGGTGGGAGGAGGGGCCCCTTTCTAATGCTTAAACCTGAAACATTCAGAGAAGCTCAACTACCTTGCCTAATCTGTTAAAAAGGAGTGCTTAAATGAAAGACAATCCCTGATGTTCACTTTATAAGCAACAAGTAACAATTTATTTATTTAACCCTAACAGTGAACAAATTAACAGAACTACTAACAAACAGAACAATTCCCCCTTAACTACTAACTATTCCCGAACTGAACAAAATTCTATTGGTATGTTGTTCCAATAAACACAAGTCCCACATATTTAAACCCAAGTAATAAGAAAACTAAATTAAAACTCAGACTCTCAAAGTCCACACAGGATGTGTCTTCCAGAATATTCTGCTTTCTGCATTGTCTCTCCAGTCAAGAATGCTTTTCATCCACTGATCCTTCTGTCAGGGATCTTTTCTCTGTGAATCCTTCGCTGAGGAATTTTAGCTAGAAGTGCCGTGGTACTTTTTATGGATAGATGGTGCTTTCTCAAAGGGCTTAGAGATTTCTGTGAGAGCTAGATGCTTATTCTTCAGATGGTGGCTTGCTCTCCCCTGATTTTCAAAAACCCTCGTCTTATATACTTTAGATGACAGATCAATTTTCTTACAAGACCGTTGGTCCAAGGTCATCAAAACTATCAGATTTAAATTCAATTGGTTTTCAATCTCTAAGTGCTTGATTCAAATTAATGGGCTGATCTTCAAGCTAGTTGCCAAAGCATGAAAACAACCCTAAGGTTTCCAATTACACAGCTAAATGATACATGTTGCAATTCGAGAACTGTATGTACCTAAGACCATAAGACCATAAGACATAGGAGTGGAAGTAAGGCCATTTGGCCCATCGAGTCCACTCTGCCATTTAAATCATGGCTGATGGGCATTTCAACTCCACTTCCCTGCACTCTCCCCACAGCCCTTAATTCCTTGCAAGATCAAGAAATTATCAATTTCTGCCTTGTAGACATTTAATGTCCCGGCCTCCACTGCGTTCTGTGGCAATGAATTCTACAGCCCCACCATTCTCTGGCTGAAGAAATGTCTCCTCATTTCCATTTTAAAATTACCCCCTCTAATTCTAAGGCTATGCCCACGGGTCCTAACGGAAACAACCTCCCAGCGTCCACCCTTTCTAAGCCAAGCATTATCTTGTATGTTTCTATTAGATCTCCCCTCAACCTTCTAAACTCTAAAGAATACAATCTATTCAGCTGCTTACAGACCCATTTTTCAGTGTAAATCTCCAATTTAGCAAAGTACTTTACCTCTGAAAGGAACCACGCACTCTTCCCCACTCCCCCAACCCATCATTTTAACCAACAAATTCTAGTTTCCTGCCTTTCAATTCACAAGTACTCTACCCAACTTTGTAACACAGAGATTCACTAAATCAGCCGCAGTGGTGAGGAGATTGTCCTATAATGAGAAGATAAGTAAATTGGGCTTGCATTAGCCCTGGGATTGGGAAGAAAGGAGTGAGAGGAGACCTCATTGAAATACACCAGATTCTGAAGGAGCCTGAGGTGTAGAGACATTTCTATTGGTCGGGGAACTTAAAAGCAGGCGCCACAGTCTCAGGATAAGGGGTTAATCTTCAGCACCCAGGTAAGGAGAAATTATTTTCCTGAGCCCTGTGATCTCGGAGGGTCACGGATGCTTTATCACCAAATATATTTAAGGTTGGAATGGATGCACTTGTCACTCAGGGAATCAAGATGTATGGGGAGTGGATGAGAATGTGGAGTTCAGCCATGATTGTATTGAATAGCAGAGCAGGCTCAATGGGCCAAATGATCCACTGCTTCTCTATTTCTTGTGGCTCTTGTGTGTTGTTGGTGGGCCTTGGTGGCCTTGTGCCTTGCTGCCCAGGAATGTGAGTATACATCCCTTTTCTTAGATCGTTTACATCATCAGATTGGTTAACAATAATTTGTGTTTCATGATTCCATTGGCTCTACAGAATGACAGGAAGTTGGGAGGAATTTGGTGGAAAAGACTTGAGGGGAAACCTATTCAAATGTCAAAAACGAAAACCTATTTGTGAAGCACCTAGGCTGTCAGTAAAATACACCTGCTTTTATTTATGCATAACAGCTAACAGAGCAGCCAACAATAACATGCATCCATATAGCACCTTTTGTGTCATTAAAACACCCCAAGGAAGTTTGCAGAAACATTCTGTATATCTTTCTGCCATAAGCTCCATCCTTTTTATCCCTGATCCAATCCTATACCTTCCTTATCACAGGCTTCCCTGGACTTGTTCGTCCCACCCTTCCCCTTTATGGAAGCTTATGGAAGCTTTATGTCACCATTTCTCTTCTGACAAACTCACTCCTCATGTAGACCTGCCTTCAAGTAGCTACTCCAAGCCCACTCTTGCCAGGTTCTACCTTATCATGTTAAAATCTGCTTGCCCCCAGTTCTGAACCTTTATTGATAGTATTCTGTGCAGATTTTCAGTGCACAGACAGATCTACGCAGTTGAAAAAGGGGATATAAGGGGAGGTAAAGTCATTCTGGTCTTATTAGACCATAGGGCTGGTTACAGACAGAGAGACAGAGACAGAGAGATGTCTGCTGGTGGTTTAACCTGAGGCCCACTACCCCTCAGGTGGGGGAAGAGGTTGAGAAGGAGAGTCCTTCATGGTGACCTCAGCTCATGCAGAAATCAAACCCACACTGTACGCATCACTCTGCATTGCAAACCAGTTGTTCAGCCAACTGAGCTAACCAATAAGCAGGCCTATTGGAAAGCATGACACTTGATCTCAATACCCCAGGGTTGCAAAACGGGAAACCCAACGGGAGTTTGCATCCAAGTTCTAACTGTGGTGATTGTAACAAGGTCAGCTCAGTGGATATCATAACATACAAACCAAAACCCAAAAGAACTGCGGATGCTGTAAATCAGGAACAAAAACAAAGTTTCTGGAAAAGCTCAGCAGGTCTGACAGCATCTGTGAAGGAGAAAACAGAGTGAACGTTTCAGGTCCAGTGGCCCTTCCTCAGAATTTAGTTCTCCTGAGTTCTGAGGACGGGCCACCGGACCTGAAACGTTAACTCCGTTTTTTCCTTCACAGATGCTGTCAGACCTGCTGAGCTTTTCCAGCAGCTTTGTTTTTGTTCATAGCACATGAGTTTACTCATTGGGCCAGGTTAACAGCCCCAGTCAGGAGCCCTGGCTGCCAAATAGAAACAGGAGAGTCGGAGGTTTTGCTCACTGTGAAAGCTGGCTCTGAGGAAGCTGGACCAGTGTCAAGTACTATGCACGTGTAAATAAAGTGTGACTTGGTGACAGGATACCAGCCTCTGTGCAGCTATTTCCCTAAACGTTGGGTCAAGCATGAAGCGTGAGGCATGTCCGTGATGGGGAAGATGTGGAGGGGGTTAAAAATCAGATGGTGGAGGGCAGCAGCCTGGTGAGCAGGTGTCAGTCGACTGGCACGGGCGCTGTCAAGTTACCAATTCTTTTCCAATTTTCTGATGTCTCAAGAACATGCTGTTGTCATTAAATTCTCCTCAAGTGACATGTCATGGTGTGTTTCAGATGTTTGTGCTTGTTTCCATGCTGTACGGAGTGTTTACAGCATTGTTTACCCCGATAAGCTGGGATCGGCACCAGGACAGGGATTCCTTGCTCCACATGTTAATGATGGAGTCCCATGGCACAACCTTACTTTTGCATTTTTCGTGGTCTGCCTTGTCAGTGAAAGCCTTGCAAAGCCGCAGTAAGAATAGATGGGAGCGGCTCCATGTGTTTTATATCTGTTTGCCGGCTTTATTTATCGTTTATTTCTTTGTTCCCTCCTTCCCCCTCCCCCGTGCCCTCACCCCACCCCCACCCCACATACAGCTGTGTACTTGTCTGCATCTCAGTAGCGAGACACTTGAGTTACTCATTTCCGTTTTGCGTCATTCACCATCCATATTAAACCCCATCACTGGGATCCACGTACATCAGTGTGGCCTGATCCGCTCAGTAGCTTTATAAAGCCTGTGGCCTGTGGGCAACAGAATGCCCTCTTTGATATAATTGTTCTCTTATGTGCCTGTGGGCTCTTTTCCCAGTTGTTTTTCCTCGTTTGCACTGTTCCATTTTTTTTGTTGTCAGTTCTTTGTCTGTGGTAATTATTACAGTAATGATGTTTTAGGTATATTTTGAACAGGGAATGTTCCTTTAATCCTGCATCCAAAACAGCGTGGTCATATTGAACCGAACACATGTTCTGTGTTTATACTAACCAGACTCTCTCTGTCTCCTGGCTCATGTGGACTCAGAGCAATAGCTATCATTTTACATTTGGGGTGGTTCATTGTGACAGGATTAATGGGACCTAACGCTGGAGTTTCCCTTGAATTTATGAACCAGCAGTATCCTGAAGGGTTAACATTGACCAGGAACTGAACTGGACCAGCTGCATAAATACTATGACCACAAGAGCAGGTCAGAGGCTGGGAATCCTGTGGCAAGAAACTCCCCTCCTGACTCCCCAAAGCCTGTCCACCATCGAGAAGGCACAAGTTAGGAGTGTGACGGAATATGCCCCACTGGTCAGAATGAGTGCAGCTCCAACACCATTCAAGATGCTCAACACAGTACAAGACAAGGTAGACTTCCTGTTCATTCCACTATCTACAATATTCACCACCATTCCACAAAATCACTGAATTGTTGTGCAAAGGCAGGCCAGTCAGCTTATCTTTAATGCAGCAGCTCTCTGAATATTTTGACTTAATGACAATTTCTTGCTCATTGTTTCTTTTTGAATAATCATCCAAAGGTGACCTCAAAGCCTCAATTGAACCTGCCCCCACCCCAGTTCTGGGCAGTGCCTTCAACATCCTAACCACGTGCTGTGCCAAAATCAAAGAAGGAAATTGTTGGAAAAAACTCATGGCAACATCTGCGGAGAAAAATCTGAATTAACATTTCAGGTCCAGTGACCCTTCTTCAGAACCTGCTGAGTTTTTCCAGCAGTTTCTGTTTTCATTTCTGATTTATGGCACCCATAATTCTTTCGGTTTTTACGTTGTGTCAAAGCACTTTTCTCACCTCACATTTGTTTCCTTTGAAAAACACTTGTCCCTCCATCTTTTTGTGAGCTGCAACAGTTTCTCCTCACAATCTACCTCATCCAGGCCCCTCATGAAACTCAAACTTACACAAAATCCCCACTCAGCCTTCTCCTTTTTCAGGGAAAGCCGTCCCAACTTCTCCAATCTCTCCTCACAGTAAAAGTTTCTCATCCCTGGAACCATTCTCACAAATCTCTTTCGCGCTCACTCTCGTGAGTTGATCTTCTTCCAATAGTGTGTGCCCAGAACTGTACACAGTGGCAGTAATGCACACCATCAACATAAAGCATTGTACCATTCAGCAAGGCTTCTGCGATGGCATCTTCCAAACCCACAATCTCCATCAGTTGGACGCACAAGAGCAGCAAATACATGGGAACACTATGCCTGTAATTCAAGCAATACACGATCCTGACATTGTTTTCGTTTTAACTTGTGGCACATGAATGTCCCTAGCTGGGCTAGCATTTATTGCCTGTCCCTAGATGCTGCTGAGAAAGTGGTGGTGAGCTGCTTTCTTTGCACTGTTCCATTTTGTTTTTGTTGTCAATTCTTTGTCTGTGGTATTTACTACAGCAATAATGTTTTAGATATATTTTGAACAGGGGATGTTCCGTTAATCCCGCATCCAAAACAGCGTGGTCATATTGAACTAAACACATGTTCTGTGTTTATACTAACCAGACTCTCTCTGTCTCCTGGCTCATGTGGACTCTGAGCAACAGCTATCATTTTACATTTGGGGTGGTTCATTGTGACAGGATTAATGGGACCTAACGCTGGGGCTTCCATTGAATTTGCGAACCAGCAGTATCCTGAAGGGTTAACATTGACCAGGAACTGAACTGGACCAGCCACATAAATACTGGGACCACAAGAGCAGGTCAAAGGCTGGGAATCCTGTGGCAAGAAACACTGCAGGCTACATACTGTATGTTGACCCACAATGCCTTTAGGGAGAGAATTCCAAGATTTTTGACCAGTAATAGTGAAGGAACGGCGATATATTTCCAAGTCAGGTTGGTGAGTGGCTTGGAGGGGAACTTGCAGGGGGTGGAGTTCCCATTTATCTACTGTCCTTGTCCTTCTAGATAGAAATGGTCATGCAGTGGAAGGCGCTGTCTGAGGATCTTTGGTGCATTTCTGCAGTGCATTTTGTACACAGTACACTCTGCTGCTACTGAATGTCAGTGATGGAGAGAATGGATGCTTGTGGATGTCATGTCAATTAAGTGGGCTGCTTTATCCTGGATGGTGTCAAGTTTCTTAATGTTGGTGGAGCTGTACCCATCCAGGCAAGTGGGAAGTATTCCATCACACTCCTAACTCGTTCCTCGTAGATAGTGGACAGGCTTTGAAGAATCAGAGGTGAGTTACTCATCACAGAATTCCTAGCCTCTGACATGTTCTTGTAGCCACTGTATTTTGGCAGTGAGACTAGTTGAGTTTCTGGCCAATAGTAATGCCCATGATGTCGAGATGGTAACACAATTGAATACCAAAGGTCACTGGTTAGATTGTCTCTTACTGGGGATGGTCATAGCTTGGCATTTGTATGGTTACAATGTTACTTGCCACATATCAGCCCAAGCCTGGATATTGCTTCAGTGTCCGAGGAGTCACGAACGGTGTTGAACATTCTACAATCATCAGCGACCATCCCCACTTCTGACTTTAGGATTGAGGGAAGCTCATTGATGAAGCAGCTGAAGATGGTTGGGCCTAGGACACTACCTTGAGGAACTCCTTGGGACAACATCACCATTTCTTCAGTGGAACTAGTTCAAAACCTGGAAGCGCCTTCCTAACAGCCATACACTCGAAGAAGAGGAGTAGTTCAAGGAGGCAGCTCACCACCGGCTTCTTTAGAGCAGTCTGACATGAACAACAAATTCTGGCATCATCAGGAATGCTCTCATCACATAACAGGATTTTAAAATGGCCTTTGGATGTTCCGCATTCCATTGTCTACCCATAAGACACCCAGGGCCTAGAAGCAAAATGTCCTTGATCTTGAATGAATCATTCAATGTTTGCAATGAAATTCAAATATGTTGTAATTATGAATTGTTAGCGTGGTGAGGCACCTCACGTTGAAAGAACTGGAACTGCATTGCACTTTATGTCATGAAAATTAAAATGATTATGTATTGTACTTCGCAAATTTTATCAATAAAGTTTTTTGTTTGGAAAATATCTGTGGGCTGCTCAGCTTTGCACCGCCAGAGCAATTATCATTTGTCTAGAAGTGTGCATTGTCGTCCTAGAAACTGACCTTGGGGGAAATTATTCTCGGTGACATTGGGAAAGTGGCCAGTGTGGTTTTGGTAATATTCCAATGGGATAAAGTAATGCTTCAATTACAGGGAGCAGTCCTTGGGTCAGGGAGCACAAGGGGTTCAGGAGTCAGCAGCCCCCTTTTACATCCCACTTGATCCCTTTCCAGTTGGAGATGGATGCAAAGTTGATCCCATCTAGAATTTTGAACTCTGAATTTGAATTGAATAGTTTAATGTCACTTGTATTTAACAAATAAATACAGTGAAAAGGGTAATATGTTGCCACGCTCCAGAAGATATGAAGGTACAACTAAAATAAAATTAAAGCTGAGTCATCTTCCTAACATCTTTTGTACTTCTCGATCTTAGGGTAGGTGTGGCGTCTCCACAACAGTCTCTGGGTTGGCTGCCATCTCCGCTGCACCTGCCAGCAGGCATACCACACCAGTCCTACCATACCGTCACCGAATCAACCATCGCTCGCCTTGATGCCCTTGTGGACTGATTCGGGATGAACGCATGGTCACAGCTGAAGCCCAAAATCTCCAATTCCGTGCTGATCTCAGACACCGCTCCTCCACTGATGCCGCTGGGAAGATGAGAAGATGATGAAAATAAGAGAGATAAAGAAAAGAGTAAGTTATATTTGACTGGCCTGGTCCTCAATAGCCATGGGCGCCCTCTCGAATTGGACATGAAATTTAAACTTAAGATCACATTAACCAGAACAAACAGCCCTTCGATATTTCTGACTATCCTTCCATTTCATTCTATTCAAATGCAGCTCAATTACCAACCACTATAAATGACCATCTTCCGTGCAACCATCTACCTTAAATGATTACAGCATTTCTGTTGAGATTGTAAGCAAGTTGAATGCCAATTTGGTCTGTAATTAGAGTTTCACTTAGTAGTTCCCTTTAACATGCTGGAAAAGTCACTTTCGCATCAATTCAGTGTTGGATAGCATTAGGGCATGGAGTCACTTTGCACTGTTCTTGTTTTTCACATTGTCAGTTTCTTGATGTAGCAGAATACATCTAGTTGCACCGGACACGCTGAAAGATCGAGCTGCACAATGGCTCATATATTTCCGGAGGATACCATCAAGAGGAGGTATCCATGGGACACATTTTGTTCAAGCACCAGCCCCTGATTCTAAAACACTCAGTGCTGCTGAGGGTTTTGAAGACCTGTGTTTAGGAGAAAATGCTGTCAATGGTGCGAGTATAATTTTATTCCGAGATGTCAGGATGCCCTTAACAATGAAATAATGGTACTATGACAATTCCCAAGAGTGACTCTGAGGCAGGAGTTCTTTGAGGCCACGTTACAATGCAAATACTTAATAGAAGAGTTAGCCATTTTACTTTATAATAGGTTAGTTTTTCAGTTAAATTAAGTGCCACCCATTAAAAGCTCGCACTTAGACAGTTCCTCTGACATAGCATCTCATCCAGACATATGCAGAGCAGTTCAAGCCAGATCTCAAAGTGCCTCTTCAAACAGTACTTATTCACAATTTATACTTGGTGATTTTACAGCAGGTATTTCTGTCTAAATCTGATCTAGTTCCATCTTCCTAGCAGAATCTATCACATGATTACTGAGGTCACAGTCACATTACCAAATCTCTCTGTCTCATATCATAGGTTGCACGAAATCCTATTCCCCTCTTCCCCACTACCTCACTGACATGCTGGCTTTCTGTTCAGCAACATCTCAACTATAACATTCTCCTCGACATGTTTAAATCCCTCTGTAGCTTTGGCTCCTCCCTATCTTTGCAGCCTTCTTCATTCCTACAACTGTGCCAGAACTCCGCACTCTGCCAGTTCAATTGCAGACTTGTCAGAGGCATCCAATTTCTTCACCCTACAGCAGAGACTTAGAGACTTGGAATTCACATGCCTGAATCTCTGCCCCTTCCCTCTCCTCTTACAAGAGGTTATTTTAAAATTTATATTTTTGACCAGGATGAATGCAATGGACCTCCTCCTTGGCCATAGTGACTGTATGACTGAGAGAGATAGTAGGAACTGCAGATGCTGGAGAATCTGAAATAACAAGGTGTAGAGCTGGATGAACACAGCAGGCCAAGCAGCATCAGATGAGCAGGAGAGTTCATGTTTTGGGCCTAGACCCTACTTCAGAAGAAGGGTCTAGGCCCGAAATGTCAGCTTTCCTGCTCCTATGATGCTGCTTGGCTGCTATGTTCATCCAGCTCTACACCTTGTTATCTGTGACTCTATGACTGTCTGTTTTTTGGCAACTTGCCCTGATGTCTCTATATGTCAGTATTAATTGTTTTATTTTGATCCAGTTCTTATTTTGGATCAACCAATGGTTTGGGGGCCTTTTTACAACTTTAAACACAATATATAATTGTAACCTATTGTTGTATTGCAATGTAACCCTGTTTGAAGCAAAGCACACAATTGCCAACCTGAATTTCAGAATTAAATCAGCATGGCTCAGTATTGTACAACTTCCAATCTTGAAAGATTGCCAGCCACAGCCAATATCGACTACACACCAAGGTAATGAATGAAAGTCTTGAATTTGTACATTGCCTTTTACAAACATCAGATGTCTCAAAGATCTTTACAGCCAACACACTGCTGTAGAAGTGCCAATATATTCCCACAAACAGCAATGTGATAATGACTAGATAATCACTTTTTTGTGATGTTGATTGAAGGATAAATATTGGCTAGGACATTTGGGAGAATGCCCAGCACCATTGATTTTTACAGTCAAATCTAGGTGTAGAGATTTTTATTCAACTTGTGCAGAGATGTTATCACCATTCTTTTCGAGCAGGTTGGACAGGAACCTAGGCCTCCCAGCTCAGATGTAGGGACACTGCCACTGCTCCACAAGAACCTTGAGGGCTAAGGCTGTGTAAGTGGAAATATTCATTGGATAAAATTATTTGAACATATTTGGATTGGGTGTGGAATGACTCGGGGCGGGGGGGATGGGGATGTCAGTCTGAGACCACCCCCTTACTGGGGGGGTCCTTGAGAAGGAGGAGACAATATCCTTGACACACTTCAAACCTTCTGCATTGAGGGGGCACCACAGGGCATTATCTCCAGCCATAACCAAAAGTTAATTTCAATCGAAGTTTTAATTAAACAATTGTTTATTGTTCCAGAGCTCCTTTAAGAGACTGTCTTCATTTAATTTGGTTAATTCGGTCTATTTGGGTTGATTTAGTTTAAGTGCTTTGAGAAAGAGGAGAGAGAGAGAGAGAGACAGAGACAGAGACAGAGAGACAGAGAGACAGAGAGACAGAGAGACATTTAGAGGCTGCGAAAGATGCTTCTTGTCTATGCTTTCATTCCTGCTGCTGTGGAGAGGGAATGTGCAGTGTTTGCTGGGATGCGTAGCCAGTCCTGACTGGTGGGCACTGCTGGAGCTGGAATGTATCAGCTACCCTCCCACATAAATATTAAATTTCCTCTGATTTCTGCTACTGTGTCCCTTTAGGAATTCATCACTCATTTATTTAGTTAATGACTTTCATTCGATTTTATTGGTTTCCAAAACATTAAGAAAAGAGAGTCCCCCTCATGTGTCGGGCCAAAGTGGCCATTAACAAGCCCAGGCATTGAGTTGTTGAGGGGGTCTACTTGCCCCCTTTCCCTGGTTATATCCGCACCCAGGTGTCCTTGGAGATGGAGCACATGTCCTCATCTTTAAGCTTGAGGATTTCCATGATCTGGAGGAAACCACCGGCACATCATTTTAAATAACCTTTGATAAGTTTCTTTTAAAGATGTAGCTTATAGTGCCCCTTTAAGGCCTGGTTCATTAGCTACATGGTATATTTGTTTAATTGTTGCTCCAAAGATATATCCCCACCTTCTGGGACGGCTGCTGCAGTACATCATGAATTGCAATAATTTAATTTTGATTTGATGTTTTTGTTACAGTGATCCTTTAAGCAGTTGATCATATTTCCATTAGCTAATTAGTTTAATTGGCTTTGTTTTTCCAAGAAAAAGTATAAAAGAGGCACATTAACAGTGGTGGTAGCTTGTTAGGAACAAAACATTTAGGCTGGTTTCACGGTTCTTGTTCATCAGTGGTAGTGCTCCTTCCCCTGAGCCAAGGAGGCCTGGATTCAAGTCTCACCTGCTTCAGATGTGTGTCGTAACATTTCTGATCAGACTGATGATAAAACACCTCAGCCTAATTTTCTTTACAGACATACCTAGAGAGTGGGTGAAGATTGACATCTTGCCTGCCCTCTAACTGGCAGCCAGGGTTAGTGCCAGAGGATATCTACATCCATCTGCGAAGCTGGAGGGATCTAATGTCTGATCCAAAAGGTGTCATCTCCAGTAACTCAGTGTTCCCTCAGCACTGCATGAGAATGTCAGCGTTGATTTTGTGTTAAGGTCCCAGAGTGGGGTTACAACCCATAGCTTTATGACTCTAAAGTGGATCTTCAACCAGATGAGCAGAATCAAATCAAATACCCACATATATATCTAAAGGACTTGGGATTGGAGCAAGGTCAAGATAGTTCTAATCTCTTTGAAAAAGGAAGAGAATAATCAAATGAGAACATTAGACCAGTGCATCTGGTGACTATATAGTACCCAAAACATCAGGGAACTTTTTGGTGGAGACAAGAATGAAACAATGGATCACTTTCATCAGCTCCACATTTTATTAACTTGCATTTGGCAATTCTTTTATGGGCTACTGCTGAGGTTGGGTGACACAGTTTCCATATCCCCGTGATATGATGTTCCCCATGGGCATTTAATCATACCCCATAGTCATGTCTACTTATTGCGGGTAGAAGATTAAAGTGTGATCTAGTTGAAGAAGTTTGAAAGATTTGACAGGGTACAGAGAAGCAAGCAGTGATTTTCTTCATATTTTCTGATATGGAGTGTGGGGGTCAGTGTGTTAGGTGTTAGGCTGGGTGGCCACTGGGATAACTGACCCAACTGCCTGTTAATCAGCTCACTTAAGAGCTGACAGGCAGAGTGGGAAGTGAATTTCCTGTCCTGTCTCAGCTCACGAGACTAGCATTGGGGCCACCTGAAGCTGCTGGGCAATCAGATTGGGATCTGAAATTGACTGGTCTAGGCAACAGCATCAGGGCTGTCACATGACTGGAAATTGGTGCCATAAGTTCGGACATGGGGACGGGGAGTTCTAGATAACCACAAACATCATGTATGCAGAAGTGTGGGAGCCTGGCCAGGGTGTGGGTGAGATTCGTCTGGTTTAGAGATAACAATGATTGAGCAGCATCCTGTGAACGTCCACCTGTTAATGCAGATTTCTCATCACCAAATGAGAAATAAGCAACTTATCAGTCTGCTGGAGTTGATATAAAGGAAGAGGCCCTTTTACTCATTGTGTCTGCAGATGTCGTCAAACATCCAAATATTCTCATTCTGCTTTCCAGGAAAATGTGCAATGCCATCCCCAGAATATTAGTATTCCTATTATTTATTAACATTATGTAATGATTAATATCCTCAAAAATGTTTTTCAGATCATCGTTCTCACAAAGGCTGAAGGTCATGTAAAAATATTTCTCTTCACATTCTTGCAGCACTCACATCATTGACAGAGGGAAGACAATACTCTCAAATTCCAGCTCTGCTCAGAAAAGGAGAATCCATTGTATAAGGTACAAGAGGATAACTGATTCACATAACCAATCAACGAAGGTTAGGAACATTACAAGCTGTGGCTTTGAAGTTTATCTTAAAGGGTGGCTGGTAAAAGAACTTTATTGATTGACATCAGCTGTCTTGCTCCTTTTATCCTCCCACTACATTTCGAATCAATGTGCAAGTCTCGAGTATCTCTTATCATGTGATTAGAATCCTGTAGAGTGTCCATTTAGAATATCAAGTTTCCAAAGGCAAACATTATTCATTGGGAACTTGTCTTTCTGCATAATGTTTCTCCTCCAATGCAAGACAATCAATATATCCTCCACAAACAAATCTTTATTCTTTGGATCTCACTTTGCAAGCAATGTCCAATGTTTGGAATTTGGGGGGTGTAATGCCATCTTATTGAAATGCACACTGAAGTCCCTTCACTGCGAGAGCACCCACCTCACTTATTTTCAAGGCATGATTCTAAACTTTGATTAATTTGTAGTTAAAAAGAAAGATTTCACCTCTACTGATTTTTTAAAAATTCATTCATGGGATATGGGAAGCATTTATTGCCCATCCCTAATTGCCCAAAGGGCAGTTAAGAGTCAACCACATTAGTCTGGGCTTGGAGTCACATGCAGACCTGATGGAATAAGGATAGCAGGTTTCCTTCTTGATGGACATTATAGAATCCCTACTGGGTGGAAACAGGCCTGTCAGCCCAACAAATGCACAGTGAACTTCAGACCATGTCACCTAGACCCATCCTCCTCTAACCCACCTAATCTACACCTCCCTGAACACTATGGGCAATTTAGCACGGCCAATCCACCTAGCCTGCACATCTGTGGACTGTGGGAGGAAACCGGAGCACCCGGAGGAAACCCACGCAGACTTGGGGAGAATGTGCAAACTCCACACAGACTGTTGCCTGAGTCCCTGGCGCTGTGAGGCAGCAGTGCTAACCACTGTGCCACCGTGCCACCATCAGTGCCACCATTAGTGAACCAAATGGGTTTTTGCAACAATCGACAATGATTGCATGGTTATTGGGTGAATGCTTTTCACAATCTCAGCAATTTCAAAACATTTGAAGTGTGGTCTCTGCCATAACGCAATAATGTTGCTTAGGCTACGTACAGTATAGCTTACTCGAATAGTAAAAGTCAATTCATTAGCTTTGGGGCTGTTGTGACAAGAAAATAATTAGTTTGTACTAGGATAAGTTTGGACTCTTGCCTTCTGTATCCAGATGGAACACATATGTGTGTGAAACATCAAATAGCATTACCCTATTGAATCATTGAATATTTTTGAAGTGGAGGTAGACCAATGTCTAACTGACAAGGGAGTCAAAAGCTATAGGGGATGGGCAGGAATGCAGAGTTGGGGTCATAATTAGATCAGCCAATATCTTACTGAATGGTAGAGCAGGCTTAATGGGCTGAATGGTCGACTCTTATTCCTAATTTGAACGTTCACATTTATTTATTGGTTGGGGTAGGGCATTTGCTGGCAAGGTCCATCCCTAATAGCCTTTAAGAAAGTGGTAGTGAGCTGCCTTTTGAACTGCTGCAGTCCATGTGCTATAAATACAGCCACATTGCTGTTCAGGAAAGACAACGAAAGAGTGATGATAGATTTCCAAGTCAGGTTGGTGAATGACCAAGAATGCTGCCCTCATTCTTGTAGATACCAAAAGGTGTGGGTTTGGAAGGTTTAGTCACAGGAATCTTGCAGCGGTATATTTTGTGGATAGTACATGCTGCTGCAATTGTCAGTCATTGAAGAGGGAGTGAATTTTGAAGGTGACGTATGGCACATCAATCAAGTTGGCTGCTTTTCCCTGGATCATGCCAAGCTTCTTGAGTGTTGTTGGAGCTGCACTTTTAGATGGGATGATGTGGGTTTCTGCTGTGCAGTGTGCCATGTATTTCATTAAATGCTGCTTCACGCTGGACAAGAACCCAGAAAATGAGAGCAGGAGTAGACCGTTTAGCCTTTTGAGCTCATTCAATACAAGCATGGTTGATCTTGGGCTTCATCTCCAGTCTCCATCCCACTTGCCATATCTCTTAATACTCTGGGAGACCCAAAAATCTATCCATCCTAGCCTTATATATTCCCAATTATGGAGCATCTACAACCCTCTTGGTTAGATAATTCTAAAGATTTACAACACTTTGAGTAATTTCTCATCATCTCAGTCCTAAATGATCAGCTCATTATCTTTATGTCCAATTCTGCAGCCAGTGGAATCAGACTCTTGATAACCAGCCTATGCTGTAGGGGATGGAATCCTTTCCTAATGTATTTCTAAG
Source organism: Stegostoma tigrinum (assembly GCF_030684315.1). Taxonomy (NCBI): domain Eukaryota; kingdom Metazoa; phylum Chordata; class Chondrichthyes; order Orectolobiformes; family Stegostomatidae; genus Stegostoma; species Stegostoma tigrinum. The sequence goes on along the minus strand of NC_081362.1, from coordinate 87,720,262 downwards.
GGTTTTGAGACCCTGGAATGGATTGAGACTGCCCAGACAATAAACAGTGTGAATAAGTGACTGTCTTAACACTGACAGAACACAGGGAGAGAGGTACCACAATGTGGTACAGTAACAATACATGCCAGCACAGGGAGAATGGTCCATGTTTGATCCCTGACACGCTCATGCTCTGGGGTAGCTGTCTCTCAGAGTCTAGGCACCCTGCAGGAAGATGTGGAAAAATACCTTGACAGGTGACCCCAACACCCAACATAAAATCTCCACAGCTGGTTGCGCTTATTCTCCCTCTCTCAGTTTTTCAGGTTCAGATGAAACTCATATAGGAAATTGTCAAAAGGAGAACGGTGGGAAAGAGATTTTTGCATCCTTGAGGGAGAAATGATACAATTAGAAGATAAGAAATATCCAGTTCCTTTTTCGGGTGTCAGTTTGTTAAATTCGTTAGAGTTGTGCTGCAGAATAATGCCAATAGCACGGTTTGGCACTTTCTTGGAGACCCATGCCCACAATTGATATGGAGAGAAGCTCCTCAAACTATTCAACGAATGGTCTCTCTCTAATGGAGAGCAAGTCTCATGGTCCTTTGCAAACTACTATGAGGCGACAGATTGGAGAAATTGAGACTGGTCTCCTTGGAGAGCAGAAGACTGAGAGGAGAATTGATAGGAGTCAACATAATGAAGGCTCTGTAGAGAGTAGAGAGGGAGAAACAGTTTCTAATTGTGAAAGAACCAAGAGCAAGAGGCCACAGGTCATTGACAAACTCAGCAATGGCGACATGAGGAAAAACATTTTCATGCAGTGCATACTGAGATCTGGAATGTTCTGCCTGACAGTGTGGTGGAAGCAGGTTCAGTCACTAGGGAATTAGTGTCATCTGGAGAGGGAGATTGGGCAGGATTGCAGGGAAAAGGCTCCAAGCAAATTGCTCGTTTAGTGAGCTAATGCTAGCAGGATTTGTCAAACAGCCTCCTTCAGCCCTGTGACCATTCTGTGACTCTGTGAACTACAACTAATTACCATGACCGTGGCACTTCCACCTGACCTACCATTTGGAATAAATATTCCTTTCCTGACTATTCTGTCAACTTCACAATCACAGAGTGTAAAATTGTCCCTTACGTATATCCTACTAAGGAGGGTGGAAACGGGTGTGCTGTGCGCTTTCTGGGTCATCTTTGCTCTTTCCAACCCACCACGTTCTCTGGATTGTCACAGATTTATCCATGTGTAAGGGAAAACAATACAGTTCCAAAGAGATCTATCTAACTGAGCAAGAGTAGTGGCTTACCCCACTCCAGATTATTAAAGCAGCATCATTCACCAGGTACTACCCTGCTGTGGCCCTCAAAGCCCACCATTGAGGCCTGTGATTTAGTTGGTAGTTCTCTACCCTCTGAATCTTGAGGTTCTGGATTCATTTGCACCCTTCAGCACTTAAACAAAGTCATGGCTGATGCTGCTGTGCAGGATGGTAGCTGCATTGTTGGAGGTGCTACCTTTTAAATGGGGCAATAAACTGAGGCTTAAGTGTGGATAGTGAAGCTCCTAATGACTTTTTTGATAAAGAGCAGAGCAGTTAGTTCCTGGCAGCCTGGTCAGTATTTATCATACAAAACTACTTCTGAAAAAAAAGCAGATTATCTGGTTATTATAAAGTTGCTGTTTGTGGAATCTTACCAAGTGCAAATTATCTGGCAGGTTTCCTACATCATAATCATGATTACACCTTGAAATATACTTTTTGACTGTAAAGTGCTTTGAAATATTCAGTGGTTGTGAAATGTGGCACGTGAATGTAAGTGACCGCACAGTGTGGAGCTGGAGGAACACAGCAGGCCAGGCAGCATCACAGGAGCAAGAAAGCTGATGTTTCAGGCCAGGGCCCTTCTTCACAAATGGGGAAGAGGAAGGGAGCTGGGAAATAAATAGGAAGAGGAGGGGTGGGGCTGGGGAAGGTAGGTAGGATGGTGATACGTGGATGCAGGTAGGGTTAGTGAGGATTGGTCAGTGGGAAAAGTTGGATGGATAGGTGGAAAAAGATGGACAGGTTGGGTCAGGTCAAGAAGGCAGGGATGAGAGGGAGGGTTGGACACGGGATAAGGCTGGGGATGGGGTGATTTTCAAATCTGATGAATTCTGTGTTGAGGCCGTCAGGTTGTAGGCTCCTGAGGTGGAATATGAGGTGGTGCTCCTTCAGATTGTGGGTGGCGTCATTGTGGCACTGGAGGAGGCCCAGGATGGACATCTCACCCAGGGAGTGGGAGTGGCAGTTAAAATGGTTGGGGACTGGAAGGTGTTCTTGTTTGTTGCATACAGAGCGCAGATGCTCCACAAAACAGTCCCTGAGTCTATTCCTGGTCTCACCAATGTAGAGGAGGCCTCATTGGGAGCAATGGATACAGTAGACAATGCAAGTCTTCCTTTTTATTTCCAATCATGCGGCCTTGAATGAATACACAAACCAATCAATAATTTGGACTACAGTTCGTTGAGGGAGCAATTGTTCTAGAACTGACTGTGGAAGGTGGGTGCCATGTGAGGTAGATGGGTTGGCACAAGGGCATGTGCGCCTCATTTTATCTTCATGCAGACCTGAAACAGACAAAAAAAATTCCAACATCAAAACAATGTGGCAGTTCTGATATTCACAGGTCATTCAAGGACGATTGAAGTTCCTGTAATATGATTCTCCCTGAAGTGTCATTTTGCAAATCAGTAAAATCCAGGGACTAAGGCAGGGTGAGTAATGGTTTGGCCAATGTCTTTAACTGAATTACTAACATCAAAATTCATACAACAATCACACGGAACCAGCAATTGGTTACATTGTGAAATACCCATTCCCCATCAGAACATACTTAGCGATGCATAATTCCAGGAATAAGAAAGAAAGCAAAGTCAAATTTCACTTATGAAAAATAACACATCTATTTATAGATCCATAACATTTTTGGTAATAGGTGTGGGGAGGGAGGTCATAATTCTCTTACATTAATGCAATAATGACTCACAGACAATTCTGCAAGAATATTTGAAGGAACTGATGGGCTTCCCCTGATGTATAGTTTTGCTCCCCTGCATAGTTTAAATAAGTGACAATAAAGGGACTGATGATGGAAACTCTTTGTGTATTTTAGTTAACAATGCAGTGTCTGGCCTTCTCTGATGCCAGTGAACAGTTCAGTCAAAAGGACCGGGAAGATCCATGATTTAATTCCCATCTGCAGCGACTTGTCTCCGAGAATTCCTCCTCTGAGGTGTGGGAGACATTGTCAACTATGGTAAAGGGAACTGTATAAATGCAAGATTTGTCATTAACGGATTCCAGCCAATGTTAAAATGTCAGATAACAAAGTGTGAAGCTGGATGAACACGGCAGGCCAAGCAGCATCTCAGGAGCACAAAAGCTGACGTTTCTGGCCTAGACCCTTCATCTGGTGAAAGGCCTAGGCCCGAAGCGTCAGCTTTTGTCCCTCTGCTCTCTGATGAAGGGTCTCGGCTCGAAACGTCAGCTTTTGTGCTCCTGAGATGCTGCTTGGCTTGCTGTGTTTATCCAACTTCACACTTTATTATCTTGGATTCTCCAGCATCTGCAGTTCCCATTATCTCTGATACAATGTTAAAATGTCCTCCACTTTACCAGATTAGTAAGAGAAAAATTGCGCTAAGATTTTGGAGCAGATCTGTAACTCAGGTGGTGGGTGTTGAGGTTGGTTGGCTCGCCAAGCTGGTTTGTTGTTCCGCAGACATTTCGTTACCGTGCTTGATAACATCCTCAGTGCAGCCTCTGATGAAGTGTCGGTGTGTTTTCCTGCCTGGTTTTTAAACTTTGGGGTCCGTTGCGATGGATTGCCTCACTTCCGGGTTTCCTCCGTCGTGGAATGTATCACTCTGTATTACTCCGTGTTTTTGGTCTGGCAGATAGCTAATGAGTGTGTGTGTGTGTGTGTGTGTGTGTGTGTGTGTGTGTGTGAGAGAGAAGACTGAGTGTGGGTTGCTGTGAGTCAGTGTGAGTGAGGATATGTGTATGTTTGTGTCTCTGTGAGTGTTGTCTGTTTACTCGTGCCTGAGTGCATGCTTATGTGTGTACTCTGACCACTCTTGGTGGAGGGGTGGGAAAGATCCTGTGCATCAAGTCACAGACTGATTACAGCATGGAAGGAAGCCGCTCAGTCCATCAGGCCAGTGATGGACTGTGAGGGAAACATTCCACGGGGTCTTCTACATTTACCTAACTGAAGCTGACCAGGCTTTGCTTTGACATCAATGTGAATTACCAGTCCAAATGTGGTAGCCTGGATTTTCCCAGTTTTGGGTTTGGACCTCTTGATCTCAGAGACACCAATGTGACCAATGTGTGTGAGTCAATCCCAGCAGAGCTTTCCTTCAACACTGTTGGAGCTTAAATTCAATTCCAGATCCATCAGTCTGGGATGTGTTCTAATGAACTGCACACAACATAATAGAGAGCTCATATCTTGCAATAAATGTGAGAGTTAAGTCTGAGCTTTGTCCCCTAAAGACTGGAATCAGTTACTTGGTTTTCAGGCCACATTTCAGAAACTTTTATTTTTTCCATGTTATTTTATTAATGACGTGCTGCATTGAAGAGTGATTCAAACAAACGGCAATGTCAAATTTAAAACAGCATTTGAGGACCCAAGAGTTACTTTGAGTCAAGTTTGTACTTTGGGAATCAGCCAAAGAGCTCCCCAGTGCGCCGACATCGCTGCACCTCTGTTGTTTTCAGATAATGTCCCATCAGTTGCAGGCTTTACTGTTCCATGGCACATACTCTCATTCATTTGTAAACTGTCTGTCTGGTGTTAGAGAGCTTAGAACATTTTGCACTGCAAAAAGCGTAGAACTTAGAACCTGTTGTCAGTAAATCTCTGCATGGGCAGTGAACAACATTGATAGGACTCACAGCAAAACCAACATCCAGGCCTGTGTCAGAGCCTCGTGTCCATCAAAGTTCCAGTGAGACATAAGTGGAGGGAGCCATTCCCCCTGTACTGGAGCCAGATGTTCACAGACACCGGCTGAACTGTCAACTCTCTACAAGAGAAAAAGATTTGCATTTAGATAGTGCCCTCCCATGAGCACCAGATATCTCAAAGTGCTTTAAAGCCAATGTAGTACTTTTTGAAGTGTGGTTGCTGTTGAAATGGAGGAATCCTGACAGCCAAATTAGTGCACAGCAAGCTTCCACAATCAGCAATGTGACAATGGCCAAGCTTTCACTGATGTTAACGGAGGGATAAATATTGATCTGGACAATGAGCTCTTTATTGAAATTATGCTGCGAGAACTTTTACATCCACCTAGGCAGGCAGAGGGGGCCTCAGGTTAATGTCTGATCCCAACGTTCAGCACATTCAACAGTATTTCTGAATTTTCTTTCATGGGTAATGGATGTTATTGACATGGCCAGCACTTGTCACTCACTGTTGAACTGGGATGCTTGCTAGCCTCTCAAAGACCAGTTTGGTTCAATGAGATGGCTGTGTATCTGGAGTCACCTGTAGGCCACACCAAATAGGGGCAGTAGATATCCTTGCCTGAACAGACATAGTGAACCATTGGGTTTTTCACCCTTGCTGAGATGAGCTTTTAATTCCAGACTTTTATTTATTGAATTTAAATTCCACCAGCGGCCATGATGGGATTTGAACTGGTATCCCTCAGCCCACTAGTTTGGGCCTTGGGGTTATCACTGCAGTGATATCAGCACCAGGTCACCATCTCAACAAAACACAATTCTGAAGAAAGGGTCACTGGATCTGAAATGTTAACTTTGCTTTCACTCCACAGATGGTGCCAGCCCTGCAGTGTTTCTCCAGCAATTTCTGTTTTGTTTCAAGTTCTTTATTTCCCCTTATGCAGTGGCCACCCTGTAGTACCAGGAATGGAGCCAGGCCGCTGGTTGTTGTTAAACACTAGAGAAGGCCTTAAACCATACATCTGCGTTGGGAGAGTGCGACACACAGCACCAGGAACTGGGTTCGATTCCACCCTTGGGCGACTGTCTGTGTGGAGTTTGCACATTCTCCCTTTGTCTGTGTGAGTTTCCTCTGGGTGCTCCGGTTTCCTCCCACAGTCCATCTCTACAGTGTTGGGATTGGCCATTTTGCCCAACAATTCCACAACACCCCTCCAAAAAGCATCCCACCCAGATCCACGCCCCTACCCTTCCCCTGTAACCCTACATTCCCTATGTTTCATCCACCAACTTACACACCCCTGGACACTATGGGCAATTTAGCATGGCCAATCTACCTAACCTGCACATCTTTGGGCTGTGGGAGGAAACTGGAGCACCCGGAGGAAACCAGCACAGACTCAGGGAGAATGTGCAAACTCCACACCGATGGTCACCCAAGGGTGGAATCAAACTCAAGTCCCTGGGGCTGTGAGGCAGCAGTGCTAATCGCTGAGCTACTGTGCCACCTCCTATGTCTCCAAAACGTTAGTCTAGGGCACTGGACTAGTCGACCAGTGGCAATGCCATTACTCCACCACCTGCTCGGCCACTCAATAAGATCATGAGTGTCCTCAGTTCAACACTGCACTCCTCAACATTCTGACCCAACAATCACAATCAGTCCCATCAGTTCCAAATGGGGAAGAGAGAATTTCCCATTTGACACTGTATTTCTATTCCACTATGTCACTGGGTCGAAATCTTAGCTCTTCCTTCCTCATGATGGTGCGGATGTACCTACACAACATACACTACTGTGGTTCGAAAGGGCAGTTGACCAATAGCTTCTCTGGGGCATTTATAGAAGGAAATAAATCCAACCCAACTAGCAAGCCCTTACCTCATGACCAAATTTAAGAAAGAGTCCAAATGAGGAATACAACAACAGTTCACTCTCAGGTGAGAACATGGTGCTGCCTCTGTAGTTGAATAGTTATCTGGTCCTCATCAATCTCACACTCAAGTAATGATTAACAACAGCAACAAAAACAAAAGTTTCTGGAAAAGCTCAGCAGGTCTGGCAGCATCTGTGAAGAAAAACAAAATCAGTGTTAACATTTCAGATCCGGTGACCTTTCACAGATGCTGCCAGACCTGCTGAGCTTTGCCAGCAATTTGGATGAAGTTCTGAAGCACATTGCAGCCATAGCCCAGAAATGTTTCAGCAGCTTCGGAAAATGGGAGACACAGAGATAGACAGATAGGAATTTATTGTTGCTTGTATTTGTGAAAATGCAGTAAAATATGTATGTCACCACAAAAATGGCACCGTTTAATTACATAAATTCCATATTTTCAAAAATGAGACAATGATAAGACAAAGATCATTTTTTGTTTATTTTGCGGCCTCTTGGTTTCAGAAGGTGGCCACTGCCAAAGACTAGGGGCTTTCAAAACATGCCGAGGACTGGGGGCCTCTCAACACTGCTGAGGATTGGGGGCCTCTCAAAACTGTTGAGGATTGGGGGCCTCTCAAAACTGCTGAGGATTGGGGGCCTCTCAAAACTGCGGAGGATTGGGGGCCTCTCAAAACTGCTGAGGATTGGGGGCCTCTCAAACCTGCTGAGGATTGGGGTCCTCTCAAAACTGCTGAGGATTGGGGGCCTCTCAAAACTGCCGAGGATTGGGGGCCTGCCAAAACCGCTGAGGACTGGAGGGGGTGGGGTTGGGGCGGGGGGGGCGACCTTGAAACTGGGAGAAAGAGTCATGAAACAGTCCATATTTATGTCACTGCCCTCCATTGGCATTCCTAGCTTCATGGTGCGTTCCGAATATCAGGACTTTTCCCAATGTTAACTGTGCGACTGGCTAGTGGATTGGCATTCAGAAATAGCCAACGTAGATGATGTGACAAACTTGGCAAGTGTGGAAATGTGAGAGTCTAGTGACAGGCGCTAATCAGCTGGTTAGAGCAACTGCTGTCAGCACTCGCATTAACACTAGATCCACACACAAGTAAATTGTAAGGTAATGACTCAAGATGCCTGGCAGCTCTGTGAGTGCAGATAGCCCTCCTATTAGGAAATCCCTCATTAACATCAACTCCTAAACCTTTAGTCGGCAGCACAGTCACTTACAGAAAACATTTATGTAACTTTGAATTACTGCTGATGGCAAATACAGCTATTTCAATTAAACTGCTCAATTAACAAGCTTTAAGAAAAAAATGTTTAGAACCAAGAATAATGCAGTAGAAAGATAAGCCATTAGGCCATCATTTCTATACTAGCTGTTTGAAAGATGTATTATTTCTTTACTTCTCCTCTTCCCCATACTGTGAGAAAAGTATACTTTCATGTTTTTTCTAATTATTCATTCCCAGGATGCAGTTAACACTGCCTGAGCCAGCATTTATTGCATGTCCCTCGGTAATCTTGACAAAGTGGCAGTGAGCTGCCTTCTTAAACACGACAGTCCATGTGATGTAGGTACGTGTGTAAATTAATCTATTGCCCTTGCAGTTCAGGTTTGGAAGGTGTTGTCGAAAGAGCTTTGATAGTTACTGCAGTATATCTTGTCGGTGGAACACTCTGCTGCCACTGCGTACTGTGGCAGATACTAATATCAACAAAACCAAGGCATTTACCCTGGCTCAGTGAAGCCATTATCCAAGGACCAATGATACATTTCTTGATGACTCAATCTGGAGAATGTGGAATAAATGGTCTCTCTTTGAAATGTTGACCTATTTGGGCCAACCATCCATGGCCAGTTGATTTCCCACTCACCAACGCATGGTCCATCTCCAACTCTCCCCTCCCCTTCCTCGACTTCTCTGTTTGCATTTCAGAGAATGGTTGGTCAAATAACATTCAGTACAAGCTCACTGCTTCACAGTTGAGTGCAGTTTCCTCATACTCTGCTTCCTGTAAGGACTCCGTTCTGTTCTCCACATTTCGCTGTCTCCCTCACAACTGCTCCGATTATGTGATTCTACAAAACAACAATTCTTCCTTTTCCTCTAGGCCAGGAGACTGCCCCCTCAATGTCTCCATCTAAAACTGGGTTTGAAAGGGCTCACAACTGTGTCGAACCCATTTCCCACTCGACTATTGTCAGCCCTTCACCTCTATCCCCAACACACGATAAGATTCCCCTTAAACTCTCCATCCACCCCATCAGCTTCCCCATCACTGTCCCTTGTCTACTCTCTGGTATGGAACCCTGCCACTAAACACTGAGTATTTCTAAATGTTCTGCTTTTAATCTTTTATGGGTTTGTTTGTAGATGACAGAACATTGTCTAGATTTGTGTGGAGAAAATGGGTTTAACACAGTGGAGAACAGAGAAACAGTGATCAGTACAAAGGCAGCACAAACAGAAGATTTTAAATAAGTCCAAAGGCATTTCTCAGAACTTGCATTTTCATTACCAGCATTTGCCAAGTGAAATATGTTGGTGATCAATAAGAAGTTGAGTTCCACATGGATGATTCGGCAACAGTTCTCCTCGTAGTGTATTGAAAATTGCATTGTGCATTTTGCTCACTTGAGTTGACTGTACAGACATGTACCAGTCCACAAGATAATAAAGAACCCATGTGTAACAAGCATGTGTCCTTCTAATTCTCAATGTCTCTGTCTGAATATGTGACTGATTCTGATCCAAGAACCTCTAATCACTGACCTTTCTACATTTTCTTTCTTGTTCATTGTGTTGCTGTACACAAACAGTAAGAAATGGGTTTAAATAATATGTCTGTGATAGCATCAATGACTAAATCCTTCTGATTCCCTTTTTATTTAACTTGGGAGCATTCTATTATCAATATCACTGAACTTTTAAAATTTCTTCTAGACCCTTCTAAATTTCAATTAAATCAAGCGAGCAGTCCTTTGGTCTCTTTATTTCCCTACTTGTACCAGTCACGACTTGTCATATTGTTTACAAACTCTAGACAATACTTGTCCTGAGCTACAGGACACTGGATGCCATTAGCCCACACCCGATTCCCACCAGCCACATATGATATTCTTGTTTATAAAACCCTCCATCACACAATCAGCCAATTCTCATCTTATTGAATTGTAGAAATCATCAGCATGGAATGAGGACATTCACTCATCTTGTCTTCTATTTGAAACAACGGTCTCACTTAGTCCCACACCTTTACTTTTTGCCCTTAATTGAAACCTGAACCCTTGGAATACCCTAACGCACTCTCACCTTCACCCTAATCCTCTATCCTTAGAAGCCTATATAACTCTCTATTAAAATTACTTTGGGAATTAATTTCACTAATCTTTCAGGTCAATACTCACAGATCCTGATGCCTCTCTGAGTGAATTAATATCTTCTCAGCCCCTCTCTAGATCTTTTACCAATGATTTGAAACCTACAACATCTGGTTGTAGGCCTTATTGTCGACGGGAATAGATTTTCCTCAGCCCATTCTGTCAAAACACGTCATCACCTCCAGTCACCTGATACCATTTTCTATTTCAAAGAGAACAGTTTGAACATTTCCCAACTTTGCCTGGTGACTGAGCTGGTGGTGATGTGTTGCACCTCACTTAATGAGATGGTGCTCCTTCAGCGACATTCACTTTTGGAAGCATATTGTAGCCTGGAGCGATAGATAGTTATGACTGATATTCTTTCCATCACATAGCTGACCAGATATCTCTCTGATTTGAACTCGAGCTATTGCATGTTTTGGAAAAATTTGCTGAACCTGTTTGGCTGCATCGTCCATCTTCTCTCCCACTTATCCTCCCCTCTCACCTCACTGACCAATCCTCACTACTGCCTACCTGCACTCCCCTATCACCATCCCACCTACCTTCCCTAGTGCCGCCCCTCCTCTCTCTATTTATTTCGGAGCTTCCTCCCCCATCCCCCATTTCTGAAGAAGGGCTCCGACCTGAAATATCAATTTTCCTGCTCCTCTGATGCTGCCTGGCCTGCTGTGTTCATCCAGCTCCACCCTTCAGCTGCATTACTTCCTTGGCCATTCCCAGGATGGGATTTGAATATAGAGCTTCTAGCCCAGAGGCAGGGGCACAACCGATTGTATCAGAGCACCTCCACAGAATAGAATGAACAGGAAAACCAGTTTCTTCAGCAGAGCTACCAATAACCACAGAGTTTAAAATGATGGGGAGAGCATTTGAGGAAAGTTGGGAGATTTTCCTAGTTCAGAGGATGGTGATTGTCTGGAACTCACTAATGACAGGGACGATGAACCTCAATATTGAAGGAAACACTCAGATATATATTCAAAATGCTGTAACTTGCACAGCAATGGACCAAGAGGTGGAAAGGATTCATCTGGATAATTTGTTTTTTAGCTCCTACAGATACATTGTAATTAATGACTTCCTTTTGTGCCATGAATGTCATTGAAAGCACTAAACTCTCTCATCCCTGATAATGTCAGGTCAAGGTGCTGAGAATGTAATGGTGAGTTACTAGCAATCTACTAGTCTGAAGGGACATGGGTTCAAATGCTACCTTGGGAGCTGCTGAAATTTGAAATTAATTAATAAATCTGGAATATAACCAGTCTCTGTAACATAAACCACCAGGGAATATTGTGAAAACACTTTGATTAATTATTGACTTTCAGGGAAGGCAATCTGCAGTCCTTACCTGGTCTATCTTACATATGACTCCAGACCCGCTGCAATATGCCTGATTCTTAAGTGCCTTCTGAAATGGCCTTATAAATATACCTTAGTATAAGGGCACTTAGGGATTAGCAACAAGTGCCAACAATGTCAACATTCCATGAAAGAATAAAGAAACACGCTAGTGGACACCATCTGTAACCTTGCTGAGGCCTTGAAATCTTTTTTCAAATCTGAGGCCCAGGATTCTCTCCAGCTGAGACCTAATTCCTTTTATGGCTCACTGGAGAGGCTCAGAGATAAGGCCAGGGTAGTATTTCATCTGTATTTCTTGATAACAGTTTTCATGGAAGTAATTTAATCTTTTGTAAGTGGGCCTTCAGAGATTAGTGACATCAGAGATTAGTGAGACATAAGCAGAGGTACGTTTAATCAGAAAACTACTGAGGCCGATGGCTGTGCTATTTGTCCCACTCCAGCTGCAAAGTCAGCATAAACCCAGGAAGATTGAACACAGGCCATCCGAGGTTGACTGTGCTTTCAACAAATTCTGAAATGGGAACCACTCCCTGCGTGGATTTGAGACTGAATAACAATCATTTCCTTCTTGTCCACCTGCCAGGATAACATCAAGTCAGACTCATCTCCTCTCTGCTGTAGAGGCAGGTTCAACTTAGCACAGGACTGAAAGACAATAGAGATAATGGGAACTGCAGATGCTGGAGAATCCGAGATAACAAAGAGTGGAGCTGGATGAACACAGCAGGCCGAGCAGCATCTCAGGAGCACAAAAGCTGACGTTTCGGGCCTAGACCCTTCTGATAAGAGCCTAGGCCCGAAATGTCAGCTTTTGTGCTCCTAAGATGCTGCTTGACCTGAAAGATGATACCTTTAGAGTGTTGGCAGAGCTGCTGTTACAACTTTCACTGCATATTAACCACTTTATTTTGTTTTCTTTATTCATTCACATAAGGGCATCACTAGCTTGACTGCATTTATTGCCCATCCCCTATTGCCCAGAGGGCAGTTAAGTGTCAGCCACAATGCTATAGGTCTAGAGTCACATGAGGCCAGACCAGGTAAGGGTGGCAGTTTCCTTCCCTAAAGGACATTAGTGAACCAGATGGGTTTTTCCTCAACAATTGACAATGGAATCACGGTCATCACTAGACTCTTAATTCCAGATATTTATTGAAGTCAAATTCTACCCTCTGCCGTGGTGGGATTCGAACCCATGTTCCCAGAACATTGTCTTGGTCTCTGGATTAACAGTTCAGCGATGATACCACTAGGCCATCGCATCCCTAGATTGCTTTCAGTGTAGTGGGCAGTATTGGTGGGTACCTCTGGGTCAGAGGCTTGAGGTTCAAGTCTCACCTCAGGACCTGATGGTATCAAAGACGTGCCATTAGCCTGGCCAGAAGGGTTGATTAACCATCTTGAAATCCTTCTGACATGCCTACAGTGAGTGGGGGTGTTTCCTGTTTAGCCAAAACTATGCAAATTGAAGTATAGCAACCTCCTGCTGTTAAAATATTCCACATGCAGGATATTCCCGGGATCAAGAGTCACCCTCGCTGTGAGGGTCCACCAGAGAGACCAAGCCCCTCCCCTCTGTGTGGCTGCCCCTTCAGAGTTCTCAAGGCTGGATCACAGACACTCTCAAGGTAACTCCCACCCCCTCACCACATCCCAGACCTGTTTTCCATCAGGGGGGAGCTTGGCAGTGATTTTTGTCCTGGAGTTGCTTCTGGCAACGTTCTGGAAAAGATCTCCAGCTCCTTGCAGGCCCCAGTTTAGTGTTGGTGGATTGGCACCACCATATTATCCTGAAGCTTTGACGTTCACTGGAACGTCAGCTGTACTTCTTGGAGGCTAATTCTAAGGAACGTGAAATGGGAATGTTTAATTGACCATTGTCCGATCTCAAATCCTGCGGCTTGTTTCTGAACATGGACAGCCGATGGATTTGGAATCCCTTGGAATTTAAAATTCCCATTCTCATATTCCAATTCTCAGCAGCCCCCCCTCACCATTTTTCTCTATAATCCGCTTCAGCCCCACCATCCTCTGGAATCTCTGAATTGCCCCAGCTGTGAGACCATAATAAATAGAAACATGAATAGACCATTCGGCCCCTCAAGCCTGCTCCACCATTCAATAGGACCATGGCTAATATGACATTCCTCACATCCACTTTCCTGCCTTTTCCCCTTAACTGTTGATTCCTAGGTAATCTACTGACCTCAGCCTTAAATGTACTCAAGAACTCTACCCCCACAGCTCTCTGGGGCAAGATGTTCTAAAGACTCACAACCCTCTGCCTTCTGAAATTTTGAAATGCCCTTGAACAGATTTGTTTAGCATATAGTCAAACATCCCAATATGATAACAAGGGAGAAGGGGGGCTGGTATCAGAAAAACATTTGGTATCAAGTCGCATATCGTAGGAACTATGAGGATAGGTGACTAAAATCTCAGCCAAAGTTGTGGGTCTTAAGAAGCGTGTTAAAGGAGGAGAGAGGGAATTTAGAGAGGGAATTCCAAATCTTAGAATTCTGCAGCTGATTCTATATAAGGCTCACTCAGAGGGAGGGCATGGTGGCACAGTGGTTAGCACTACCACCTCTCAGAGCCAAGGACCCGAGTTCAATTCCAGCCTTGGTTGACTGTGTGGAGTTTGCATGTTCTCCCCATGTTAGTGTGGACTTCCTTACACAGTCCAACAATGTGCAGGATAGGTGTACTGGCCTTGCTAAATTACCTTCTATTGTGCAGCTATGTGGATTAGCTGTGGCAAATGTAGGATTATGGGGATAAAGTAGGGGATGGGTGCTGAGTCTGGGTGGGATGCCCTCAAAGGGTCAGTACGGACTTAAATGGCCTCTCCCCACACTCTAGGGAATCTATGATTTCAGTTAGGTCCTGTAAGAGCTAGTCTTAGATCCTTATTTCATTGTGAGCCAGGACAGGGGTATGGTGTTACTGCTACTTTAGTAAAAAAAAACTCAAGAATGTACTTATTATATTAGAAATAGTTCTAAAACGTGGAGTTTGGCTCTTTACAGGATTAGATACAGTCATTTGGAAGTTAACACAATGATTACTCTATTACATGCATCTTTCCGGTCTTGGTTACATCCAAGCCATCCCTGTAGGTACTAAACAAACGTAAATCAAAGTAGGCTGCAGTGTCTGGCACTAACTGAGACACTGATGGCAAAAACAGATCATCCATTGGCTTTGGAATTTTACCAACCCCTTCCATTTCCCAGTGACTGCATCACACTGGAACCAATGTGACATGTGGCTGTGATGATGTCCAGCTTTGATAATAAAGTAGCAGGACATTCTGATCCTCACTCCTGTTCTGTCATGCATTGTTTATCCCTTACCCCATTCTTCCCACACACTATTTTCTCTGTTAGAACCTTTTCATCCCATTGTAGTATTGGGGCAGAAAGTGGCAGAATGGGAATGTCACTGGAATAGTGTTCTAACTCAATGGTCAATGAATCACAGAATCCCTAAATTGCGGAAGCAGGCCATTAATTTCACACCACCCTTCCAAAGAGCATACCACCCTATCCTATCCCAGTAACCTTGCATTTCCTCTGGTGGACCTACCAAGCCTGCACGTCCTTGGACACTATAGCACAGCCAATCCACCTAACCTGCACATCTTTGCACAGTGGAAGGGAACTGGACCACCCAGAGCAAACCCACACAGTCACCCAAGGCTGAAATTGAACCCATGCCCCTAATACTGGGAGGTAGCAGTGTTAACCACTAAGCCACCATACCACCCAATGCTTTAGGAATTGTGAGTTCAAATCCTACCATAGCAGCTGGTGAAATTTAAATTGGATTAGTTAAGCCTGGAATTGTAAATCTAATTTCAATAGGACTGACCATGACAATAAGTACCCGTTAGGTGGACTTTAAAAATCCACTGGTTCACTAATTTCCGCCCTTCTTAAATAGCCCACATGTGATTCAAGATATACAGTGATGTCATTGGCTCTTAACTGCTCTCTAGAATGGCCAAACAAGTGATCCAAGGCAAATGCATTTAGGGATGGCCAGTAATTCCCTCAAAAGAATAAATTTTGATACAAGCTCCTGGTATAAATTGTTGTTGTCCAAGAATGAAAAGGGAAATTACATTTGAGGTGTATCAGTTTTCAGGATCATATCAGAGATGGGATGAAAAGTTGTGAGGGCAGAGTCGACTGGATTAGAGGTCATCACCAGACAGCTCCATGTCCAAACAGTAGATGTATTCTGCCTTGAAAGCATCAGTTTTACAATGTATTACAAGTGTTCACATGTAAACTTTGGCAATCAGAATTTCTATTTTGTAGGCCTTTTAGTAGCAAGGAAGAAGTTAATGTTTCTGTTTATTTGCAAATATTCAAATCACAGATTCTAATGGTTTCAGAGTTTGGATTTAGGTATAATGAAATAATAGATAAAATAATAAATAATGATGATGAGATATGTACACATGTTCCCATCCAAAATCTTCAGACTCGTAGCCTTTAAAAAGAGCAAACCCGTTCATTTGAAATCAGATTACAAACTGGAAGAATTTACCAATTAGGCTTTGAGGGTCAGTTTTACAGAAATTTGGAGGTTGCATTTCGAGGCCTCTTAGTTATTGCCTATTAATGCCCCAATTTATCAAAATAAATTGCCTGTAGCATTTTCTTCCCTGTCTCACTCAACACAGTCAATGATTGCTGCGCTTGAGGGACATGAACAGGATTTGAATCTTTACAGAAGGGCTGCACTTGTGCTGTGGTGGGATCTCAAAAGGTCAGACCCATTGCACAGAATCCTGTCAAATCCCCACCCAGAACAGTTCCTGGAAGTCACCCTTATTAAGAAGCATCATTCGCTTACTGTTTAAATATTTGGGACCTACTACTACTGCCTTTGTTCCAGTTGTGAGCTTATCTGCTATATTTAAGGTAGAAAGGTTTGCATTAATTAATTTGACACCTTTCACAACATCATGCCATCCCAGAGCAATATGTATATTTGAAGGTGATGATGAAAAACAGAATGAGCTGTGCGTATTTTTGGAATCTGAGCATCACTGCCAACCCTTAATTACCCTTGACCTGAGTGCCTTACCTGCCCTCAGAGGGCAGTTAATAATCCACCACGTTTCTGTGGGTATGGAGTCACATATGGGTAGAGGATGGCAGATTTCCTTCCCTATAGTGAACTAGTGACCCATGTGGGTTTTTCTTTAAAAATAACAATAGTTTCAAAAACAGAGATTAGTTTTTAAGTTCCAGCATTACTAATTCATTTTTGGGAACTGATTTAATTCAGATTCCACCAGCAACTGCGGTGAGGTTTGAACTTGTGCTCTTAAGCCGATTAAGCCAGTGTCATTACAACCTTACCACCACCTTCCCTGTACTGCTTGTGAAAAAGCTCAATTGAATGCATCCTGTCCTGAAGATGAGTACAACAGCTGCATAAATGGTGGCATTCCCTGAGTAAACAGTGGTGCACCTACAAAACACAGTCCTTATGTGATAATCTGTGTCACACACATTTCACCGTCAGTTTTTACACAACATGCTGTCAGCGCCACTTTCCCAGTTCTAACACCACAGTCCAATGTAATGAGGTACATTTCTCATGACTGGGTTTTGCAGAGATATGGTGAAGTTAGTGCTAAAACACGGCAGGTGAAGCTACCAGAATGCTGGAGCGCACCAGCCAACCACATGATGCCACAGCTCTGGCACTCAGTGGGTGACACTCCTACCTTTACGGAAGCAAATCACAGATTCAAGTCCCATGATGGAGGATTAAGTGTGCAATCCAGGCTCACACTCCAGCACAGGGCTGAGGGAGTGCTGCATTGTTGGAGGTGCTGCCTTTGCTAATGATTCTCTGGGCATCATGGCACCATTTTGAAGACCAGGGCCAAGTGCGAGGCTGTGGGAGTTCCCAAGAACTGAAACACTACTCCAGCCAGAGAAGGAATTTCCTGAGATTCTAGTCAATATTTACCTCTCAAGCAAGATCGCTAAACAAATTATCTCAGTATCTCTGTTTGGGAACTCGCTGTGCCCAAATTTTTCTGCTGCAATTTTGCTAAATTGCAGTGTTGTGCCTCCAGGGGATATAAAAATCTTATCAGAATTGCTGGTGTTGCATCTCCTCCCAATATCAATGTATTTATAGCTGGTGCTACCCATTCCAAAGCTCGAGGCCTGGGATTGCAAGGGGAGGCAATACTGCTGAGCTGTTAATCCAGAGACCAAGATAACACCCAGGTTCAAATCCCACCACAGGAGATGATGGAATTTAAAGTCAATAAATATCTGGAATTAAGAATCGAGTGGTGACTGTGGATTCATGGTCAATCGTCAGGGGCAAAAAACCCATCTGGTTCACTAATGTCCTTTAGGAAACGAAGCTGCCATCCTTACCATGTCTGGCCTACATGTGACTCCAGACCCACAGCAATGTGCTTGACTCTTAACAATCCTCAGGGCAATAAATGCTGCCTCATCAGCAACACGCACATCCTGAGAATGAATAAAGGGAAAAAAACAAATTCCTACAGTAAAGAAACACTACTTTGGAAAAGTTGTGGGTGTGAAGGGGTTAGTTTTAAATTAGAACATAGAACATAGAACATAGAACAGTACAGCACAGAACAGGCCCTTCAGCCCACAATGTTGTGCCGACCATTGATCCTCATGGATGCACCCTCAAATTTCTGTGACCATATGCATGTCCAGCAGTCTCTTAAATGACCCCAATGACCTTGCTTCCACAACTGCTGCTGGCAACGCATTCCATGCTCTCACAACTCTCTGCGTAAAGAACCTGCCTCTGACATCCCCTCTATACTTTCCACCAACCAGCTTAAAACTATGACCCCTCGTGCTAGCCATTTCTGCCCTGGGAAATAGTCTCTGGCTATCGACTCTATCTATGCCTCTCATTATCTTGTATACCTCAATTAGGTCCCCTCTCCTCCTCCTTTTCTCCAATGAAAAGAGACCGAGCTCAGTCAACCTCTCTTCATAAGATAAGCCCTCCAGTCCAGGCAGCATCCTGGTAAACCTCCTCTGAACCCTCTCCAAAGCATCCACATCTTTCCTATAATAGGGCGCCCAGAACTGGACGCAGTATTCCAAGTGCGGTCTAACCAAAGTTTTATAGAGCTGCAACAAGATCTCACGACTCTTAAACTCAATCCCCCTGTTAATGAAAGCCAAAACACCATATGCTTTCTTAACAACCCTGTCCACTTGGGTGGCCATTTTAAGGGATCTATGTATCTGCACACCAAGATCCCTCTGTTCCTCCACGCTGCCAAGAATCCTATCCTTAATCCTGTACTCAGCTTTCAAATTCGACCTTCCAAAATGCATCACCTCGCATTTATCCAGGTTGAACTCCATCTGCCACCTCTCAGCCCATCTCTGCATCCTGTCAATGTCCCGCTGCAGCCTACAACAGCCCTCTACACTGTCAACGACACCTCCGACCTTTGTGTCGTCTGCAAACTTGCTGACCCATCCTTCAATTCCCTCGTCCAAGTCATTAATAAAAATTACAAACAGTAGGGGCCCAAGGACAGAGCCCTGTGGAACCCCACTCACCACTGACTTCCAGGCAGAATATTTTCCTTCTACTACCACTCGCTGTCTTCTGTTGGCCAGCCAATTCTGTATCCAAGCAGCTAATTTCCCCTGTATCCCATTCCTCCTGACCTTCTGAATGAGCCTTCCATGGGGAACCTTATCAAATGCCTTACTGAAGTCCATATACACCACATCCACAGCTTGACCCTCATCAACCTTACTAGTCACATCCTCAAAAAACTCGATAAGGTTTGTAAGGCATGACCTACCCCTCACAAAGCCGTGTTGACTGTATTTGATCAAGCCATGCTCTTCCAGATGGTCATAAATCTTATCCCTCAGAATCCTTTCTAACACCTTGCAGACGACAGACGTGAGACTTACCGGTCTATAATTGCCGGGGATTTCCCTATTTCCTTTCTTGAAGAGAGGAATTACATTTGCCTCTCTCCAGTCCTCAGGTACGACTCCAGTGGAGAGCGAGGATGCAAAGATCTTCGCAAGTGGCGAAGCAATTGCATTTCTCGCTTCCCAAAGCAGCCGAGGACAAATCTGATCCGGGCCTGGCGACTTGTCAATCTTAATGTTTGACAAAATTTTCAGTACATCAGCTTCCTCTATCTCTATCCATTCCAGCATGCACACCTGCTCTTCAAAGGTTTCATTCACTACACAGGTCGTTTCTTTCGTAAAGACAGAAGCAAAAAACTCATTTAGGGCTTCCCCTACCTCCTCAGGCTCCACACACAAGTTCCCTATGCTATCCCTGATCGGCCCTACTCTTTCTTTGACCATTCTCTTATTCCTCACGTAAGTGTAAAATGCCTTTGTGTTTTCCCGGATTCCTTCTGCCAAGCCTTTCTCGTGCCCCCTCCTGGCTCTCCTCAGACCATTTTTGAGCTCCTTCCTTGCCTGCATGTAATCCTCTCTAGCTGAACTTGACCCTAGCTTCCTCCACCTTATGTAAGCTACCTTCTTCCTTTTCACTAGAAGCTCCACCGCTCTCGTCATCCAAGGTTCCTTTATCTTACCCCGTCTTGCCTGTCTCAGAGGGACATATTTACTCATCACTCCCAACAACTGTTCCTTAAACAATCTCCACATGTCTATAGTTCCCTTACCATGGAACAACTGCTCCCAGTCCATGCTTCCTAACTCGTGTCTAATCGCATCATAGTTTCCTCTTCCCCAATTAAATATCCTCCCATTCTGCCTAATCCTCTCCTTCTCCATAGCTATGTAGAATGAGAGAGTGTTATGGTCACTATCACCAAAATGCTCTCCCACCACAAGATCTGATACCTGCCCCGGCTCGTTTCCGAGCACCAAGTCTAGAATGGCCTCTCCCCTCGTCGGCCTGTCAACGTACTGCGTTAGGAAACCCTCCTGAACACACCTTACAAAAACAGCTCCATTCAAATCTTCTGCTCGAAGGAGGTTCCAATCAATATTAGGAAAGTTAAAGTCACCCATTACAACAACCCTACTGCGTCCACACTTTTCCAAAATCTGTCGACCTATGCTTTCTACAATCTCCCTGCTGCTATTGGGGGGCCTGTAGTAAACCCCTAACGAGGTGACTACTCCCTTGCTGCTCCTAATTTCCACCCATACTGACTCAGTAGGCAGATCTTCCTCGACAATGGAAGCTTCTGTAGCTGTGATACCCTCTCTGATTAGTAGTGCTACACCCCCTCCTCTTTTTCCCCCCTCCCTATTCTTTTTAAATGTTCTAAACCCTGGAATATCCAGCAACCATTCCAGCCCATGAGAAACCCATGTCTCTGTTATGGCCACAACATCATAGCACCAGGTACTGATCCATGCTCTAAGTTCATCACTTTTATTCCTGATACTCCTTGCATTAAAGCAAACACACTTTAACCGATCCCTTGGTTCCTTCCCAGGAAAATCCTTCCCACTAGCTGGTCTACCTCTTGCTACTGCCTCACCTGCATCAACGCTCACCTCTGGTATACAGCTCAGGTTCCCACCCCCCTGCCATACTAGTTTAAACCCTCTCGAACTACTCGAGCAAACCTTCCACCCAGGACATTGGTCCCCTTCCAGTTCAGATGCAACCCGTCCTTCTTGTACAGGTCCCACCTTCCCCAGAAGGCATCCCAATTATCAACATATCTGAAACCCTCCCTCCTACACCAGCTGCGTAGCCACGTGTTCAGCTGCGCCCGCTCCCTGTTCCTCACCTCGCTATCTCGTGGCACCGGTAGTAAACCAGAGAACACTACTCTGTTCGTCCTGCTCTGCAGCTTCCATCCTAACTCCCTGAAATCACTTTTTATATCCTCAAACCTATTTCTGGCTATATCATTTGTGCCAATATGTAACACGATTTCTGGCTGTTCACCCTCCCCTTTCAGAACTTTATACACCCGATCGGAGACGTCCCGGACCCTGGCACCAGGGAGGCAACATACCTTCCGGGAATCCCGATCTTGCCCACAAAATCTCCTGTCGATTCCCCTAACTATCGAGTCCCCTACCACGAGTACTTTTCTATTCTGCCCCCTTCCCTTCTTTGCCACAGTGTCAGGCTCAGTGCCAGAGAACTGACTACTATGGCTTTCCTCTGGTAGGTCAACCCCCCCAGCAGTATCCAAAACGGTATACTTATTGCTGAGGGGAATGCCCACAGGGGATCTCTGCACTGTCTGTCTGTCCCCTTTCCTCCCCCTAACTGTAACCCATCTATCCTCGTCCTGAGCCTTAGGAGTGACCAACTCCCGATAACTCCTCTCAATTACCCCCTCTGCCTCCCGAATGATCCGTAGTTCATCCAGCTCCAGCTCCATTTCCCTAACACGGTTTTCAAGGAGCTGTAGCTGGGTGCACTTCCCGCAGATGTAGCCAGCGGAGACGTGTGCCACATCTCCCAACTGCCACATTTTGCAGGAGGAGCAAGCAACTGCCCTAGCATCCATACCCGACTTATCTGAACACCCACTCAATACTAAAGCAGAAAGCTTACTTCAAGTAATAATAACAAACTTATGTTCAATAGAGAAAGTTTAGAATGAACCTTACCTTATTAACTAGGTTAGAGGAGGAGGGCGGGTGGGAGACACTACAGTTGTAGCAATTGTGGCCTCACAGCACGTCATTGCTCAGAAGGGAAAAGCAGCGCGACTCAAGAATAACACATAATGGTCTAACTCATATAATTCAACATGGATTTCCTGTTTGACCAGTCTGTTGGCTTCTAAATATTATTTGGTTTTGAAGTTGGTCCAGTTCAGAAGGGATGGCCCAGAAGATTCACCTGACCTGAAATGTTAACTCCACTTTCTCCCCATAGATGCTGTCAGACCTGCTGAGGTTTTCCAGCAATTTCTGCTTTTCTTTCTGATTTACAGCATCTGAAAGTCCACCTTTGCTTATTTTTCTCTCCAGATGTTACAGGTTTTTGCTGGTTTTTGGCTTTTTGGCTTTTTGGCTTTTCCTGATACGATTTTTCAATTGGTGTATCTGTGCAGGCCTACAAGGGCCCTCTTGAGACCTGAATTGGCCTGAGGTATAAACTTGTGGCCTGGGACCTAAGGCTTAGGTCCTACAGCCTGAGGCCTAGAGGGCCAGAGTCAGGGATGCTTCTTCACAGCTACACACACAGGAGCTATGAGGGGGATGAAGTGCACTCGACCGTTAGCGCTCAGATGTTGAAAGTGAAGGTGACACAGTAGTAATCTCTCCACGGCAATTTGTTGGTTATAAATTATGTTTGTTTCAGCTCTGCTCTTCCAGACAGGAGAAGGTGCTGAGTTTTATTGCCTCCCTCCTGTCAGCATAGTTGGTGATTTGTGATCCCAGGCCCAGAGTGTTCTCCTTTTCCAACATGTCATGGGATCGAGTTACATACGATGTTAGTGGGCCTGACAGGTTTTGACCCTGAGTCACCTACTTCCTGTTTCCTCCGAACTCCGCAGTGTGAGAACAATTCTCTCTCTCACAGAACCCTTTCAGCTCACCGAGAGAGGGCAAGATAGCGGCAGCGCAGAAAGTATATAAATTCAGAGGCCGTTGCACGGCGACAGTGTCTGAGTTAAACACACCTCAATATGCTGGCCTGGTGGCTATTCTCAATGGTCAGGCCCTGGGAGGTTTGAACACTGGCCAGATACTGTCTAACCTCTCACTGAATGTTAGATGCCAGCAATCCTAAATCATTTGTCAAGCTGCAATATTACTACCCTCTCAACTTGTGCCTGCACAGTAACCCCACTGCACAGACATAGCTTATGGCCTCTACACATAACAATGAAAAATAGCAATGGCTGCATTGATCAGAGGCTTTCAATCAGAGAATGAAATCAGAGGCAAGTATGGGAGTCATGCAGCCAATTTTATTTCCACTCCTCAGCAGTTGAGGTGGGAGCAAGGAATGAGGGGTTTACCCTCTTGTTAGAGTTCTGAAGAATGAAAGGTGGCAGAAAAGTCTTACTGGGGCTCAGTGCAGTTTCCTTGTGGCCAGTGTATCCAGAGCCAGCAGACACAGCCTCAGGATTAGGAGCAGGCCATTTAAGACTGAGATGAGGAGGAATTTCTTTACACGGAGGGTGGTGAATCATTGGAATTCAGTATTCAGCCATTCAGTATTTCCAAGACAGAGATCAATAGAATTTAAGATATTGATGATATCACTGTAATAGTGTGATAAAATAGCATTGGGGTAGAAGACCCACCAAATGGTAGACCAGTCTTGATGGGCTGAAGGGCTGACTAGTGTTCCTATTTCCAATTTGCCTGTTTCTGTGCTGGTCTCTGTTGTGCTTGGTTGAAATTAAATCCAGCCTTTGCCTCTCTCATTATTACTCCTTCACAGCTTATGCTACAATCATTTCCTCTCTCTCTCACTCATCAACCTGTCATCGCCTTAAAAAGAAATGGTGACTCTTAAACTCAACACTGTGTGGGAACCAGAGTGCTGTTTAAGAGCTATATTTCCACTCGGTTCACTGCAAAGGTCCAAGCCCTCAATTCGTAGCGGTCCACAGCATGTAGTCCACCTCAAAGCTCACCCTGAGATTAGCAGCTCCACACCTGACTCTATAAAACATGCCTGCCTCCCCCTCCCTCTCAGTCACACTCTCAGCCTGAATTCACAGCAGGCACGCTCATTACTGATCACTGTCTGGTTAATGAATTACAAAAAAATACAATCACTTCACCACACTCTCAATAACAGCTCAATCACCCTCTAATGGCAAACAGCTCTGACCACCTTCACATCTGCAAGCCATCGGCACCATACTCTGACATTAATGATATAACTCCACATGATTACAAGCCCCGTTTTTATCAGCCAAGCCCCCAACCAGCCCAGCAACCACATCTGCAATTCATCACCTTGTCGTCCATTATTTTTCACAATCTGCCCCAGAGGTTTTCCTTTTTTGCTCGCCGTTCGTTTAAAACAAGTATTCGTCCTCTTGTCAGGGTGAGTGGGGCTGCATATCTACAGAGAATCTTATCAACGGTGCAGCAACAAAGGCGTTTAGAGGCCAAATTAAATGCAGAACTGACTGACTGCCGAATTCCAATAACGAGTCTGCCTTTTCGATGAAGTGTTAACTGAGGTCCTGCTGCTCTCTTGGCCACTTGTGAAAGCAGGGAGTATTCCCTGGTGCCTGGGCCAATATTTATCCCTCATTCAACAACATTATGGAATAATTTGCTCTAGTCTTCATCCCGTTGCTGTTAGTTGCGTGTAAATTGGGCTGCCATGTTACCACAGCGACGTCAAAATAGTACTTCATTGGATTAATACACAATGTGGCATCCAATTATAATCATCCCTGATGCTACCACCGTGAACCCTTACATCTGCTGTTCCTTATGACATGCAAGCACAGGCTCACAATCTATGACCACGATTACAGTCACGCAGCACAGAGACAGGCCCTTCAGCCCACTATGTCTATGTTGACCAACAAACACCAAACTGTTATAAGCCCATTCACCTGCACTTAGTCCATAGCCTACTGTGCTCCAGCATGTTAACTACTCATCCAGATGCTTCTTAAATATTATGAGAGTACCTGCTTTGACCACCCTCTGGCAGTGCATTCCATACATCTACCACCCTCTGGGTGAAAATGATTTTTTCTCAGATCTCCTCTAACCCACTTGCTTCTCACCTTAACCCTATGCCCTCTGGTCTTCCACATAGTCCTCCCACTGTGCGGTTCTTTTATTTTAAACAGACCTGCTCTCAGCAGAATCAGAGTTTACATTCCCCAACAGCATGGATTTCTTTTTTTTAATTCATTCGTGGGATGTTGGCGCTGGCTGGGCAGAATCTTGCCCATCCCTATTTGCCCAGGATGCAGTTAAGAGTCGACCACATTGCTGTGAGCCTGGAGTTACATATAGGCCAGACCAGGTACAGATGGCAGTTTCCCTTCCCTAAAGGGCAGTAGTGAACCAAGTAGGTTTGTCCTGACAATCAACAATGGATTTGTGGTCATCATTAGACTCCCAATTCCAGATATTAATTTAATGCAAATTCCACCACCTCACGTGGCAGGATTCGAACCCAGGCCCCCAGAGCATTTTCTGGTTCTCTGGATTAACAGTCCAGCTATAATACCAGTAGGCCATCACCTCCCTTTTTAATACAAATGAAACTGGGAGAGATCTAAGACCCAACAGATATCACCAAAGTCAAACATTCAACCTGGAATGCACAAGACTGTTGAAAACATACCTTACCTGAGCTTTCGATCAACCCCTCTAATAGAACCTTTGAACATTCAGTGTCTAATGTTTCTTCATAACACTCCTGAGAGAAACACTTTACCACAATAAAGGTATTGCATAAATGCAAGAAGGTATTGCTAAATCACTTCCAAATAATTAATATTTTCAAATTCTCCAACAATCTGTGTTGAATAGTGAAATGGCCAATTAGATCTGGGCATGGTATAAAGATTTACAAACTGTTAAGATTTACAGAAAGTGTGAATCAAATGTAATATTGTATGAAGTATTTTTTAATCAAAGAAGTTCAAGAGCATTTGCCCTGGTTATCTGAGAAAGCGACTATAACCGTAGCATTTTCTTTGTAATGTTTCAAAATTGTGAAGTTTGAAAGCAACTATGTGAAACAAAGTCACTCATAATGAAAAATGACACTTGAATATGTTTCAGGTTTTAGCACATTGAAAAATCTTAAAGTAATTCTGACACCGAGTGTCTGTTTTCTAACCTGAACTCTGAATTAACTAAAACATTAAACCTTTCATTCTTTCTTTTTTGCCTTTGATTGATCCTTCAAAAGTTTTTTTTTCCACAAGGAACTGGAATTCTACCCCATCAGTTTAGAAATAAGGGCTGGTCCATTTAAGATAGCGATAAGAAGAGTTCTTGTTTTTCTCACAGGAGGGTCGTGAGTCTTTGGGACAGTTTTTCCAGAAACAGAGTCTTTGCTTAATCTTAAGAAAGAGGTGGACATATTCTAGGTATTGCAAAGGTGGTGAAAGGCTACTGAGGGTGGGCAAGAAAGTGCGACAATCAGATCAGTTGTGAATGACATTACTGAACGGTGCAGCACGTCTGGGGGACCTACTCCTACTCCTAATTTGCACATTTGTATAGATGTGCTATAGAGGCCAATAAAAGAGTTAATGCCAAGACAGGCTCCACAGGAAGGGACGTGGCTGTTAGGCCACTCTAAATGTAGACATTTCCCAAAATACTTCCTATCACTTTGAAATTAAATCACATCTGTTCCAGCTCAAAGTGTCTGATTAGGTGGCAGGTACAGAACACTGAGTGGGATCAGTACTGATAAGGTTCATCTCTCTCTGACACAACAGGTGCACCCAGTAAGAACAGTTTATTTGCACTGTGATAATGATTTCCCTCCACTGTTTTGTTAATGTATTACTAAAAGAGTTAATAAATGTAACCCAGCAAAATACCTTCCTTTCACAATCAGCTTGGATTGTCTCTTGTTGAATGTGAGCATCATTGGCAACTGTGCTGCTATAGTCCCAGTCGGTGGAAATATTGAATAAATCCCAGGATGGAATAGGTTTGTATGTTTAATTTTTGCAGTTAGTTAATGTGATGGCTAGTCACGGCAACATGTTCACATGAGGCTGCTGTTTGTTCTTCATCAAAAGAACATTAGTTTATTACACAAAAGAAAAAGCAAACACAATTTTATATAATTAGAAGACAGTTAAGAGCTTAACACAATAATTCAAACAGTTTTAATCTGTTTCCCAATAATATCCATTTACAACTAATTAAATACAATTTACAACTAATTTTATTCAATTCTAGAGAATTATCACCTCTCTTTCAGATTTTTAAATCTTAACTAACACTCCCAGTTTCTTTCCTTTGGACTGTTGAGACCTTTTCTTAAAAGATTTCTTTCCAGGTCTACTGACATAATCTCTCACAATTCAAATAATCTAAATGTTCTCAATTCTAACCATGTGAAAATCCCTATCCAAACTCTCTTAGCTTGGCAACTTCACAGACTAGAAACCACATTTTAAAAAAATTTATTCTCCAGTTGTGAGCATCTCTGGCTCGGTCAGCATTTATTGCCCTTCCCTTTAAGAGTCAACCAGATGCTGTGGATCTCGTGTCACATGGAGGCCAGACCAGGTAAAGATGGCAGACTTCCTTCCCTAAAGCACATTAATGAACCAGATAGATTTTTCAGCAATCACCAATGGCTCCATGGTCATCATTTGATCCTTAATTCCAGGTTCTTTATTGAATCCAAATTCCATAGCCTGCCATGGCAGGATTTGAACCTGTGTCTACTGTTTCTGGATCAGTAGTCTCACAATGATAATACCACGAGGCCACCAACTCCCTGGTGGTATTAACTAGTGGTATTATTATGCTGAGTTGACTCATTTCCCTAAACTCACTTGATTCTTCTGCTAGGAGAAACTATTCCATTTTCTAACCTGAACTCTGAATTAACTAAAACATTAAACCTTTCATTCTAAAGTCAAAAATAAAGTAATTGCCTCCAGGGATAGTAGGAACTGCAGATGCTGGAGAATCTGAGATAACAAGGTGTAGAACTGGATGAACACAGCAGGCCAAGCAGCATCAGAGGAGCAGGAAGGCTCGAAACGTCAGCCTTCCTGCTCCTCTGATGCTGCTTGGTCAATTGCCTTTTTGTGTTTATCTTGCCTGTCATAAAAACAACAGTATAAACATTATACCCATTAAAACTCCAGACGTTCTCCTAGCAATTTTACTGCAGCCACGTCCTTTCTTAGAACTTATGTATTTAGTTCACTGTTTCAAATTTTACAAAATATCACAGAACCGATCCACAATCATCTGTCTTTGTCTTGAAATCCAAATTCAAAAATATAATATTTAGAACACCTTTCATCCCAATACAATATAATTGTCTGTCTCTAATAGCTCCTCGGAGGCATCGGGAATAGTTCAGCTCCCTTTCACTATGGTTCTCCCACAGTGGTGTCAGTTTGAGAATCCAGTGACAGTGAAGCAGTAGGGTTTACGTTTTTATCCTGATGGGGTGCCACTCGGAGGTGAACTTAAGAAGTGATGAGTAATTGCAAGGACATTGAGTCAAGGTCACAAAGGGAAACATTGTACCAAAGTAGCTTTGGTGAGTTGCTGCAGTGCATCCTGTATATTGCAAAATCAGTAGCTACAGTGTGTCAATGATCAATACGAAATACAGTGGCACAGGCAATAATTAGGAAAACTGCACTGTCCTAGTTATGCGCAGCATTTCCCCATTCTGCCTGGAGCATTTGCATTTCCATTCATCGATATATTGATACCTGTTTGAGGAAGTAATATAATATTGAAGGTGAGAAGTTAAGTATAACAGTGAACTTAAAAGATCCCACGGCACTGTTCAAGGAAGATGTGATGAGTTGTCCAGGCAATAATTATTCCTCCCGCAACACCAGAACAGATTATCACGTTATTCTTGTAGGGGCTTGCTGTGCACAATTTGGTTATTCCTGTTCTATGTTACACTTCCAAAAGGTGATTGCATAGAGCTTTTGGAAAGTTTGATATGAATACACAAGTTCCTTCACTGCTTTCCCTGCTGTTGCAGAATAACAAGTCAATACAGGAGAAGAGTAATTGATGCAAGTTGCTTATTCCCATGAAATGATTGCTTACTGTTCAGTTATTGATACTTATTGTGTCCCTTGCAAAATGTTCTCCTACAGTCTGGCAGGCATTTGATTTTTTAAATTGTTGGGGTTTTTTGGCATCAGAATGTGGAATTTTCACATAAGCTAATGGATCTGGCTGTGCACGATACTTCATGGATGAGTAACTCCACTAGTGCCTAAAAAGCAATTGCCAAGATGGATGTATATAATCAAACCCTCGCAATCGATGATGGTTAGTGTTCTGTTCATGTGTGCTGGAGGGTGACAAGGGACTTTTCTATCAATGATGGAAGCCTTTCAAATTATAAAAAACAAGTGCATCAAGAGCTTTGGGCTCAATCACGAGTAAACAGTTTTTGGAGATCTTGTAAAATTAAGCATTGAAATGTCACTTGGTTACCTCAGCCTGACTGCCCGTGAACTCTGTCAATGTATAACCCAAGCAATTGCATAGGCACAGTGAACGTATTAGTTGAGAGACCATTATCATCTGAACTGGCTTCCTTTATGTATTCAATCCACTTTCTCCAATACTGTCCCTCTAATCCCAATGTATAGTTTATTGGTGATAACAAGGTGTGGAACTGGATGAACACAGCATGCCAAGCACCATCTTGGGAGCACAAAAGCTGACATTTCGGGCCTAGACCCTTCATCAGAAAAGGGGGAGAGGCTTCTGAAATAAATAGGGAGAGAGAGGGAGGCGGATCAAAGATGGATAGAGGAGAAGATAGGTGGAGAGGTCCCTGAGGTTTGCCCGGAGGGAGGAGGGTAACTTCTTCAGGTTAGGCATCCCTGGATCCTATGGGTAGTCCCTTTGGGAACATACAACATTTGGTCTTATTAAAAACATGATGTTGGGAAGAAAGCTCAGGGAGCAAAGTTGTTGAGATGAGCCAAGTTCGCTAATGAAACCTTTACAACACTAATTTGTCCACATTGGGATAATTCAAAACACCGTTAGTGAGCCATATGACCAAACAAGAAGAAATACTCTCACACAGGCTTTTTCAGGGCAACTGGAACCTCTGGCAAAAAAAGCCAGCCTTGCCCATGACAACTATACCTTGAGAACAGATTTTGTGACAGAGCAGGGAGCCAATGACACATCTTTCTAAATGTTAATGTCTCTTCCCTGTCTGTTCACCCTCAGGCCTGCTGTGCATCACC
The DNA here is from genome assembly GCF_030684315.1 of Stegostoma tigrinum. Taxonomy (NCBI): domain Eukaryota; kingdom Metazoa; phylum Chordata; class Chondrichthyes; order Orectolobiformes; family Stegostomatidae; genus Stegostoma; species Stegostoma tigrinum. The sequence continues at coordinate 87,689,750 of NC_081362.1, read as the reverse complement.
AGCAATGTTTGTTTTTATTTCATTTGAAGTCTATCTTTATCTCCGTGGTGGTGGTTGTGACTGGGGGCAGGAATGAGATGAGGTTAGAGGGAAGATGAGAGGGCTGTGAGACTTACATTCCTCTGAGATTAGTCCTGTGATTATTAGGAGGTCCGTTAGCTCAGTTGATTAAATGGATGGCTTATACTACAGGCTCACGCTAACAGTGTGAGTTCAGTTCCTGTAGTGGCTGACGTTTATAATGAAGGACTCTCCTTCTCAATATTTCCCCTCTTCAGAGGTGTCGTGACCCTCAGGTTAAACCACCACCAGTTATCTCTATTTAATGAGAGAGTAGGACTATACCTCTCAATCCAGCTCATTACCTAATAATTTATGTTGGATTTCTGCCTGTGTTATCTTAACAGAGTTGTTAATCTGTTATAGTAAACAAATTCAAAACCTGTGTTAAAGTGACAATTGGCAGAAATGTAATGTGAAGATATTAAGCAGTGCAGTTAAAAAAAATGCATGGAGTGAATTTAGAGCTCAGCTACAGGCCATTCAGCCCAGCTGGTCCATGCTGGTGTTTAAGCTTCACACAAACCTCCTCCCACTCCTCCATGACCTTGTCCTATCACAATGTCCCTTATTTGCTCACCTACCTTCCTCTTTTATTCATTCACAGATATGGATACTGTTCAATAGGCCAGGGTTTGTTCCCTACCTCTGATTGTATTGAGAAGATGGTGGGGAGCCGTTTTGAACTGCTGCAATCATTTTGTTGCAGAGACATCTGCGATGCCTTTAGGCAGACAGTTCCAGCATATTGACCCGGCTACAGTGAAGGAACTGCGATATAGGTCCAAGTCAGGGTGATGAATGACTTGGAAGAAAACTTGCATGGTGGTGGTCCCATGTATCTGCTTACCTTGTCCTTCTAGACAGAAATGGATGTGGGTTTGGAAGATGCTGGTAAAGGATCATTGGTGAATTTGCGCAGTGCATCACATAGATAGGGCACATTGCTGCCACTGAGCTTTGGTGGTGGGGTTTGTGGAGGTGGTGCTAATTAAGTGGGTTGCTTTGTCCCAGAGGGTATCGAGCTTCTTGAGTGTTGTTGGGGCTGCACCCCTCCAGGCAAGTGGGGAGTATTCCATCACACTCCTCACTTGTAAGTTGTGAATGGTGGACAGGCTTTGGGGGAAGAGAAAGTGAGCTTATTCGCTGCAGAATTCTCAGCCTCTGACTTGCTTTCATAGCCACAGTATTTATAAGGCTAGTCCATAGAAACATAGAAAATAGGAGCAGGAGTAGGCCATTCAGCCCTCGGAACCTGCTCCATCATTCAATACAATCATGGTTGATCTTCTATCTCAATGTTATATTTCTGCATTCTCTCCATATCCTTTGATGCCTTTTCTATCTAAATGCTTATCAATCTCTTTCTTGAACAGACTTAGTGACCTGACCTCTACAGCCTTCTGTAGTAGTGAATTCCACAGGTTGACTCCCCTCTGAGTGATAAAATGTTTCCTCATCTCAGTCATAAATGGCCAGCAGTATATCCTGACAGTGCAATCCCTGTTTCCAGACTCCCTGCCCAGAGGAAACATTCTCCCTGCGTTGAGTTTGTCTAGCCCTGTTAGAAGTTTATACATTCCCATCAACTCCCCTATCAGTCTTTTCAACTTTAGCAGTGTGAATATTACTTGCCACTCGTCAGTATAACATTGTATGTTGGCCAGGGTTTGCAGCATATGGGCAAGGGATGGTCCAGGATCAGAGGACTGTCACAACTATCCCTGGGCAAGGCTCTCCAGTTTATGACAGTTTCAGATGAAATGCTCCAAATGATCAAGCCCTTAGGTAAGGAGGCGTAAACTGTCTTACCTGCTCCTCGGATAGTTTTGACAAGGTTAATTTTAAAAGAATTCCATCCCTTGTGGATATCTTTCTCCCAGGCCACAATTAATATACTTTTTAAATGGAGCTAATTGAACCAGGTTTTTCTTAGTAGGCAGATGAGCGGGTTTATTCGGTATTGAACCCACCAGAAGACAAATTACTGCAGTACATATTAGAAATAAAATGTGAATAGCAATGTAGCCGACTTTCAACTGCCCTCTGGGCAATTAGGGATAAGCAATGAATGCTGGCCTAGCTAGTGACATCCACATGCTGTCAATGAATTAAATAGAAAGAGGGACAAAAGTTCAAAAACATATGCAGGTCTATTTCTGAGTTCCATGAAGAATAGACAATACACATTGCTGCGTTATGTAGGATGATACTGGTAGCAGGGTTGTTGCTCAGCAGATCATTGATTTTGTGTTGCTTGACTTTGAAGATCAACTGAAAGACCTTTGCCCTGTTTCCTTTCAAATACAGCCTTACTTATAGAACTCAGACCATTGAATTAGCTTTCCTTCCTACCTGCAGTGCAGGGGTATTTAATGACTGTGGTCAAGCTGTGACCTTCACAGCACACTGGTCCGCTAATACCTACAGACTAACATTGAGAATGGCTTCTAAGTCCTCCTCGTGTGTATTCTTGAAAGAGGAAGTCACAAACATGTCTGCAGATTTAAACATTTCCACAAGAGACGACATTCTGCTAAGAGGTAGTCAACTGCTCATAATCTCCATAGTCTCTGTTTCTTTTAACTTGCCTCGCTCCCTTCAAAGAATCAGCATTTAAAATTCTCCTGGCAGCTTGGGTGTAACATTCTGGGGTTCCCCACGGGTGGCCACTGAATTCGCATCCATACATCTTTTGGCTGCATGGCTTTTTTGGAAAAAAAATCATGTCAATAAAGTAAATGAACTGAATTAATGATCTGTAGGCCTGGCAGCATCTGTGATTGAAAAAAACAGAGATTTTTCTCTATATTTTCCCTCACAGATGCTTCCAAACCTGCTGAGACTCTCCAGTAATTTTGTTTTTGTTCCTGATTTACAGAATCCGCAGTTCTTTTGGTTTTTATGGGGTATTGATCTGTTGTCATGACAGGAGTCATGAATAGTATTGAGGGATGTACATGCCGACTGAAGAGGGATCACCGGACCTGAAATAGTAACTCTTCATAGATGTTGCCAGACCTGCTGAGCTTTTCCAGCAACTTATGCTTTTTATCCCTACTTCTGACCTTATGATGGAGTTCAGGTCATTGAAGCAGTTGAAGATGGCTAGACCCAGAACATTACCCTGAGAAACTTCTGCAGCAGTGTCCTGGAGTTGAAATGATGGGCCTCTAATGACCACAACCATCTTCCTTCGAGCCAGGCATGACATGAACCAGTTTTTCCCTTGATTCCCACTGACTCTAGTCCTGCTGGGACTCCTTGATGCCACACTCAGTCAAATGATGTCAAGAGCAAAAACAAAGTTGCTGGAATAACTCGGCAGGTCTGGCAGCACCTGTGAAGGATAAAAACAGAGCTAACGTTTCAGGTCCAGTGACCCTTCTTCAGACATCAAGAACCTCACTGTCCTCACCTCACCTCTGGAGTTCAGTTATTTTGTTCACATTCGGTGTAAGGATGTAACTAACTCAGTGCCTGTGGAAAAAGCCAAACTGACTGTTATTGCTGACTATCACATGCCCTCTCAATTTTCTTTAGTCTCAAGTCAAAATAGTAATTGGAACGAGGTCAGCTGGGGAAGTTTGTAGAATATGAGTTCCCTAATTGGGCCTGTTAACCTGGTCCAATCAGGAAGCCCTGGCTGACAGTCACAAGCAGCAGAGCTAGAGGTTCTATTCATTCTGAGAGCTGGCTCTGGGGAAGCTGAACCAGGGTCAAACAATGCGCACATGTAAATAAAGAGTAACTTAGTGACAGGATACCTCTGTGGAGTTGTTTCAGTCAACAAACCCGGCCTCTCTAATTTATAATGTAGCTGAAGCCACTCATTCTTGAAACTATTCTTGTGAATCTTTTCTGCGCTCTCTCTAATGGTTTCATACCTTTCCTGAAGCGTGGTGCCCTCATTTGGACACAATACTCCAGCTGCAGTTGAACCAGAATTTTGTAAAGGAAGAAAAACAAAGCTGCTGGAGAAGCTCAGCAGGTCTTGCAGCACCTGTGAAGTTAAAGACAGAGTTAACATTTCGTGCCCGGTGGCCCTTCCCCAGAATTTTGTAATCTGGTTCATCATTGTTGCTTTGCTTTTGGTACCTTTACTTTTTAAACAAGATATCCTGCTCAATTCTGCATTTCATCCACTGTTTTGCTTCACCTTCAATTTACCCTTGAACATAGACTCCCTCTGTCACTAATTTCCCCTTTATTCTCACAGCTGCCATAGGGATTAGCTGTGTGGATCTCATCTTTGGGCCAAGATAGATATTTGGGCGTTACATCCTTAAACCATGTTTTCCTTCTGCTTCTCAGAGGCACTTACATAATCAACTGCTCTTACACCCGCAAACTCAACCTCAAAATTGCACCTTGGCGAAACTCAGTAAAGAGCTTGGAGTCAGCCGTGAACTGGCTATTATTTCCCGAAAGGGAATCAAGTTGAAGAGAAAACGAGTCTCAGTCTGATCTACTCAGATACAATGAAATGGTCCAAGAGAATATTTGCATCTTCCCTGGTGTCATCTTATTCCTTTGTCTCCACTGCCTCTTTAATAGGGACACAAAGTTAGGGAAATTTGTGTATGTGTGGTCCAGGAATCCTGCCTGTCACAATGAGCCCTTGAGACAGACAGGAAGCCTTTTGCTTAAGATATTTTGCTTAGATGAAAGTCCTTAGTGTCAAATGAACAAAAAGCAGAATGTCGATACTTGGAGAAACAATAGTTCACGAGGCAGTAAACATTACACTGGAGGTACAGAATGGTAATGTAGGAAGCACACATGAGAAAATAGTTAGGTAGGCTAAACCGCAGAGTGATAAATGTTCACACTTGCATTCATTAGAAGGTTAAGTGCCTTGCAAGGGGCAGTGTAAAGGCTTAGCCTATCAGATGGCAATGTCCAACATAAGTAGAATTCCAAGCTATCTCTCCAGGGACTTTTAATGGTTTCCCAGATCCGCACTTTCACTGCAGTCTATAGAGGGTATTTAATGACAGAGGATAATAGTATCCATGCCAACAGGGTATCTTACTGTTCACATACACCAGGACCAAAGACCAGGCTCCCAGTAACGTCAGACCACTCTGACAGATGTAACTTTGTTATTCTTGCTGTAGAATCCATCATTCTCTCTCTCTCTCTTTCTCTCTCACTCTCTGTCTGAGGTAAGTCAGCAAACTTTCAGGTCAGAGGTAATGCCTCCCTTTCTCATCCCTCTCTTTGGCTATCCCACCCTCTACCTCCCCACCATCCACCTCCCTCCTCAGGAGCCCTGTCCGGTGTGACTCCTGAACTAGGTTTCCCTCCCGTGCGTCACTCTCACTCAAGCAGTGACACATCCTGAAGGATATGGTGGGGACAGTAACAGAAAACCTCAAAAACAAAGTGCATCAGGGTGCTGCCTGCTGCAACTTTTAAGGAGGAGTCAGGGCTTGAAGACAGTCAGGAATTTAAGATGCAGCAAGACACCAAAAGCTGACAATGAAGTGGGCAGCAGGGTGGCGTATGGGTGCTGGGTGGCAGCAAATACAGACAAAGGGCTAAAGACTGGTCCTTCACAATTTGAAGGATACAGACAGAAACACGAAAAAAAACAAAAACAGCTGTAAGTGAGCTGAGATGTTTACTAGAGCGCAGGCATTAGCACAAAGCATGCCTGTGGCTCCATCGTCCTGCTCATATAAAGACTCCATTTATCGAGAGTTCCCTCTCAGTTGCTGGTTAAAGTTTTGAAGACAGATTATCTTGTGCTCATCTCCTTTGGCAGCCACCAGTAAGATCACGTCATGGGCCCAACTTCCTTTCACTTGTATCAAAGCTGCAGGTGCAGTGAATAGTTTAACCCAGAACAGGAACAGCTGATGATCGATGGAGCCAGACTGTAGTACCAGAGCCGAGATTCCTCCACAGCCTTCAATTCATACCCACACAGTGTCGACAATTCACTCTACATTGCTGCACTTTCTAAACTGGGATTAGTCCGGTGTTAAGAGCGGCTGGCTGGTCAGTTAAAAAAAACTGACCAAATCCTTCACTTTCTCCCATTGCGTTTACACAACACATTGGTGTTATCCATTTAGTAAAAGGCTGCTTTGTCTCATCTCAGACGCACCTCACTATATTACATAGGCAGGCAGATTACAGCACTAGCAATTGACTCCTTCTGCAGATTCAAATCATGGCTAATAAAGGGAATAGGAATGTCAGTGGGCCATTTGGCCCCTCAATCTTCCATCTGATTGTGGCCTTAGCTTTACTGTTCCTGCCCACCCCTATGACCACTGTACAAGTTGTGAACGAGGCTGAAAATGGGACCAACTTATACATATTCGCTCAAGATGGCAGCCTTGTATATACACACACACACACGCACATACATACACATGCACACATGTGCACGCGCACACACACATACATACATACACTTAAACACACACACACACACACACACACACACACACACACACACACAGATAACTTCTGAAGTGCACAATGCAGGACTCTCCAAGGAATTTGCCAAGATGCTTTGCTGTAGAGACACTATTTGACTCAGAGAAATGTGATGGGGTTGCAGCTGGTGGGACGAGTGTTTAAAAAAAAGAAAGATTTCAATTTACGTGGCACTGTTCACATCCTCGGGATTTCCCGGACTGAAGTATTTCTGAAGTCACTACGTCACAGTTGTAATGTTGGAAAACACAGCAGCCAATCCATGCACTACAAGCTCCCACAAACAGCAATGAGATAATGGCGGGATAATCTGTTTCAGTGTAGAGACAGCCCACCGTACAGACTTGGCTGCTGACACTCCCTGTGTCACCCCTGCACATCGAAGCAACATAGATACAGTCAAAGCCAGGTCACATGCTGCATCCATATCCAAGGTACTGTAGGAATGCTTGACTGTGGGTAGAGACTACTGCACAAGTTGAGAGAATGAGGCAGATCTGTCCTGGGCAGACAGTTGTAAAGGATGGAGTCCTGTTGTGCAGGCTTGACCATCCCAGAAGAATACTTAATTTGTTCTCTTCCATTTTGCTGCAACACTTGGGATCAATTCCAGTTGCAAAGAAGGAATTAGGGTTGGTTTAGAGCGGTTGGAAATGCGTATTCAAGTTTCATTCGATTTGCTGTATGTATCAATGATTTTTTAATATACCTGGAGGGTGTGGTGTCAACACTACCAGATACCAATAGCAGCCATAGTTAATTCTTTTCATGACCTGAGGAAGCCACAAAGGCCTACTGATTGTGCTGAAACAAGCAAAAAAGTGGCAGATGGAATTCAAAGTCAATAGGTTTAAAAAGCAACAGCAGTTGTTTTCTTCTGAGAGGAGGAGGTTCGGTGCTGAGCCAGGCTGGAAGGATTTGGGAGAATAGACTCAGAGAACAACAAAGGCTGGACCTCAGTCTGATGTCTGTTTCAAAAAAGAAATAGGAATTATAGGTTTTATGGCAAAGGGTAGAATATAAAATCCAAACGGTGAAGTTTGAAAAAAATCCGAATTTGAGAGCTTTGTGTCACGGCTGTACACTACAGGACACATTTGAAGCCTGGCTCAGCACCGAACCTCTTCCCCTCAGAAGACAATGAGTGCCATTACTTTTTAAACGTATTGACTTTGAATTCCATCAGCAGGGACCTGGTGACTTCAGTCGGCCCCTTGCTCCAAAGGACCCCCATGTTGAACACCAAGCACCAACTCCTTGGGGTACACTCCATGGGCATTGGCCACACATACACTCTACATCTACGGACATTGGCACCCAACATGTGCCAGCATCTAAGAACCCTCATGGGACATCTCTGATCCACTTGCATTACCTTTCTGTACTTCAATGCTGCACATCCAGGCACACTGACGACTATCTTTGAAATCCTGCTGCAAGGTCACTTTGTGGTCAGGGCCAGTGCAGTATTGCTCAATCTCCCGGAGCCTCACTGGCTGCTCTAAGCATCGCTGCCTTCCATTGCATTGTCTTTTTGCTCTTTACCCCTCAGGCAGAGATACTAGGCTCACCGTACTACTATATTACCATTGCCATTCAACAAAGGCACAAAGCCAGGAAACTTGACCTGGATATCAACAGCCCTCAGTCAAATCAGAGGAGATAGCCTTCAGTCAGGCGATCCCAGCACTGTCAGTCATGGGCAGTTTCTGACACTAGACCGGGAGCTCAGACACCGCCAGTCACCTGCTGAGAATCCTTCACACATAATGGGTGAGGAGCCCAATGTTGAACAGCCCAAAGACCCCTCTTGACTCTTTCTTTCTTAACGTGGGCTGTTTCTCTTCTGCAAGAGGGAAAGGCAGGAATTAAAAAAGATGACAAGTGGGTGGCACATCTTTTGGTGCAGGTGAGGAGGCGTCCTCAACATATGAGTAGGCAGCACACTGGGCATAGAGGGTTAGTTAGAGATAGAATGGGTAACAGCAAGTGCGGAAAGACAGTGCAGGCAACAGTGAGAGTGGTCAAGCTTGGGCCTTGGGGAGAGGTGGGTACAATAGCAGGAATAGATTGAGGGTGAGGTGTCGGAGAGAAGATGGTGCCAATTACACTGGCATTGTTGAGTAATGAGCCTTCTTCCTAAATTGCTGTGCATTTCTCTAGATAGCTGAGATTGCACTGACCCAGGTGGTAATCTCAGACTAGCCTGGCATGGTATGATGTCATGGTCTCCACTGCCAGTCCTGGGGGACAAGGATGGCCTTCCCTGTTCCTGCCTTGAAAGCAGGATGTCAAATTTCCATTGTCTGCCATGTATGGCACAAAAAAAGGCAACTCTGGACTCAGCTCTTGTGTGGGTACACAACATCATTTTAATGATGGTGCTGTGCCAGGGATGCCAGTCAATTCTGATACAGCTGGCAATGGACAACCCAATCTGGGCATGATACAGAGTAAAACTGGACTAGAATTGGACAAGATGTGTGCTATGGATCGTTTATAATAGGTGTTTGGTAAGATACAGTGAAAGATGTCACCAGGCCTCATGGTGAGAAATGCAAAAACTTGACAAAACTGATACTTGGCTAACTATAAGATTCAGCCCCTGAAAGCTTCAAATAATTAAGGTCTTTGTATTTGGAATATAGAGCAACCGCATTACAATGAAAGGCTGATGTGGGATCATTACCTATCTACCTAACACCCATTGAGTTTTGATCCTGTTCTGAGGAAGGGTCACTGGACACAAAGCGTTAACTCTGTTTTTCCCTCCACAGATGCTGTCAGACCTACTGAGCATTTCCAGCAACTTTGTTTTTGTTCCCGATGTACAGCATCCGCAGTTCTTTTGGTTTTGACCCATTGAGTTTTGATATTTCTGTTGAAGTAGAAAGACAAATTGACTGACATGTTATTGTCATTCTGTTAATGGTTCATCCTGTACAAAGAGACTTAAGAATTTTATAGGAGACTGTGGTTATCCATATTTAATTAGGTATTCACTTGAGTTTTGGGTCCATCTGGAGCTGAACAATGCCAAAATCACATGTTGGGTTGCCAGCATGGTTCAGAGTTGTTGCATTCATGTTTAAAAATATAGCTTTAACATTGGTAAAATCCTCCTACATGCACTGGGCATGACGCATGTAATGGAAAGAACATTGGATGTTGTACCATCACTATCCAGAGCTCCAGATTACACAGTGTTTGCACAAGTACATGAAAGCACAGCAACTGAAACCCCTTGTGGGGACGATAACACATCGTCACCACCACATCATGGGTTCATTTGGTTCATGTCTGCCATATGGAAATTAACGTATTCAGAAATGACTTAAATAATGGAGTCTTCTGGACAGGGCAAGGTGCTATGATGGATGAGATCTTAATGATGAAAGGTAGAGATAGATAGATTCTTTTTGGGTCAAGGTTTTACAGGCTATGGAACCCAGGTGCATAATTGGAAATAAGATGCTGCCCAGCTGTGATCGAATTGAATGAATGAATCCACTTGAGGAACCGAGTGGTTTCCTTGAGCTCCAGTAGGGTGATAGTAACAGTTTCCAGTGATCAAGGGGTCAGGATTGAGGAACACGCACGGGTACAGGGGACTGAAGGGGAAGAGCCAGCTTTACAGAAAGCACTACTTAGAAATCACATCAATTAAATGTCTCCATTCAGTTTGTGAGTTGAGGCCTTCCTCAAATTGCAGGAGAGGATGTGCTGATGTAGAGTGGGTGATGGGTGGGAGGCTTGAGAAGTTGTTGAAGTGAACACTCCCTGTGGATTCCAGTGGGTAGAAAGTGCACCAAGGCCAGCCTCCAGACCCCTCAAAGACCATCATTTGCTTGCAAAAAAGTCAGATTCCAAGTGCACAGGGACCTGTCCAGGGAGGGAAGGCACTTTTTCTGAAGCAAATGGATCTAAACAGAAACTACGATTGAAAGTTGAAAGGAAACATCTGAAAATTTAGATCAGGGATTACCAGTCATATGGGCGAGAAATGCTTATCTATAATTGCAGTATTTCTAGTCAGTGATCCCCTGAGAATAATTTCCCAAAAATAGTTTCTTCTAAATCAGCTAAACATGCATTCCAGCATTATATATCATCACTGATTTTCATCAGTGAGTTTCAGCTCTTTGAACTTTTCCTTTATACAGTAATCATTGAGTGATGGGGAAGGGTTTTGTAAATTGTGGGTATTGCAAATTGCCAAGATAAAAAGCTGGAAAGACCCTGTTTTAGAGGTGGTACAACATTCTTTGAACAGCTTTACATTGACAGCAAAACACTGTACAATGAACTATTGGTCAGGGAGCTTCTTACAGTGTGGAGTAAACATCCAGATTCTGATTCCCTCTTTTAGCCTGTGTTGATAGCACAGGATTTCTGACAACAGGAAATGAATTTTCCTAACTGACAAGAACAAGGAAAGTCACACAATCTCTTTCTAGCAGTGCTATGGGTGTACCCACACCTCACAGACTACAGCAGTTCAAGAAGGGGCAATTTAAGATATACAATAAATCACAGCCTTACCAGCAACATCATCCCCTATAAAAGGCATAAGATCGATAAGCCATAAACTGCAAAAACTAAGTACATGTTAAAAATGAAGGATACATCATAATGTGACATTTTAACAGCTATTTAGAACACTTAAGATAGACCAAGGGATGCACAATTCATGTAAGGCATTTGTCCTCAATATCTCTAAGCAGCTTTCCAGCTCTGCTATTGTACTTTTTCCACCACATTGCTTTCTTCCAGCAGCTTCCTCCAGATCTGGTGCACCAATGGCTGTAAAGGACATCTCCTTCATTTTTCCCGAGGATAATCCCTGCCATCACAAGCTTCTTGGAAACCTCTTTGACTAATACATCCAACACTTTGTGAATATTCATCTCATTCCACATATCTGACTTTAGTCCCTAATTCATAATTTTGTGCGTAGTTATAACATGCAATACCTAACCCTGCTAGGTTTAAGCAAATGGTCTTTTTAAAGGTTTTCAACATCTCTGACTACCTATGGTGGAAATGGGAACCGAGAGGTGACAGGTAGATAGTGTCTATGATTTGCTATTGGAACTGGGATTTGCAGTTAGCAATGAGGAGACACTAACTGACCTGGAAGAATGCTACTCACAAAGATCCATCGGTTCTGGTGCTATAGGCTTCCCTTCTCCTAATGATGACATGAATCTTGGCAGCAAATCAAGGCGACCTATTGGCATCCCACAAAGCAGAAAGCCAAATGCTGCCATGCCATTGTTCTTTTCATTGATGGCCCATCCTTAAAAGAAAGGGATGTGTGAGTTTTACCAGAGGCATATCGATGCAGGTATGTGCTTGAATGTCAGAATCATCTGAAGCTGAATAAATCCAAAGTTGTATAGCGAGTTTTGAGAAGATTTGTAGATCAGGTTGAGGTTCTGGATGTAAGTTTGGTCACTGAGCTGGAAGGTTCGTTTGATTGGGACAACACATCCATCCTAGGATAAGCCAGAGACTCGCACGAGAATTCCTAGAAGCATGGCATTCCAACCGGAACTCCATCAACAAACACATTGATTTGGAGCCCATCTACCACCCTCTAAGAAAAAAAAACAGGAAATGACATCACCAATGCAGGAAATGACATCAACACAGGAAATGACATTACCAACCCAAGGAAACCTAAACACATAAATAGAAAGTGGGACATAACACCAGCGCTTCACCAGAGGCTTACGGATGATGTTACCTAGAATGGTGACGAAATTCTGGATGTGAGTTTGCTCGCTGAGCTGGAAGGTTAGTTTTCAGATGTTTCGTCACCATTCTAGGTAACATCATCAGTGAGCCTCCGACGAAGCGCTGGTGTTATGTCCTGCTTTCTATTTATCTGGTTAGGTTTACTTGGGTTGGTGATGACATCACCAACCCAAGGAAACCTAACCAGATAGGTTTAAAATTTGTAAAATATTCATGATTTTGCCAGGCAGATCACATAAAAATGTAAAGATATGCATGTTTAGTTAGCAGTGGAAGCAGCCAATCACACTGAAGTTTTCTCACAAACTGCAAACTAGCATTAAAACAAAAAGATCTGAAACAAAAACATTGCTGAAAACAATCTCTGGGATAAAATTTGTGCAGTACAGGAACTTCAAGTGTGCCTTGTGTTTGATTCTCATTGTCAGATCATTACAATTATTTAAAAACCAAAAGAACTGCGGATGCTGTAAATCAGGAACAAAAACAAAGTTTCCAGAAAAGCTCAGCAGGTCTGGCAGCATCTGTGGAGGAGAAAACAGACTTAACGTTTTGGGTCTGTCACCAGACCCACAAGAGTAACTCTGTTTTCTCCTTCACAGATGTGGACAGACCTGCTGAGCTTTTCTGGAAACTTTGTTTTCATTCCAATTATTTAAACATTTATCTTTGTTCTGTGTCTGTTTTCCTCTTTCCTCCTTTTCTTGTGGAAGCTTCTGACCAACACAGAGATTAATCCAGCATTTACTGTTATCAGTCCACCATACCCTGGAGGTGTGTGCAAGTAGGACGTTGTGCTTCGATATTAGCACACAGACTGTCTGTAAATTGTTACTCGTGTCAGTTTTATTTACAGAGATAATGGGAACTGCAGATGCTGGAGATTCCAAGATAATAAAATGTGAGGCTGGATGAACACAGCAGGCCAAGCAGCATCTCAGGAGCACATCTGCTTTATTTACATCTGCTTTTGGACTTGTGGACACTAGCCCTCTTGTGAGGTTTCTGGCTACTAAATGATTTTTTCTTCCCCATCTCTCTACTGTCAAATGGTGAATCAAATTCAGGATTTAAGCTGATCCATCAATCGCAAAAATGATGGGAATTGTATTTCAGCCTCTGAGCCAAAGTTCGTGGCTCAAGTCGTGGCTGTAAGTATCCAGCTGTGATAGGCTGAGCAACTGTATGTATCCAACTGTGATTGATGAGTAATTGTGTGTATACATCTGTTATTGGCTGAGTAACTGTGTGTATCCAGCTGTGATTAGCTGAGTAACTGCTGCATCCAGAAGTAATTGATGAGTAATTGTGTGTATCCAACTGTGATTGATGAGTAATTGTGTGTCTTCATCTGTTATTGGCTGAGTAACTGTGTGTATCCAGTTGTGATTAGCTGAGTGACTGCTGTATCCAGATGTGATTGGTTGAGTACCTGTGTGTATCCAGCTGTAATTGTTGAGTAACTATGTGTATCAGCTGTGATTGGCTGAGTAACTGTGTGCATCCAACTGTAACTAGCTAATTAGCTGAATGTATCCAGCTCTGATAGTACAGTTAATGGAAGGGCCCAGGGTAATGTTGTCAAACAAAGAGACCTAGGGGTTCAGATACATAGTTCTTTGAAAGTTGCATCACAGATAGACAGGATGGTCAAGAAGGTGTTTGACATGCTTGCTTTCATTTCTCAGACTGTTGAGTAAAGGATTCGTACTGGACCTTGTTGAGGCCACTTTTGGAGTATCTGTACAGTTCTGGTCACCCTGCTATTAGAAGGATATTATGAAATTGGAGAGGGTTTGGAAAACATTTATAAGAATGTTGCTGGGACTGGAAGGTTTGAGTTATAAGGAGAGGCTGGATAGGCTGGGACTTTTCTCACCGGAGCACAGGAGGCTGAGTGGTGACCTTAAGCAGGTTTATTAAATTACGAGGGGCACAGATAAGGTGAATAGCAAAGGTCTTTTCCCTAGGATTGGAGAGGCCAAAATTAGAGGGCATATTTTTAAGGTGAGAGGAGAAAGATTTTAAAGAGGCCTGAGGAACAACTTTTTCAATCAGAGGGTGGTTCATATGTGGAATTAATTGCAGAGGAAATGGTAGATGTAGGTATTGTTAAAACATTTAAAAGACATTTGGATATGTACATGAATAGGAAAGGTTTAGAGTGATATGGGCCTAACACCTACCTTCTGTGCCATATGACTCTGCAGCAACTCAGCAGGTCTGGCAGAATCTGTAGAGAGAAAGCAGAGTCAACATTTTGAGTCCAGTGACCCTTCTGTAGAAACATTATCTCAGTTTGTTTTCCTCCACAGATGCTGCTAGACCTGCTGAGAGTCACCAGTAATTCCTGCTTTTCTCTGCTGCATATTTTCAGATTTTTTCGTTATTTATTCACAGGTGGCTTGGGTGTCTAACTGGCTAAACTGATGTTTATTGCCCATTCCTAGTTGCCTTTGAGAAGGTGGTGATGAGCTGCCTTCATGAGCCACTGCAGTCCACATACTGCAGATAAAGTCACAATCCTCTCAGGGCAGAAGTTCCAGGATTTTGACCCAATGACAATGAAGGGACAGTGATATATTGGCTTGTAAGGGAACCTGCAGTAGGCGGTGTTCCATGTATCTGCTGCCCATGTCTTTCGAAATGTAAGTGGTCAAGGGTTTGGAATGTGCTATCTAGGGAGCACTGGTGAATTTCTGCAATGCATCTTGTAGATAGTAAACACTGCTGCTATTGACCATTAGTGATGGAGGGAGTGCGTGTTTGTGGATGTGGTGCTAATCAAGTGGTCTGCTTCGTCCTGGATGGTGTCAATCTTCTTGAGTGTTATTGGAGCTGCAGTCATCCAGATATGTGGAGAGTATTCCATACACTCCTGAATTGTGCCTTGTAGATGGTGGACCGGCTTGGGGAGTTAGGACATGAGCTACATGTCACAGTATTCATAGCCTCTGAACTGCTTTTCTAGCCACTGTGTTTATGTGGTGAGGCCAGTGAGTTTTTGGTCAATGGTAACCCCCAGGATATTGATAGTGGGGGATTCAGTGATGGTAACACCATTGAATGTCAAGGGGCAGCAGTTAGATTGTTTCTTGTTGGTGATAGTCATAGCTTGGAATTTGTGACACACAAGTGTTACTTGCCACTTGCCAGCCCAAGCCTGGGTATTGTTCAGATTACGTTGCATTTGAACATGGACTGCTTCAGTGTCTGAGGCGTCATGAATGATGCGGAACATTGTGCAATCATTGGTGAACATTCCCACTTCTGACTTTATGATAGAGGAAAAATCATTGATGAAGCAGCTGAAAGTGATTGGGCCTAGGATGCTACCCTGAGGAACTCCTGCAGAGATGTCCTGGAGCCGAGATGATTGACCTTAAACAACCATGACCATCTTCCTACGTGTTGGGTATGACTCCCACCACTGGAGAGTTTGCCCCCTGATACCCATTGATTCCAGTTTTGCTCGGGATCCTTGATGCCACACTCAGTTGAATACAGACTTGATGTCAAGGGCTGATACTCTCACTCACATCTGGAATTCAGCTCTTTCGTCCATGTTTGAACCAAGTCTGTAATGAGATCAGGAGCTGAGTGGTCCTGGTGTAACCCAAACTGAATGTCACTGACCAGATCATTGCTGAGTAGGTGCTGCTTGATAGCGCTGTTGATGGCACCTTTTTGTAATTTTACTGACGATTGAGAGTAGGTCGATGAGACAGTAACTGGCCAAGTTGGATTTGTCCTGCTGTTTATCTTCAGGACATACCTGGGCAATTTCCCATATTGTCAGGCAGGTGCCAGTATTATAACTCTACTGGAACAGCTGGCAAGGGAAGAGGCAAGTTCTGGAGCACAAGTCTTCAATATTATTGCAGGAATGTTGTCAGGGCCCATAGCCTTTGCAATATCCAGTGCATCCAATTGTTTCTTGATATCACATTGAGTGAATTGAATAGTGAAATCATAATCACAGAAATTGTTCTCAGGAAGAAGCCATTTGGCCTAGCATTTCGATGCCAGCTGTCTAAAGGCTATCCAACTGCATCACAACATCTGGCTCTTGAGCCATAACATTGCACGTTAAAGCAGCTCAAGCATATTTCCAAGCAATTTTTCAATCAGTTTCTGCCTCTGCCAACCTTTCAGGCAGTGAATTCCAGATTCCTAATTGAGACAAGGTTTTAAGGTAGAAGCAAAAATATTGCTAGCAATTCTTGTGAGATTATAGTTTTTTAAATAAAATACCATGAGGGGGAAATTCATATTTGGAAGTAAATGAACAATCTCAGGCCCAGAAAGATTATTTATGAGCTCAATATATCTCTGAAAAGTAAATTAAATTTACATACATTTGTATGTCATAGAATCATAGAATCCATACGGTGTGGAAGCAGGCCATTCGGCCCAATGAGTCCACCCTGACCCTCTGAAGGGCATCTCACCCAGAACCGTCCCCCTACCCTATCCCTTAACCCTGTACTTCCCATGGCTAATCCACCTACTTTGCACAGCCCTGGACATTATGGATTAATTTAGCGTGGCCAATCCACATAACCTGCACATCTTTGGACATGGGAGGAAACCGGAGCACCCGGAGGAAACCCACGCAGACACGGGGAGAACGTGCAAACTCCACACAGACATTCGCCTGAGGATGGAATTGAACCTGGGTCCCTGGTGTGAACTTTTTCTCAGTTTTTGCGAAGAGATCAATATTATAAAGATTGGAGTTCCCATCAATTTACTTAATGCTTGGGGAGTGCATGATGCCTGGGCAGGTTTGAATTCTCAACAACATAGAGTGTAGAATCACTGACAGCAACTACTGGAATTCTGTATTATTCTGTGCACATATGGACTCCAGAAAGTGCTGTCAGTTTCACCATCATCCCCATTGCAAAATCCAGCTTGTTGATTTAATACAGGTTTACACCTCTGTTAAATTCAATGGGCATGAGTGCGCTGAGTCCTGGAGGTAAACCATTGGCTCTGGATATCATTACTTTCTGACATTACAGCAATTACCCTGCTGTTATAGGAGCCTCATCAATCCATCATTGAGTATTTCAGCACTGTGTTGCTGTTTTACTACAACTTAGAAATTCAATTTTAATCAGTTGAAATCTAACAGAACTGAAAGTGTTATGTGCATTCCAAGCAGTACAGCCTGTCTCATCTTCTCTTGAAGCTGAAGGTTTTAATGGTTTCTGTACATAAATTATAAATTTATAATGCACTGTGTAAATGTTCATAGCTTTCAAATCAATTGATAATTTCTCATTGATTGCGCCATCTCTGACCTACCAGCTGCCCCTCAGTTGGTTGCAACAAAGTTAATGTACAAAGGATCCCTCCCTCATGGATGTATTACTCCCAGACCAAATCAAATTGCGGTTTTAAAGGAGCCAATTTAACCAGGCTTTGTTCAATTAACAGAAGAGTGGGTTTATTAGTTACTAAACGTGAGAAGTAAGAATGTGACACACACGCACAGTTTACAATTGAAAAGTAAATCCAAAAAAAGATCAAATTTAAAAGATGGACAAATCAGTCTCTGTGGAGTGCTTGTGAAGAGAAGATTATCGAACTTTGGGACCTTTACAGTGGATGGTACCAGTAGCTGGTCATTGAATAGTTGATTTCCAGAATCTTGGCTTTGCAAGTGGACTGAAATTTTTTTAACTCAATGTGGTTTGACAGTGGCTAGCTTGAGGCAGTCAGAGTGAGACAGCATTTCATCCCTTTCTTTACCTGTTTTTCACAAGTGCTTAATTATGTTCTTATAGCTGCGAACCTCTCAGCACAAACACATTTAGTTGTCAGGACACTAATAGACACACACAGACACACATGCTGACACACACACACAGACACACGTAGAAACACAAACAGACACACACACACACGTGCACAGATACGCACACATGCACAGACACACGCGCACACACAGACAGATGCACACACACGCACACCGATATGCACACAAAAACACACACACACACACACACACACACACACACACACACACACACACACACACACACACACACACACACACACACACACACACACTCTTTGAAGCTTGCTGTTAACGCCTCATCCTGTGTACTCTCAAAGGGGAATCTGCAAACCATGCTTCTCACCCAAACTGCTGAACTTCTTCCACCATGTTCACAGCCTGAGATAACTTCAAGGGTCACAGTTCAGTTTGGAATGGACTTCTTGAGTTTGAGGCTTTTTTGATATTTGGAGGTTTGACATTCTGGAATTCATCTCCAGACAGCCAGTTGATTTAGATGTGCTGTTATTTTGGCTGTATCAGTGCCCTGTTAATAATACACGGAGGAATTTAAACCTTCAGTATATCCTTAGGTAACCTAGGACTGTGATCAGTGATCACAACAGTATTCAATATTGCAATAAGGGAACTGCAGCTTGAACACAGGGAGCTGCCACCACAGCAATGTTATGATTAGCCGATAAATCCATTTTTGTTATACAGGTTGATGCATAACCATTGTCCAGGTCATTGGGGATGCCTGCTCTGTTCTTTTAACACAGAGTGCCATGGAATCTGAGAGGGCAGGTGGGGCATCAGCTTGATGTTTCCTGCAAAAAAAAAGCATTGCGAACAGAGCAGTACTCCCTCAGCACTCACGAAGGTCACAGATTCAAATTCCACTCCAGGCAAAGAGACAGAGTACTGCACTGGAAGTGACAACCTGGATTTTAGTACTGAATTTCCTGCAGTCATTCTTGAATCCACAATCTTTTGACTCAGAGGTACAGGGAATGGCCACTGAGCTGCTGCAGTATTCGCTGAGTGTATTGGCTGGCCTGTGGTTGAATGGAGAATCCCTCAAGTAGCAGAGGCAAAACTTTCCCAAGACTAGAAGGATCTTGGCAATGGCCTACTCCTGCCTCAGCCTTATTCCTTTCATTGACTTCAGGCCAAATGAGACAAGGGTCAGCCCCTGGAATAGTGTTGGCTTCTTCGTAGGTGGTAGCCGCCCATGCCCCACCACGGCCGCCCACCCCCAACACCACCCCCGCTCTCCATCTGTGCACATTCACTTTTAGTGGTTGTGAACAGATGTTTCCTGGAAACACACATAAGACGTCCAGATGTTACAATTTGGCTCAGCTGCTGTAACCCCAGCTCTGTGACCAGTGCACATTGTTCATTGGCTACACGGATTATGTGTAGGTTCTGGTGGCTGGATTGTTGGTTCAAAGCTGGGCTTTGAACCTATAAATGTCACAAAGCAAGATATGTGTGTAATGCCAGTACAGTAGATCTTCAGCAACATACAACAGGACGAAACATTCTTAGTTATTTTCCTTGGCACCTACCCAAAGAACGTTGCATCCCACCATTCTGGTCTCAGTTTGCCACATAGACATGTTTACGCCATTGAATTAATTAACAATTTTATATGTAGACTTGACAGAACACTTTCCTTCTAATCACTTTCTCCATCTCCACAGCTGTCATCTCCATCTTTGCTAGAGATTGGGTTTACCATTTGAAGAGTGCCATTCTTATGTGCTAGCTCTATATCTTTCAGCCCCACTGCTAACATCCCTCACCAACTCTACCAAGGATCATCCTGAAAGTGAATCCATTCTTCAGACATTTCAATGCTTCACTTTACTGAGGTTTCTTCACAAATGAGCTTTCAAACCCCTTTAAGAGCGACTCTCACCTAAAGTCCACCAGCTCCCATCACTCCTTGGGAAGTTCAAGGTTCTGGACCTGCCCAATCTTCCCCATTGCCAGTGAAGATACCCCTTTCACCAAGGCTTCATACAGCCCTGTAATTACTGACAATCAGGACTTACAGGCCCGAACTTAGAGAATGATATCAACCCACGAACCTGTTACTTGCATGTGTCCGGAATCTTTTGGGTCTTCTCGCCATCCTGTCATGTTTAACAGCCAATGAATGAACTTCGAAGTTATAGTTGCTGCTGTGATGTAAGAGGCATGGCAGTCAATCTGCTCACAGCCAGCTCCCAGATATAGAATTGCGACGAAAGCTGAAAGAACTGTGGATGCTGGAAATCAGAAACAATAACAGAAATTGCTGGAAAAGTTCAGCAGATGCAACAACGTGTGCGGGGAGAAATCAGAGCTAACATTTTGGATCCAGTGACCCCTCCTCAGAATTGCAATACAGTTGAGATAATGACCAGATAAGTCTCTTTGTTGGTGGCGTTGTTCGACGCAAAAGTTTGGACTCGGATTTCAAGAGAACTATGCTCCCCTTTGAATGTGCCTGTGGGTTCATTGACCTCATTGTGGTCCAGTAGGAACTCTGTCAACCAGGAGGTATGACTATGGGCACATGGTTTGAGCCATGTTCACTAATGTTAATTGGGAAAAGCCACAACACAGATTATGCAGAAATGTGTATTTACTGAGTAAATCATTCATTGACTAAGGAAACAAAGCACACACAATGATCATAAACACTGGCACACTGTTTTTCATCCTACTATTTTAACAGCAAACACACAGAGAGGTGAAAGTTCACAAGCAAATGCAGTACAAATATGAGTATCGGGTTCACATGCTCCCTGATATTAGTCACTCATTGTTTATTAAGGCACTCTTCAGTGCATCGCTAATTGAAGATCTCTCCTCACAGTGTCAGTACAGTCACAAACAGTCAAATCTCCTGTGATGTAAGATTCTACAATTCCAGGAGGTGGAGATGATTTCCACAAACTTCAGAAAATCACCAGCGCCATTTAAGGTCGAACTGCATATTCATCCCTTGGTGCTCTATGGTCCATTATGCTTATTGGTAATACAGTAGTCAACACTGAACTGCGTAGGCGCATGTCGGGACTGACCGGTGATATAGACCAGGCTTGCCTATTGTGCCAAGTCTAAGAGGTTTGGCAGGAAACAATTTAATGAAAAAAATTGTCCTGTCCGCCCAATAGTTTCATAAACATTTCCAGACACCAATTCACGTTTTTAATCGCTTCATCTGCACAGCTAAAAACAATATTTAGAAGGAACGTTTTTGTTGTTGGTTCTTAGTGGAGGGACACTGCTTTCTCTTTAAACATGACATCACACTACTTCCTGCTAGCGACTGGATTACACTAGGGACTGCAGCAAATGTCAGCACAGTCAATTTTTGTTAATCTCATAAAAATATGGGCCTAAAATTACACCGTGGGACAGCACCATTCAAAGTCCTCAATGAGTTAATCTCAGCTTCTCCCTCCAGTGTTTAAATACTTCAAAGAGATCATCACCTCCCCTCAACCTGCGGCAAGAAAACATCCCAGACAGACTTGTTAGTCATTTGCACACAAGTGTCCCATGGGAGAACTTTAAGCCATGCAAACGTGATTTTTTTGCCAAAGTTTTGCAACCCTCGGCCCTGATGAAGCAGAAAATGAATTACAGCAAAATACATCAGTCTGGAATGCACTGCCTCAAGAAAGCAATGGAAGCAGTTCCAGTTGTAATTTTCTCAAGAGAATGTGGATATGTTACCATAGTTTTACAAGTTGCAGTGGAACAGCAGGAGAGTTCAATGAAGGATAAATGGATTGAGTGGCCTCCGCTTGCGTGTTATGAATCTGCGATCGGCAGTGCCGGCTAAAAACGGTGAACTCAACAGTGCAATCGTAACCCTCTTTCATACTAACAACTGCTTAGAGGAGGGCCCTCTTGTTAATACAAACACAGGAACAAAGAACATGAGTTGGCCACTCGATCTTTCGAGCCTGTTCTGCCAGTCAATAAGATCACTGCTGTTCTGATTTTAACCTCGACTCTACATTCCTGCATGGCCCCAGTAAAGGCAGGTCATAGCAAACAAGGAATTAGAGATCGTAGGGTACTCAGACAGAGTGAAGCATGTAAGGTTACAAATGCACAGGAGGTGCGTAAGAGCAAGATCAATATTAGATTTGAAATTAGAGAGGTCCATTCAGCAGTCTAATAAGAGCAGGGAAGAAGCTGTTCTTGAACCTGTTAGTACAGGTGTTCAAGCTCTGTACCTTCTGCATGTCCTACCCCTGCTGCCCTTCTTGAACAAAGGAGCCTCATTGGCTATCCTTCATCTCAACAAGATGCCCTATAATAGGCGGAGGTGTAGGCCATACAGCTCCATGAACCTGCTCCATTGCCAGTAAGACTATCTTCCATGCTGACTGTGCTTTTCCAACCTATCCCCAGCTCCACCAATTTTCCAGTCATTGAAAAATCTCAATCTCAAGCTCAGTCTTGAATTTACTCAACAACTGAACATGCACAGCTAGAGAAATTCCAAAGATTCACAATCCTGAGTGAAATATTTATTTCCATCCAAATGGCCACCCTCAGGAAATATCAAAGTAGAACATGGTGAACAAAGACAAAGTTGCTGGAAAAACTCAGCAGGTCTGGCAGCATCTGTGAAGGAAAAAACAGAATAAACGTTTCGGGTCTGGTGACCCTTCCTCAGAATATTGTGAAGTTATTTTTGACGTGTGGTCATTGTTACGATGTGGGAAATGTGGCAGTCTAGTCATGCACAGCAAGCTCCCACAAGAAGCAGTGATCTATTGACCATGTTTATTTGACTTTTTCTTGATGTGGTCCAGCGTGTCCCGGAGAATTTCTGTATTCTTCCTAGCTGTGTTGCCATAGGATCTAGTATGTTCATCTGAGGTGCCAGTTGGAACCTCACTTTACGAGTCCAACGAAAGAACAATTTTTCCTATATAGGGCTCCCCAAATCCAGGCTAGATTTGCATTTAATTGGGCAAGGCTGCTACTGTCGAACCATAACTGACAAACGCAACGGAGTCTTTGTGATGGTGTGGCTACGGGAATGAAAAGCTTAGTTCTTCTGTTCTGGCTCCCTGTTCTTTTGCCAGGTCCTAATCCCTTTCAGTCTCAAGAGGAAGTTTGCTCAGCATGTAGCCTGTAGATTTTTATTAAATTTGGCAACAGGTTTGGGATTAAATCCCTACAGTTCCTAATGAATTCTGTGCCAATTGAAATCAATTTAAATTAAGTCAGTGACCCTTTATGACCTGCTCTGACCTTCTGGGCAGCTCTGGATATTTCACAGCTGCAGGAATAGGTCTCCAAACAATAGAATAGGTGAGTGGTTCTCCTCAACTATTTCTGAGAGTTTAAGCCAATCTTCTGTCGGGACAGTCTTGCGTTCACTTCAAATTGCAGAATCTCTGACACAGGTTAAGAATTTCAATGTTTCGATGATCAACATCTATCCATTCTATCATGTGTAAATTGAACAGTGCCCACCACACCAGCAGTTCCTAAGAACATAAGAGCTTGGAGCAGGAGTAGGCCATCTGGTCCCACAAGCCTACCCCACCATTTAATAAGATCATGGCTGATCTTTTTGAGACTCAGCTCCACTTAACCGCCCACTCACCATAACCCTTAATTCCTTTACTGTTCAAAAATTTATCTAGCCTTGCCTTAAAAACATTCAGCGAGGTAGCTTCAACCGCTTCACTGGGCAGGGAATTCCACGGATTCACAACCCTTTGCGTGAAGAAGTTCCTCCCGACCTCAGTCCTACATCTGCTTCCCTTTATTTTGAGGTGATGCCCTCTAGTCCTAGTTTCACCTGCTAGTGGAAACAACTTCCCTGCCTCCACCTTAGCTATTCCCTTCCTAATCTTATATATTTCTATGAGATATTCTCTCATTCTGCTGAATTCCATTGAGTATAATCCCAGTCTACTCAGTCTCTTCTCATAATCTAACCCTCTCACCTCTGGAATCAACCGAGTGAATCTCCTCTGCACCCCCGTCATCAACCTGTTGTCCATCCTTTCACTAAATGTGATTCCAATACTATCAAGCTAGGCAATATCAGGGAGGCAACGGCCTCATGGTATTGTCACTGAACTTTAATCCCGACACCCAGGTGATACTCTGGGGACTTGGGGTTTGACTCCCACCATGACAGATGGTGGAATTTGAATTCAATAAATATCTGGAATTAAGATATCAATGATGAACATGAATCTGTTGCCGATTGCCAGAAAAATCCATTTGTTTCATCAATGTCCTTTAGGGAAGGAAGCTGCCATCCTTACCTGGTCTGGCCTATATGTGACTCCAGATCCACAGCATTGTTGACTCTTAACTACCCTCTGGGCAATTAGGGATGGGCAATAAATGCTGCATAGCCAGAGATGCCCATATCTTGTAAATGAATTTTTTAAAAAATGAGGTATTTTGATACATTAGATGAGTGACACTCTTCCCACTGATGTCAATCATCAGAGAATCAGGCATTACGATAATTGGTATAAAGAGGAGATTGAGGAGAACTCTTTTTTTAAACACAGCCAGTTCTGGAACACATTTCCTGAAAGGGAGAGAAAAGCAAATCTAATTGAACATTCAAAAAGGGCAATTTGAGGTTGCCTCCAGCAAGGTATTTTAAACAATTTGGCAATGTCTATGTTGTTGAGGCAGTTATGGTGATAATCCCTGGGCACTAGCTTCTGTGTTGATTTTGGCTTTTATTCCTAGTGGTCCTGCCTTTTCGGGATAGATGATTTTCATGACTGTAAAAGCTTCTGATGTCCTTATACTGTTAAATTTGTGAGTAATGTTCATAATATGGACAGTTTAATCAGCCTATGAAATTTGCCTTTTTCGCAATTGACTCTGAACCTCATTATATGTTTGTATTTGTGCAGCTTCTTAACACTTTCCTTGCTGCCAGTGGCGTGGTGTCGACCCACCTTGTTAGCCATCTATATTTTGTTCTGTGATCTGGCTTGGCCTTTTGGAACCAATGTTCCTTTGTTCTACATGCTTATCAAGAAAAGCTGGACAGGTTTAAGGATTTTCTGAAGAAGGGTCTAGGCCTGAAACGTCAGCCTTCCTGCTCCTCTGATGCTGCTTGGCCTGCTGTGTTCATCCAGCTCCACACCTTGTTATCTCAGGTTTAAGTATATCTGACAAACTGTATCAATTATAGATTTTGTTGGCTTTGTATATTTTGCTGACTATAGTAATAGTCTTGGGTCTATGTAGCCATTTAATTGGTGTTGACTTGACACTGTGGCTTCATAGTAATGCAACAATGATATTGTCCTCTTTCCTGCCTAGAAGATCCTTCCAAAAAGTTTTAAATGATGTGGATCCTTTCTGATAGTTCCTCCTCAAGTAAGTCACCTCATGCCTTTTGCTGCGGTATTTTCTGACAAACTGATCAATAAACTCTTAGGGTTTCCGTTTATAATGACATGACATGGAGTTTGTAATCCTCAAGTTAATTCTTACCTTGAGCTAGTCTTCGACAACTTTCCAAGTCTTTTATGGGCCTTTCTAATCATCCATCAAAATTCTGAATGTATTCATTTTTTGAAGCACCTCCTTACCAATAGTAAGATTTTCAGGGCTCTGTTTTTGGGTTTGTCTATCGCTTGGTCTGTAAAACAGAACTATTTTAGTTGTTTGTACAGTTCCATGGGTCTATCTGAACACGCAAAAACTGATGGTGTTAATTGTCTGAATTCTCTGTCGTCTGGCTGGTTTTCAATTAATTTTTCCAAACATCAACCACCAAGATATTGAAGTTTTTTGCTGATTACCCATGATGTGATTTTGTCTTCAGCAGGGTATTTAACTGATGCGGTAATGCTTCTATTATACAGTGAAGTATAAACATGAAACCATAAAACCATAATGAATATAGATTATACCTTTCAGCCTATCAAGTTTGTTCCACCATTCAATAATTTCATGGCCAATCAGGCATTCCTAATGTCCACTTTCCTGCTCTTTCCTCGTAACCCTTTATTCCCCGAATGATCACGACCCTATCTATATCAGCCTTAAATATACACAAGGACTCTATCCCCACAGCTCTCTAAGTCAAGGAGTCACAAAGAATCTTTACTCTGAAGAAATTCATCCCACTTCAGTCTTAAATTAGCTCCCCTATATTCTGAGACTACATTCTCTGGTCCTAGATTCTCCCATGAGCGGAAACATCCTTTCAGCATTTACCCTGCAAACTCATTAAGAATCCCATATGTTTCAATGAGATCACCTCTCATTCTTCTAAACTCCACTGAGTAGAATCCCAATCTATTTAATCTTTGCTCGTAAGACAAACCCTCTAAACCAGGGATCATCCGAGTGAACATTCTCTGAATTGCCAAAAATGAAATGATAAATTTCCTTAAATAAGTTGACCAAAGCTACTCACAGTAATCCAACATTGTACAGTTGCAGTAAGATTTCCCCACTCTGATACTCCAAACCCCTTGAAATAAGATCCAACATTCTGTTAGCCCTCCTGATTACCTGCTGTACCTCTGTGCTGGCTTTTTCTGTTTTGTGTACAAGTAACACCAAGTCCCCTGTGTTGCAGCTTTCTGCAGATTTTGTCCAATTAAATAATACTCTGACCTTTTGTTCTCCCTTCCAAAATAAACAACTTCACATTTTCCCACATTATAGTCTACTTGCCAAAATTTTACCCATTTACTTAATTTATCAATATCTTTCTGCGAACTGTTTGTATCCCTCTCACAACTTGGCTTTCCACCTACTTTTGTGTTGTCTGCAAATTTTGCTACAGTACGTTCACTTCCTTCCTCCAAGTCACTAATATATACAGTAAACAGTTGCGGTCCCAGCACTTATCCCTGTAGAACCTCATTGGTCACAGATCATCAGCCTGAAAAAGAACGCCTTATTCCCAATTGCTATTCCCTTTCCATGAGCCAATTCTCTATCCATACCGATACATAACATCCAATACCAGAGGCTCTCATATTATGACATTTAACCTTTTGTGAGGTCCCTTGTCGAATACCTTCTGAAAGTCCAAATAAAACACGAATACTGGTTCCCCTCTTTCCACTCTGGTTAAGGCTTCCTCAAAAAGCTCTAGTAAATTAGACAGATACAATTTCCCTTTCACGAAGCCATGCCAACTCCGCTTAATATTCCACTAGTAGGACATAGAACATAGAACTATACAGCGCAGAACAGGCCCTTCGGCCCTCGATGTTGCGCCGACCTGTGAACTAATCTGAGCCCCTCCCCCTACACTATCCCATCATCACCCATATGCTTATCCAAGGACTGTTTAAATGCCCCTAATGTGGCTAAGTTAACTACATTGGCAGGCAGGGTATTCCACACCCTTACCACTCTCTGAGTAAAGAGCCTGCCTCTGACATCTGTCTTAAATCTATCACCCGTCAATTTGCAGCTATGCCCCCTTGTACAAGCCGACGTCATCACCCTCGGAAAAAGACTCTCACTGTCCACCCTATCTAATCCTCTGATCATCTTGTATGTCTCTACTAAACCCCCTCTTAGCCTTCTTCTCTCCAATGAGAACAGATCCAAGTCCCTCAGCCTTTCCTCATAAGACCTTCGCTCCAGACCAGGCAACATCCTGGTAAATCTCCTCTGCACCTTTTTACTTCCTTAATAATTGATAGAAATACTTTTACAACAATAGATGTTTGGCTAATCGGCCCATAGTTACCTGCTTTTTAAACCCCTCCCGTTCTAAATAAGGGTGTCACATTAACAGTTTTCAATCACTGGTATTTCTCCAGAATCAAAACCTTTTTGGAAAATTACAACAATGCATCCAATATCTCTGTAACTACTTCTTTTAGGTTCCTGCCCCATTAATTTGTCTAATACTACTTCTTTAG
The DNA here is from genome assembly GCF_030684315.1 of Stegostoma tigrinum. Taxonomy (NCBI): domain Eukaryota; kingdom Metazoa; phylum Chordata; class Chondrichthyes; order Orectolobiformes; family Stegostomatidae; genus Stegostoma; species Stegostoma tigrinum. Next base: position 87,661,778 of record NC_081362.1, on the reverse strand, counting down.
AGGCGTGGTGGTACTTGATGGTAAGAAACTAAACGTGTATATCGTGATGTTGAAGAATTTGATAGACATTTATTGCATCTAAATGTTATACACAGATGTTACATTCTTCAGCCATTTCAGTCTCTAGATGAGTACTAAGTCAGGTTACACAGAGCAGTAAGCTATCCATGCTTCAAGTGATCCTGGAGTAAGATGGAGTCTGAGACTTTTATACCCTCAGGTCACATTATATGATCCAATGATGATATCATGAGAATGTCTCTAAAAGGTATAGTGCCATTTTGACCAGAAAACATAACAGAACAAAGACAATTGTATAAACAAATGGCAAAAGAATTGCAGTGGCACTTGGGAAAAGCAGGTGAGCAGGAACAATTGGTAGATTTTCCTGACGGCCAACACAAATACGAGAGACAGAATGGCCTACTTTTGCACTGATTGGCTCTGTATCACTAAATCGTGAGTTGACATTACAACTGAGTAACCAGTTCGATCCAGACTACAGGTTCATAAGGAGAGACTTCACTGTATACAGAACATTGCGATTGACCTGAAATAAATCTACTGCTTTATTGTTCATTCTTGGATTTTCAATGACCTCAGACTAAGTTCAGTGCAGAAACAATACAGAAAGAAGCTTTATCATATTCCATATGGCCAGTTCCTGATCTTGGCCAGGGAGATAGGAAAGGGCACCAAATGGAGGTAACATTCTCATGGGGAGAGGGAGGGAGAAGAATTAGATGACAATTAAAGTGACATTGGCAGAGGCCCAGATCCCTTTGTGAGGAAATGGCGTGAGGTGATAGAGGAAGGCTTAAACTGGAGTGTGTATAAATTATTATGAAAAGCTGATTTAAACAATAGTAGAAAAGAAAGTAACAGACATGCTAATGATTCACTCCAAAAAAAATGTTTTAAATGCCTACTCTCAATACAGTGATCATTGAGGTTGTTTTTGAATTTTCGTAACCGAAGAACAACAAAGGAAATGTTTGCATCCCCACTGGGAGTGATCTTGCTCGGGGGAGAAAAAAAACCACAGAGCATGCCTGAATTTTTGGCACTTGCTCAATAAACAATGCTTTGTTTTAAAAGGGAAACTGAGATTGGATATTTTGCGCAGATAGTCTGAAAAATCAATAGATAAAAATGACATGCTTGCCAACTTTCTGAAATGATAAATGGAATGGAATCAGAGAGTCTGGTGAATGCGTCCGTCGGTTTGAAGTATTAACTCTTTGCAGTTTCTTTGAAATAAGATCTCCAAGCAGTCGATGAGAATACAGAAGAAACACTCATCTGCCGTCACCATGGAAACCTGGCAGTGCCAAAAACTGCATGGAACACGCAAAAAGATTGGGGAAGATGGGGCTGAGAGATAATCTGGCAAAGCAACATAAGAGAGGCAGACAGCAAATATTTCTGTGGAACGACTCTGAGTGACTGCACCATTTTTCTCCTACATGCTTTCCATGTGGCTTTTAGCCTCCCGCCTCCAACCACCACCCTCTAACCGCCACTCCCCCACCCCCACAGCTAATTTTCTCTTCTTCTCTGAAAAGGCTTCTTCATTTAGAATACTACTTGTTGCCATTTTCATCTCACAATAGTGGAGGTGATGAGCCTGAGCAGCGGTTGGAAATTTGCCAACACTCAGCTTTGGAAACTAAACTCACGATTTGGTCCCGTGCGTATTCCATGTTGGGGCTGGGAGGCCTGATTTTGTCATGAAATGGGGCCACAAGCCTCATTCCCAATAAGTGGGCAGTTTTTATGCCTGTTACGGCAAAGTAAATATGAAACCACTCGGCTGAAGGGCAGTCGCAGCAAATGATGAAAGCCAATTTGGTGTCAGAGACAATTCTGTTTGGTGTGTTTCCACAAAAATGTTAATTTGCCCAGAAAATGTTAAATAAAACACAGTTATTTGTCAGTACCATTTTGTTCTGGAGCTCTGATGAATCATGTTCACTTCAATTCCTGCTTCCCTCAGCAGAGACTAATCGCACAGAATGCCCCTCAAGTAGGTATTAGGCCCTTCCATTGACATGAGAAAGATGTCTGCTGCCTGATTTAGGCGACTGCCATAATGCCTACAAAGCAAGCCAGCAAAATTTAGCAATAGTCTGGTGCAAAATGTACCTCAGCGTTCACATTAAAGAAATTTAAAAAGTATTGCATTTACATGGCACATTTTCTGACCATGAATAATGTCAAAATGATTTCCAGAAATTAAGTTTTTTTGTTGTGTCACAGTTAATTGCATGCTGCAAACTTTCTACAATGTTGAAATGATCAGATAATCTGTACTTCATGCCATTTATTGAGGGATTAAATATAAGGCAGAACATTGAGGAGAACTCTCCTGCTCGTCTCTGAAGTGGTGCCATGGTGCTGTTTACATCCACCCAATTAGGCAGGTAGTAGCACTGACATAGCATCTGATTCAAAGACAGCAGTTCCAACTTACAGCACAGGAGGGTCATCCTTGATTTTTGTACTCAAGCCCTGAATGTGAATCTGAATCTGTCCTGGAATATTGTGACCTAGAGGCAAGTGTGTCATGAACTGAACCACACAACATTAACTGGCTATCTTGTGTATGTTTTTCATCTGACAAATCAGCACATTTATGAAGCAATTCTTAATGCAAGATGCCACAAAACCAGACTGAAGTTTGTCCTAGTTTTGAGGTGATGCATTATGACTAAGTTTCACTTTTAACAACAGGGGTTGCTGGAGATTTCTCAAGGATGCACAAATTAATCAATCATATCATAAGACCATCAGAAATGGGAACAGGAGTAAACAATTTGTGCCTTCGAGCCTATTGGTTCTGAGGAAGGGTACTCAACCCAAAAAGTTAATTTGGATTTCTCTCCACAAATGCTGCCAGACCTGCTGAGCTTTTCCAGCAATTTCTGTTTCTGTTACTGATTTACAGCACCTGCAGTTCTTTTGGTTTTTATTTAATATCAATAAGTCTTTGGTCTCCTTTTTAGTCCCTCATCACACATTCCACACACTCCCTCTGCCACTGCCTCAGTCTTAAATAGCTTTCATAGCCTCTTTCCAAAGTTGCTCATCTTACATCAGATTGCATGGGATATATGGCACAAAACACATGATTTAGCCCAACCAATCCAATGTGCATGCTCCACTTTAGCCTCCTTCCACCTGTGTTATCAAAGTCAACCATTTAACCCTGCATTCCTTTCTCCCTCAAATACTCAGAGATAAAGGGAACTGCAGATGCTGGAGAATCCAAGATAACAAAGTGTGGAGCTGGATGAACACAGCAGGCCAAGCAGCATCTCAGAAGCACAAAAGCTGACATTTCAGGCCTAGGCCCTTCATCAGAAAAAGCTTTGTCTGATGAAGGGTCTATACCCGAAACATCAGCTTTTGTGCTTCTAAGATGCTGCTTGACCTGCTGTGTTCATCCAGCTCCACATTTTGTTCCCTCAAATACTCATTTGCTTTCCTTTTAAAGACATATTTACAGTTCACTTCATCAACTCCCTGTGGTATAGAATAAGGGGGTGAAGTCTGACTGTGGAAAGGGCTCATGCAATACATACAAAGGATGCAGTGTCATGGTAAGATATTTCTTCAATAAAGTTAATGCTTTGTCACCTCAGCAAACTCTGTAAATATTCTTTTGTAGTACAGCAAGATCAAGAATATTGTAGAAGTGAGATCCATATGCTCATTAATCTTAAGCAAACATTTTTTTTTAATTTCCTTGTTGGATATTTTTTGGTTCTAGCTTTTAGTTATACCCTTCCCCATAGGATTGGCTGCTGGTTAAGCAACACCTTGATTTTAAAATGTTTAGCCTTGTTTTCAAATCCATCTGTAACCTTGTCTTTCCTTAACAGTCTAATCTCTTCCAGTCCTTCAACATATTGAAACATGTATGATCCTGAGGGGACATCAGGTGGATATGGAAAGGATGTTCCCTCTTGTGGGGGAATCTACAGACTAGGGTTCATAGTTTAAAAACATGGTGTTGCCCATTTCAGACAGAGATGAGGAAACATTTCTTCGTCTTGGAGGGTTGAGAATCTTTGGAATTCCCTTTCACAAAAGACAATGGATGCAGAATCTGTAAGTATTTTTAAGATAGAGGTAGATAACTTCTTGATTACCAATTAAGTTTTTTCCTTTCCTGTTTCTCCCACTGTGAGGTATCTTGATGCCTCTATGGAGAACCATGGCACACTTATCCACATTAAAAGGTGTAACATGAAACTAAATTGTTGTCATTAGGATAAAGCAAAGAAAATGGATCTTCCAATCTAGGATTCACATAGTTTTGCAACCGATGCTGAAAGATAGTTCTTTGTTTTTATTCACTCATAGTATGTAGGTAACCACTGTCTAGGCCAGCATTTTATAGGCCATCCCTTATTGCCCTTGAAAAGATATAGTGAGCTACTTTCTTGAGCCATGTCGTTCATGTGGTGTAGGTAAGCAAGTGTGAGATTATCCATTTGGACCAACAAATGATAGATCAGGGTACTTTCTAGATGGTATGAATTTAAATACAATGGATGTCCAAACAGACTTTGAGATTCAGGTACATAGATCTTTAAAATGTCACAAACAGGTGCAAAAAATAATCAAGAAAGCTGATGGAACGTTGGCCTTTATATCTAGGGGACAGGAGGACAAGGATGCACCAGTTGTGTTGCAGCTACACAAGATCCTGGAGCACTGTGAACAGATCTGGGCACGGATCTTAGGAAGGATGTAGTGGCCTTGTTGAGAGTACAATGTAAATGTACAGGAATGATATCTGGACTTAAACTTGAGTTATGAGGAGAAAGCATGTAAATTAGGCCTGTTTTCTCTGGATTTTAGAAAGCTTAGGGGTGTTCTGATCAAAGTCGTCAAGATATTAACAGGAAAAGACAAGTTAGATAATGATGAACTATTTCTACTGATTAGGGATTCTAGAACTAGGAGGCTTCATCAGAGAATTAGGGCCACACGGTTCAGGAGAGATGTTAGGAAGCATTTCTACACACAAAGGGTGGTAGATGTTTGGAGCTCTCTTCCTCAAACAGCAATGGATGCTGAAGTGGTTGTTAATTTTAAATCTAAGATTAGTAAATTTTTGTTAAGCCAAGATATTCAGGGATATAAGCCAGCGGCAAGTCAATAAAGTTAGGCCACAGAACAGCCATGATCGTACTGGATGGTGGAACAGGCTCAAGGACCTGAAAGGACTACTCCTGTTCCTATGCTCCTACACCCACACCGCTGTTCAGAACAGAATTTCAGAAAGATGTGATTCAAAGTCTGCATGCTGCAGGTTTGGAGGGAAACTTGTTAGTGTTCCCAGGTGCCCTTTGCCCTTAAGCTGGTAGAGGCTATGTGTTTGGAAGGTGTTTTTGAAGAAGCCTTGGCAGGTTGGTGCATTAGCACAATGGCTCCCAGTTGCTGTGAGTTTTATTTTGGGTGAGTTGTTGAAAGTGTCATTCTTCAGTTGACGTTGCCTGCTGGATTTAAAAATAAATTTAAATTCCCATGCAAAGTTCACATGCTTGGCAATCTGCTGTCCCTCATTATATCGCAGTCAATAGCCTCTCTAAAACTGTAGTAGCATCCCTCTGTCTGACTCCCCTTCTAAGTTACTCCCTATCATTGGAGCATTTATCTCAAGCACTGCTCCTTTCCACACTCTGACCTGTTTCTCTCCAGATTGATCCCATTTGAGTTAAATTTCTCCAACAGCATTATGTCCAACATAAGCCGTCACCACATCACCAATGAGTTTCTAAATAAGGTAGGCAGCCAGTTGTGAAGGCAGTTTATTTTTACATTCAAGCTATTTTATTTGCAAAGGAATTAGAAGCAATCTGAGTTTCTTTTCTTCAGCTTCGTGCTGATTTGAAACATCATGAGAGAAGGAGGCGGTAGTAGCAGCTGACATAAATAGTGGGGCCATATCCAAGATGTTTATGTAGGAATTATTTTTAAAGAGATGAACAAATTGCAGCATAAAAGGAAAGACTGAGATTATCGTGTTAAACATTTCATATAATTATCAGGTTGGAAATTATGGGGCAGAACAGCTTTAAGATGAATGATTAATCCCTAGCCAATGCACATGACTCGCCAAAGTTCCCAGCATATTTCTGATGTACAGAGTGGAAGCAAGTCTAAATGTATGCCCTTTTATTGTACGCTGATTCATTTTAACTGTAATAACTCTGAGATTGGTCTGAACTTGGGCAAGGAAGGAATTTACTTCAATGGATTTAAAACATTTCTCAGGGCTGGAATCTCTGAGCTGGGAATTGAGGGCTCCTGAAAGTCAATCCTGCTTTGTTTGGTCCAGCTTGCAGTATTAGTTAAAAGTGCTACATCTCTCCTTGTGTTCTGGTGAATAAATAGGCTGCCCAGCATAAACAGTGCAGAACAAGGCTCTATGCTGCCTTAACTGACATCATTCTAATTTGGAGAATTGGGAATTAGCTTGGAGAATTAGATTCTAAACCCCAAAAACTGGAGGCCATTCTAAACTCTGCTGCCTATGTCCAAACTCACTCCAAACCCCATTCCTTGTGCTCACTGAACTACACTGGCTGCTGGCCAAGCAATGTTTCATCCTTGTTTTCAAATCCCTTCATGGTCTCACTTCTCCCTGTCTTTGAAACCTCCTGCAAGCCTCACAATGATAAAAGTTCTTGCAGGACACGATGGAGTGGATATAGATAGGATGTTTCTCCTTGCTAGTGAATTCTAAAGCCTGGGGATACAATCTGAGAATAAGGGGTAAGACACTTCAGACTGATTCAAGGAGGAAGTTCTGCACTAGGAGTTTGACGAGGCTTTGAATTAGAGGGCTGTGGAAGCTCAATCATTAAATATGTTGAAAACAGATAGACACTGTTGACAATGTTAAGCAAATAATGAGTGATGATCTAACTGAAAAGTGGAACACGCTCAGTGCTCTTGTCCCTGTGTTCCTATTGAGTCAGTAGACACATATAATCAAACACAAACAGTTGAACAACTGAATACTGCACTCCCAACTTAGAGGCTAGGATGCTACGAACTGAACCAAAGTGACATTCACAGTGATTGAAATGAGATGTAGTTGAGGTGGAATGTCCAGCTAAAGAGTAGATTGATTGAAAACTCCAATGTGGAGTGCGAAATTTGTGTTGCTCAGAACAGTAGTTAGCGATAGCCTAATTTGACTCAAAACTACAGCAAGTCGGGGATTTAACATTGCCTTTGACTCCAAACTGCTGAAAAGGCTAAATGTTACAATGTTCCTGTTTTATGAATTATTACAGAAGTTATGTAAGTGTCAAAATTCAAATAGATAGTGAGGCATCTTATTCATAGCAGATTTGGACAGGGTTGCAAAGTCAATTATTGTCACTCGCAAAAGAATGCTGGGTGTTTGATGTTTGACTCTTTATATAACGATCAGCTTGGTCAGCAACAACAATAACTTACATTTGTGGAACACATTTAACATAGCAAAAGTTCCCAAGATCCTACAGAGGAGTGTTACAAGACTATGAGCAGAATATTACTTTCTTTGGCAAAGTGTGGATTGTGCTGAGTTTTTTTTCACAAGGCTTTTCACTGTGAAACCGAACAGGATTTCTGACGATATCTTACCAAGCTCACTTCATTAACTAGGAGAGAGTAAGAACTGCCGATGCTGGAGTCAGAGATAACAAGGTGTGGAGCTGAAGGAACACAGCAGGCCACGCAGCATCAGAGGAGCAGGAAAGCTGACTTTTCGGGTCAAGACCCTTCATCAGAAAAAAGGTCTTCTGGAGAAGGGTCCCGACCCTAAACGTCAGCTTTCCAGTTCCTCTGATGCTGCCTGGCCTGCTGTGTTCCCCTAGCTCCACACTGTGTTATCAGTTCATTAACTACCTACCCTGCCCTATGGCACCACTCACGGCTGATTCTAGCACCATATGCACCACAGCTAAAGCTGTGTAATCCACTTTTATCTCCCTCTCTATCATTCCAGGACAGAAACAGCCCAGAAAGAGTCAAGACTGATGGTGAGCTGCCTTACACTCAGTTCTTTACCCTTTGTGTGGAGGACATCCTAATTCTAAGCAACTGCCTGACTGTGTCCAAGCTTCTGGACTGGTATCAAAGGCTGCTTTTGAGTCGCTGTGCTGGGAGACCCTGACACTCCTCATTTGAACAAGAACAGCTGACAACAATAACTCCAGGCAATCGAGGGCCATGGTCTAAGGATATGGAGTAGGCCATTTAGGACTGAAATGAAGGGAAATTTCTTCATCCAGGCAGTGGTAAACTCTGTGGAATTCTCTGCCACAGAGAGTGAGCTGAGGCCAAAACACTGAATATTCTCAAAGAGGTAATAGATATAATTCTTAGAGGTAAAAGTATCAAAGGATAAGGGATGAAAGCAGAAACAGAGGATTGATTTGGACAATCAGCCAAGATCATATTGAAATGCGCAGCAGACTCAAAGGGCTGAACAGCCTACTGCTGCTTCTATTTTCTGTTTCTTCCTGGCTTTGTGTCTGCACTAAATGACATGTCAATAAAACAGTACGGGGAGCCTGGTATCTCTGTTAGAATGGAATTGAGTCAGTCTCCTGGCAAACTGCCCCTTCCTGCCACCTGGATGACCTCTGAGTATAAGAGGACAAAGGACACTGACAACTATACAGTGACTTTTGAAAACATTATAGGCATCAGTGATGTTTATTTTTGAAAGGTTGTCATTGCCAAGATATAGTGAATAGGGAAAATAAAGGCATTCATTACTTCTGGTGTTGCATAGTATTGTGACAGTCATTGGCCACCAGTGATGACATACATTATCTAAGAAAATTAGATGTATAAAATGTGCAAATAAGCTCTTTAATGAAACATTATAACATTATGGACAATATGGTAATTTAATTATACATGCATGAAAGCAGAATGTGCACAACATATACTTGAGTTTTATTCAATCCATTCACAGGTTGTTGGCAGCACTGACCAGAGCAACATTCAGCCACAGATTCAAGATCCACCCCGGAGCTTGAGCTCAAAATTTAAGGCTGATACTCCAGTGCAGTACTGAGGAAGGGCAACAATGTTGGAACTGCCATCTTTCCATTGAGATGTTCAACCATGGCCATCTGAATTGGACATAAAATATTTTCTGGCGCTATTTTGAGGAAGAGTACGAAGTTACTGCCAGTGTCCTGGCCAATATTTCTGCTTCAACCAATATCCCAAAGATAGATTAACCCATTACTATCTCTGGGGGAGCTTATTGTCTGCATATTGGTTGATGTATTTCCTACATTACCACAGCAACTACAGTAAAGAATTTCCTTTGACACTCAATGATGTCCCATGGTTATGAAAGCTACTGTCTGTATGGGAGTGTTCTTTATTCTTTTAGCATTTGGCGCTCATCCCTAATTGTCCTTGAGCAGATGGTGTTGAGCCAGTTTTTTGAAAACAACTGAGTGGACTGCTAGACAATTGTAAAGGGCAGTTGAGAGTCCCAACACATTGCTGCGTGTCTGCAGACACTTGTATAGATAGCAGATCTCCTTCCATAAAGGACGTTAGTGAACCAGATGGCATTTTAGGATAATCCAGTAGCTTCATTTACATTACTGGTGATGCCAAATTTCTTTTTGTTTCAAATTTTACTCAATTAATGGCGTTTTAATTCCCCAGTTGTTATTGTGGGAATTGAACTTGAGTCAGCAGATTAATAAAGTCATACACTAAAGGTAACATGCATTGACAATCCTCACTGCTGCTCACCATGTTGTAGATACAATCCTCACTGCTGCTCATCATGTTGTATACACAATCCTCACCGCTGCTAACCATGTTGTATGTGTAATCCTCACTATTGATCACCATGTTGTATGTGCAATGCTCACAGCTGCTCACTATGTTGTATGAGGCTGTCTGCAATATTACTCCTGATAGGAAAGGTTTGCTCTCACCATCCTCTTTTAGGGTAGAGATCTACAGGGCCTTCTTGGTATGATTTGGTACGGGAAAGCCATTTACTAGTGTCAGGAGAGAATCTTGTCTTATGTAGTTTATTGCATGTTAGTAACTAAAGATACATTACATGATAGACCTTGTAGTAAGGACTGTGAGGAGGACCTGGATTCTAATCTCACTCTTTTGTGACCCTAAATTGTTCTTACAAAAGCTCATATGATTTCAACACATTAGGACTGTTAAGTCAATCCTCAGCAATATCCATTCAAAACATTGCATCCTTATAGAACAACTTCTCCCAAGAATTTGTTTTCTTATTGCTATTATTATCATTAATATACATTTGGGTATATAATTACATTCACTACAACTCCATCTCCCATAAGTTTCTTACTTCGGGGCACAATATGATTGCAATATCCTAAGACATGTCTACTGACTGGAAACTTAACATGTAAAGCGTATCCAATATTTTGGAAGGTGAGGTAAATGAAAAAGGAGGTGGAGTGGCACTACTGGCGAAAGATGAATTCAGTGCATTGTGCAAAAGGATATTGGCACAGGAAATCTAGATGTGGGATTATTCTGGATTGAGCTAAGAAGCAACAAGGGGCAGAAAACATTTGTGGGACTGTCTACAGACCCCTAAACAGTAATGGTGACTTTGCGACTGGTGTTAAACTGGAAATTAAAAGTGTATGCTACTAGGATGCTACAGTATTCAGGAATTAATTAAAATAGATAACCATATTAGCAATAATACTGTGGCAGATGACTTCCTAGAATGCATACAAAATGGATTTTCGGACCAGTATTTAAGGAAGCAACTCAGGAGAAAGTTATCCTAGTTTAGGCTTTGTGCAACGAAAAGGGATTGATTAGTAGTCTTGTTGTGGATGATCCTTTAGAAAAGGATGACCATAACATGATAGAATCCTTCAATGGGATTGAAAGTGAGTAGTCCAATCCTAAATTAAAGTCCGAATTTTCAATTTAAAAAACTACAAAGGTATGAGGGCATGTGATAGACTGGGTAACTTCATTAAAAGACACAACAGTGAACATGGAACAGTTAGTATATAATATTTAAATAATGGATTAATGCATTGCATCTCTTATGCATTCTTCTTCGGTGAAAGAAAACATCAGGAAAAGTGGTCCAAACATGATTAACAATGAAATTAAGGATTGCATTCGATCCAAAGAGGAGTTATATACAGTTGTTCAAAACAAAATGTAAGCTTGGGAGCTGTACATAATTCAGCAAAGGGAGACTGAGAGTTTGATTAAGAGGGGAAAAATAGAGCATGTGAGTAAATTTGTAAGGAACGTAAAAGTTGGCTGTCAAAGTTTCTGTAAGTGTCTGAAAAGAAAAAGATTAGTGAAGGCAAATCTAGGATGCTTTCAGTCCTAAACAGGAGATTCAAGGAAACGGCAGTGTAATTAAACGACTACTGAAATAGGCAGCCACTTCAGACTGAGATGAGGAGAAATTCGTTCAGTCAAAGGGTACTGAGCTTATGGAATTTTCTACAATAGAAGTCTGTGCAGGCCACATCAGTGAATATATTTAAGAAATTATTAAGGGTCTGGGGAGGAAGCAAGAGTATGGTGTGTTGGGACAAAGGATCAGTCATGATTGGATGAATGGTGGAGTGGGTTCAGTGGGCTGAATGGCCTACATGATATTTCATGTCATGCCATTCCTTCAGAGAGGATAATTGTCCTGTGAAAACAGTTAAGTTCCTTTCTACAGTATCTTTGATCATTGAACCAAGCAATTTCTGCTTAACTTTGTCCTGGGTCTCTGGGCATTGGTAAACCTTTCTGTGTAGCAGCCCCAAGGGGATTGTGTGCCTCACATCTTCAAATTGTATCAACAAATATATTTTTATTCTTACTCAGCCAATAAATCTGTGTTGAAATGTGCAACCTCTTTACTGCGTTCTGAGGAAGGGTCACTGGACCTGAAACATTAACTCTGATTTTCTCTTCACAGATGCTGCCAGACCTGTTGAGCTTTTCCAGCAACTTCTGTTTGTGTTCCTAATTTATAGCATCTGCAGTTCTTTTGGTTTTTGTTTTTCTTTAATGTGTCATTTCGTTTCCCCTCAGTGATTGCATTACTGGTAAAACCAATATGTTCACTTCCTGAGTTCTGCTATTTAGGGAGTGTTTCCAACTTGGCATGATCTCTGGTGCTATAACTAAGGATTGTTCCTGTGAAGATAGGGAAATGAAATTCTCTGAACATGTGTCTTCTGAATCACCTTAGCATCAGGCATCAGACTTAAATCTGTCATTGATACTTGTTCACTAAGCCATGTTGCCTCATTTGAAGACACATAAATCAGCTGAAGTTGGGTACACTGCTCAGTGGCTATGTGGATGCTAGACTATGCTTGCTTCCTTGGAGATTTCCATCTGAACTACAGAAAGAAAGAAAATTCTTATGCTGACATAGTTAATCACAATGGATTCTGCTTTCTGCTTGGGTTCTCCCATGAGACTAGGGAGATGTATGACATCTTCTACCAGTTATCCATTTACCAGTAATTCTGCAACCAGCTGTTTCTCGGTCTAATGTACTATTGTTCCATGATTGGCTGTTTCTGAACCAGTCGTTTCTAGACTTAACCTGGTTCAACTCCTTCCATTATTCAACAAAGATTGAGGTCAAGACATACATTCATACTCAAAAATTTTCAATGTGGCTTATGTATATGGTGACAGCTATTTGACACTCTTCTGTTGGAGCATTGCTTGTTGTAGACGTTTTAATCTTAAGTGCTATACCTCCTGGACCAAGTAATTATACTGTTGTCAGCAAAGCTTGTTTTCAACCATGGTTCACTATTGAATAATATAATGACACCTGCCCATTTATCGAGTCTGAAATTAGTGAGATGCCCAGTGACATTAACATCCTCTTGAAAAATAGCTAGATCTAGATCATCTGTTTGTCTTTTTTGTTGTTTTAATTGTTTACAAGGCTTTTAATTTTGCAGTAACAGCAGTGCTGATGCTGTATACTGCTATTGAGTTTTCCTGTGTTTTTACAGTTAAAGCAGGGGAATCTTACCTTTTCTAAGTGGTTTAAGGATTCCTGCTTTTTTGCAGCTTCTTTTATTAAAAACTGCTATTTGCAGCCTCAATAAATGACGCCCATTTTCTTAAATAATTTACTGAATAAAGCATGTTTTAATGATACCCACTTTAATTATGTATTTTTCAGGCTGGTTCCCATTGTCTGCGAGTTATATAATTCCAGTCTATAATACAATTTTAATAATGGATCTCCTGCCTCTATGCAGCCCTATTGAAGTCTTTGTTCTTCCTTTATCCTGCTTACACTTTGAATATGTTTGTTTATTGCTTTATATCTGGCTTTGTGATTTCCCTGTGGGTCTGCGACTTTGGTCTTCACCGCTTCTGTGGCCCATGATTTCGCTTATTGTAGTGTGCCTCATGGTGGCTGCTTGTTATGGCAGTGATGTTCAATCTGAGCTATAAGTACCCTTCTTTCCTTCTAGATTTCCCAACTTGTTTTCACCTTGTTTCTCCACTGCTTTTTAAAGTTCACTCTTACCCAGCAGGGGGAATTTAACTTTATTCATGGAACCTCAAATGGTCTGTTCAGCCTGGAGCTGAACCTTGGCTCAGGGCCGCTCCTGCTGGTTTTGTTACCATTTGACATATATGGCATGTTTTTCAGAACTGAATTAAGTCTTTAGGAAGGCTGGCCATGTAAAATACCTGTCTATTGACATTGACATTTTCCACATGTTGATATGTTGATGTGCTAATTGCAATATCTTCTCACAATATCTGGGCTGTATAGCTATCTGGTGAACAATCATCCATCCATTGTCTGCAAGTCTGTGAGGATTCCTCCACTTCCCAATCAGAACTCCCTTTTTCATGTCCTAGAACTCTGGAACTCCTTCAGCCTCAGTATGAGCTGTCTGTTCTAATCTACATACCTCTAGATCTGCTTTCCTGAGCCTCAAAGATGTGCCAAACATCTCTTTTGAACTGAGATAACAAGGTGTAGAGCTGGATGAACACAGCAGGCCAGGCAGCATCAGAGGAGCAGGAAAGCTGATGTTTCGGGTTTGGACCCTTCTTCAGAAAAAATTCTCTTTTGAACTACTGTCATTCTTACGTCCCCACCATCTGCTTATGGTATTACTGTGACCCCTGTTGATGGACTTTGTTTAGTCATTATTTTAGTCACTATACATGATGGGAAGATGTCTGCAACCAGTTCCTGCAATGTTTTGTCTCTCTAGCTTTTCAATGATTATAGGCGAAGCTGTAACTTTCACTTCTGCCAAATCATTCCCTAGTAGTAATAAGCTCCATTCACAGGTAATTTCCGAACTATCTGACTAGACTAGTCCACACAACAAGACACAATACAATTAGATCTGTACAATAAAACTGGGATGTGCTCTTCACCTACTCCATTTACCAATGCTTTAGCTTTGAAAGAATTCTCTAGAGGGACATCTAAATCAGTCTCTAGCAAAAGAGTTTGCGTAACCCCTCTACATCTTAGAATAGTTAAAGGCTTGTATGCTTTCTTTGAAGAAAATGGGGTTATCTTCCCTCTGGATTAAAAAAAGGATTCATATCTCTCATCTACACTCACAACCATGTCTGCTTCCGGTCTCTCAGTTGTAGTTAAACCTACAATTTTATCCATTGTCATCTCCTTCCGAGTTTCTTTTCAAGACTCATGCTTATGGACTACAGTAAGTTCTTTGGGTTTCCCTTTCAACTTGCAGTTTTCTGAATGAGTGCGTCCCAATTTATTACAATGGAAAGACCATGGTTTCTGATCTTCTCCTCCACCTTCAGGACTTTCATTTCTGATCTGAGAAGAACACCTTCAGGCATTCCCAGACTTCCATTCTTTACCTTGGCTACTTGCTTTCCTTTCATAGAATCATAGAATCCCTACAGTGTGGAATCAGGCCATTCGGCCCATCACATCTACAACAACCCTCCGAAAAGCATCCCACCTAGACCCACCTCCCTACCCTATCCCTGTAACCCTGCCTTTCCCGTGGCTAACCCACTTAGCCTGCAGATCCCTGCACACTATGGACAATTTAGCATTGCCAATCCACCTAAGCTGCACACCTTTGGACTCTCCCAATTTCTATCTCTTTTGAATTTATGAGGGTGATGGTAAAATGGTTTAGTTTTTAGGAGTAGTCAGCCGTTATTTTTATGAGTTATTATTATGATGGTAAAAAGGTTTAGTTTCAAGGAGTAGTCAGCCATTACTTTTATGAGTTATTATTATGAAAGTTTTTAAATTATTCTAAGAGAATAACCTCTCTAAAAGCTTCATGTACGGTTTCAACTTGCAATGTTCTTATCCACCTGTTAAAATTACATTGCTTAACCCTTTTGAATTCAATGTAGGTTTGACCAGGCTGATTCCCTAAATTCTAGACCCTTTGCCTATATGCCTGAGGCACTAACCTGTATTTAACCAGTGAAGTCTCCTTCACTGTGTCCTATTACTGAAAAACTTCCTCTGACAGTGAAGCATGAATTTCCTGTGCTTTGCCTGCCATTTATCTACTTCCCACGAGCAACGTCCAATCTTATTGCCCAATTCATTTGCCTTGCCATTTTCTCAAGTGATGCGAAGAATACCTCCTCATCCTTTTCCTCAAATTTTTGTCAGCCTGTGCAAACTTATACATTTCCTTACCAGGCTTCAATGATGCCTCAGATCATCCCAGCCTGCAACACCTGACATCTCAACTGTGTCATTTCCAGCTTAGGCTGTTTTCTCTTTCCCTTTGCACTTCTGGTGTTTAAGGTACTTGGGAAGATTTGTAGCTCGGGTTGTGAATGAGGTTGTTGGCTTGCTCACCAAGCTGACTGGTTATTGTACAGATATTTCATCATATTTCTGGTGTTTTTCATTCCACAGATGCTATCAGACTTGTTGAGTTTCTTTGACACAGGTTTTGTTCTGGTAAAACTCCTTGCAGTCCACAATTTTTAAAGACACAAAAGCAAAAAGACATGATTCTTAAAAACAAGAAGTGGTCTTGCCTTGAATAAGATGGAGTGTTGTGGTCCCAGCTGATGTTATTACCGGTCAACTTAGATTCCAGACTGAAATCTGGCTTGATAGATTTTTATTATAAAAGCAATCTTTCACTAAAACACAATTCTACAGATGTAGTTTTGACAACAAAACAGAAGTTAATTATATAAAAAACATGAATGTAAAATTGAACAGAATTAGCAAAAGGTTTCAAAACACACAGTAAAACAAAAATACCATTCTATCCATCCAAACATCATTACTTTACAGTGCTCAAATCCCACATGATTCAATTCCTGATCACAAGATTTTGATAGCATTTTCCTTGTTTATTCACACAACAGAACTTAAGATTTCAGAGATAATGGGAACTGCAGATGCTGGAGAATCCGAGATAACAAAGCGTGAAGCTGGATGAACACAGCAGGCCAAGCAGCATCTTAGGAGCACAAAAGCTGACGTTTCTGGCCTAAGCCCTAAGACTTCCTCGGTTTCAAATAAGCCATTCATCATCGAAAC
Organism: Stegostoma tigrinum; assembly: GCF_030684315.1. Taxonomy (NCBI): domain Eukaryota; kingdom Metazoa; phylum Chordata; class Chondrichthyes; order Orectolobiformes; family Stegostomatidae; genus Stegostoma; species Stegostoma tigrinum. The sequence goes on along the minus strand of NC_081362.1, from coordinate 87,645,196 downwards.
GAATGCATGGCACCTTTAAACATACATGAACCAGGCGCAATGAGTTTTTTGTACACTGCAGGCCTTATCTTGAAGGTAAGATTTTATTGAAAAGGTTTTACTGTAATGAGCATTTATGGCATGCAAATGCATAATCCTGAATCAGTACAGGACGGCATACTACACAGCATGCCACTGACATTATCTCACAATTCACCCCACCACTGGGAAATTGAAATGTTGTACCCTGTCTAAATCAGCCAGCCCACAGGTTTCACTTTCCATTCTTTCAAACCTCATAAAATCCCCTCCCTTCAGCGGGTGTCACCTCTGCATATATCCAAGATATGAAACAAAACAGATTTTATGTATTTTTTTCATGGAGAGATATTGACCCATGACTAGTACTGTTCATCTCACTTCCTCAGCATCACAAACATTTTAATGACTGGTTCGATCTATCCCCAGGCCACATTAAGTGGTCAATTCTAGTAAGGTCCTTTCCACTCACAAAGTTTGCTGCCCAAGTGCAGGTAGCACTGCACTGCCTTTTTAAACTTTGACTTCTCTGTCAGCTCAAAATCTATGTTGTGCTTTCAAAAGATAACTTGTAGTTTATGGAATGGTGTGTTTACTGTATGCTGTTGCCTGGGAGATCAACCATAGCGTTTGTTGCAATACTGTGATCATACTGTATTTTACAATACATTGCTTGAAGTTTTACTGTAAAGAGGTGGCACAGTGGGTCAGTGGTTAGCACTGCTGCCTCACAGTGCCAGGGACCTGAGTTCAATCCCTGCCTCGGGCCACTGTCTGTGTGGAGTATGCATATTCTCCCCGCGTCTGCGTGGGTTCCCTCCAAGTGCTCCAGTTTTCTCCCACTGTCCAAAGATGTGCAGGCTAGTGGATTGGCCATGCTAAATTGCCTGTAGTGTTCAGGGGTGTGTAGATTAGGTGGATTATAGGGGGATGGGTCTGGGTGGGATGCTCTCAAGGTTGGTGTGGACTTGTTGGGCCGAAGGGCCTGTTTCCACATGGTAGGAATTCTATGGAAATATCCAGGTTAGGAGGACTGGCCAAGCTTATTTGCCCATAGTGTCCAAGGAATTTCAGGCTAGGTGGACTGTCCATAGGAAGTGGGATAGCACAGGGGTGGTGAGTCTGCGTGGCGTGCCCTACAGAGGGTCAGTGTGGACCTGTTGGGCCGAGTGGCTGCTTCCACACTGTAGGGATTCAATGGAAAGGAGCTAAAACAGAGATATGCACCACAGAATGTACTGCCCCAATTATTTAAAGATGGGCAAGATCTGAACATTGATATATCATGAGCAGTAGACTACCAATTTGTGTAGGCATCTCCTTTCTGTTCAGTTGATTGCTGCCGGGTGGGTCACTAGGAGAAAGTTCTGAAGAAGGTAGGGAGTGCTCTCATCCAGCATGTGCTGACATGATGACATTAGGCATCAAGTGAGCCATTCTTGGCAGTGGATATCAAGGATTTGGAACGTACAACTGAAGTAATCTTGGTAAGCTGCTCTGTTTACTTGACTCTCCCACATGACACAAACAGACCAAAATCTCACATTACTACTCCACAATCACTTTCCCTAATGTGCAGCTACACTTTCCAAGTACCGTCCCAGAATCAGTCCTTTCTAGGATGAAGCTGATGGGTGAAGCTTATCTGGTAATGTCAGTTAACTCTTTCCAATAAAAATAACAGATCTTGAGTCAGAAAGCTGAGGATCCAGTTGCAGAGGGCTGAGCCAAGACCTAGGTCCCAGAGTTTTGAGATCAGTCTGGAGGGGATGATAGTGTCAAAGCTGGAGCTGTAATCATTGAGCAGGAATCTGATGTAGGTGTCCTTGTTGTTCAGGCGTTCCAGGGACGAGTTCAGGTGTAGCAAAATGGCATCTGCTGTGGACCTGTTACTTCAGTTGCCACATGTATAGGATTGAGGCAGGCTGGGAGACTACAGTTGATGTGGGCCATAACCAGCCACTCAAAGCACTTCATGATTGTGGAGGTCAGAGCCACTGGGCAGTAGTCATTAAGCAACACTGCATGTGCTTTCTTAGGTATCAGGATGATGGCAGTCTTCTTGAAGCATAAGAACATAAGAACTAGGAGTAGAGGCAGACCATCCAGCCCGTCAAGCCTGCCCCACCATTTAATAAGATCATGGCTGATCTTTTTGAGACTCAGTTCCACTTACCCGCCCACTCACCATAACCCTTAATTTCTTTACTGTTCAGAAATCTATCTAGCCTTGCCTTAAACACATTCAGTGAGGTAGCTTCAACCACTTCACTGGGCAGGGAATTCCACAGATTCACAACCCTTTGGGTGAAGAAGTTCCTCCTGACCTCAGTCCTACATCTGCTTCCCTTTATTTTGAGGTGATGCCCTCTACTCCTAGTTTCACCTGCTAGCGGAAACAACCTCCCTGCCTCCACCTTATCTATTCCCTCCATAATCTTATATATTTCTATAAGAGCTCCCCATATTCTTCTGAATTCCATTGAGTATAATCCCAGTCTACTCAGTCTCTACTCATAATCCAACCCTCTCACCTCTGGAATCAACCAAGTGAATCTCCTCTGCACCCCTCCAGTGCTAGTGTATCACTTCTCAAGTAAGGAGACCAAAGCTGCACACAGTATTCCAGGTGTGGCCTCACCTGGACTCTAGAACTGCAGCATGACCTCCCTGTTTTTAACCTCCATCCCTCTGGTAATGGCAGACAGAATTCCATTTGCCTTTTTAATTACCTGCTGCACCTGCAATCCCACTTTTACTGATTCATGCACAAGGACACCCAAGTCCCTCTGCACAGCAGCATGCTACAATTTTTTACCAATTAAAACATAGTCCATTTTCCTGTTATTCCTACCAAAATGGATAACCTCACACTTATCAACATTGTACTCCATCTGCCAGACCTTTGCCCACTCACTTGGACTATCTATATCCCTTCTCAAGTAAGGAGACCAAAGCTGCACACAATATCCCTCCGCAGACTTTCAGTGCCTTCTGCACACTTTGCTCTACCAAGGTCGGGACCTCGGTGTGTAGGAGGGAGAGGTTGAAGATATTGGTGAATACCTCCGCCAGTTGGTCCATATCCACATCCACATCCTTTTGGTAATGTGGCGACCAGAACTGTACGCAATATTCCAAATGTGGTCGAGCCAAAGTCCTATACAACTGTAACATGACCTGCCAACTCTTGTACTCAATCCCCCATCCAATGAATGAAAGCATGCTGTATGCCTTCTTGACCACTCTATCAACCTGCGTTGCCACCTTCAAGGAGCTGAACACCTGAACACACCAGAACACCCAGGTTAACATGCAGGTTCAGTTGGCAGTTAGGCAAATACAATGTTAGTATTCATTTAAAGAGGACTATAACACAAGAGCAGAGATGTGCTGCTGAGGCTGTATAAGACTCGGTGAAACCAGATTTGCAATATTGTATCCAGTTTTAAACCCCATACCTAAGGAAGGGTGTGCTGGTTTTGGACAGTGTCCATGTTGGGTTTGCAAGAATGATCCCAGAGATAAACAGCTTGTCATACAAGGAGCAGTTGAGGTCTCTGGGTCTGTATTCAATGGAGTTCGGGGGAAATGAGGGGGAAACCTACAGAGTACTGAGAGGCCTGGATAGATTGGGTTTGCAGAAGATATTTCCACTAGTAACAGAGGACAGGACCAAAGGCATATCCTCAGAAGCTATGCCTCGTTATAACTGAGATCAGGAGGAATTTCTTCAGTCGGTGGGGGGGGGTGTTGAATCTGTGGAAATCATTGCCGCAATGAGTTATGAAGGTCAATTTGTTGACTGTTTTTAAGACAGAGGTAGATGGGCTCTTAAACAGAAGTTGCTGGAAAAGCTCTGTGGAAGGGTCACTGGACCCAAAACATTAACTCTGACTTTTCTTCACAGATGTTGTCAGACCTGCTGAGCTTTTCCAGCAACTTCTGTTTTTGTTCCTGATTTACAGCATCTGCAGTTCTTTCAGTTTTACAGATAGATTCTTGATTTGTAAGTGGATTGAGGATGACAAGGAGAAAGAAAGAGAATGGAGCTGAAAAACATATCAGCCATGATCGAATGACAGTGCAGACTCAAGGGGCCGAATGGCCTGATTCTGCTCCTATATCTTATGGTCTTAAAAGAAATAGACTCGCTATAATAGAGTTCGTCATTTGTGTTTCTTTCCTGCTATTGATTGAAAACAATGTGTTTGCAAATAATATTTCTGCTAAGTACAGAGACCCAAGGAGTTTTTTTTCTTTTAACCTGGGTTCTTCAGTCAAGTGGGCTGGGGACTTAGGATAGCTTCATTCAATTTTTCAAATTTATGATGCATTTAGGAATAGTGGGGCTTGATTTCCAGCCATCCCCCGAGTGAATTGTGACAGCTAACAGAATCAAAGCTGTTGTTCCTTGAGCTTTCTTGAACACGTTATCAATTACTGCTAAGTGAGATATTATATTTCAAAACAGTGCCATTATGGCATTTAATAGTACTTGGGGTGAGATATTAAATTCAGGTGAGTATGTTTTCATATTGGGTGGATGTAAAAGATCCCATGGCATAATTTTAAAAAAGAGCAGGGAAATTGAATTGAATTTGCTTTAATATCCCTGGTGTTCTGACCAATACTTAACTCTCATTTCATACCATATAAACAGATTAGCTTGTTATTATCACATTATTTGTGGGAGTTTGCAATGTGAAAATTGGTTGCCATATTTCCAGCATTACAACAGTGACAGAATTTAAAAATACTTAATTGACTTTAAAGCTCTTTTCCACATCCTGAGGCCACATAAGGTGCTATATAAATGTTAGTGATAATGGGAACTGCAGATGCTGGAGAATCCAAGATAATGAAGTGTGAAGCTGGATGAACACAGCAGGCCCAGCAGCATCTCAGGAGCACAAAAGCTGACGTTTCAGGCCTAGACCCTTCATCAGAGAGAACGATGAAGGGTCTAGGCCCAAAACGTCAGCTTTTGTGCTCCTGAGATGCTGCTTGGCCTGCTGTGTTCATCCAGCTTCACACTTCATTACCTTATAAATGTAAATTTTTTTTGATAGCAATATCATTTGCTGTTTACTCTCTTAAAATCTTTGATAACTTACATTAGATGCATTTAATATTCCTTCGTCCGTGGTATCAAATGCAATATTTCCAGGTTTGCTGATGATACAAAACTAAGTGAAATTGTGAATGGAGAGGAGGATATAAACAGACTTTGGGGTGATTTAGGTAAATTGCATGAGTAAGAAAATGCACGGCAACTGCAATATAACATAGATAAATGTGAAGTTGTCTACTTCGGCAAAAAGAACAGAACGGCAGAATATTATTGAAGTGATGATGGTTTGGGAGATGTTGATGTACAAAGTGGTATGGACCAGACCAAACCTCCTCAAAATATTCAGAAGGTTTCTTATTTTAAAGGTAGGTGTAAGGTGTTTCATTCCATATGCAATTCAATTGGTCAAACTATCAGATGTAAAGCAAAACACACTTCATTCATCCACTATAGTTAAAATACAACAAAAGTAAGAATGAACTGGAATAACATAACTCTATTGGAAAATTTAACAATAATTGATACAGTAACTATTACTAATTAACTGTTCCAATTTAGTAACATCCCATAAACATACTCTTTGCAAAAGGCAAATTCAGAAAACAGTTGGATTCACATGCAACTCCAATAGCAGGCAGAGAACCCCCGAATTTAGGCTGCAACAGAGAGGGACAAAAAAAAGCTTCCAACTCTTCAAGATCCCAACTGCAACTACAATTACATCTCCTATCCACAGCGAAGGGATAAGGGAGTCAAAAGCTAGTGGGCATAGACTGAAGATCAGATGGGAAAGATTTAAAAGGGATCTAAGAGGCAACTTTTTCATGCTGGGGGGTGGTGTGTGTATGGAACGAGCTGCCAGAAGCTGCCAGAGGAAGGGGTGGAGGCTGGTACACTTACAACATTTAAAAGGCATTTGGATGGATACATGAATAGGAAGGGTTCTGTGGATAGGAGATTGGCCACATTCATTCAGACTGTTTCCACTGCTTCGCTTTGAAAAGAAAATACCCCCAAGGCTTCACAAGTTATTTATCTTCTCATATATTGCTCACCACCTGTCTCCCAATCTTTCTCTAAAAGAAACCAGGACAAAACACACTTCTTTAAGCCACAGATTCATCACAAAAGGGACGTGGGTATCCTCCTACGTTAGTCATTGAAAGCAAATGTGCAGGTGGAGTAAGCAGTTAAGTTTGAGTACAGGAGCAAGGAGGTCTTACTGCAGGTATACAGAGCCTTGGTGAGACCACAGTTGGAGTATCAAGTTCAAATTTGGTCTCCTTACCTAAGGAAAGATCTACTTGCCAGTGAGTGAGCACAATGAAGGTTCACCAGACTGATCCCTGAGAAACAGGAGATTGGTTTGACTGGGCTTATATTCACTGGAGTTTGAAGAATGGCAGGGAATCTCATTGAAGACATAAAATTCAAGCAGTTTGGACAGATTAGATGTAGGGATGACGTTTCTCCTGGCCAAGGGATCCGGAACAAGGGCTAATAGTTTCAAAATACACAGAAGGCCATTATGGTCTGTGATGAGGAGAAATTTCTTCACTCAGAGTATGGTGAACCTATGGAATTTTCTACAACAGAAGGCCATGGCGGCCAAGTCTCTGAATATATTTAAAATTAGAAATTGACAGGTTTGTACAAGCTAAAGGTGCCAAGAAGTATGTGGGCACAGTGTGAAAACATAAGAACATAAGTATTAGAAGCAGAAGTAGCATATCTGGTCCCTTGAACCTGCTCTGCCATTCAATAACATCATGGCTGATTTTTTCGAGGCTCGGCTCCACTTACTCCCACCCCTGCTCACCATAACCCTAATTCCTTTACTGTTCTAAACTCTGTCTACCTTTGCCTTAAAAACATTCAATGAGGAAGCCTCAACTACTTCACCGGGCAGAGAATTCCACAGATTCAGAACCCTTTGGATGAATAAGTTCCTCCTCAGCTCAGTCCTAAGTCTGCTTCCCATTATTTTTAGGCTATGCCCCCAGTTCTAGTTTCACCCACCAGTGGAAACAACTTACCTGCTTCTATCTTATCTATTCATAGAGTCACAAAGAGATACAGCATGGAACCAGACCCTTCAGACCAATTCGTCCATGCTGACCAGATATCCTAAATTGACCTAGTCCCAGTTGCCAGCATCTGAACCCTTCCTATTCATGTATCCATCCAAATGCCTTTTAAATGTTGTAAGTGTACCAGCCTCCACCCCTTCCTCTGGCAGCTTCTGGCAGCTTGTTCCATACACACACCAGCCCCCAGCATGAAAAAGTTGCCTCTTAGATCCCTTTTAAATCTTTCCCATCTGATCGTCAGTCTATGCCCACTAGCTTTTGACTCCCTTATCCCTTCGCTGTTCACCCTATCCACATCTCTCATGACTTTATAAACTTCTACAAGTTGCCCCTCAGCCTTTGACATCCCAGGGTAAATAGCCCCATCCTATTCAGCCTCTCCCTAAAGCTCAAACCCTCCAACCCCAGCAACATCGTGGTAAATCTTTTCTGAATCCTTTCACGTTTCACAACATCCTTCCAATAACAGGGAGATCAGTATTACAAAAGCGGCCTAACCAATGTCCTGTATAGCTGCAACATGACCTCCCAACTCCTATACTCAATGCACTGACCAATGAAGACAAGTGTACCAAATGTCTTCTTCAATATCCTGTCTATCTGCGAATCCACTTTCAAGGAACTATGAACCTGTTTCATCATAATTTTATATGTTTCTAGAAGATCCCCCTCATTCTTCCAAATTCCAATGAGCACAGTCCAATACTTCAATGAGTACAGACCCAAATGAGTATGCTATTGAGGTAGATCAGCCATGAACGTGTTGCCTGGTGAAGTATGCTTGACGGGTGAATGGCCTACTGCTGCTATTTTCCATATCCCTCTGTTTCAATTGTGTTATTCAACCATTTAAAGTAAATAGGCAAATTCCCTTATTCAAAATCTTGGCAAGGGTTTTAGACATTGAATGCTAATGCACTGATCTCAACCATTACAGTTCATCACAAGTTTGTCTGACATAAGGCAGTGGAATGGATTAGTGCAGTCCAGAATGGTTACTATTATCAGTGGAGATTAGACCTCTGTGTTGTGGCTCTTGTCGACTCTGGTTAAAAAGCCTGGCTTGTGTTTGAAACAAGTCACAATGTATTTGGGCAATATTAAGACAGACAGGACATGGAAGATAGGAAAAAGGAAACACTTATCTATATGTGAATTGGTTTGACTGATGATGGCCTCTCATCAAAGTGCAGTCCTCCTCAAGCATCCAATAAGCGCTGTGCAGCTCTTAACAGCTTGCTTCTAATGCATTTCTATTAATATTCCTCTGTGTATTTTTATAGTATTCTGACAACAGGCATCCCAGAAATTCTGACCTGCACATCTTGCACTGAATTTACTCAGTTTACACCAGAAAAAAGAAAAATGCAAATATTAGAAATCTGAACTAAAAACAGAAAATGTTCCAAATGTTACTACAGCTCTGTAAACAATGATGGCATAATTTGAACTTTTAGAGACTAACATTGTCATTCCTGAGTCAGAAGTTTGTGTCTCAAGTTACCACTTTGAACTGTTTTTTAATTTCTTAAGAGAACATGAGTATTGCTGACGTTTCGGGCCTAGACCCTTCATCTAGGCCCGAAACGTCAGCTTTTGTGCTCCTGGGGTGCTGCTTGGCCTGCTGTGTTCATCCAGCCTCACATTTTATTATCTTGGAATCTCCAGCATCTGCAGTTCCCATTATCTCAGATGAGTATTGCTGGTTTGACAGCATTTATTTCTCATCCCTAACTACCCTTGAGAAGGAGCTGCCTTCTGGAGTTTAGGAACATTAGGAAGAGTGCTCTAGGAGTTTGAGCCAGGAGCAGGGAAAGAACGACAATATATTTCCAAGTGAGTATGGCGTGTGGCTAGGAGGGGAACCTGCGAGTGGTGGCGTTCCCATACATCCATTGCCCTTGTCCTTTTAGGTGGTAGAAATGAAGTTTTGAAAGGTGCTGATGGAGGAGCTTCAAGAAGTTGCTGTAGTGCCTCTTGCAGATGGCAGCCACTGCTGCCACTGTGCGTCAGTGGTGAAGGGGGACTGAATGTTGAAGGTGGTCAGTGGGATGCCAGTCAAAGCAAGATATAATTACAGACTCCCTTCAGTGTGGAAACACGCCATTTGGTCCCACAAGTCCATATCAACTCTCCAAGGAGCATCCCACCCAGACTAACCACCCTAAACTTTGTTCTAGATGGTGTCTTGCTTCTTCGATGATGTGGGATGCTGTGCACCCATCCAGGTTAGCAGAAAAAATTCCATTGTACTCCTGACTTGTGCCTTGTAGACGATAAACAGGCTTTAAGGAAACAGTAGCTGAGTAGTCGCCACAGGATTCCCAACCTCTGACCTGTTCTTGTTGCTACTGTATTTGCAAGTGCATAAACCAGCCTGATGCCACAATGCAGGATTTGGAGGTTTAAGCACTGTTAGAGGCTCTGTCATTCAAAAGAAGCACCAAGCCCAGTTCTTTCCTTAAGCTGATAATAAGGATCTCATGGTCCAGTCAATGAGAAGGGGTTTCTCCTAGCAGGCTGACTAATAATAACTTTTAAATCAGCATCACTGATATAGCCATAGACACAACACTTCAAAAGTAATTAATTGGTCTGATCTTCATGGGCACAAGTCCAAATATACATGCTTCCGCCTGCACAGCAGACAAACAAAGAAATGGCCTGTGGAATGAGATATTTGCTTGAAATGAACAAGCGCAAAGAATGGAAGTGGATAGGTCCATTGGAAATAGAGATAACAAGGTGTAGAGCTGGATGAACACAGCAGGCCAAGCTGCATCAGAGGAGCAGGAAGGCTGACGTTTTGGGCCTAGATACTCTGACAAAAGGTCTAGGCCCAAAACGTCAGCCTTCTGCTCCTCTGATGCTGCTTGGCCTGTTGTGTTCATCCAGCTCTACACCTTGTTATCTCAGATTCTCCAGCAACTGCAGTTCTTTTGGAAAGCCTTTTGCAAAGCATTCTCTGTGATAATTAGGTACTAAATTCAGATCTATATGTCCCATCCTTGGAATTCAGCCAGTGTGCTAGGCCTTAATCTCCAGGCAGAAAAAATGAACCTGACTGAATTCACCAAAGGTAGAAGTACTGGCACAGCAGTGGTGGAAGTGTTATTTCCATTGGGCTTGTAAAACGGAGACTCAGTAAAACATTTTGGGGTCACAGGTTCAAATTTCACCACTTTAGCTGCTCGAACATAAATTCAATTAAATAATAGAAATCAGGAATTGAAAGCTAGTCTCAGTAATAGTGCCACTGAACTACCATCAATTGCCATAAAAACTCATCTGACAGATTAATGTTGGGAAGTAATCTACCATTCTCACCTGGCCAGACCTATATGTGAGTCCAGACCCACAGCAATATGACTGACTCTTAACTGCCCTCTGAAATGGCCTGGCAAGTTACTCAATTCAAGGACAATTTAGCATTTGGCCACAAATATTGGCTCAATCCCATGAAGGAAAAGTGGTTGAAATGCATAGTACAGGTCTGTCTTGGGGTGAGGGTGCAACATCCTCAGTTGAACATAGTGGTAGAACAGCAGGAAGTACCACCTTACACAGTACATTCACTGTAACAGAGCTAGTGATTCAGGAATGGTAAGGGAGGATATGATGGGTTAATAAGGCTGAGATTTACCTCCTTCTGCATGAAGAACTGAGACAATAATGTAACCATCTGAAGTTTACACCACAAGGAAGCAAAAATCAGCAATTCCTCTAATCTTTCACCCATTTTATTTTATATTACCCATACCCGAAAACCTACTGATTTTATGTCATAACAATAGAACTACAGAAATGATACAGCACAGAAGGGGGCCATTTGGCCCATCTTGTCCATGCTGACTCAAAGACACCCAGGCACCCATTCTAATTCCATCTTTTTAAAAAATTATTAATGGGATGAGGGAGTTGCTAGCTAGGCAGCATTTATTGCCCATTCCTAATTGCACCGAGGGCAGTTCAGAGTCAACCACATCTTCCTACTCACAGCGCATAGGCCTGAAGTTCACAGCACTTAAGCTGCGGATCCAGGTACTTCTAAAAAGAGTTTAGTGTCTTTGCCTCCATTACCAATTCAGGCAGCCAATTCCAGACACTTACCGCCCTGTGCTCTCATCCCCTGTAATCCTTCTGCCACTTGAATGTATGGCCCCAATGCTTCAGGTGCTCCTCAGCATTAACCCTTTCAGACCCTTAGCCAAATTCTCAAAGCCATAGACTATATTAATTCAAAACTTGTATGTATATCACTGTTGCTTCATTGGCACTGGGTTTACAAACTAGAATACCGTCCCTAGTAGCACTGCATTTACCTAAACTTCCCTACCCATGGACAGCACTGCCTCAAGCAAGCAGCACAGCACCATAATTCTCAAGGCATTCAGAGGAGGGCAACAAATTCCAACTTTGTCAGTGATGCTTACATTCCATTAATTAAGTAAGTAAATAAACCTGAAGAATATTGAACATCTGAATGACGATAGCCCATAAAGAAAAAAATAGATACAAATGATATAATGACTTTATAATACAATTACTACAAATAATATTTGCACTTTCACATTGTTCAGTATGTCTGTTACATCTCAGCCACGCATCACAGAATAGAATTGACAAATGTATGCAGGGACTGTCTCATATTTTTATTGAATGATTACATGAAGATCACACAAGTAAAGATTGTGCAATTTGATTAACTGTGAGGACCTTAACACGTTGCTTGAAAGTACAGGACTGCAGCTTTCAATTAATCAGAATATCATTTAAATAACGCAAACCACCAATTGGTCTTTTTAAGCAGAGCTGTCAGAAATTTCCATAAATATTCTCCTACAGTAGACAATGTGCTACCCTGTTCAGAAGACAGACAGAAGTTAATGATGTGTGTTATACTTTAGCACTCAAACACTTCAGCAAAAAAACTTAAGTAGTTTCGGGTCTCAGTTGTTATGAGGCAGACAAAACCTCCATCTGCGCCAGACTGTCCATCGGGTGGAGATGAAGAATGTTCCCCACATACAAATTTCATCCCCAACGTATGGTTTTGCACCTGATTGGCTCCTGGCCTCAATGGTAGCTATGGTAAGTTCTGCAGACAGAGTACTGTAGACAATTGGTTAGATATAGTTGGAGGGGCACCATTTGACAGTGTGTGGTGAGGTGAGAAGGCACACATCACCATTGGCATTGTTCTGCACCACATTCTAGCCAAATGAGCTAGATTAGCCAACTTTCCTGACTCTACCAAAAGCCCTGAGGAAATTAGGTCCAATATATTAAGGTTCAGCATGGGTTCACTGTGGCACTTTCTTTTTATTTCAAAAATATACTTTATTCATAAAAAATGCGTATGTGCGTGTATATGTATATATATCTATTTATTTACGTAGACACACACACTCTCGCACACACACACATACTCATTCAGACTCACATACACACTGATCACATCCTCTCTCATGTGCACACACACACAGACAGACACACGCACACACACACTCATACACACTCACATACACACTCAGCACATGCTGTCACACATGTGCACACACACATGCATGCACACATGCACACACACAGGCACACACACACATATTCATACACACTCATCACATGCTCTCACACGTGTACACACATGCACACACTCACATACACACTCAAACACGCACACGCAGACACATGCACACAGACACACACTCTCTCTCACATACATGAACACACACACATGCACACACATACACATGCACACAGACACACACGCTCTCTCTTACACACACGCACACACACACATTCACTCAAACACGTGCACACACACACACTCTCTCTCTCTCTCTCTCACACACACACACGAACACACACACACACATATACACAGAGTCACAAATGCAGTTCAGTTCTGTAGTGAAGCATACACAGAAATGAATATTAGAGTGTGACTCTATCCAACAAACAAACCAAAGGCATTTCTTATTTGAACAAGACTATATTTACATATATTTGAGGCATGAGGGGTATCTGATAACGGAATAGACCTCCATTTAACTTCAGCAGAAAGACCTTCGACAGTGGTCTTTCCACACTGCACATTGGCAGCAGCTGCCCCAAGCTTTAGTGCATCCCTCAGCACAATAGTCCTGGACCTCGGCATGTGCCAGCGTGCAACACTTGGTCAAGGCCAACTCCTTGCTTTGAGAGACCAGACTTAGTTAAGAAGAACTTCTCTGAAGAGCACATCACAGAAATAGACCGAACAATGCAGTGATCATACTCCATGTGAATCTCCTTCCAGCCCACTCCAGTTGTCCTGTCTCCCCTTAAGTACATCAACTTTTGCCTTAACAACTCCTTGAGGTAGCATGTTCCAGGTTTAAATCTAGGCGTGGGGCTTAATTCCTCTATGTCTATTTTTACCACAGTGGCTAAGACATCTGCATCAAATTTTTGCCTGTGATCGTTTAAATTTATGTTGAACAATTAACAAGTAAGTTAAACGAGCACAGACAGGAATTTGAGGCAAATGTGTAATCCATCCCTCTGAAAATAGCACACACAGTAAATTAAAGAAACATTTCTAATTTAAAACAAAAAGCTCAATTTAACTAAGAGAAGGAAATCAGTCAAAAATACTGGAGGGAGTGAATATCAAACCTTCAGATCTGCTGGGAAAGGAGGTGTTAAATTCTTAAAAATTCTGAAATCAAACCACAACCAGCTCCTTCTGGGGTCAATGAGTAACCTGGTTGCCTGAGCCAAGTTGGTAAATTAAGTATATTGACGAGGTGCGTTCCCTCTTGTTATATTTTCACATTATTCAAAAAGAGTTAGGAGCTGTATTGTTGTATGTGTGTTTTTTAATGACCAGGATGCCACATCATTCACTGCTGCACTACAATCTGTGCACCAAACTAACAATGTATCATTCCACAACTCCTGGTAAGATCTGAGTTTTACTTTCAATGTCAGTCCCCAAATCTGTGTAAAATACTATAGACTATTCTGAACTTGTGTGAATAACAAGCTGGCAGAAGGTATAAACCCCAAACATTTTAAGAGGATTTCATGCTGAATTATATTGATAATAAAATCAACTCAGTTTGATGTAAAATGGAGAGAGAGAAAACTAAGTGAATTGTGCAAAAGTAGAACAGCTGGTCTTGCAATAAACACACAATTCCAACCCACAATGAACTGAGCGAAATAACCGCAGAGAGGCCAGAACCAAGTCACTCTTTATTTACATGAGAACAGTCCATTACTGTAGTACTGCCTCTTCAGAGTCAGCTCTTAAGAGTACATTCCCCTTTTTATCTGTCAGCCAGGACTCCCTGATTGGATCAGAGTAACAGTTCCAATCAGGGAACTCATATTCTATAAAGTCCAGCTGGCTGACCTCGTTCCAATCACTACACTGAGAGGCTAACATCATGGAGGCATTTGAAAGGTTTAAACAATAATATCGACTGACATTCAGGAGTTTTCAAGAAAGTGCGAAGGAAGAGGGAAGGGTCAGCTTCATCTTTTTGAGGATGGGAGAGAAAGGGTTGGATCTCATCGATAGCTCGAAGGTGATTGAGGAAGACAGTAAAAACAATGACAACGTTTTTGAGAAGTTCAGCACATGTTCAGTCAAAGTCAAACCAACATATGAGCTGGTTCCTGAAGCAGGAACTAGCTCAACCTGTTGACAACTTGTTAGTGAGACATCTCCTCACTTCCCTTACGGCTAATTGGAACATTTGGCCTTCTATCTCAGGGCCTTTCTTGTCCAACCGATGACCAGAATCCTGTTCTGGTTGGCCGGGAAATGGCAAAGAAAGGATGAAATGGTGGTTGGCACTTCTGTTAATTCATATCTCTTCATGCCCAGAGGCACACCATTTCTCAGTGGCTCCAGCCCCCCATCTCTTGCCTACATTAGAGCAACATCTTGATCTCAGAAGGAATCAAGGGCTATGGGGAGCGTGCAGGGAAGTGGAGTTGAAATGCCCATCAGCCATGATTTAAATGGCGGAGTGGACTTGATGGGCCGAATGGCCTTACTTCCACTCCTATGTCTTATGGTCTTATGATCTAACATTTAAGGACTCTAGGTCTATATTTGATGGAGTTTAGAAGGATGAGGGGGGGATATAGTTGAAACTTTTAGAATACTGAAAGGCCTAGATATAGTGGACATTGGGAGGATTAGATTAGATTAGATTACCTACAGTGTGGAAACAGGCCCTTTGGCCCAACAAGTCCACACCGCCCCTTGAAGCATCCCACCCAGACCCAATCCCCTAAAACCCACACACCCCTGAACTCTACGGGCAATTTAGCATGGCCGATCCACCTAACCTGCACATCTTTGGACTGTGGGAGGAAACTGGAGCACCCGGAGGAAACCCACGCAGACACGGGGAGGATGTGCAAACTCCACACAGACATTTGCCCGAGGCTGGAATCGAACCTGGATCCCTGGTGCTGTGAGGCTGCAGTGCTAACCACTGAGCCACCGTGCTGCCCTCCATTAGCAGTTTCCATTAGCAGAAGAGGCTGGCACCCAAGGGCACAGGCTTAGAGTGAAGGGAAGACCCTTTAGAACTGAGGTGAGGAGAAACTTCTTCAGCCAGAGGGTGGTGAATCTATGGAATTCATTGCCACCAAAGGCTGTGGAGACCAGGTCACTGAGTATATTTAAGACAGAGATAGATAGGTTCTTGATTGTTATGGAGATCAAAGGTTAAGGGGACAGGAGAATGAGGTTAAGAAACTTATCAGCCATGATTGAATGATGGAGCAGATTTGATGAGCTGAATGGCCTAATTTCTTTTCCTATGTCTTATGGTCTTATGGTCTGACAAGGGAAGAATGAAAATGCTTTTGAGTTTTATTTGAAGAATCTGATGTCGAGAAGATCTTCACAGGCTATGAACAAGAAAAACCAAGAACTGCAGATACTGGAAATCAGAAATTGGTGGGAAAGCTCAGCATGTCTGGCAACATCTGTAAAGCAAATGTGGTCAATATGAATTCTGACGAAGGGTCGGTTGTTTAATTCCTCCTTAATCAAGTTAGACGACTCTGATCAGAATGTTACGAATAAATTTGCCCAGGTATCCCACAATAACAAATAGTCAAATCATTACAAACACAAACTGGTGCCAATGCAAAACAATCCCAACTTTACTAGGAACAAACAATAACCTTTAATAGTAAACATACGATCTCTAATCTTATTTGGCCCCTTGAGGTTACAATACTTCCAAAGTCTCTTATAGATTTACACAGTCGCTCTGTCTCTCTCTGACTCTGGCTCTGTCTCTCGGACGACAAAGCTGCTTTCTTCCTTTCTCCCTCTGGATGGTCAGCTGGTCTCTGCCTGTTGCCACACTGGTCTCCTAGGAAGGCCTTCAGGAGATTCAAGAAAGCGGCCTGCAGGTGAATCCTGTTTTCATACCTTATTGGATGGTTTTCTGGGACTTTCTATAGTTCTGCCAAGCAGGGAGACACACTTAATAGTTTAAAACATTGTCAGTTATTTGGATGACATACTACTGTTTGTTTTTCTGTGTAACAGGGCCCAGTTCCTTTCTGTCTGGGCCCTCCTTTGTTTAATGGACAAGTTGTTGGGGGTACGTCTGTCCAGGATAACTGTTGCTTTTTACATTATGTTAATATCAGTAGCATTTGGCTGCTGTGTTTGCACTGTGTATGGTGTTTGCGTTTTGTGATTTTGCTTGGCCAATGTACCCAGCATCCCTTGCTGCTGGGCCAAATTATCAATCTATCTGTTAGAAATCATTGGCCACCAGGAAAAACGTAAGGAACCCTACGATAATACTTCACATCCCACAGGTTGCCATGGTTTCTGAGCATGCACATGGAGAAACAGGCCCATGTGTTTCCTGTTACCAAGGCAATAGAGGTACAACAGTTCACCGAGACTTTTTTAACAGTCCCTTCCAAATCTGCGATTTTTACCCCAAGAAGGACGGGAGCAACAGATGCATGGCGACAAAATGACCTGCTTGTTTCACCCCAAACTATTCCCCATTCTTGATAACAAAGTGTGGAGCTGGATGAACACAGCTTTTCCTGATGAAGGGTCTAGGCCCGAAACGTCAGCTTTTGTGCTTCTAAGATGCTGCTTGGCCTGCTGTGTTCATCCAGCTCCACACTTTGCTTTCTCGGATTTTCCAGCATCTGCAGTTCCCACTATTTCTGATCACTCCCCATCCTTGATTGAAACATGGGCAGGGCGAAACATGAAAACAGTAGAATGATCCCTCCCCTGTCGCTGGTATTAGCATATTTGCATCCACAGGTGGCATGGACAGTCAAACCACAGGAACGGAAGATACTCATCATCTGTATATCTGCTGCAAGTTCCCCTTCATTTCACACACCATCCTGACTTGGAAATGTATCAGTGTTTCTTCATTATCGCTGGGTCAAAATCTTGGAAAACCCTCAATTAATAGCTCTGTGGATGTTCCAACATCACATGGACTGCAGTAGGCAACTCATCCCTTCTCAAGAATGGTTAGGAATGGGTGATAATGCAGGCCTAGCCAGCTGTACCCAAAGCCTGTGAAATAATCTTTTAAAAATGCTTCCTCCAGGGAACATGGTTTCGTCACTCAATCTTTAAAATGTAATAAGATTGTGTAGGCTGGACTGTGCTCACTGGAGTTTAGAAGATTGAGAGGTAACCTTGTTGAATGTGTAAGATTCATTGGGGTCTCAATACAGTAGATGTGGAGCGTTTGTTTCTCCTTGTGGGACAGTTTAGGTCCAGAGAGTATAATCTCAGAGTAAGGAGTAACCTATTCAAGACAGAGATGAGGAGTAATTTCTTCTCTGAGGGTCGTGAAGCCTTCGAATTCTTTAACGCTGATGGCTGTTGATGTTGGGTCATTAAGTATCTTCATCAATAATGGCATCAAGGATTATGGAGAAAAGGAAAGAAAATGGATTATCATATCAGCCACGATCTCATTGAATGTCGGAGCAGACCCTTTGGGTTGAATGGCCTACTTCTGCTCCTGCATCTTTTAGTGATTTTTTAGAGTTAGTATTCAGTTTAAGAATATTTATTCATATATCATCAATCTGGACATGATCAGGTCTGGGTCAAGTGGGTTTGTTTACCGTTTGATCTCAGCCTTTGAGTTTGGAGAGTGGTAAAAGGTAGAATTTCAGTGAACACCCTCCGCAGAGCACCTAAGTTCCACCAGTGGGAGACGGAGGCTAAGATTCACACCAAAATTGGCACCTTCCACTTTGCCAAGTTGCAGAATCCAGTTTCAAAAGCCCTACCTTGCAGTTGAATCAAAAGAAATAAGAACTTGTTTGTTTTTGCAACAAATGTCTAGACCTTTTTTTTAAACTACCCTTTGAGTACAGGCCCAAGTGTCGACACAATTTGTGCCATGTATAATCACAAAACAATCAATGACTGTTTGCCAAGCGTCTGTTGAAGACTAAACTTCACAACAGTTTTATTTCTAAGGCTGAGGAACATAAAACAACAAGACGTGCTGCCAAAGCTTTGTATCTTGCACTCATCAGGATAGATGCAAGAATTCCAAATTTCAAACATTCACAACAATTTATAGTGCAGGAGAAAAGAAGGGTCAGTAGTTCGTAAGCCAACTGTAACTGGCTATGCAGAAAGTAATGGCTCCCAGAGAACTCAAAAAAGGCACAAGGCTAAATCCATTTTCCTTTTGTTTGCAAAGAACAGAGCCCTGTATGTGAACGCTAACAATCAATTTAGGACAATAAGTAAGTCTCGTATTGTGGCTCATTCCTGGTTGCTTGAAGTGACTTTCATTTGTACCTCATTATAGAATGAGCTTAGAGTCAGAGTTGAAGCATTTTAAAACAACAGAAACAAACTTCCCACATACATAGAAACTATAGTGTCATCTCTGCTTTGCTCTGAAGTACACTAAATATACAACAGTAGGCTGTTACTACTTAGAGGTAGAGGACCCCCAACAGCAACTAATTAATTGCCAGGTAAACCTAAAATCCTGCCAGTGGTCCCACAAAAGGCAAAGGCAGGATTCCATCCCTCCCCCAGCCTGGCTTTCAGGCTGTTTACTGGGGTTTGCACTGCCCATGCAAGTTTAGCTCAAAGGTTTATCACAGCAAGGAAAGTATTTCAGAGATAGTAGGAACTGCAGATGCTGGAGAATCTGAGATAACAAGGTGTAGAGCTGGATGAACAAGGCAGACCAAGCAGCATCAGAGGAGCAGGAAGGCTGACGTTTCGGGCCTACAGCGTCTATGCCTGAAACGTCAGCTTTCCTGCTCCTCTGATGCCGTTTGGCCTGCTGTGCTCATCCAGCTCTACACCTTGCTGTCAAGGAAAGTATTTTTCAGCTTTTATCCCATCCTCCCTCGCAAGGTGCCAAAGTAAACAGAGATAAGTTTCCCTCATTACTTTCCCCAAATGGCTATTACACAGATCTGAGAGCAGAAACAAAGGTCTTAAACATTTGGGCTATGACTTGGCACAGCAACTACTCACCTGTTATACAGCCCAAATTATCTTTGTTCCATTGAAATTCTATTTCACTTCCCCTGAGAAATCTCAGAGGGCGTGGCACTCAACATTCTGTTAAATCAAATGATCCAGAATCTAGGGAGGGTAATCCTAACAGCTCAGGACAGATGAAAGACAGGAAAATGGGAAACCTGACAAACCAATTCCACCTTAATACACTCACTTCTGGATTTAACGGAGGAGAATTGGAGAGACCTAGAGAGAGTTGAGTCTGGGAGGCCCATGGAGATGAAATGGCGAGAAAGCTTGAAGGCAGTGAAGTGGTCTGGAGAAAACCGAAACTGGGAGATCTGAAGAGAGTAGTGCATCGGGGATCAGAGGTTGAGAGGCGTGGGAGGGGACTGAATCTGGGAGCCATACCTTGAGACAGAACAATCTTTGAAGACTAGAGCAAGTGGAGGTTGGGAAGCCAGGAACAGTTTCTGAAGAAAGCAGAATCCGGGAAGCCTGGAGAGAGAGGAGGACAAGTAAGGATTGGAGTGTAGACATGAAGCCTGGAGAGAGACAAAGCATTGTATGGATTTACCAGCTCACTAGGATGTATGAGCTGCTACATGATGAAGGGTGTTGCTCCCATTCTCTTTAAGTGCAAAAAACCAAGCATTATCAAGTTTGCACTCAGCAAGGGCCTCAGCTTTATTCCTCTGCATCCCACTTAACAAATTTCGGGCACAACATGACGCCAAACTCTTCTTGTGCCGTCTTCGCCTCTGTGCCCAATTCTTTCCCCGTCCTCTCCCAGTCCCACAGACCCTTTCACCCAGTTCCAGCACTCTCCATCCACCTGGACTCCTCCCTCTGGCCTTTTACCTACACTCGAGCTGTTCATTGAGAATTGTCGATGTGGTATTAGTCACCTCAATTTCTCTGCACCCCTGCCCCGCACCAAATCCAACCTATCTCCCTCCAAACTGACTGCACTCCGTGCACTCAGATCTAACTTTGACTGTGTTATTAAGCCTGCCAATAAGGGTGTGCTGTTGTAGTGTGGCATAGTGACATCTACCTTGCAGAGGCTAGGCGCTAGCTCTCATATATCTCCTACTTCCTTCACCTGGACCATGTCCCCACCATAACGCATCAGGCCATTGCATCCAGTACAGTAACTGATCTCATTTCATCTGGTAATCTCCCCAACAAGTTCCTCAGCCCTGCTCAGCTTGCTTCTACCTCCTTCCAAAAATCCACAAACAGGATTGTCCAGGCACACCCATTGTTTCAGCCTGCTCCTGCCCCACAGAACACATCTCTTCCTACCTTGGCTCGGTCTTCTCTCCCCGGTCCAATTCCTGCCCATGTACATCTGTGATTCCTCTGATGCTTTACACCGGTTTCAAAATGTCCAGTTTGCCAGTTCTAGCCGCCTCCTCTTTACTATGGACATGCAATCCCTTTACACGTCCATTCCCCACCAGGAGGGTCTTAAGGCTCTCTGCTTCTTCCTGGAGGAGACGCCTGAGCTGTGCTGACCCACTACCACCCTCCTCCACTTGGCCAAGCTCGTTGTTGACCTCAACAACTTCTGTTTTAACTCCTCTCACTTTCTTCAGGTAAGAGGACTGGTCACCCACATGAGCTCCAGTTATGCTTGACTCTTCATGGGGTACATGAAACGTTCCTTGCTCTGGTCCTATGTTGGCCCCCACCTACAACTCTTTCTCCAATATGACAATGATATCATCGATGCTGCTTCCCTCTCTTGTTCGGAATTGGAAAAGTGCATCGTTTTCGCTTCTAATTTCCACCCCACCCTCACTTTCACCTGGTCATTCTCTGACTCCTCCCTTCCCTTCCTTGACATTTCTGATTCCATTTCTGGATAGACTGGCCACTAATACCCATTACAAATCCACTGACTCCCACAACTACCTGGTCTATACATCCTCACACCCCACTTCCTGTAAAGACTCCATCCCATTCTCTCAGTTCCTCTGTCTCCATCATATTTGTTCACATGAAGCCAACTTCAAGAAGGAAGCCTCTGAAATATCTACCATCTTCCTCAACCAAGGATTCCCCAATACCTTTGTGAACAGGGCCCTCAGCCTTGTCCAATCCATTTCCCATACTTCCGCCCTCACACCCTCTCTTCCCTCCCGCAACAGCGATAAAGTTCCCCTCGTCCTTACCTACCGTCCCACTAGCATCCACATCCAGAAGATCATCAGATGCCATTTCTGCCATCTCCAGTGAGATGCCACCACCAGACACACATTCCCCTCCCTTGTCCACCTTCCACAGGGGCCATTCCCTATGGGAAACCATGGTCCACTCTTCATTCAGCCCAACACCCTCCTACTTTCCCCTGTAACCAGCAAAGTGGAACTCTTATCCATTTACCTCCTCCCCCCTCAGTATCCAACAGCCCAAACATCCC
Organism: Stegostoma tigrinum; assembly: GCF_030684315.1. Lineage (NCBI taxonomy): Eukaryota > Metazoa > Chordata > Chondrichthyes > Orectolobiformes > Stegostomatidae > Stegostoma > Stegostoma tigrinum. The sequence goes on along the minus strand of NC_081362.1, from coordinate 87,623,072 downwards.
TTCCAGGTAAAACAACACTTCACCTGCACTTCCCAGAATCTAGTCTACTGCATTTACTGTTCACAATGTGGTCTCCTCTACATTGGGGTAACAAAGCATAGACTAGGCGACCTCTTCGCAGAACATCTACATTCTGCTTGCAAAAACGTCCCTGACTTCCCTGTCAACAAAGTGTGGAGCAGGATAAACACAGCAGGCCAAGCAGCATCTTAAGAGTACAAAAGCTGACATTTCGGACCCAGACCCTTGGTCAGCTTTTGTGCTCCTAAGATGCTGCTTGGCCTGCTGTGTTCATCCAGCTGCACACTTTGTTATCTCGGATTCTCCAGCATCTGCAGTTTCCATTATCCCTGACTTCCCTGTTGCCTGCCACTTTAACACACCACCCTGTTCCCTGGCCAGCATCTGTGTCTCTGGATTGCTGCAGTGTTCCAGCGAAGCACAATGCAAACTGGAAGAACAACACCTCATTTTCCACTTAGGGACCCTGCAGCCCTCTGGACTCAATATCGAATTTAATAATTTTAGGGCCTGAACTCTCCCATGTCCTAGCCCCTTACCCCACACACCAGGCCTTGTTATCACATAACCTGTCATTACACACTACCTATTGTTAGTCAATAACAATCCCCATTAACAACTATTCAATCTCCCAGACATAATAGGAACTGCAGATGCTGGAGAATCCAAGATAACAAAGTGTGTAGCTGGATGAACACAGCAGGCCAAGCAGCATCTCAGGAGCACAAAAGCTGACGTTTCGGGCCTAGACACTTCATCATTGAGAGGGGGATGGGGTGTGGGTTCTGAAATAAATAGGCAGAGAGGGGGAGGCGGACTGAAGATGGATAGAGGAGAAGATAGGTGGAAAGGAGAGTATAGGTGGAGAGTTGGGAGGGGATAGGTCAGTCCAGGGAGGACAGATATGGTAAGGAGGCGGGATGAGGTTGGTAGGTGGGAAATGGAGGTGCGGCTTGAGGTGGGAGGAGGGGATAGGTGAGAGGAAGAACAGGTTAGGGAGGCAGGGACGAGCTGGGCCGGTTTTGGGATGCAGTGGGGGAGTGGGAGATTTTGAAGCTTGTGAAGTCCACATTGACACCTGCAGTGCCACAATGATGCCACACGAAGGTTACAGGAACAGCAACTCATATTCCGCTTGGGAACCCTGCAGCCCAATGGTATCAATGTGGACTTTACAAGCTTCAAAATTGCCCCTCCCCCCACTGCATCCCAAAACCAGCCCAGCTCATCCCGTCCCCCCACTGCATCACTAAACCAGCCCAGCTCGTCCCCGCCTCCCTAACCTGTTCTTCCTCTCACCTATCCCCTCCTCTCACCTCAAGCCGCACCTCCATTTCCCACCTACCAACCTCATCCCGCCTCCTTGACCTGTCCGTCCTCCCCGCACTGACCTATCCATTCCCCACCTATACTCTTCTCTCCACTTATCTTCTCCTCTATCCATCTTTGGTCCACCTCCCCCTCTCTCCCCATTTATTCCAGAACCCTCTCTCCATCCCCCTCTCTGATGAAGAATCGAGGCCCGAAACATCAGCTTTTGTGCTCCTGAGATGCTGCTTGGCCGCTGTGTTCATCCAGCTACACACTTTGTTATTCAATCTCCCAGCCTGATTGTTATCACTCCTTTGTCTGTCCAGCAGTCCTTCTCTTTCTTCGGGCTCTATCCTATCAGTTGCTCCCTGTCCCATCCCCCTCCTTATCTTCTGCACATAAGCTAACATTTTCCCAGCTACCATCAGTTCCGAGAAAGGGGTACCAGATCTGAATTGTTAACTCTGACTTTTTCTTCACAGATGCTGCCAGACCTGCTGAGCTTTTCCAGCATCTTCTGTTTTTGTCCTTTATCAAGTCTGGTTCAGGAAAGCCACTTCCTGGCCTAACTAGAAAAGTCTCTTGTTGTAAACAAGATTGAATTTATTGCATGGTAGCACCTTCTTAGAGGTTACCGGAAATGATACAGATTTTTACAGAGACTTGAAGAGGACCAGATGTTAGATCTCACTCTTTCGAGATCCGAAGCTGTTCTATCCACAAGTCTGCAGCCATGGACATATAAGGAGGTAAGGGACAGCATACAATTAAAAGAATGTGCTTATAAAAATGCAATGAACAGTACAGATCCCACAGAATGGAGTAAATATGAAGGGCCACAAAGCTACTGAGAAGAGCAGTTAAAAAGGATTATGAAAGGAAACTTGGAAGGGGCATAAAAGACAATAAGAAAAGATATTATAGTTATATAAAGGGAAAGCAGCTGGTTAAGAGTACTATTGGCCTACTGAAGGTACTGTCAATGACTACAGGGAAATGGCAGACATGGTGAACAATTATTGCTCTTCTTTGAACATGCAGAAAAGGAGGAGAGGTTGCCAGAAGTACCAAACAAATTAACAGAGATAGGGTCTAAATAAAATTGGCTTAAGTAAATCATCAGTAATGGGAAAATTAATGGAACTGAAGAGTGACAACTCCCCAGGACCTGATGGCTTCTGTGCAAGTGTTAAAGGAGGCAGGTAAGCACTTTACCATTACCCTAACCATAATCTTTCAGAATTCCCCGGATTCAGGAGTTGAACCTCTGGAATGGAAATTTGCTCATGTAACTCCTCTCTTTAAGAAGGGTGACAGAGGGAAACCAGGCAATTGCAGATCAAGTAGCCTGACATCTGTGGTGAGGAAACTGTTGGAGTCTATTGTGGTGATTGTAATGACATCAGCCAGGTGGACCTCATAGAATAGGAGTTCTCTGATTGGGGCTGTTAATCTGGTCCAAACAGGGAGCCCTGACTGACAGATATAGACAGGAGTGTCAGAGGTTCTGCTCACTCTGACAGCTGGCTCTCAGGAAGCCGGAAAAGTGTCAAGGCCTCTCAACTTGTACATAAAGGGTGGCTTGGTGATGGGATACCAGTCTTTGTGGAGTTATTCCTTCTATAATCAAGGATAAGGTTACTGATCACCTCAAAAAAGTTAATCAGGGGATTCAGAATGGTAAGGGTAAATCATGGCTTACCAACCTTATAATTTTTTGAAGAAGTGACAAAGGTGGTGGATAGAGGTATTAGAGTAGATTCCCTACAGTGTGGAAACAGGCACTTCAGCCCAAGGAGTCCACACTGCCCGTTGCAGCATCCCACCCAGACCCATCCCCCTATAACCCACACACACCCCTGAACACTACGGGCAATTTAGCACGGCCAATCCACCTAGACAGCACATCTTTGGACTGTGGGAGGAAACCTGAGCACCCGGAGGAAACCCACGCAGACACGGGGAGAAGGTGCAAACTCCACACAGACAGTTGCCCGAGGCTGGAATCGAACCCGGGTACTTGGTGCTGTGAGGCTGCAGTGCTAACCACTGAGCCACTGTGCTGCCCACAGTATGTCAACAGTCATTGTTTACGTAGAATTCCAGAAGGCTGGTGATAAAGCCAAACATAACAGACTGTTAGCTAAGGTGGAAGCCCGTGGATTCGAGGGCAAATTATAGACATGCATAGGAAATTGGTGGAGTGGCAGGAAACAGAGCACTCGAAGAACAGGTAAGTAGTCAAATTAGCATGGCAGGACTTGTTGTGTCCCACAGGGATCTGTGTTGAAGCCTCAATTATTCACAATATTCATTAACAACTTGGATAATGGCATAAAAAATCAAATATCCAAATTTCCTGATGAAAAAAAACATTGGGCAGCATTGTATTCAGTGTTGTTTCTCGCATAAAATTACAACATGATATTGATAGATTAGGTGAATGGACAGAGCTATGGCAGATAGATTTTAATATAGGCAAGTGTGAGGTTAGAGATAATGGGAACTGCAGATGCTGGAGAATTCCAAGATAATAAAATGTGAGGCTGGATGAACACAGCAGGCCAAGCAGCATCTCAGGAGCACAAAAGCTGATGTTTTGGGCCTAGACCCTTCATCAGAGAGGGGGATGGGGTGAGGGCTCTGGAATAAATTGGGAGAGAGGGGGAGGCGGACTGAAGATGGAGAGTAAAGAAGATAGGTGGAGAGAGTATAGGTGGGGAGGTAGGGAGGGGATAGGTCAGTCCAGGGAAGACGGACAGGTCAAGGAGGTGGGATGAGGTTAGTAGGTAGATGGGGGTGCGGCTTGGGGTGGGAGGAAGGGATGGGTGAGAGGAAGAACAGGCTAGGGAGGCAGAGAGAGGTTGGACTGGTTTTGGGATGCAGTGGGTGGGGGGGAAGAGCTGGGCTGGTTGTGTGGTGCAGTGGGGGGAAGGGACGAACTGGGCTGGTTTAGGGATGCAGTTGGGGAAGGGGAGATTTTGAAACTGGTGAAGTCCACATTGATACCATTAGGCTGCAGGGTTCCCAGGCGCAATATGAGTTGCTGTTCCTGCAACCTTCGGGTGGCATCATTGTGGCTCTGCAGGAGGCCCATGATGGACATGTCATCTAAAGAATGGGAGATGGAGTGGAAATGGTTTGCGACTGGGAGGTGCAGTTGTTTGTTGCGAACTGAGCGGAGGTGTTCTGCAAAGCGGTCTCCAAGCCTCTGCTTGGTTTCCCCAATGTAGAGGAAGCCACACCGGGTACAGTGGATGCAGTATACCACATTGGCAGATGTGCAGGTGAACCTCTGCTTAATGTGGAATGTCATCTTGGAGCCTGGGATAGGGGTGAGGGAGGAGGTGTGGGGGCAAGTGTGAGTTTATCCATTTTGGACTGAAAAAGGGCAGAATACATAATTTTTAGAAGGCACAAAGTTGAACACAGAGAATGTCCAACAGCCTTTGGAAGTTCAGGTACATTATTCTTTAAAATGCCAACAACAGATGCAGAAAATAGTCAAGAAGAAATATTCAATGCTGGCCATCATAACTAAAAGGCGAGAGTATAGGCATGTAGATGTTATGCTGCAGTGATATACAACACTCATTAGAGTACTGTGAGCTGATCTGGGTACCATACCTGAGGAAGGATGTTTTGTCCCTGGAGGGAGTTCAACATGAATGATACCTAGACCTCAGGGGTTGGGTAATAAGGAGAGATTAGACAAATTAGGCCTTTATTCTTTAGAATTTACAAGGTTAAGTGTGATCTAATTGAAATCATAGAGTCATAGAGATGAACAGCATGGAAACAGAACCTTCGGTCTAACTTGTCCATGTTTACCAGATATCCTAAATTAATCTCGTCCAATTTGCCAGCATTTGGCCCATATCCCTCTAAATCCTTTCTATTCATACACCCATCTAATATTCAGGATATTAACGAGGAAAGACAGAGTAGGTAAATTATCTCCACTGGTTGAAGATTCTAGAGCTAGGAGGCATAGGCTAAGAATTATGGCCAGATCATTCAGGAGACATGTTAGAAAGCACACCTACGTGTAAAGAGCAGTGCAGGTCTGGAACTTTCTTCCTGAAATGGCAGTCAATGCTAATTCAATTGTTAAATTTAAATCTGAGATGGACATTTTTTATTAAGTAAGGGATATGAGGCCAAGGTAGATTTATAGAGTTCGGCGACAGATCAGTCATGATCTTACTCAATGACAGAGCAAGTTCAAGGGAATGAATGGCCTATCTGCTATGTTCCTATGTTATATCATCATAGTGGATGGTGCTGATGGGATTCTTCAGTATTATCCCTCTCAGAACTATATGTAACAGCAAAGCCAGGACAGAGCATAGCCTGTAGTGAAGAGAGGTATGAGGAGCTGGAGAGTGGGCAGGCATAGGAGACTAATGGAACATAAAGTCTGGAGGAATAGACCTCAAATGAGCAAGGGGAGGCCTGGAGTAGAACCTGGTTATACATGATGTAACTCCCAATTCTAACAATCCTTCAGATAAACTACTGCATGATAACCATTAATGTGCTTTGTTTGGGCAGGTGTAGTGCACCCAGCTTATCAGATTGTGCAGACAAAGTGAATGTGGAGTCCAAATCAATTAATTTCATTTTTATCCTCAAACAGAATGCAAAATGAAAAACACTGGCTGCTTGGCTGGCAGTGACAGGTCAATACCTACAATGACTCACATGATAAATTCTTCAGCTGCAGAGCAGGGACATGAAGATGGCATTCACCTGACACTGGAACAGGCAGGAAATCCAACAAGGAATATGTCCACAGAAGATGAGAAGACATCTAAAGAAAAGTCATATCAGGTTTGAAATGTTAAGTCTGTTTCCCTCTCCACACATGCTGCTGAGTTTCTCCAGTATTCCTATTTTTGTTTTAGATCTCCAACATCTGCAATGCTTTGCACTTTTATGTATAATTACAAACATAAACCACTCAGTTGCTGGAAACAATCTTTCAAACCCCTGTTTCTCCTCCTCACCAATGTTTGGAGGTGGAAAGATTTGAATGAGGGAGGTGGTGTTGACAATACTAATGGTTGCCCAGGGACACTACATGTTTTCCACTGAACATTTTGATACTGGCTTACTGAACTGCAAATCGAAGGATGGGGAAAAGTTCAAGGGTATGGTAAGTCTCAAATGGATACAAAAAAAACCTTACTTAAAGAACACCAGCCCTGTTTCAGACTCACTTCCGATGGCAAACAGGAATTTTTGATTGACTTGATCTTGGCATACAAAGAAAGCAAAAAGGTTCCTTTAATGTTGCAGGGTGGCAAAGGATGTGATATCCATTTGCTTAACATCAACTGATCTTTGCAATCAATTCCACTCGGTTTGGGTGGACCAATTTCAGAAGGACTTCCTTCAAGCTTAACAGGATGCAAATCTTTTGCCAAGATCTGGGGAACCGGTTATGAAATACTGGCATCGTATCTTGGTAAGGAAGGCTCCTGCACAGCCAGAGATCCTGAACCTCCTGTTCAGTGTTGGAAATTGTTTTTGAAATATGCGAAGAACATTTCCGAGTTGTTGTCTCTCTTCAGAAAGTGGAAAAAGTCTTTCACTGCCGGCACTGAGAGTCATAGAGTTGTACAGCACAGAAACAGACCCTTTGGTCCAACGCGTCCATGCCGACCAGATATCCTCAACTGATCTAATCCCATTTGCCATCATTTGGCCTGTATCCCTCTAAACCACTTCTTGTCATGTACCCATCTAGGTGCCTTTTATACGTTGTAACTGTATCCGCCTCTATCACTTCCTGTGGTAGTTCATTCCATACATGCACCACCCTCTGTGTGATAAAAGTTGCTCCTTAAGTCCCTTTTAAATCTTTTCCCTCTCACCTTAAACTTAGGCCCTCTGGTTTCGGACTCCCCTATCCTGGGAGAAATAAAACCTTGGCTAATCACCTAATCCATGTCCCTCATAATTTTACAAAACTCTGTAAGTTCACCCCTCAGCTTCCGATGCTCCAGGGAAAATAGCCCCAGCCTATTCAGCTTGTCCCTATAGCTCAAACCCTCTAATCCCAGCAGCGTCCTTGTAAGTCTTTTCTGAATGTGGAATACCATCCATTAATGCATTGTCAAAGACAAGTCTGGAGGCAACAAAGACATGGATGAGGGTTTCAGAAACAGAAGATTCAAAATGTTGATTCTGCTTTCTCTTCACAGATGCTGCCAGAGTTTCTCGAGAAATTTCAGTTCTTGTTTCAGATCTTCAGTATCCACAGTTTTTTGCTTTATTTATTACTTGGGTAGTATTTGTGATGTGAGGGTATGTAGTCAGAAAGTCATCTTGATGTCAAATGTTGTATTAAGGCTGTGAACAAATTGTAGTCCAGACAGAGATGATGATAAGCTGAATGTGGTCAGCATAACGTGAAAACTAGCACTGCCTGTAAAATGATCACGGCATCTGCAAGCTGTACCCTATTGTCTCTACGTGGAGAAATTGTATCATAAACAAAACACATCAGAGCATAGGGGATGCTCTTTATTTTGGATCTGAGTGTTGGGTGGGCTGATTGCACAGTCCACGTAACAAACACAACACCAATACTGAGAGGGCAGAACCAGTTTTTGTACTTCAACTGTACACTTCTGGAGAACTAGTTTTTACTGGCTAGGAGGGGACTAGGTGGAAAAATAATGTGTCACACAGATATACTTTCCAATACATGTCACAAAGTGGGTCATTGAAAAGTAATTGAAAACCAGTTCCCACTGAGTTTCTTTTCACCCCTGAGTGTAAGCTGGGAGTTGGTCCATTGGGGGAATAGTAACATAGGGCTGCATCTTACCATTCTTTGGCAAAGTGCCATTACCACTGAGTTTCACAGAGGTTTTCTCTCCGCAAGGCCTGGAGAACTTTCTTGCAGATTAACAATTAAAATCCGATCTGGTTTTCTAATGTTTCAGGGAAGGAAATCCACCATTCTTACCAGGTCTGGCCTACCTGAGAGTCCAGACTAAGAGCAATGTTAGTGAGTCTTAACTAGCCCTAGCAACACACTCAATTACAACCAACATCTGCAAGGGAAAGCTGTACACATGCACCTGCACCAAGTGAACTACAATAGACATTTCCAAGGTGGAGACTGTTGGAGAGACATGTGTGGTGGTGAGTGGCCTCCCCGAATGAAAAGGAACAGATGATGCTGATGAGATTGCAGAGATGGCCCTGGATCTAGTTGTACCCGTAAGACAGGTGCCAATTCCTCACATGCCAACAGAAATACTGCACCTGTTGGCTGGCATTCACACAGGTGGAAAATCTTACAAGTAATACCAGAGGATGTCATTTTTTAGACAATTTCCCTCCTAAATACGCTAAAGGTCATGTCTTTGACTCTATCTTGGTGTTTTGTTCAGACTGTATCTTTAGCTGTATTCCTATTCCTTGCAGACTCTGGCTTTGTCTAATTGTTTCTGATAGATTGTAGCTTTTTTATTTTTAAGGTGAGAGGAGAAATATTTAAAAATGACATGGGGGTGATTTTTTTTAACACAGTGTATGTGGAGTGAACTGCCAGAGGAAGTGGTAGATGGAGGCATAGTTACAACATTGAAAAGATATTTGGATAAGTACATGAATTGGAAAGGTTTGGATGGATATGGGCCAAACACAGGCAAATGGGACTGTACAGTTTAGGAACATGGTTGGTGTAGACTAATTGGACCAAAGGGTCTGTTTCCATGCTGCATAACTCTAAGATGGCTCATCACCACCTTCCTGAGGGCAATTAGGAGTGTGCAAGAACTGCTGGCCTTATCAAGAATAATTAACATAATACTTCGCTGTTCTATTTAGCAAAAGGCTAAAATATTGGGTCAAGATGTCAGTCCGGATTTTGCACTCTAAGCTCTGAAGTGAGGTCTTGAACTCACTACCTTTCAGCTCTGAAGCAAGCTTAAGAGAGTGTGGAGCTGGATGAACACAGCAGGCCAAGCAGCATCTTAGGAACACAAAAGCTGATGTTTCGGGCCTAAACCCTTCCCAAAACGTCAGCTTTTGTGCTCCTAAAATGCTGTTTGGCCTGCTGTGTTCATCCAGCTGCACACTTTGTTATCTCGGATTCTCCAGCATCTGCAGTTCCCATTATCTCTGAAGCAAGCTTATTGGGCATTGACCTAGGTCCATCATGACATGGGCAATCATCAATGAATGGCCCTCTTAATACTTTGGGTTAAACTGGTAACATTGTGAGAAGGGAGACATGATCACATGGATAGCATGAATCACACAGACAATTTGATCAGAATAGTGATTATACCATTTGTGTCTTTTTTTAATAAAAGGAAAATTGTGGCTTGATGCCAACGCTCGGACAGAAATAGTCAGGGAGAACAATTCTTTTGATTAATCAAACCTTCAAAGCTGTAATGAAGGAAAAACAACGAATTACCATCCACTTCTGGGCTATTAATAGAACTGTTTGCTCTGTCCAATGTAATTATCTGTTATTAGAGTTACCAGTGTCCCATTTACTGTTCATCTGGCCTTTATTACCATTAAACACTGCGTCAGACACAGACAAACAGCAGTGGTTTTCAACAGAAATTGTAAGGCATTTTTTTTCTGAAGGTCTGGGAGTGTGCAAAGTTAGCGAGGCAGGGGTAATGGAAGAGACATGAAGGAAGGTTGCCTGCTGTAGGAGTGAAGGGAAAGTGTTGCCGGGACTTAGATTACTTTTGTTCATTCATCCATTGTGCAACTGGCGGCTTCATGGCAGCAGCTCCGAGCCCCACTCCCCGCTGCGGAGAGCTGTGTGCCAAAAGAAAGCAGCTCCTCTCTCTCTTTTCTACCTTTGTCCTGCCGACGTTGCTGACTGCCTCTGTTTGCCCAGCTTCCCGATATCAAGCCAGATAAGAAACAGGCAGCTGCGCGCTGTTGAAATAGCCACACTTCAGGACAATAAGACTATTTCTGTGAGGGAAGAGGGAGCGTGCTGGGACGGCGGGGGTTTGGCAGAGTTCGGATGTAGGTAGCGGACTGTAACTGTAACTTTAATCAACATACAAAAGTCCTTTGTTCTCTGATTTGATTTTACAAGGGTTTATTCCCTCCAGCCCTAGTAACGTGTTCATGTTGTGCGATTTCCATGTTGTGTTTACATTTTAGTTTCTTTCCTGTGAGATGTGAATGCTTGGCGCTGCAAACGCTCCAGGATTGGTGTGGAATTTCTAGCAAAATCAATCTCCTGTGTGCAACCCCGTAAAGAAGTCATCGGGACACTGAAAAAAAGATGTTGCCATTTTCTATCTTTTTTTTCCCTTCAGCTGATAGGAACATATTGAAAGTGAAACATAAATTGCTGGAGAAACTCAGCATGTGGAGCAGAAAGCAGAGAGAATGCAGAGTTAACGTTCAGAGTCCAATATGACCCTACTTAAGAAGTGTCCTGACCACAGATGCTGCCAGACCTGCCGAGTTTCTCCAGTCATTTGTTTTTGTTTCAGATCTCCAGCATCCACACTTCTTTGTTTTATTTATAAACATATTGAAAATGGGGACAAAAAGGAGTTTTGACTAACAGTCAAGTATCAGGGAATAAGTCTTCTGGTTTTCCAATTGGTTTAGGAAGGCTTCCAATTGGTTTAGGGAGCTTGTCATGTGACTAAACGTTCAGGAATACATGTAACCCCAATTGGCAACCCTCCTGGGAATTTACATTTTTAAAAAAACTTAAATTTACACTGTACTTTCCACATCTTTAGGTCATTCCAAAGCACCTTGGACAGTGAAATACTTTTTTTGGCACGTCATCATTGTTTTAACATAGGAAACATCCAGCCAATTTCCTCACTGCAAGATATCACAAAAAACATCAGTGCAGTAATGGGGCACCGACTGTCCACTTAAGGGCCTCAACTGGTGACAGATCAGGTAGGCCTTCCATGGATCTTGCTCCACCAAAGGACTTCATCTAGATGGGTGTGGGGTCTCCCACCTGCTGCCATCTATTTAATAATCCAGCTACCACAAAATTCACCACAGGGATGACATTCCATTCTCAAAGCACTGGTAACAATGAGGGAGAGAGATGAGGAGGGTTAAGAAGGTTGGGGGGGTCAAAGCCAAGAACCGTGACATTCACACTGTTACTAACTGAGCAAGCTACATTAAGGCGGTCTTCTTTGTCAACGAAGTGAGTAAGATACAATAGCTACTGAGACCACTGATACTTTTGCCCCCAATAGTATTATCAGACTTCACCTCCACCTGCAGCTAACCTCCTGAAACTATCTTCATTACCTCTCAACTCACCTCTTGCAATACACTCTGGGCTGGTCTCCCACATCCAACTGGGTGGCACTGCAGCCTCTCAGGGTTTTGGGTTTGATTCCAGCCTCGGGCAACAATCTGTGTGGAGTTTGCACATTCTCCCCGTGTCTGTGTGGGCTTCCTCCCACAGTCCAAAGATGTGCAGGCTAGGTGGATTAGCCATGCTAAATTGCCTGTAGTGTTCAGGGGTGTGTGAGTTATAGGGGGATGGGTCTGGGTGGGATGCTGCAAAGAGTGGTGTGGACTTGTTGGGCTGAAGGGCCTGTTTCCACACTGTAGTAAATCTAATCTACTGTCTGTTAACTTAAAATCATCCAAAATTCTACTCTCCCTGCACCAAATTATCTGCCAGTCACTTTATACTCACTCACCTGCACTGACTCCTGGCAAGCAATGTCTTGATTTTAAAAGTCTCATCCTTATTTTCATATCCCTCATGATCTTGCCCTCCCTATTTCTGTAATCTCCTCCAAACCTATAATCCAGCAAGATCTCTGCACTTCTCTAAGTTTACAGCATTCTGATTTTTTTCAATCTTGACAGCCATGCTTTCAGTTTTCTCAACCCTACCACCTGGAGTTCCTTTGCTACCTGTGTCCACTTTGCTTTCCTCCTTTAAGACATTCCTTAAAGCCCCCTTTGGCCAAATGTTTGGTCATCTGTCATTATACTTACCATCTGTGGTTCAATGTTATATTTTGTTTTGTATCATAAGGCACCTTGGGCTGTTTTACTCAACCAAGGGCACTATACAAATGCAAGTTGCTGTTGAACAGGTGGGGAGAAAGGGCGGGCCGGGGGGGGTTAAGCTGAGGGAGGAGAGATCGAGATACAGTCCAATTCTAACAAGACTGACATCAAAAGTATTTGAGTGCTCTGCAGATTGCCACCACTTACCCAGTTAGTCATTTGGTTATTATAAACCAACTGCACATTTGTAATTTAAATCTATTTTCACACGCTGGCACTAATAAATATGGCCACAAATAATCCAGAAATTCTTTCAAAGCAGGTGACTCCGATGCACAGAAGCAAGAGCAACTTTATAAACAAACAATTGCTGTTTAATAAAGGCGGCTTTGGACACCACAACTACATGAACAACAAGGTTTGACTCCCTGCCAGTGCTGAATTAGCTGTTCGCAGCTTTTTTTTTCATTCATTCATAGGGTGAAAGCATTGCTTGCATCAATGCCAACCCTCATTGTCATGCCTAATTGCCCTCGAGATGGTAAGGGTGAGCCACCTTCTAACCATTGCAGCCCCTGGAGTGTAAGGACATTCACAGTACTGCTAGGAAGGGAATTCCAAGATTTTGATCCAGTGACAGTAAACAAACACCAATATATTTCCAAGGCAGGATGGTGTGTGGCTTGAAGAGAAATCTGAATGTGGTGGTGTTCACATAATTCTGCTATCCTTGTCCTCCCAGCTACTGGTAATTGTGGGTTTGGAAGGTCCTGCTGAAGTAGTATTTGTGAATTACTGCAATATATCTTGTAGATGGTACACATTGCTGCCATTGTTTGTTGGTGGATGAATTGGAGGTACTGGTGTTGGACTGGGGTGAACAAGGTCAAAAATCACACAGCACACGCTCTCTGTCTCTCTCTCACACACACACACACACACACACACACACAAACAACACCCCCCCCCCAGCCCAGCCCCTCTCTCACACATGCGTGCGCGCACACACACATAAATCTACAGGATGAATTTGCTATTGCAGATTTGTAATTGCAGGTACATTCTATCTTGTTCAAAAAGCACACAATTTTTGGACAGTTGATGTAGCATTTTATGAATTCCTACTTTGGAAATAAAACCAATCTGACTCCAAAAAAAAAGCACAAGACAGATCCTAAACAAGGCCTCACCTAAAATGTACTGTCTGACCTGAAATGTCACCTCTGGTATACTGATAAAACCTTTAGTTATATTGGGGCAGTGACCTCGAAGGAATTTTGAGATTTGCAAATTAATCAATTGAAACTTGTATCTACTTTCTAACTGATTTAAGAATTAACAGCCATCTTAGGTTTATTCAATACATTTACATCAGTTCTATGACCCTTTGATCTTTTACTTATAAATTCGGTGTCTATTGCCACCTCCCTCCCTAACACCTGAAGGAGGAGTTAAGTTCCAAGAGCTGGTGTTTTCAAATAAACCTGTTGGACTATATGCTGGTGTTGTGTGATTTCTGACCTTGGTGGACGAACTATATGTTTAAGGTGGTGCTTTGGGTGCTGATCAAACAGGCTGCTTTTTCCTGGGTGATGTTGAACATCTTAAGTGTTAGTGGAGCAGTGCGCACCCAGTAAGTGCAGGGGTATTCCATAACACTCCTCATTTGTGCCATGGGCCTGCTGGATAGACTTTGGGGACTGTAGGACTGGAGGTTACTCGCTGCAGAATTGTCAGTCTCTGACCTGCTCTTCTCATAACACCCAGTGCGGTGTAGGTTGGGCAGGCTGGGGCATGGTGGGTATGCATTTGGGGCCGCACATTTCACTGCTTCTGTTCTTATCACTCTCTCTAACATATTCATTCTGCCAAAGGAAAGTAAATGTGTTAAACTCAAAATAAAAAGAAGAATCAAGTTTAACTTTAAAGCACCCTACAGTCAACCAGCCAGTCCTCACTCACTATTTTGCATCAGAAAGAAAAAGATATGCTTGATCAGGATATTGGATGAGTACATTCAATGTTGAGTCAACATAGGAGGACAGAAGGACAGAGAGGAACTTAAGATTTGAGGTAATCGGCAAATGAGTTGGTACTCAGATGAGGAGTTACACAACACGTTGTTCAAGTCCATAATAGAGGGCATAGAAACAAATTCAATGGTGCCTTTCAAAAGGGGATTGTATAAATCCAAGACTGTGAAAAAGATTGCAGGGAGAGAACTGGCACCAACAAGCATGATTGTCAAATGGCCTCCTTTATTCTTCATTCTTTCATCACATGTGGACTTTAGTGGAAAGGCCTGCATTTGTTGCCCATCCCTGACTGAGTGGTTTTCAAGGTCATTTCAGAGGGCAGTTAGGAGTCAAACACATTGCTACTGGGTCACTATTACAGAGGCCACCATTACCAGTTTTCACCCAAAAGTTATTTTTGTCAATTAATTGAATTCAAATTCCACCAGCTTCTGTGATAGGATTTGAACCCACGATCCCAAATGTTTTAGGTCACCTTCTATACTGCAAATGATTTCACAAGGGTAAGCATGATAAACTGAAGTAAGACAAGAGAAAACACAAACCATATGTTTTGCCCAGACACTGCACAGGTACTACTGTTCTATTGGGCTACCTGATTCTTATTTTCCCAGCTCTATCTCTGTGAGAAACCCTGCCCAGCCACTTGAGTCTCTAAGTGCCATGGGCAGTGCTTTCATTTTCTTGCAGGGGATTATTGATGAGTTTTTAATCCCCGTCAACCATGCTGATTGTGGTCAGCTTCATAAATCTCCCAGACCTTGACAGGCAAACGACAGGGTCTAGTGCTTTTCAGAGGGGACTTTGAGTGATATTCCTTCTGTGGCACTTTTCCTATTCAAAGATAAAGACTCACTTATTAATTGTACATGAACTGGGTGGGCCAGACCTTGACAATTAATCTTCTCTCCAACTTTATTATGTCAATCTTCCATTTTCGGTTGAATGTCCAATAGTTTGAGAAGGTGTAATCTATTTTGCACCTGGTGACTGGACACATCTCAAGTCCGCTCAGTTTATGATAGCTTCTCGCGTCCTGTTAGAGGCCAGTACTTTTGCTGTTTGCATCACACTGTACGTGGAATTCATTGACTCTTACGGCATGGAAGGTGGCCATTCTTCCCATCATACCCGTGCTAATGTTTTCAAAGAGCCTTCTTCGTGTACTCTTGCAATTTCCCACCCCAGCTCCTACACCCTCAAGTATTTCCACAATTGCTTTTGGAAAATTTCTATTGAATCTATAAAAAATGGAAATTATAGCCTTACCTTATTTTCACAGAAAGAACCTTCATGCTTTTCTATTAATATCTTTTAGCATCCCTTGCCATGCACTGAACCTCTGACAGGTGCAGCAACTGTTTACCAGAATGTAAAATGGCCACCACTTCTCCTTGAGCAAGATTCCACTGAAGGAGAAACAGAATTCTTGGTGGAATTGGAAACTCAATGGTGTGGGGATTGTTTTCCCACCATGCAAAGTCACAGGCAATTCTGGTGTAAGTGCATAACTAGCTCCAAAGAGATGCGGGTACCTTTCTCTACACTGATTTATTGCTGCTTGTGACATGGGCAGTAACCATTTAAGTTGGTGATGGTGAGTGTATCAGCCTGATAATGTCCTGCAGACCTACAACCCTCAAAGATCTCCAGGTCCTCCATTTCCTGGGCTTGACACAGCCCTGATTTTCACTGCTCCACCACTGGTAGCCATCCCTTCAGCTGCCTGGGCCCTAAGTTCTGAAAATTCCCCCTCTTCAAGCCTTTCTATCTTCCTTTAGGACATTCCTTAAAATCTAACCCGCTGACAAAGCTTCTGCTCTGATAGCTCCCACTGTGGCTTTGTGTTAAATTTCTGACAATATATTTCCTGAAGCTCCTTGGGAGCCTTTGACAACATTAAAGGCACGATGTAAATGCAATCCTATTCCTTCTAGCTTCACATTAATGTGATGCTTTGGCAGTAACATTTATAAGTAATATATGCTGCAGCAACTCGCCACAGTTTCTTCAACTGTGCTTTAAAACTCCATAGCTCTACCACCTAGAAGGTCAAAAGCAGCAGATATACTTGGGCACAACACCATCTTGAAGTTCCCCTCCAAGCCACACACCATCCTGACTTGGAATTATATCAACTATCCATCACTGTCCCAGGGTCATAATCATGGACCTCCCTTCCTAACAGCACTGTGAGTATATCTGCACCAAAAGCATAGCAGCAATTCAAGAAGGCAGCTCACTATCAACCCAAGGGCAAATAACAACAGTGATCAAGTGCCGGCCAAGTTAGTGCTGCTGACATCCCATGAAAAGAAAAATTACAAAAGTGCCTATCTACTGCTGTTTCCTCTCCAGCTTCTCCTTGAAGATCCCATAGTTAGGCTGCAGGAGAATCTGGAAAAGCTGCAGAGGATATTAACCTGGCATACACACCTCTCAGTTTCTGGGCATACGGAATAACCTGCAGATTGAAACCTTCTCACCCATACTTAACACCCAAGGATCTCTTGAAACTCAATCCAATTTCATTCCCTCCTCTGCCCTGGCTCCCAGTTTGTTAAATCTATGGACTTTATAGAGTCATACAGCACAGAAGAGGTCCTTCAGCCCATCAAATTTGCACCAACCTATCTACACCAGTCCCAAACACCAGCACTTGGCCCACAGCCTTTAACTTTATGGCATTTCAGGTGCTCATCCACATACTACTGAGTTGTGAGGTTTCTCATCTCCCAGCAGTGCATTCAGATTCCTACCACAGTCTGGGGAAAAAGCTTTTATCTCAAGTTGCATTTAAACATCCCACCCCTCAGCTTCAAATTTTCTCATATGTTTTAAAACTTGTCATATGAGGAGCGGTTGAGGACTCTGCGTCTGTACTCCATGGAGTTTAGAAGGATGAGAGGGTAGAAGAAATTTCTTCAGCCAGAAGGTGGTGAATCTGTGGAACTCATTCCCACAGGTGAGGGGCAAAGTAACTGACTGTATTTAAGACAGAGTTAGGTAAGTTTTTCATTAGAAAGGGGATCGAGAGATACATGTGGAAGGCAGGATAATAGGGTGGAGAAACATATCAGCCATAATCAAATGGTGGAATTGATTTGATGGGCTGAATGACCTAATTCTGATCCAATGGCTTATGGTCTTATGCCCCATGCTATCGACCTTTCAACAAGGGGAACAGCTGCTTTCTTTCCACACTGTCCATACCTCTCATAATCTCATACACTTCAGTGAGGCATCCCCCACCCCTACCTCAGCCATCTCTGCTCTGAAGAGAACAATCCATGCCTGTCCAGCCTCTCTTCATAGCTAAACTGCTCCAACCCAGGCAACATCCATGTAAATCTCTTCTGCACACTCGCCAATGCAATCATATCCTTCTAACAGAATGGCAATCAGAACTGCACACAATAATCCAGCTGTGGCCTAATCAAAGTTTTGTACAGCTCTGACATAACCTCTCTGCTCTCATAATCTATGCCACGACTGATGCAGCAAGTGTCCATAAGCCTTTCTAATCACACCATTAATCTGCCCTGCTGTCTTCAGGGATATTGGGCCATCACCCGATGATCTTCCTGTTCCTTTGAGCTTCTTCGTATCCTGCCAGTCGTTGCAGACTGTCTTGCCTTGTTACTCTTCCAAAGTGCATCACCATACATTTTCCAAGCGTAAATTCAACCGGCCACTGATCTGTCCATCTGACCAATCTGTCTATATCTTCCTCTAACCGACTTTCCAGCTCACCATTAACCACCAGGCCAATCTTTGTGGCACTCCTTCAACATTCTCATCTATATTGGTTATAGATATCTTGAAAAATAAGGAACCCAGCACTTACCCCTGTGGTTCACTGCTGGACATCAGCCTCCCATCACAAAATAAGTCTTCTACCACCATTCTCTGTATCCCACCATTATGCTCACTTTCAATCCATCCTGCCAAGTTGTCCTGGATTCCATGTACTTGTACATACTTTATCAGTCTCCTTGTGGGGCCTGTCAAAGGCTTGCCTGAAATCAATATAAGGTGTACTACTCTCATTACACACCATATCACCTGCTTGAAATATTTTATCAAATTTGACCTCCCTCTTACAAAGCCATGCTGAGTATTCCTGATTGAACCATACCTCTCCAATTGGGGATTAATTCTCTCTCCTTCAGAATTTCTCAAATGGTTTCCCTGCCATTGATACAAGACTTACTGGCTTTTAATTTTTTGGTTTATCCCCACTGCCCTTCTTGAAAAGTGGAACCATATTAGCTGTCTTCCAGACCTCTGGCACCACCCATGGCCAGAGGCCCCGTAATTTCCTCTTTCACCTACCACATCAGCCAATTCATCCAGACCAGGGATTTGTCCACCATTAAGCCCACCAAAACCTCCAATATCTCCTCACTCGACATATCAATCTTCCCCTGTAACCATAAAAGATGCAAAATCTGCCCACACACCACCTCACTCACCTCCAGAGTCCTAAGCAGTCCCTCCAGGTGACACAGAGCTTAACTTGCATCACCTCCAACCCGGTTTGCTGCATCCATGCTCCTGACGTGGTCTTTTGTACATCAGTGAGATCAAATGTAGACTAAGTGGCTATTTCACCAGCCAGCCTAACCTCCCGGTCACTGCCAATTTCAACTCCCCGCCCAACTTCCCCTTCAATATGTCCATCCTCGGCCTCCTCCAGGGTCGTAGCGATTCAGAACACAAATTTGAGGAACAGCACCTTATCTTCCAACTGGGCACCCTACAGCCCAAAGGACTCAACACTGAGTTCCCCAATTTCAAATAACCTTCCCACTCATCCTCCGGCTTCCTTTCCAGCCCCACCTCCTCCCTTACAGCTTCCAACCGGATTAATCCCTCTCATCGACCAACTAGGCCATATCTACAATTGGTGTCTACCTGTCCCCAGCATTCCACTAACCCTTTTCCTAACTCACTCTTTATCTGCAGCTCCTCCTACCTCCACATCCAGTCCTGAAGAAGCGTGATACCTGAAATGCTGACTTGTCCTTTCCTCCAGGTGCTGCCAGCCTTGCTGTGTTCTTCCAGCCTTCGGTTTGTCTCCTTTAGTTCTCCACCTATCTGTGAATATGAACAGTTTCTCTCTATTTACTCTATTCATCAACCTGTTCAGAGATATTATTACACACCTGTGGAGCAGGTGAACCTTGAACTCAGTCTCTAGGTCTTAGGGTAAGTACACTACTGCTGTGCTACAAGAGAGCCCCTTCTCCATCTACTCGACTTTTTTTGCAAGTAATCTGATCAATTCATATTGTCAATTTGTTTTAAAAATTTAATGTATTTTTTCGAATTAACTTTTCAGAGATGTTACTACATACTGCTAGAGCAGGTGGAACTTGAATCAGAGCCCCCCTGGTCTAGGGGTACGGTTAAGTGACATCACTATGCCAAAGAGGGCTCTCTCTATCTAAACCCTCATGATTTCAAACACCTGTATCAAATCTCCTCTATGTAGAACAGCACACACTACTTACTCAACTCTCTGTGTGACTGAAACCTCTCATACCTGGAACCATTCCCACAAAACGTTCCTGGACCATCTCTTTTGTCTTTGTAATTTTCCTAAACATGAGGTGCCCAGAGTTGGACACAATAGTTCCACTTTCTATTTCACTTCCGCTCTTGGGCATTTATGGAATGTCACACACATACACCTAGAAAAACCGGCAGGGGTTTAACCACTGCTTGAACTGAAGCTTACTTTCATAATGTTAACGATTTAACTACTAGAAGAGAAAATGAGATGGACTGAGTAAATCGGTCCACAGTATATAGTGTACGCAGCTTAGACACATTTGCTGCTTTACTCATCCAGGGTGCTTGTGGCAGCAGCAGAGTAGTCGTTGTAAGGCCTGACAGTGGCTGAGGGAGGCAGGACAACTTTCCTTGTGAAGTTGATCGAAGATAGTTTAATGAACTGGCCTGAGAGAGAATGGAGAGGGCAGTTCCTCGCTGCACAGATGGCTTCTTTGTCACCGGTGACACCTGCCATCTGCTTGTTTGTCTAAATGATGTCGGAAGGGGCAGCGCGGGGACCCAATCTGTTAAGCTGGCTACAACCGGCCCCAGGTGACCCCCTGACCCCTGTGTCAGACAGGTCCAGGCAGTTTGTTCTCTCAGCCCAGTGTGCTTCTTTTTATGTTTACAGCCTCTCTCCTGGCCTCCGAGTTGCAGCACAGCTGTCGGTGGTCTCACAGATTGGAGACTTTTGTCAGTATTCTGCGTGAGGAACCTTCTGCTGCCGAGCCGAATAACTTATTCGGGGAGATTTCCAGTCCAGGTAATTTTTTTTTCCAGTCATTGAGGCAGGAGTATCCCATCTGGGCATTGTGTAAACCAAAGAGAATTAACAGGCTATTTCTAAACAGATTTCAGCACATTTGTGGCTTGTTTGAAACACTTTACCCCTTTGGTAATTTTAAAAAATCATTTTGTAAGCCCACAAAGATCTGAAACAGTACTAACATCTGGGAGAGAGATTTATAATGCAAGAGAGTGAGCTTGATGGGAGGCATTATTTAAACACATTGAATTATGTTTATGTCTTTTAAAAGAAATAACAGTGCAATCAAATTTTGTGAAAGAAAAATCATATTTAATCAAATTATTAAAGTTTTTTGAAGAAGTGTTATGTGCTTGGTTAAAGGGGAGCTAGTGGATGTGTTGTACTCAGATTTCCTGAGGTATTTAGTAAGGTGCCACATCAAAGGTCAGTGTGGAAAAAAAAGACATATAGTGTATAGGGTAACATACTGGCAGAGATAAAAGGTTGGCTAGCTAACAGAAAACAAAGGATAGTCTCAAATAGATTATAGTTAGGATCAACAAAATGTAATGGAACCAGAGTCAGAACCTAACCTTTTACAATTTAACAAAGAGACTAAAGGAATGGTTGTTAAATTTGCTGACGACACAAAGATAGGTCAGAAAGTAAGGTGTGAAAAGGACATAAGCAGGCTACCAAGGTATATAAGATAGGTTAAGTGATTAAGTAAGAATCCAGCAAATGGAGTAAAATGTGGGAACACATGAAATTGTCCATTTTGGCAGGAAGAACAAAAAGTAACTTACTATCTAAATGGTAAGAGAATGCAGAGATCAGAGATGCAGAGGGATCTGAGTATCCTCATGCAGGAATCACAAAAGTTTACTATGCACATACAGCTAGTAATTCAGAAAGCTAATAATAACATTTCTGCTTCTTGCAAGGGAAATTGAAGATAAAAGTAAGGAAGTTACACTTCAGTTATACAGGGCTCTGGTGAGACCAGATTTAAAGTACAGTGTCTAGTATTGGTAACTATACTTAAGGAAGAATGAAAACACAATGGAAGCAATACAGAGAAGATTGACCAACTAATATCTGGAAAAGGTTACCTGCATTCTGAGGAAAGGTGAGACAGCCTAGGCTGTTTCCACTTGTGTCTAGGGGAGTAAGAGATAAATCGATTAAAACATAGAAGATCCTGAAGTTTCTTGATTGGGTAGAGGTAGAGAGGATGTTTACTGTTTTGGAAGAATCTAGAACTGAGTTCACTGTTTAAAATTAAAGGGTCATCTATTTAAAACACAGATGAGGAGAAATGTTTTCCTGGAGATGGTCAAGAATCTTTGGATCTCTCTTCTTCAGTTGTAGTGGAAGTGTGAGTTTTTGAATATTTTTATGGCACAGATGAATCAATCCTGATAAGCAAGGGTGAAAAAGGCTATCGGGGGTAGGTGGGATGGTGGAATTGAGATTACAATCAGATCAGCCATTATCTTATTGAATAGTACAGCAGGTTTGAGGGACCAAGTGGCCTGATCCTGCTCCTAAATTGTATGTTCATAATTGTTGTGTTCTTTCTGGAATGTGGCTTGATCCAAATGTTTCAGAACAAGGTTTACCTTTGTGTTGAATGTAATCCAAATTAGATGATGGACTGATAGAAATCCTGTTGGTGGTATTGATCCTTTCATCAAGACACATGACCTGCCTGTTCACCCCCGCCCATTTACTATGGACTTCACTACTAGTGGTTGAGTGATTATAATCAAGAGTGCACAAGAGGCCAGAATTGGAGAAGCAAAGGTAGGTTGCAAGTTTGGAGACGCTTATAGAATTAGGGTAGGATATGGCTTTGGAAGGGTTGAAGATTAGGAATGGGAATAGGTGGGGCATTCTTCCTGCCTGGAGGTGTTGTTCCCAGGTTGACTCCACAAATCGCAGCAGATACCCAGTTGATGGATTCCCTCACAAAAGTAGATCTAGATGATCATTAATGCTAGAGAGACTGTCATTAGATACGGGCTGTCTGTGTAGTCTCAGCATAACTCCGACTCAAAACACAAGACAAATCCATCCATCCAACCTTTCTCATCACCATACTCTAAATCACTACCTATGTGACCGAAGTTGTCACCAGCACTGTCAAGCAATATTTCCTCAACAAAAACACTTTGTGTTCCGCCAGGGCCATTCAGCTCCTTTCCTCACTACAGCTTTGGCTCAAACATGGACAAAAGAGCTGAGCGCCAGAGGTGAGGATAGAGTGATTGCCCTTGATAGCATCTGATGTGGACTGCATCGAGAAAAGACCTAGAAAAAAAAACTAATGTCAACGGGAATTCAGGGGAAAACTCCGGATCGGTCAGCATCACACCTAGCACGGGAGATATCTGTGGTCATTAGAGATCAATCATCTCAGTCCAAGGATATCACTTCAGATGTACAAAAAGGTAATATCCTATGTCTAACCGTTGACAGTTTCTTCATTCTCTATCATGACGTCAGAGGATAAGATGTCAGCTGAATGATTGCACAATGATCAGTACTATTTGTGACTATTCAGATACTGAAACAGTCTATGTCCACATGTAGCAATTCAGCATTTAGGCTTAAGTTGAAAGGAGCAAATAACATTCATGCCACACAAATGCTGGTCAATAACTGTCTCCAATAAGATTGAAGCTAACCATTGCCCCTTCACGTTCAGTCGCATTGCTCTTACTAAATAGTCCATTACAATCAACCTGTGGTTACCACTGATCAAAAGCCAAACTGGACCAGCCATATAAATACTAAGAAGGTAAGAGGCTGGGAATTCTGCAGTGAGTAATTCATCTCCTGTGCACCAATAACAAGGTACAATGAAATCAGAAACGAGATTGACTGTTTTTCACTTGTCTGGATGGTTGCAGCTTTAACAACACAATCAAGAAGCTTCCACCAGGGATAAAGTAACCCCATTGATGGGCACCCCGTCCACCACCTCAAACATTCACTGCTTCCACCATTGTGCAAGGCACAGCAATTTGTACCATCTATAAGATGCACTACAACAAGTTGCCTGGGATCCTTTAATGGCACCTTCAAAACCTGCAAACATCTGCCATGTGACTTGATGGTCAGTTTGATAGACTAGTTAGTGTACATACCTGAGTGAGAAGGTCATAGGTTCAAGCAAACCAACCATGCACCTAGGCTGACATTACCGTGCCAGACTGCGGGAGCATGGCACTGTCTTGGGTAGTGTTTCTCGGTCAAGATGTTTAAGTGGATTAGTACTTGAAGCATTCTCCCAGTAAAAATTCTTCTGTCAAAGGACACCACCTAAATTAGCCAGCCATCTTGCTGGCTGCTTGTGGAATCTTGTTCTTTGTGACTTGACTGACACGTTTGCTGGACAAACTGAATAGAAATTTGGCTGTGCCTAAAAATTGGTCCATTTATTATGAAAATTTGGAAAAGTACAAAGAGCTAAATAGCTGAGTTGTTCATTCCTAAGTGACACAGGTGGATAGTTCGTAAATGATGAATATCTGCACTCAGGAGCTTCCGGGATGTTGAGAGATCAAAGCCACACTGTATTTTGGATCAGGACCTCATTGTTTAGAGTCCATTTGCGGGTTCCAAACTCAAGCTGTGTTAAGAAGTGAATCAGTGAACATCAATTATATCCAGAGGGTGTATAATCTCTTTTGGATTATAAACATGGCAGCTAGGGCGCTCTACACAGAAAGGGGATACAATGACCGAATGGTATTTACACTATCAGTCTAGACACCCCGGTCATGTTCTAGGCACCCGAGTTCAAAACCCATCAGAGCAGACGGTGGGATTTAAACTTAATTTTTAAAAGAATAAATAATGTGGAAGTAAAAGCCCAAAGATGGCCATAAACATCACTGTTAACAGCCAAGGGGGAAAAGAAAGCTTCACTAACGCCCTTTAGGAAGGGAAATCTGCCATTCTTACATGTGACCTGCATGTGATTCCAGACCCACAGCAATATGTTTGCTTCTTAAATGCCCTCTGGGCAATTAGGAATGGGTATTAAATGCTGATTTAGCCTGTGACACCAACATCGCATGAGTGAATTGAAACAGTGCTGCAGACTGAAGTTGCGGTCTGGGAGAAAAGTGATGATGCGAAACACCATTTTGATTTTACTCCTTTCTGCACTTCTTCCAAAAAGAAAATGTTTACACGATACACACACACACATCTCCCATCTAAAAAAGTCACAGCTGCCAGGTAGAGAAGAAAAAGTTGAGGGTGGCCTTGGTCGATCATGACGGACCAGGCACTGGGAGGCTATTTCTGTAGCAGCCACCAGTGTTGAAGTGAAAGACTTCATCCACTTCTGAAGAAGGGTCTAGGCCCAAAACGTCAACTTTCCTGCTCCTCGGTGTGTTCATCCAGCTCTACACCTTGTTATCTCAGACTTCCAGTCGGCCCTGGATATTTTTCGCCCAAATCGATGAGTTCAGAGATTTTATGACACCTCTCTGGGAGCAGGTGAGATCTGAACCCGGGTCTCCTGGATCAGAGGCAGGGGCGTTAGCATAGGGCTCGCGCGCGCTGTGCGACCTTTTTCGTGACCTCCCGCAGACTAACGGTCGCTTGCGGACGGTAGGGCCTTCCCTTTACATAAAAATAATCTAGCAAAGTGGCGGATTGGTGGGGTTTTTTTCCAATTGAGGTGGGATTACGGGTTTAATGCCGGTTTAAAAAAAAGGGATGGGCCTCGGAAATTCCTGCCCCGAGGAGGAGGAGGGGAATAAAAAAGGGGCAGAAACTCAGCTGGAAAACAAAGTCGGAGACAAAGGTTCGTCCGTTTCGCGTGTGGAATTAATCTCGGTTTTTATGTTCGAAGACCCTCGTAGAGTGATTAAAACTCCAATTAAGGCAACGATTAACAAGCGATAAGGGAGGGAGGGCGGGCGGCAAGCAGCAGCAGGCACAAAAATATGGCCAGCTCTGGTATTTTTCAGGATAACAAAACCCAACAGCCCATATGCAGTGTTAGTTATATCTGAAGTAGATTTAAATTCCACTCCCCCCCCCCCCCCCCCTCACATACACACATTCTCAATGCCTTCAGCACATCTGTCACTTCAGAAGTGTCTCGTATGACTGCAGCAGTCGCTTTGCTTGCTGATGCTTTGCAGCATGAAAGACAAAAGAGGGGAAGGGGGTGGGAAAGAGAAGGAGGCTGCAGAGGAGGAGAGATTAATCCTTTACAGAGCGTTTACAGGCCCAATAATCGATTATCTGGTCGTGCGGGCAGCCGAGCAGTGTCTCTCTCTTTCTGTCCCCTACCCCCCCCCCCCCCCCCCCCGAGATTGAACTGATACTTGTCATATGCTCAGTACAAACTTTGGCGTCGTTTGCCCACCTCATCCCCCGAAAGTGGTCACACAACCTGTAATATGGAAGGTGACTCGTCAAGCTGCCAGCAGGTTCGGGATTCTCTGAATTCGAGAGCAAAGCTCAAGAAAGTGGAGCTAGAGTTTTCAGATGTGAAATTAGGAATGCTTCTGCGCACACACATGTAACGCAGAGATGTTGAAGTGTCATGAAGCAAAGAACCTTGGATGCTGGAAACCTGAAACAAAAGCAAATTGCTGGAGAAACTCAACTAGTCTGGCAGCATCTGTAGACAGAAAGCAGAGTTAACATTAGCTGTTAGTTTTGTAAGTTCTGAAGAAGGGTCAGTGGACTTGAAACATTGACTTGGCTTTTTCAAAGCAGACGCTGGTGGATTTGCTGAGGTTCCCCAGCCGTTTCTGTTTTCGTTTCAGATTTCCAGCAACCGTGGTTCTCTGTTTTTTACACTGATGTTAGTTGCTGTTTGCAGAAGAGACTTCCAAACCTGTGCTGTATATGTATTTAGAAGCATTTTCTAATATCAGATGATCTATCAGTTGTGAAGAAGGATCACTGCAATTAATATCAGGTTGCTTATTCATTTCAAATTTGAGATTGATATTTTTGCCAACCAAGGATAATAGGCAAAAACACAGCTATCTAAGACACACACGTTTTTAAGATTGAGAGGAGGAATTTCTTCTCCTGGAGTATACAGAATCTGCAGAGAGCCACTGAGGCCAGACAAATTTCTTTTGAGTTCTTTATTGGACTTATAACTGTTTCTCCTTATGGTTCTTAGTTTTGGGTCTCCCCACTGGTGGAAAAATCTTTGTTTGCTCTAAGCAAGATCTAATTGATTTTTTGCAAAATGTGAAGAAATTTAAAAAATCAAGACTTCCTTAATCTTGATATTCCCAACGATTTCCAAATTTAAGAGTGTTAAACATAGTTCATTTCAGAAGCTGCTCCTGATTGATGTTAGGTCCCTCAATGAGTCATGAATACACTATGCTTGTTAACAACCTAATGATCGACTATATTTAGTTGTCCACTACATTTTTCAGCTGTCAGATATTTTTAAAGAAAGCTTGCAACTCTCATGTCAGCTGGTAGAGTGGGGCAATGGGGTCATGTGGATGGTGGTCAAAGGGAAAGGGAGATTAGGGGTAATAAGGAGGGCTGTTTTACTCTCTTGGCAATAGCTTTGATTCCACAAATGCGCAAACAATGGAAATTTGTGGGTAAAATATTTGGAATAATGATTCTGTTCAGTCTTTTGGATTCCACATTGCTGGTTTAGTACATTTTGCTTTTCTGATACATGTGAGGTGCAGCTGCAGTGAATATCTATTTTTTGCTTCTCTACTCAAGCACTCTGCTTAAAGCTATTGTTGCAATGAATAACATAAATGCAGCAACTCCTACACTGAAGCAGGAAATTCATGGTGCACAAGTTAGTTTTGGCAAAGACAAAAGCAGGGCCAAGGGTTGGCTTTATGTTCCTTAATTGAATACGCTGCCCTACACAAGCATATTCTGCTGGGCAAGGTTGCTCAGTCAGTATGTTTTTTAAATATTTTATTTTTATGCTTCAAAGAAGTGGTCAGAAATAGGGATGATTGCTGATGACTACGTAATGTTTAGCACCATTCACAACCCCGCAGGTACTAGAACATAGAACATAGAACATGGGGTAGTAGTTGATGGGAAATGTTCATCCTGGAGACCAGTTACTAGTGGTGTACCGCAAGGGTCGGTGTTGGGTCCACTGCTGTTTGTCATTTTTATAAATGACCTGGATGAGGGCAGAGGAGAGTGGGTTAGTAAATTTGCAGATGACACAAAGGTCGGTGGAGTTGTGGATAGTGATGAAGGATGCTGTAGGTTGCAGAGAGACATAGATAAGGTGCAGAGCTGGGCTGAGAGGTGGCAAATGGAGTTTAATGCAGACAAGTGTGAGGTGATGCACTTTGGTAGGAGTAACCGGAAGGCAAAGTACTGGGCTAATGGTAAGATTCTTAGTAGTGCAGATGAGCAGAGAGATCTCGGTGTCCATGTACACAGATCCTTGAAAGTTGCCACCCAGGTTGACAGGGCTGTTAAGAAGGCATACAGTGTTTTAGCTTTTATTAATAGAGGGATCGAGTTCTGGAACCAAGAGGTTATGGTGAAGCTGTACAAAACTCTGGTGTGGCTGCACTTGGAGTATAGCGTACAGTTCTAGTCACCGCATTATAAGAAGGATGTGGAAGCTTTGGAAAGGGTGCAGAGGAGATTTACTAGGATGTTGCCTGGTATGGAGGGAAGGTCTTACGAGGAAAGGTTGAGGGACTGGAGGCTGTTTTCATTAGGGAGAAGTAGGTTGAGAGGTGACTTAATTGAAACATATAAAATAATCAGAGGGTTAGATAGGGTGGATAGGGAGAGCCTTTTTCCTCGGATGGTGACGGCGAGCACAAGGGGGCATAGCTTTAAATTGAGTGGTGAAAGATATAGGACAGATGTCAGAGGTAGTTTCTTTACTCAGAGAGTAGTAAGGGAATGGAACACTTTGCCTGCAATGGTAATAGATTCGCCAACTTTAGGTACATTTAAGTCGTCATTGGATAAGCATATGGACATAACTGGAATAGTGTAGGTTAGATGGGCTTGGGATTGGTATGACAGGTCGGCACGACATCGAGGGCCGAAGGGCCTGTACTGTGCTGTAATGTTCTACGTTCTCTTTGTCTAGATGAGTGCAGTTCCAAAAACACTGAAGAAGGCTGAGGCCAAAACATTTTATGATTTCAGGAAGTAGTTGGATATAGCACCCTGGGACTGATGGGATCAAAGGATATGGGGGAAAAATGAGAACAGGCTATTGAATTCAATGATCAACCATGATCATAATAAATGTCAGACCAAGCTCGAAGGGCCGAATAGCCTACTCCTGCTCCTACTTTCCACGTTTCCAGGCTTCTTGTCTCTGCTCACGATATGGATCACAGGTTCTTGACTGTAAGCTGGGGGTACTCACATCTTGTGAACCAGTTGGTTGTTGACTGAAGTCCCTGTCCAGATAATTGAGTAGTTAAATCAAGGCTCTCACTTCCAGTGCAGTACTGAGAGAGGGCTGCACTTTGGGAGGTGCTCTCTTTCTGAGGAAGTATATTAAATTGAATCCTGAACTGCTCTGAAGTGCGTGTAAAAAGCCCCATTATACAACAATGTTTAAAAGAAAGAGGAGCCCTGGGCAATGTTTATCCTTCAACATTCTGTACAGTATAGGAGCTGGAGTAATACATTTAGGTACTCCGGCCTGCTCTGCTATTCAGCGAAATCGTGACTGGTCTTTTACCTCAGCTGAGTCTTCCTACGTTATCCCATGTTCCCTGATTCATTTCACATCCCAAACATCTTTTGATGTGTAACTTGACTATTCTCAGCACCTAAGTTGCAAAGTTCTCTGATATAGGCAATTCTAAAAGATTTACAATCCCTTGAGCAAAGAAATTTTACCTCATTCCCAACTTGAATGGACTGATTCCTTAAAACCAATATTCCCTTTAAATCTTTTTCCGCTGCATGGATGTCCAAGGTCTATGTGCAGCAGTGCTTTCCAGAAATGGAAGCTTACACGGAATGTTGTTTGAGACTGTGGCCCCCACACCCCAGCCAAGGAAGGAGATATTGTCCCAGCATTTATCCTGTCTAACGACATAGGAATTTGATGAGTTTCAATGAAATCAGCTCTCATTTTTTGTCATGCTACGTATAATGGGCCTGTTATTACTGGATCATTCAATCACAGAATTATTATTACTCAGAAGACCATTTGGCCCATAGAGTCTGCATGGGTCTGCAAATGAGCATCTTATTTATTGCCTTTCTCAAGCTTTCTCCCAAATACACTGTACACTTTAACACAATAACTCTTTTTCAAATAACAGTCTATTTTCCTTTAGAGCTTCTCAATTGAACCTGCCTCCACCACACTCCAAGGCAACATATTCCAGGCCCTTATCGCTAGCTGCATGAAAACATTTTTTCCTGATGTTACTTTTGCCTCTTTTTCACATTACTTTAAGTCTTTGTCCTTTCATTCTCACACTTTTCACAGATGAGAACAGTTTCTCGATCTACTCTGTCCAGACTCATAATTTTGAATACCTCTGTCACATCTCCTCTCAACCTTGCCTGGAAGGAAAACAAGTCCAACTTCTCCAGTCTGTTTTTATAACCGAAATATTCATAGGAGAATCCTCACATCCCAGGATTCAGTCAAGTGATATTTTGTTGCACTCCCTTCTACTAGATGATTTGGTCAAGATGTTGCTCTCTGTGGCAACTTGTTGTGTGCAAATTGGCTGCCATGTTTTCTGCGTTACGGCAGTAGCTACACTTCAATTGACTGTAAAATGCTTTGAGATGTCTGATGATTGGTGAAAAGCATTGTATAAATGCAAGGTTTTTTTTACAAACAAAAGAATGATGCCTTTAAGGGAGGAGAGAAGGTGGGAGAAAACAAGGAAGAGAGGGAAAAAAAAGCATTTCCAAAAGCTGACAGAACATCGTGGGCAGACCCTGTTGAGTTCCAACATTCCGACAGCAAGTGGGTGTTTCGTGGCCAGGGTACAAAGGAGTCACTGAAGCTCCTTACATCACCATGGAGACTGGGGAAATGCCAGAAACACTTTGACAACCTCAAAAGGAGTGCCAAGCATAAAGGTGGCAAAGAACCAAGAGTGGGCACAGAAAGAACCATGGATTGCACAGTGCCATCTTATAGCTGCAGAATGGAGACTGGGCCATCGGGACAAAGACCTCGAGCTGGTGGAGGTGTGGCAAGGGAAAAAAGTGATAGGTAGTCCCCCAAGTCGTTGACTGTTCATAGATTCTACAAGATGTTTTATGTAAAATATGTATCTTAAAGCACTTAAACAATTAAACATATTGAACCACATGTAAACATTTCTCCCATTATTTTGAAGTAAGATCGGTGGAGGGAATACTTCACTTATTATAGAGCAACTGGTATGACCTAGAGGCACTTCCATGCCTTTTTAGAATGGATCTTGGCTGATGTGCCTATATACAACAGGCTGAGCGGTTAAAGTTTGTGAATGGAGTGCCATATATAAAATGTTAACACCAGCCGGAAGCATACCCTAGAGGCACGGTAAACTGCAATGCTAGTCACGCAGCAAATTCACCGTAACAGCAATAAGCAAAATGGCAAGGGATTACCATAACTTTACCTCTCTTTCCTCCTTTCTCGTAAAGCCAAACTCTATGACCTAACTTTGGGGCTGCTGAACAAATATCTCCTTATATGACTTGGGGTTATATACTGTTTTATAATACTCCTGTGTAGCAGTTTGGGATGTTTTATACTGTTAAAGTTGCAATGTTAAACTGTATATATAAGTCATTATTTTCATCTCCACTCTTGGTGAGCCATGTGTTTCTGCCATTAAAGTCAATGGGAGGAGGGCACATAAAGCACAAAAATTGATCATTTTAGGTGCAATATCCAAATAAAGCCACGTTGTGCTACATGATTTGGACTTATGCTATATTGTCAATCCTTCTGTCTAGCAAGCAGCAGCCACTGAAGTCAGACTTTTTGAACACATATGTCCAGTTTGTTTTGGACTCCTGCAGTAGTCAGCCTGATAAAATACACCTTAGTGTGTATGGAGTGCATTTTAGCTGAAATTCCAAGGATGCCACCATAAGTTAACCAGAGTTATTTCCTATTAGCGTGGAGTAACAGGATTCTGATGAGAAAATGGAATTTCTGAAACCACAAAATTCAAGGACCCAGGGATAGAAGATCCAAGGACAGAGATAAGGAAGAAGGAAGAGTCAATTCTGCCCTAAACAGTGAGGAATGCTGTCCAGGGCAGTGGGTAAAACCCTTTGGCACGACATCAAAAGATCGTAGATTCAGGTCTCCCTCCAGAAAACTGAGAGTCAGATCAGGACTTGCAGCCCTTTATTTCTATGAAGAAGCCTTAATTAAGACTCCATCTGCTCCCTCAGACAGGCATAAAATCTCCAATATATTATTTTGAAGAGGACCAGGGGAGTTCTCCTCAGTGACTGATCAATATTTATCCCATAACCAACACTGCAAGCAGATTATCCGTCTATAATCACATATCTGTGGGAGCTTGTTGTGTGCAAATGGCTGTCTGGATTTCTATATTCAGCAGTGACTACAGTCTGTCCCCGATTTACAAACATCTGACTTACGAATGCTTGTATCTACAAACAAGATCCCATATGAATATTAAGGATCTTACATTCAAATGTTTGTTCATACCTACAAATGGCTTTTTATCTTGTACTGTATTGTGTTCTTACATGTGTACAAATTGACTTACAAACATACTCAGGAACAGAACCTGTTCTTAACCTGAAGATTGCCTATGGGTTAGTGATGCACGAATGTTGTGTGTGAAAAATAAACCTTTAGCAAGTAAACTGAGTACAGTTTGCCCAGCACGTGTCTGCAGCAAGAGAAGTCTTGTCCATTTTCAACACATAACATGGAATTGCAAGTGATCTTCTTGGGCTGACCCAGAGCATTACTGTTTCAGTAAATAAATTAGAGGCATGCTTCAAGTACCCCCATTAAACCCACTTCCTCTTTAATTAAACCAGCTGTTAGTTATTACTGCTTTAATCCATTAATGGGTGGATAATGGAACATGATTATGTAAATTCTAATTCTAATGCAATTATACAAATTAGTTACATTGAGTATATGTACAGAATGCACACAGATTACAAAATATGGCATCCAAAACAAACCCAGTTAATTAATTTTTACTTCACTTTATGCTGGGGCAGCATCTATAGCACATTGCTTAATCAACACTGAGCTCACAAATAGAGCCATCCAGAGCTCATGATCTCCCTGCAGTCAAGTACAACCTGGCACCAAGCGGCTTGTGTTGTAACAGCTGCAAAATGCTGCTTTTGGATAAGCTCTTTCAACCAAATGTGCAGACAGAAACACCAGCTCTGTTCTATACATGTCCCATTCGCTGCTGGACACTTATTGCAGGACTGAGATGGTTTGTGTAATACAACAACAACTTTCATTTATCTTACAGAAAGGTTACAGTGCAGAAAGAGGCATTCATGTCTGTGCTGACTGAGTAAGCAGATGACCTAGTATCATTCTCTTCTCATAACCTTTAACATTCTTTAGCAGCATGGTGACTCAGTGGTTAGCACTGCTACCTCACAGGGCCAAGGCCCCAGGTTCGATTCCACCCATGGGCGATTGACTGTGTGGAGTTTGCACACTTTTCCTGAGTCTGTGTGGGTTTCCTCTGGTTGCTCCAGTTTCTTCCCACAGTCCAAAAATGTACAGGCTAGGTGGATTGGCTACGAAAAATTTCCCGTAGTGCCCCGGGATGTGTAGGTTAGGTGGATTAGCTGTGGGGAGGTGGGTCTGTGTAGGATGTTCTTTGGAGGGCCTTGACGGGCCAAATGGCCAGCTTCCACACTGTAGGGATTCTATCATTCTCTTTAGATCCCATCTAATTCCCACACAAATACATCAATTGAACCTGTCTCCACTGCACTCTCAGATTGAGCATTCCAGACCCTAACTGCAGCATGAAAACATATTTCCTCTTATCACATTTGCTTCTATTACTAATTATTTTAGTGTCCTTTCATTTTCCATCCTTTCATGAATGGGACAGTTTCCTCCTGATTTACTCTGTACAAAGTTCTTGTGATTTTGAATATTTTAATCAGATCTCCTCTCAGCCTTTTCTACTTCCGTTTCTCCCATTTGTTCTTGCACCTGATATTCCTCATCCCTGGAACTATTCTAGTACTCCTCTTCTGCACTCTTTCCAGTGTTTTCACATCCCTCTGAAAGTGTGGAGCCCAGAACTGGACATAATACCCCACCTGAGACTGAACTACTGCCTTGTAAAGTTCAACATAACCTCTTTGCTTTTATACTCTGTACTCCTATTAATACAGCTTACAATACTGAATGTTTTATTAATTGCACTCTCAGCCTGTCCTGTCACCTTTATTTAATTATTCATGTATACAACAAGGTCCTTTTGTGCCTGCACACTCTTTAGAGTTGTATTCTTTGTTTCCTTCATTGCTTCTCCATGTTTTCCTGAGAAAAATGTATCATCTCGCTGTTCTCTGCATTGAACTTCATCTACCACCTATCCACCATTCTGCCAAATTGGCAGTGATCTTTTGGGGTTCTATACTACCTTCTTCACAGTTTACAATGCACACAAGTTTTGTATCATCCTTAAATTTTGATCCTATGCTCTGCACACCGAAATTTAGATTATTAATACATATCAGGAAAAGCAAGGTAACCAACAAAGGCCTTGAGAAACTCCATACAAATCTTCCTAAAGCCCAAAAAATACTAATTAACCATTATTCTCAATTTTCTTTCACTCAGCCAATTTTGTGTCTGTGTGGCTGCTGTCTCTTTTTATTCCGTCAGCGATAACTTTGCACATAAAGTTGTTGTGTGAGACTTACTCAATAGTTTCTGGAAGTTGACGTATACCACATCAGCAACATTGCCCTGATCAACCTTCTCTGTTGATCAAAACCCAGTAAGTTAAAAATGATTTTTCTCTTAAGAAATCTGTGTTGCCTCTCCCAATTAACCTGTATTTGCCCACATGACTGTTAATTTTGTCCCAAATTACTATTTCCCAACCATCAAAGTCTCCTATTCCTCCGCATTTCCACTTCTCCTTTTACTACTCTTTTGCTATGTATACTTTTGTAGAAGACTTTAGAATTCCCTTTTATGTTAGTTTGCCTGTCTGTTTTAATACTCCTTGTTTGCTGCGCATATTTGATTTTTTACCAATCCCCTTATCTCCAAACCATCAATATTCAATCATCCTCAATTGTATTTTCTAACTGATGTCAATTTTAAAAAAAACACTTTTTCTTCACTATCGTAATTTCTACCTCTTTTGTCATCCAGGAAGATTGGGTATAATCTGTCATAGAGAAACAAAGGGATTCAGGTACTCAGTTCCTTGAAAGTATAGGTGGACAGATGTTGCAAAGTTGGGTAGAATATTTGTGGTTTTGAAAGTGGAATATTAGAATTTCATGTTTGTGAAATGATAGGGGAAAGAGTTTGTAGTCCCTTTAAAAGATGATGTTTTTAAGGCTTGGAGATTAAAAACAACTGTCTGCAAACAGCAGCAGATGTACAGAGGTCTTGAAATTGAAACATTACATCCTGAAGGGTTTGACAACCGAGGACCAATCCTATTATAAGAAATTAATAGATCATCAAGGGTATAAAAGAAGAGGACGAACTGCAATCTGAAGAAAAACTCACTGGCTCTCAGAGCAATCTCTCAGCTCTCAGAGTAACCTCCATTTAAATAAAGATACCACTGCACTCTTAACTAATATTCCTGACACAAGAATTCGCCAAAGGAAGGCATTCCAGACTGGAGGACAGCAGCAAAGGCAAAGAACATTCCAGAAAACAAATCCCGACTGTAATTTTGGTTCAGTTTCTTGGTAGTTTTGTTAATTTGTTCACTGTTAGAGTTGGATAATTAAATCGTTACTTGTTGACTATAGAGTGATTGTCAGGAGTTATTTTCATTTAACCTCTCTTTAATAACAAGAGTAGTAAAGAAGGTGTTTGACAAGCTTGCCTTCATTGTTGAGAACATTGGATTTAGGAGTAAGGACATCATGTTGCGATTATAAATAACATTAGTGAGGCGACCTTTAGAGTACTATGTACAATTCTGGTTGCCTGTTATAGGAGGGATATTATTAAATTGGAAAGGGTGTGGAAAGGATTTACAAGGTGTTCACCGGAACTAGACGGTTTGTATTATAAGGAGAGGCTGGACAGGTTGGGACATTTTTCCCTGGAGCTTAGGACATTGAGGGGTGATCTTATAGAGATTTATAAAGTCATATGGGCGCATCTTTTCCCAAGGGTAGGGGAGTTGAAAATTGGAGGGCATAATTTTAAAGTGAGAGGAGAAAGATTTAAAAGGGACCTGAGGGACAACGTTTTCACCCACTATGTGGAACGAACTGTCAGAGAAAGTGGTAGATGCAGGTACAGTTACAACATTTAAAAGACATTTGGACACAAGCGTGAAAAGGAAGTGTTTAGAGGGACATAGACCAAACACAGGTAAATGGGACAAGTTTAGTTTTGGTAGAATTAGTCAGCATGTACGAGTTGGACCGAAGGGACATCCTGCTTGTTAACTTTCTACCTAGCTTCCTAACGTCCAACTGCAGAACCACATTTTCAATCTATGTCATTTGTTGCATTCAACACCACGAGTGCTGGATGGTCAGCCTCTCCACTGAGGGTGCCTTTAGTTTAATAAGCCATTCCACGATACTTCATAGGAGACAAGAATGGCAGGAGAGCCATGTGAGGAGATATTAGGTCAGATAAACGAAATTTTGGTCACAATGGTAGGTTTTAAAGAAGGTTTTAAAAAGGAAAGAGACAGAGAAATGTACTTTGGAGCTTGGGACCTAGTTTTTGTTTCAACCTATTTTTTCATGGGAGGAGAGTATCACAGGCAATTCATAATTGTGCTAAAATTGAATGGTTTGCTGGGCCATTTCAGAAGGCAATGAAGAGTCAGCTTTGTCTGGGGGGTGGGGGAGTGGGTGGTGGGCACATGTAGACCAGATCAGGAAAAGGACATGAGTGACTAAGGTGCATTTGTACAGCAATCAGTGATTATTTGATGGCCAGCATCACTAAGTGTAGCCTTCATTTTCAAATTTTATTAATTGAATTTTTATTTCATCAGCTGCCCTGGTAAGGATTTGAACCCATATTTCAAGAGCGTTAGCAATACCTGGAGCATGTACCTTGAAAACAGATTCTGACTGAATTGAATCTTTCAAATAATAATTGAAAAATGGCAATTAAGGATATTGTACAGAATGTTTATTGCTCAGAAATTGCTGTAATGGTGCATTGGTGCATAATGACATAAATTAGATTTTTATTCTTCTCATTGATATCATATTTGCATGTTGCTGGATTTGTTAACTTCACAGCAAAGTCAGTGTCACATCTACAACCTCACAAATGTCACACTTAATTCCCCAAACAATTGAAAGAACAGGACAGGGACAAAACTAGAACAAACGGCAGAGATAATGAGGTGAATTATAACCGACTGCAATATGGAGAGACAATTGGGGATAAAAAGGAAATGGAAGCAAATGGAAATGATGGGCATGAAAAGAGGAGCTGATCCAATGACCACATCGTGGTGGCTAAAATATTTATTTTCACAGTTCTCCGTTAAGAAAATATTTATAAAATAAATTTGCTTTAGGCCAATCACACTTGCTATGAGTTGACAGCATTTCTTTTGTTTTCTTAAAACTTAAGTATTGCCAAAAAGAAAACACATTTTAAACATAGAACATTACAGCACAGTACAGGCCCTTCAGCCCTCAATGTTGTGCCGACCTGTCATACTGATCTGAAGCCATCTAACCTACACTATTCCATGTACGTCCATATGCTTGTTCAATGACGATTTAAATGTACCTAAAGTTGGCGAATCTACTACCGTTGCAGGAAAAGCGTTCCATTCCCTTACTACTCTCTGAGTAAAGAAACTACCTCTGACATCTGTCCTATATCTTTCACCCCTCAGTTTAAAGCTATGCCCCTCGTGCTCGCCGTCACCATCCTAGGAAAAAGGCTCTCCCAATCCACCCTATCTAACCCTCTGATTATTTTATATGTTTCAATTAAGTCACCTCTCAACCTTCTCCCTAATGAAAACAGCCTCCAGTCCCTCAGCCTTTCCTCGTAAGACCTTCTCTCCATACCAGGCAACATCCTAGTAACTCTCCTCTGCACCCTTTCCAAAGCTTCCACATCCTTCTTATAATGCGGTGACCAGATCTGTACGCAATGCTCCAAGTGCGGCCGCACCAGAGTTTTGTACAGCTTCACCATAACCTCTTGGTTCCAGAACTCGATCCCTCTATTAATAAAAGCTAAAACACTGTATGCCTTCTTAACAGCCCTGTCAACCTGGGTGGCAACTTTCAAGGATCTATGTACATGGACACCGAGATCTCTCTGCTCATCTACACTACTAAGAATCTTACCATTAGCCTAGTACTTAGACTTCTGGTTACTCCTACCAAAGTGCATCACCTCACACTTGTCTGCATTAAACTCCATTTGCCACCTCTCAGCCCAGCTCTGCACCTTATCTATGTCTCTCTGCAAACCTACAGCATCCTTCGTCACTATCCACAACTCCACCGACCTTAGTGTCGTCTGCAAATTTACTAACCCATCCTTCTATGCCCTCATCCATGTCATTTATAAAAATGACAAACAGCAGTGGACCCAACACCGATCCTTGCGGTACACCACTAGTAACTGGTCTCCAGGATGAACGTTTCCCATCAACTACCACCCTCTGTCTTCTTTCAGCAAGCCAATTTCTGATCAAAACTGCTATATCTCCCACAATTCCATTCCTCCGCATTTTGTACAATAGCCTATTGTACAAAAATGTTCTGGGGACCCAGGTTCAAATCCATGGCAGATGGTGGAATCTGAATTCAATTAAGAATCTAACGATGACCATGAATCCATTGTCGACTGTTGCAAAGACCCATCCGGTTCACTAATGTCCTTTAGGAAACAAAACTGCTATCCATACTTGGTCTGACCTAGATGTCAGGGAACCTTATCGAATGCCTTGCTGAAATCCATATACACCACATCAACCGGTTTACTCTCATCTACCTGTTTGGTCACCTTCTGAAAGAACTCAATAAGGTTTGTGAAGCACAACCTTCCCTTCACAAAACTGTGCTGATTATCCCTAATCAATTTATTCTTTTCTAGATGATTATAAATCCTATCCCTTATAACCTTTTCCAACACTTCACCAACAACTGAGGTGAGGCTCACTGGTCTATAATTACCAGGGTTGTCTCTACTCCCCTTCTTGAACAGGGGAACCACATTTGCTATCCTCCAGTCATCTGGCACTTTTCCTGTAGACAATGATGAGTTAAAGATCAATGCCAAAGGCTCGGCAATCTCCTCCCTGGCTTCCCAGAGGATCCGAGGATAAATCCCATCCAGCCCAGGGGACTTATCTATCTTCACCCTCTGAAGGATTTCTAATACCTCTTCCTTGTGAACCTCAATCCCACCTAGTCTAGTAGCCTGTATCTCAGTATTCTCCTCGACAACATTGTTGTTTTCTAGAGTGAATACTGTTGTTAACGCTATTCTTCTTGCATTGATCAGGACAATTCTGATTTGGTCAGTGTTCAACGATAGGAGAATGTAACTATGAGTGAGGCAGTTAAGGGGACCCAGTGGATTCTTTATTCATTTATTGCCCACCCCATTTGCCCAGGGGGCAGTTTAAAGTCTGGTACATTTCTGTGGGTTTGGCGTCACATCTAGGTCAGACCAAGTAAGGATAGCAGTTTTGTTTCCTAAAGGACATTAGTGAACTGGATGGGTCTTTGCAACAGTCGACAATGGATTCATGGTCATTGTTAGATTCTTAATTGAATTCAGATTCCACCATCTGCCATGGATTTGAACCTGGGTCCCCAGAACATTTGCTGAGTTTCTAGATTAATATTCTAATGATAATACCAATAGGCCATTGCCTGTTCTAGATGAGCACAGGAGGTTCAATCTTTGTAACAGTCCAACAGTTTGACATTCTTTCAATTTGGCTAAATGGAAGTGGGGCTGCAGGCTGGAACAACTTACTAATCATGGCACAAGAAACTATTCAAAAGACGAGAATAAGAAAGAATGTAATTGCAATGAGGGTTAGTATAGTGAGGGAGATTGATACTATTGTCTATCTAATTCTAAAAGACTTTGTTGTCTGCCCAATCCCAGGG
The DNA here is from genome assembly GCF_030684315.1 of Stegostoma tigrinum. NCBI lineage: Eukaryota > Metazoa > Chordata > Chondrichthyes > Orectolobiformes > Stegostomatidae > Stegostoma > Stegostoma tigrinum. The sequence goes on along the minus strand of NC_081362.1, from coordinate 87,583,085 downwards.
TTCAGGACCTCTGCTCAGTGGGAGGGGTAGAATCTAGTTATTCAAGGTTCCTGTAAGTAACAACAACATAACCAGGACAGAGAAGGAGATTCTGCCTTATCAGTATGAGGAACTAGGAGTCAAATTAAGAAGCAGATCTCAAAGGTCATAATTGCTGCCTTATTAACTGAACCACATGCAAATTAGAATAGTGCAAATCAGATTAGAAAGGTTAATGCATGGCTTAAAGACTGGTGTGGGAGAAGTGATTCCAGTTCATGGGCACTGGCACAAGTGATGGGAAAATGGGATCTGTAGACATGGTTCTGCTTGCATCTGAACCCTGCTAGGACCAGTGTTCCTGCTAGCCACATAACTAAGGGGTAGAGTGGGTTTTCAACTAAATAGTGGCGGTAAGGGATCCAGTTTGAGATGTGGTAAATCATGGAGCAGAGCCAAAACCAAAGTGGAAGTGTTAATATGGTAAATGATAAACATGGTGAACTTGCACATGCCTGCAGGATGGCATGGATTTTACCCCAAATTTTGAAAGAGGAAAGGACATTTAGGAATCACAGAGAGCGAGGAAAAGGTAGAGGAGTGGCTCTGTTAGCTGATTACGGTATTAGAACAATAGACAGGAATGACCTAAATTCAGAAGCAGGGTAGAAATGAGAAATAAAAGGCAAGAAGTCACTTTTGGGAGTGGTGTACATGTCTCCAACATTAACCGAAGAGTTGAAGAAATAACAAAGTTTATCTGAAAGGCATGGCAATAATCATAGGAGATTTGAATGTACATTTGGACTTGAAATGTCAGATGGGAAAAAGTAGCCTTGATGTGAAATTCACAGAATGTTTTCAGGATAATTCCTTAAAACAGCATGTTTTCCAGCAGACCAGAGAACAGGCTATAATGGACAAGGTATTGTGCAATGAGGTAGGATTAATCAATGATCTCATCGCAAAAATGCCCCTTAGGTACCTGCAATCGTAATATAATTAAATTTTACATTCAGTTTGAGGGAGAGAGGCGTAGGTCCAGGATTATTTTTGAAAGAAATGAAATAAGGGCAGTTATGAGGACATGAATGCAGAGATAGCTGAAGTGAATTGGCAGACTGAAGAATATGTCAATAGAGATGCAGGGGATATCTTTGTTACAACCAGAACCTTGGGTGAAGTATGCTTTATTCACTTGTAGGACATTGGGTGACTCTGGCTGGCTAGTGTTTATTGCCTGTCACTAATTAACCTTGAGAAGGTGGTGGTGTGCTACCTTCTTGAACTGCTACAGTCCACATACTGTAGGTTGACCCACAATGCCATGAACCTTGAAATTCCAAGATTTTGATCCAATGACACTGAAGGAACAATGATATATTCCCAAGTCCCCAATTTATTATGGTTTCAGGTGAAATATCCCAAATTGTTAAGTTCTTGGGAGAATGGGATGAACCGGCTCCCTTTATTCTAGAAAGATAATGCGGGTTAATTACTGCTCTAAGAACACTGTAGACTATTTTATACTGAGATATTATTATGCTGAGGGACTAATAGCTGGATGAATGTTGAATTGATCAATCAGGAAGGTACAAAATGGTGCACAATGGTTAACACTGCTGCCGCACAGCACCAGGGACTTGGGTTTGATGACAGCCTTGGGTGACTATGTGGAGTTTGCACATTCTCCGCTGTGTCTGTGTGGTTTTCCTCCGGATGCTTCAGTTTCCTCCCTCAGTCTAAAGATGTAAAGATTAGGTGGATTGGCCATGGTCTGAATCCCCTGTGGGTTTATGGGGAAGGAGTGGAAGGGGTCGGTTTGGCTGGGATGCTCTTCAGAGAGTCGACGCAACCTGAATGGGCCAAATGACCTTTTTCTGCACTGTAGGAACTCTATGACTGGTGCTGGCCAGCCAACCAAGAGAATGTTGAAAATGAAAGAAAAAGAAATAAAGAGTTAGCTGGTGCTGAATGGGATTTTGGGTGGAGACAATGTTTGCATTAGAAGGTGCTGAGCTGGGAAGCTATGTTTTGATTTTGTTCTCTCTAGTTATTCTCCATTTATCGACTTGTTACATGTTCCGAGAAAAGAACCCCACTCTGTTTAAAAAAAAATGAGTCTCCAGAGATCTGCAGAAGCTATTTGTATTGACTGGTGATTTCAGAATTCAAGCAAGACATACAGTCCTACGTGTCTGTAATACGACTTGATTGTCAAAGGATTTCATGAAGGCCTGGTATTCATCATTAAAATGATTATCAAACTGGAAAAATTATAATTTTAATTCTTTTTTAAAATTTATCCCTTAACTATCCCTGCCTGTCTGTTATTGTGTGAGTGGGGCTTGGATCACAGATATTAATTGGATTGCCTTGTAGTTCATTTGTGTTCTGTTAAAGATATATTTTTAATAATAAGTTGTTAATTTTTGTTCAATTTATAAATTTGGTGTCCAAGATCTGTTGCCTGGTTAGGAACAATTAAACAATTTTGAGGGTCATTAAATGTTTTAAGATCATTGTCTTGTGAATCTAGTGATAATGAGACAGGTTTAGTTTGGCTTGCCTTCTCTGTGTCTGAACAAAGAGAAAACGATAGAACCTGTTTGTAAAGAAGTTGTAACAGGGCTTATGGAAAAGTTAAAGTTAATCAACAGAATCAACATGGTTTTGTAAAAGGGAAATAAAGTTTGACTATTCTATTGGAACATATTGAGAAGGTAATAGGCACTTGCATAAAGGCGAATTGGTGGATGTACCTTACTTCCAAAAGGAAGTATGCATGTAATATATTTCCAGAAAGTATTTGAAAAAGTATCATAGCAGGCAAAAATAATGCACAATTTAAAAACATATTGTGCAGGGGTATTGGCATGGACACAAAGAGGATGACTGGCTCACTGAAATCAGAAAGTAGGCGCAAATGGATTATTTCAGATTGGTGTTGGGACCAGACTGTTTCTAATTCATATAAGCAAATCCAATGAAGGTTTGGAAAGCATGGTTACAAAAATTGGTAGAATCAGTAGGTAAATAAGTAAGTTGTTAAGAGGACATAGGAAGGCTACAAAATGCAATAGATGGCTTGAGTAGGCAAAGGTGTAGCAAACGTATTTTGTGGCAAATATTTAGGAAAAAATGAAATTGTCCATGTTGACAGGAAGAATAAAACTAAAACACATTACCTAAATAATGAGAGGCTGCAGTGCTATGAGATGCAAAGGAATCTGCATTTGTCCGTGTGCACAAAATCGTAAAAGGTTAATATGCAGGTGCACAGAATGTTGAATATGAAAGTGGGGAGATTATACTTCAGTTATACAGGGTACTGGTGAGACCACATTTAGAGCACTGTCCACTTTAAGGAAGATGTAAATACATCAGAAACAATTTACTAAGTTGATTGTTGGGGTGGGGTTTGAGGGCAGTGTCATTTGAGGAAAGATTGGACATACTAGGTTTGTACCCATTGGAGCTTAAGATGAGTAAGAGGTGACTGAATTGAAATGTAGAAGATTCTGAGAGGCCCTTGAACATTTTCAATGCAAAGGGAGATAGATTCCTGTTAAGCAAAAGGGTGAAAGGTAATAAATATGAATTTGAGGATACAATCAGATCTTGTTGAATGTCAGAGCAGGCCTCAGGGGCTCAATGGCCTATTTTTGCTTCAAATTTGTACGTTTATATGTTGTATTCAGAAACAAAATTTAGAGTAATTGGTGTGCAGCCAGCTAAATTCAAATCTCTGTCCTCCCTGAAATCCCAGACCCACTAGGCAACAGAATGTTTTTAAAATGCATCGACAAGGTAAGAGCACAGTGCTTTCTTCAAGGCTTTTATTGCCGTTCTTGCTAAATTCCATTAAATCCCTTCCAACTGTTTCCCCCTTCGTTTGGATGGCCCTTGTCTCTCAAGCATTTCTAATCCTCTGATTTTATTTTTAAAAAGAGTCTATCTAAGGAAGCAAGCAGTCGATCTTGGCTGTGAAATAATCTTGTTGTCTGTGTCTTGGCAAATGATCTTTCTCGTTGAGGGCATACTGCCATCAAGAAAATGGTTTTGGCAGGTCAACCTAGGATGAAAATTATCGTTGCTATTTACAGCAACTGATTAGGCCTATAGAGTCCTTTTTATCCTCTAGGCCCCTTAATGGCAAACTCAGGAAGTTACCTCCCATTTAGAGCTAGGAGTTCTGTTTTGTTTCCGTAGATTTAAAAAAAAACTGTTCCTTTATTTCTTAAAATGCTTCATTTGATCCTCCCCTCTGCAGCTTCTGGCCAACCATATCCTCAACACTCAAGGCTGAGCGGAACTGCCGAGTACCTACACAATGGTGAAGACAATAGCGCACTGTTGGTCGACTGGCAGCAAGTGTGCCCAATTGAATGTTGGCACGGGTGAATAAAGACTTCCTGCTCATCGCCCAGTGACTGTCACTTGGAAGTATTGACACTTCCCACAGCCAGGTTACAAAAAAATGAAAAACTGGACGGATGCCAGCTTCTAGTCAGGTCTATGAGGAAATTAATGATGCCACAACTATTCTTTCATTGCTTATTCTGAACATGAGAGGTATTCCTTATCAGTGTGACAGAATTTACCTAGGTTTTGTTTTTGGCTGTTTCCAGTGTTGAATTCCCTGGGATTTATTTCAGATGTTTGTGTTTGCATTAGGCTGTTCATTGGGTTTTTTTTGACTGATTATTTGTGACTGCTGCACAGCATATTTCTCTTAATTGAGAAATCCAGGGGAAAGGTCAAAACCCACAATGTAGAACACCGATGAGGTTAAAAAAGAGTGAAAAAAGGGATGGGGTGTGGATAGCAAAACGAGAATAGCTTTGTGTTTTGAGAGTATTGAAGATTGTAAGGGGAGGGAGTTGAAGGTTTCCACTGTTTGGATGTCATGAATGCTAAGAATTGGGAAGAGTATTTCAGAAAGAAAGAAGTTGTCATTATGTAAGCACCTTTCACAACCTCAGCACTCAGAAGCTAATGAAATATTTTTTTAAGCGTACTCATTGTCCTAATGTAGGAAATAGATATGCTCAAAGTCTGGCTAGTGTTGTTAGTGAGAAACTATTCCCACTCGTAAAAAGGTTGTGTACAAGAGGGCACAGGTTTAAAGTAATTGGCAAAGTAAGCAGAAGTGACATAATGAAAAACGTTTTGATGCAGCAGGTAGTCAGGGTCTGGAATGTGCCGTCTGAGAATGTGGTGTAGGTTGATTCAATTGGAGCGCGCAAAAGGGAATTATCCTATTATCTGAAAAGAAGGAATGTGCAGGGTTACAGGAAGAAGGCAGAAGGATGGCACTAAGCGAGTTACTTATTCAGAGAGCGAGGGCAACAATTCTGATTATAAAATATGGCAGCAATTTGCACACAGTGAGGTAAGAATGGCTGGATCTTCTGTTTGCATTATTACATAATGGCCAGAACTCCAGGGAGGTCTCATCTGCTTTTCTACAAATAGGATCTTTCAAGAGGACAGACCAGAGATCTGAGTTTGGTGGTTCATTTGAAATGTAGCATCTCTGACAGTGCAGCACTCCCCTGGAGTGTCAGATGAAATTTTGTGTTTGCGTTCCCTGCAGCGAAACGTGAATTCATAATTGGTTGGACTGAGCCATGGCTGACATGGTGAATTTTAATTCAAGTTAGTGAGGAAGTGGAGAGCAGGAAGCTTAGATCAGCATATTTGCAGCATGGGAGGGGCAGGAGAAGGAAGGTCAGATGAGCACTTAATAGCATAGATTAGGCAGAAAGAAACATGAGACGTTTGCAATGAAGAAAACATACGCGGGAAGCAATTGCAAATCCTTATGTTCTTAATAAAATCACATTTTGTCCTAATTCATACGTGTGACAACAGGAATCTGAGGCAATGAATCTCTGGCGCTGTATTCAGGCCTTTGGCTGAGAGAGTTTTAGAGTTGGGATATATTTTAGCTTTGGGGAGGTGCGGCAGTTTCTCGATGGCTTTTCTCCAGGGCCTCATAAAATATGTCATTTAATTTTAACTGGACCAGAATGTTAACCCTTGGACTACTAGTGGGCAAAGGAAAATGGCATTGTCCCTGGGCTTTCTTTAGTTTGGAAACCATGATAATGAAGTCAATCCTATAATTAAAGTGCAGTGGAAGGCCTTTTTAACATGGTTTATTAAATCATGATTTGCTTCAAGGGTGGGAGTCTCAGGGCTCCATTTTGTTGATTTAAAATAAAGGAAATTAGGTGTTTCCTTATTAACCTGTCCAACTATAATGCTGTCTCACTATTTGGACCTCAACATTCATGTATTGAATTTCCACTGTACTCCAATGTTAGGATTGTTCTATTAAATGTGTTGGGAAATTAATTATCTTTATTAACTGTTACAAATTAACAGCTTTCATCCAAGCAAAGAGAGCAATAGTTTTCTTCATGTACTTCTCTTCGTGGTTGTCCAGTATTGAAAGGTGCCTGAATTTGCTGTTTGGATAAGAACTGGGAAAACTGTGATGCCTTTCTGGTAGAATAACTAGGTAATATTTATTGTAGAGATTCATATGCAAAGAAGGCTGCCTGGTTCAATTACCAGAGTTAGCTGGCTCTTGTGAAAGAGCACTCAAGTAGAATCAGCATTTTTAATCAGGAGAACGAAGTTGGGTGGGTGGGGGGAACAGGAGCATTGGATTAATAGTAAACCAAGTGACGTAATTTCAGTAACAGAGCTAAATGCATGATTTCTGTTTTCTCCAGTTTCCATTTCTGTTTCCACCTGTGTTCCTATTTTCTCCATTCTCTCTTTGTCCAATGTTTCCAAAACATTAATTTGGCATTGATCAGCTAAGACAAACTGCTAAGGTGGGTCTTTCAGACAGTCAAAAGCCCAGGTCTGACTTTTGGTGCAGTCACATCACAGATGCAAAGTGCTTCATTTTTCAAGTGCATTGCCTGCCAAATGAGCCGAGGATCTCTATCCGCCCAACAGTGCCCTGACTGACAAATGTTTTTCACAGTACACTAAGGCTTAATTTTAATCTACACCTCAGCATGTGCATGTGTGAGTGTGTGGATATACGTGGATGCCACTGGCATTTATTTGGCATGAGTACATGAATTGAGCGTTTATAAGTGCACATGTGGTATGAGTGTATAAATTATTCATGTGTAATTCGTTTGAGTATGTGAATTGTGAATATGTGCACGTCATGAATATGTGCACATATGTGATGCAAGTGTGTGAATTATGTGTACTTACGTGTAGTCTGACATGAAGTGTGCGTGCATATGCGGTGCAAGTGTATGCATGTGCCTTTGTAAACACATGTGGTATGAATACGGGGTTTGTGTGCATCTGTAAAAATCTGGAAAGTTTTATTATTAGACCCAAGTCAGAGAAAGAAAATTGCCCCCGTTTTTCAATTGCACTCTTTATTTAAACTGCTCTTTTCCCAGTACTTTACAGACCTTGGCAGAGGCTGCACAATTACACCGCAAGCCTATACAAAAAAAAAGCCAGTGTCGAGTGAAGCAGGCAAAAAAGAAATGCACACAGCATTCACTGCTTCCTTTGAGATAAGCCATCTTCTCTCTTGTTTTAATAACACTTTTACCCTGACAACCTGCTTCTAGGAGTCGGAAATCAAATACTGAGCATGAAAGCTTGCGACGCTCTCTTGGCTCTCCTTCTGCGAGGTGTGCCTGTTATTGTAACTGCTGAGGGAAGAAAGTACTTCTCTCGGTAGCTGGGGCCAGAAAAGCTCAATGCAATGTAACTTTGGAGTGTGAAATACAGCCCCCAAAGAAAGTGCAATGTGATTCCTCCTAAAGAAGGAAAATCGCTTTGTTTGTCTTTGATCCTGGTCTTTTTAAGAGCTGGAAAAGGAGGAGATTTTAAAAAAACCCAAAGGGAATAATCTCGGTGATTTGTTTCTTCCACCCCTCCGATCCCCTCCCCCAATCATTTCACACACAAAAAAACACCACACACACACACACACACAAACACACACACACACACACACACACACACACACACACACACACACACACAGACACACACACACACACACACACACACACACACGCGCGCAGATACACCCATGTAGCCTCTTCCATATAGAGTGGGGCAAGGTGTACCATTCCAGGAAGGAATAGCGTTCCAAATTTTAATCAAGATTGTTCAACTGTACCCATTTGATGTCTTGACGTGACTGATTGAGGAAGAATCATATCCCCTTTATACATGGCACCCTCAATCTGTTGCACAAATTATGACTGGCACATACATCAAAATTCCCATTTCACAGTAGGCCCTGGCATTCACCTGTTTCTTATTCAAATCAAATTTCATACAAGATTTTCATCAGTCAGGATTGTTAAATTAGTGTGAGTGCGGCAGAGTATTTGTTTCTCCCCAGGTTTTATAGTTCCCTCCAGAGCAAAGTGCAATGAGACAGCAAAGGGTTAAGGCTGGAAGGGTGGTCTCAGGATGTAGGACGTGGGTGGGACGTGACAGCAATGAGGAAACATTGATTCACAGCATCTTCAAAGAGGAAATGGGCACAGATTTGAAGGAAATTGTTCTCTGTTCCTGACTAATCAGGTGGGCAGGGCAGCACGAAGGCTTCCCTCCCTTTCCCACCATCCTCAAGATACTGCAGTGTTAATGCCCATGAAGCTGACAGCTCCAAGTGTTTACAGAGGAGATCCTGTGACATGCAAGAGGACGGGAGATCAGGAATCCTCTTAATATGAAACAAGGACATAATCTCAATGAAAATTAATCCAATGGTCAGGAGGAAATGTGAGAAGAAATGCTTATTTCTCAACCCAAGGAGAAACCTAAACCTACTATAGTGGTTAGTATCCCTGTCACACAGGAGACTGGGGTTCAGTTCCGGGGAGCAGCCACACATTTTTAAGTTGGACCGAAGGGTCTGTTACCATGCTCTTTGGTTCTGTCTCGTCTTCTGTCTCTTTTTTTTTAACTTCATTTGGAAAAGGTGAGCAAGGGACTCTCAGGCACCAACAGGTGAATCCCACGAAAAAGTGGCACTGCCAGGACAAAAGCATACAAAGGAGCTGAAGGGTGTTCAAATCATCCAAATATCTGATGGCCTGTTCAAGTATATTGACTCTGTGCTTTATTTTGAGGAAGATAATTCTCCTGGTGTCCCAGCCAATATTTCCCAAAAGTCATGCTGTCTTCTCCTTCCCTCTAGCTTCCCCTATCTCTAACAGCATTATACTGAATTAACATTTGACCGGCTGTTCACCTCATTGAATTGTTTCTGCAATCTTCCTGTGACCCGAATGACTGACATTTCTGGCCATACCTCAGTCTCTGCATTGAAAAGTAGCTTCCAGTGAAATGTGCTTTCAAGGTATTTCACCAATTCCAGACTTCATCTCATCTTCATTTTCCCTCAGTCCACCATGGGCAGCAGTGGCTTCAGATGCCATTGGCCTTAGCTCTGTGAATTCACTTTGTAAACCTCTTCTTCCTCCCTCCTATTCCTTATAACACTGCTAAGAATTCATCTCTTCTATGTAGCTTTTGGTCACCTATCGTAACATCTCTTTTTGGTGCTTGGTGTCCAGTTTTGTTGAGACATGCCTTGGGGCATTTTATTCCTTCACAAATTCAATACGGTGGTTGTTTGTTGTATCAGTGACACTTTTCAGTGTCCAGATATTCAGTATTCCATTTATTATTTACTTTGATTTTTCCTTGGGTTCAAAAGGGTAATAAAGGATACTGCATCCCCACTGTGCAATCAACACATAATAGCTGGGTTTACATAAGCCAGATGTGTGGAGACCCCATTGTCTTTTACCCAAACTTTATCAATGGCCAACTTTATTGGATGCAGCGATATTACTCCAGAATTATTCACTGACACTGAAGGATAGGAATTGATAGGAACTGGTACACATAGCAACCAACAAGGCCCCAACCCAAGCTGGTATTTATATGGTGCCTGAGACCATTTCAGCACATTCCAAAGTGTTTTGCACTTAATGAAGTGTTTTTTACATAGTCAATGTAATGAAATGCAGCAACCAATTTGCCTACAGCAAGTTCAAACAGACAATGGTGAATAAAAAGATAATTTATTTCTAGGTATGCTTAGAGGGATAAGACCAAAACACCTCTACTTTTCTTCAAAAGAACACCATCTGAGAGATCCTTGGCTTAATATCTCCACTGAAAAAAACACATCTCCAAAGGTATAGTACGGTGCTGCAATTGGTGTGTCAGTTCAGATTTTTGTGTTCCATTCTACTGAGTAGCAATCAAACCCATAGCCTTCAGACTTAACAGCATACTCAATGTACTGCAGCTGTACATCATTTACCTGAGATCTTTCTCTATAGCTGTAACTGGTATAAAGCATAATAGGCAAATCAGTAAAGTCATTTATTGTACGTTCCTGCTGGGGTCATTGGGACCAAGATGCTAAGCTTGAGAGTTCTCATCCTGTTTTCAGGTCTCTCCATGCCCTTCTTTATCTCTGCAATCTCCTTCATACCCTGCTCCTAATTCTTGTGTTCATTCATAGAGCGCTCAATTGCCCATAGTGTCTGAGGTTGTGCACAGGCTGGGTGGATTAGCCATGGGAAATGCAGGATTACAGGGATAGGGTATGGAGATCTGGATGGGATGCTTTTCAGAGGGTTGGTCTGGACTCGATGAGCCGAATGTCTTGCTCCCACACAATTATGATTATATCATCCATTCACCTCTAATTCTGGCTTCTTGATTCTCACTTCAATCCCTTCATCATTAGTAGACATGCCTTCAACCACCTTGGCTCTCCCTACATCTCTACTTCTCTGTCTCATTTTTCTCCTTTAAGGCACACCTTTTTGACCACCCAATCTAATATTTTCCTTTGTGGCTTGGCATTATACTTTATTTTATAATGCTCCTGTGAAGCACCTTGGAAAGTTTTATTACGTTAAAGGCACTATATAAATACAAGTTATTGTTGAAAACCCAAGGCCATGTTTGGTTTTGGCAGAATTTTCCACTTTCAATTTCCTCCCCTGTGCTAATGACAGAGGGGCAGAGGGCTGACTGTACAATTTGAATCTCCTGATAGATGTCTGCAAGAGACACTACATCTCAACCTGAACGATCATTGGTCGCTCACGACCGCATCCTTCATAACAGGAAGTGTTACCAGGAGATTAACTTCTCCATAATTGCTGCTTTTTCAGGCTGCAAGAAATGCTTACTAAGAGGCAGTCGCTGTTTCCCATATGCTGAACTTTCATTCAGTGCGTCAAACAGTTCAGCTTTCTCTAATGTGACTGGCCCCATTGTTATCTGCCATTATCACAGCATAAATAACTTGTATGGCCAGTTGATGTGATGTTGTTGTTTCTCTCCTCCGTTGTGTGCTCGCTGGAACCTCTCGAGAGGACCCTCTTGACTCAGATGAAATGCAGGCAATGAGACAGGTTAACCATCAAAGGCTGTGTTTGGATAGATTGTAACGGTGGGTGATTCAAAAATGCAGGCTGCTGATTGTCTTGCAAACCTATACTAAGTGGATTGTTAGCATAGGAGGGAGGCATGCCTCTTGGCTCGACAACTGAAACAAAGGGAGAAAAATACTGAGAAAGGTCCACCGTTACCTTGAAGGTGAGGGCACAAGGAACTTCAGCCCCCTGTTATGTGTCATTGATTAAAAGCAGTAGCCACTGCTAGAAGAGTACAATGTAGAAGAGGCCATTTGGCCCATTATGTCTGTGTCAGCTGTGATGCCATTCTAAACCAACGCCATCTGTCTGTACATGGTCTGTATCCCTCAATTCCCTGTCTGTTCATGTGTCTGTCTAAATGCATCTTAGATGCGACTATTGTATCTGCTTTTACCACGTCTCCTGCCGCACCCCCCCCAACCAGCAGCACTTTCAAGGCACATACCACCCTCTGTGTAAAAAAAAACTTGCCTCACATATTCTCCTTTAAAATTTCCCCCTCTCATTTTAAATCTATGACCTTAGTATTTCACATTTCAACCCTGGGAAAAAGACTCCAACTATTTACTCTATCCATGCCTCTCAGAATTTTTTCAGAGCTAGTAGGAACTGCAGATGCTGGAAAATCTAAGATAATAAAGTGTAGAGCTGGATAAATACAGCAGGCCAATCAGCATCAGAGGAGTAGGAAGGCTGACGTTTCGGGCTGCACCCTCCTTTAGAAGAAGTAACACTTCTTCAGAAGTAATTCTTCCTGTTATGAAGGATGCAGTCGTGGATAGAGGAGAAGATAGGTGGAAAGGGCACAAACAGGTCAAAGAGGCGGGGATAGAGCCAGTAAAGGTGAGTATAGGTAGGGAGTTATGGAGGAGATAGGTCAGTCCAGGGAGGATGGACAGATCAAAGGAGTGGGATGAGGTTAGTAAGTAGGAGATGGGGGTGGGGCTTGAGGTGGGAGGAGGAGATAGGTGGGAGGAAGGATAGGTTAGCGAGGCGGGGACAGGCTGGGCTGGTTTTAGGCTGCGTTAGGGGAGTGACCGGTATTCGTTGATGTGTAGGTGGAGGGGGACAAAGTGAGCCCTTTATTGAGGACTGACCATTCGTACCCCTTACTGAGGAATGGTCAGTCCTCAGTAAAGGGCTCACTTTTGTACCCCTCCACCCACACATCAACGAATACCCATCACGCATGGACGTTGAACAGTTTTTCCACCGCCTTGGTGCTTGCTTCTTTAACCGTAAATCTAACCCTCCCCTTACTGACCGCTTCTCCTGCCTCCAACACACCCCCTCCTCTTGGACACCACCCAAAGGCCTCCTACGCTCCCTTGACTTCTTCATCACCAGCTGCTGTCGTGACATCAATCGCCTCACCTTTCCACCCCTCTCACTCACTCCAACCTCTCCCCCACAGAACGTGCAGCCCTCCGCTCCCTCTGCTCCAACCCCAACCTCACCATAAAACCTGCAGACAAGGGAGGCGCAGTTGTAGTATGGCGTACTGACCTTACGTGGCCGAGGCCAGGTGCCAACTCTCTGACACCTCCTCCTACCGCCCCCTTGATCATGACCCCACCCCTGAGCTCCAAACCATCATCTCCCAAACCACCCACAACCTCATCATCTCAGGTGATCTCCCACGCACAGCCTCCAACCTCATCGTTCCCCAATCCCACACTGCCTGCTTCTATCTCCTTCCCAAAATCCACAAACTAGACTGCCCTGGCCGTCCCATTGTCTTTGCCTGCTCCTGCCCCACCGAGCTTATCTCCACCTATCTCGACTCCATTTTCTCCCCCTTGGTCCAGGAACTCCCTACCTACACCACCCATGCCCTCACCTTCTCCAAAACTTCCAATTCCCCGGTCCCCAACACCTCATCTTTACCTTGGATGTCCAGTCCCTATACACCTGCATTCTCCATACAGATGGCCTAAAGGCCCTCCGCTTCTTCCTGTCCTGCAGGCCTGACCAGTCCCCCTCCACTCACACCCTCATTTGCCGAACTCATCCTCACCTTCAACAAATTCTCTTCTGATTCCTCCCATTTCATACAGACAAAGGGGGTGGACATGAGTGCCCTTGTGGGCCCAAAGTATACCTGCCTTTTTGTAGGCTACGTGGAACAATCCCTCTTCGTAGCTACACTGGCCCTAAACCCCAATTCTTCCTCTATTACCTTGATGACTGTATCAATGCAGCCTCGGTCTCTCACTGGGAGCTCGAACAGTTCATCCACTTGACCAACACCTTCCACCCCAACCTTAAATTCACCTGGACCATCCCTGATACCTCTCTCTCCTTCCTGGACCTCTCTGTTTCCATCTCTAGCAACTACCTGGGAACCAAAATCCATTTCAAGCCCACCGACTCCCATAGCTACCTAGAATACAGCTCCTCCCACCCACCATCCTACAAAAATGCTATCGCCATTCCCAATTCCTTCGCCTCCACCGCATCTGCTCCCAGGATGAAGCTTTCCACTCCCACACATCTCAGACGTCCTCGTTTTTCAAGGGCCGCAACTCCCCCGCCCCACCCCCCCGCAGTGACTGAGAATGCCCTCGACCGTGTCCTGCACATTTCCCACAACTCATCCCTCACACACCCTCCCTGCAAGAACACAAAATCAACCAAACAATCCCCTTCAGCCTCACTTACCACCCCACCAACCTCTAGATCAAATGCGTCATCCTCCGCCAGATGCAATCCAATTCCACTACCAAAAACATTTTTCCCTCCCCACCCTTATCTGCTTTCCGGAGGGACCACTGTCTCCGGGATTCCCTTGTCCACTCCACACTCCCCTCCAACCCGACCACACCTGGCACTTTTCCCTGTAACCACAGGAAGTGCTACACCTGCCCCCACACGCCCTCCCTCACCCCCAACCCAGGCCCCGAGAAGACTTTCCACATCAAGCAGATGTTTACCTGCACACCTGCTAATGTGGTATACTGCGTCCGCTGTTCCCATTGTGGCCTCCTCTACATTGGGGAAACCAAGCGGTGGCCAGGGGACCACTTTGCAGAACACCTCCGCTTGGTTCGCTCTAAACAACTCCCCCCCCCCATTCTTCGGACGATATGTCTGTTCTGTGCCTCCTGTACTGCCACAGTGATGCCACCTGAAGGTTGCAGGAACAGCACTTCAGATTCCGCTTGAGAACCCTGCAGCTCAATGGTATCAATGTGGACTTCACAAGCTTCAAAATCTCCCCTCCCCCACCACATCCCAGAACCAGCCCAGCTTGTCCCCGCCTCCCTAACCTGTCCTTCCTCCCACCTATCACCACCTCCCACCTCAAGCCCCACTCCCATCTCCTACCTACTAACCTCATCCCGCCTCCTTGACCTGTCAGTCCTCCCGGAACTGACCGATCTCCTCCCTAACTCGCCACCTACACTCACCTTTACTGGTTCCATCCCCGCCTCTTTGACCTGTCTGTGCCCACTCTACCTATCTTCTCCTCTATCCATCTTCTTTCCACCTCCCCCTCTCTCCCTATTTATTTCAGAACCACCTTCCCCTCCACTATTTCCAAAGAAGGGTCTCGGCCCGAAACGTCAGCCTTCCTGCTCCGCTGATGTTGCTTGGCCCGCTGTGTTCATCCAGCTCTACACCTTGTCCTCTCAGAATTTTGTAATTGCACCTCTCTTTATAGCTAATACACTCCAATCCAAGCAACATTCTGGTAAGTCTTATCACCACCCACCCTCTCCTTGGTGAATCATGATGCAAAATACATGTTTAGGACCTCACCTCCTTCCTCAGGCTCCATGCATAAAATCCCTCCTTTGTCTTTGAGTGGGCCTACCCTCCCCCCTCCTGATGAAGGTTCTCAGCCTGAAGCGTTGACTTTCCTGCTCCTCAGATGTTGTATGACCTGCTGTGCTTTTCAAGCTTCACATCTATTGACTGTGGCCTCTAGCATCTGCAGTCTTTACCGTCTCCAGGACATTTCATGGCCTCTTGTAGCCCTTCTAATTCCTTGTGAAAGTTCTTTCATTCTTCCTTTATATTCTTAATTCCTTCTCTGATTTCAGAAAATAGCCTGCAATCAACAGCAAGGAACCTGTGTTGATATACTTTAGATGAGAGATCATCAACTTGAAACATTAACTCAGTTTTTCTCTCTACAGATGCTGCCAGAGCTGCTGAGCATTTCCAGCTTTTCCTGATCTTAGTTCAGATTTCCAGCATTCTCAGTATTTTGCCATGGCATTTATGCAGCATTTTTGCAACCTCTTGGCTTCCGATAGGCATTTTGCAGTCAACGGAATGCAGTTGTTCATTGCAGTTGATCACTGATCAGAGCCAAGTTCATTGATCTCAAGCAAGGCAGTGGCTCAATTGACCCCAGTGTCATTATTATTCCATTGCTGTCTCCATCAGCAATTTTGTGTGACCACCCAATGTGAAAGGTCATTAACCTGAAACATCAAACCTGTTTCTCTCTCCATGGTTGCTGCTTAGCATGCTTAGTATTTACAGTATTTTCTGTTTTGGTTATAAATATCACACCCAGCATCCCAGTTCACTCATGAAGAGTCATATGGCCTCACACCTGCTTTCCCATTCAGTAATTTAGTAATTCCCTACAGCTCCTTCCTTCTTTTAGTCGGTCCTTAAAAGCCCACCTCTTTGACCAATAAGTGTAAACCATCTACAGGACGTAGCAATACACCAAGCATCCTTTGATAGCACCTTCCAAACATGCAACTTATTTCATCTGGAAAGGCAAGGGCAGCAGATGTATGGGAACACCACCACCTACAATTCCCCTCTAAGCCATTCACCATCCTTGGAAATATGTACATAGAACATAGAAATGTACAGCACAGTACAGGCCCTTCGGCCCACAATGTTGTGCCATGGAATAATCCTAATCCAAAAATAAAATAACCTAACCTACATTCCCCTCAATTCACTGCTGTCCATGCGCATGTCCAGCAGTCGCTTAAATGTCACTAATGATTCCGCTTCCACGACTACCACTGGTAAACTGTTCCATGCCCTCACAACTCTCTGGGTGAAGAACCTCCCTCTGACGTCTCCTCTATACCTTCCTCCTAACACCTTAAAACTATGACCCCTCATGGCAATCAATCCTGCCCTGGGGGAAAGTCTCTGGCTATCGACTCTATCTATGCCTCTCATTACCTTGTACACCTCGATCAGGTCACCTCTATTCCTCCTTCTCTCCAGTGAGAAAAGTCCGAGCTCAGTCAACCTCTCCTCGTAAGATAAGCCCTCCAGTCCAGGCAGCATCCTGGTAAACCTCCTTTGCACCCTCTCCAAAGCCTCCACATCTTTCCTATAATAGGGTGACCAGAACTGGACACAATATTCCAAGTGTGGTCTCACCAGGGTTTCGTAGAGCTGCAGCATAACCTCATGGCTCTTAAACTCAATTCCCCTGTTAATGAAAGCCAAAACACCATATGCTTTCTTAACAACCTTATCCACTTGAGTGGCAACTTTGAGCGAGCTATGCACTTGAACACCAAGATCCCACTGTTCCTCCACACTGCTGAGAATCCTGCCTTTAATCCTATATTCAGCATTTAAGTTCGACCTTCCAAAATGCATCACCTCGCATTTATCCAGGTTGAACTCCACCTGCCATTTCTCAGCCCAGCTCTGCATTCTGTCAATGTCTCGCTGAAGCCTGCAATAGCCCTCGATACTATCAACGGCACCTCCAACCTTTGTGTCATCAGCAAACATACTAACCCACGCCTCAACCTCCTCATCCAAGTCATTTATAAAAACTACAAAGAGCAGAGGCCCAAGAACTGAGCCCTGTGGGACACTACTCAGCACTGCCTCCAGGCAGAATACTTAACATCTACAACCACTCTCTGCCTCCTGTCAGCCAACCAATTCTGAATCCAGACAGCCAAATCATCCTGTATCCCATACCTCCTGACTTTATGAATGAGCCTGCTGTGGGGAACCTTATCAAATGCCTTGCTGTAGTCCATGTACACCACATCCACCGCTCGACCCTCGTCAACCTGTCTTGTGACCTCCTCAAAGAACTCAATAAGATTTGTGAGGCATGGCCTGCCTCTCACAAAGCCATGCTGACTCCCTTTAATCACGCTGTGCTTTTCCAAATAGTCATAAATCCTATCCCTCAGAATTCTTTCCAAAACCTTGCTGACCACAGGCGTAAGACTGACTGGTCTGTAATTTCCAGGGATTTCCCTATTCCCTTTCATGAAAAGAGGAACAACATTTGCCTCTCTCCAATCTTCCGGTATGACTCCCGTGGAGAGTGAGGAAGTAAAGATCTTCGCCGGGGCTTAGCAACCTCCTTTCTCGCTTCCCGGAGCAACCTAGGATAAATGTAGCAGTCCCTTCACCTCTGCTGGGTCTAAAATGTAGAACTACTATACCATGGCTGTACCTCTGCCATATAGAATGCAGTGCTTCATGAAGACGGCTCACTACAACCGTCTCAAGGGCCAATAAGAATGAGCAATAAATGCTGGCATAGTCAGCAATGCCAATGTCCCTTAGATTATAAACAAAAGCAGTTACCTCCTGGCAAGGACATCTGGTTCAGCTGGAAAGCCAGCTCTCCTTTTCAGTAAAAGCTCAGTGAATGCTCACAATATCTGAGGATACCAATAATGTATCTCTCAGTCTATCTGATAGCTTAACAAATGGTCATATCAAATTCATTTTGAAGCTTTGAGTAATATTGCCTTTCTTAATGGGCAATAAGCTACCATTGTATAGTCTCACTGTTGTTTTTGCAGTTTTTCTATGAAGAAAATAAACAATTGCATTCTCTAATGAAGGGTCTAGGCCCGAAACATCAGCTTTTGTGCTCCTGAGATGCTGCTTGGCCTGCTGTGTTCATCCAGCTTCACACTTTG
Organism: Stegostoma tigrinum; assembly: GCF_030684315.1. Taxonomy (NCBI): domain Eukaryota; kingdom Metazoa; phylum Chordata; class Chondrichthyes; order Orectolobiformes; family Stegostomatidae; genus Stegostoma; species Stegostoma tigrinum. The sequence goes on along the minus strand of NC_081362.1, from coordinate 87,564,733 downwards.
TTATCTTGGGGACGGCAGATGCTGGAGAATCCATTATCTCTAATTGCATTCATATAGCACCTTTCACAGCCTCGATATGTCATAAAGCTAATTAGCACATTTTGAAATGTTACAAAGTTGGAAACATGGTAGTCAATTTGTATACTGCAAGCTCCCACCAACCACCACAATCCGATGTTTTAGTGACGTCAGTTGGATGATGCATTTGGCCAGGACATATTTAACATTGGAAGCACTCTACATTTAATGGAGAAGAAATCTTCACTGTACACCCCCTCTGCAACTCTATTTTCTCCAGCATCTAAAAACTTGCATTGGCATTGGGGTGAGGCAGTGAAAGGGCATTATCTTGATCTTCAGATGAGAGAGGGGCTGAGTCATTTGAGTCTAAATTTTCTGGCATTCAAAGAAAGTGTAAAGTGATCTAAATGAAACACATAAGTTTCTGAAGTGTGTCAACACAGAGCTTGTTCTGCCCCTAGCTGGAGCATCTAGAACTCAGTGTCAGGATAAGGGGCCAATCTTTTAGACCTGAGATGAGGAGAAATGGCTTCATTCAGAGAGTTGTGAATCTTTGAAATTATCTACCCTAGACGGGCTATGTATGCCTCAGTACTGAATATATTTAAGACTGGGGCAGACAGATTTTTGGTCTCTCAGAGAATTATTGAATGTGGAGAATGGGCAGGAAGATGCATTTGAAGACCAAGATCAGCCAAGAACGTCCTGAATTATGGAGAAGGCTTCACAGACCAAATATTTTACCCTGCTCTTATTTGTTATGTTCTTACATTCTTTAACTCTTTGAGTCTTTCTTACATGGCTTTTAGAGTCAAATATGATGATGCTTAAACAGTTGAACTTGTCACCTCTGCAAGCAATCTAGAAGAAAGCTCATTGTAGCATCAATGATAATTGTCATTTTTTTTTAGATTCATTGGCAAGATGTGGATATTGCTGACTGGGCCAGCGTTAATTGCTCATCCCTAGTTTCCCTTGGGAAGTTGGTGGTGAGCTACCTTCTTGAACAGCTGCAGTCCATTTGGTAAGTACATCCATAGTACCGTTGGGGAGGGAATTCCAGGATTTTGACCCAGTGATGGTGAAGGAATAGTGATATATTTCGAAGTCAGGATGGTGAGTGACTTGGAGGGGAACTTGCAGATGATGGTGTTTCTATGTATTTACTACTTTTGGCCTTCTAAATGGTAGTGGTTGTGGGTTTGGGAGGTGATGTCTAAGAAGTCTTAGTGAATTTCTGCATTTCATCTTCTGGAAGACACATACTACTGCTACTGAGCATTGGAAGTGGAGAGACTGAATGTTATTGGATGTGGTGCCAAACAAGCGGTTGCTTTGTCCTAGATTTTACGTTTCTTTGTTAAGTGCCATGATTTTACTCGTAATAAATGTTGGAGATGGAGGAGGTTAACACTATTTAACTAGGCATGATAGTTGGCAGTGAGGTGTCAAAGGGTAGCGATCTATTCTTCTGGATTCTTGTCTCTGCTCTGTGCCTAGTTCCACCACCTTGATTTCCTAAGTTAAAAAGAAAATGCCTCCTTTAATAAGAAAAGGAGATTAATCTGATTGAACATGCTACTGCTGGGTCTGTGTCCAAGTTCAGCCAGCAGCAGCCAACATGTAACCTTCACATGATGAGCAGTAAGGAACTCCACAGCCCTGTGCCAGCTCTGAATGAGTAAAACGTTCCCTCTTCAAACATCTTTTTCCTGCCCAGATGAAATGATTATAAATAATTAGTTACCGGAACCAAGAGATCAGAGGAATATTCTGTGCATCAGTTTAAAAGGTTTCTGGAGCTTGAAGCTCTGCCTTTAATTTAACATATTTTATTACATCTCTCAATGAAATATGTTTCACCCCCATGAAAGAAAGGATGAGGTTGGGTGTGTCCTATCTTCAGCTCATCCAATGGTGGGTTGTCTGACGTTGAACACCCCCCACTACCCTCCCATAAACTGAGGTCATCCAAAACTCTGCTTCCTGCATCTGCTCTCAGCCCTCCTTAAGTCAGTCACTTCCTCCAGTCCTACAACGCTCTGAGATCTCTGCACGACTCTAATTTTGACAACTATCCTGTCTCAGATTCTCTGTTGCTTTCCTTGTTTAGGATACCACTTAAAATCTACCTCTTTGATCAATCTTTTGGTCATTTTCCCTAATTTCACCTTACATGGCTCAGTTTTTAACTTTGTTTATAATGTTCCTGTGAAGCAACTTGGTATTGTTTCATTGCAACAGAAGTGATATATTATGTGTTGTTCATATATAGGTAAACATAGAAACCACGTAGAAGAAGTGAATCAGTGATAATGGGAACTGCAGATGCTGGAGAATCCAAGATAATGAAATGTGAGGCTGGATGAACACAGCAGGCCCAGCAGCATCTCAGGAGCACAAAAGCTGACGTTTCGGGCCTAGACCCCTCATCAGAGAGGGGGTTGGGGTGGGGGTTCTGGAATAAATAGGGAGAGAGGGGGAGGCGGACCGAAGATGGAGAGACAAGAAGATAGGTGGAGAGGAGAGTATAGGTGGGGAGGTAGGGAGGGGATAGGTCAGTCCAGGAGAGACAGACAGGTCAAGGAGGTGGGATGAGGTTAGTAGGTAGGAGATGGAGGTGCGGCTTGGGGTGGGAGGAAGGGATGGGTGAGAGGAAGAACAGGTTAGGGAGGCAGAGACAGGCTGGGCTGGTTTTGGGATGCAGTGGGTGGAGGGGTCGAACTGGGCTGGTATTGGGATGCGGTGGGGGAAGGGGAGATTTTGAAGCTGGTGAAGTCCACATTGATACCATTGGGCTGCAGGGTTCCCAAGCGGAATATGAGTTGCTGTTCCTGCAAACTTCGGGTGGCATCATCGTGGCACTGCAGGAGGCCCTAAAGAATCATCTAAAGAATGTGTCATCTAAAGAATGGGAGGGGGAGTGAAAATGGCTTACGACTGGGAGGTGCAGTTGTTTATTGCGAACCGAGCGGAGGTGTTCTGCAAAGCGGTCCCCAAGCCTCCGCTTGGTTTCCCCAATGTAGAGGAAGCCACACCGGGTACAATGGATACAATATACCACATTGACAGATGTGCAGGTGAACATCTGCTTGATATGGAAAGTCATCTTGGGGCCTGGGATAGGGGTGAGGGAGGAGGTGTGGGGGCAAGTGTAGCACTTCCTGCAGTTGCAGGGGAAGGTATCAGTGTGGTGGGGTTGGAGGGGAGTGTGGAGTGGACAAGGGAGTCGCGGAGAGAGTGGTCTCTCCGGAAGGCAGACAAGGGTGGGGATGGAAAAATAGCTTGGATGGTGGGGTCGGATTGTAGATGGCGGAAGTGTCGGAGGATGATACGTTGTATCCGGATGTTGGTGGGGTGGTATGTGAGAACGAGGGGGATTCTCTGGGGGCGGTTGTGGCAGGGGCAGGGTGTGAGGGATGTGTTGCCAGAAATATGGGAGATGCGGTCAAGGGCATTCTCGACCACTGCAGGGGGAAAGTTGCGGTCCTTGAAGAACGCATGGGCCCAAGCTATGCCTGCCTTTTTGTAGGTTACGTGGAACAGCACCTCTTCCGCACCTACACAGGCCCTAAACCCCACCTCTTCCTCCGTTACATTGATGACAGTATCGGCACTGCCTCTTGCTCCCCAGAGGAACTCGAACAGTTCATCCACTTCACCAACACCTTCCACCCCAACCTCAAGTTCACCTGGGCCATCTCCAACACATCCCTCACCTTCCTGGACCTCTCAGTCTACATCTCAGGTAACCAGCTAGAAACTGATGTCCATTTCAAGCCCACTGACTCCCACAGCTACCTAAAATACACCTCCTCCCACCCACCCTCCCGCATAAATTCCATCCCCTATTCCCAAATCCTCCGCTGCCTCTGCTCCCAGGATGAGGCATTCCACTCCCGCACATCCCAGATGTCCACGTTCGTCAAGAACCGCAACTTTCCCCCTGCAGTGGTTGATAACGCCCTTGACCGCGTCTCCCACATTTCCCGCAACACATCCCTCACACCCCACCCCCGCCACAACCGCCCCCAGAGGATCCCCCTCGTTCTCACATACCACCCCACCAACCTCCGGATACAACGTGTCATCCTCCAACACTTCCGCCATCTACAATCCGACCCCACCACCCAAGCTATTTTTCCATCCCCACCCTTGTCTGCCTTCCGGAGAGACCACTCTCTCCGCGACTCCCTTGTCCGCTCCACACTCCCCTCCAACCCCACCACACCCGACACCTTCCCCTGCAACTGCAGGAAGTGCTACACTTGCCCCCACACCTCCTCCCTCACCCCTGTCCCAGGCCCCAAGATGACCTTCCATATCAAGCAGATGTTCACCTGCACATCTGTCAATGTGGTATATTGTATCCATTGTACCCGGTGTGGCTTCCTCTACATTGGGGAAACCAAGCGGAGGCTTGGGGACCGCTTTGCAGAACACCTCTGCTCGGTTCGCAACAAACAACTGCACCTCCCAGTTGCGAACCATTTCAACTCCCCCTCCCATTCCTCAGACAACATGTCCATCATGGGCCTCCTGCAGTGCCACAATGATGCCACCCGAAGGTTGCAAGAACAGCACTCATATACCGCTTGGGAACCCTGCAGCCTAATGGTATTAATGTGGACTTCACAAGCTTCAAAATCTCCCCTTCCCCCACTGCATCCCAAAACCAACCCAGCTCGTCCCCTCTCCCCACTGCATCCCAAAACTAGCCCAGCCTGTCTCTGCTTCCCTAACCTGTTCTTCCTCTCACCTCAAGCCGCACCTCCATTTCCTACCTACCACCTCATCCCGCCTCCTTGAACTGTCCATCTTCCCTGGACTGACCTATCCCCTCCCTACCTCCCCACCTATACTCTCCTCTCTTCTGCCTATCTTCTTTTCTCTCCATCTTTGGTCTGCCTCCCCCTCTCTCTCTATTTATTCCAGTTCCCTCTCCCCATCCCCCTCTCTGATGAAGGGTCTAGGCCCGAAACGTCAGCTTTTGTGCTCCTGAGATGCTGCTTGGCCTGCTGTGTTCATCCAACTCCACACTTTGTTATCCTGGATTCTCCAGCATTTGCAGTTCCCATTATCACTGTCTCATTCCTTTACTTGGTTTTTGTGCCAATGTCTGGGGAAAAATATTAGCAAAGAATCTGGGAGAACTCTCAGCTCTTCTAATCCAGAGGAAATGCCAAAGGCTGAGCACAAACTAGGGAAAATTGACACTTTGCTGCTAGTGTGGGTTTTTCCACCCGTCTTCTTAGTTAATCAAATGGTACTGAGGCAAGAGTTCACTCCACAATCAGTATCCAAGCTGAGATCAACACAGGACAAGCAGTAAACATTTTCGGATGCAAAATGATCTTCAGTAAAATTAAATAACGATTGAAGAAGAAGCTTACATTTAGAGAGCACCTTGCATACCATTAGGACATCCCAAAGAACTTTGCATATATAAACACTGAAGTACTTTTGAAGTGTGCTCACTACTGTTGCGTAGGGAAATATAGCAGCAGGTTTGAATTCATTAAACCTCCTTTGAAAATACTTCTCAAATCTGCCATCTCTATCACTCAAAAGTACAAGCTGCAGCAGGTGAATAGGGACCATTCTGACTTGGCACTACATTGCTTTTGCTTCACTGTTGCTGGGATCAGACTCCTGTATTCCATTCCTAACAGCACTGTGGGAATCCCTACTCTCTAAGGAATGCAGCAGTTCAGGAAGGCAACTCACCACTGCCTTCACAAAGGTTGAAGTCCCCTTCGCCACTTCACATGCTGAAGAGGCAGTGCTCCAAAAGCTTGTGATTTCAGATAAACTTGTTGCACTATAATCTGGTGTTCTGTGACTTCTTTGATTTCATTTCGTTTCATTTCATTGATTTATTGTCATATGTACCCAAGTACAGTGAAAAGCTTTGTTTACAAGCAGTTACAGGCAGATAATAGTAAGCAAGGATCATAGGGTTAAAAAAAATTAGATGCATACACGTTACATCACCAAGAACACGTGCTAGGTAAGATTAACATTAGCAAGGTCAGCATTATTTGAAGTTGAAGCGTCCATTTATCAGTCTAATAACGGCAGGGAAGAAGCTGTTCTTGAATGTGCAGTTGTATGTGTTCAAATTTACGTATCTTCTGCCTGACAGAAGAGGTTGTAGAAGAGCATTGCCAAGGTGGAAGGAACTGAGGGCATTCTGGCTAAGTTTGCAGATGATACAAAGATAGGGGATATAGATGGGTTGAGTAAGTGGGCAAAAAAAACATGGTAGCTGGAGGTTAATGTAGAAAAATGTCTTTGGTCATGCACTTCGGCAGAAATAATCAGAAGCTCGGACTTTTCTCTCTGGAGAGAAGGAGGAAGAGAGGTGACCTGATCGAAGTGTACAAGGTAATGAGAGGCATGGATAGAGTCGATAGCCAGAGACTTTTCCCCAGGGCAGGATTGACTGGCACGAGGGGTCATAGTTTTAAGGTGTTAGGAGGAAGGTGTAGAGGAGACATCAGAGGGAGGTTCTTCACCCAGAGAGTTGTGAGCGCATGGAATATTTTGCTAGTGGTAGTCATGGAAGCGGAGTCATTAGTGACATTTAAGTGACTGCTGGACATGCATATGGACAGCAATGAATTGAGGGAAATGTAGGTTAGGTTATTTTGTTTTTGGATTCGGATTATTCCACGGCACAACATCGTGGGCGAAAGGGCCTGTACTGTGCTGTACTTTTCTATGTTCTATGTTCTATGTAAGCACGTTCTTATTTAATTGAAGAGAAGTTCAAAAAATGTGCTGTGCAGAGGTATCTGGAAGTTCTCGTGTATGAAAGCCAATGGAAGTTTAGTCTTCCATTGTAGAGTCAATGTTGAGAACATTTTTCCATTGGTGGGAAATCTTGAATGAGAGGACATAAATAAGAATAAGAGGATACTCATTCGAAACTGAGGTGTGAAGAAATTTCTCCTCCCAGAGGGCAGTGAATAACTGAAGTCTTCTAACCCAGAGACTTGTGGAGTCAACATCTCCCTTGATCTACAATGCATCTCGCTGCAATGCTTCACCTCAATACTTACAAGCTCTGTGCTGGATTTGAGCTAATGTACAGAACCAACAGGAAATTATTTGACCTCCACCACATTCAAGCCAAAACCAAAGTTACCCAAACCAGCGTCATCGAGCTGCAGACCACAGATGATGCTTGTGTATGTGCAAGCTCAGAGGGCAAACTCCAGACCATTGTCAGCACCTTTACGGAGGCATATAAGAGCATCGGTCTCAACCTGAACATCTACAAGACAAAGGTCCTTCATCAACCTGGCCTGGCATTGTGGAGTGAACCCCCAATTATCAAGGTCCACAAGGATGCCTTAGAGAACGTTGACCAGTTCCAATACCTCAGGAGTTTCTGGTCAACCAAAGCAGTTATTGGAGAAGAGATCCAGCACTGCCTGCAGTGTGCTAGTGCAGCCTTCGGCAACCTGAGAAAAAGAGTGTTTGAGATTAACAACATCAGATCCAACACCAAGCTCATGGTTTATAGAGCTATGGTGGTCCCCGACCTCCATTATACTATGAGATGCAGACTGTTTACAGCAAACACCTCAAGCTGCTGGAGCAGTGCCACAACACTGCCTATGCAAAACGCTATGTGAATCTGCTGGGAAGACAGATGCACCAACACCAGTGTCCTCAAGCAGGCCAGCAGCCTCAGCCTCCCCCCCATGATCAGCTGCGATGGGCTGGCCATGTCGTCCACATGACCGACACAAGACCACTCTCAACTCTGAAATGGAAGGAAAGCCCCAGGTGGACAGAGGATAACCTCAACTGGGAATCAGTAGCCCAAGACCATCCAAACTGGAAAAGGAGCATCCGGGAAGATGATGAGCACCTTGTGACTTGCTGCCGAGAGAAAGCGGAAGCCAGGTGAAAAAAGCGTAAGAAGCTTGCTGCCACTCCACTGCCCCACCCACCTTTTCCCACGACCACCTTCTGCCCCAATTGTGGCAGACTCTGCGGAAGCTGCATTTGACTGTACAACCACCTACAGACTTACCCTCAGTGTGGACGAGAATCATCCTTGTCGGCAAGGGACCACCAACGACACAGAGGCTAGATTTAAATAGGAGGTAGATAGATTTTTGAAATATTGGGGAGTTGAGGACTATGAGGAGCTGACATGAAAAAGGAGTTGAAGCCTCTCGATATGATCTTGTTGATTGGTGGGCAGATTTAAGGAGCTAAATGGCCTACTCCTGTCCTATTTTCTATGTTCTAAAGAAAAGAAATGAATAAAAGGCTCTATTTTCTGTTAGTTATAGTAGCACAAGTATGTCCATTCTAAGGTTTCCGGATGTTAAAAAAGGGACTTGCATTTATAAAGTTTCTTTTGTAACCACCAGATATCCCAAGTGAACTACAGCCAAAGATCTACTTTTGAAGCGCAGCCACTGTTGTTATGGACCAACTCATTACAGAATTAAATAGTCACAATTCATAAAAGGACTGCTGTTAATTAAAGAACTACCTGTCACCAAGTAGGTATACTCTTGGTATATATACACTTTGGTAGAAATAATCAAAGGAAGATTATTATTTTATTGAAGGGAGTTTCAAAAAATATGCAGTGCAGAGGCTTCTGGATATCCTTGTGCATGAAAGCCAATGGTTTTGATTGCTTGGGAGTTAGGGTTTGAAAGCAGGGAAATGTACACCTGTACAATGTGTTGTTGAGGCCCCCCCCCCCCCCCCCGCCCACCTGGAGTACAATTAACAGTTTTGCTCCCTGTACTTGGCATTGGAGGCAGTACAAAGAGGTTCAATGTGCTGATTCCTGGGATGAAGGGGATTGACTTATCAAGAATGGCTAAACAGTTTAGGTATTTATTCATCTGAGTTTAGAAGAACGAGGGATGATCTTATTGAAACATTCAAGATCCCAGGGGATCATGACAGGACATTGCACAAATACAATGAAAACCTGTAGACGTTGTGGGATGCCAAATGTAACAGTGGTGCAGGAATTTAGACAGCACCCATCGATAAAAGATAAATAGATCAACCACCATAACCTTTGCCTTGTACCTTCATTGATTAGGGAATAAGTGGCACTATCAAGCATACAATTTACACTGCACATGGTTGCCTCATCCACTGATTCCGGTTCATTGATAATGTTACCTAGTATGGTGACGAAACGTCTGAAAACGAACCTTCCAGCTCAGCGAGCAAACTCACATCCAGAACCTCAACCTGAGCTACAAATCTTCTCAAAACTCGCTACCAGTTCATTTTGGCTGATTAACTAATGCTGTTTTTTTAACACTGCCACACATGAAAATTGGCACCAACTGGTTTGGAGAGATGCCAGGATGGTGGCAGGAGTTTGCTGGTTATTAGATATCATTGTCCATGGATGAAGAATATGTGCAGCAGGTGCCAATGGATCAAGCATTGCGCTGCCGTTTTTTTCTGGGCAACAAGGAGTTTGTTTTAAGGGACTGAATTTGCCAAACACCTGCTCTGGTTTCCATGCCAGGCTTTCCTGACAGCTATTTTCATCAGCAAGTTTGGTAAGATCGGATGAGGTGAGTTGGACTATCGAAAATGAGCCTACCAGGGTTGATTCACCAACACCAACTTGTTGCTGCTAACCAAGAATCTCACCACACCACTTGTGAATATCATACAGGATGTAGTAAGGTGAACTCCACATCAAGATTGGCCTTGTCAGACCTTTTATACAATTCGCACATCTCGCTATAGCCCATGTTGCTCAGATCCTAATAAGGTTCCACCCTTTATACGTCAGTTCAATCCCCCTATTGTTGACCCAGCTTCTTTCATTGACATGCAGCACTTTGCAATTATTGTCACTTTATGTTATCTTTCAAAACTTCAACCAATTGTGTAGCTGTGCTTAATCATGCTGTAAATCTTTTTGCTTAACCTTCTGCATCCTGCACTCTTCCTATTTTACTTTTGTCTGTGAACTTGGCAAGCTTAGGCATGGGTTTGATGTCTCACTCATTAACGCAGATGAAAAAACAAGACAGGACCAACTGTGACCTTTGTGGGATCGCAGTCCAATTCTCCACCCAGTCTGACATTGTATCTCTTCTGAGCCTTCCTGCTTTCTATTTTATTACCAACTTCTGATCCAATCCCTCCGTTCTCCCAAGGGTTCCTGGGTTTTTTGTTTAATGAGGAGGGTGTTTCATGTGGGACTTTGTCAAAAAAAAACTTTCTGGAAATTAAGCTTTTCCTGCCGTGTATTATTGCAAATGGGGTGTCAGTTAGGGCAATGAGTCCTTCATCAGATTGGGACAATACCAGCTGGGGTCCTCCTGATAGCAATGACATTACTCTAGATTTGTCAAAAAAGGGCCTCCATTTATCTTGCACTTTGTCTCTCATGGGTTAGTCCTCATAAAAGTCTAGAATCACAGAAGGAGGCCATTCAGCCCAATGTGGCTTTGCCAGCACTTAAAAAAAAGACATTCATTAGTTCCACTCTCCATGTTCTTCCCCTGTAGCCTTGGAACTTTTCCAAGCATATCTGTATATCCATTTCCCCTTCAAAAGTTAGTATTGAACCTTTCTGCACAGAAACAAAATTATGGAAAAATAACAATTAGATTACAGAAATCACCTTTCTGCAGGAAAGCACAGCAGCTAACTGCAACACGAACAGCATTGAGAGAGATTACCAGTTAATCTGTTTGTGATGTGTTGGTTTCAGGGAAATGGTTGTCTAGGACACTCCAATAATCTCCTGATTTTCTTTGAATAGCGACATGGAATCTTTCACAAAGTCATAGTGTCGTAACGTAATGCAGCATGGAAACAGGCCCTATAGCCCAAATTGGTCCACGTTGACCATTGTGCCTACTCAGCTAGTTCCGATTGTTCACATTTGGTCCATATCCCTCGAAACCTTTCCCATCCATGTACCTATCCAAACTTTTTTTTTAATATGTTGCTATTGCACCTGCCTCAACTACTTTCTCTGGCAGCCCATTCCATATACACACACCACTCTCTGCATGAAGAAGTTGCTCCTCAGGTCCTCCTTAAATCTTTCCCTTCTCACTTTAAACCTATGCCCTCTAGTTTTCAATTCCCTGTCCCTGGGAAAAAGACTATGTGCATTCATCCTATTTCTGCCCCTCATAATTTTATACACCTCAATAAGGTTACCCCTCATTCTCCAATGTTCCGAGGAATAAAGTCCTATACTGGCCAACCTCCCCCCATAACTCACGCCTACTAGTCCTGACAATATGCTCGTAAATCTTTGCACACTTTTCAGTTTAACTATGTCTTTACTATAACATAGTGACCAAAACTGTACACAATACTCGAAGTGTGGCCTCAACTTATACATCCGTAACATAACGTCCCAACTCCTATATCACTGCTTCAGTTGATGAAGGCCAGCATGCTACTTGCCTTCTTCACCGCCCTGTCTACCTGTGACACCACTCCCAACAAGCTATGTATTAGTATTCCTAGCTCCCTCTGTTCCACAACACTCCTTGGAACCTTACCAATTATTCTATAAGTTCTACCTTGGTTTGACTTTACAAAGTGCAACATCTCATACTTAACTGTACTAAATTGCATTTGCCAATCCTCAGCCCTCTTCCACATTTGATCAAGATCCCTCTGTAATTTTTGATAACCTTCCACGCTAACAACAATACCTCCTGATTTTGTATCATCCGCAAACTTACTAATCGTGCCTTGTACATTCAAATCCAGATCGTTTGTGTAAATAACAAATAACAAAGGTCCCAGCATTGACCCCTGTGGCACGCCACTAGCCACAGGCCTCCAGTCCGAGGAACAACCTTTAACCATTGCCCTCTGCTTCCTTTCTTCCTGGACTGCCAAAGGAGTTAGATTGTGCCTTATTATTCAGCTGCGGGATAGCATCTCTGACAGTGCTGCACCTTGAAATACTGTGAAATAGGCTGATGGCCCTTCCTTATGTTTAATCCTCCAACAGCCTTCCCAGCGTTCCTTCAACTTGGAGTGCTATTTTGCTGTCCTCCCAGCCTCAGCAGTGCCCATCATTCCCTCCGGGACTGCTGTCTGCCCAGTACCACAAGTCCTCTGATCTGACCTCTTAATTTGCCGCCTACCATGAGATTCCATCTCTTGCTCAGAAATAATCCTGATGCTGGAAATTTTTCAAGGTTACAAGGTTCCACCTATCATCACTATAACAGGTATAATGGGAACTGCAGATGCTGGAGAATCCAAGATAATAAAATGTGAGGCTGAACACAGCAGGCCAAGCAGCATCTCAGGAGCACAAAAGCTGACGTTTCGGGCCTAGACCCTTCATCAGGGAGGGGGATGGGGTGAGGGTTCTTGAATAAATAGGGAGAGAGGGGGAGGCGGACCGAAGATGGAGAGAAAAGAAGATAGGTGGAGAGAGTATAGGAGGGGAGGTAGGGAGGGGATAGGTCAGTCCAGGGAAGACGGACAGGTCAAGGAGGTGGGATGAGGTCAGTAGGTAGATGGGGGTGCAGCTTGGGGTGGGAGGAAGGGATGGGTGAGAGGAAGAACCGGTTAGGGAGGCAGAGACAGGTTGGACTGGTTTTGGGATGCAGTGGGTGGAGGGGAAGAGCTGGGCTGGTTGTGTGGTGCTGTGGGGGGAGGGGACGAACTGGGCTGGTTTAGGGATGCGGTGGGGGAAGGGGAGATTTTGAAACTGGTGAAGTCCACATTGATACCATTAGGCTGCAGGGTTCCCAGGGGGAATATGAGTTGCTGTTCCTGCAACCTTCGGGTGGCATCATTGTGGCACTGCAGGAGGCTCATGATGGACATGTCATCTAGAGAATGGGACGGGGAGTGGAAATGGTTTGCGACTGGGAGGTGCAGTTGTTTGCACTTTCTACAGACCAAGGGGGTGGCCATGGGCACCCGCATGGGCCCCAGCTATGCCTGCCTCTTTGTAGGTTACGTGGGACAGTCCCTCTTCCGCACCTACAAAGGCCCCAAACCTCACCTCTTCCTCCGGTACATTGATGACTGTATCGGCGCCGCCTCTTGCTCCCCAGAGGAGCTCGAACAGTTCATCCACTTCACCAACACCTTCCACCCCAACGTTCAGTTCACCTGGGCCATCTCCAGCACATTCCTCACCTTCCTGGACCTCTCAGTCTCCATCTCAGGCAACCAGCTTGTAACTGATGTCCATTTCATGCCCACCGACTCCCACAGCTACCTAGAATACACCTCCTCCCACCCACTCTCCTGCAAAAATTCCATCCCCTATTCCCAATTCCTCCGCCTCCGCCACATCTGCTCCCACGATAAGACATTCCACTCCCACACATCCCAGATGTCCAAGTTCTTCAAGAACCGCAACTTTCCCCCCACAGTGATCGAGAACGCCCTTGACCGTGTCTCCCGTATTTCCCGCAACACATCCCTCACACCCCGCCCCCGCCACAACCGCCTAAAGAGGATCCCCCTCGTTCTCACACACCACCCCACCAACCTCCGGATACAACGCATCATCCTCCGACACTTCCACCATCTACAATCCGACCCCACCACCCAAGACATTTTTCCATCCCCACCCCTGTCTGCTTTCCGGAGAGACCACTCTCTCCGTGACTCTCTTGTTCGCTCCACACTGCCCTCCAACCCCACCACACCCGGCACCTTCCCCTGCACCGCAGGAAATGGTACACTTGCCCCCACACCTCCTCCCTCACCGCTGTCCCAGGCCCCAAGATGACATTCCACATTAAGCAGAGGTTCACCTGCACATCTGCCAATGTGGTATACTGCATCCACTGTACCCGGTGTGGCTTCCTCTACATTGGGGAAACCAAGCGGAGGCTTGGGGACTGCTTTGCAGAACACCTCCGCTCAGTTCGCAACAAACAACTGCACCTCCCAGTCGCAAACCATTTCCACTCCCCGTCCCATTCTTCAGATGACATGTCCATCATGGGCCTCCTGCAGTGCCACAATGATGCCACCCGAAGGTTGCAGGAACAGCAACTCATATTCCGCTTGGGAACCCTGCAGCCTAATGGTATCAATGTGGACTTCACCAGTTTCAAAATCTCCCCTTCCCCCGCCGCATCCCTAAACCAGCCCAGTTCGTCCCCTCCCCCCACAGCACCACACAACCAGCCCAGCTCTTCCCCTCCACCCACTGCATCCCAAAACCAGTCCAACCTGTCTCTGCCTCCCTAACCGGTTCTTCCTCTCACCCATCCCTTCCTCCCACCCCAAGCCACACCCCCATCTACCTACTAACCTCATCCCACCTCCTTGACCTGTCCGTCTTCCCTGGACTGACCTATCCCCTCCCTGCCTCCCCACCTATACTCTCTCCACCTATCTTCTTTACTCTCCATCTTCGGTCCGCCTCCCCCTCTCTCCCTAATTATTCCAGAACCCTCACCCCATCCCCCTCTCTGATGACGGGTCTAGGCCCGAAACGTCAGCTTTTGTGCTCCTGAGATGCTGCTTGGCCTGCTGTGTTCATCCAGCTCCACACTTTGTTATCACTGTAACAGCTATTAGTTTTTGAACTTCAATTTGTTTAACTAATTTACTTTAGATGCCCAGTTGTTGTGGTGTGATTTAAAATCATGTCTCCAGATTATTGAGCCCATAATCTGGGTTACTAATCACAACTACTATGTTATAGTACCCCAGTCCTCACAACATAGGGAACAGCAAGTCTGCAAGAGAATTTTTATTGCCAGCTAAAGCTCACATATAAATGTATGCATTAGTTGATTCAACCCACTGAGCTTGCTCCACCATTTGATAATCTGGTCTGATTGTGGCTTCAACTCTACATTCCCATCTACACCATGTCCCTTGAACTCCTTTGTCAGTCAAGAATCTTTGTAATTCAACCCTAAATATATTCATTGAACTTGCCTCTATTGCTCTCTTGGGGTGGAAAATTCTACAAAACTCTCAAACTGTCTGTGGTCTTGATACCCTGCTTTCACTCTATGGCATATTTTGCTTAATATTGGGATGTGAAGTGACTGCCTTTTGCAATATCTCACTCAGTGAGAGAACAAATGTCAACTGTCAAAACCTTAACTAGTCCAACTGAGATCTAGTGCTCCAGCAACAAACTGATGGGACTGCTTTCTGCATATTCTCTGAATTGCAGCCCTAACTGATGTGAGCCAAATTAGGGATGGTGGCAGCTGATTCATAACTCAGGTGGATGTAGCAACCAAATGATCAAAACCTCTACTGTACCTTGTAAGGATTGTGACCAAGTTGTACCATGACAACACAATAACAGATTATCCATTATGGACAGCCTATGAGGTAAAATTTCACTGTCTTATGTCCTCAAAACAGCTTCTGCAATGAACACAATTGATTTGCTGGTCACCTTTGTCTGCACTCGTAAAAAGTTTCCACCAACTTCAAAATATTGGACAAATGCACCACACGACAGTGTAGCTGCTGCCTGAATTATCGGCTAAGAGTACTTGTTGGAATTATGTCTTTAGGTGACTAGTCCTTGCACAGGTTCCATCAAGAATTATTCAGTTCAGAAATTTGCAACCCAATGCATATCGATAAATTAAAAAACAGAAAGTGCTGGAAATATTCCAGGTCTAGCAGTATATATGAAGACGGAGACAGAATTAATGTTTCAAGTTCAATACAAGTCTTTGGAGCACCTATAACAATTTCCTGTCAAATGGATTTAAATATTGAATGAGCATTTTTAAATTGTAAATCACCACACCACTGGCAGCTATGTCTTCATATCCCTTAGATGTCCTGGTCCTAAACTTTGGAATTTCCTCTATAAATCTCTCTGCCTGGTTGTCTTTCTTTGAAATGCTTCTTCTTTCATCAAGCTTTTAATCAACTATTACTTTACATGGCTCAGTGTCAAGTTTGAATCCTCCTGTGAAGCACCTTGGAATGTTTGTTTCAAATTTTTCAGTAACATTCACTCCCTCAACATTCCTTCACCATTAACTCCCTTCACCACCAACACAAATCGACAGCAGTTTGTAATACCCACAAGATGCACTACAATAATCGCCGGGGCGTCTTTGAAGGCATCTTCTAAAGCCACAATCTCTATCACCTAGGTCAGGGACAGCAGATGAATGGGGACACACTACCTGCAAGCTCTCCTCCAAGCCACACACCATCCTGACATGGAACTAAATGCCCTTCCTTCAATGTTGCTGGGCCAAAATCGTGAAATGCACTCTGTTACTACACTGCGGGTGCCCCTACACGCCAAGGACTTCAGTACTTCAAGAAGGCAACTGACCACTGCCTTGTTAAGGGGAGTTAGGGATGGGCAATAAATGCTGACTTAGCCAGTGATGCTCACATTTGTGAAATAGTTTTTAAAAAGTATTGGGCTGAATCTTGCATTTTTTGTGTCAAGATTTTTCAAGGATGAAACTGAGTGAGACTTTTCACTGTATCTTACTTGGAAATAGATTGCCATTCCTTCACTATCACTGGGTCAAAATCCTGGAATTTACACCCTAAAGGCATTATGTGTCAACTTATTGTGCATGGGCTGCAGCAGTTCAAGAAGGCAGTTAATTGCTAGCTTCTCACAGGCAACTTGGGATGGGTAATAAATGCTGGTCAGCCAGTGATGCCAACATCCTATGAGTGAATTTTAAAAAACTGAACACAATAACTACCGACTGTGCCTCAATGGCATCCCTCATTTGTAAATTGATCCCCATCTTTCCTTGCGCCATTTCTGGAACAGCTCATCACTCATTGGATATGCATTGATTGATTGGCATCCCTTGCCCTGCGCCGTCTTTAAAAGGCTACTGTTCACCCTGACAAGCAACTTCTCATTGCTTCTCACTGGCAATGTGATGGCATAGCAGCCGTAAGTGGTCCCATGCACAGGGAGAGCATCCTCCAACTCAATACTCTCATCCTTCTCAGAAAACTGCTCCCCTTCCCCATCTCTTCAACATCTTTTGCATCAGTTCATAGCCTTATTCAGTGGTACAGAGCCTGGCATGCCTGGATCCTCGCACTCTGTGCTGATTATTCTGGAGGGCCTGCCCATCTAGGCCAGTCCATCTAGGCCAGTCCAAACATTGGAACTGCATCTTCTGCAGCCCTATCGCCTGATCCTCCACAGCTTTGTTTGCAGCATGTGGACCAACGTAGTGAATGTTCTGCACTGGCTGAACCAACAAATTGCATCAAAAGAGAGTGGCTGCTTTGCTCTAACCCCCTTCCCATACCAGAGCTACATCAACTATGAAACCTTCCACTGAATTAAGTGCGTCCATCGTCATACTTACATAACAGATGAAGTGATGTTCTCCTCATTCCACAAGTTTCACAAGTGATGGGATACTTTTGGCCAATGTTTGTCTTTTTTTAAACTCAATGTTGCCAACTTTGGCATCACTGAGGTGTCATTGTTTGATTTGCAAGCACAATAGAATGGTGCAATTGCCTTCAACAAACATTTAAACTGTAAGCTCATTCGCTCCACATGTATTGAAAATGAGTTAAGAAATGCAAATGAAATGCAGCTGCATCTTGCAAACCCAAGGTTCATGCATTTGGCCCATCAGTATCCCACTGCGCAGCAGATATGGATCCTACACTTTTTGCCCATCAGAGTGACACTGTGATACTTTGAGTGTTATACAAACCATTTTTCAGTTGCATTTCGCATCCAAAGAATGGCAAGCGAAGACAACAAGTGCAGCTCATGGTAAATGCCGTCAATACCAAGCTCTGCCTGATCACTGGGTACCTCTTCATTGCCTCCATGTCTCCTTTTATCTTTCTGTACCCTTACAGCCCATTTCACTCATCCCTTTCATGTGGAATTATAGGGTTCTGTTTTGCAATCAATAATTTGCTGATTTTTAAGTGGTTCAAATCATCCTCGGATCCCTGGTTCTAGACACTGGATTTATTTAGGGAATGTGAAATGAAGAAGGCAGTAAAAGCTTGTTACAGGGCAAAAGAATTTCTGTATTTATTTGCAATACAAAAGGTAAGTAGATACCAAGAAATATAGGTAAATGCAGTAAAAGGAGAACTTACCACAATCAACTATACAGAGAACAGTAATACTATTATATACACTATTAGCTAGATTAAACACTATTAAAACGTAAAGATAACAGTTTTAATCACAAAAAGTTTGATCAGGCTTCTTGCTCTTGAGTTCCGAAATAACCATCAGCACCCACCTTCCCTCCCTGCTAGCTTGGTCAGAAACTTTGAGGTCTGAGGAGTTTCAGCTCACCACTGAGGAAAATGCAGTTTTGAAGTACAGCTGGCTATTTCTGCTTGCCATACCCGGAGCCTGTATGAACACTTTAGACTGCCATGTTTTTACAGTTTGGGTTGAATCTGCTGATTTGGTAACATGGATTCAACAATGGTGCCTCTCAGCACCAGGGATCTGGGTTCAATTCTACCCTGGGGTGACTGTCTGTATGGAGTTTACACATTCTCCCCGTGTCCACGTGGGTTTCCACCAGGTGCTCCAAAAATTGTGTGTTAGCTATGGGAAATGCAGGGTTACAAAGAAAGGGTAGGGGGGTGGGTCTGGGTCTGTTGCTCTTCAGAGGGTTGGTGTGGACTTGTTGGACCAAATGGCCTGTTTTCACACTGCAGGGATTCTGTGAAATCTTTGCATCCCCCACCACCTCTTTAGCCAGTGATCCCTGGCTGCTTTATAGACCCCCTTTACACCACCCTCACCAATGAATGGACAGAGCCCCAGGATGTATGCATCCCAGCACTCTGACCTACTTTGATGAGCCAGAGATATGATTGACCAGAACCCTAATTATTGTCTTTGCAGCTCTCCGTTTGATGATACACAGTACTAGGACTGCCTGACAGCCACTATTCCCCTTGACTGAACTAAAGACTAGCCCCCACCCACTTTCAGAAATGGCCATTTGGTTGAATAAATGTGCAGTGTGTTTGCCGTGTGGGCAGCTGGTGTAGATAAGATTGGTGTCTGTTTGTGCCATACAACAAGATATTACCCCACCACCAGACAGATTCCTAATGTCAAGCAGCCTGTCTGATGCCTTTGCAAAAATACATGTCAAAATGGCAGCACTGATAACCTTTGACTCCAGCTGAATTGCTAACATGCTAGTAGGCATAGCATGGCAGGGCAAAGCATTGATACTGTGGGGGTGCGGGTAGATGCTCGGTGAGTGAGTGCAAACAAAGCAAGCGAGCAGCCTTGAATGCAGCCTGGTTCAATCCTTGAGCTGAGTGCCTTTCCCTGCTTCCTTTCAGCAACCTTTCAATGCTAGTTGTTGGTGCATCCTACGATGCCAATCAGTGCTACCAGAGCATCCTACAACTGGATAGGAGAGGTGCCATTACGGTTGTAGAGGTTTCCAAATGTCAGATGCTAATGCCTGCCGATGAGGGATGAGCTTGCCTGGTGCCCATGGCTCATGCCCAGAGATGCTGTTTTTGATGCTAAGTGACTTGGAAGTTCTTTGCAGCCAGCAGCAAGCTGAAATCACCAGGCACCTGCTCTGACTTCCATGTCAAGAACTCTTGACATCGAGCTTGTTTGACACATTTGGTAAGACAGGAAACTGAATATTAATGGAGGGCAAGTTGATGCATCAAAAAGGTATGGAACAAGCTTAAATCTCCCTTAATTGGCAACATGCCATTGCCTAATGACAAATTCACTTCTCTACTCGTCAAGTACACAAAAGTTACTGCAAGTTGTCCCTGACATCACAATAGGCCTTGCTGAATTTCTCACTTCACTTCTTCCATAAATTTAGTCATAGCCCACATTGCTCAGACCCCTATGAAATTCCACTCATTTTTGTTACATCAGCCAGCAGACTGAGGTTGTCAGGTCCTTCAGCTTTCAGTCATTTCCTAGGGTGATAGTGCTGGGAAACAGTACAGGACACAATTGGAAACAGTCCTGAAGAAGGGTAATACCCGAACCTTTGACGTCTCCTTTCCTTCAGGTGCTCTCTGGCTTGCTGTGTTCTTCCAGTCTCCTGTTTATCTATCTAGAATTGGCAACTACACTTGACAGTGCCAATTTACTCCCCAATTGGCCAAATGAGTGTAGCTCTGCATTTTACAATTCTTGATGGGCAGTCGAGTCTGGAGAAAGCAGTGAAGCAGTTGTAATATCACTGGATTAGTAATCCAAACCCCCTGGGTGCACGTTGGATGTGAGGCCTTGTTTAGAATCTGTTTGTGTTTTGATTTGGAGTCAGACTGGTTTTACTTCTAAAGTAGAAATTTATAAAATGCCACATTGACTGTCTATAAATTGTGTTCTTTTTGAACAAAATAAAATGCACCTGCAAATACAAATGCCCCCTTGCTTTACGTGTGCGTGTGTGTGTGTGTGTGTGTGTGTGTGTGTGTGTGTGTATGTGTCTGTGTCTGTCTGTCTGTGTGTTTATTGTCTGACCTAAAATGTCAGCTCTTCTTTACCCTGATAAAACCTTTAGTTCTCTCAGGACAGTGACTTGAAAAGAATTTGGGGATTTACATATATGTATTAATCAATTAAAACCTTCTAACTGATTAAAGATTTAACAGCATCTTAGGTTTGTTTAATACATCCTCATCAGTGGTGTGACCCTTTGATTTTTGTACTTTTATAAATTCTGTGTCTGATGCTACCTCTCTCACTAACATCTGAAGATGGAGCAAGCTTGAGTTTTCGAATAAACCTGTTGGACTATAACAAAAACAAAGTTGCTGGAAAAGCTCAGCAGGTCTGGTAGCATCTGTGGAGGAGAAAACAGGGTTAACGTTTTGGGTCTGGTGATCCTTCCTCAGAGCTTGGACTATAACCTGGTGTCATGTGATTTCTGACTTTGTCCACCCCAGTCCAACACCAGCACCTCCACATCATGTTCTTGGGACACGGGATCAAGTCCAATTATTGATAATAGTGAAATCTGAATTCAACTGAAATTTAGAATTTAAAAAGTAGTAGCTTATTTGTGACCATGTAACCATAGTTTCAGTGTATTTATCCACTTTTTACACATATTCATGCCTACTTTTAACTTTGACAAGGGGCACTTGACCTCTCCCAAAGGGCAACTTATCTCTCCAAAAGGTGTCCCAGGACATATACAACAGTTCATCTCATTCACAGTACGGTTCCAAAGAAAGACAGAGTTAAATGGATGCAATAACTGCACTGAGACCAGTATTGCATCACCAAGTCACCCTTTATTTACATATGCACAGTACATGGGCTCTGACCAGCCAACTCAGAGCCAGTATGTGAAATGAGGAGACTCTGACACTCTTATTTATATGTCAACCAGGGCTCCCTAATTGGCCCAGGTTATCAAACCCAATCAAGGACCTCAGAGTCAATGAGATCCACCTAGTCTTCATTCCAATCATTACAATGGGCATCACACTAATGAAAATCAGATTTCTCTGAGGGAAGTTACACTTTAAAATGTACAGTTGGCTCCAAGAACCTATGATGTACAACTGTTCCAAAGTAATGTCATACTGAACTCGAAATATTAACTTGTTTTCTCTCCACAAATGCTGTCAGACCCACTGATTTTCTCCAGCCATTACTGTTTTATTTTAGATTTCCAGCAACCACAGTATTTGTTTTTATTTTTTTGCGTGTCTAACATCGTATTTGTTTCAAATAATTCTGCACCAAGTAACTGTTTGGTCTGAAGACTACAGAAGTGTAAATATCTGTTTTTTTGATTTGGAAGGGGACAGGTGTGCCAAATCATTTTGAATGTAATCTGAGGTAGTCTAATTCAATATAGTGTAGGCTGTGTTTCTTTTACCATAATGCAATTAAGAAACTGTGTTTCTCTATCTCAAAGTATTGCAAGGAAGCAGCTCAGGCAAGCAAAATCTCTGGAATAATATCTAGCTATCAGTTGAACAGATGTTATTGGACACAGAAAATGTAGAGCTGGAGCCAAGCATTCAAGCTTGAAAATGCATTCAAGTGTATGAATCACTGAATTCTAAATTTTTCTGACCATGATGACAACACTATAATATCCAAGCATAATGATTTTACATTAAATCCCCATGTGAAACATTTCCCATCGTAAAATATTAAATTGTATTGATCAGTTGTAGAATAAAGATCTACAATAATATAAATTCCTTTAGAGATTTGCTTTGGACTATTTCCAACTTTCGTGATATTTAAGTCCCTGGTTTATTAATGCTTTTGCCAGTAAGTTATCTCAAATAGTACAATGCTGCCATTCCCTCCATTAAACGCTCAAGTTGTTTAAAACATTTTAGCATTGATTTTTGATTAAGGAAGCACAAAAGCCCTGCAAGTTAGCTGTCCATTCTAACATAGAGAAGTCTTTTGCATAAAAAGCTGTTGCTTGATTAAATATAGGATGCTGCTACAACTTTTGACAAGATGCGTTCTCATGTAAACATGAATCATCTCAGTCACAGCACAGATCAAAATTGAAAGGGGTGACTAACTTTTTTATTTTAAATTGTTGTGCAAGAAACTTACTCAGCAAGTGATGCTAAGATTTCTCTTCTGAGTTTAGTTGACAAAGAAGAACTGCTCCTCTACCACGCTATTGTCCTTTGAGGCCGACAAACTACATTTTGAGACTTGTTCTCTGGCAGTATTAATTCTACATAGATGTCACAGAAATAAAACGGACAATTTATTGTTTAAAGTAAAAGTTACAGGCTTACTTCCACTTGCTTACCTTGAAGTCATTAAAGTTTCTGTTATATAATATATCAAGTCCTTTACAATACATAGTGGGAGTTCGGCACATAGTGGTCTCTAGACAGCAATAAAAGGAGTCTGGTTTCAATTATTTTTCAGTATGTTTTATTTATTATTCTTTTTACTGGGCCCAAAAGAATTCACCACAAAATGTTGCTTCTGTTTCTGAGTGTGTGCGACACTTGCTTCAAATAGTTATTCATGAAATTAAGGTTGTATTAAAAACCAGTATTAGATTCGGCGTGAGGTGAGGATCTAAATCATTTTAAGTAGAGTTAAAGGTAAAGTCACCATAGTCTTACAAGACCATAGAACTGGCCTCTCATTAGAGAGATGACTGGTGGGACCCTCAGGTAAGGGGAGAGGTTGAGAAAGAGATACTTTTGTGAAAAACTCAGCCTGCACAGGAATTGAACTGCACTGCTGCTCTTACTTTGCATTGTAACCACCTGTCAAGCCAACTGAGCTAACTGACCCAAGTAGAGCTAAAGGGAATGAATGAAAGAAGGTATGTGTTGAATTGTGCTTTCACAGGGATAGTGGAAACTGGTAGTCAGAAGGTCAAAGATTAGCAATTTGCTTCAATTTTAGCCAGTGAACTGATCCTGCAACTATAACCCAAGGAATTTCCAGTGAGGCCAAACCTTGAATGGACACTGATCTCCTGCTAAGTTGTCAGAATGGATAAGGACAATTACCTTGCACCCCAGCATTCCTAATGTGGAAGGTCAAGAGAGGTAGAAAGGCAATAAGCAGCAAATGATGGTGGTCCTCTCCCATCAAATTTCTGATCCATGAACAATTCCAGGGATTAAATATTGGGAATACAATTGAAAGGAAGATCACCAACTAGAACACTGGTTAATATTACCTTAAAATTTCATGGCCAGAGCAAAAACAGCTTATATTAATTCCTAGATAATAAAATGTGAGGCTGGATGAACACAGCAGGCCAAGCAGCATCTCAGGAGCACAAAAGCTGACGTTTCGGGCCTAGACCCTTCATCAGAGAGGGGGATGGGGGGAGGGAACTGGAATAAATAGGGAGAGAGGGGGAGGCGGACCGAAGATGGAGAGTAAAGAAGATAGGTGGAGAGGGTGTAGGTGGGGAGGTAGGGAGGGGATAGGTCAGTCCAGGGAAGACGGACAGGTCAAGGAGGTGGGATGAGGTTAGTAGGTAGCTGGGGGTGCGGCTTGGGGTGGGAGGAAGGGATGGGTGAGAGGAAGAACCGGTTAGGGAGGCAGAGACAGGTTGGACTGGTTTTGGGATGCAGTGGGTAGAGGGGAAGAGCTGGGCTGGTTGTGTGGTGCAGTGGGGGGAGGGGATGAACTGGGCTGGTTGAGGGATGCAGTGGGGGAAGGGGAGATTTTGAAACTGGTGAAGTCCACATTGATACCATATGGCTGCAGGGTTCCCAGGCGGAATATGAGTTGCTGTTCCTGCAACCTTCGGGTGGCATCATTGTGGCAGTGCAGGAGGCCCATGATGGACATGTCATCAAGAGAATGGGAGGGGGAGTGGAAATGGTTTGCGACTGGGAGGTGCAGTTGTTTGTTGCGAACTGAGCGGAGGTGTTCTGCTTGGGGACCGCTTTGCAGAACACCTCCGCTCAGTTCGCAACAAACAACTGCACCTCCCAGTCGCAAACCATTTCCACTCCCCCTCCCATTCTCTTGATGACATGTCCATCATGGGCCTCCTGCACTGCCACAATGATGCCACCCGAAGGTTGCAGGAACAGCAACTCATATTCCGCCTGGGAACCCTGCAGCCATATGGTATCAATGTGGACTTCACCAGTTTCAAAATCTCCCCTTCCCCCACTGCATCCCTCAACCAGCCCAGTTCATCCCCTCCCCCCACTGCACCACACAACCAGCCCAGCTCTTCCCCTCTACCCACTGCATCCCAAAACCAGTCCAACCTGTCTCTGCCTCCCTAACCGGTTCTTCCTCTCACCCATCCCTTCCTCCCACCCCAAGCCGCACCCCCAGCTACCTACTAACCTCATCCCACCTCCTTGACCTGTCCGTCTTCCCTGGACTGACCTATCCCCTCCCTACCTCCCCACCTACACCCTCTCCACCTATCTTCTTTACTCTCCATCTTCGGTCCGCCTCCCCCTCTCTCCCTATTTATTCCAGTTCCCTCCCCCCATCCCCCTCTCTGATGAAGGGTCTAGGCCCGAAACGTCAGCTTTTGTGCTCCTGAGATGCTGCTTGGCCTGCTGTGTTCATCCAGCCTCACATTTTATTATCTTGGAATCTCCAGCATCTGCAGTTCCCATTATCTCTTATATTAATTCCTATACTGTAGTAAAATGCCCATGCCATGTTACAGCAGCCATTATCAAAATTTGACTTCAAGTCACTTTAAGAGTTATTCGGACAGGTAACCAAAGACCCCAGTTCAAAAAACCAACAAAATAGAAATTAACCCTCTTGTGTATTTCTAAATAACTGTAGATGAAATATTCATCCGAGCGAATTTATGATTCTTTTTTGTGTTTAGACGACAGAACTTGTTCCCCTTTTACACTGCTGTCCTAATGGATAAAGGTATACTTTTAAAAAATATTTTAAAGGGTGAAGAGGGAAGTGAAGAGTTTTAGACTTGAAATTCTAGAGCTTAGAGCCACCCAAGACAGCTGAGGCTAGGCCACTATTTGTGGAGTGTTAAATTTGGAGATAAGCATGAGGCCAGATTTAAAGGAACACAGATGTTTTGGAGATTATGGGGCTGGAGGAAGTTATGAGATAGGGAAAGAGGAGAGATTTGAAGACAAAGTTAACAATTTTAAAATTGAGGTATTGCTGGACCAGAAATTAGCAGAGTAAGCAAAGGCACAAGATGAAGGCAATTTATATAACTATTCAA
Organism: Stegostoma tigrinum; assembly: GCF_030684315.1. NCBI lineage: Eukaryota > Metazoa > Chordata > Chondrichthyes > Orectolobiformes > Stegostomatidae > Stegostoma > Stegostoma tigrinum. Next base: position 87,539,078 of record NC_081362.1, on the reverse strand, counting down.
ATTGATTACTGGATATTTATTTTGTATTACTCACACCTGGGTCTTGTCTTACCTTGTAGTTGTGATGAAGGTTTATAACATTCTCTTATTGTTTGAGAACTTGGGTTATAAAGTAAAGGTAAATGGATTTTTGTTTTTCAGTTACATAGAGTTGACATTTTTTGTGGACTTGAAACTCGTCTTTTTCAGTAGTGCATTAAAATATCGTTTTCAAGAAATCATGTGGCACTTGTTGAAGTGTTTACGTAGTTGGGCTTTTATGACCCAGATTGAGACAAATGAAGAGGGGCCAGTCTAGGTCCAGTCTAGTCCAGTTCAGGGAATAATCCATATTGACAGGAGGGCAGTATAGTTTTGACAGTCTCCAGACCATAACACTGGAAAGAAAGCCAAAGCTATTTTAGCAGTCTAAGTAGACAGGCTGGACAAAACCCTGAGATTTCTGCAGAGTTTAAGCAGAAAAGTCAGTAAATTAGTCTATGCCTGAGAGTATCTCGAAAAGATTAAAAGAATCACATCTGGCAAATGTGCAGAAAGCCACTAAAAGAAAATGTTTGTGGGCTTGTCCAACTGAATAAGATATTAAACAATGAAGATAAGGCTGATACTTCACTGGGGTTGAGTATTTGTAAAGAATAATGCTGGGGAGGGGAAGCTGATTTCTTTAGCTGTTAATGAAAAGACCTATCAAAATCATCACAGATGCATGGAGTGTTAATGTTTAGAGTCTGATGTGACTCAATTCTGAATTCTGAAGATGTGTCATGTCAGACTAACAATGATGATTCCTTTTCTCTCCGTTGATACTGCCGGATCCACATAGATTTTCCAGCATTTTCCATTTACATCTCAGGTTTCCAGCATCTGCAGTATTTTACTTTTATTATATAGATGTAGCTTTGCAATTTCTCATATTATTTGAGTAATAAACGTATGTACTTTTGTAACAGCAGCAATTGTGAATTTTTGTGACTGAGGGTTGTTAGAGTTTGGTTGAGACAGAAAGCATTGCAATTTTTAAAGAAAACATCATTATTACTCAAAACAAAAGGAGGGATAGGGTTATCGAGAGACAACACAGCGTGGAGCTGGAGGGACACAGCAGGTCAGGCAACATCAGAGGTGTAGGAAGGTCGACATTTTGGGTCAGGACCCTTCTTCAGAACTGGGGAGGAAGAAGGGAGCTGGGAAATAAATGGAGGGAGAAGGGGTGGGACTGGGGAAAGATAGGTGGGATGGTAATAGGTGGATGCAGGTAAGGGGTAGTGGGGATTGGTAAGTGGGAAGGGTAGGATGGATAGGTGGGTGAGAACATGGACAGGTTGTGTCAGGTCAAGGAGATGGGGATCAGAGAGAGGTTTGGACTGGGATGGCCAGGGTTGGGGAGATTTTAAAACTGGTGAATTCTGTATTCAGGCCATTGGGCTGTAGGCTCCGGAGGTGAAATATTAGGTGTTGCTCCTTCAGTTTGTGTGTGGCATCATTGTGGCACTGGAGGAGGCCCAGGATTGAGATTTAATCAGGGAGTGAGAGAGGGAGTTAAAATGGTTGGCGATTGGAAGGTGTTGTTAGTTATCACATACAGTGCACAGATGGTCCACAAAATGGCCCCCGAGTCTGCACTTGGTCTCACCGATGTAGAAAAGGCCACATCGGGAGCAACAGATACAGTAGACCACGTTGGAGGATGTACAGGTGAACCCCTGTCAGATCTGAAAAGTTTGTTTTGAGCCTTGGGTTAGCGGAGAGTGTGGAATGGACAGGGGAGTCTCAGAGTGAGCAGTCCCTATGAAAGGCAGGGAGGAATGGGGAGGGAAATAGCTCTTTGGTTGTGGAGTGGATTGTAGGTGGCAGAAGTGGCCCAGAATGATATGCTGGAGGCAGAGGTTGCTGGGATGGTATGTGAGGGCAAGGGGGATTCTGTCTTTATTTTTGTTGGTGGGAGGGGGTTCGAGGGTAGAAGTGTGGGAAACAAGAAATGCGGTTGAGGACATTTTTGATCACCAGAGAGGGGAAGTTGCTTTCCTTGAAATAGGAGGAAATCTGGGATGTTTGCGAGTCGAATGCTCCATCTTGGGAGCAGATGCGGCGGAGGCAGAGGTATTGGGAGTAAGGGATCACATTCATGCAGGAGGGTGCATGATAGGAGGTGTAGTCCAGGTAGCTGTGGGAATCGGTGGGGTTGAAATAGATGTTGGTGTTGAGGCAGCTGCCAGAGATGGAGACAGAGAGGTCCAGGAAGGGGAGGGAGCTTTCGGAGATGGTCCTGGTGAATTTGAGGTTGGGGTTAAAGGTGTTAGTAAAGTTGATGAACTGTTCAAGCACGAAGCAGCGCTGATACAGTCATCAATGTAGCGGAGGAAGAGGTGAGGGCTGGTGCCAGTGTAACAGTGGAAGAGGGACTGTTCCACGTAGCCTATGAAGAGACAGGCGTAGCTGGGATCCAAATGGGTGCCCTTAGCCACCCCCTTAGTTTGTAGGAGGTGGGAGGAGTTAAAGGAGAAGTTGTTCAGGGTAAGAACAAGTTCAGTTAAGGAGATGAGGGCGTCGGTGGAAAGGGACTGGTTGAGTCTCTGGGACAGGAAGAAGTAGAAGGCTTTTAAGCCATCTGTGTGGGGGATACAGGTGTACAGGGATTAGATGACCATAGTGAAGTTGAGTTTTTAGGGGCCAGAGAATTGGAAGTCTAGGAGGAGGTGGAGGGTATGGCTGGTGTCCCGGCTGTAGATGGGGAGTTCCTGGACTAGTGTCGGGGGAGAGACCAAGTGAAGGTAAGTGGAGATAACAAGGTGTTGAGCTGGATGAACACAGCAGGCCAAGCAGCATCAGAGGAGCAGGAAGGCTGACGTTTCAGGCTGAGACCCTTCTTCTATTCATCCAGCTCTACACTTTGTTACCTCAGATTATCCAGCATCTGCAGTCCCTACTATCTCTGAAGGTAATTGGAGATGAGTTCAGTGGGGCAGGAGCAGGCAGAGACAATGGTTCGGTTGGGGCAGTCAGGTTTGTGGATTTTGGGAAGGAGATAGAAATGGGCCGTGTGGCGTTGGGGGATGATGAGGTTGGAGGCTGTGGGTGGGAGTCACCTGACGTGATGAGGTTATGAATGGTCTGAGAGACAATGGTTTGGTGGTGGGAGATGCTGGGCAATAGGTTACATTCTAAATTATTGAAGCAAAATTCTAACATGGGTACATTGGGCTGAAAGTGTTCCTATTGCATTATAAACTGCAATGACTCTGCAATATGATTTTAAGTTTAACAGACAGAGCAGTGAATGATCATTTACAAACTTTGGTTCAGGCAAATTGCTTTCATCCTGTTCAATGTGTTTTTATGTAATTTGTGGTCCATTTATGCAACTGATATTACTCAAATTCATTTTCATTTCATTTAAAATATCTGTGGTAACATTGTTTAGAAGATTACACAAATCAGTTCAAAGCAACTGTGGTGATCTTTAGACATTGTCATTTGTGAAATGTGCACACTCAAAAATGACATCCAGAATTTGCTATTCTGCCCACAATCTGAGTTCAGCTGAACCAGCACTCCTCGCCAAAATTGACATAAATACAGAAGGCCTCATATTAGTGAAAGCTGCATCCTCTCCCAGCCTCCTGTAGCTTGTGTATTGAGTCTGACAGGCTGTCCTTTCCAGCGAATGCACACTCCATTACATTCTCTGCCTAAAACAAAATTCTGAAATAATCTGTAGCCACTAATTAGCAGCAACAGAAAGAACAAGTTTTTGTCGTTTACGGCCTATCTTGGCAGCCACACACAGAGGGTTGGCACAAGCTGACAGGCAGCAGATTTTCTCTACAGTAGTCTGTTAATTCAGCAACTTTGTGTTGTGCACTTCCCTGCACATCACAGTTGCAAAGTGTTGGAATGAATCTTTCCCTTTGTAAAATATTAGCTGTTATAAGTTATTTCTCATAGCTTCTTATGTATCAGGAATTTCATGCATTCCCATTTTAGATATTACTACAGCCAAAAAGAAAAATTTGCATTTATATAACACCATTCACAATCTCAGGATGTTCCAAAGTGCTTCAGAGCCTATGAAATATTTTTAAAGTGTAGTCACTGTTTAAGTGCAGCTGCCACCATGTGCACACAAGCTCTCACAAACATCAATGTCATGATAAGCAGATAATCTTTTTACAGTGATGTCTTTAGAAAGAAATATTGCCCAGGAATAATTTTCCTTTCACTCTTTGAAATAATGCCATGGGGTCTGTTACATCCACAGGAGAGTCTCATTCAAAGGGCATCACTTTCAACAATGCAGTATTCTCTCACTACCACACGGATGTGACAGCTTAGATTTTTCCGCTAATGTCTTTAGAGTGGGCTTTGAACCTTAGCCTTTGAATTCAAAGTGAAGTTTTTTATTCATTCACAGGATATGGGCAGGGTTGGTAGGGAAGCGTTTATTTCCCATCCTTACTTACCCAAAGAGCAGTTAAGAGTCAAGCACATTTTTGCTGTGGATTTGGAGTCTCACATAGGCAGATCAGGTAAGCCCAGCAGATTTTCTTCCTGAAAGGACAGTAATGAACCAGCTGGGCCTCATGACAATTGACAGTGGTTATATGATTGCCTTTACAATAGTTCTTTTTCAAAAATTGAATTCAAATTTGGCCATGGTGATATTCCAACACCTGTCCCCAGAACAGTAGTCTAGAATCATAGAGTTACACAGCATGGAAGCAGACCCTTCGGTCCAACTCATTCACGCCAACCAGGTATCTGTTTGCCAGCATTTGCCCCATATCCCTACAAACCATGCCTATTCATATACCCATCCAGATGCCTTTTAAATGTTGTAATTGTATCAGCCTCCACGACTTCTTCTGGCAGCTTGTTCCATAAACGCACCACCCTCTGCATGAAAATGTTACCCCTGAGTTCCCTTTTCAGTCTTTCTCCTCTCACCTTATACCCATGTCCTCCAGTTTTGGACACCCGCAACCAGGAAAAAGACCTTGGCTATTCACCCTATCCATGCCCGTCATGATTTTACAAACCTCCATAACGTCATCCCTCAGCTTCCAATGCTCCAGGGAAAATAGTCCCGGCCTATTCCGCCTCTTCCTATAGCTCAAACCCTCCAACCCTGGCAACATCCTTGTAAATCTTTTCTGTATCCTCTCGAGTTTAACGCCATCTTCTTATAGAAAGGCAACCAGAATTGTACGTGGTTTTCGAAAAGTGGCCTCACTGGTGTCCTATACAGCTGCGACACAACGTCCCAACTACTATATTTAATGTTCTGACCAATCAAGGCAAGTTTGCGAAACGCCTTTTTCACCACCCCACTCACCAAGTGACTCCACTTTCTCAGAACTATGCACCTGCACCCCTAAGCCTCTCTTATCAGCAACACTCCCCAATGCCCTACATTAACTGTACAAGTCCTGCCCTGATTTGCCATACCAAAATACAACACCTCACATTTATCTAAATTAAACTCCGTCTGCCACTCCTCACCCTACTGGCCCATCTGAACAAGGTCCCATTGTACTCTGAGATAATCTTCTTCACTGACCATTACACCACCTAGTTTGGTGTGTCTGCAAAGTTACTATCCATGCCTCCTATATTCACGTCCAAATCATTATACAAATGACAAAAAGTAGTGGACCCAAGCACCGATCTTTGTGGCACACTGCTGGTCACAGGCCTCCAGTTTGAAAAGCAAGACTCTACCACTACCCTCTGTCTCCTTCCATCAAGCCCATTTTGTATCTAATTGGCCAGCTGTCTCTGGATCCCATGTGATCTAATGTTACTAACCAATCCACCATGCAGAACCTTGTTAAATGTTTTGCAGAAGACAGTGCCTAGCACTCTGCCGTCATCAAACTTCTGTGTCACCTCTTCAAAAAGCTCAAATTTGTGAGACATGATTTCCCACACACAAAGCTATGTTTCCAGTCCATAAGCAGCCGTTGCCTTTCCAAATGCATGTAGATCCTGTCCCTCAGAATTCCCTTCAACAACCTACCCATAACTGATATCAGTCTCACCAGTCTATAGTTCCCTGGCTTTTCCTAGTCCTCTTTCTTAACTAGTAGCAACATACCAGCCAACCTCCAGTCTTCCAACACCTCAACCGTGGTTGTCAATGATACAAATATCTCAGCAAGGGGCCTAACAATCTGTTCTGTAGCATCCCACAAAATTCTGGGCAACACTTGATCAGGTCGTGGAGGTTTATCTACCTTTATGCATCTTAGGACCATCAGCACCTCCTCTTTTATAATATGAACTCTTTTCAAGACATCACTATTTATTTACCCAAGTTTTCTAGCATCCATGTCCTTCTCTACAGTAAATACTGTTGCAAAATAAAAACCAAAAGAACTGTGGATGCTGTAAATCAGGAACAAAAACAAAGTTGCGGGAAAAGCTCAGTAGGTCTGGCAGCATCTGTAAAGGGGAAAACAGGAAGGGTCACCGGACCCGGAACATTAACACTGTTGCAAAATATTCATTTAGTATCTCACCCGTTTCCAATGGTTCCAGACATAGATGACCTTGATGATCTTTAAGTGAGCCTATTCTCTCCCCAGTTGCTATAATGTTCTTAATGTATTTATAGAATCTCCTTAACTCTTTTGCCAAAGCTATCTCATGTCCCCTTTTTGCCCTCCTGATTTCTCTCTTAAGTATACTCCTTTTGCCATTATACTACTCTAGGGATTCACACAATCATAGCTGGCTATACCTGGTATATGCCTCCTTCGGTTTCTTGACCAGAGCCTCAATTTTTCTAGTCATCCAGGGTTCTCTATTCCTGCCAGCCTTGCATTCACATTAACAGGAACATACTGTCTCTGAACTCTTGGTATCTCAATTTTGAAGGACTCCTACTTTTCAGTTGTCTCTTTACCTGCGAAGAGCCTACTACCATCAAAATTGGCCTTACTTTTAGTTTAGAACTTTAACTTTTAGATCAGGTAGATCCTTTTGCATAACTATTCTCACAACTAATAGAATGATGATCACTTGCCCCAAAGTGCTGCCCTACTGACACCTCAGTCACTTGCCTTGCCTTATTTCCCAAGAAAAGGTCAAGTTTTGTTCCTTCTCCACAGGTAATACCCACGCATTGAGTAAGAAAATTTTCTACACACTGAACAAATTCCTCTCCATCCAAACACTCTGGCAGTCCCAATCTATGTTTGGTAATTTAAAACCTCCTATTGTTACAACCTGATTATTCTTACAGATATCTGAGATGTCCTTACATATTTGCTTCTCAATTTCCTGCTGACTATTAGTACAATCCCAACAAAGCGATCATCCCTTGCCTGTTTCTCAGTTCCACCCATATAACTTCACTGAACATTCTCCTAGGAATATTCTCCTTAAGTACAACTGTAATGCTATCCTTAACCAAAATCTCCATTCCCCTCCTCTCTTGCACCTCATTTCTATCCTTCCTCTAGCTTCTATGCCTCAAAACATTAAGCCGCCAGTCCTGCCCTTCCATGAGCCACATTTCTGTAACAGCTATGATATCCTAGTCCCATGCTCCTCACCATGCCCCAAGTCCATCTGCCCTACCTGTCAGGCCTCTTGAATTAAAATAAATTTGTTAAATTTACTAGCCTTACCTTGTTCTCTGTCATGCTTTTGCTTGTCTTGACTATTTAACTTTTCCCCTTACCAGCTACAGACTTATCTTCTTTCTCACTATCTCTTTGAGCTCCCTCCACCCTTTATTACTTTAAAGCCTCCCAAGTAGCACTAGCAAATCTCCCCACAAGCAGTTTGGTCCTCTTCCAATTTGGGTGAAGCCTGTCCTTCTTATACAAGTCACTTCTATCCCAGAAGAGGTCCAAAAATGTGAATCCTTGTCCCCTACACCAGCTCCTTAGTCACACATTCATCTGCCCTACCCTCCTATTCCTACTATCACTGGCCCATGGCACTGGGAGTAATCCAGATATTACTACTCTCGAACACCTACTTTTAACCTCCTGCCTAATTTCCTTTATTCTTTCTGCAGAACCGCTTCATTTTCTCTAACTACATCATTGGTACCAACCGGTATGGCAACCTTCTGCTAGTCACACTCCCCTTTCAAAATATTCTGCATCTGCTCTGAGACACCCTTGACCTTGTCACCAGTATAGCAACACAACATTCTGATGTCTTGCCAACAGTTGCAGAAGCGTCTGTCTGTGCCACTGACTAGAGAATTCCCTTTCACAATCAATCATTTGGAACTTGATATACCATTCTTTACAGTAGAGTCAGTCAGCGTCCAGAAACCTAACTGTAAGCACTATATTCCCCTAAGAGGCCATCACTCCCTGCAGTATCCAAAACAGCATAGCCACAGAAGACTCCTGCACTACCTCTCTTACCTTTCCTAGCGGTAAACTAGCTGTATCTTTGTGTTCACTACCTTCCGAAAACTGCCATCCATCACAACCCCTAGCTCCTGTAAGGTCCTCATTGCCTCTAACTGTGGCTCCAACCAACCAATGAGATCCATTAGGATTTGCACCCAAACAAACTTCCTGCAGACATAGTCTCGAGAAACACTTAAATGCTCCCTGATCTCCTACATCTAACAGCAACAGCACGTCATTCTAATAAAAGCCATCTCTGCCTCTTCAATAATCTACAGACCCAGAACATACACTTTGGTCAAAAACTCAGCATTAGCCTAATGCTCTGATTTAAGATTCATTCGCCAGTGAGGAAACAGTCCATAATTACCAACCAAGATTTCTGTAGTGCAACGAATGTAGTAGAAAATCTGAAGGTATGTCATGAATAGACAATGAGCAATTCAAGATTCAATATGATACCCAAATACAATGCCTGATACGGCATGATTTAAGAATAAAACAGAAAATTCTTTTTTAATGAAAGAAATAAAACAGAAATTAGCTGAATCAGATTCATCTCTAAAGTTACGCTTCATCTTTAGAATTGGGTTCAACTCTAGTCAAGACTGATGGAGTGAAAATCTGCCCTCCTTCCATCTCTCATTCTCTACTATCTGCCTTTGTGGTGGCAGAAAGAGCCTCATGCCAGTGTGCTTGGGCCGACTTGTCCCTGGTGGACTTTCATCATGAAAGTAATACAAATTGTAAGAGTAAACCCTGAATAGCTCATTTGGCTTATTGTTTGATCAACCCTAGGATGAATTGTGACCTTCAAATCACTCTAACCATTGTATTATGTGCAATTAAAACAAGTTGTTTAGTCCATTTTATTTTTAAACCTATGTATTTTTGGTTTCCAATTGTTTAACATAACAGTGTTCTGCACCAGACTTTGTATGGACTTTCCATTGTATTTATAGAACAGTTGGACACTTGGCGTATAGTCGCAGGTGGTTTACAGATGGCCCTGGGAACTTATTCTACAGTTTATTATATTTCCCTAGAAAGAGAATGTTCGAAATCCTATTTTAAGTGTAGTACTTTTCTGTATAGTTTGTGGGTATATGGGGATTGTGCTGCTGGCACGGTTATGAGGACCAAATATTGCTAACGTCTCAGAGACGCTTTGCCCAATCCGCACAATAAAAACAGGAAAGGAGCAAAGAGCCACTACAGCCAGTGAATCACTGCCTATGCATTGTTCATGGATTTTCCTCAGGCTGTAATGAGCAGAGTGGTTATGCCCACATCAAATTTAAGCAGGGTCACTCACTATAAATGTGACATGAGGAGTGTGACACTGCATTATTTTCTCATTGAATATCAAGTGGCCACCCATTGGCACCAGTGGAAAGATTAGACCGAGTACCAAATTGTGCCGCGAATATATGAGGGCTTCCCAAGTGCCATCTGTTGGAATGCATTTCCTTGCTCGGGTGCAAGACCACCATGAGTGGTACTCATTTCAGGCTACTGTTCTTTGGAGAGAAACAAGACCAGGTGATCATAACATCTTCAGGGCTTTTAGGCCCTGTCACTAATGGGACCTGTGCTAGTAAGACTTTCAAAATGGACTAAATCTACAATTTTAAGTCATGTGAACACACCACTGCAGACCAGTGAGGGGGGGATTGGCACTGATTGAAAATATAATTTGATTAGCCTTTAATGGCTGAAATCTTCTGCCCTGTAGTGAATTTAGAACCTCTGCAGCAGCAGAAGACTCCATTATGTGAGAACGTTGGACAGACAGATAAATGACAGTTGAAAAGATAGTCAAATATTATGATGAAATTTTGTATTTGGTCAAAGTCTTATTGTATCCCGTGAATTCAATACATTCATGTCACATAAATTTTAATGTATATTAGATTTTATTATTTTGCATATTGAAAGAAAACTTACAACAGATGTGATTTCATTGTTATCATTCAACTTTGAGATAGTTGAGCGATGTGCTGTTTTAGCCAGGTAAGATACAATTATTATCCCATCCCTTTGTGAGTGATTACAGTCAATGAGGGAAATTTGCAGGTTGATGAATGCCTATAAATTTTTGGCCTAGTGACTTTGTAGAAGCAAGGGAAATTGAAGAAGGGGTGATAATTTGCAAGGACTAAGGTGTTGATGTGAAAATTTGAGGAGGTAGTAGCAGCAATGGCTTGGAAAGAATCAAAGCAGTACTCAAGAAGAGGAAAGTAGTTACCATGTCAGCAGAGAGACCCTCACAAATGTCTTGTTGGAGGTGTCAGTGAAGAGGAATTTAGTGTTGGTAGTGGAGCAAAGAAACCAGGAGTTCCCTTTGCTGTTCATAAAGCCCTGGAGTTGTGGGTTTTGACATAGCAGAGGAGACCCAATAGTACTTGATCAGGTACAGTTAGATCTGGACTTCAGAGGTTAGTTACTTACATACTAGACAGTCCCAGACCCAGGTTTGTGCTTCTTTCTATAAGGTGGGATCGACAGCAGGAAAATAAAGAGGATGGGAAGGGAGGATTCCCAGGAACAAGATGGAAATGATGGAGTGGTTCAGTAAATGAATTGCTGCAGAACTAATGTGATAAATGGTGCGACAAAGACCAAGTGTTGGGAATTTGGAAGTGATGTTATAAGGCACTTGAGAAGGATTTTTTTATTCTCAGGGTGGGTATAGGAAAGTGTAGTTGGTCAATGTGAGTGGCAAGGTACGCAAATGGATGGTCAAGAAATGCCCTTCTGTGAACAAGATCACAGGAATAAGCAGTCATGTGCATTGGCACAGTTGAGAGGGTTTCTGCAAATAGGAGTAGGAGAAATTTTATGAAGTGCAGGATAGGAAACTAATGAAATCAGAGGAGGGTGAATGAGATGACATTTTTCAATTCCATCACTTTTCATACAACATGGGCTTCACATAAGGAAAGAAGGAAACACAGAAAATTTGCATACAGAAAGAGGCCAGTCAGCCCATAGGGCTCATCTAGCCTAAACAGAGCTGTCCAGATGTATCCACTTTCCAGCTCTTGGTCCAGAGCTGAGTAGGTTACAGAAATTCAGATACATGTCCAAGAATTTGGTAAAGGCAGGCTTTCTGCCTCTGTCACCCTTTGAGTCAGTGAATCTCAGACTCCCACCACTGTATGCAAGAAAAACAATCACCGTCAATATCCAGTAAGATCTGGATGATGTATTGCGGTAATGAGGGAAATATCTTTTCTTTCCATTTTGCTGCCTCTGCCATCATTTAGCTGTTATGCAGGAAGACATGGCTTTCCCTCCTGGTTAGCTAAGCTCAACAAGCTTCCTCAAAGGCAGATATCTCCACTAACCGTGAGTAGTAACTATATTAGATACAGGTTGGTTGTATTGCAAAGGATTTTTTTGGGGAAACCAGCAGATGATTCAAGGTTGCTAGACTGACCTAAGCTAGACTGACTTATAGACAGAGAAGATGTGACTAAAAACAGGCCATAACTGGAGGGTTTGCTTTGTGTATTGAATGATGAACACGTCAGTTTTGTTATTATAAATTCTATGTCAGTAATTGAGCTTCTTGACAAACTATCATGGATAGGCAGCAATATAGAGTTAAAGCCACAGTCAGATCAACTATGATCTTACTAATGCTGGAGCTGACCAAGGGGGCCAAATGGTTTCTGTTTATAATTAGTTGGTATGTTTGTATGTGATAAACATTTCACAACTTTCAATTAAAAAGCAACTTTTTAGCTCAATTTTTAATGAATTTACTGTACTAAAACTTTATTCTTGATTCTTTATTGCTGTAGAATTCTTTGCAGAAAATTAAACAGAAACTACTTGATTGGTTGACAAGGTGGGAGGTATCTATTCTAGGCCCACGTGGATTTGATAGAATAAGGGCTTAGAGTTGTGTCATTTCTGAAGGGTCCATGTCTTAACAAGAGTACACACTCTGTTCAGAATGGATTCAAAAGTACAATGAGTGTAAAGCATTTCCAGAATGCAGCATTAACTAGAAAACAAAAAGGCAAGTTGTTAATACTTTAACGTGGCAAAATGGCCATTTAAAAACAAGACAGCCAGTTACTAGAGAACTTTAAAGTCAGTCGGATGATTCAGCACATGATTTCGGTAAGGCTCTGTTAATGACAGGAAGCCCCCTTCGATGGCTGCCATTAGTCACATGCAATTAATCCTATACAACAACATGACAATTTACCGCAAGAACAGCCAAGGCAATCATGCAGAGGGTGGTGCGTGTATGGAACGAGCTGTCAGAGGAGGTGGTGGAGGCTGGGACAATTACATCATTTAAAAGGTATCTGGATGCATATATGAATAAGAAGGGTTTAGAGGGATATAGTCCAAATGCTGGTAAATGGGACTAGATTTATTTAGGATATCTAGTCGGCATGGACGAAGGGTCTGTTTCCGTGCTGTACATCTCTATGACTCTATGACATTGGGCGCTTCCTTTGAGTAGTGAGTCATTCAGCCTGTAAATGTCTTATTTAACAATTAGTATCATGCCAAATAAACACATTTCCTTTGCTGACTTCCAAGTGTACACTTTTACTGGAGTAATGCAGAGAAGCTAGCTTGCTTTTAACAAGTTCAATGGATTCAAGGTCCCACCAGTACATGGCATACAAAAACACACACAAATTCATACTAGCGGCCTCTGAAGCCTCTTTCCAGAGTCTTCTTTCCCCCTGCTTTCTTGTGTGCCCGTCAGGAAAAATTATACTCAAAATCCATGAACAACCGCAGAACGTTATTGATTCCTCTCAACAAAGGAGTCCATGTAATCTGTCTGCCTTTGTTCCGTTGGGTTTGCGGTGTGTTCTCATTAGCCCCCCACTGACAGTCAACTTGTCAGTGGGCCAACACTCCCAACTGTCTGACATCCGACTGTGCTCCATTCTCTCCCCTCCCTCTACAAACCAAAACCCCCTCCCACCTCCAAACATAAAGAAACTCCTGGCAGACAGATTAGAGCGTGCCCTTCATTTTTTATCTAATTCTTCTTCCCTGAGAAGCAGGTCGTGCGTTTTGTTTATATTTAGTAATTTTGGCAGTCAACACGTGCTAATATTTTTTGTAAATGATCTCCCTGCAGCATGCATTGTGGAAAAAAATGCCATGCCCAATGACTCCACTTAACATCAAAGTTTGAATGCTCAGCAAAACTGTGCTTCCTGTTTAATACTGCACAGATTCTGAAATTATAAACTTGTCCTTCATATTTATCCTCATGAACATGTCATCTGTATGCTTATGAGTGTTAATTGGCAGGTTGAAAATAGCTTTCCCTGTATTTTCACAAACATTCAAGCCTGCACCTCGAATATGAATAAGATATCTATCAAGCTGTTTTGGAAAAAATCATTTTTGACTCAAAATGTTACTCCTGTTTCTTTCACCTAGACCTGGTGATTGTTTCCTGCATTTCTGTTTCTGTTTCAGATTTTCAGCCTCTACTCTTCCGTGTACTTACCAAGCTATCTTGGCTTCACATCCATGATGATAAGGTTTGTTCAGAGAGAGGAACAAAGTTTCTATATTTTGGTGAGAAGTATATAATTTCCTCACCTATTAACAGCAAATTTCCTTAGACCCATGTGAGTACTTGTTAAGTAACTCACCTCGTGCCTAAGTATGGTAATCGTTTGGAGTGTACATGGAGTAAAAAAAATTAAACTCCTCATCAAAATGTTAACAAAATGAGACTAAGTTTCAATGCGCATTCATTAAATGTGTAATAGTTAACATCCTTAACTCTATATGAGACCATAAGACCATAAGACATAGGAGTGGAAGTAAGGCCATTTGGCCCATTGAGTCCAGTCTGCCATTTAATCATGGCTGATGGGCATTTCAACTCCACTTCCGTCTCCTTAATTCCTTGTGAGATCAAGAATTTAACAATCTCCGCCTTAAAGACATTTAATGTCCTGGCCTCCACTGCACTCCTTGGCAATGAATTCTACAGCCCCACCACTCCCTGGCTGAAGAAATGTCTGCTTATTTCCGTTCTAAATTTACCCCCTCTAATTCTACGGCTATGCCGACGGGCCCTAGTCTCCCAGCGTCCACCCTTTCTAAGCCATGCATTATCTTGTAAGTTTCTGTTAGATCTCCCCTCAACCTTCTAAACTCTAACGGATACAATCCCAGGATCCTCAGCTGTTCATCGTATGTTAAACCTACCATTCCAAGGATCACAAGGCTTTTTTAAAAAATTGTTTTTGCAGGATAGAGGTAAGGCCAACATTTGTTGCCCACCGCAATATGTCTTGAACTATGCAACCTGCTGGGCAATGTCAGAGGGCAGTTAAGAATGGGAAATATTGCTGTGAATCCACAGTCACATGTAGTCCAGACCAATTCCTTCCCTAAAGGACATCAGTGAGTAAAATGGATTTTTACAATGATTTGTAATCATTGTAATGGTCACCATGACTGAAACTAGCTTTCAGTTCCAGTTTTATGAATTGAAGTTAAATTCCATCAGCTGTCATCCATATCCTCAGAGCATTTGGCTGGACTTGTAAATTACTAGTCCTGTGATATGACCACTAGCCACCATCTTCACCCTTCAGTTTGTTCTTTATGCCCCACTCCCGAGACTCAAGAACGTGATCTGGGCTAACAACTTTATGAGGGAGCGCAGGACTTTTGAAAGTGTCTTTTCCATGACAAGTTAAACCAAGGCCCTGTCTGCCCTCTGTAAGACAGGTAGCCACTATAAAGCCCC
Organism: Stegostoma tigrinum; assembly: GCF_030684315.1. Lineage (NCBI taxonomy): Eukaryota > Metazoa > Chordata > Chondrichthyes > Orectolobiformes > Stegostomatidae > Stegostoma > Stegostoma tigrinum. Next base: position 87,523,943 of record NC_081362.1, on the reverse strand, counting down.
CATTCTGCCAGAAACCCATGTGATGTTTATGTGGTTCTCCTTTTTTCACATTGTAGACCAGGATTTGCCAATTGTACGTCCCACTTTGCAAAGTCTGATAAGGAACACCTAAAACCAATTTTTGGACAACGGAAGTGTAATGCATCAAATCTTAAATGTTGAAAAGTTAAAGGTGAAGCCTTTAGCTGTTCCTCAGACAGTTTCCTTGCAGAATAGTAATTCAGGTTTTTGGTTTCAATTGGTTGCTTACAGCATCAAACATGATGTAATCAATGAAGCTTCAGACACAGCTAATTATGACTGGAATCATCATTTATCATATCTCCTACACAGTCCCATCAATTTATTTAGTTCAAGAACTATTATCATGATGCCTGGCAAATAAGGAAAGATGCAGATCACAAACAAACAAAGTATCATTTTCTCAGGGTTCTTGTCCATTGCCATGAAAAGGACATCCTGTGGACGGTTTGGTAATAACGACCCGTTCCATCACCTGAACGATTTCTTTAAGCAATTGAGTAAACAAAATACCATTAACTTCACAGCAACCACCAAAGAAATATTGAATTCACTGTTTCTGGACAGATCCCTGTTTAAGCCCTTTAGTTTCTGAATTATTTCAGTAGGATTGTGTTTTTCTCCTGTCTCCCCTACCTCATACTATTGAATGTTACAGTGGTATACATTAAGATCTCCAAGAGGGATCAATTCGGAGAAACTGGGTGTCTCATTCACCCATAATCACCTTGTAACCTTCTAATTCCTTCAGCAATAATAGACAAAAATTGTGACAATTGTTTGTTCATTGCTTGTTTGTCCAGAGGCAAGGCAAGTGTCATGTACGGTTGTGATAGCAAAGAGTTGATGTTTAAACAGAATCAAACAATTAACAGCATATTCCCAGAGGCTGGGGTACTAACCCAAGGAGTGAATGAAGTTTGGAAAAAGTCAATGTTGATAAAAGGTCCATCTGGGAGTTGAAAAGTTTCATTAGCCAAGGGATATGAGTGATTATATGTTAGTGAGTTTTGAGAAGATTTGTAGCTCAGGTTGAGGTTCTGGATGCGTGTTTGCTCGCTGAGCTAGAAGGTTCGTTTTCAGACATTTCGTCACCATTCTAGGTAACATCACCAGTGAGCCTCCGACGAAGCGCTGGTGTTATGTCCCGCTTTCTATTTATCTGGTTAGGTTTCCTTGGGTTGGTGATGTCATTTCCTGCATTGGTGATGTCATTTCCTGTTCTTTTTCTCAGGGGGTGGTAGATTGGCTCCAAATCAATGTGTTTGTTGATGGAGTTCCGGTTGGAATGCCATGTTCTAGGAATTCTCGTGCGTGTCTCTGTTTGGCTTGTCCTAGGATGGATGTGTTGTCCCAATCAAAGTGGTGTCCTTCCTCATCTGTATGTAAGGATACGAGTGACAGTGGGTCATGTCGTTTTGTGGCTAGTTGATGTTCATGTATCCTGGTGGCTAGCTTTCTGCCAGTTTGTCCAATGTAGTGTTTGTCACAGTTCTTGCAAGGTATTTTGTAGATGACGTTCGTTTTATTTGTTGTCTGTATAGGGTCTTTAACAACAAATAAAACGAACGTCATCTACAAAATACCTTGCAAGAACTGTGACAAACACTACATTGGACAAACTGGCAGAAAGCTAGCCACCAGGATACATGAACATCAACTAGCCACAAAACGACATGACCCACTGTCACTCGTATCCTTACATACAGATGAGGAAGGACACCACTTTGATTGGGACAACACATCCATCCTAGGACAAGCCAAACAGAGACACGCACGAGAATTCCTAGAAGCATGGCATTCCAACCGGAACTCCATCAACAAACACATTGATTTGGAGCCAATCTACCACCCCCTGAGAAAAAGAACAGGAAATGACATCACCAATGCAGGAAATGACATCACCAACCCAAGGAAACCTAACCAGATAAATAGAAAGCGGGACATAACACCAGCGCTTCGTCGGAGGCTCACTCTTGATGTTACCTAGAATGGTGACGAAACATCTGGGAACAAACCAGCAAGCTCAGTGAACTAGCTTACATCTCGAACACAATAAAGACCCACTCTCTTGTGGACCGAGAGGACGAGAGTGCTATCTTGGAGGTGAAAGGAGGACGTTGGGTTGGCTGTGCACCCTTGCGACCAGTGGATCTTAATGCTGGCTTCAGCCTAACGCTGGTTCAGGGGAGCAGCCAACCTGCAACGATGGCTGCGGCAAGTGCTCGTGCCCCAGGTCAGGGGGTCCGGAACACCATCCGTGTTTCTGTAAAGAAGGTGGATGACGGTGCACCTGTGGACCGCACCTTCTTCGTGAAGAGGGTCCTGTTGGATTGTTGTGAGTTTGCTGCTGTGGACATTTACTGCCTGCAGGATTTCCCCGGAGGAGGTTTTTATGACGTGACCTTCTGGAGTGCCAAGCTTTGCGAGCGCTTCCTGGAGGTTTTCAAGGAGAAAGGAGGTGAGGGCCCCCTCTCTGTATTGACCGCTGTCCCACTGTTTGTGATGCCAGCACAGAGAAGCCGTATGGTGACTGTACACATGTACAACCCACATGTGCCAGCAGTTGATGTCCTGACCTTCCTCGAAAGGTATGTGAAGGTGGAAGGGGACCTAACTGACATCGTGGACCCCTTTGGCATCTGGACGAGTAAGAGGCAGGTCAAGGTGACGCTGAGGATGGGCGCAGACGGGAATGTCGCACACCCACCGTCCAGCTTCGCGATCGGCGGGAGCAGGGGCTACCTGACCTATGCAGGGCAACCTAAAGTCTGCCATGCCTGTGGTAGGTCAGGTCACGTGGCGGCCGACTGCAAAGCCACCATCTGCAGGAACTGCAGGGAGGAGGGACACCTTGCAAAGGATTGCCCACGAGAGAGAAGCTGCAACCTTTGCGGGGAAGCGGGCCACTTCTATAGGACATGCCCGCGGCGGGGTACCACCTACGCCCAGGTCGCCGGCAGGGGAAATGCGGGGCCAGCCCCCCCGGAGGAGAGGAAGGCACCAGGGCCCAGCAAGGACCCCACTAATGTGCAGGAGGGCCAGGCCGTGCAGGAGGGCCCAGCCCTGCAGGATGGGCCCGAGGCCTGCAAAGCACCCCTGCAGGCTCCGATCCCCCCCCGACAACCCAGAGCCAATGGAGGCGGCGACAGGCGACCCAGGGGAGTGGACAACAGTTCGGAAAGCGAGGAGGAAGATGCGTCGACGGGCCCAGGAACCGCAACAATCAGGCAGGAAGAGGCAGCTACAGGGGGGCTATAAGCGCTCCTCTGACGAGGAGGATTCGGAGAGGGCCCACCCGAAGCAGAAGTTAAAGGACTCGAGGGGGAAGGAAAGCAGCACCACGCTTCCAGGTGACGGGAGGCGTCCTGAGGCTCACTCCGACACCCAGTCAAGTGCTGCTGGAGCACTGGAGGGCCCCCCGGAACTTCCAGGCGGGAAGGAGGAAACAGCGCGTCCCCAGCCTGACCCGGAGCCGGACCCTCCTGCCTCCGCACCCCTGACGGGGGGATGCCACCCGGAAGGCAGCACGGACGGTTTCCTGAGCCCGGAGAGCGTCCAGCAGTTAGCCCGGGCAATGGGCATGAAGGGACAGATGGAGGGGCTGGACCTTGGACTTGGGGAGGGTACTGCGGTCACTGCCCACGATGGGGGTACGAGTTGCGAGCATTAATGTGCACAGTGTCAAGTCAACCGCGAGATGTGTGTCCACGTTGGCCTACCTGACTACCATCAAGGCGGACCTCCTGTTTCTGCAGGAGTGTGGGATACCGCACCTCAGCAGGTACGGGAAATGGTCCGGCGCCTGGACCTGTGGGCTTTCGATCTGGTCGGGGGGTAACGACTGTCACTCCTCGGGCCTGGCTATTCTGCTGCGGGGGCGCAACTTCACCATCTCTCAAGTTCAGGAGGTGGTGGGGGGGGCGCCTCCTAGTGGCTGACATCACCTACAGGAATGCTCCCCTGAGGCTGATCAACGTGTACGCCCCAGCGGTACGGAGTGAGCGGTTGGCCGTCCTGCAGCGGCTTCCACCCCTGCTGGCTACGTCCAGGCCGGTCATCCTAGGCGGAGACTTCAACTGCATCATTGATGCAGATGGAAGATCCGGCGTGCGGACAGCGGGTGGGGGGATTCAACTGGACGTCACGTCCAGATTCCTGATGGGCACGGTGAAGGACGCCAAGCTGCTCGACGTCTTCAGCACCCCTGCAGACGGAGCGCAGCAGAGGTACACCTGGTCGCGGCCAGACGGGTCTATCCGCTCAAGGATAGACTTCCTGTTTGTGTCACGGACGTTCTCGGTCAGGTCCACCGGTGTCGAGCCGGTGTTCTTCTCTGACCACTGCCTCCTGTTGGCCGACTGTCACTTACAGGACGATCAGCCGGCCGGCAAGGGGACGTGGAAGCTCAACACGACTCTGTTGACCCCAGAGAACGTCGAGGAGCTTAAGAGGGAGTATGACGGTTGGAGAACCGTGAAACCCCTCGTTGAGTCTCCAGGCGACTGGTGGGAGACGGTGAAGGAGAACATCAAGAGGTTCTTTGTCCTCAAGGGTGTTCAGAAGGCAAGAGAGAGGCGGGGAAAGCTGTCGCGACTCCAGAAAAGGGTGCAGAACCTGCTCCTTCTGCAGTTGATGGGGGTCGATGTCACGGAGGACCTCCGCGAGGTGAGGGGCCAGCAAGCCTCGCTCTTCGCCGCGGAGGCCTCCAGGATAATCTTCCGGTCCAGGGTCCGCTCCGTGGAGCAGGACGAGACGTGCTCGCGTTTCTTCTTTCAGAAGGTGCACAAAGAGAGCTCTGTGCTTAGCTGGCTGAAGGAGGACGACGGCTCGGTGACGTCGTCTCGGCCCGATGTTTTGAGGATCAGCAGATCCTTCTATGCCGGACTGTACGACACAAAGCCCACGGACAGCACGGCCTCCGAGTCGTTCCTGTCGTCTATCACGGAGGTCTTAGACGACGGCACGAGGGAGTGGCTGGACCGGCCGATATCCCTGGACGAGCTGGCCAGAGCCCTCAAGTCCTTGCAGAGGAATAGGACTCCCGGAAGCGACGGCTTACCGGTCGAGCTGTATTCTGCTCTATGGGGCCTGGTCGGCCAGGACCTGCTGGAGGTGTACAATAGTGCGCTTCGGGCAGGGGAAATGTGCAAGTCCATGAGGAAGGGCATCATCACCCTCATTTACAAGAGGAAGGGGGAGAGAGAAGAAATTAAGAATTGGCGTCCCATTTCACTTTTGAACGTGGACTACAAAATCCTGGCCGAGGTCATTGCCAACCGGGTCAGGTCTGTCCTGGAGTCAGTGATTCACCCTGACCAAACCTGTGCTGTGCCGGGCAGGAAGATCACTGAGAGCCTCGCGCTCATCAGGGATACGATCGCCTACGTACAGGACAGGTAGGTGGACACCTGCCTCGTCAGCCTGGACCAGGAGAAGGCCTTCGACAGGGTCTCTCATGCTTACATGAGGGACGTCCTCTCCAAATTGGGGTTCGGGGAGGGCATCCGCAATTGGATGCTCTACGCCAACATCGTTAGCGCAGTCTCGATCAACGGGTGGGAATCAGACAGTTTTCCTGTTAGATCTGGAGTCAGGCAGGGCTGCCCGCTCTCTCCTGCCTAGTTCGTGTGCTGTGTGGAGCCCTTCGCCGCCTCCATCAGGAAGGACGTGAGCCTGAAGGGCGTGACTATCCCAGGCAGCGGAGGCCTTCAGGTCAAGACCTCCCTGTACATGGACGATGTCGCCGTCTTCTGCACCGATCGTTGGTCGGTGAGTAGGCTGTTGGACATCTGCGGCCAGTTTGAACTGGCCTTGGGTGCCAAAGTCAATAGGGGTAAGAGCGAGGTCATGTTCTTCGGGAACTGGGACGACCGCTCCTTCATCCCCTTCACCGTCAGGACAGACTACCTGAAGGTGCTGGGTGTTTGGTTTGGTGGAGCTGGGGCATGCACTAAGACTTGGGAGGAGCGTATCGCCAAATTTAAGCAGAAGCTGGGCAGGTGGACGCTCCGGTCCCTCTCCATCGCGGGTAAGAACCTGGTTGTCAGGTGCGAGGGGCTTCCGGTACTGTTGTATGTGGCGCAGGCCTGGCCTATTCCCTGGACCTGCGCCGCTGCGGTCACCCGGGCCATCTTCCACTTCATTTGGGGGTCGAGGATGGACTGGGTCCGCAGAGACACCATGTACAAAGACCTGGAAAATGGGGGAAAGGGCGTACCGAACGCCACCCTCGCCCTGACGGCTACCTTTGTGTGAGGCTGCATCAAGCTGTGCGTAGATCCTCAGTATGCAAACACCAAGTGTCACTACTTACTGAGGTTCTACCTGTCCCCGGTGTTGCGAAGGATGGGCCTGGCCTCGTTGCCGCGGAACGCTCCGAGTAGTTGGACCGTTCCGTACCACCTGTCCTTCGTGGAGAAATTTTTGAAGGGAAACACCTTTGACCACAAGGCCGTCAGGCAGTGGTCAGCACGTAGTATCCTCGAGACCCTTCGGGAAAAGGAGAGGGTGGACCCCGTCGTGTGGTTCCCCACGCAGACTGCCAAAGTCGTTTGGCAGAATGCCTCATCGCCAGAACTTTCAAACAAGCACAAGGACGTTGCTTGGCTGGCGGTGAGAGGGGCTCTGCCAGTGAGATCCTTTATGCATGCCCGGAATCTCTGCACCACTGCACGCTGCCCTCGAGGTGGCTGCGGGGGGGACGAGACTGTTGATCACCTCCTTCTGGAGTGTGCCTATGCGCAGGAGGTCTGGAGGGGGATGCAGTGGTATTTGTCGAGGTTCGTCCCAAGCAGCTCCGTGACGCGGGACTCCGTGCTCTACGGGCTGTTTCAGGGGACGCACACCGAGACCAAAATCAAATGCGCCTGGAGGACCATCAATACGGTGAAAGACGCTCTTTGGTCTGCCCGCAACTTGCTGGTCTGCCAGCTGAAAGAACTGACCCCGACCGAGTGTTGCAGACTGGCGCACTCCAAGGTCCAGGGCTACGTGCTGAGGGACGCGCTAAAGTTTGGGGCAGCCGCCGCCAAGGCGCGGTGGGGAAAGACCACCGTATGAGCCCCCTCGTCCAGAAAAGGGAAAGGAATCCTATCTGGTAACTGAGCCCAGCTGGCGCCTTCCCCAACTGGTCAGGGGGCCAACTGGGACTGTGCGGGGTGACGACTGCCGGGGCGGTTTCTTTGCTTTGTTTTTTTTTCTCTGTTTTGTTTTTTTCCTTTAGTCGGTGTACGTACCCCCGGGTAACCCGGAGTGGCTTGCATGACTGGGTAGGTGTATAAATGTTTTATTTTTTGTACATTCTATGAATAAAGTATATTTTTTCAAATAAAAAAAAGTGACGAAATGTCTGAAAATGAACCTTCTAGCTCAGCGAGCAAACTCACATCCAGTGATTATATGTGCACACATATACACTATCCAAATTTTATTTTAAAGGTCTGACTATTACCTTGGATGGTTATGAGAGATTCATCTTGTGTGAAATGCCTGCTGCTGCTTCACAAGCCAAATCACCTCTTTGAGGGCAATCTTGGAAAGCCAGTCTCAATGCAAAGTTAATAAAATGTGAGGCTGGATGAACACAGCAGGCCCAGCAGCATCTCAGGAGCACAAAAGCTGACGTTTCGGGCCTAGACCCTTCATCAGAGACCCTTCATCAATGCAAAGTTTCCAGCTTAACTATCTGTTTTACATCCTGTTTTCCATTGCAGTGGGAAAGTCGAGCAGAGTGTGTGACAGGTATAGCAATACTTTACTGCCAGTGTTCCATCCATGGCCCAAGGTGAAAGATCCCTGTGTTCCCCTACATGGCCTCTGAAATCTAGGTAGTGAACTCACTGTCAGGCAAATGCATGCAACATAATACTCATGTTGCAAAGCAAAGTTTGCTCCTTCTCCTCCACCAACTCCCGCCTTCAAAATATTAGCTGATGGCACCACTAATGTGCCTTTCAATGGAGTTCAGCAACCGTCAACTGTCACTTCCTATTACTTTATTAGATGATCTTTTAGGAGTGAGAAGAGAATGAATAAAGTGCAAACCACAGCCACTGGAGAGCACACTTGGATTAAACCTCTAACAACTAGCGTCGAAACACTATGGTGCCAAGTGTAAGCTGGGCCTTTGTACGCCGCTAATGAGGTCATTAACCCTTCCTGGGCTAGTTTGACATTTCTGCATCATTTCCAGAATATAATAAGGCTCAAGTTTTCATTTTAATATTTGCTGACTACCGTTTGAAAAACTGGTTTCCAGCTTGGTTGGAATGCTGAACCCTTCACACTACTGTCTGATGGGGAAAAGAGGGGCTCTGACTTTCACTTAATGGTATTTGCTAAAATTCCATGGTTGGAATTTTCAGCTTTGCTAACAGTGGAGAAGAAAAGCTGTTGTGCACGTAGTTTGAGTCTCTGTAGCTGACCTCAGTTCTGTAGTTGGTGCTTTCTCCTTCCTATTCGGTTCTGTCGGCTAGTGCAGTTGTCTTTCCACTTCCAGTTCCAGTGAACGTCTGCACTCAAAACATGAATGTGTCTTTTCTCTTTCAGTTGCTGATGGCGTCAATATGTATTTCCAATATCTTCAGTTTTTGGCAGTAGAATTCTAGTGCAGTTTTATAGAACAATCTCATGAATTTCCATTTTAAATAACTGGCCTTGAAGTCATCAAGCCAGAACAGACAAGAGATGGCTGAGGTCAAAGTTGATCATGACGTACCTCATGACTGAAGGATTCTCACTGTCTGGCTTCAGTGAAGAATGGTGGACCTTTGGATGAGATGGAAGGGTAAGATTGATGCCTTTAGATTCAGATCTCCACAAAATTATCATAAGATGACAAATTGAGTAGTTTGAGCATCTATCCATTGGAATTTTGAGGAATGGAAGGTGATTGTACTGAAACAAATGGGATCTTGAATGGACTTGATAGGGTGGATGCTGAGAGGATGGTTCCGTTTGTGTGGGACTCTTGAACTAGGGGATATATTTTAAAAATTAGGTATCTCTGGTTTAAGACATTGATGAGGAGAATACTTTTTCTCACAGAAGGCCATTACTCTTTCCCAGAGAGCAGGGGAGGCTGGGTCCTTGGATACATCCAAGTCTGAGTTAGATTGACCCTTGATCAGCAAGAGAGTCAAAGGTTATACTGAGCAGATAGGAAAGTAGAGTTGAGACCATAATCAGATCTCATGACTGTACCAAATGGTAGATCAAACTTGAGGAACTAAATGGCTTACTGCCGCTCTGAATTCCTGTGAATCATTGATTTCATGAAAGGATAAGAGAAAATCTGTTGGGCAAGAGGGAGGAAAAATAAAGAAAAAATGCACAAGACATATGACATCAACAAACTTCCAATGTTTGTAAATGAAAAAATGGCTTCAGGAATCCTTCTGAAAGAGATAAGCTATCAATTTGAATTTACAGCACAACTTCAGTGCAGGATCTACAGACACCTTACAGAAGTGGTGTAACAGGGGAATCCAGATGCTTTTTTACCCCAACTGTATCGATGCTGAATAGCAGGAAAGCTGTGAATGGAATCAGAGATGCATGTGCCTTTTTGGACTGCAGCTGCATATAGCCCTTGGGGCCATGCGGTAAATGCCAGTGTTCCAAATACTATGCCATCAGAAATGCGGAAAATGGACATTGTATTACATATGGCTAGATTACATTTTGTAGGTGATAACAATTTGTTTCCTTTTTAGTGATAATCTCAACAGGAAGTTGACCCAACCAGTCTGCAAAAGCTAATAGATCTAATTAATAGATTTACCTACTCTGAGCTCTCAAGCCCTATGGCATCGCCCAACAATCCATTGCCATCTCTTCCAAATAAAAAGAAAGATATTTTGTAGTTACCCCTCATAAGTTATTCTATATTGGCTGGTTCCATTCCAGAAACAGGCTCGTACAGAGGTTCGGAGTCTCCAAATGAGCACACAATGAGTGAGCTCTCTAAAATTGAGCTAATTGTGTAGATACATAAGATGGCTATGTGATCTTGTTTGGCTGTCCCAAAGTGCTGAAGTTCATCCAAGTTGATCTGAGATTGGCCATAATAACGTGATGAAGCTGCTGGTTTGTCGATGCTCACTTTAGTGGATGAAAGTTGGCAGAGGGCACTGTGCATGGTGCATTCAAGAGCATGTTGCTGAAAGAACATTAAAGTGAAGGCCCAGAGAAGCAAGGGGCAAGACTGACTTTCAGGTTGGTTTCTGTCACTGCCTAGTTTCTTGGGAGAGCAATGGAGAATCACAAGCTGTGTAGAAGTAAGTGCTTTGGGTTTGAATGACATGCAAGTACATGGAAAAAAAGTGGTCATTGCTTATCAGAGATATTTTGGTCTCATCACTGAATTCTTAAGGAGAAAGTCAGAATTTGTTTCTCGACATTGAGAATCAGACTTTTAGAATCTTGCCATATTTTTCCACTGTTGACCACATCACTCAAAGTGTAGGAAAATTCCAACCATTCAATGAAGCAACACATTTAAATTAAGATAATAAAGTGTAAAGCTGGATGAACACAGCAGGCCAAGCAGCATCTCAGGAGCACAAAAGCTGACGTTTCGGGCCTAGACCCTTCATCGGAGAGGGAGATGGGGTGAGGGTTCTGGAATAAATAGAGAGAGAGGGGGAGGCGGACCGAAGATGGAGAGAAAAGAAGATAGGTGGAGAGGAGAGTATAGGTGGGGAGGTAGGGAGGGGATAGGTCAGTCCAGGGAAGACAGACAGGTCAAGGAGGTGGGATGAGGTTAGTAGGTAGGAGATGGAGGTGAGGCTTGGGGTGGGAGGAAGGGATGGGTGAGAGGAAGAACAGGTTAGGGAGGCAGAGACAGGCTAGGCTGGTTTTGGGATGCAGTGGGTGGAGGGGAAGAGCTGGGCTGGTTGTGTGATGCAGTGGGGGGAGGGGATGAACTGGGCTGGTTTAGGGATGCGGTGGGGGAAGGGGAGATTTTGAAGCTGGTGAAGTCCACATTGATACCATTGGGCTGCAGGGTTCCCAAGCAGAATATGAGTTGCTGTTCCTGCAACCTTCGGGTGGCATCATTGTGGCAGTGCAGGAGGCCCATGATGGACATGTCATCAAGAGAATGGGAGGGGGAGTTGAAATGGTTCGCGACTGGGAGGTGCAGTTGTTTATTGCGAACTGAGCGGAGGTGTTCTGCAAAGCGGTCCCCAAGCCTCCGCTTGGTTTCCCCAGTGTAGAGGAAGCCACACCGGGTACAATGGATACAGTTACCACATTGACAGATGCGCAGGTGAACATCTGCTTGATATGGAAGGTCATCTTGGGGCCTGGGATAGGGATGAGGGAGGAGGTGTGGGGGCAAGTGTGGCATTTCCTGCGGTTGCAGGGGAAGGTGCCGGGTGTGGTGGGGTTGGAGGGCAGTGTGGAGCGAACAAGGGAGTCATGGAGAGAGTTCTCTAGAGAGTGTGCTCCTGAGATGCTGCTTGGCCTGCTGTGTTCATCTAGCTTCACACTTTATTATCTTGGATTCTCCAGCATCTGCAGTTCCCATTATCTCTGACACATTTAAATTGATTCCATCTCCATGAGGTGACAGTTTTCAAATGTATTTATGCAGGAAGCCAGCAGCTTTCGGGTCAATTTTGAGCAACCTGCAGCACCTCCAACACCTCCAGAACGTCTTCTGAGCAGCCCATAGCAAGTCAGCATCTTCCAATTGAATGTTTCTTGGTTCAGCCAGGTTTAATTAACTGCATTCCCACTGATGCGCACAAATCATTGAGTTGTAGTGGTACACACTACCTGGGAGAGCTCCAAGGACAGATAAAGTGATGTGTAAAGCTTTTGCCAGCAGCATGTGGCATTTTAGCTTTTAGTTTGATGGTAGATATCAAGGTACATCAGCTGCAGCCATTGTGATCCTGAAATGAACATGGGAAGCTGGCCGAAGTCCCAGAAAACCATGTGGTGCTGCTTCAGTCAGGGCTTTCAATCAAGGACTGACCATTCAGTCACATCTATCTCATAAGGTAGAGAATGGATGGGCACATTATTGTCCACAAGAGTTCTGTCCCTATCACAAGAATATTCAGGTGGTGTTGTTTATGGTAGATATGTATTGGCTGACTAATGTTTGCATGTATTTACATGGCACTGATCAGTTTTTTTCTAGTTTCATTGATGTTAGTTGTACATTGGGCTGGGTGTTGGGAATAGGGTGGACTTATTTGAATACTGCATGGTATGATTGCATGGTAAGCTGAGCTGTGATATTTGTTATATTCAGTTTTGCAGCTGGTTGTGTTAGTTGTGTATTGGTATGCAGTCAATGGTGTTGCAGGTGTAGTGTTGGCAGTGTCAGTTGTGCGTTGGGGTATCATTAGATTGGAATGACAGCAACCTGACTAAGAACACCATACTGCAAGTTTAAGACCATAAGACCATAAGACATAGGAGTGGAAGTAAGGCCATTCGGCCCATCGAGTCCACTCCGCCATTTAAATCATGGCTGATGGGCATTTCAACTCCACTTCTCTGCGCTCTCCCTGTAGCCCTTGATTCCATGTGAGATCAAGAATTTGTCGATCTCTGCCTTGAAGGCATCTAACGTCCCGGCCTCCGCTGCAGTCCGTGGAAATGAATTCCACAAGCCCACCACTGTCTGCTGAAGAAATGTCTCCTCATTTCCATTTTAAATTTACCCCTTCTAATTCTAAGGCTGTGCCCACGGGTCCTGGTCTCCCCGCCTAACAGAAACAACTTCCCAGCTTCTACCCTTTCTAAGCCATACATTATCTTGTAAGTTTCTATTAGATCTCCCCTCAACCTTCTAAACTCTAATGAATACAATCCCAGGATCCTTAGCCATTCATCATACGTTAAACCTACCATTCTAGGGATCATCCGTGTGAATCTGAGCTGGACACGCTCCAGCACCAGTATGTCCTTCCTGAGGTGTGGGGCCCAAAATTGGACACAGTATTCTAAGTGGAGCCTAACCAGAGCTTTATAAAGTCTCAGAAGCACATCACTGCTTTTATATTCCAACCCTCTTGAGATAAACGACAACATTACATTCGCTTTCTTAATCATGGACTCTACCTGCAAGTTAACTTTTAGAGAATCCGAGACCAACACTCCCAGATCCCTTTGTGCTTCTGCTTTACGAATTTTCTCAATGTTTAGAAAATAGTCCATGCCTGTATTCTCTTTTCCAAAGTGTAAAACCTCGCATTTGCTCACGTTGAATTTCATAAGCCATTTCCTGGACCACTCTCCTAAACTGTCTAAATCTTTCTGCAGCTTCCCCACCTCCTCAGTACTACCTACCTGTCCACCTATCTTTGTATCATCAGCAAAGTTTGCCAGAATGCCCCCAGTCCCTTCATCTAGATCATTAATATGTAAGGTGAACAGCTGCGGCCCCAACACTGAACCCTGCGGGACACCACTCGTCACCAGTTGCCATTCCAAAAAAGAGACTTTTACCCCAACTCTCTGCCTTCTGTCAGACAGCCAATCTTCAATCCAAGCCCCAACTCTCTGCCTTCTGTCAGACAGCCAATCTTCAATCCAAGCCAGTAGTTTACCTCGAACACCATGGGCCCTTACCTTGCTCGGCAGCGTCCCGTGAGGCACCTTATCAAAGGCCTTTTGGAAGTCTAGATAGGTAACATCTACTGGGTTTCCCTGGTCTAACATACTTGTTACCTCTTCAGAGAATTCTAACAGGTTTGTCAGGCATGACCTCCCCTTACTAAATCCACGGTGACTTGTTCTAATCTGACCCTGCACTTTCAGGAATTTAGAAATCTCATCCTTAACAATGGATTCTAGAATTTTACCAACAACCGAGGTTAGGCTAATCGGCCTATAATTTTCCATCTTTTGCCTTGATCCTTTCTTAAACAAGGGGGTTACAACAGCAATTTTCCAATCATCTGGGACTTTCCCAGACTCCAGTGACTTTTGAAAGATCACAATTTCAATTTATATTTCTTGTGTATCGTGTGATTGATTAAAAGTTTAATTGCTGAATTGAAAAAGACCGGAGCAGAGAGGTACTAGAAATTATTTAATACATAAATTGTAAAAGTTAACTAAGTAGTAATGGCTGGACAGGTGGTATGCTGTAGCTGTATGATGTGGGAGCTGGCTGATCCCATTGTGAACGGCAGCGACCACATCTGCAGCAAGTATTGGTTGCTGGAAGAACTCCGGATCAGAGTAAATGATCTGGAATCTGAGCTTCAAACTCTGCAGCACATCCGGGAGGGGGAGAGTTACATGGACACTTTGTTTCAGGAGGCAGTCACACCCGGTAGATTAAGTAATTCAATTTCAAAAAGTGTTCAGGGACAACAGGGTGTGCCTATAAGTAAGGCAGGTAGGGGGATTCTGAGCTCAGGAGTACAGGAGCCTCAGCCAACAGGTATGAGATTCTTGCTCCCTGTACGGATGAGGGAAAGGACTGTGGACAGGATGAGCAGGCTGACCACAGCACCGTGGTGCAGAAGGCCATTCGAGAGGAGGGAGCAAAAAGACAGGTAGTTGTTATAGAGGATTCCATAATTAGGGGGACAGATAGTATCCTATGCAAGCTGGATCGGGAGTCCCGCATGGTGTGTTGCCTGCCCTTTGCCAGGGTGCGGGACATCTCCGACCGGTTTGAAATGATATTGGAGCGGGAGGGGAAGGATCCAGTTGGTGTGGTCCATGTTGGGACTAACAACATAGGCAAAGGTAAGGTAGAGGACCTGTTCAGGGATTATGAAGCACTAGGAAAGAAATTGAAGTACAGGTCCTCAAGGGTCATAATCTCCGGATTACTGCCTGAGCCATGTGCCAATTGGCATAGGGAAAAGAAAGTTAGGGAAGTAAAGACGTGGCTAAGGGATTGGTTTGGGAAAGAGGGATTCAATTTCATAGGGCATTGGCATCAGTTTTGGAACCGGGGCAATCTGTACCGTTGGGATGGTCTCCCCCTGAACCGATCTGGAACCAGTGTTCCAGCGAAAAGGATAAATAGGGTAGTCAGTAGGACTTTAAACTTCTGAGTCGGGGGGACGGGAAAGTGACAGCAAGTATGGAGTTAAATGGAAAGATAAGCAACAGGATAGCATGTGTACAGGTGGGTTTAAGCTCGAGGCAGACTAGGAATACAACAAAAAGGAAGGATAACTTAAGACATCTTAGGACTTCCAATATCTCTAATAATGATAAGAAAGTTAGCATTAAGGCACTTTATCTAAATGCTTGTAGTATCCGCAACAAAGTAGATGAATTAACAGCACAAATCCTCTTGAATGATTATGATGTGGCAGGGCATCACAGAGACATAGTTGCAGGGAGTTCAGGACTGGCAGTTAAACATCCAAGGATTCACAACATATCGAAAAGACAGGGAGGTGGACAGAGGGAGCGGGGTTGCCTTGTTAGTTAAGAATGAAATTAAATCTACGGCACTGAATGACATTGGGTCAGGGGATGTGGAGTCTGTGTGGGTGGAGTTGAGGAACCACAAAGGAAAAAAACTATAATGGGAGTTATGTACAGTGATCAGGACCAGGGGTGCAAGATGCACCGAGAAATAGATAGGGCATGTCAGAAAGGCAAGATCACGGTGATCATGGGGGACTTCAATATGCAGGTGGACTGGGTGAATAATGTTGCCGGTGGATCCAAAGAAAGGGAATTCATGGAATGTTTGCAGGATGGCTTTTTGGAACAGCTTGTGATGGAGCCCACAAGGGAGCAGGCAATTCTAGACTTAGTGCTATGTAATGAGAGATAAATAAAATAAAAGATCTTAAAGTAAGGGAACACTTAGGAGGCAGCGATTATAATATGTTAGAGTTCAGTCTGCAGTTTGAAAGAGAGAAGGCAAAATCGGATGTAATGGTGTTACTGTTAAATAAAGGTAATTACAGGGGCATGAAAAAGGAATTGACGAAAATCGACTGGAAGCAGAGCCTAGCGGGGAAGACAGTCAAGCAACAATGGCAGGAGTTTCCGGGTGTAATTGAGGACACAGTACAGAGGTTCATCCCAAAGAAAAGAAAGATTATCCGGGGTGGGATTAGACAGCCATGGCTGACAAAGGAAGTCAGGAAATGTATCAAAGAAAAAGAGACAGCCTATAAAGTGGCCAAGAGCACTGGGAAATCAGAAGGTTGGGAAGGCTACAAAGACAAACAGAGGATAACAAAGAGAGAATTAAGGAAGGAGAAGATCAAAAATGAAGGTAGGCTAGCTAGTAATATTAGAAATGATAGTAAAAGCTTCTTTCAATACATAAGAAACAAATGAGAGGCAAAAGTAGATATTGGGCTTCTCCAAATTGATGCTGGAAGGCTAATGATGGGAGGTAAGGAAATAGCTGAAGAACTTAATGAGTACTTTGCGTCAGTCTTCACAGTGGAAGACATGAGTAGTATGCCAACAATTAGGGAGAGTGGGGGAAGACTTGAGTTTTCTAGGCATTACAAAAGAGAAAGTGCTAGAAAAGCTAAAAGGTCTAAAAATGGATAAATCTCCTGGCCCCAATGGGCTACATTCTGGAGTTCTGAGGGAGGTGGCTGAGGAAGTAGCAGAGGCTTTGGTTGTGATCTTTCAAGAGTCACTAGAGTCTGGGAAAGTTCCAGATGATTGGAAAGTTGCTGTTGTAACCCCCTTGTTTAAGAAAGGATCAAGGCAAAAGATGGAAAATTATAGGCCGATTAGCCTAACCTCGGTTGTTGGTAAAATTCTAGAATCCATTGTTAAGGATGAGATTTCTAAATTCCTGAAAGTGCAGGGTCAGATTAGAACAAGTCACCATGGATTTAGTAAGGGGAGGTCATGCCTGACAAACCTGTTAGAATTCTCTGAAGAGGTAACAAGTATGTTAGACCAGGGAAACCCAGTAGATGTTACCTATCTCGACTTCCAAAAGGCCTTTGATAAGGTGCCTCACGGGATGCTGCCGAGCAAGGTAAGGGCCCATGGTGTTCGAGGTAAACTACTGGCTTGGATTGAAGATTGGCTGTCTGACAGAAGGCAGAGAGTTGGGGCTTGGATTGAAGATTGGCTGTCTGACAGAAGGCAGAGAGTTGGGGTAAAAGTCTCTTTTTTGGAATGGCAACTGGTGACGAGTGGTGTCCCGCAGGGTTCAGTGTTGGGGCCGCAGCTGTTCACCTTATATATTAATGATCTAGATGAAGGGACTGGGGGCATTCTGGCGAACATTGCTGATGACACGAAGATAGGTGGACAGGCAGGTAGTACTGAGGAGGTGGGGAAGCTGCAGAAAGATTTAGACAGTTTAGGAGAGTGGTCCAGGAAATGGCTTATGAAATTCAATGTGAGCAAAACTAGTCCAGCCTGTCTCTGCCTCCCTAACCTGTTCTTCCTCTCACCCATCCCTTGCTCCCACCCCAAGCCGCACCTCCATCTCCTACCTACTAACCTCATCCCACCTCCTTGACCTGTCCGTCTTCCCTGGACTGACCTATCCCCTCCCTACCTCCCCACCTATACTCTCCTCTCCACCTATCTTCTTTTCTCTCCATCTTCGGTCCGCCTCCCCCTCTCTCCCTATTTATTCCCGAACCCTCTCCCCATCCCCCTCTCTGATGAAGGGTCTAGGCCAGAAACGTCAGCTTTTGTGCTCCTGAGATGCTGCTTGGCCTGCTGTGTTCATCCAGCTTCACACTTTATTATCTTGGATTCTCCAGCATCCGCAGTTCCCATTATCTCTGATTCAATGTGAGCAAGTTTTCTCGGCTTAAATTCTCAGCACACTCCTCCACAGTGTTGAGACTTGGGCAACAAATGCTAGGTAGGAGGAAAACCTAATCAATTTCCATCCTCCTCAACTCAGGTGTATCCTCGTCATCTCTTGACAGGACATAGTCACCCACTCAGAGGTTCTTTAATGTGTTCATTCTATCAGCATACACATATTCCTAAATGTAAGATATCTGCTCTGGTTCCACCACATTCATCAGATGAATGAAAATTGTACACCTAATGACCTTCTTCAGGGTGAACTTATTCATGGCTTACAACCCGCTCGACATTGTGCCTCAAGAATGTCTTAAAGTGAGATATGAAGATGGTGGACATTGGCACAGACATCTGGAAAACAATCACTGGAAGGCATGGAGAGATGAAATGCAGAAGAGGGCCCACTGAAAACAAAGACCAATGAATCTTGCATTTTCTCAGCCTAGTGTCTTCATCTGCAGCAAGTGCAGACATGATGCCTTTTCCAGAGCTGAGCTCCTATGCTACCACCATGCAATGTACCAAATAGTTCTTGGGTAGGAGTGATGCAGTCTGTAAATATGAACTCTTGGCTGTTTCCAGGTATAAACTGTATGGTGAAGATTAAATGCTCTCATCAATTGATCCTCTTCATCCAATGTATTGGTAAGAGAACACCCAAAGGTACTGATTTGCTTATTTTCAACTTATATCACTGTAATAATCGCCAATTGGCCTCAGTATAGTGCATTTTAGAAAATTAAGACTTCATTGAAAAGTCAAGGTGTGTAAGATTAGAAAGCAGATTTTCCAGTATGCACCCATCATCGAAGATGAGTGAACCTGCAGAACACTCTGGAGCCACATGTTAATCAGCAATTGTAATCCATCCAGAGTGAATTATCTTGGTAATACTCTTAAACCTCTAAAGCTATTAATTGAAGAGATCAACTCTATCTATACATGTAATAAAAGGAAAACACTGCAGACATTGGACATCTGATATAAAAACAGAAAGTGCTAGAGAAAGTTGACAGGTTTGGCAGCATCTGTGGAGAGAAAAACAGAGTTAGCATTTTGAATCCACTGACTCTTCCTCAGAATAACTCACACATAGATATTCTGTATGAAACCTGGAATGTGGATGATTAACAGTAATGTCATTGAATTTGCTTCTAGAACCATAGCGTGCAAAAACAACGTCAAGTCTGGCAGTGAGAAATATTTCACGACAGTGAAATATTGAAGTTGGTGCTGTTATCTAAATCTGACTTGTCCAGTGAATCTCAATGCAGTGTCCTTCAAATTTGTCTCAGTCTCTCACTGTGAAGCAACGTTTGTCTCTTTCTCTCGTTCTTGTCTTTGTGGTCTTGTTTTTCATTATCACTGTGATTCCCTCTCCCTTTCTCTGCCAGTTTCATTCTTGTTTCAGGGAAGCCGTTGTTCTGATGTCTCTTTCGGCAGGCCCTGGCCACTGGCCATGCAGATCATGGGTCCATCTAGTCCTGGCGTCTTCCCAAACTCACTCCACTTTTAATTTGTGGAGGAAATCTTTGTTAGTCACTCAGATATGAGCTCATCTGTTCGTAAACAGTGGGTTGTTTTCTAGTTTAATTAGAAATTTTAATTGGACTGGGCTTGGGTCATTTGCCTGAAGCTGGCTGTAATAAACAGACGCTTCTCTTCTCTTCCTTTCACCCGCATTCAGAAAAGAGGGCCTTCCTATCTGCATCTGCTGTCCTGGCATTGTCTAGTCCAATGGACACATTCATCCAAAAGACAAATTTGGTGCCACCAAAAAATGGATCAACTGACTCAACTTTCCATTCATTCGTCTGCCAGATGCCATTCATCTCATTCCCACTTACTGCACAAACCCAGGCTCCACAAACTTATCAATGTCTCTCCAACAGCTACTAAGCTGGATGACTCATTTCCTTTATTTTCTGTCTCTTTTTGACTTCCACCATTTATTTTATTTTTTCTCACTCACCCAGTTCTTCTCCATTAGTTTATGGGATACAGTCTTTTTAATAATGAAGCAAAGTCTATTCTGATTAAATGCTTTGCATTTTGCACAATCCATCAGAAGTACTCACTAGATCCGTTTTCCTCACTTTGAAAGTAGTCAGGTAACATGACAGGAACAAATGAGTATATGAAAATAAACAGGTAAGAACCAATTGATATCCATTGAGTGATTCAGACTTTGTGTAGTTTCTACAGCAGATATTCCCTACACTTCTTTAAACCTATAGTTTCCCTTGCATTTTCTAGCCTTCTTAGTTGTTCAGCCAAGGTGCAAAACTAGTAAGGCAGAAGGAAGTCAGTAAAATTGCTTTCTGAGACTCTTGGAGCGCACTAAAGAACATCTTCTAAAATGTGAACAGTACTCAGAACTGAACCATACATGGGAATATTTGTTGGAGAAAAGGAGAAAGAAATCGAATTTTAATTGACATATAAAGTAGTGAAGCTCAACTTTCTATCATCTGAAAGTATGACTTTACAGATTTCCACATTAAGCATTTTACATTAAAAGTTCCCAAATTTAATTGTGAGATGGGGCAGTTTGACATGAGGAATAAGAAAGACACCTATTTCTTGGTAAATAAGAGTCTAACTGGTGATACAAATACGTTTTGAGTATAGATTCACAAAACATTAAGTGTAGTAAAGCAGATTTAAAAAGCACAGTGGTTTATTTATGGAGAAGTAGAACTCAAAGCAGAGGAGTGGTGGTAAATGGAAATTTGTACACATTCAAGTCTCAATGTTGTTATACAATATAACATAATATAATCATACTATCAGTGGAGAAATTGCAAATTAGATAAACTAGGATGGTACCAGAAGTGAGACAGTACAACTCTGTAGAGAGGAAACAGGCTGAAACACGTTCTCTAGGAACAGAAGGCTACAATATTACAATGGAAATTTTGAATGAGATTGAGAGGATAAACAGGGGGGATGTTTCCTCTTATAGTGGAATCTAAAATTAAGGGCCATATAAGATAGTCAGTAATAACCCCAATAGGAAATTCAGCAGAAAATTCTTCATGCGGTTAGTTGTTAAGATGTGGAACTTGCTACCACAGAAGTGGTCAATGAAATTAACATAAATGGTTTAAGAGGAACCTAATAAGTACATGGTGGATAAATGTTGATAGGATGAGCTGAGATGGAGAAAGGTGAGAGAAAGGCTATGTGCATCATAATTACCGGCACGCATCTGATAGGCCAAATAGCCTGTATCTATGCTGTAAAACTGTATCAAATTCTGTGTAAAATTAAGCAGTGCACGTAAAGTCTGTATTTACACCAAAGACTTTTGCGAACACAAAGCTCATTAACTCAAAGTGGCCACTGAATTAGAGAGACAAGGATGAGTAGCATAACATAAATACCCTCTTAGTTTGTATTGCCCATACCTGGTTGCCATTAGGAGGTTTTACTGGAAATCCTTCATAATTGCTACAAAACTAGTCAATGCCGGCTCCCATGTATATAGTGGAGCTTAGGTCTTTCCTTTGGCTTTCTAAATTATTACAAAAAGTTCATATGTAACCTGTCCACCATCCTGGCACCTTTGCATCAATTCTTAAAAGAGGGTCAACTTTGGAAATGGTCATGTAGCCAAGCAATAACTTTCAAGGAAGTGAAGAAACAGCTATCATCCTCTAAGGTGTTGGCACAATTTGGTCCCAGGTGAGATTTGGTATTGACAAGTGATGCCTCTCCATATGGCAGCGCGATGGTATTAGCTCACAGGTGGCCCAACAAGAGGAATTCCTAATAGCGCATGCATCCAGGCTAATGCAGAGCGTAAATATGCCCGGATCGAGAAGGAAGGTTTGGCGGTCATATTTGAGGTCAGAAAGTTCCACCAATACCTTTACAGATGTAAATTTGTAATAACAATGGACCACTAACTCCTGAAAGATCTATTTAAAGAGGACAAACCAGTGTCACCCATAATTCCAGGCCAAATTCAGCTTGTATGTCCCAGCCATCATGTACCAGCAGAGAATTTGTCTATTTACTAAAGTGGAATCACATTTGTCGTATAAGGACAGCTTCATACCATTCAATGGTCTGGTGGAAACAGCAGTCCAAACTTTGAAGGCAGGGTCAAAGAAACAGCCTGTAGATATCAAACTAAGATAATAAAATGTGAGGCTGGATGAACACAGCAGGCCCAGCAGCATCTCAGGAGCACAAAAGCTGACGTTTCGGGCCTAGACCCTTCATCAGAGAAGGGTTAGGCCCGAAACGTCAGCTTTTGTGCTCCTGAGATGCTGCTGGGCCTGCTGTGTTCATCCAGCCTCACATTTTATTATCTTGGATTCTCCAGCATCTGCAGTTCCCATTATCACATGTAGATATCAAACTGCCCAGTTCCTATCTGATTATAGGACTACCCCTCATGCAACTAAAGGGATAGCTCCAGCAGAGTTGCTTTTGGGGAGAAGACTCCACGTCAGGTTAAATCTGATCTTCCCAGACCTGGGAGGGAGGGTGAAATGGCATCAGGAACGCCAATGCCAGACTCAAGATTCTGCTAAGCAAGAGAGACAGTTTACATTAGGGTACGTAGTTTGGTGTAGAAACCATTGGAATAGCCCTGCATGAACAAGAGCCATGGTTGATGCGAGGTTAGGTCAAATGACGTACAAATTTTGGGCAGGTGTGGCAGTTCTGAACAAATATGTGGAATATATGAAAGCTGCAAACTTGCACACAGTGCAGGAGCAAAACATGCCTGACTCAATGACTGCTTTTCCAACAGTTCCGGAACCTGTGCGTTCTCCTTCATCATCAAGGGTTGAAGACAAATCTGAAATGGACACAGCAGATATCACTGTCTCAATGCCTTTGCTGCCTAGAGAGGAGAATGAATTTCTTCCAACATGCTCTGGGTGCAAGAGGTGAACTACTGTGTGTTTTACACCACCCATATCAGGGGCAAAGTTGGAAGAACCTGATTCGGTGCTAAAATGCCCCAGGAAGGGGTACAAAACAAAAACAAACCAGCTTATGTCCTCAGACTCAGAGGAGGAGGGATGTAGTGATTGTAATTAGGTGGGGCAGGTGGACTTCATAGAATATTGAGGCTGTTAATCTGGTACAATCAGGGAACCCAGGTTGACAGATGTAAACAGGAATATCTCACTGCACGCATACACACCACAGATGTAGGGAGAAATTTAGCACTATTGCAGCGCAATACCAGTGTAGGGGGAAAAAGACTTTTTAAAAATGAACGGGAGATTCAGAAGGTCTTCACAGAAAACAAAGAATAATCAGGAGTGTTAGAGGCTCTGTTCACTTTGAGAACTGGCCGTAAGGGAGCTGAATCATTGTGAAGGACATTTCACGTGTTAATAAAGGGTGACTTAATAACAGGATTCTGGCCTCTTTGGAGTTATTTCCATAGTGATGAGAAAAAAACACACACTTGAAGAAATTTGTTCCGGCCTCTCAGTTTTTGCTCAACAAAAGGATGAAAAAATATCAGGACAGTTAATGTTAGTATCTGGAATTAAGATTCAAATCTACCAAGACTTCACCGAATGGTGAGACAGATTTGAATGGGCTGAATGGCCTCTTCCTGTTCCTAAGTCATATCTAAATACAACAGATAAAATTCTGAAGAGTTTGTAAAAATACCTTTGGGTTTGTTGAGGAAGATTTTCTGGTTTATTGCATGCTAATAATATGGCTAAGTTGTAACAAACAGGCTAATCATCACACAATTGTGCCATTTCTGCTATTAATTTTAATTTATTGCCAGCAATATTGATTTGGGAAGACAATGAGACCGAGAAAGATATATAAAATGTGAGAGAGAGAGAAACCCAAGAAAAACAACGGAAAAGAGAAAAAGTGTCAGCATTTCAAATGTCATTCTGAGATTATCTTTTGTTAATGTTCAATCTGAGCTTGCCAAATGTCTAACAAAGCTACTTTACCAAATTAAAAATACAAAGCGTAGAAATTGGTTGCCATTGAGTTGGCTGTCAGGAGTTACAACAGAGGCAATAATGTCCTGACTCCCAAGAACTCAGAAAGGCCAACTCCACATTCACACCAACATTGGTAATCCCTTGTATAACAAGTATCCATTGTGGGTCATCCCCAATAAGTTTACCTTTCCTAAAAGGAAATGTGGACCGCTTGGAGTGAGAGAAACCCAATGACAGAATGTTGCCAAAGAAGAGGATACCTTCTTCTCTGGTAAGGTTGACTAATGAGAGAACAAATAGGAGGTCCTCCTTCCATCTTCGCAAAACTCCAGGGGATTACTGCTGAATTGTGATTGACATCCTCCCCATTATGCTGTCAACCCAACACACTCTTTCAGGATTTACCTGAGGACCATTACTAGCGAAGCAAATGGCCTGAAATTCGTTAACTCCAAATCAGAAGCCTTCATCGCGAGTAATGAAAGAATCGAGCAGCCTGCTTAGACTCAAGAAAAGATAAAGAAAGAGCTTAAGATAGCACCTTTCAATAGACAGTAGGTGCAGGAGTAGGCCATTCGGCCCTTCGAACCAGCACCACCATTCATTATGATCATGGCTGATCATCCACAATCAGTATCCTGTTCCTGCCTTATCCCCATAACCCTTGATTCCACTATCTTTAAGAGCTCTATCTATCTCTTTCTTGAAAGTATCCAGAGAGTTGGCCTCCACTGCCTTCTGGGGCAGAGCATTCCATATATCCACCACTCTCTGGGTAAAGAAGTTTTTCCTCAACTCTGTTCTAAATGGCCCACCCCTTATTTTTAAACTGTGTCCTCTCATTCTGGACTCACCCATCAGCGGAAACGTGCTTCCTGCCTCAAGAGTGTCCAATCCTTTAATAATCTTATACATCTCAATCAGACCCCTTCTCATCCTTCTAAACTCAAGTATACAGAAGCCCAGTTGCTCCAATCTTTCAACATATGATAGCCCCACCATTCCGGGAATTGACCTTGTGATCCTACGCTGCACTCCGTGAATAGCAAGAATGTCCTTCCTCGAATTTGGAGACCAAAACTGCACACAGTACTCCAGGTGCAGACTCACCAGGGCCCTGTATAGCTGCGGAAGGAGCTCTTTGCTCTTATACTCAATTCCTCTTGTTATGAAGGCCAGCATGCCATTAGCTTTCTTCACTGCCTGCTGTACCTGCATGCTTGCTTTCATTGACTGATGTACAAGAACACCTAGATCTCGTTGTACTTCCCCTTTACCTAACTTGACTCCATTTAGATAGTAACCACCAGATGTCTTAAAGCACTTTACAGCTAATGAATTACTTTTGAATCACTGTTGCAATGTAGAACACAGCCAGCTCCCTCAAAACAGTAATGTGATAATGACCTGTTCTTTTCTCATTTGTATTTTTTGACATTAATTGATATGAATGCGCTGACCTTCTCTGAAATAGTGTTGTGGAATCTTTTACATCCATCCAAGCAGGCAGATGTAGCATTGATTTAACATGTCATCTGAAAGAAGGCACTTCTAACAGTGCAGCACACCCTCAGTATTGTGCTGGGGTGTCAGTGTAGCTTATCATTCTCTGGCCCTGAGTCCTGAATCTGGAACCTTGTAACTTCTTGAAATAGAGCATGCTTCTCAGGCCATTTTCAAATAATGACCCAGGTTTACTGTTGCTTCCTTTTAGCCTAGTGACTTAATTGTGCTCTAAGTCTTACCCTTGTACTTTGGGGAGGGTTGATATAAGACACACTGTTCTTTGGGCTGCAGTGTGCCCGTATAATATTCTAACACAGTCCTTAAACAACAGAACCACAGACTCTAGACATCAACCCATCCAGGTGCAAAGAGAAAGTATCAATCTGATCCACGACAGATCACTACCCCATATTCGGAACATGTATTAAAGACAAAGGGAAGAAAGAAGGCAAGACCTGGGTGCAACTGATGGTTCTTGTTGCAAATAACTGTGGAGACAATTTATGTCAAGGGCAGTCAGGGTGGCACAGAGAGACAGAGAGCGGGAGACATACCTCTAAGAAGCATTAGCACATTAATTTGCAGTTGAAATCCTGCACAGACGCTGTCATTACCATTCCAATGAGTTTGGCTTTATGTCTTTGAACCTTGTGTGACACATTACCTGATCTCGCACCACTTTCCCATCTGCCATCGAGAAATAAGCAACATGTTTGGAACAAGCCAAGTGAAGGGTTTAATATCCACCATCAATCAGACACTGGCACTTGCTGCAGTCTGGCATGCTGTTCCCACACCCGAGTCACTTACTCTCATACGTGCTTTAGCGAAAAATGAAACCACTGTATGGCAAAATGTCTTTTGTCTGCAAGACTTTACCTTGTTCAAACACTGGTCTGGGAAGCATTTTAATATTCTTGCAGTCCAGCAAGTAGACATCAAACCAGCCAGCACTACCTTATTTCCGATCCTACTTTCTTTCCTGTTTTTCCATATAATTTCTCAAAATTTCTTAGGCAATCTGTATGCACAAATATGAATATAAGTGAATGGGGTGAAATGTTACTGTGCCCTGGACACTGTTGTAATGATTGACATAAACAGCAGGAACCGTGACAAAATATTTCTCCTACTTCTGAACGCAGCATCCTCCCTTCTAAAGGGGACAATTTTCTCAAAGCTAAGAATAAAATGATGGCATCTTCAGGATAGGAATCCATCTTCACACTGGAGGTTACAGCATTATATTCTTCATACTGTGCTTGGCTGTCCAGATAAACATGTTTGTAATCCAAGTGACTGATTACATCAAGCCAAAACACACCCATCCATTCCTATTGTGATGAATCTCAGCCATTACATTTAAACAGACACTGTTCCAACTTTCTAGTTTCCAAAATCGTTTTATCTTGGATGCACAAAATGTACAGTGCCATGTTTAAGTTACATTTAAGTTGGAGGGGAGGCGATGGCCTAGTTGTATTATTGCTGGACTGTTAATCCAGGGACTTAGATAACATTCTAGGGACCACAGTTCAAATTCTGAAACATCAGATGGTGGAATTTGAATTCACTAAATATCTGGAATTAAGGGGCTAATGATGACAATGAATTCATTGTCAATTGTTGGAAAAACCCATCTGGTTCACTATGTCCTTTAGGGAAGGAAATTGCCATCCTTTCCTGGTCTGGACTTCATGTGACTCCAGACCCACAACATTGTGGTTGACTCTTAACTGCCTCCTGGACAATTAGGGATGCCAGCCAGCAACACTCTCATCCCAGGAATGAATAAAGAAAAAAAAATTGACCCTTTTTTGCAGGAGTGAATTTAAGGGCATTTTATGGCCATGACAACCAACTTCTGAAATGATTGTCTAGCTGAGAGGGGAGGTATGTGGATCAGTGCAGGAAGAATGCATTGTGTGAGCTATCAGGGTACCTGACCAAATCTGGGGCTGAATTTCCCTTTCATGGTAGAAAACAGAAGTGGGGACCACTTCCAGGTCTTGAACAGCTCCCTCCTTGCTTCCCCAGAGAGAGGCATTCAGTAACATGGGATTTTCAGAAGAGCATTTTCTGAATGGGCATGGAGACCGGGTCCGTATCCATAGCACAAGGAGGCAACTTCACCACCACTATCTCAAGGGCATCTGGGGATGGGCAATAAATGCTGGCCCAGCCAGCGACACCCATGCTGCACAAGTGAGAAAAACATAAACTAAGGCCAACAGCTGGCCTTCTAAAGCTTGATGGCCTCAGAAGCTTTGCAGCTTGAGAGGAACACCAGGAATGCATTAGATGGTAAGTAAGTAAAAGGGTGCTTCAACACAGAGCCAGTCCCCAACAACTTTTAAAAAGCATGATCAAAATGGAGAAAAAGAAACCAGACCGTTTGGTGATTATGTGAGAAAAAGACGGATATGGAATCTCTTTGTAGGGTTACTTTCACTGCACATGCACCCAAAGAGGCGGGAACAGCTGTAGTCTAGAGTATTTGACCCCTTATTTGCTGTCTGGTTTTCATACAATTGTCATGATGCCTTTACCCTGGGCCTTCCTCAAGAATATTGCTGTTCAACCCAGAACACTATGTGTTAACATGACTGCTTAGGAGCAAGGCTTATGCACCTTACTGAAACCAGACAACTGACATTGATGAACACTGTAATCAAAATCACACTTCTACCAGTGCTCTGATTAACAGATCAGAACGTCCAACATTAGATGTGATTCCACAACTGGGCAACACTCACTGAACATTGTCATATGTGCTAATAATTACACAAATAGCCAATTTAAGATTATTGGTTAGGCTCACAATGTGGCTGTCTTATGGTTGTTAAAATCTCCATATTTTCTTAGAGTCCTCAGAAAGGAAGAGGCACGTATCTAGGCATCGCACCTGTTTTGCATTAAACAAAAGCTTGGAGAACAGTCGTTCTCTGATGCATTCTCATTGGTAACATTTAGACCAATTAAAGTTGACTTGTCAATCAATCATCACCATTTTCTCATGCAGTATAAATTGTTGCACCGTTTGAAATTTGGCATTCTTGTATCCGTCCTGCTGAGTGCTAAAGGAAAACTTTAACAGTATGTTTCTTTTTCCACAATGATCAATTTGTTACAATGTTTAGCATCTTCATGCAAAGGATTTATTCTATGGAGAAATTGTACAGCGTCTTAGAACAAACAAAATTTACTTTTGAAGAGAAGTTTTCAGTAAGCCTTTAAGTGATCGATGGTTAGGCTTCACAAAGCTTTGAGAAAGTAGATATATCCCACACATTCTTCACTCAATCCTCCTTGAAAGTTGCATTCAGACTCCTACAACATGCATTTGTCTCTGGCATTTTTCTATCGCACATTATTCATGTGAAAATTTGGGCATACGTCCACTGAAAGACTCTCCTGTGGAGTCTACAACTGTTATAACTTGTTCCCTAGTCATTACAGCACCATTCATGCAGTGTTTGTGTTTCCTAGTTTCCCTTCTGACTTGCATTATTTAATTGTTCAAGCATTACAGTTTCATCTGCTCTTCTTTGTCTAGGTCATTCTGTAATTTTGGAAATGCCCCTCCTGTACCTTCCGTAAAATTGACCTGTTTCATCTTGGGTTTTTGGATTTAAGTCATCAATAAAAATGAAAAGTTGTAAGAATCCCAATACTGGGCATTCAGGACCCTCTGTCAATACTCACCACTTCTCAGTCCTGTATCTTTTACTTTCTATCAATTTGTCAAGTAATTTCTTATCCATTGCTGAGATTTATCATAAATCCCTGCAGCTTTGAAGATAAGTAGTAACCTATTATCTAAGAATTCATCAAGAGACTTTTGCAATTACGGTACTTCATTACAATACAAAGTTATGTACTTCAAAATATTGTTATAAAAGGGATTAGTGAGTCCTCATTTGTTTTTCTTTTAATCATGGGATGTGGGTGTCACTGGCTGGGCCAATATTTACTGACCGGGTTAAATGGTGGTGAGCTGCTATCAAGAACCACTCTGATGAAGGGTCTAGGCCCGAAACATCAGCTTTTGTGCTCCTGAGATGCTGCTTGGCCTGCTGTGTTCATCCAGCCTCACATTTTATTATCTTGGAATTCTCCAGCATCTGCAGTTCCCATTATCTCTAGTCCATGTACTGTAAGTAGACAGACAATGCCCTTAGAGATTGAGTTCCAGGATTTTAACTTAGTGACACTGAAGGGACTGCAATATCAAGTCAGGATAGCAAATGGCATGGAGAGGAAACTAGAGGTGGCGGCATTCCCAAATATCTGCTGCCCTTGAGGTAGGAGTTATCGGTTTGGAAGGTGTTGTCTAAGGGCCCATGGTGAATTTCTGCAGTGCATCTTGTAGATGGTATTCATTGCTACTAATGAGTTTAAATTGCTGAGGGTGTGGATGTTTATAGATGTGATGCCTATCAAGTGGGCCGCTTTGTCCCTGGATGGCATCAAGCTTCTTGAGTGTTTTTGGAACTGTACTTATCCAGGCAAGAGGGGAATATTTCATCACATGCCTGACTTGTGCCTTATTGATGGTAAGCAGACTTTGGGGAACCAGGGGTGAGTTACTTGCTGCAGTATTTCTAGCCTCTGACCTGCTGTTGTAGCCGCAGGATTTGTGTGGAAGGCCCAGTTCAGTTTTAGTCAATGGTGACCCCCCAGAGTATTGGTAGTGGGAGGTTCAGTGATTTGATGTCATTATATGTGAAGGGTGTTTCTTAGCATCTCTCTTGTTAGAGATTGTTATTTTCTTGCGCATGTGGTGTGAATGTTACTTATCATTTGTCATCCTGAACCTGAATATTGGCCAGGTCTTTCTGAATTTGGGCACACTGGTTCACTAGCTGAGGAGCCATCAATACTGTTGAACATTGTGCAGTCATCAACTGTCACTCCTACTTCTGACCTTTGAAGTAACAATCAGAAATCTTCCTTTTGCATTTCCCATCGCAATAGTCACTACACTTCAAAAAGTAATTCACTGGCTGTGAAAAACTTTGGGACATCCTGTGGTTATGAAAGGCCTCTATTTCATAGCAAATCCTTTTATCTTCTTTTCTGTACTTCAAGAAGGTCATTGAGCTCCAGAGAAGTTACAGAGATGAGCAACAAATGTGATCAGCAGGCTAAAGGCATTGACCAGTTGTGATAATCTTGGTGTCTTCAATTTTGATTTGGGGGAGAGGCATAGAGGGGATCCAATTAAGATTTATAAAATTGCTAAGGTCATTGATAACATGTGGGTAAAAGGGTTTTTTGAGGTGACAAGGTCAGGCAGAATTAGGCTCCATCCGCTTTAACTGACAAAGCAAACTAGAGGTTTGGCTGTTCAGGAGTTTCTTAAAGCAAAGAGAAGCTTTGTTCAAATTGCAGCCAAACAAACATTTCACAGAAAGCACATGCCTCAAATACTCAAATCCCAAGACAGCCTGAACACGGCAGTGACAGAATGAAAGCTCATAACTGACCCTGATCTGATCAAATCCTGGAACCACCACCATCTGTTGTCCTTAACTTCTGTCTATCAGTGCGCTTTTTTCCACCAATAACATGCACCCATCCCTTTCAACCACCCTCTCCTCCCCTGGTCCACCCATGCCAAAATTATACTTCTTTCATTGCTGCATATGAATGATGTGTTTGGGTCTCACTGGCTGAACACTGGCCAGGAAGCATCTGTTGCAGTCAGGACATGAAAGCATCTGCTGCTATTTGCTCTCTTCTCCCAGCGTACCATAAGATATGGCTTCATCCAAAGGTGCCTTTGTATCTGCAATTGTTAAAGCCAGCATTGTACTATTACACAATAGATTTACTAATGCACACTGACAAATAAATTTCAGATATACATGGATTGTACCGGACTCTCAGCACACCACAGATTCTGTTTGCCTGATTCCTCCTGTTCTGCTGCTGTCTGTTTGGCATTCCGATAAACTGTCATTTTGATTTGGAAACATTATGACCAGGGCATTATCGATTGTAACAACATAAAAATAACCAATGAGCAATTGAAATGAATTTGACCCATTCTGCTCTGAATTCAAATGCAAAACAGCTATAGGTAAGTATAATTTCATCACAGTTCCTTTAAGAGATTATCAGGGACTGCAGTTAACTATTGCAAGCAATGATTTATTTGACTCATTTTTAAATGCCTTCACCACAGGTTCCTGATGGACATGGTCGTTCTCAGCTGTCATCCTGCCTTGTCCTTATGTCAATGTTGTGAGATTGTGCAAGAGCTTCTCCTGGGAACTTTCAGCCTCAGCGTTTCCAAGCAGAAAACACCGAGTCTCCAGAGAGCTACATTTAAATCAGGGCAATATCCTCAGTGTCAGCACAGAATAGCCCACCCCATGGGGTAAAGATAGGGAATACACAGCAGATGTTAGTGATAAAGCCTGTTTACATTCTGAAACTTTGCTGCTTCATATTCCTTTCTGGTGCAGTTATGGAATTCCCAATCGAGTAAAGGGAGGAGGCAGAAGTTTCTTGATATAAAATTTAAGTCTCTACTAAATATTGCCTTATTATCTTATATATGGGAGTTTCAACTAGTTTAAAAGATCTATCAGCTAAGGCTAAGATTTATTTATTCAACTACTTAAGAGTGAACCCAGATATCCCAAGAGTTTTACTTTCTAAAAAAAACAAACTACAACCAAGATAAGAGGAATTGGGCCCAGATTTCTCAAGAAACTTCCATTTGAAGTCAGAGGGTTTTCCATGCAAAAGAATACACTTAATCGTGTCTGCATTTTGGCAGCTTTGTTTGCTTGTGTTCATTGTGGACACTACTGCATGTGGTCTTCTCACGATCTGGCTGAAGCTCCCCTACTATCACCCTCCTTTTGTCCAAACAAAAATCGGTGCATTTTAATTCCGCTGAATTCTAATTGTTTCCCCAAAACTCCCCCAGCAACAACCTTAACAGGATCCCTCACCCAATCAGGAGGGGTTGATGGGGGTGGGGGTGTGCTGTGAGGCTGTAGCAGCACAAGAAGGGGTGGAGTCCAGCATTGTGCATTCTGACAGGTGACCAGTATGCCAGGACAAAGAGTGGGTCATAGCTGGAGTCAGATCTCTTTTCTCAGCTCCATGTACTCCACTCCTCACAATCTGTCCAAATTTAACTCGCCATTGAGGATCTTATCTGCAGAAAACAGTCTTATATTGACTAATCCAGGCAGAAATAAGAGTACACACAGAGACAGGTTCGAAGGCGGGACACTACTATTCTCTTTCTCTCTGCCTCCAGTGAAAAGTCTTCAGAAAATCAGTGACAAGATTAATCAGCCTGTGGAGCTGAAACACATGCTTGACTTAAACAACCTCTTTGCTGTGTTAACAACTACTCCAAGAGTTCTCTTGTTATGCTAATACAGATTAGTGCAAAACTCATTCCTTCTCCACTGAACAGGCCAATTAATTCAAAACAGTCTACATATGCTAGGCATTACCTCAGAGACAGTCGGAGCAGTGCATACATTGCATGGGGAAATTGTATTACAGTACCTTTTCTAACACTCCGACACATTGCAATTGTGGTTGGCACACAAACCACAGGCAGAGAGAAAGAAATCTGCAGTGAATGCAAAGTGACAACAATCTGTTCTCTTTTCTCATCTGTTTTTGGTGCCTATTTGATTTTCTACTTGCAAAACAATAACCACACAGAAAGGAATGGGTGTCATTCCCACTATATGTCTATCATAATGTTGTTTAGTCAGTACTCCTGGTTGAATGGCTCCATTAGCACAGTTTCCTTCTCACTAGGGACTGTGTGCAGCATTCTGCAGGGTCATTCCGTTCTTCACCGTGAGTTCAGCTTACTTAACATTTCTATTTGTTTGGCTTCTTGTACAGGTTTTAGTGTTTTATTAACATGCAACGACATAACTTTGGCTCTCTAAAACAATGCAATTAAAAGTCCATGTGTCTGATCCTAACATCTCATTATATTTCTGAATTTATGTAGCACCTTTAATATGACTATATTAAAGGTGCTATATAAATGCAGGCTGTTCCTTTGGAGGAAGCTGCCCTATCAACAAAGACTTTTCATGCTCTCCCTCTGTCAGTTGTTTCCACAGAGCAGTGGATAAACTGGTAACTTTACTAGTCAGGTGATTGAAACATGGTAAACACAGAGACAGTTTGCCAAAAGAATGCATTAGACCTGGATAAGGAGCTCATGAGAAGCTATCCATAAAAGTAGCAAATTTGCAAATTGATCTGCCGTAGCCAAAATAAATTACCCGTTCAACAATTCAGTGTAAAGAAAAACAGAAGGGCATATATATATATAAAATAAATGAGTTTTGCACAGAAGTGCCAGGTTTTTTGAAAGAAGCAGGCCGTTAGGTGAGAGTTGGCAATATGCTGGCTATATTTAACATACTGAACTTTTGTTTTTAAAAAAAGGCTAATTGGTGAACATTTTCTGCTTGGTTGACGATTTTATGTTTGAGCATTATGCTTGGATCAGCAATTCTACACAATAGCAAATAATGAGATGGGGGTTTGCAATATTAGCTTCGAGCAGGTTTACGTTAGGATCAGGAGTTAACTGTACAGTGATACGTGCAAGGAAATTGGTCAGAAGGACACCAAAATAAAAGGCTCTAGAACCTTACAATAGGCACAAACCAATCTTTTTGACTTGCCTTCAAATAGTTTATGACTCACACAGGTTTATAATACTGTTCCCAGTTATTATCATGCTCTGTGTTTCTCTGGGGTCCGTGGCTTGTCCAGTGAAACAGACAGAGATTTGATCCATAGTCCATGCTCAGCAAAACCTCAGCTGTGGTGGAGATGGGAGCTTACAGTGGGTCTCAGTGGGCAAAAGGACAAAAACAGTCCAACACAATTCCTGTAGCTGCCACCCATCCAAGAAATTCTCTGGGAAAGCACCACCATATGAGCATTAGGTGAGGATTAAATGAGGCTCTGTTGCAATACTTGTCAAAAATCTGTCACATCAGGAGGGTATCAGAGGAAGGTAGAAAGAATGTTCCATGATCTCAGGACATTGCGAAGAACTCCATGGGGCGAGACAGTGGTGCAGTGAGAATGTAGCTGAATTAAAATCCTGAGACTAAAGTTAACATCTAGAGGAAATGTGTTCAAGTCCTATCATGGTAACTTGTGGAATTTAAATTGAATTAGTTAAAAGAAAACCTGAGATTGAAAGCTAATTTCAGTAATGATGACCATGAAAGAATCACTGATTATTGTAATACCCCATCTGGTTCAATACTGTCCTTTAATGAAGGAGACCTGCTGTCCTTACTTGGTCTGGGCTACTGGTGACTCTAAATTCACAACTATTTGGTTGTCTCTGAACTGTTATCAAGGCAATTAGGGATAGGCAATTAACATTGGTGATTCCCATGTCCTCGAGCCAACTTAAGAAAACAGCCAATTAAATAGTTTTGGAGCATACTAGCTATCAAAATGCAGGATAGCTGCAGAACAAACTCCTGCAAATAGCAAAGTGATAATGACTGGAGAGCTTGTTTCAGTAAAAACATGGAAACGTAGAAACTTGAGCCAGAAGTTGACCATTTATGATGTTGGTCAAGGAGTAAACATTAGCCAAGAAGAACTATCCCATTCTCCTTCAAAACTATACTCTGCAATATTTTACATTAGCTTGAGAGAACAGACAACTCATTCAAAAGAAGGTATCTCCAACAGTTCAGTATGCCCTCAGTACTTCACTGAAGTGCAGCCTCAATTTTGGGCTAAATTCTCTCGTGTGGGACCCCCCACCCCCCCACCAATATCCAGTGACATCAGAACTGAAGGAGGTGAAAAGAATTTTTAAAACCTTGTATGATATTCAGCTGATCAGCTTGAATTATACCCCAGTCACATACGTTTTATCACCATGTTTGTTGTAGCTTCTGTTTTCCTATAAATACCTTCATCTAAAGCTCTCTAGTTTCATTCAGAGTGGTTGTAAATATTAGTGTCATTTCATGCTTAACTTACATTCAGACACATATGTGCAGGCTGCCCAGAATGAATGCAGACTGTGACAAAGTGTGGTTAATGATTAATAAATGGAATAGGTTTCCTGTGGGAGGTTCCAGTGATGGAGAAAATATGTTACTCCTTACATGGTCACTACTCTTTATGGCTTTTGAGATGAAGGTCTCACCTTTGCACTGCCTGATGACTTGTTGTACCTCTGACCTCTGTACAATAGCATGATCGTCTGCTTGGTTGAGTGTTAGACTGCCTAGCATCCCGCTGGGCTCATCTGTTGCTGCATTGGAAGGGCTCTCACACCCACGACCCTCTGCAAGTCTATTATTGTGTCTCAACTTGCTTGAGTTGTCCCTCCAATTATCTGTAGCTAAATAGTAACCAATCTGGGGGATTCCGACTACCTTTAAACTACAACAGTCTGTGTCTCTTTTGGCTTCAGTACAATGCTAGTTGATCATCCTCCATCGCATGAACTGTCACTTGTGGATTTACTAGGTGGTTTTACAGCCAGCTACCCTTCCTGATTATCTGAGCCGGGAACTGGTTCAGATACATATAAACGTGCATGCACCAGAGGATACGTTTTTCCCCACGCCTGTCTTGGGACTCATCCCAGAGCATTTGGGCTGAGAGACAGGCTGCTGCTACCTGAGCCACAAGACCTTGCTGTTTCAGCCACAACACTCTCATGCTGCATATTCAAGATTAGTGAAATTAAACTGTTAATGAAAGTTGGGAACTTAGCAGTTTTTCCTCCTTAAGTAATGACTAATGGAGCATTTCTTTTGGTAAAGGAGGAATTTTGACTTTAACTTTAACCAGATGGAAAAGGCCTCAGAGCATGTTTGACAGCTGTGAAACTCTATTTCAGCACAAGCCAATGACATTAGTCTCATACTAAATGCAAGATTTTTATGTGCAAATCTATTTTTGAGAAACTGCCTAACAGTACACGTAGTTTAGAAGTTATGCTAATGCACTAATAATTCAGAGAACAAACATTCAAATCCCACCATGTTTTGATTGAGAATTTGAATTTAGTTTACAAGACTTAAAGATAAAAATCTCGTCTCAGTTAAAAGGAGACTAATTGGATTGCAGTAAGTCATTATGGTCAGAGAGTTAATGAGAACTGCAGCACAGAAAATCCCCCTTTGGACCATCCCATTTTCTAGTGCTTGGCCCATAGCTTTGTTTGCCTTAGCATTGCAAGTGCACATCAAGATACTTCTTAAATTCATTAATGTCCTTTAGGAAATGAGAGTCAACGTATTTAATGATTTGGCCTTGGTATGATTGCAGTTTCCGAGCAACTCTTAGCTGTCTTAACTGCCCTCTCAGGTAGCCTAGCAAGTCTGCCAATTGTTACATAAAAGAGGCCAACTAACACCTTCACAAGACAACCAGCGATAAATTTCAGTCTTACCAGCAATATCCAAATCCCAACAATGATAAGGAAAAGCTACTCACTGAGAATGTTAAAAATCTACTGTCCTGTGCACAATATCTAAGGCAACCAGGATGTTGCCTAGGCTGGAAAAATTCAGCCATGAAGAGAGAGAGAGACAGTATAGTTTGGGCTTGTTTTCCTTGGAACGGAGAAGACTAAGATGAAAACTGACAGGTATTCAAAGTTCGGTGGTGGGGAGAATGCATAGACAGGGTAGAGATAGAACATAGAACATTACAGCACAGTACAGGCCCTTCGGCCCTCGATGTTGTGCCGACCTGTCATACCAATCTGAAGCCCATCTAACCTACACTATTCCATGTACGTCCAAATGCTTATCCAATGACGACTTAAATGTACCTAAAGTTGGCGAATCTACTACCGTTGCAGGCAAAGCGTTCCATTCCCTTACTACTCTCTGAGTAAAGAAACTACCTCTGACATCTGTCCTATATCTTTCGCCCCTCAATTTAAAGCTATTCCCCCTCGTGCTCGCCGTCACCATCCTAGGAAAAAGGCTCTCCTTATCCACCCTATCTAACCCTCTGATTATTTTATATGTTTCAATTAAGTCACCTCTCAACCTTCTTCTCTCTAATGAAAACAGCCTCAAGTCCCTCAGCCTTTCCTCGTAAGACCTTCCCTCCATACCAGGCAACATCCTAGTAAATGTCCTCTGCACCCTTTCCAAAGCTTCCACATCCTTCTTATAATGCGGTGACCAGAACTGTACACAATACTCCAAGTGCGGCCACACCAGAGTTTTGTACAGCTTCACCATAACCTCTTGGTTCCGGAACTCGATCCCTCTATTAATAAAAGCTAAAACACTGTATGCCTTCTTAACAGCCCTGTCAACCTGGGTGGCAACTTTCAAGGATCTGTGTACATGGACACCGAGATCTCTCTGCTCATCTATACTGCTAAGAATCTTACCATTAGCCCTATACTTTGCCTTCTGGTTACTCCTACCAAAGTACATCACCTCACACTTGTGTGTGCATTAAACTCCATTTGCCACCTCTCAGCCCAGCTCTGCAGCTTATCTATGTCTCTCTGCAACCTACAGCATCCTTCGTCACTATCCACAACTCCACCGACCTTAGTGTCGTCTGCAAATTTACTAACCCATCCTTCTACGCCCTCATCCAGGTCATTTATAAAAATGACAAACAGCAGTGGACCCAACACCGACCCTTGCGGTACACCACTAGTAACTGGTCTCCAGGATGAACATTTCCCATCAACTACCACCCTCTGTCTTCTTTCAGCAAGCCAATTTCTGATCCAAACTGCTATATCTCCCAGAATTCCATTCCTCCGCATTTTGTACAATAGCCTATTGTGGGGAACCTTATCGAATGCCTTGCTGAAATCCATATACACCACATCAACCGGTTTACTCTCATCTACCTGTTTGGTCACCTTCTCAAAGAACTCAATAAGGTTTGTGAGGCACGGCCTTCCCTTCACAAAACCATGCTGACTGTCCCTAATCAATTTATTCTTTTCTAGATGATTATAAATCCTATCCCTTATAACCTTTTCCAACACTTCACCAACGACTGAGGTGAGGCTCACTGGTCTATAATTACCAGGGTTATCTCTACTCCCCTTCTTGAACAGGGAAACCACATTTGCTATCCTCCAGTCATCTGGCATTATTCCTGTAGACAATGAGGAGTTAAAGATCAATGCCAAAGGCTCGGCAATCTCCTCCCTGGCTTCCCAGAGGATCCGAGGATAAATCCCATCCAGCCCAGGGGACTTATCTATCTTCATCTTCTGAAGGATTTCAGATACCTCTTCCGTGTGAACCTCAATCCCACCTAGTCTAGTAACCTGTATCTCAGTATTCTCCTCGACAACATTGTCATTTTCTAGAGTGAATACTGTTGAAAAATATTCATTTAGCGCTTGCCCTATCTCATCTGACTCCACACACAACTTACCACTACTATCCTTGATTGGGCCTAATCGTTCTTTCGTCATTCTTTTATTCCTTAAATACCTATAGAAAGCCTTAGGGTTTACCCTGATCCTATCTGCCAACAACTTCTCATGTCTCCTCCTGGCTCTTCTGAGCTCTCTCTTTAGGCCTTTCCTGGCTACCTTGTAGCCCTCAAGTGCCCTAACTGAGCCTTCACATCTCATCCTAACATAAGCCTTCTTCTTCCTCTTGACCAGAGATTCCACCTCCCTCGTAAACCACGGCTCCCGCACTCTCCAGCTTCCTCCCTGCCTGACAGGTACATATTTATCTAGGACACACAGGAGCTTTTCCTTGAATAAGCTCCACATTTCCAATGTGCCCATCCCCTGCAGTTTCCTTCCCCATTCTATGCTCCCTAAATCTTGCCTAATCGCATCGTAATTGCCTTTCCCCCAGCTATAACTCTTGCTCAGTGGTAGACACCTATCCCTTTCCATCACTAAAATAAACATAACAGAATTGTGATCACTATCACCAAAGTGCTCACCTACTTCCAAATCTAACACCTGGCCGGGCTCATTACCCAGTACCAAATCTAATGTGGCTTCACCCCTTGTTGGCCTATCTACATACTGTGTCAGGAAGCCCTCCTGCACAGTCTGGACAAAAACTGACCCATCTATAGTACTCGAACTATAG
This sequence comes from Stegostoma tigrinum, assembly GCF_030684315.1. Classification (NCBI taxonomy): domain Eukaryota; kingdom Metazoa; phylum Chordata; class Chondrichthyes; order Orectolobiformes; family Stegostomatidae; genus Stegostoma; species Stegostoma tigrinum. Next base: position 87,484,618 of record NC_081362.1, on the reverse strand, counting down.
TGTTCCCAGTCAATATTTGGAAAGTTGAAGTCGCCCTTGACAACTACCCTGTCTCTCTCACTCCTATCGAGAATCATCTTTGCTATCCTTTCCTTTACATCTCTGGGACTATTGGGAGGCCTATAGAAAACTCCCAACAGGGTGACCTCTCCTTTCCTGTTTCGAACATTAGCCCATACTACCTCAGTTGACGAGTCTCCAAACATCCTTTCTGCAACTGTAATACTGTCCTTGACCAACAATGCCACACCTCCAAGATGTCAGAAGATTAAATCAGTAACTGGGGATATCATTTTAAAACAAGAAACAGGAGGTTTAAAAGGGACTTGAGGAGTTCTTTTTTCACCCAGAGCGTAGTGGGCATCTGGAACTCACCACCTGAAAGTGTGGTAGAGGCTGGAACCCTAAAGACGCCTAAGAACTAATTCAATGAACACTTGAAATGCCATTGCATACAGGGCTATGGGCCAAATGCTGGAAAATAGGATTAGAATAGATGCATGTTTGATGATTGGCTCAGATGTGATGGGCTGAAGGCCTCATTTATGTTTTGTAAGATCTTTATGACTCTAATGTTTCGGATGTGAATATTTTCTAGTCTGGTTTTCTCCACATCTCTCTTGAAGTCAGTCACTTACAATATGTTACAATATATTGCTGTTAATCTGATTTCTGCAGCAGGTGATATTTCATTTATTTGTTACAATCCACAGTTACCCAATTCTATAACAATTTAATTCATCTTTCAGATGTGAAGTCAACTGCCTTCAAAGGAGTTCTTTGATGAAAGAACTCACTGCATTTTGTTTCTGTCATTGGAATTCCGTTTAAAGTGATTGGTAAAACATTACAATATAAGAGCAATGAAATTTACTCAATGTCCCAACATCCACCGCACTCCGGGATAATGAACTCCGCAGATTCACAATCCTATGAGACAAGTAATTCATCCCTTTTTTAAAATCTGCTGCCACTTATCCTCAAAGTATGACGTATCCAGATTGTCCCATGTGAGGAAATGTCTTTTCTATATATACTTTGTCAATCCCTTTTAACTGGATCTTCTAAACTGCTCAAACTCTCTTAGAACATAGAACATAGAACAATACAGTGCAGAACAGGCCCTTCGGCCCGCGATGTTGCGCCAACCTGTGAACTAATCTAAGCCCCTTCCCCTACACTATCCCATCATTATCCAAACTCTCTTCGTAAAACAAACCCCTCGTCTCTGCAATCAAACTAGTGAACCTCCTCTGAACTCCCTCAAATACAACAACATTCCTCCTCAAGTAAGAGGACCAAAATTAGAAGCAGTAATCCAGGTACAATCTCACTAATGCCTCATATAGTCAGAGCATCACTTTCTAACTTTTATATTCTACTCCTTTAACAATACATGTCAAAATTCCATTTCCCTTCCTTATTACCGGCTACACTGCATGCTAGTTTCATGCACAAGAACACCCGGATCCTTCTGCACTAAAGCACTGTGAAGTTTCTATCAATTTAGACGGTAACTTGCCTTTCATTACTCTGAGCAAGATGTATAACTAGAGAACCAGATGAAAGAACTGGATTGGATATGAGAATTGTTTTTTAATGTGGTGACTTTTTGTTATGATTATGCATTTACAATACAATATCAAGTTTTTTAAATAATGAGATAGCCACATGAGTAATGAGCTTGGGAACTGCTCCTATCCCTTTACAATAATTTAGTGAAACAGTTTTGGACACAGTTCTGGCACAGGTGCATTAATGCAGCATTTCTCAACAAATTTAGTGCCTTGTTTTTACTCTGAGCTAAAGGGTTTAACTTTTGCATATCATTTTATATTTGCAATGCTGCAGTGATGAAGCAGTGGTTTGTGGTGTCAGTGATGTTTAAAGGGGATAGAGCTTTGGATTTGTACAGAAGACCCAAGTATGATCTGGAATACGCTATCCATTGTCAATTCAGATTAAGTAGCAACTTTCAGAAAGGAACTAAGTAAGTAATAAAGAGGAAAAACAGAATTACAAAACTGTGGAGAAAGAGCTGGGATACAAGACAAACAAAATAACTATCAACTAACTAACAAAGAGTTGGCAAGATGGGCTGAATAGCCTCATTTTAGTTATGACTATGGTATTATGCAGTTCAATGAGCCATTGCTTGTTTCCTCAAGAGGCTTCTGTATTGTGCTAATGTGAGAAGAACCCAATTTATCAAAGAATGCTTTAACATACTTTGAAGATGCTGCACAATTATTATATTACTGCACCAAATATACTAAATGTCATGTGGAGATGTCATTCCCCATTAAAAACACAAAACTGAGATAGTTTATCTTTGAACAGTTTATCGAGTGAATTACTGCACTATTTTAACCCACAACCTACCTACTTATTCATCACTGTTGCTTGTGGGATTGTCTGGGGTACACAAGAGTTGTCACAACTGCCTGCACAACAGTTGTGATTTAAAAAAAACATTAATGGTATCTGAACAACTTTAAGATGTGATAAGGTAATATTAAAATGTCAGGATTCTTCATTTCTGACTGGTAAATATTTGAACATGACCATTTCATCTGGCTCAGATGATTTACCCACTTTTAAGGATCAATTTTATTTCCTCACTCATCATCTTTAACCAAATTCATATTTTATACTTTTCAAAGTTTTGTTTATTCTTTAATGCGATGCAAGTGTCACTGACAAAGCCAGCAATTGTAGTCAGTCTCTAACTGTCTTTGAGCTGAAATACTTCTTATGCCATTTAAGACTCAATCACATTGCCATGACTGTGGAGTCACATGTAGACCAGACCGGGTAAAGATGATGGATTTACTACCCTGAAGAATATCACTGAGGAAAAAAAAACACACTTGTCACGGATTTATGTGATGGACTCATCAGGATAATTGAAAAGAATATCAATTCAAACCAACATGAAAACAGCATGAAATGAAAGTGCTGATTGGCTGACAAGTTAATTGGTTGTTGATCAATGAGCACTCTCCTTTCATGGCGCAAAAGTTGTTTTCCCCCTTTTATTGGTATTCTTACAAACAGTCCTGATGTGTACAAGATGAAAGCTTCAACAAAATGTTTCAGCAATATTCAAGTACTGCTTTACGAAATGACTAAAAAACCCAGATAGATTTTTAGTTAAATCAACAATAGTTAACACTAACATTATATACCCAGATTCATTAAATTTAAATTTTGCCATCTGCCATGGTATTATGAACCTGTGTCCTAGGATTACAGATCCAATGATACTGTCACTGCCTCCATCTCCAGAACTACTCTAAGTCTACCTTATTCATGATTACCGCTGACGAAATACTATCCCACTGCTGCTACTTCTGTTTACCCAGACTCACTCCCCAAAGCTAAACAAAAATAGCCCTTCTCTCATTGGGATTACCAATACAAGCTTGATAATTTTCCTCTTACACTCATTGCATCTAGAATTCCTATTCTACCTCTTGCATTCTAGTTCCAATAAGTGTTGGATAAAATGCTTCAACGTCTAGTGTCCATTCAACAATGTTTAATTACTGAATGCGTGTTTAGAATTCTGCATCTCTTATACTAAATTATCTCAGTTCGTAATAGGTTGCTGAAATGCCCAACTATACTATTTTCTTTCTGTATTTCTGTAATTTCTGTAATTCTGTAATTTCCTGCATATTTGTTCTTCTATTTCCCTTTGATCATCTTGCTATCTACACACATTCCCAGCAGCTTGACTGTTCATTTTTATTCTTCAGTTCAACCCATACGACTTGACTTGATTCTCATTCTGGAATATCCTCTTCACAACTGTGATAGTTCCCTTAAACAAGGTTGCAACTCACACAACCAGCCCAGCTCGTCCCCTCGCCCCACTACATCCCAAAACGAGCCCAGCCTGTCTCCGCCTCCCCAACCTGTTCTTCCTCTCACCCATCCCTTCCTCCCACCTCAAGCCACACCTCCATTTCCTACCTACTAACCTCATCCCACCTCCTTGACCTATCTGCCTTCCCTGGACTGACCTATCCCCTCCCTACCTCCCCACCTATACTCTCCTCTCTACCTATCTTCTTTTCTCTCCATCTTCGGTCCGCCTCCCCCTCTCCCCCTATTTATTCCAGAACTCTCTCCCCATCCCCCTCTCTGATGAAGGGTCTAGGCCCGAAACGTCAGCTTTTGTGCTCCTGAGATGCTGCTTGGCCTGCTGTGTTCATCCAGCTTCACACTTTGTTATCCTGCAACTCCCTCCCCATTTCCTTTTATTAAATCCTTTTTCTAAAACCTTGAAAACAATTACAGGTGGCATGATGACTCAGTGGTTAGCATTGCTGCCTCACAGTGCCAAGAACCCAGGGTTCAATTCCGCCCTTGGGCGACTGTCTGTGTGGAGTTTGCACGTTCTCCATGTGTCTGTGTGGGTTTCCTCCGACAGTCCGAAGATGTGCAGGCTCGGTGGATTGGCCATGTTAAATTGCCCATTGTGTTCAGAGGTGTGTAGATTTAGGTGGGTTATGGGGGGATTGTTCTGGGAGGGATGCTCTGAGGGTCGGTGTGGACTTGTTGAGCCGAAGGACCTGTTCCCAACTGTAGGGATTCTATCAATACAAAGTTGCAATCTGAAATCAGGGACAACTTGCACATTTAGTGCTGGAAAGTAATCAGAACAAGGAAAAGAATGACAAAGATTAGATGGTAACAAAAATCCAGAGGAAAAAAGTAGGTTTCAAGAAAGTTTATGAAGGAGAGGAAACTGATGGCCTGAAACTGAAACTGAAACTGAAGTGGCCTGAAAGTGCAAACAGAGCAGGTTCCAGAATTCAGGGTCAAAATGGCTGAGGTTTTTTGCAACATAAAGTGGAGCAGACGGAGGGAGTTTGTGAATGAATTCAAAGTGAAGGGATGGAGGTTTCTAAAGAAACTTGTGTTGAATGATATGTGATGTTATAATGACCAGTTTCAAAGATGGTAGGAGCTGGAGGTGATGGCCTAGTGGTGTTATCAGTAGATTGTTAACCTAGAGGCCCAGATAACACTCTGGGAACTGAGCTCGAATCCCAACACAGGTGATGGTGGAAATTTGAATTCAATAAAAATCTGTAATTAAGAATCTAATGATGATCATGCAACCATTGTTGATTGTCAGAAAACCCATCTGAATCAATAATGTCCTTTAGGGAAGGAAACTGCCATCCTTGCTTGGTTGCCCTACGTGTGACTCCAGACCCACAGAAATGTCGTTGACTCTTAATTTCCCTCTGGGGAATTAGGGATGGGCAATGAATGCTAACCTAGCTAGCAACACCCTCATCCTGTGAATGAATCTTTTAAAAAGGTGGAAATCCAACCTGGACAGAGAGAGCCATTTATGATATTAAACAATGTACAATCAATCATAATTAGGGAGCTGAGTTGGCAGGTGTCAAGGGCAGCGGAAATATGGGAGAGATGTGTTAAAACTGTGTCACAGATTGAGATCTGGGAAGTAGAGCAGAGAGATGTTGACAAGGGATTGGTCTTGATCTTTGGTTGAAAAGAAATCCATGAGCAACTCACATTTAGCATTTTAGGAAGCTGAGGTCAGTTGAGGCATTTTGCTTTTGAGCGGAAAAACCAATGCTTGCCCTTCTACCCTGTAAATTTTGTTTTCTTTTCGGTACTAATGTCAGTTGTCATTTACAGTTCAGTCCTGTTTCTGTATCAGCCAAGTTCAAATAGCTACATTTCAGGAGAGATGCAATGCATTTATTGAATGTGTTTTCCACATAAGAACTCCCACCTTGCATATCTACTTTTGAGTTATGCCTTATGAACTTAATGAAGAAACCTCTAAATAGATTGGTTTGCAGCATTGAATGCTCGGTAACAGTAACCATTTTCAAAATTCTCAAAATGTATCAATGTGAGTCCTAGATATACTACATTCATTTTAGTAACAATATGTCCATTTCATTCATCAAATAGTGTGCAGTCTCAGCTACACAAATAACGGGAACAGTAGTATCAAAGTGATGTCACTAAATGAGTGATACAAAAGTCTAGATTAGTGGCTTCAGATCTCACTACATCAGCAGGAGGGAATTAAAATCAACTAATTAGTACATCTGAAATAAAGTACTAGTCACATTAATACGCTGAAACAAACACAGAGAATGGTGGAGAAACTCAGCAGGCCTGGCAGCACCTGTGGAGATAGAAACAGAGTTAACATTTCGAGTCCAGTGACCTTTCTTCAGAACAGGATGAACACTTGAGTTCTGATTGTTTGCATGCTGTTCTTCCAGTTTGGTTAAAGAGTTAATCTCATTTGATACTCTCAATGTGATATCGCAGAAGTTGCATTTAAAAGAAAAACTTAAACATAAAAATAACAGAGCTTTAAAAATCTGGGCTGTAAAATGTGAACAGCATTGAGATCCAACTGAATAGAATAGTGAATCACTTGTGAGTACAATAGCTTGCAATTAAGACGAGACAGCTGGATGGAAGGAGTTGGCCTGTAGTTGCAACCCTCAATTAAGAGTGTGCTACTTCTCAATTACCGCTTAAATGCAAAATTAAAGATGTAGTGAGCTATTTTGTAATGAGAATCAGGCGCTGCATAACTATGCTTAAAGATATTTACAATGAACAGGTGCCCAGAGAGCTAAGGACGTGTTCATTCTCCTTATTGGATAGTGCTCTCAAGGATGTTTTCCTGCACTGAACCCAACTATAGAAAGGCCAGCTAATGTGAATTCTTCCTTCCACATTGATTACATAGTATTATGCAGAAATATATAGTAGCTACAGCGCAGAAACAATCTCTTCGGCCAAATAGTTCAATGCAGGCATTTTCAAATAAACTACCTCCCACTCTTCCTTAATTAACTTCTATTAATATATCTTTCTATTCCTTTTCCCTCATATCTTTATCCAGCTTTCCCTTAAATGCATTTGTGCTTATTACCTCAACTCTGCCTTATGGTAGTGAATTCCTCGTTCTAATCACTCACTGAGAAAAGAATTTTCTGCAGAGATATCTATTGGGCTTATTAGTAATTGATTTCTATGTATTCCTAGTTCCTAGCTTTCATGACAAGTGAAAACATTTATATCTACTCTGTCAAACCCTCTGGTAAACTTCAAGATCTCATCACTTTTTACTAGTGAATGTAGCCCACTCAATTTAGTCTTTCCTGATTAGAAATAAACTGTTTTAATTAGAGTGTTGTAGAAATTCAGTTTTTACCTGTGGATATCGATTGGAAACTGCACATCAATGCTTTTATTATGCACTCATCTGTAAAAATGATTGGAGGATGTTTGTAGTTAAGGGGAACACTCAACAGTAGACACTTGTGTGTAGTGTTTGTACATTTGCCAACTTTCAGCATTACTCAATATTTGAATAATGGCAACTGTAGTGATTCTGACAAATTGAAACTTTGAAATAAATTGGCATCCATTCTGAGCTGTGAATTCTACTTCAGTAAACTTAATTGATGACTCAAATATAATTTGTTACTGCCATTGTGGCATCAAATAACACCATCTTCAAGCTGTTTTTAAAACATTAACATTGATAGAATACCATTCTAAACCAGCCACTGGTACAAGGCAAATTAATAAATATTGGTGCCAGTATCCCGCCTAGGTAAATGCGGAGGTTTAACATCAAGAAGGTTGTGTGGATGTAAAACCCAATCCAAATGCAAAAAATGAAAATTGATATGAAAATGATAAACCAGAATTGTGGTAACTCCATGCAATATGGCAAAGAAAATCAAAAGAGCAGCCATTAAGGCTAAGCAATTCTGAGCTGACATTTTTGTTTTGCTGAGGTCACCTAGTCAGTTTTCGCGAAAACATGTCAGAAAATGCAATTCTCAAAAAATTATTTTTAAAAGATTACTTCTAATTAATGTAGAGCCAGGAGTTTTCAGGAACTTTCAATTATTGTGTCAATCTTTGCAAAAGTCCTGCCTCAGATTCAGAAAGGTGATCCCTAATCTAGGTTGGCATTTCAATGCAACAATGGCAGAGATATCATCGTTTGTTGGGATTTGATTCAAATAAAATCCCTCAATAGTGAATATAACGGTTTCCTTTGCATATCTGAATGAAAAAGGATAGCTCCCCCAGTGTTTGGAAATTATCCATATCACTAATCGAACCAATTATCCGCTGATCGATGATAGTTATTTGTAGCACCCTACTTGGTGCTAATTAGCTGCGATTGTTTTCATTCATTTTACTATTGACAATCCTTCTAAGATACCTAGTTGGCTGTGAGGTGCATTGGGGCATCCCAAGGTTTGAAAGGTTTGAAACATAAATGCAACAATGTTATTTATTATATGATGCTCCGGTGTAGCAATAATCCTTAAACACTTTCTTGTAAAGAAAAGGATGTAGCAGGCACCGAAGCAAAAGTAATTGGAGAAGCTTTGCTTACAGAAGTGAAGTGGTGGACGAAGAAAGAAGAAGATTGCAAGGTTGAACCAAATGGACCGTCCTCTAAGGGTATAACAGAGAAAATGAAGAACGTGAAGTCTGAAGTCCAGACTGCCTGTGGATCGGATAATAAGATAATGTGAAGACATGGCACAGTGAGAAAACAAGGATGTAAGTTTTGATTTAAACGTACTGAGAAGTTTGAGTCTGGGAAGGACATGTAATAGCAATGAGGAGTTCAGGGCTAGTGAGGAAAGTATCTTTAGTGTTTTGGATGAGTTGAAAGCAAAGGACTGATACAGGAATGAAGTTGAAGTTCAAACTTAAGGCAAATAAAGGGATGATTGCTAGTTTCAGGAAATATAGGGGTAAAATGCAGCAACAGGCTGCAAGATGGGAAGACCAAAAGCAGTTTTAGGAACAATAGCCAAATCAGGAAGAGGACACTAAGCTTGGGAACAAGAAGGTATCTGACATTTTACTTTTCCTGATATAGTTTTGAGATCAGACCTAGGAAGGTTCAATGAAGAGTGCAGGAGGGTATTCCAGGAGCAGCACAAGGCATACCTGAAGAGGTGGTGTCAACTTGGAGAAGCTACAAAACAGGACTACTTGCACACCAAACAGCAAAAGCAGCAAGTGATAGGCAGAGCAAGCGTTCCCACAGCCAACTGATCAGACCTAAGCTATGCAGTCCTGCCACATCCAGTCATGAATGGTCATGGACAATTAAACAATTCACTAGAGGAGGAGGCTCCACAAATATCCCCATCTCGATGATGGAAGAGCCCAGCACATGAATGAAAAGGATAAGGCTGAAGATTTTGCAGTAATCTTCAGACAGAAGTGCCGTGTGGATGATCCATCTCGACCTCCTCCAGTGGTCCCCAGCATTGCACATACCAGTCTTCAGCCAATTCCATTCACTCCACATGATATCAAGAAACAGTTGGAGACACTGAACACTGCAAAAGCTACCAACCCTGACAACATTCCAGCAATAGTATTGAAAATTCATGCTCCAAAACTTGCTGCTCCCCTAGCCAAGTTGTTCCAATACAGTTACAACACTGGTATCTGTCAGATAATGTGGAAAATTGCCCAAATATGTCCTGTACATTAAAAAGAACAAATCCAACCTGGCCAACTACCACCCCATCAGCCTACTTTTCATCATCACTTAAGTGATGGAAGGTGTCATCAACCATGCTATCAAGCTGCATCTGCTCAGCAATAACCTGCTCAGCCATAACCTGCTCAGTAATGCCCAGTTTGGATTCTGCCAAGTCCACTCAGATCCTGACGTCATTACAGCCTTTGTTCAAACACGGACAAAAGAGCTGAATTCCAGAGGTGAGATGAGAGTGTCAACCCTCGACATCAAGGCTGCATTCAACCAGGTGTGGCATCGAGGATCCCTACAAAAACTGCAATCAATGGGTATCAGGGGGCAAACTCTCCGACGGTGGGAGTCATACCTGATACTGAGGAAGATGGTCATGGTTGTTGAAGGCCAATCATCTCAGCTCCAGGACAACCTCAGGGTAGTGTCCTTCGCCCAACCATCTTCAGCGGCTTCATCAGTGACCTTCTTTCCATCATAAGGCCAGAAGTGGAGATATTCGCTGATGATTGCAAATATTCAGCATCATTTGCAACTCCACAAATACTGAAGCAATCCATGTTCAAATGCAACAAAGTCTGGACAATATTCAGATTTGGGCTGACAGGTGGCAAGTAACATTTGTGCCACACAAATGCCAGGCTATTACCATCATGAACAAGAGGCAACCTAACCACGACCCCTTGGTATTCAATGGTGTTATCATCACTGAAACCACCACTGTCAACATCCTGGGGGTTACCATTGACCAGAAGCTCAACTGAACTCACTACATAAACATAGTGGCTACAAGAGCAGGTCAGAAGCTCAGAATATTGTGGTGAGTAACTCAGCTCCTGACCCCTCAAAGCCTGTCCACCATCTACAAGGAACAAGTCAGGAGTATGATGGAATACTCCCCACTTGCCTGGATTGGTACAGCTCCATCAACACTCAAGATGCTCGACACCATCCAGGACAAAGCTGCCCATTTGATTGGCACAACATCTACAAACATCCACTCCCTCCACTACCGGCGCTCAGTAGTAGCAGTGTGTACTATCTACAAGATGTGCTGCAGAAGTTCACCAAAGATCCTCTGACAGCAGCTTCTAAACCCACAACCACTTCCATCCAGAAGGTCAAGGGCAGCAGACATATGGGACCATCACCACCCTCAAGTTCCCCCCCAAGCCACTCATAATCCTGACTTAGAAATATATCGCCGTTCCTCCGCTGTCACTGGGCCAAAATGCTGGAATTCTCTCCCTTATGGTACTGTGGGTCAACCCACAGCAAGAGGACCGCAGTGGATCAAGAAAGCAGCTCACCATCACCTTCTCAAGGGGGCAACTAGGGATGAGCAAGAAATGCTGGCCCAGCCAGCAACACCCACATTCCACAAATGAATTTTTAAAAAAATCTTTAGTGGCTGTAGGATAATAATGGAAAAGAGTAAGATGTAGGGAGGTGTTGCCAGGATTTAGTAAGGCTGACATTGGTCTTGTAAGAAAAAAGAGAAATAGTTTGGCTCAGTATCTGTCCCAATTATATCCATCATACCCCTTTCCCTAATGCTAAATGTTTAATATGTAAACTATCACTCTAAAACAAATCAAAGTATTTGAGTCTTTAAGCAAAATATTATCTTGAATTTTAGAAAGCCGTAAAATGAATAAAATAGGAAGTTTCAACTACTTGAGTGAATGTATTTGACAAAACCATTTTAACTGTACTTCCAGTTCAAACTGGAAGAATCCAACTGGCTACATCCTTTGTGTTTAATATTTTGAAAGTGAAACCAATGACCCGCAAATTGCATTTTATTTGTTTCATCAGGAATTTGAATTCACTGGTTGGTATTTAAGTTTGGTCACATTGAAGAGTTTGGAAATATCTCTTCCAGAATAGACTAGTAACATAATATATCCCTTGTATTTTTAAAGACTTAAGAGTGCTGAGGTTCATACATCGGTCAAACAATTACCAGTTGCACTTAAACTTCCCATAAGGAAAATGTTTGTTGGTTTTGACTTAGTCCTTAGTTTACGGAGCATGTGTGATAGGATAGGGTGGGATGGAGAGGAAGGAATCTGAAGACTGGCAGAAGCTCTGTACCTTCCTGTTTGACCAAGCATCATTCAGCAATATTTATGAAATTATCTGCAAACCCTCCCATACCACTTTCCTAAGAATAGCACAGATACAAGGACTTAATTGTAGTGTGGTGTTGGGTGGGGGGTGCTGGTAAGATATATAGAAACTGTGGAAAAGAGAAAAAGGGAAAGGCTACAAATACATTTTTGAGCATGACAAAAAGAGTGATCATGTCCTAGCCAAAACTCAAATCCTGTTTACACTGGAACGTAGAAATACAGCTGGTATACATTCAAGTCAAAGCCACTAATCACAAGTGCACAACACAGTCCCTTTAAACAGGAAAACCTCCTTATATAAAGAAATAAAACATTAGGCCAACACAAGTTCAGAGTTCAAATATTCCCAGTGTAAACAGAAAACAACTATAGCAAATGGCCTTATCCCGCTATCAGATATTGAAGTACCTTATCTTAAATTACAAGCAATTATCTCTATGTATGTTATTAGTTTTTGAATGGCCTCACTGCTCATTTATCCGGTATTACCCTTCAAATGAAGGTAGTACACCTGCCTACACTTCTATCTTCCAGCTGTTGTACCATTCGATTTTGCATCTTAATTTCTAATTTCTGACATATATACTATACAAAACCAAGAGGATGATTTGGGAAATGAACGTTGCGGGAAAAGAATGTCACTCAAGGGATTTCTAAATTGTATTATTGTTTTCCAGTTTTGGATACCCAAACCACAATGGAGGTCATTTTAACACTGGGTGCTAGGACAAAATGGACTGTTTCTGATTCAGTCGGCAGTTATATATCTGTCCTGATTTCATTCAATTCAATTGATGAAACAAAAAAAATGTGGGAAGACATATAATGGATATGATCCAAAGACACAGTTACCTGGAGTGTTGCTAAAGTTAGCTTTAAGGAGGTTTGCAAAATTTTGGTTATTTTGCTGTAAGTTTTCATTTTGGTTGTATGGAATGGAGGTGAAGGTGGGATAAGTGGGTTTGAAAGAAACAGTAGCCGACCATCTTAAACATAGTCCACATTGATTCATTAATAAACTGCAAAAAGGAAAGCAAATAGATTATAATATACTATTTAGCTTTTCCTAAAAAAAAGGCTAAGAATGCAATCGAAAAATATTACCAAATAAGACGTGCATGGGGAGCTGGAATTTGACGATCAGTGTTTTGTATTGAAGAAACTTAATAACATTAAAATAATTCATTGGCTGAAGGTATCAAAGAACTGTTACTGTGCAGGAGGCCATTCAGCCCACTGTGTCTGTGTCAGCTGTTTGAGTATTTTGACTTGGTGCCAATCTTATGCCTTTTCTCAATAACCCTGCAGACAGTTTCCATTTACTTCAACAGGCAAGTGTTAACAACAAGTTTATTCTGTGTTCAGTTGAACACGGAATAACTGAGTGTACAGAGGATTAGGAAGAGGCAGTCAATTCCAATTCTCAATACCAAAGGTCCTGATAAAATAGAACATGGCAGACATCAAAAAATTATAATCAATTTCATTTATTTAGAAAAAATATTTATAAAACACTTTTCTTCGGTAACAAAAAAACAATACAAACAACTCCAATAATTTTTGCACCTGTTTCTATAAATACGATTATGTACAAAATATAGACATAGAACTGAAGTGCCTTTTCAATGTATTTACCAGATTTTTAAATTATGTGTAATGAACTTCTAGAACCACTGACTGCACAAAATATTGAAAAATACTTCAGCGCTTGAAACAATACTATTTTTTGTTTTCCTTCTCCACTTCTGATCAATTAGAAAACATTTGCTGTCCAAAAAAGGCATCAGAGGCAGTTTTTGCATCTCCAGATCAAGGACATTGTCTTTTCCTGCTTGTGATTTTACACACAAGGCAGAGCAGCCTTTCTGGTCAGGCATCAAATTCATATGGAGAAGACTGGAAGCAACTGTTTGTCAGTAGTGCAATAGACCTTTCTTCGTCCAGAAAGCCAATAAAAGGCAGTGCAACAGGCATGCGTGAGTTCCGGGTCCTGGCTTACTGTCTTGTCCTTCAAGTCTTCTTGCCAATTTCAGCAGAGAACCAGTTCAATATGAGCAGCAGTTTACTGGAGCAAATCTCTTCTTGGCAAGGAAGTTATCTTTCTATCATGGCACTTCCTATTCACACCTGAGGAGAAACCAAGCAAAGCTACCATCAGTCTGTGGATGTCATTACCAGAACCCTCAGAGCAAGGGCTCAGCTAAAAAACAAGTGAACATTGTGATCCGGGAGTTTTCTGCACTGCTGGCACTGTTGACAAATATTAGATATCGTCACTCATGGAAAAAGACAAAAAGGGCGAAGGAAGTAAAACAAAGTACAAACCTCAGTAGCTATTATACATTCGTCCTTCTCTTCAGATATGACATATACTGACTGGTACTTGGTATCTTTTGAGGCAGAGTATGTAGACTCCGGTCGCTTTCTTTCTGAGGGTTCACTATTAGTTTGAAATAAAAACAAGAGTTAGGGTGGTAAGCAGTTGACAGTGCAACCCAGAATACGGCAGTATTTTGTATTTACAATACCAAACAAATTGGAGACTGATTTACTTAATTACCCATTATGCTGTGTAGCACGTTTTTGCTCTGCTTCTGCGGTACTAGCATCTCCCTGTTCATTTTCAGCTTTAATTAAGTCTTCACTCTTTAACTCGTGCACCAGATTATAATCCACGGAAGGGTACTTGACCCTAAAGCCATTTCTCTCAGTAGAGCTGTCACTTTGCAAGTCTACTTTCTTATTGGTGTTTTTGATTTGAGTGGCTGCGATGATGCTGATGGAGATGTCTTTCTCACGGTGGCAGTCTGTAAGATTGTTCATTGTCTCCATCTCGCTCTTGGAGATATCGGGCTGCTGCTGCTGGCCCTTCTGCAGTTTTACTCGCACACAGACAATGACTGCTGCACAACCCAAGAGCAACATCAGAACCAAGATAACCCCAGCACATACAGCCACCCACGGAAACTGCCCCTTGTTCTCAGTTTCTGTGTATTTATCCTTAACATCGATGATAACGGTTTGACCCTGAGGCTGTTCTGGCAGCAGAAACTGGCAGTTAAGTCCACCGTATCCGCGGGAGCACTGGCAGACATAGTGATTGTTTCTCTCATGGCAAGTTGCACCGTTGTGACAAAGATTGTTTGCACATTTACTGACAGGGATGCTGCAATTCTTTCCACTAAATCCAGGCAGGCAAATGCAGGTGTGGTCATTAACTCCATCCTGACATGTCCCACCGTTAAGGCAAGGCATGCTGGCGCAGTTGTCTGCATCAATGTCACAGTTTCTCCCTGTGAATCCGGCACGACACTGGCATATGTAGGAATTCCCGATGTCAACACACTGAGCACCTGAACAAGAAGAGAGGAAAATGCAAAGTTCAGAAAAGGTGAGATTCAGGTCTATAATGGTGCCTTTTACAACAACAAAAACTTGCATTTATAAAGCATTTTTAATGCAGTACAATGTCTGAAGGCATTTCATGGGCGTGTAACTCAGATAAAATTAGTCACAGAACCAGAGAGATATAAGGGCAGTTGAACAAAAGAACTTGATGAAAGAGCAAGATGTTAAGGAGTGAGAGGTAGCAAGGTGTATGGAATTGCAGAGCTTAGGAACTAGCAACTGAAGTTAAAACTCCCAGTGGACTAGCATTTAAATCAGAGGCTAAAATTGGAGGAGTACAGAGGTTTCTGGGCAGGAAGAGGTGGTAAGAATGGTGAGAGGATGAGGAATAGGAAGAGATGAGGAACGGAGTTGTACATAATCCTAATGCCCATTCGCATGTTTACTGCTCACCATTGGTGCATGGGTCAGAACTGCAGTGATCAATTTTCTTCTCACAATTGAATCCAGAGTAACTAGCAGGGCAGTGGCAGCTGTAGCCCCCAGTCAGTTTGTCTGTGCATCTTCCTCCATTAAAGCAGGGCCCATCTGCACACGTCATGGCAGTCAGCTCGCAATTTCGACCAAGGAAGCCTGGTGGACAGGTACAAGCGTAGTGGTTTTCCAGATCCTAAGGTAAGATTGCAATCCTTCAGTTAGCCTTCTGGGCCTGCTGACTGTACACCAGGAAGAATTCTGTTATATTTTTGACTGTATCTTTAATGGTTCAGTCCCACTTACCGTGCAGGTCCCATCATTCTTACATGGATTGGCCTCACACTCGTTGATCTCAGTTTCACAGTTGGAGCTTGTGTAGCCAGGACGACAAGTACAGGTGTAACTCCCTTGGCCGGTATTGGTACATGTGGCACCATTTTTGCACGGCTTGTGGTGAGTGCAGTAGTTCAAGTCTAGGGGAAGAAGAGAAAAAAATGCAGGTTTGGAAAAGAAATCAGCCAATTGCAAGAACAGTAGAATGAAGACAAAATAATTAAACAAAATAAATGTCCTTTATTAAAGGAAAGGGGAGGGACAAAGCAACTTACCCTGGTTGCAAAAGAGACCACCCCACCCTTCCTGGCAATTACACTGCCAAGGCTGCTGACATGTTCCATGAAGACAGCCTGGATAACGAATACATTCATCACAGTAACGTCCTTGCCATCCCACCCTACACCTGGAAATCAAATAGAAAGGAAATTGCTTAATATCTTCAATCGACTTGTCTACCAAGACATTTAAAACTCTAAAGTGAATGAATTGCATCCAAAAATCCCCCCAAGGGTCAAATCTAGCCCACCCCAGCCCAGCCTTCCCCTACATTTCTACCACCTCCACATTGTGCCGTTACACCGTTATGGCATAATGGGGCACACAAAGGAGTCTGGCATGAGCCACTTTGAAAGCCTAAATTAGAGATTTCATACTTTATTAGTCACCCAGCCTTAAACAAAAAGGCCCAATAGAAATATCTGGGCCTGTTCATAGGTTTGGTGTAAAAAGGTTATCAAAATCTCTTTTGTGGTTTCATTTATAGATTATCAGTTCCCAGAACAACTGAGATGACCGGAAACGGTTGATTTTTATTCTTGGATATGGAAGGGGTACAATAAGGGACATACAATACAGCTGCACTATAATTAGATCAAAGACATTTGTAAAAGTGGGAACAGGTAGGCTCGTGTCATCGGGGAACAGAAGTGGCGAGATCCCTGAACCCAAAGCTTATCGATATCACAGGAAAAGTGTCGACAGACAATGAAACGGACGCCAATAGAGGGCGCTCCTACTCGCTCTGGAGCGACAGGGACAAGTGAACTGCCATAATTGTCCTACCCACTCATTTAACTTGGTAATTATAGTAAATTTACTTCCCAGTAGGGCACTGTAAACTCAAGTTAACAGCCGTGTTTTCCTTTTGCTACATGATCCCCAAAGACTTTTAAGTTTCCCAGGCTTCCATGATGTACCTAACAGCTAAGCAGGAGGTGAATCCCTTTGAACTCTTCAAACTACCTTCCATTCCCACGCACCTTCTGATCCAGATCATTTACCGAACTCTTTTATGTACTATTAACTACCAGAGGTGGGGCGGGGTGGGGGTAAGAAAGCTCTCATTACTTACTTGCATTCCCCAGGTCTGTCGCAGTATCCGTGTTGCTCGTCACAGCCAGGGAGACAGATAGCTGGAAAGGAGAAAAATAAAGTTAGATTAATTTACTGAACACCAGACACATCACATCAACTCAGTCAAAATCTTAAAGCAAGGCTCTCTGTTAGAAAATCGTGAGAGAGACAGATCAATTTTGCAACTGCAGGATTGATTTTCTTGAGGTGATGTGTGACTTGTGACTGAGTGTTAAAAATCACTAAGGGTTTTGCTTAACACAAGGGGGGTGCACAAAGCTTTTGTTGTTTGTCTTCTTGCTTTTTCCCTCCTCTTTTCAATGTTAGTCAGAAGTCATTTTTTGCCCAGCTCCATCCCTTCCCATCCAGTTCTGTGTGTGTCTGTGTGTGTGTCTGCGTGTGTCTGTGTCTGTGTGTGTGTGTCTGCGTGTGTGTGTCTGCGTGTGTGTGTCTGCGTGTGTGTAGATAAGAGTGGACAGCTGGTTTGTAGGCTGACTGAAACAGGACAGCTGCTCCATTGTGTTGCTGCCTCTCCGCTTCAGAACGCAGCTGCCCCGTGGACCTGGTCGCTCTCAACAATGCCCAGCATCGCCAGACAGCCTCCCGGCCGCTCATTTCCAACCGCACGAGTCCAGCGAGCGAGTGAAAGCGTTGAGGATTCAGTGAGAGAGGCGGGGGTGAGGGGGGATGAGAAGGAGAGGGGGCGAGAGAAAGAGAGAGAGAGGGCGGGGAGGAAGAAAAGAGGGGGAGCGAGAGAGAAGGGGGAGGGAGAGAAGGGGGAATGGGAGGGGGAGGGATGGTGAGGAGGGGCAGACGGAGCGATGGGTGAGGAAGGAAGAGGAGGGGGAGAGGGGGAGGGGGAGAGGGAGAGGAGGGGGAAGAGAAAGAGAGACGAGGGGGAGGGACGGAGAGGAGGGGGAGGGATGAAGAGAACGGGGTGGAGAGAAAGGTGGGTGGAGAGAAAGGGGGGTGGAGAGAAAGGGGGGTGGAGAGAAAGGGGCGGGGAAGGAGAGGGAGAGGAGGAAGAGGGAGGGGAAGAGGGAGGGGAAGAGGATGGGGCGGAAGGGAGAGAGGAGGGGTGTAGGGAGACAGGAGGGGAGAGGGGAGGAAGGTAGGGAGAGAGAGGAAAGGGATGGGAGGGAGGGAGAGAGAGGAAAGGGATGGGAGGAAGAAAGGGGGCAAGTAGGAAGAGAGGGAGAGAGAGAAGAGGGGAAGGGAGGGAGAGGTAGGGAGTTGGGGGGAGAGGGAGAGCGGAGTACTTCACCCAATTGCCAGTTGCACTGGACACTTGAGCGCCACAGTCCGCAAACAGGCTTGGTATTTTTTAGTTTACACATTGTATGGTTTCAAAAGCGATGGCGGGGTGGGGGGGGGTGTCACACCAGAAAATTGTCCACTAACCGTCAACTCTTTTTATTTTCAAAGAAATGGAAGCGCGCGCGCGTGTGTGCGTGTGTGTGTGTGTGTGTGGGGGGTGGTGGGGGGTGGTGGGGGGGGGGGGTGAGTAATGAAGCAACTCCCTGTATTGCATTAGTGACTGAAAAGCGCAGTCAGTGAGAGGCCTGGGGAAGCGCAGACTTACAGTCAGTGCAATAGGCTCCCTTCCAGCCGGGGTTACACAGCTTCTCGCCCTTCTCGCCGCAGCTGAAGTGGCCGAACGCGTCGTCCCTTGGCCGGCAGAAGACGGAGCAGCCCTCCCCATAGTAGTGCTCGTCGCAGACGAAGCGGTAAGAGTACTTGAGCTCGGTGCGGCTGCTGGTGTGCACGTCCTGGGACCACTCATCACCCACCGTGAGGTGCCGCTGGGTCGCCAGGCGGCTGATGAGGCGATCGGGGTTATCTAGAAGTCAGGAGAGAGAGAGAGGGATACAGTCACACACACTTAGAGAAACACTTCAGAAAGCTTTAATGCTGGTGAACGTTGATGTAGAGTGAAGGGGGAGAGGGAAAAAGTTACCTGTAGTCAGATCATCAGTGGGCTCAGCGTGCAAAGCTTCAATGATTAAAGAGAACGTTCCCTGTGAAAAAGAAACAAAATGAAGCTGAAGTAGTGTGGAGCCAGAGTTTTGGAAAACCATTCAGATCAGCTTGAATCTCACACACACGGTCTCTACAGTCTCCATGTTATAAGGGGGGGAGCCTTTATTAACCCAGTGTATTTATAATATCAGAGTAGGATATTGGCAGAGACTACAGTTGTCATCGACCTTCACGCTTAATTTCATTCGCTTTCATAGATCACATTATAAGATGAAGCCATTTGGAATCTCACGCTGGGCTGAAAATTGCCAGTTCGGTTTCTGTGAAGTTTCCCACATCATTAAGTTGTGTGCGTGCGAGTTTGTTTGTGCCTGCTTTTATTCCTTGCCTCCTGAAGGATTAGAAGTTGCCCCTTCCTCGCTTCCCCAACCCAGTCTCCTCACCCCCCACACCCCCAGCCCCCTCCCACCTCCAGCCCCGACAGCCACAGCTTACCGGCCAGGTAAAAGCGAAGGGGAACCGCATGGGGTTACTGAAGGCTTCGGCGTCCGGGATGGAGAAGGAGTTGGAGCCCAGCACGGGAGTCAGGGCGCTGCCGTAAGTGCACGGCGGCTCGGGAGAGATTTTCGCCTGGTAGTGCTTGAGGCAGACGCGGAAGAATGTTTTACATTCGCACGGGAGGCCGTAGTTGGAGGCCGAGGAGCCTTTGCAGCAGTTCACGTTCCCAGTCAGCCCCTTGCGATTATTAAATTCCTGCAACTTCAGCTCAAAGACGCCGGAGGGGGAAGCCTGTTTTATATAAAACAAAACGTACACATAACATAACATCACTATCGAAAGAGAGGAAACAAGTGAGACGAGGACAGCCGCTGCCCGATCTACAGGACGGAATCTTTGTTCCGATACAGACAACAAGAAGGGCGAGGCTCCCTTACCTGGTGGAGTGCAGCCACGAGACTGATGAACAGGCAAACACTTCGGTGGGCCATCTCCGGCCACTCTGTTCGCATGCAGCTGGTGTAGAGCCCGGACCGCTTCCAACTCCACTGAGAATGTTTCCCCTTTCGCTCTCTCAAGTCCTTTGGCTGCACTGAAGTCGACAGAGAACCGCCCTGACCCTGGTGACTGACAGCTCTTCTCAATGAGGGTCCGTTGCTTGGAAGTGGTCGACAGATAGACTGGCGTGGTGACTGAACGCCGTCCTAAACCGCGCCCCCCACCCCCGCCACTCTCTCCTCTCTCGTGTGTGGGTTTTGTTTTTTTGTACCAGACGCCGGGGAGAGGTTTAATTCCAAACAGGACCTCGTAAAACACGACAATCCCAGGATTTGTTTATATATACATATATATGTGTATATAGATATATATATATATATAATATCAGGGACGCTTTGGAAATCCCTGCTCCGATAATTCCAGTGACAAGACTTGCTTTTTTTGTGGAAACGGGAGGACGACACCCTGTGATGCTCTTCACTGCTTGTTGGTTTGGAGAATTTCAGATGCTGCTGTTGTCCTGTTTTTGTCCTCTCCCTGTTTTTTTTTAATCTTGCTGTTTTACCTCGATTCCGCCCCACACACACACACACACACACACACACACACGCGCGCGCGTGGGTTCTCTAAATCACCTCGACTGGGAATCCACAGCAACTCAATTTCTGATCCGCCGAGCTCGGAGCCCAGCGTTTATATACAGAGGAGCCTTTGCATTTCTAATGACATGCATATTGTCTGACCCACAGTGTGGCGAGCGGGTGACAAAAGAGGCGGGTCCTACTTTCCTCTATAGATCGCCGAATGATCAGTGAGCTGTAAAAAGGGGGTAATTCACCCAGTATATACACACACACACACACACAAACTTATTAAATTCCAACGAACTCACATATATATTCATTTAAAAACCCACATCATTTTTTAACAATCACACATACTCCAGGAAGCGGGTATATCTATTCCGTCCTGATTTTTCCCGCTGCTTAATTTTACTGAACAGGATTGGGGGGGGTGGGTGGTGGAGGTCAGTTTGTGTGTGTGTGTTGTGGGGGGCGTTAACTTTTAAACCATCCCGCAGAAGTTAGGGTATTTTTTGAGGATCATTTGGTGTGTGTGTGATAAAACTAGGCTTTTTTTGTGGGGGGGGGGAGAGAAAAAGTTGGTGGGTGTGTGTCGTTCGCGTGGCTGTCATTACTGCAGTCGTAATTGTTCTGCTCAAGGCGGCTCATTGTGCTCTGTCAGCTGTATGTTAATACTAACAAGCACCTGCTCCCTACAATGGAACAGCTCCCCTCGGCGCACGCAGCCTCGCCTCCCGCACAATATCCGCGGGCTAGGCTCTGCACTCGATCCAGCGAACAAACACACACACACACACACACACACACACAGGCCAACTGACCAGTTGCCAGGTCATTTTATAAACATATCTGTTCAAACAAAATCATCACACACACACATACACACAGCGCGCGCGCGCGCACACACACACACACACACACACACACACAGAGACTGGCCAAGTGACCAGTCGCCAGGCCATTTTATAAATATATATGTTCAAACAAAACCATCACACACACACACACACACACACACAGGCCAACTGACCAGTCGCCAGGTTATTTTATGAACATATATGTTCAAACAAAACCATCACACACACACAGTTGCATGAATAACTTTTGCTGCAAGCTGACATAGAACGATAAAGAGATTCCTCGATTGTAAAACTGACTGCCTGCCCTTCCTCCCGCCGACGGTTACAGACAACGTTCAGATCTTTGTTTTTGACAGCACTAAATAACTGACAGGCCTTTACAGTCATCTCTCCCCATGTTTCGCAATTCCAAGTTCCCCTTCCTCCTCCCTGGGGAATATTTACCACTATCCCCCCTCCTCCCCCCAGCTCTTCACTATATTCCAAATAAACTATAAACGCCTAGCTGATTACCGTGGAAAATATATGAAGTGTGAGAAGTTGTGGAAATCGTTGTGTTTCACATTTTCCCGCCGCATTAAAGGCTCCTCTGTGTGCATTTTTCACTTTTATTTGAGAAGCACTGGCTTTGGGAGAGAGAGATTTATGATATTAAGAATAAGACTGAAACTGGGCTGCGACAGAGCCTTCCTGGTGAAGTGGGTGCACTCTGAGAGGGTGCAACAAGTGTGTTTCAAATGAGGTTCTTCCAAATAATGCCTTGCCAAGAACTTTTGTGTGTTTTTGTTTAAAAAATAGTTCAATGGACACACACAGACACACACACCGAATAATGGCTTGCAAGTTAATGTGTTACAAAAGGAAACTTTTGATGCATTGGGTGTTTTGCCGTTGTATTTCAAAATATACAAGTGTAAGTAATTTCCACGCGCAAGGGTTTAAAATCTGCAAAAAAGTTATGTCTTTGGCAGCCCCCCAACATGCGTTTGTTAAATTGACGGGGCACAGCTTTTTCGATTCCTGTGGCAAAGCGTATCTGAAAGGCAGACTAAAACATAGCAATCCTTCTTGATGCACTGATTCTATTCAGGCTTAATTTATGCCACGCGATTCTGTTTTCATGAAATCAGGCAGAAAGTTCCCCTTTTCTATCTCTCCCTCTCTCCTCCTCCTCCAGTCCCTTGTAGCTGGTTTAAGCCCAGCCAGAAGGAGCGGGGGGGGGGGGTGGTGTGGGGAGGGGGTTTAGCGGAGGAGTGCTGCTGCTGGTAGTGGGGGATGAAACAGGGAGACTGTTTAACCTAAATGATTCTGCTGGAGCCTGCTGTAGTTTAACTCCTCCTCACCGGTACCCGGGAGAACAAAGAGGGGACATCGCTGGAGACTGGACGTCCACCTATTCAAGCTTTTTAAAAATTTTATCCACAGCGGTCCCCCCGCCTCCCCCCAGTTTAATTTTCATTGATTATCAAGACAAGAGGAAGCCTAGGGGGATTCGGATCTAAAGGGGGTACGACACGCCTCAAACGCGGTCAGTCACTAGTCGGCCATCTGTTCTGAACAAATGGCGTTATTCCACGCAAAGTGGCATGTCCCTCTCGGATTTTCCTGACAATACGCGCTCGGGTTACACAAAGCAATTCTCTGGGAACCTGTAACGGTATGGACATGACATGGGGCTTAGATAGTCCCATGCTAAAGTATTCTCACACCCCTCCCCATGATGAATTAGTGAAGCAAACCGAAGGAAGGAGAAATTTGGCAGATTGGTTACAGCACGTGTAATTCTTTTCTGAACAAGGACATCAACCTAGTATCGTTTAGCAAACCGCACTAAGCCAATAGTCTATCGCTGTAAAACTTGATCGTCATTTACGTAGCGATTCGCCGCCGATTGCAAGATTTAAAATATAAATCCCCTGTCAGCAGGTGCAACGTGTGCCTGTAACCCTGAAATCCACCTGAACATGCTTCAGTCTGGGTTTTTATTTGAGGGATTGGGTTCAAATGAAAGCTCCGAAAGTTCACGGGTTCGTCCTATTGCCATATTGACGGGTTCTGGAAAAGAATTCTGAGAGAAACCCATCCTTCCAACTGCAGTTTGCCATAGATTATGCAGAGGTGTTGGGGGTAATTCTGATGTCCATTGTGTTGAACTTGGGGGTGGGAGGTTTTATGCGAGATCGATCCAGGTTGTAAAAATGATATGATGTTCCACGCGACGATCAAAGCGACAGTATCAATGATTTAATGAGACGATATGACACAGCAATCGAGAATCCGGAACGATTCAAAGCTTTCACCATGACCCTGAAATCTGTTGTCAGGTTAAAACGATCGTGACAAGTTTGAGTTTCACATGGTGCCGACCCTCCTTCAGAAATCTCTCTTTTAAAAATAACGTCTCGAAATGACGGCGACCCTTGTAGGTTTCGAGCCGAATAGTTTAAAGCTGGTGTTGGGGCTTTAATTTTGTGGCGCAGCGACAGTGTTTCCATCTCTGAGCCTGGGTGCAAGTCCCACCTGCTCCCGAGGTGTGTCCTAACGCGTCTCAACAGGTTGAACCACAACTCTTGTGAGTCCTAGCCTCGCCTAAAGCAGTTTTGACAGGGTCCAGTGAAGAGGTGGTACTGTCCCTACCCCTGAACGAGGAGACCAAATTTCACCCCGTCCGGTGTTATGTCACAACGTCGGTAAAGAAGCTACATAAAACCTTTGCAGCTGATTTTGAACAATATTAAAGGTTTATTTTAATGTGTGTGCATGACGGGGTAGGAGGAAGGTCGGTAAAACTGGAGATATTTTTTAAAAAGCGTTGAATTTTAACAGCTTTGAACTCTCGCTCACTCTCTCGCCCGGATTTCCTATCTGATCGAAGTTTGGAAAGGCGTTGTGCATTAAGTGCCGAGCTTGCTGCAGAGGTATGTGCTGATTTGAATAAGAAAGCGTCAGTCGCGTGGCTCCGAGTTCAGAGCTCAGAGCAAAGCAGGCAAGAGATAAAGGCGCTCTTGTGTGTCCGCCTTTCAAACACTGCAGCCCAGCGAAAACCGGCATTTTCATAACAAAACTGCGATGTTTACCTGTGGTCTTAGGACCGAGGGGGCATTCCTTTTGTCTCACCATCAGATTACCAGGGGCCAGCTGCTCTCTGCATGTCTTTATATCGCAGTCTGCCCAATCTCTCAGTCTCCCTGAGCTTTTCCACCTCTCCCCCGACTTTAACCTCTCTCCCTCCCCCTCCCCCCTAAAAAAACACCTTGTAACTGGCTTTAAAGGAAGGAGTGGAGGGTCGTGGGGGGGTGGAGAAGAAGGAAGGGAGGCAGTTTAGACCCTTTCGCTGTATTCAGGGAGGGTGAGGTGGGCTGGAGGGAGGGAGGGAGATAACTTGGTGAATCTTCTTGTGGGACTAGGCCAGTCGCGTGCCGATGTCTGCTCAGGGACATCTGCCGGCTCCGGGGCTAATTACCAAGCTGATGGCAGAAAGAGCCTTTCGACTTGAGAGAGGGAGAGGATTACACGTAACTTCAGGCTATGACTTCCACAATAGGCGTTGCACAGGTCAGAGCGGACAGCGAAGGCTGGCGCATTGTTCATGGCGTGTGTGTGTGTGTGTGTGTGTGTGTGTGTGTGTGGGGTGTGAGGGTGTGTGTGTGTGTGTGTGTCTGTGTGAGTGTCTGTGTGTGTGTGTGTGTGTGTGGGGTGTGTGTGTGGGGTGTGTGTGTGAGAGTGTGTGTGTGTGTGTCTGTGTGAGTGTCTGTGTGTGTGTGTGTGTGTGTTTGTGCGTGTGTAAAATACAGTGCACAATGACTTCTCCACGGAATGAAAATGTCCAGTCCTATACTCCTCTGATCACTGACTAGAACCCCCCAACTTCCAGCAATGCGACCAAATGGCACTCCCTACCGAACACAAAGATCACGAAATTACTCCATTCTCAATCATTTGCAGGGGCTGCCACTTCCCTATCGATCAACCTTCGGCGATTTTTCTTCACATTTATCCCATACTTTTTTAAAAAAAACTTAATCAGGTGTGGGATGTACTGTCTGTCCCCCTGCTCATCCCCACAAAAAAACGACAGACGGATTTCCACGTGATGTCCTTATTTTAAACAAAAACAATTGCACCCCTAGACTTGAACGCGGGCCTCCTGGCTCAAAGGTAGGGATAGTACCACCGCAGCACAGGAGCGCCCCTCACAGCGATTGATTTCAGACGATCCAATCTTTAATATCATTGCCCGTGTAACTAGAAATCGCCCACTGATTTAGCAAAAAGGAGATTTCTCAGCACAGAAAGTTGGCGTGTTTAACCCCCAAACCTGGCTGTCTTGCATTTTTCATTTATAAAGCTGCAGGTTTGCAGATGATAGCGGTAAATTGATGCATTTGTACGTTGTATTTTCCCCACCCACAAAACAACCGGAATTAGCAACTTTCTCGGAAGGCGCCCGCATTAAAATAACATAGTTTTGCACACTCCCTGGCCCAGGGTAGTACCCATTCCACAGTAACACAACCAAAATATTGGCAATCACTCTGACTTCTTTCGAAATCAGCAGTGAATTCCGATAGTTACCAGGGTGTTTATTTTCAGCCAATGATTGAACATTGCAGCGTAATATGATCTGATTTATGACACTGGCTATTGAGCAATGGGATCTGAATGGAACGGAGCAAGCTTACAGAGAGACTCGACCGCGTTCTGTAAGCATCTGCCTCAAGATGAACAGATGTCGGCACCTGCGGTGACAGGCTGCATATGTTCCATCCCATTCACTACTCACTCATAGATCATCACAATGGATAGGCTTTGTGTGTGCGACTTCACAATATATTAATCTCCCAGATAGCTACACTCCCCAGAGCTCTGCGCTGTTTAATTTTATACCACCAATAACATCTGACTAATCCCTAAATCTCCTCTTAAAAGGTCCTTTGCCCAACCTGTAAAGTTATTTAACTTCCACCTGTTGCCCTCTCAGTTAAACACAGATCTAAAGTTCTGAGAGGTGATTCCGGTAGCCGTCCTTCCCCATTCTCTTCAGGGAATAGTTTCTCCCACTCCGCCTAATTAGAGAGAATGTTGTAAATGAAATAAGGGAGAAGATGGAAGTTACCACACAGGCTGGTGCCAGTCCATGGCGCACTGTCCTGCAGATGTTTGAAACAGAAAGTCAGGTCATTATGTGGACTGGCGGAGCATGTTGTGGCATCGAGGTACTGCAGAGAAATGGCTTCCGATCGTTTCCAAAATGCAGCATGGGAAAGCATTCGAATCTTTCAGTCTGGGGACTGTGACATTACAATGGATATCAAAGGTTCACCCTGACACACTTCCATCCACACACAAATGCACCTAGTTACACGCAGTCACGTTCACACATATTTACATAGAAACACATGTAGTTATGCAAACACATGCACAGTTACACGCGGGGCTACACAAACGCATTCATATACACAGCCACACACATGCACACAGACACATATACACATATTTACACACACACATATTTGGACAAACAGACCATACAAACACATCTATACATACATGCAAATACATGCACATATACACCTGCAGGCAAATACAATGACACAAACATATACATACACACTATCACATGCATACAAGCATACACAGATATACAGACACAATGCGACACATGCTTGTTGGAGATTATTAAGAATGTTGCCAGGAGGGCAAAACAGGCAGTACACAATACAGGATAATTATACTGAAACAGAGCATGCACCCCGATCTTGAAGCTAAATGGACAGAAATATGAGATGCTTAGGAAGGCGTACAGGATTGCTATCATTTAGGAATGCTTATGCTGCAGTGTGTAGCGTCTGTACCTCTAGGCCAGGTGCTCTGGATTTAATGACTCGATGACCAAAGAAAGTGACTCATAGCGCAGTGAAACATGCTGATTATCAATCTGTAAATCCTTCTGATATGCCCGGGTCAGGCAGTGTGAGTGGGGGAGGCTCCAGGGCGGGAGGATCACTGGCCCTGGGTGGGGCTGCAGTGAGCAGCCTCTCCAAATTGAAACGTTCCACGAGATTATTACTGTGAGCAAGTATCATCCTCCCTCCGAGTGATCGCTGAAAACACTTCCCTTTATTACCCACAGCATCAAGTATAACAGGTTCCAAGATTCACTAGCTTTGTTCCCAAGATGGCAGGACTGTCCCATGAGGAGAAATTGGGCAAACTGTGTTAGTATTCTTTAGAGTTTTGAAGATGGGGAGGTGAATTTATTGAAACTTATGAAATCGACATGGTAGAAGATGGTGGAGCTGGAGGAACACAGCAGGGCCAGGCAGCATCAGAGGAGCGGTAAAGTTGACGTTTCGGGTAGGGTCTCTTCTTCAGGAAGTAGATACAAGTAAGCTGTTTCCCCGGCTGAGGAGTCTAGAAAGAGGGCGCAGGGTTTAAAATAAAGGGTAAGTCTGAGATAAGGTTTCCTTTTACTTAGAGGGTTGTGAACTTTAGGAAATCGTTCCCAACGCGGCCTGTGAAAGCTTAGTCTTTGAGTTTGAGATAGGGAGATTGGTGTATTTCTGACGAGATACATTTTTTCTGAAGAAGGGTCTAGGCCCTAAAAGTCAGACTTCCTGCTCCTCTGAAGCTGCTTGGCCTGCTATGTTCATCCAGCTCCACACCTTGTTATCTCTATATTTCTGACGACCCGGGTATACAGAGTTATGGCATAACTGTATTGAATGGCAAGGCCGGTATGATGGGCTGAACACTCTACTCCTGTTCCTCTATTCTTAAGAGCAGAGAGGTTTACCTAAAACTGCATAGGACCGTAGTCAGGCCACACTGCAATACAGTGTACGGATCTGTCCATAACTTTACAGGAACAGTGTGAACACAATAGAGAAGGTACTGGGAGTTTTACCAGGCTGTTAGCAGGCATAGAGAAAGTAAGCTTTGAAGAAAGGTTGGGTAGGCTGGACAAAAATAATACCAAGTGCAGGCTGTATAGGCTGGAGTTTCTTTGCGACAGAATACACTGAGGGGACATCTAATTGAGTTGTATAAAATGTTAAAGTAGGTAAGGAGGGCCTGATTCCTTTATCAAAGGGAGACAAAGGATTTAAAATGTTCGGTAGAAGGGTAAAAGAGAAGTTAAGGTGTACTTTTTCACCAAAATGATAGTGAGGATCTGGCACTCACTGCCTATAAGATCTTGAAGCAGAAACCCTCATGTATTTTTATAAATTGATTGGATATGCACTTGTGGTGTAGATGTTTTCTAAACAACTTGTTAGGGAAGTCATGACACACCTCTGGAGCAGGTGGGGCTTGAAGCTGGGCTTCCCGGTCCAGAGACAGGGACACTTCCACCACAAGACCACTTGGTAAGGTTGCTAAAGTCCTACCAGACCATGGAGCTGCTCTCTCGTGAGAGCGTGCTAACTAACAGTGCTTTAACCTGAGGGTCACCACATCTCAGGCGGGGGGAGAGGTTGAGAAGGTTGGACAGCTTAATGGTAACCTTAGTCGATGCGGGGATCAAACACACCCTGCATGGCAAACCCCCAATAGATCATCTACTGGAAATGGGATGAAGCTCTCCGCCTGTCAGCGCCCACACAACGGTGGGGCGAGGGTGGTGGTGCGATTTTTCCCTCAGTTATATATACCTACTCACTGCTGCAGCACTCAGCGTTTGGCCTGTTGAACGCTTGTCTTTAGTTTTTTGACTAATAATTAGAATATCTCGGATGAAACACCTGGCACGGAGCCGAGGTTCATACTCCTGATCATCATTAGTAATTCCTTCTGGAACTTTGATGGCAGTGGGAGGGCAGGATCAAATTTGACTGTAATTTTCACGGTTACAGAATTATGGCATGGTTATAGCACAGAAGGATGCCACGTCAAGTCTTTTCATTTTTTTTCTTCTTCCTCCTACCACTTACAAAGTTTTCCTTGAACATTTGAGACTCTCTAGTTTGTCTTGTGGTTCGTGTGTCTCCGTGCGCGCACACAAACCATGCATATGAAAACTCCTTTAGTGTCCGAGGGGAGACTGCCCAGTCTGCACAGCGCAATATTCATGGCGAGAGCTTGCCATGAGGAGTGAGGGAAGACAGGGAGAGAGGCAACAGACTCACACAAAAATAAACAAGTCCAGGCTTTAGCCGTACGTGCTGTGTTTATTACAAACGATTGCAGCTATCCCTAAAGTGCAACTTAAAAGTACTCTGGACCAGCTCGATTGATGTACTGGAGAGATTTAATTCGAGGAAAACACAATTGGATTCGACATAAGTTCCCTACCCACCCCACCAACACCACCCCCCCCCCCCCCACACCAAGTATCAAGTGGGGAAAATAAAACCAAAATCTGAGCACACTAATCGTTGAAAGACATTTAATCTGAGAGACAGGTGTCCACTTTCTGCCTGCAGTTCCCTTGTTTGGCCTTCTCTCTTTTTCTGTATCTGGGTGGCATTGTACCAGAGAATGCACGGAGCTGAAGCTCCTGTCCGTACGGACAGAGGACTGATGGGTTGAATGGACTCATGATTCTCTAAAGCGTGTGTGTATTGTGTGTGGCTACATGTTGATGACGGGTCGTTTCCAGTTCATTTCTCTTGTAACTATTTACTCAAATACGTGCCGGCATAGCTGCGTCTGTGCTGGGTCTGTCTCTGTGTAATTTTACCGTTATCCCTGTGACTGTATACATGTACACCAAGGCATGCCTGAGCATCAATGAAATATGTAAGTGTGTAATTCTGATTTATACGAGACTTTACAATTTTCATTCATGAAATGGAACATTCTGTTTGGTGCTTATATTCATGTCTGGGAAGGGAGGAGAATAAGAAATAACTAGCTGTACATTGGGTGAGAATGTTAAAAAGCGTGCCTGCCCATCCACTGAGTGGAACTAACAACAATCCCACCATGGGAGATCAGATCGGAGTGGAAGTGGCAGTGACAGTAGTGCTTGCAGCTTGACTGAGGGATTGTGGAGAAGCACCACAGCCCTGATGTCCTGGCAACTGGACTTGCTAAGGTGCATACCAGAGCCGAGTACACCCAGATTGGTAATAAAGTGTGAGGCTGGATGAACACAGCAGGCCCAGCAGCATCTCAGGAGCATAGATGCTGCTTGTCCTGCTGCGTTCATCCAGCCTCACACTTTATTATCTTGGATTCTCCAGCATCTGCAGTTCCCATTATCACTCACACCCAGATTGGTGTCTAGTTATGACCAAGTTAAGATTCCTGTTGTTGAAATGAAGTCTTGGCCAGTCAATCTGAACTCAATAAAAGGCCCATTCCACTAAAGTTAAACCTCATCCTTGCCTTAAACTTTCATTTACACTTCAAGCCAATGCACAACCACAATCAAGAAGCATGTTGTATTCCCCAAATCTCACCTATTAGTGAGGCATCACTATTTGGTGGGATAACATTCCCAAGGATTGACAGTGTCCTTCCAATTGGGTGGACCCACACTTGAGAAAAGTTGTGAAGCTCACCCAGGTAGTCATAGAAACCAGGAAAGGGCAATCTTTGTTCTCTGGTTACTCTTTTGAAAATAAAGAGAATCAATTATCATAAATTTCGGGAGGTGATGGTCTATTGGTATTATTGCTGGACTGTTAACCCAGAGACCCAGATAACATTCTGGGGACCTGAGTTCAAATCCTGCCACGGCAGATGATGGAATTTGAATTCAATAAAATATCTGAAATTAAGAATCTAAAAATGACAATGAATCCATCATCGATTGTGGAAAAACCCATCTGGTTCACTAATGTCCTTTAGGAAAGGAAACTGCCATCCTTACTTGGTCTGGCCTACATGTGATTACAGACCTACAGCAATGTGGTTGACTCTGAACTGCTTTCTGGGCAATCAGGGATGGGCAATAAATGCTGCCTGGCCAGTGATGCACTCATCCCATGAAGGAATTTTTTTTAAAAAAATCCCAGATCTTTGGCAAGGGAAGGAGGAAAACAGCCGAGGTTCATGCTCCTGATCATCATTAGTAATTCCTTCTGGAACTTTGATGGAAGTGGGAGGGCAGGATCAAATTTGACTGTAATTTTCATGGTTACAAAATCATGGAATGGTCACAGCACAGAAGGATGCTATTGTACCTCAGCTGGCTGTCTGAAGAAGCAATCTTCCTGGTGCCACTCCCCCATGTCCTTCCGGTTTTCTGATAAGGGCCAAACCAGTACTTTTGGGACATGGGTTTAAATCCCACCACAGCATCTGGTAGAATTTGGAATATGAATCTAAAATATAAAGTTATAAAGACCAATGACAACCATCATAGATCGTTCTAAAAACCCACCTAGTCTCTTAATGCCTTTTAGGATAGGAAAATCCACCATCTTATCCAGTCACACCCTCAGCACTGGGGTTGATGAGTAATAGGCAACAAATGCTGGTTTTGTCAGCAATGCTCAGATCCCATGAAAGAATAAATTTTAAAAAATCAAGTTTTTACTTGTAATGCCTCAATTTGTAGCTGCCTGCGCCGCACTCTCAAACAGTGCATTGCAGATCCTAGCCTCTCAGTTTGCGAAAAAAAAGGTTTACATCACATCATCATTGCTAATTTTGCCAATCACCCAAAATTTGTCTAGTTCTTTGTTGGTCCTTCCACCAATGGGAATAGTTTCTATCTGTCCAGATTCCTCATGATTTTGACCACCTCTATCAAATCTCCTCTGAAACTTCTCTTCTGCAAACAAAGAAGTCCCTGCTTCTCTCATGTCTCCAAGTTATATATCATTGGTACCATTCTTGTGAATCTTTTTTGAAACCCTGTCCAAGGCCTTCATAACTATTCTGAAGTGTGGGTCCAGACTGAATAATTGCCCAGTTGAAGCCACATCAGGGTTCCTTATAACTTTAATGTGATTTCCTTCCTAATCTGCTCTAGATTCCAATGAATAAAGCCCAGGGAGCTAAATACTTTATTAACCATACTTGCAACTGTCTTGCTACCTTTAATTATTTGGGCACGTTATCAGGCCCACACTTGAGGAATGCCCCCTTCCTAGAAGATCCGAGGACAAGAATGTGCCACTGCAAGACACTGCCAGTAAGCGGTGATGGATGAAGACTAGGAGGCAGGGAAAATCCATCTCTAACCATGACCATTGAAAATGGAGGAATGATCCAAACTGATGAAAGAATTAAATGGAAACAATCTATTACTCTTGGTGAGGGACTCTAGAACAAGAGTTTATAAGCTGAACATGAGAACTACACATGTAGGAGTGTATTCAGAAAACACTTCACCTGAAGGGCAGCAGAAATGTTGAATTTTCTTCCCCAAAATACACTGGATGGTGCCTGAATTAAACCCTCCATGACCTCACTCATTATGTTTGTGTCAAGTGAGTGAATCAAGGATTGTAGGTCAAAGGCAGATAAAGGGTCTTGAAGTTTGGATCAGACATAATCAAATTGAATAGGTGTGAGGGGCTGTAAGGCTTGCTCCCCTTCTGATGATTTCTGAGATGTATACCTGCAGACTAAGATCTTTTTCCAACCTGCAGAAATATTGAGCTCTTCCCCCACATGGTTTAAATCTACTACTCATGTAGTCCTTCAATTCTTCCAATCTTTAAAACAAGATCTGTGGTAATTGTCTGTGGTGGTACATTCATCACCTGTTATCTGGTTCAAGACCACCAGTATCATTCACAGTGGATTTAGGGGACCCACTGTGAATTTTATTTCTTAGTAAAACTCAATGTGAGAATGTTATCAAAAAATACAAAAAGGTCAAAGACCTGCAAACTGCAGAACAGAGACAGCACTGTTTAAGGTAAGATATGATGCTTGTATCATTAGCATATGCCTTGTCCCTTCGCACAAACAATTAGTTTTGCAGGAACTGTTAAGTGCACAGTGGAATAGAGTTTAAACTGGGATTGTTTCAGATTGGCATTATGTTCTTTTATATGAATTATGTTTTCCCTCTACCCCTCTACCCCATCCTTCTCTCAGTAGACCTTAATACTCACATTAGTTAGCACTTCCTCACTTCAGAACAGTCCCTGCTATGTTATATTTCTTCATCAATCACAGTATTAGTTTGTTTATTCTGGCAGCAAAATAGCAATGCAGGGTTGGGGACTCCATTTAAGATTAGAAAAGAGATTAATGTTTGGGTGTCTACTGTCATTCATCAACTGTGGGAAAAAAATGAGAAAATTTAATTAATAAACTAGTTCATGTTCAGCTTCATCTCTGCTCAATCACAAATATTATTCCTCACTACTAGCCCTTCAGTTGTGTCTTGTGATATGCCCCACAGTGCAGCCTCTGTCTATATTACATGTATCCTTAGTAATTTAGCTACACATTGTACAGGAACGTCAACTCTTTGGGATTTGCAGTCCTTGGGGAAAGTTTGGTTCAAGTTAGTACCTTAGTGTTGATTGGGTTAATCTTTGCTAGCTCCTTTTGTATTTAAGGTCTACCTTGAAGTTTAACTTCAGCCCTGTAAATGTTTAAATTAGCATTATACATGAAATGTCCGCACTGCACATGGGATTCTTTAGGTTTATGTTTGGGTTGAATTATTTGAAACTTCCTTTGGAGGTCAGAATCCCTGTAAGATCCCCACAGTCCTACATTGTCCTAACTTATAACTAAATTGCTGTTCCTTCACCGTCACAAGGTCAAAATCCTGGAACTCCCTTTCTAACTGCACTCTGGGTGCACAACGTAGACTGTTATGGTTCAAGAAGGTGGTTAACCATCACGTTCTCCAGGGGAACTAGGGATGGGCAATGAATTGTGCCCTTGGCAGTCACATCTCCTCACAGAATGACACAAAAAATACCCTGATGACAGAAACAGACCCTTTGGTCCAACTCGTCCATGCCGACTAGATATCCTAAATTAATCTAGTCTCTTTTGCCAGCATTTCAGCCGTATCCCTCTAAATCCTTCCTATTCATAAACCCATCAGATGCCTTTTAAATGTTGTTATTGCACCAGCCTCCATCACTTCCTCTGGCAGCTCTTCCCAGACAAACACGTGAAAAAGTTGTATTTAGGTCCCTTTTAAATCTTTCTCCTCTCACCTTAAAACTATGCCCTCTAGATTTGGACTCCCCCACCCTGGGGAAAAGACCTTGGCTATTCACCCTATCCATGCCCCTCATGATTTTGTAAAGCTCTGTAAGAGCAGCCATCAGCCTCCAACTCTCCTGGGAAAATAACTCCAGCCTACTCAGCCTGTCCCGAAAGCTCAAACCCTCTAACCCTGGCAACATCTTTGTAAATCTCTTCTGAACCCTTACAAGTCTCATTACACCTTTCTGGAGACCAGATTTGCACACAATATTCCAAAAGTGGCCTAACCAATGTCCTGAGATAATGGGAACTGCAGATGCTGGAGAATCCAAGATAACAAAGTGTGAAGCTGGATGAACACAGCAGGCCAAGCTATTGTTCATCCAGCTTCACACTTTGTTAACCAATGTCCTGTACAGCCGCAACATGACCATCCAACTCCTATATTCAATGCACTGACCAGTAAAGGCAAGGTTACAAAATGCTTTCTTCACTATCCTACTTACCTGCATCTCCACTTTCAAGGAACTGTGAACTTGTAATCCGAGGTTTGCTTGTTCAGCAAAAATCCCCAGGTCCTTACCATTATGTGTATAACTTTTGCCCTGATTTACTTTTCCAAAATGCAGCACATCACATTTAAACTAAATTCTATTGGGCACACCTCGACCCATTAGACCATCTGATCAAGATCCCGTTGTATTCTGAGGTAACTTTCTTAGCTGTACACTACACTTCCAACTTTGGTGTCAACTGCAAACTTACTAATCATACCTCCCATGTTCATATCCAAATCATTTACATAAACGATGAAAAACAGTGGACTGAGCACCAATCTTTGTGGCACACCACTGGTCACGGGTCTCCAGTCTGAAAAAACAACCCTCAGAATGGTCTAGGTGTGAAACATCAGCTTTCCTGCTCCTATGATGCTGCTTGGCCTGCTGTATTCATCCAGCCTACACCTCGTTACCTCAAACACCACGTTCTGTCTTTTATCTTTGAGCCAGCTCTGTATCCAAATGGCTAGTTCTCCCTATATTCCATGCGATCTAACCTTGCTAACCCTCAACCATGAGGAACATTGTCGAACGCTTTCCTGAAGTCTATTAGTTCATGTCCCTTACATCCTCATCAATCATCTTTGTTATTTCTTCAAAAAAATTAAGTTAAGTTAGTGAGACATGATTTCCCACGCACAAAGTCATGTTGGCTATTCCTAACCAGCCCGTGCCTTTCCAAAAATATGTAAATCCTGTCCCTCAGGACTCCCTCCAACAAGTTGCCCATCACTGATGTCAGGTTTACTGGTGTTTTGTTCCCTGGCTTTTCCTTACCGCCGTTCTTAAATAATGGCACCATGTTAGTCAATCCCCAGCCTTCTGGCACCTCACCTGCGGCTATCAGTGACACAAATATCTCAGCAAGGGGCCCAGCAATCACTTCCCTAGCTTCCCACAGAGTTCGAGGGTACACCTGATCAGGTACTGCAGATGTGTCCACCTTTATGTGTTTTAAGACATCCAGCACCTCCTCCTCTGTAATACGGACATTTTTCAAGATGTCAGTATTTATTTCCACAAGTGGTCCATCTTCCATATCATTCTCCATAGTAAACACTGATGCAAAATGCTCATTTAGTACCCCCATCTCTTGCCTCCCTTTCTTATCCTTTCTATCGCATCTCTTCCCTGGAACATTAAGCTGCCAGTCCTGTCCATCCCTGAGCCACATCATTGTAATTGCTATGACATGCCAGATGCATGTTCTCAACCATGCCCTGAGCTCATCTGCCTTACCTGTTACGCCTCTTGCATTGAAATCTATGCAGAAATGCATTTCTGAGTAAGGGTCTCGGCCCGAAACATCAGCTTTCCTGCTCCTAAGATGCTGCTTGGCCCGCTGTGTTCGTCCAGCTCCACATCTTGTTATCTTGGATTCTCCAGCTCCTATTATCTTTCTACCTCATTCTCTGCCTTGTTTCTGCCTACCTGACTGCTTGACTTGCTCCTTTCCACAAGTCTTAGACTGATCTCTTTCCTCACTTTCTCCCTGGGTCTTACCACCACGTCATCACTCTCTTTACTAGTTTAAATCCTCCTGAGCAGCTCTAGTAAATCTCCCTGCCAGTATAATAGCCCCCTTGCAATTCGGGTGCAATCCGTCCTTCTTGTACAGGTCACTTTTGCCCCAGAAGAGATTCCATTCACCTACGACAGTCACTACCATCTGTAGCAAAAGCCAACTTAAACTGCACAATGAAACAAATCAGCGCAACAGCTTGCTGACTCAAGTTTCCTGAAACAATACCACTTGGAAATTCAATATTTATAAAATCCCTGGTGAGGAAACTGTTGCAGAGCCACACTAAAAGTGCAGGAGAGGAAGACTAGGTGTGTTATTTTTGCAGAGAGCCAGCACAGAACATAACAGGTTAAGTGGCCTGATTCTCTGCTGCAACCATCCTGTCAATCCACCACCACAAAAGTTTAGAAGTCTTGGAATTGCATCAACTTTTCAATTTTGTTTGAAAACACTGTGTCTTTAGATTTATTTTTCCTGTGGTCTTTGAGGTGAGCTGGAAAGCTTGATTTTTTTCCATTGTTATAACCTGTGTTAATCTTAAATGAGCTGGTATATGACTGAAAGGACACAGAACAAAAGATCATCACCACCCACACGATCCCCACCCCCACAACATGGTCCCAATGCTTCCCAAGAATATATTTTACACCTATACATTCTCAATATCATTGGACAAATACTTAGCATTGAGGATTTCATCTCTGCTGTCTTGGAAAAAGAGTTCCTGACTAATCCTTTCATCTCTTTTTCATGTGGAGGAGTTTATACACTGGGATAGTGCAGTAAAGGTAACTAATTTTGTTGCTTCCTCTCCAACAGGAAAAGTATTGTCTTTCCAAAGCCACAACATTTATAATGTTCCCTCTCTGCCACACAAGAAACTGTCGAATTATTTGGCAAAAGGCCCAGAATTTGGAATAAAGGGAGGTGGTATCAACAGCAGTATGAGCATCCTGAATTTATGTAGC